>NC_045708.1:3770069-5020069 GCF_009834535.1 Camelus ferus | reverse complement strand
GTCCCTCCACTGAAACAAAACAAACAGATGAGGGAGATTTAAGAGAAACCGGACTTGGACTTTCCTTGTTAGAAAAGAACCCATAACAAGCACTTACCCTTTGTGTCCGAGGGCTCTTGTGACAGTGATGAAAGCTACAAACGCTTTCCCAGAGAAATACACCCTATAGGGAGGGAGGGGTAGAGCTCAGTGGTAAAGCGTGTGCTTACCATGCATGATGAGGTCCCAGGTTCAATCCCCAGTACTTCCATTAAAAAAAAAAAAATCTTAAAATCCTGCATTTAATTTCAGGGGACTCAGATGCATAGGGCGTTCGTGAATTCCGGGATCAGGACCGTTCGTGGAGCAATCTCTCAGCAGACCACAGAAGCAAAATGTTGGGTCAAAGGTGTTTTGGAAACACTAGGTTCAACACAACCAAATCCACGTGCATTTCTTTAACATACTCTTCTAGATCCTATTATGCTAATGTGCACCACAAATTGCTGGTGGAGAGCTAATGGTAGGCGAGTTTCCTAAACTTTAATCTTTTTTTTTTTTTTTTTTTTGGTTGGGGGAGCTTCTTATAAGCAAGTTCTGTAACTAACTCCCACAGAAGAGTTTAGGAACTAAAATGGGTCCTAAAGGAAACCCTGATATTCAGTCTTGGAGGTGGGGAGTTCCTGGTCCGCTTCTGTATACCACAGACCTCAGCAAGGCTGCGTGGTTTGTAGCGAATGTCACCTAGGGACTAGTACGGGAGCCGTCCCAGCCCACGTCCCTTCTGACCGGCTTCTTTCTTCCTCGCGGGAAACTCCTCCTCTTGCTGCTCATGGTTCAGCCAAGTCCATTTCAGACAAACTCTGACATGTGCAACCCCCTCTTTAACCTACACTTTCCTTCCCTTCCCATTGTTTTAGCTCTTCACAACACCTCAGAAGGGTTCCTCTCATTCTCCTTTCTTTGTTCAACTTTAGAATAAAAATATGATTGTAATCATAACTGATAATAATAATGGCAGGGTTATGTTATCAGGAAACTGAAAGTTTCTGCTCTCTCTAGGTTCACTCTTCTTCTACAAAGTCTAGGTAGAGACTTTGTAATTTCAGAGAATCATTTTGAGTTCTATCCTATAAATTCAGAACCTTCACCAACAAGTTTCACCGACTGAAGTTATTTTATATGTACATTTATTTATTCAAGCAACATCACTTGATATTCAAACGTGAAGTTCACTTTTTCCATTTGCTTTGGAATATGTAAGTGTAAGCTGTGTATCTGTATATTAATGTAGGTAGGTTGTTCAATGTTTTACAGTATCTATGTGCTATATGCATGCAGACACATTACTTTAATTATTTTTCTCCTGTAAATTCAGGGTATCTATTATGGATTCAAAAGGTTTTTGTTCAGTCTCGCCTGGGAACCTACTTACCATTTGTTGCACTGCTTAGTTGGGAAATATTCTTCTACTGACCTATAAGTTTTCAGAACATCATTGGTTCTAGGCTGGGCACTTCCTGTTTTTTACATTATTAGGTAAAACATCCTTCACACACACACACACACACATGCCAGGGGCATTGATTCTGGCTAGAATGGGATGAATGGTCTCTTTCACTAGAAAAGACAAAAGGGTATTTAAATAAATTCTCTGTGGATGAATCCAAACCACAGAGTGTGCTATTAAGGACTTGAATCATATGTTCTGAAAATGGTCCTAGGAATTGTTAGTCAGCACCTATTTGAAGGTCTACTGAAAGGGGATGATTCTGCTGTCTCTTCCGTTAAAATGAGACCATGAAAATAAAATCATGGGGCGAGCCTTGTTGTGAGTGCCTGCTCATAAGAGAATTTCAGAACAAATGGTGCTTTCTCTGGGAGTATGACAGCCACGGGTGGAGCTCTGCAGAGCAGGTCTGCTAGTGGCCCCTCCCCGTCCCTGGCTGCGGCACCGCTTCTCCTTTGGGAGCTACTCCTGCCCTACGCTCAGCTCGGGTAGTTTGAATCTCGATTCCTGTCTGCAGGGGCGGGTGGGCTGGGCCTTGCTAGTGAGTGTGCTACCTCTCCTTATTCAAGAGAGTGGACACATGAGCCAAGCTGAGCCAGAAGAACAGAACATTTCCTGGAACTCTGGGGAAAGAAGTCTTGTCCTCCCAGACATATCTGCTAAACTGGCAAAAGGTAAGCCTGGAGCTTTGAGTGGGCCATCTCACTACCACTTTGGGACCCTCTGCCTGAGAATAAAATCAGCACAGAGGAGAGCAGAGCCAAGAGAGGGAGAGAGTTTCCTAGTGATATTACTTTGAGCATCTGGAACCAGCTATACCTGAGGACAACTCCAAACTTGGACTTCATAAGTATCAATAAATTCCCTTTTTCACAGAAGTCAGTTGGAGTTGGAGTTCTGTTACCTAAAGCTAAAAGAGGGGCCGAAGGTGAATCTATCAACTGAAATGTGGAGCCTTTCACTAAATAAATACTGGGAAAGATATGCTTTTACTTACAAATTAAAAAAATAAAATAAAATCATTCAATATACCTTAGAGGCAGTACGTAAGAACCATTCGAAGTTATCTACAAAATGTGGGACAGATACAGCAGAAATAAGCTGTCATGCTCATTTGAATCATTTTGATTACTCGAATAAATCAGGAAAACAGGGACAGGTACCCTGAGCTCCCTCCTAGCTGGTGACCTTCTGTTGTTGAATTACACACCTGTGGAAATATCTGGGCTCACTCAGGCCTTACGTTACTGGCAAGCTGATCGTAGTAACAATAGCCACATCCCACAGAAGAGTCACACCACAGAACACTCAGATTTAAAGAGAACTTAGGAATTATCTGGTCCAGGGGCTTTCAAAGGGTTTTGACTGTGGCCCACAGAAAAGAACAGAACCCAGCACACACACACACATACCCCTGAAACAAAAACTTCCCAAGCGGATACTTACTTGCACTATGGACAATGTATTCTGATTTAAAAAACTGATGACGCTGGCCGCTGAATTCATTTCCTGAACTGCTAGGAACAGGTTTAGAAAACAGGGCAGGCACTGATCCAGAGATGGAAGGTAACCTCTCTGAGATTTCTCATTTACTTACAGGCGGAGCTAAAACAGAACCACGTGCTCATCCTCCTACATGCCATTAAAGCAAACAGCTGTCCCCACTGCACTCTTAGACAGTAAGCTTCTGGCCAGTCTTAAGAAAGCCCGAAAGATGCCTTAGGTGTTAGACCCACCTACTTTGCACCAGCACAGGCCACGACTTTGAGGGCCACTTCAAGACCACTTAAATGGAAACCCACATCCACCGGGGACCTGGAACTGACCTGAGTGGGAGGGTCTGTGTGTGGACCATGTGCCTGAATTACCAACAGGCAAGACAGAACTGAATGCAGGAAATCCGATCAGAGTCAGGTTTCTTTCAGGCTTGAAGAAACACACTCTTGTTACAGGCTTATCACTCTATCCGAGGAGTCACAGCACGCATTTAATTTTTTTGGTCAACTAACAGTATTTAAGAAACTCCACTTCCCAGCTGTCACTACATCAGGTGCAGAAGGGGACGGTCTAGCCTCAGGGCCACCTTGCCCTGCAAAGAGCCGCTAGTCTAATCTGGGAGAGGAGGGGAGGGGGTTCATTAATGAGATGAGACTTGACCTAGGCTTGAGAATAAGGAGGCAGGATTTTAAATGGAGTGTGAGCAGTGGGGAAGAGCAACCCGCCTGCCATAGAGGGTTCATGCTGGGTGGCTGCTGGGGTCGGGGGAGGCTGGCTCACGGAGTGAGGTCTGATTTAGAGGGCGGGGGAAGTCAGAAGAAGAAGAAAAGTGAAAAAAAAATAGAGGGACTGGTTAATTTTGGTAGTTGATAAATGTTACTGTAATATATGGGGAGGAAGTTAGAGCAAAGAAAAGTTGGTCATTTGACTTCAGGGCAGTTTGCTCAGGAAGGATTAAGACCATGGTCTTAAGGGTAATCCTCATGGTCCCAGGCTCCAATATCCTTACGCAAGGTGTCATCCAGCAGGTTCCTAAGCACCTTCTAAATGTTAACAGTGACTAATATTAACATGCAGACTTTCATGTAATTCAGTGCATCTCACCTAGACTTCTCCCATCATCGCTCCAAGTTCTTCGATGGCTATCAGAATTTGCATGGAATATAAAAAATGTATTACATGTGAGGTGTAAGAAAGGCAGAATTCACCCTGTATCACTTCTTCTACAGTTGCCAGAAAGCCTAGAATGCCGTTTACATCCTGCCTCTAGAAAGTGCATGACTTCACGGAATGAATGTCGTTTGCTAACTTTGTCAGAACCCCCATCTCACCTTCCTGTACCTTCTCTTTCCTTTTGCCTCTTCCCTCTCTTTTTCGCCTTTTTTTTTTTTTTTTAATCTTGCTTCACTGTGTCCTGTGTATCTCTGGAAGCTCCCTTAAATCACTTTTGTAAAAAAAAAAAAAAAGGTGAGGTGTACACAAATAAGCCATGTCATGTGCAGATGCCAAATGCTTTTTGGCAAAGAAATACATCACTGAAATAAACTCCCAAATATTCGGCTTATATACTGTGACAGGATGCCACGGCTGATATTTAACAATGAAGACTTGGCACCACTCAGAGAGTCTTCTTTGGAACAGATCGATGGGATACAAATATTAAACCACTTGAAGTCAGTGAGAGCTAAGTCCTTTAAATGTGAGAGGATCCAGCAGGCACACAAAAACAAGCAGGGGTGGGGAAGCACGCGCTGCTGAGAGAGAACAAAGGGCCTCCAGGCACCACCGCACCGGCTAAAGAATGGTGCCAGTTTAACAAAACGGTTTTTGTTGAAGTTGAGTTTTAAATAAATGTATAAATGTAAAAATAAAACAGAAATAAAGTTTTCCTTAAACATTTTAAAAAAGGCAGCCTACAAGCACAGTACTGCAACTTCGGAAGTTCACAACAGCAAGGAGCAAAAACATCAGAAGAATCATGACGGTTCCCAAAGGAAATTCTAGATTACCAAACTGTCCATTTCCTGAGCTGTCAGAAGGCAAAGGGTCTTGAGCTGAGCATCTGAATCTCTGTCATCAGTAAGGGCTCCAGACCTTTCACTCGGGAAACTTTCAAGGTCAACTGATTCTCTAACTACACCATCTTTCCCACATGAAGTAAAAACCTCTCAGTTCCACCTGACTGCCACATTCTCTAGGACAGTCCAACAGGAAGACACTACAGCAGGGCCTGCTGCTGGAACCTACAGGGAGGCCCAGTGGAGCCCCAAATAGAGGACTGAAGAAAATAACGTGTCTGTGTGTGTTTATGATGAGAGCAGAAGAGTTAACAAGAATCCTTAAAGAATACAATGTTGTTATTAACTATTGCATTAAAAACTATGTTTCCACTTAGCTTATTTGGAATATAATTAATTAGAATGCCTGGATCGAGGTCCCTTAGGAATTCGAGGCTGTCCTCTGCTGGTTTTCCCCACTAAGCTGAATTTATTTGGAAACACATATCCTGTAATTAAATGCTATTTTTTTTAAACATTATTACTCCCTAAATTTAATACCAAAAAAAAAAAAAAGAGAGAGAGAGAGAGAGAGAAACATAAACTTCTTTGCTATTTCCTAATTCTGTTCTTAAAAGAATATTTTTCTATAAACATACGCCATGGAAAGTCCTACTGCTTAATGTGTTTCTCTTTATCAGGTTCCCAGACAAGTTTCTTCAGCGGACACAGATTCTGTAGGGAAACTCTCTGAACAATTCCTTTAAGCTGAGAGAGAAAAGGACTCCTTTATATACAGCCAGCCATTTTACCATATGTGACGAAACTTTAGGGGAACACAATTTTTAAATTTCAGGTTTTGGCCTCACTGATGGAAGAAATATAACGCATTCAAACAAATACAAGAGGCATTTGGTAATTATCTGAAAGCACCGCTCATGTTTACTGTACTGTACTGTTGCCAATTAGATCCTTCATGTCAACTAGCAGAAATCTTACCAAGCAATAGTGGACAAAATATACAACGGGCTTTAAAGCTGTCATCATTCCCTGTGGAAGCAATTGATTACGAAAATAAATTGCAGGAGGATTATATTCTCAAAAATTTGTTTTGATGCCTGCAGATGTCTACGGAGATTGCAAAAATAGTCTCAAACATGTGAACACCATCAAGGCCGCCTCAGACATTGTGCAATACCTAGGAAATCAAAGCAGGAGAGATCTCATAAATGCAAGAAGGCCACGCAGAGCATCTCTTCCAGCCCATGTGAGCCTGGCTGGGGAAGCAAGGGTCAGGGTGCCTCTCCAGCCCCTGGTCTGCAGGAGAGCAAAGCTCTCAGAAGTTCTTTCAAACCTTTAGTCTGAACTCACCCAACTTTCCCCGCCGCGTTCTACGCACGGATTAATAAAACGTTCATTCACTCCATTGGCCTGCGAGGAAAAGGCTGCCTCCAACCGCCTTGCCCCGCAGAGGCGCCTGCGGCCGAGCGCCAGGCCATCCCTGCCTCTCTTCCCACGGAGCGGGGCAAGACTCTCTCCCTCCTCCCCGCCGACCGAGCACCTGTGCCCGCCCCTCTGCCCGCGCCCCAGCGAGGGGGCACCTGTCCCCGCCCCTCTCCCGGCGCCCGGCCTCGAGAGCGAGCGCTCGATCCGAAAAGCCCGCCGCCGAGACGCGCCTCGCAAACAAAAACCAGCCAGCGGCTGCACGGGCGCCTGCGCCGCTCGCGCCCCGCCGCCCCCCGCGCCCGCCCCGCCGCGGCCACTCCCCGCACGCGCGTCCTCCGACCGCCACTCACCCAAACACTCCCACTCCGTCGCGCACACACGCGTGTTCTCACCCTCACCGCCCTGCAGCAACACGCACGCGCGCTCCGGCGCCGATCCTCCGGCTCCTGCACCCCACTCGCTCCACGAACACGCGTGGTCCCACCCCGAAACACTCGCTCGGTAAACAGACACCAGGCTCCACGCACACTCACGCGTCAAAACACTCTCCGTTCCCCCTCGCTCTCTCCATCAGCACGCGCGCCCCCTCCCTCGCCCACTCGCTCCGTAAACACTCGTGTTCGCACCCCCGCTCCTCAAACATGAGCACGACCCCGCCCTCGCTCCATCGACACGCGCCCCGCACACTCATCCAAAAACCCCCCTCCCTCACGCTCGCCCCGTAAACACGCACCGTGACCCACGCGCGCTCGCGTGTCCAAACACACTCCTCGCTCCCTCGCGTGAACATGCTTGCTCCCTCCCACTCGCCCCCCTGCAAACGAGCGCGTCCTCGCGCCCGCTCCTCCAACACACCCCTCCCCCCTCGAGTAAACACGCGCGCCCCCGCCGCGACCCGCGCCACGAGCACGCGTGCTCCCCACGCCCCGGCCGCAGCGCGCGCTCGCCCCCGGCCCCGCCCCCGCGCGCCCGGTGGCCCCGCGCGCCCCCGCCGGCCGCCGCCCTCGCCCCGCACGCGCCCGGCCGACTCTCCACTCGGCCGCACGCATACTCACTCGGCCTTGGTGAGCACGGCCACCGCTCGGTCGGGCTGGCGCCGAGCCGCCTCTGTCTTCCTCCTCCCGCGCGGCCCCGCCCGGCCCGGCCCGGCCCCGACAGCCCAGCCCTGCCCCGACCCGCTCAGCTCCGCACGCCGCAGCTGGAACGACTCGGGCTCCGGGTACCGCTGTCTCCCCGCCACAGCCCGAGTGCGCTGCCCGGGCCAATGGCGGGGCGCGGCGGTGAGCTCACCGGCTTTGGCCCCGCCCTCAGGGCCGCGCGGGCCAATCGGAGGGCGCTACGTCACCCGGAGCTGGGCAGAGGCAGGTGTGGGGCGCGGAGCCGCTCGGCGCGGGGACTGCGCCGGAACTGCGCCCGAGCCGCGCGGCGCCGCGCTGGACGGCGGCGGGCCCGGCCCGGAGGGTGCGGGCGGAGCGCGGCCCCGCGGCCCCCGGCGCGCCACGGCCCCTCGCGACGCCGCCGCCCGCCCCCCCGCCCAGATTCTGAGGGGCCTGCCAGTCCGGTGGCCGCGGTCCACTCGAGGGCAGGGACGACTCAGAGCCCGACGGCCGCGCCCGCTCCCCCGGGCCCACAGTCCCAGGCGACCTCCTCGGGGGCCCGCGGCGGGGGCGCTCCGGCCTCGTGTTCCCCGCCGGCGGAGCCGCCCCGCTCCCGACCTGCCGCCGACTCCCGGCCCCGCGGCGCCGTCGGGTCCGCCCGGGAGTCCCACACCCCGGGGCCCCACGTACCCCAGCCCGGGCTCCCGGCGCAGCCCCGGCGCACCCTGCGGCGGCGGCGTCTGCAATGCAGCCGCGGGAGGAGCCGGCGCTGCGCTGCGCCGCGAGCTGGGGAGCGCAGAGGGCTGGGCGGGAAGGAGGGGCGCGGGGCGCGGCGAGCCGGCCGACGGCTGCGGACGGGGCCAGCGCCCAGGAGGCCGCCAGAGCCCTGTGCGGGTCCCGGGACCGGAGTGCCTAGGGGTCTGGGGTGTCGGCCGGGGCGGAGCCCAGGATGTCTGGGAAGGGACGGTGAATGCCGGCTCCCGTGGGAGTTCGGGAGCATCCAAGCCGCCCATTCCGGCGGCGCAGGGCCCGACCTCCTTAGCTGGAATGCCAAGGCCTCCGCCCATTCCTAGGGTCCAATCCTGGTGTCCGAAAGTTCTGGCTTGGCCTTTCTCTCTTGCATACTTCTGCATAATATCCTCTGCCTCCCGCCTCAAGCGCAGGTCACACCTCTCCATCAAGACTCGTGTCTCCAAGCATCTTTCCCAGGCATCCCAAATGGACACCTACACCCCGTCTCCCTTCCCTGTAAACTTCCATAGTCCAGTGGTTCTTCAGTTGCCCCCCATCCCCATGGCCTCGCACATGGAGAGTGCTTGAGCCACTCAGACCTGTGATGAGCCCAGCTTCTCCTTTTCCTTCATATTGTCAATTATTTTAACAATTGGTCAAGTCTCCTTTCTGCCATCTGGGTTTAAGAGTCTCAAAAAATGGGGGCAGAGTCTCTATTTTTACCAAAACACAAACACAACCACAGAATTCTGCACAGACCTTAAGACTATACGACCAAAAGTGAATCGTTGTGTAGAGGCCAAGCCAAGGACGTCCCTGGTGAGGCTGGGTCCCATTCTGTGCCACCTCTGAGCCAGGAAAGCAAGCAAGTCGAGTATAGTCCCAGTCCTGGGGGCTGACCACTGATTCTAAACCTCAGCAAGTCCCTCACCTGCCTGGGCAAAGCCGGGCACTCAACACACAATCCTGCTCCAGCAAGTCCTTCCTACTCCCACCCCCACACCTTGCCTCTACCCTGTTTTCACCACCCTGGACCCCCGCAGGTCCCCACTCTGCTTAAGCACTGTCTCCCCTTTATCTGCTAGGGGCACTTTCATCCATTCATTAAAGCCTGGCTCAAATCCCCAGGCTGCTCTCGGCAGAGCAGACCTGGGAGCATCATTATACATTACCATTACAGCACACAGGGAACAGGTTCTATTTGTTTCCAAGGGAGACAATGTAAGGGTTGCACTCGGGGACAGTGTTAGATTCTCCCACTTGTTAGCTATGTGCCCCGGTCACTGTCCTTTCATATCTATGGGTGAGAATGAAATGAGCCAATAGATAAAAGTTGCTTATACCAGTGCCTGCGGCATAAGGTACACTCAACACAAGTTAGCTCCCACTGTTACTAGAATCAGGGTATCTTGGGTGGTGGCTAGTGACTGGAAAGGGGGATGGTTCTGGGTTTCTGGTAATGTTCTGTTCTTGACCTGGACACTGGTTTTACTTTGTGAAAACTCACTGAGCTGAGTTTCACATACTTCTGATACACGCAATTTCCATATGTATATTGCACGTTAATAAGAAGTGTCTTTAAAAAGTTAGTTGTTACTAGCTAAGACGGAGACACCTCTAATCTCCTCGAGAACAGCTACGGAGTCTTAATTTATCCTGTCACCTTGCACAATGCTGGGAGCACCGGAGGTTCCTGGCTAATGGTTGTTGAATTGCTCTGAGTGGATTGTGAGCAGCAGAGACCAGCTGGGGAGATGGGTATCACGAGGGGAAATGCCTGCCTTTAGACTCCGAACTGCTAGGAACTCAGGGTGACTGGGCCCACAGTCAACCACCTGGACTCCAGCTAAAGAGACGGAGCCTCCAGTTTTTTTCTATCTTTCACATGGGGGAAGTTCGGGTTTTTATTTCTTGGATTTGCTTTAAAAAGGCAGTTTAGTCTTGGGTTCAGACCTGGCCATCCCAGCTGCCTGGGGAGGGTTCTCAGGGGAACTCACAACCCTTCGGGGCACTGGCTGTACCCTGGTGGCAGAATTGGGGTCAACAGCCTGGCGCTCTCCTTTCAGGCTTCCTCAGGTGACATTTCTGCAGTAGGAAAGCCCTCTTACTGGTCCTCAGCTGGGGCCCTTCCCCTCCCGGAAGACCTGCCACTCTCATTCCCCACTGCACATTTGTCTTGGGGTAGAGGCCACGAGAGCAAGGGCCCTCCGGGAGCCCATGCATGGAAAGTCAGACGGAGTCGGGGTGGGGTGAGCTGGATGCTTCTGAAGCCAGTGCCGAGCTCGGGCGGCACGCTGGAACCACATAAGCCCGGGTTGTCTTTCCTCGTGGGTATTTGTGTTCCGCTCTTCCAGGTTAGGAAACGACAAGGTAAGGCAGGCATGTGCTTCAAGCAAATCCTTCCACTGGGTTTTTATGGGGCTTTGAGTCTACCTGGGTCATTTTTTAAAATAGCAAAGAAGAAAATTTGCTCAGTGATGCGTCCACTTGGCAGCCCCCAGACCAAGTGCAACTGTTGCACTTAAAGTGAGTCCTTATCCCAGCCCTAACCCCTGGCTGAGGGCCTCAGGATGAGCCAAGGGGGTGCATCTGGTTGCAGATGAGGACAAAGGGAACTGTGGTTTGTTGGGTACCTGACATCTGCCTTCTGCTGTGCTCAACACTCACATACACTGCTGCTGTCTCTCCTGCAAGTTGGATATCATAGAGACGAAAAAATGAGATGGGAAGTGGCTGCTCTGGGTTTCAAGTTCCCAACCTCAATCTGCCCCTAGAATGGTTCTCCAAGTGCCTAAAAACTCTTACCATCACTTAGATTTCAATTGTTAAAGAAAGCAAGCTGGGAGATTTTTAAGAACCAGGACTTGTCCACCATATTCTTTTCCTCAGCCCCAGCCACTGCGAAAATCTTGTTTATGGAAAGATGTAGACTCCACCAGGTCAGGTCCCTGAGTGGCTGTGATGAGTGGGGACCTCCCTATCAGCTGGCATTGGACTTGAGTGGGAGAGAGTAAGAAGTCATTGATACTGGGTTGTTTGCTACAGCAGCATAACCTCGCCTCTCCTATCTCATAAGAAATCAATTATGTTTCTGCATTTATCAACTTCTAACAAAACAATAATCAAATAGAAGTCCTCTCCAACTAAGTGGCAAGTTAAAAATAAGTGCAAGATGCATATTCAGTGTATCTTTAAGGCGTTAGGAAGTAAACGTGCTTTTAGAAACCACAGGTAAGAGTGACAAAATAATTCAATGGAGAACCAATAGTCTTTTCAACAAAGGACCGGGACAACCGAATAGCACCATGTAAAAGAGTGAAGCTGGGCCCTTACCTCACACCACATGCAACAGTTAACTCCAAATGGATCAAAGACGTAAATGTAAGGGCCAAATGATGAAACTCTTAGAAGAAAAACGTAGAGGTAAATCTTCACATCCTTGGATTTAGCAATGGTTTCTTAGATACGGCATCAAAACCTTAAGCAATCAATAAAAAAGAAAAGATACACTGGGCTTTATCAAAACTAAAAACACTTGTGCTTCAAAGGACACCATCAAGAAAGTGAAAAAGAATTCACTGAGTGGGAAAAGTATTTGTAAATCATATATGTGATAAGGAACTTGTGTCTCAAATATAAAAAGAATTCTTACAACTCAAGAATGAAATGACAACCTAATTAAAAAAAAAAAATGGGCAAAGGATCTGAAGAGATCGTTCTCCAAAGAAGATAAACAAATGGCCAATAGCCCATGAAGAGCAAGTGAAGCGACGCCCAGCATTATTAGCCACCGGGGAAGTGCAAATCAAAACCACAGCGAGGTACCGCTTCACATCCACCGGGATGTCTGCGATCAAGAAGATGGACAGTAGCAAGTGTTGGTGAGGGTGTGGAGAAGTTGAAACCCTCATACTCTGCTGGTGGGAATGGAAAATGGTGCAACCACTTTAGAAAAGATTCTGGAAGTGCCCCATGAGGCTAATCACAGAGTTACCACATGCCCCCACAATTCCACTCCCAGCTATATACCCAAAGACATGACAACGTATGTCCATACATATGGACATTTGCTTGGCAGTAAAAAGGGATAAAGGACTGACTACCTGCTACCCCATGGACGGACCTTGAAGACATTATGGCGAGTGAGAGAAGCCAGTCAGAAAGACCACAGATGGAATGATTCCAGGATAGGCAGATTTATAGAGATTGAAAGTAGATGAACTGTCGCCTTGGGTTCTGGGGAGGGAGCCTGGGACAAAGAGGGCACGACTGTTGCTGGGTAAAGGGAGGAATTTTTTTTTTTGAGGGATGAAAATGTTCAAAAATTGAGTTGTGGTAATGACCGCACAACCCTGTGAATATACTAAAAACTTTGAATTGTACACTTTAAATGGATGAAATCCATGGTATGTCAATTACATCTTCATAGACCTGTAAAACACACGCAATGAGAGGAAGACAAAAAGAACGAAGCCTCAAAGGTATCAATGGCTTTAGTTCAGAAAAGAAGCCCGAGTGGTAGGAAAAGGAAAGCCAAGGTCAGGAGGGTCTGACGGCTGGGCTTGGGCCGGTGGGCCCACCCACGCTCGCTCACGGAGCCCCCGCCTCGCGTGGGACATGGTGGCGGCCGGTGGAGAATGTGGATAGACAGGCCCTGCCGGGTGACCGCTCAGTAAGGAGACAGGACAGACGCGGGGGTGGGGGGAGGCGCCAAACCTGGTGATGCTGAGCCCCTGCGTACGAGGTCAGAAGAGGGCTCATTTCTAATTGTGCTTCTGGAGGATTGTGAAAAGGCCAGGGGGGAGTCTGACAATTCCTCCTTGCTGTGATCACCTCCTTGACAGCCAGGGATCCTGGCGAGAACAGTGTCCTGAACTTGGGCTTCCCCTTGGAGAGCTCCCTGATAGGCTGGGGTTCTCCATCACGTGGTTGGCTGATTTCAGAGGTGAGGGTGAGCTTTGCAGAGTGCCTCAGCCACCTCAGCTGAGCTGCAGATATCCTGATCGTGCCCTGAGCCTTCCACATGCAGGAGGTGCAGGGGTGGGGCCTGGGCTCGGCAGCCCGATTCCATCCAGTTCCAGCTCCACCGCTAACTACCTGTGCCAAGCTCCTCTCTCTTCCTGTGCCTCAGATTCCTCTTCTGCAAAATGAGGTCTCGGGCCACGGCGATGTGGTCCTGATGCAGGTCCAGTGTGACCTGACAGAGCAACCATCCCTGTGCTTTGGCTGCAGGGACCCTGGACTTGAAAGGATCAGCCCCGTGAATGCAAGCTGCGTGGGTGAGCCCAGGAAACCCACCACCTCAAGAGAACTCATGCATGCTTGGTGTTTTGAGCCATTAAGCTTTGGGGTGGCTTGTTACACAGCAATAGGTAACTGTAGGGGACAGTGGTGTAGGAGAAAAGGCGTTTGCTGCCAGGGCAAACTGTGCTGCAACAACTCATATCAGCCCAGGAAGGCTGTCAGCTCTAATGTGGAGGAGGAAGAGATACATTAGCCATCAGCCTGAGAACTTGGGGGTGTCTCTTAAGGACCATAATGCGGAAAGAGAATCCAAAGAAACTGGGTGAAAGAAACCATCTTCACTCACTCCCTCTGGTGGCTTACATAGGCCCAGCCATTCCCTCGGCCCACCCCCACCGCCCACCCCCAGGATTATACACATGCCAGCTGATAAAATACATGGCTAGTCACCTATTAGAGTCAAAGTTGAGATAATCCAAGATACACTTAGGAAGTGGTAATGTAAGTTGATAAAACACCCAGTGGGCTTTAGGGTCCGACAGCCCAGAGCTGTGTGACACAGGACAAGTCCCCTGATGAGATTCGGCTTCCTTGTCAGTAGAAGGGGGATGGAAGCATTTCCTGGAAGCAGGGAGAGGATGAAACTGGATAACGAATGTAAGGTGGGAGCTTGGGACCTGGCGTGGGGATCAGGACCAAGGCAAGGACGAGGGCTAGGATGGTCTTCATTGTAGTCTCCAAGGCCTTTTGTTTTGGCAGTTTCTCTCCCTCCACAGTTAACTTTCTCTGCTATTAAAATGAGCTGGCCATCCCCGAGTGCACGGTCACTGTGTGAGGGGGCTGGTCTGGATGCCTTAGGCACGGCCAGGAATCACACACAGATGGAGGAGAAGGTCCTCCAACCAAACCCTATATTCTAGTCATTTGGGAGAAACTGGGAGCAAGAGGACCCAGAGCCCTGAGTACATGTCAGTGTAGCTTATGGTCCCACCCAGGCCTGCCCCAGTCTATACGTCTTTCTACTTCACTGGGTCCCCTCTGCTCTAGGTCTCTGGGAAAAATGGTCCTCATGGACAAGGAGGTGCAACCTCCACAGACAGAAGGGTGAAGACAGCTCAATAAGTAGATGCCACCTGGAGAGGGAGAGACCTGGTTCTTCCTCTGAGGGTGGAGCTACCATCATCATCATCATCACCATCATCATCATCACCACTATCACCATGATCATCACCATCATCTCCATCATCACCATCATCACCACCACCATCATCCCCATCATCATCCGCATCATCACCACCATCACCATCATCTCCATCATCATCATCATCATTATTACCATAATAATCACCATCATCATCGAGATAATATTTTCTGAGTACAAACTATATTCTTTACACATGTTCATTTTTTTCATCCTCCCACCAAGCTTGTGCAGTGGGTATTCCTATAACTGTGGTTTTACAGAGGAGGAGACTGAGGCAAAGTAGGTTAAGTCCCTTGCCCTGGACTCTGCACTGGGGAGTAGCAGACCGCCGATATCCCACACGCCAGAGCTGGAGCTCTTGGCAGCTTTGCTCGGCCTCATGTGGGAGCTAGAGAAACACAGCTTCAGTGATGGTACAACCAGGTGAAGGGCCCCTCCTTGGCCAAAGGACAGGCCTGGCGGCTTGGCTGGCAGGGCCACTGCCCCTTCCTCCCCCAGCATTCTTCCTGAAGCTGTGCCTGTTAATGAATGCAAGGCCACCCTTTGGTACCAGGAGTCTGGGTGCCAGACTGCAGACGTACTCAGGGAGACAGGGTCATGTCTGGCCCGGCGCCCCTCTAGTCTGGGCTAGCCAAGCTAGTCTGTGCCTGGGCTTCCTTTGAATCAAAAGCCTAAATCCCCTAGAAGGCAGAGTAGCCAAGTGGGAAGCACCCTGCTCAGGCGTCCGAGGGCCTGGGCGCTGTTTCCAGCCCTGACACCTTGGGAAGGCTCTGTTCTCTGGGTCTCAGTGTACTTATCTGTAAAAGAGGCACGCATCACAGGGTCATCACAAAGACTCAGTGAGATGTTTGTGAAGCCTGCTGCCCAAAAGGTGTTAGCACCTCGTCTTAGCTAAACAGTAAGGCAAGGTGACTGGTCCACACCTTGGCCAAGATCACCAGAAAACTCAGACACAGATCAGCACAACTCCAGCTGAAGCCTCTAGTCTGGGGGTCTGAGTTGCAGGCCCTCCCTGGGGCCTCAGAGGGCAGGTCTGGGGTCTTGGCAAAGCCCTCTGGACAGTGAGGAAGTCCCCTTCGTACAGGACGCCTCATTTTGGGAGAATGGTCTGTTACGGACTGACAGCAAACTGATATATTGAAGCCGTAACCCTCACTACATCAGCATGTGGCTGTATTTGGAATCAGGGCCTTTAGAGAAGAGGTTAAATTAAAATGAGTCTGTTGGGGTGGACCCTGACCCAGTTTGACTGGTGTCTTTATACGAGGAGGAAACTCGGACACACAGAGACACACAGAGACCGTGCCCGCACCCGGAGGAAAGGCGCCGTCTGCAAGCCACGGAGAGACGCCTCGGGAGAAACCAGACCTGCCCACACCGTGGTCTCAAGCCAAACCTCTAGCCTGCGGAACTGGGAGGACATAAATGTCTGCTGTTTCAGCCGCCCGGTCTGTGGACTTTGTCATGGCGGCTCGAGCGTCTAAGCCTGGGTCCCCACACCTGCATGCAGCTCTTTACCCAGCTGAGGGCTCACACCTCCAAGGGCAGAACCTGATGGCTCATTGTTCGGGGCCACTCTTGCCAAATCCGAGCCCAACTTCCCTGTGCATCATTCCAGAAAGGATCTCAGGAAGCTCTAGTCTTGGGCATCTGAGGGGGCATCACAGGTACCCACTGGGCCTCTGTTGGCCTCTCCACGAGGCGGGAAAACCCAGTGAGCCTTCAAACAGGCTGCCGTGTGCCCTGTGGCCCAGGGGAGTCACGATCAAGAGCAAGCGTGTTTACCCAAAAGGTACACTGAAAATGCACTTACTACGCCTGCCGCGGTGTGCTTTCTGACGAAGTGGATACATTCATTTTTTTCTTTCTTGGGAATCTGACCAAAGAGAAATGGGTCTGCTCCCTTGAAGGTGGCCAGGAGCCAGAAGACCACTTTGATATCACCATCATGACTGTTACTCTGTCCACAGCCTGAAGCTTGCGCACTGGTGGAAACAAGCATGGAAATTGGCCTTTGTAGGGAAGCAGCCAGCAGCTTTATGGGAATGACCACTGTGAGGTCACGAGGGGAGGGGCTGTGCTGGCCTGTTGACTCTTGCTCTGCGTTACTGAAAGGAAAAATAAAGTGATCCAAAGGGAAGGCACAATTAGAGGCCGGTGCATTTTAAACTACAACCATCTCGTGGGCCTTGGAGAAGCTGAGCTGACATATTTAGTTCAGGAAGACACCTTAGGTGCTAAACGCCGTTACTGAGAAAAACAAAACAGTGGCCAAGGAAAAGCTTGGATGTGTTACGCACACACGTGAACCCCCACCCCCCGCTGGTCTCACTTTGACACCCTAGGTCTTGTATCCACGGTGGCCCCTGTCAGTGCAGCCTCATCCCCATCCAGGCCTGCAGCTCACGGGTTCTGGACCAGTGACGTCGAGTCAGCCCCTTGCCTCGGGCCTGGGAGCACCATCCAGTTCAAGGTGAAATTCCCAGGGATGCTCTCACAAGAAACGCAGCCCCACCCCAGCATCCTCTGGGCTTTAACTCTCTTTCAGTTCCCTTAAAACAAAGCCAGGGCCCTTCACCAAGTATAAAATAAGCCTCTGCTCACTTTCTTACTGGGAATTAGAACCCAGAACGCCGGGGGTAGGATGATGGCTGGAAGTGCAGTCCGGGGACCTAGCGTTTCATGCATCCCGCTGCACGACCGCTCTCTGCCCAGAGCTCGTTTTTCCCTGCTGCTTTCCCAGGAGCGGGCACGCAGACCCGTGACAAATGCATCAGCCATCTCCAGGTTCCAGAGCACCGAGGGCTTCCAGTGCATCAGGCCCAACCTCGTGGGGCCACGCTTGCAGCACTTCTGGGCAGGCCTTGCCCAGAGTTACGCACTGGAGCCTCTCCTGGCTTTAGCTATTCCCGGGGGGGCCCTGGCCAGGCCTTCTGATGTCATAAGAAACATCATTGGAGCTTATAAAATCAGAGCATTGATGCATTTTTTATGTCTTAGAATCACACCGTGTTGTTCACATCGCAGAGGATGGCAGAGTGCTGCGTCTGTGTCTCCCCTTTCTCTTAAAGGTGAATTATGAGCAGGGATGCTCTTTGCCCAGGCCCCCAGCCTGTCTCTGAGAGTCCCATCTGCACGCAGCTGATCACCATGTGCAAGGTCGGCTCCCTTCCCATCCATGTGGGGGGAAGGCAGAGGAGCACCGTAGGAGGAGGAGGCATGGGTGCTGGGGCTTCCTCTAGGCGCCCAGCCCCCAGCAGTGGAGAGGGAGACTGGGAAGAGAGGGTGGGAGGCAGGAGACTGAGAGGCAGCTCCAAACGGAGTTGCTCATAACCCTTCAGCAGCAAATGGAGCCATCAGGAGAACACTTTAGTGAGGAAAGAACACTGCGGGAGCCAGGGGTGCTGTCTGCGGGATGCAAACGAGATGCAGGTTCATTTATAGAGCATCATGGGCTGTGGCACAGGTGAGTAATTTAAAAGGGTAATTGCAATAATATGTTAGAATAATAACCCTTCGCTGTCAAAGGCTCTGAGAATTTCTCATTTGATTTCACATTTAGGTGGACCGATCTGTAATCTAGTTAATTTCACATCCCTGCCCAGGAAATCTTGAGCTTTGTACGGTAATCTCTGCAGAAGACAAAGGAGTCGCCCAAATCATTTTTCATAATAAAATATGTTCTCTGGCCCCAAAGAACTGCTGAGCACTACACATCTGTGTAGGGGTGACACGTTAAAAACAACAGAAATGCCAACAGCAAAAACCACATCAGGCACTCACCGTTTCCTCCCTCAACAAGAACAGCAAAAAGAAATCGGTCTGCTGGGGTGAGGAGTCGGGGAGACAGGGCAGGGCAGGTGGGAGTGGAGGAGGGCAGGTACAGTTCTGCACAGTAGAGAATTTAACCCAAAGAGAGGTCTGGCCTTTGTCCTTGCCTCCTGGGAGGTGATTGCTAAGTCCTTGCAATGTCATGCCTGATGGGAGTGGCTTAGCTCACCTGAGACACTAGATGTCCTCCAATAGGATTTAGGGTAGGGGCTGGGTACACTGGACAACAGGGATCTGCAGCCTAAAGCTAGGGTCTGTCAGCAGCGAGGATGATGGTCACGAAGACACCACTGCCCATCCCTCCATCCATAAATCCATCCATCCATTCATCTATCTCTTGAAGAAATATTTATTCAGCACCTACTATATTCCTGGCTCTTGGAGCATGACGATAATTAAGACAAAAGTCCTTGGCCTCAGGACTCAGCTATATTCTCACCTTGGTCAATTTCGTCCACACCTCTTGACCCATTTCTTCCAATGCCACCTCCATGCAGGCATGTCACAGACTTCTCTCTTCTCTTTCTTCCCTGAGCTCTGGAGCCTAATTCTATTCACTTGCTTTTAACTTTTCACGTGGATGTCCCAAAGGCCCTACAAATTCAGCCCAATTCGTGTCCAGTCCTCCTCCAGGATGAATGACACGGAGCCCTCCATGCTTAATCTGTCTACAAGTTCTTTGATGCTACCTCCTTATTATGTCTTGACTGTCCCCTTCTTTTCAGAACCACCAAGCCCAGCATCAGCTTGAGGCTGGAGGAGTAACTGGTCTACCCTGACCCTCTCTGGCCCCCTTTCAACCCGTCCTCGTTGCAGCAGCCAAGAGCACATCTCAAAATGCGAACCTGGTCATGTCACCGCCTCTCAAACCCTCAGTAGCTTTCCTGTCCTTGGGGATAAAGCCAGCACTCCTCAGCCTGACCTGTGCCTGGGTGCCCCTCTATCCTGTCTGGTCTGATCCCCACTTCCCTCTCCACCTCCCCAGCCTTCACATGCTCCCTTATATTCACGAGGCTCCCTCCCACCATGGGGCTTTCTGTGCATGCTCTTCCCCATGCTGTTCCTTCCCCTCTTCATGGAGTTAACTTCTGCTCCTCCTTCAGATCTCAGCTCAAGGGCCACTTCTTCAAGAAATCCCTCCCAGATCTCCTCCCTTTCATTACAAGCTCCCCAAACACTTGTTTGTGGAAAGGCTTGGTGGTCAGGCCTGATTTTTCCTCTACTGGGTGGTAAGCTGGGTGAGCCTAGGGACCGCATCTGGTTTTACTTGTCCATTTCTTTTGGTTCTAGCACTGGGCCCATTGCCTGGCACCTAAAGGGAGCTCCATTACCAGTTAGTGAATAAAAGATTACAAAGAAAGAACAGCTAACGGAGGAATTTACAAAGCATGATGGGAAAGCCAAAAAAAAAAAAAAAAAAAGGAAGTATCCTGTGTGTGTGTGGGAATGGGACGGGGTGGGAAGTCAGCTTTTATGCAGAGGGGCCTTAGAGTAGAAATTTTCAATACAGCAGGAGTTCTCTAAACTGACCACAGAGAAAAAACCCAAGGGGCGAGAAGGAACAGCATGTGGAAGGCTCAGAGGTGAGAAACAATATAGGGCGTTTGGGGAAATCTGGATATTGTGGTAGAGTAGAGGGTAAAGCATTGTGCAGGGACAGAGAGAGGGCTGCAGGTGAGCTGAGACAGGCAGACTGAGGTCAGCTTGTAAAGGGTTTTGTATTCATTCCACGCTGCAGAGCCAGAGTTGATCCTGACCTTCCCAAGGGACAGGTGACCCCTCCCAGCAAGCGCTCCTGGCAGGCAGCCCCGCCTCCCTCCCTAACACACAGTCCTGCACTGGGTTACAGTTGCTGCTCTTCTGGTCTGCCTCTCCCCTGGACGGCACCCTGTGCAGAGCCTGGCACCCAGTGCGTGCTCTGTCAGCCCTCTCTGAAGGCACCTGTGATACACGGAGTGGATGGGAGGGAAAGGAAGTGGCAGCGGGAAGGCTAGTTAGGAGGCTCCAGCCCCGGCACCTGATACTAAAGGCCTGAGATGGGAGATGGGAGAATGGCAGAGGATCCGGAGGAGGAAGCCCTGTGGGTTTTGAAGGTCCTAATTTGCAAACTGCTTGGCCGTGGGGAGAGGATGCTGGGGAAGGGAGAAGCAGGGACGAAGGCTACTTCTAGCTCTGAAGCCTCTGTCAGATGCAGCCCAAGCGCAGCAGAGAAACGAGGCTCAGAGGGAGACTCTCACTGTGTGGAGGTCAAGAACGGGCGATGGGGTCAGACCACCTGTGAATGACGCTCTCTGCGTCACCTGCTCACTGCTGTGTCTGGGTGTCCTCGTCTGTAGAAAGGGGACCTTGTGGGTCATTGGGAAGTTTGAGTGAGTCAATACACGTAAACGCTTCACGAACAGAGCCTGGCAGGCGGCGAGCAAGTGGATGTCAGCTGCTGTAACCCCTGGGTGGAGAGCTCTGTGCCAGGAGGCAGGTTATGCAGAAAGAGATAATGACGGTGGCTCAGAGGTCTGCCAGCTCTCCCTCGTTCTCAAGACCAAGGGATGCAGCTCTGGTGCCACTGGGGTGACACAAGACAACAGCAGCTCTTCTAAAAGTGGGTGTCGCCAAATGGGGTCAGGGCTGGCATAGATTCCCTGTTCACATCCCAGCACATCTTGGACTTGGACAGGAGAAAGGACACTTGGGGGACCTTCCCATCTGCTGGTGTCGGAACCGGTCCCTCAGCACCAGGGGCCTGGAGCACAGCGTGAGCCACGGGCTGTTCCCTCTCTTGCCAGTGGGGATGCTGGGAACGGTCACCTGCTCATTCCTCCAGGACACCTGGGGCGAACATCAACCTCGGTGAGGAAACCACGGTTCCCCACGTCGCCCAGGTTTCTCACCCGTCCTGTGTCCTGGCTTCCAGAGCCCGTGAGTCTGGCTGTGGGATGGCGAAGGGGAGGTGGGTGGAGGGAGGAGGGCACGCTGAAGTCATGAGAGGCTCTGTCTTGCTCCAGCAGTGGTTTGGAGAGAGGTCGCTGCTCTTCTGGGGACCCAGATTCGTCCCACAAGGACAAGAAGGTTGGATGACGTGACAACTGAGTTTCCTTCAAGTCCTAACCCTCTGAGACCCTCTGTTTCTGGCGTGTTGACTGTTTCCACTCTGCCACTGATGTTTTTAAATGTCTCCCATTGTTAAGTGTAGAGCTTCTGACACACACCTGCCTGTCACCTTTCTTCCCCTCAAACAAAGGACTCGGGGGTCACAAGTGGACGTGTCAGCAGGTTACCGCGTGGAGGGAGCTGCTTTTCAGCCTGAATGTTTTGAATGTCTTGTTGTCACAGAGGCAAGAGACAAGGTCGCCAGGCTGCTTGGAAGGGCTCAGACACATGTGTATTTTTAGGAGTTTTTAAAAGGAGAGGCCTTGGGCTTGGCCCCAGCCAGAGGCTGTTTTCCATCTGTGTCCTGTGAGGCGCTGGATTATTGGTGGGGGAGGTGGAGGCCCCCTCTCCCCTAGCTTGGGGACCTGCAGGACCTCGCTTCCTCCTGGACGCCACACCAGCCCCTACTCTGCCCCCAGCCCTCCTCCTCGCTCGCTCGCTGGTGATGTCCTGAGTCCCACAGCCTCAGGACCATTGTTCCCATGGCTGGGCAACAGAGCAGCACCTCCATTCTTTTCCAGGGAGGTGCATTCTGGAGGGTCCTAGGGAAGGCCAAGGTATCCCCACGCCTGCTGATCTTTCTGGGTCCCAGCCTTGTCAAGAGGCCTTTCTTCGAGGCCATGCCCCCTGGAGCACAGCTGAACAGCATCCAGATGACGTGGCAGGGTCACGGGAGTCCGATGTCATTGCTTTAGGAGCCGTCGGGTCTATCTGCAGGATCCTGCGTTCCAGCCACAGCCAGCACTAGGTGTGAGAGCCGTTCACAGGGTCTGACAACCACGCACCATGTGCAGGGGTGAGTCACAGTTTGTGCATGTTTTGGGGCTCGCCTCCAGACCCTGCACCCCAGTGGGGGACAACTGGGAGGGAGCCTGTCCCTGGGATCAGAGCAGGTGCAGGCTCTCCCCCAGAGCCCAGGGACGGGGAAGCCACCTCCCTGGGGCCGGCAGACCCTTCAGATGGTTTGCTGGACCAACATCCAAGGGCAAGGCAGGAAAAGCAGGGCTGGGTCCTTTACTCCCGCTGCACATGGAAGGATGGAGGCGCAGATCTCCTGGGCCAGGTGCATCTGAGAGGCTCCTGGTCCTTCCTTTCTTGTCCCAGACAGGGGAAGGTCGGGGCTCTGAGCTCAGAGACAGGCTGCTGGAGTTTCAGCCACTTCCCTGGGTCCTTTAAATTTACGGAGCTCCGTCTTGCCTTTGGGTCTTCCTACACGTGGCTTCCTCTGCCTAGAACGCTCTGCTCCCCTCCTCCGGGTGTTGACACGGCTGCCACATCCTTTTTCTTGAGTCACCCTTTTCTCCTGGCCTCCCTGTGATCACCTCCTCTCTGCCTTCCTCCTCTCGCTGGGCACTCCTTCTCATCTCTGTGCCAGGGGCTTTTCCGCTTGACATGCAAAACCCTGGGGGAGCCCCGGGCTGACCCTGTGCCCTCGCCTGTCCTTCACCTACACTCTTTCAGGGAGCAGCCGCATCTAGACCCACGACTTTAAAGTCCGTCGATGTGCTGATGACACTGAAATTTTACCTCCATTCTGGACCTCTCCTTGGCCTGCAAACTTTCAACCCAGTGGTCTACTCGGTGACTCTAAGAAGGCTGCCCACCATAATGGGATCAAAACCAACGCTAGATTCCCCTCTCTCCCACCTTGCTGCTTCTTCCGACTCCTCCATCTCAGGAAGTGGTCCCCTGCCCCCGAGTTGCTCAAGACCCACGTCTGGGCATTACCCAGCATTCTCTCTCTCATCCTTGGTCTTCAGACCATCAGCAGGACCCTTGATTCTACCCCCAAACGTTCCCAAACTGTGTCTCTTGGGATTCATCAGCACCAGCCTCGTCGGAGTCACCACCATCTCTTGCCCGCACTGACGCAGCATCACTCTGGGTGGTCCTCCTGCAGGTGAAGACATACTTCATGCCCCATGCACCAGTGGCGGGGAGTGGGCTCATGGAAACATAACGGAGTGTAGTCACTTCAGCTGCTTAAAACCCTCCCACTGTCCTCAGAATAAGATCCAGCTCCCAGCCTTGGCTGCTGGGCACCCCTGTGGCCCAGCCCCTTCCTATTCTGCTGCTTGCTACCGTGGCCTCCTCGATCCTCCAACACACTGGGCTTGCTCTGTCCCAGGGGACTTTGTTCCTGTGATCGCGCTGTCTGGAATGTGCTTCCAAGGACCCTAGCTTGGCTGGTTCCCTCCCGTCCTGTCACCTTCCCATAGAGGACCCCACTGACCCCCAACCTAAAGCAGCCACTCAGGCACCCTCTACCAGGCCGCCCGTTGTAAGGGCCCTGACCGTTCCTTTGTGATCTGTCCACTGTCTTTCTCCCCAACTAGAATATAAACACCATGAAAACGAAGGCTCCCCAGAGCCTAGAGCAGTGTCTGGTGAGGGAAGAAAGAATGACCCTAGCGGAAGGAGGCAAGATTAGAGGCCAGACGCCTGGTTAGGATGTGTGAGAACATTAGGGCTGAGTTCAGGTGGTGGTGGAGCAGACCAAGAGAAGGGAGAGCAGCGAGGGAGAGGAAGCCGCCAGGATGGCGATGGGCTGGGGGGCGGGGGGGGGCAGGAAGTCTCAGGGAGGACTTCCGGTTTCCTGGGGCGGACTGCCCACTGAGGTTGTAGGAGACCTAGGGTGGGGAAGGAGTGGGTCAAAAGAATAGTCGTGAGTAGCATTTGGGACACGTTGACTTGCCCAGGAAAATCGGAGCAGAGCTGTCCTCGGGGCAGCTAGATGGATGGTTCTGGATCTGGATCCGAGAAGAGGTACAAAGGAGGACACATCAGTGCACTTTTACCTTTGTGACCAGTAAAGAGAGTCCTGGGTGGGGCTGAGCCCTCAGGGAGAGTGGGCGGTGGAGGGGGGAGGGAGGGGCCCAGGAGAGAGCACCCGTGGCCTGTCTGGTCCTTAATCCACGTGAGGACTTTCAGCCCCTCTGACCTCGCCAGCCACACCCTTCTCCTCGGGGAGTCCTCTGACTCTAGGCTCTGAGGACCCCCGTCTTCTGTGTCCCTCCGACTCCCCAAGTGCTCCTTCTCAGTCTCCATCACTGGCTTCTCCTGGAATGTTCTGTTAACGTCCCTGTAGCCTGCTTTCTCCCGGGCCACTCTCTTCTCCCTCTGCCTTATCTGGCGAGCAGAATAAGGGATGGTGCAGTGGCATGAGGAGGGGCCAGGCGGCGGGGGGCCCGTCAGCCAAGGCAGGGGGCTGGATTTTATCCCGGGAACAGTGGGAGGGTTTTAAGCAGTTCGTGGTGACAGGTTCGGTTATGTTTCCAAGACCCCCAGCTGCTGTATGGAGAATGAATCGTGCCTCTGCCTGCAGGGGGACCACCCTGGATGCTCTTGCATGACTTGCAGACAAGAGGTGATGGCGGCTCTGACGAGGCTGGTGATGATGGATGTGACCTTATTAGGAAATAGGGTCTTTGTAATTAGTGAATTACAGACGTAACTAGTTAAGACAAGTTCATGGGTTCGGGTGGGCCCTAATCCAACGAGTGGCATCCTGGTAAGAAGAGAAGAGACAGGTGCAGAGACACACACAGAGGCAAGACTCCACATCGTCTTCCCTGCATTATGACAGAGGCAGAGGCTGGAGTTATGTTGCCACCAGCCAAGGAATGCCAAGGATCAGAAGCTGGGAGAGGTGGGAAGGATTCTCCCCAAGAGCCTCCGGAGGGAGTGTGGCCCTGCCTATACCCTGATTATGAATTTCCCGCCTCTAGACCTGGAAGAGGAGACATTTCTGTCTCAAGCCCCCGAGACTGTGGTCACTTGTATGGTAGCTGAGGAGACTGAGGCACGGTCAAGGGCAAGTCGGTTGACACGGACCATCGGAGGGTCTGAGCCTCTCCTCGTCCTGTCTCCAGCTGAGCTGCCTGCCCCCAGGTGGCCGGGAAGCTGACCCTGCAGGAACAGCCATGCTGCCCGGCGCTCCGGGGCTCCACCCTTGGGTTTTACTTTGCTTCCTGCCCCGACGGCCAGGACGCGGATGCGGAGGCTGCCTCCTCGGCCTCTGCGGGTGCTGGGCTTGCCGTTTCTCTGCAGGGCCCCATTTGTCACTGCTGCAGGGAGGCGGATGAGGCCAGCCCCAAGGTGACCCCCTCCTGCCAGACAGAGCACTCCACACAGATCCATTTGGTGTGGCCCCAGCTGCTAAGAGCAGGAGATCACGTCCACAGGAGGCATCTGAGGACCAGGTCCCTTGGTTTCTGCCTAAGGAGGGCTAAGGACAGACACTCACCCCAGCTGGTAATGATGCGGACCCTGCAGAGAACAGAGATGCCGAATGATGCCCGGGAAGCCTGTGCTTTGGGGCAAGGCTCTAGCTGGACAGCTGCGGCGCGGAGAGAAGGCCCTTCCTGCCGCTCAGCTTCAAGTCCCGAGTGTAAGACTGGCTCAAGCCTTATCTCCCAGGTCCCCACTATGCAAAGAAATACCCAGAGACCCGTGAGCCAACCGGCTTCAGCGTGCCCCAGACCCCACTTGAGGTGAAGGCCAGAAGGTTCTTGGCAGTGCCCCCTTTTACTTACAGGGCAAACCCCCGTGCCAGAGCTTCTGAAGCTCCTCCAAAGTGCTCCCAGAGGCAGGAGGGTGTGGGCCCCGGGCACTGACGATGCCTGTCATTCAAGGCAGCTCTCCAAAGGTCAAGACAATTCACTGATGCTGTCTGTCCGATCTGAAAAAACTCTCGTGAATTCTGTAGTCTATGCCATAAAACAAACCAAACTGTTTCAGCAAAACAGTGACGTTTAAAATGATTTACAGTAAAATTACTTAACCATTGCTCCTCCCCCCACATTATTTGGTAAAAGTGATGCCGTTGGTTGTTCCCACTTTCTGTCTGGCTCTGTGCACATGTTCTCTCATGTGGACAGTTTGCCACACAGTAGGCCCAGAGGAGGGTGACTGGAAGGCGGGCTGGGAGGAGGGGGTCTGCGGGAGGGAGGGAGCCAGGCCAGGAGGAGCCAGCAAGGTACACTCATCAGAATGCCCCAGACTGTCACCGTGGGAGGGAGAGACCATCCAGAAGCTTCCCAGGGGCGGGGCCAGCCTTACAGCTGGAATGGCCTCTCCTGCGGCCACGGCCACAGGGCTGCACCCGTGGCCTCTGGGTCAGTGTGTGGTCTCTCACTCCTGGTGGGTGGAGGCTGCTATTAAAAACCAGCCAGCAGGGGAGAGGCTGGCAGGAGCATGGCCACATACCAGGAACAGGCAGCGTGGAGGTGGGGGGAGGGGGACAGAGCTGGGACCATCCCAGCTTCAGGGCTTCCGTCTGTGAGCACAGAGGGTTTGGTCAGAGCAGAAGGCCAAGCCGGAGGCCAAATCTTGCTTTTCCTTCTCTCCACCCCCTTAGAGGGGAGCAAGGGTCTCAGTTTTCCGACACCTCTAACCTGGGGCCAGGCTGCCCCAGAGGCTGGCTTACCGGATACCCTCCTCTGGCTCTGGTGACCCAGAGGGTAGGCTGCCAGGGGTGTCCGACCTGCCCTGAGGCTCCCTACACCGAAGTAGGCACCTACGTGATGAGGGGAAGCTCCAGTCCCGGCTCCCCTCTTAGGCCTGCAATGACGAGGTCTCTCCCCCACCCAAGGGTCGGGAGGAGACCTGCCCAGGTGGCCAGCTGGCTGAGCCCAGGAAAGCTGCATCCACCGTCCCTCCAACCCTCCCACCCAAGTAGGAGGCTCAGCTGCCTGAGAGGCAATTCAAAATAGTCTAAGAATAAGCGGCTTAGCGGGGTTCGGAGAGGGGGCAGTGGGTGGGGGTGGGGCCAGGGGCCAGGGGAGCATCAGATGGCTTCAAGAGAAAGAACAGAACGGGCCACCTGGAAGTTCCACTCCTCTTCTCTTCCAGGGACAGGGGTCATTTAAAGGTGTCCCAGTGCCCTTGCCCAGATGTGAGCCCCACCCTGTGGGCTGCCACAGTGTCAAACGGCCTAGGTTTATTCTCTGCAAACGCAGGCCCGGGCCAGACTGGCTAAACACAGCACATCCTCTCCACGCTCAGCACAGCCCTGGGTGTTTGCATCCAGGGACTCAGAGCAGGCAGAAGTGACATACCCCAGAGGCCCTCAGAAAACGGTCTCGGGGGTAAACTGGCTGCTTTGACTGCCTCTTGCCCGGAAGAGGTCCCATTGCACCCCAAACGCACGGCTGGCCTGCCCCAGACCACTCGGGGGTCCTTGTGCAAACAGCCTGGGGAAGTATGTTTTGAACCTGGGCCTTTGAGGGGGCAGAAACGGTGAAAATGGGAGTTCCCAGAGTGCCCTGGCCAAAGGCCTGGCAGTTCCGCCACCTGGCGCCCCTACTGCTGCCTCTCCCTGGGCTACTTCTCATCCCTCTTAGCTTGGCTGTTGCCTGCCCAGGCTGGAGGTCTCAGCAGAGGGGGTCACCTCCTCCAGGAAGCCTTCCTGAACACTGGGCTGAATTAAGCTCTCTTGATGTGTCCCGTGAGAATTTATTCATTCATGCAATCATTCATAAAACAATTAGGTACAATGACCAGCAACCTGCCAGCTTGCTCTAGGCAGTGGGGGTCCAAGCAGACAGGGCCTGTGACCCCAAGACTTCACAATAGGGTGGGGTTGGCGAGGGGTGCCCCCTAGGTCTGGGGGAAGCGCTGCAGCTTCAGAGACCCAGAGAGCTGCGCTCCCCGAAGTCGGCCGGAGTGGGTAGACGGTGGCCGCAGCGCCCCCTCTTCTCTGCTCTCCCTCCTTCCCCCCATTTTCATGCTGCATCTCCGCCCGGATGGCTGTGTCCAGCTGAGATTTAGGGGACGTGGGGCGCCTGCGCCGATGTCTCTCCGCGGGGACGATCGCCTCCCACCCGGCGGGGCTGCTCAGACAAAGGCGGCGCCCAGGACAAAGGCAGCGCCACCTCTGCTGCAGCTACGCGCGCTCGCGCGGATTCGATGCCCGCATCCCCCACCCAGCCTGTAGTTTCGCAAACAAATTCGTTTTAAAAAAAAAAATGAAAGCAGAGAATTTCTCCCCAAACATTTCCCCCTGCTCTGGGATGGGGGAGGGGCAAGGAACGCCCCTAAGACTGCGAACTGGGCGACGGGTGGAGGCACAGGAACCGCGCACAGCGGGAGTCGGCCGCCGGCACGCGAGCGCGTAGCCCCGGCTGCGCGTCCCCGTCCTGTCCCCCGGGGCTGCCGGGGGCCGGCCTTCGGTGCGCGGAGCCCTGCCGCGGCCCATCCCGGCGGACGCGGGCGCGGGGCCCCCTGCATTGCAGCTGCGCCCAGCGTGCAAGCGTGCGTGTGTGCAGGCGTGTGTGTCCGTGCCCGGGTGTGTCTGTGCACGCGCGCCGCCGGGCCGCCGCGCCCCAGTTTGCTCGGCGCCGCAGTCCCCTCGCCCCCTCCCGTTCCACCGCCGCCCCTCCACCTCCCCGCAGCTCGAATTGAGAATTTGCCCGGTAACCGTGGGGGCGGGAGGGGCGGAGGTGAGGAGCTGCGGAGACGCGAGGGGAGAGGAGCGGAGAGGAAAGGAGGGCTTCTTACAGCCTGGCCACTGCAGCATCTTCTCCGACACACTTCTTCACTGCCAGACCACAGGGACGGCCAGAGCCCGGGGGACGCCCCCCCCCCCCGCCCGCCCCGGGCTGTCCCAGCTGCCTCCTCTGCACCGGGAGGACTGTGCTCCTGGCGCTGCGGCTGCAGTCCTGCTCCCCTCCCCCCACCGCTATTATTTATCAGGCTGGTGAAATGCTGCGAAAAGGATCCTTAGGTGAATAAGTCGCTTGTATTCGGTTCAGGATGGGGGCGCGGTGAGGGGCGAGAACTAGGAGAGAGGAAGTTTCCCCTCTACCCTGGAAGGGTGGGGCCTCACAGTTCCTCCGCCCTGGCCCCCTGTTCCCCTCCCACTACTTGAAAGGACATCTGGTCAAGCTCCTAGGGCAAGAGGTGCCTGGGCTCCTTCCCAGCCCCCATCTGCTCTCTGTAGGGGTAGCCCTGCCTCCTCTCCCCAACTCCTGTCATCTCTCTGGTGTATTCCGCCAGGGGCTGCGGGGCGGGTGGCGGGGGGAGCTTATTTCAGGGGGAGGCCTGTGGAGGGCAGAGCCCCCAGTCCCTGCGGAGGAGGCCGCTGCAGAGCATGCGTCCTGCCTGGCAGCAGGCCCACTGCCCGAAGGGCCTCATGTGGCCAGGGCCTCAGGGATGGGCTTGTCATGAAGCAGTTAAGGTGGCTTGCCTTCCCCAGGATCTCCATCACAGCATCCTCCCCTGCCGGCCACCACCTCCTGGTACAGCCTGCTCTCCAGGCTTCGGGGGGTGGGGTGGGGGTGGGGGGGCGCCGGCTGATGTTTCCTGTGCTCCCAGGCACTGCGGGGCTGGACTTGGCTCTCTGAAAGGCTGCACCTCCCCAGCAGGTCCTACACTGACTGGTCTCAGCATCCTTCAGTCCACCCTGCAGAGGTGACCTGGTCACTCAGGGAGAGCCGGGGCTCTGCAGAGTTCCCTGTTTCCTTTCCTATTTGTTCTGCAAAACGGAAACAGGATTTCCTGAACGGGAGCCCCTGGTCACCCTGCCCTTGTCTGTTACATCCTGTAGGTCATCATTACAGCTCTGGCTGGCTTCAGCCATGGTTGGGGTGGCTGCCAAGACCAGCCTGGTGCTCCCGGGCAACAACTGCCAGGGTGCGGATGCCTGTTGAGCCAGAGCCACTTCTGGGAATAGCTCAGAGGGTTTAGTGGCCAGGGTGGCTGCCAGGCACCCTGTCATTGCTGGGGCCGGGGCTGGGACGAGACCGACGTTTGCACCCTGGGTGGTTCAGGAAAGCTGCCCAGGGCATGTACCCAAGCCCAGAAATGGCCCGGCAGCCAGCAGCCAGGGGAAAGCTGAGAGGTGGGAAGGCAAAGGGCTGCTGTGGATGAGGGAGGGGAGCTTAAGTAAGTGAGCCCCACAGAGGGCCCAGGGTCAGCTTAGCCAAGACCCAACGCCTCGGGCTGACAAGATCTCCGGCGAGGTGTCCCACAGAGAGGCCCCTCTGCAGCTGCCCTGATGCTAAGGCCGTGTGTAGCCTCCCCTCCCACTCTGGCCCAGTGCAGAGAGCAGACTGATAGCTCAGCACCCTTCCCCTCCAGGCCAAGTCCAGGGCTCCCCTTAGGCGTGCCCAGGCCTGCAAGGGCAGCCTTGGACCATGGCACCCCCCGCCTGTCTTTGGCAGCTTCTCTTTGTAGAGCCTCTGGTTCCCCAAGGGGAGCAGCCAGCACTCAGCACCCCATGGACGAGGCCGGCTGCTCTCAGGGATGCATCCTTGGCTGGTACGTCCTGCCTCCTCCCTTGGAGCATGCAGGGACTCCTTGGCCCTCCACCCTCAGCCACGATCACAAGCCTGGGCTTGTGTCAGACGCTCTATAGGGCAGAGGCCAAAGGAAAAGCAGCCTAGAAGCAGAGGGTGGCGGCTGTTGGATGGCTTCCGGGAGAAGGTCTGACTTATTGTCCCTAACTGGCAGAAGCCCTCAACACAAAGTCCAGGTCTTGGAATCTGAAAGAAGCCCACTCTGCCCTTCTCCACTCCCCCACCCCCTCCCCTGCCCCAGAGGCTCAGGGCTTGATCATGGCCTCTAGGAAGTCCTCCTGCTTTGAGAAGCTGAGCCCCCGGGGGTGGGGGGTGGGGGCCAGGAAGCTGAGGATGCTTGGACCCTGCTCCTCCAGGTCTATCGAGAGAGCGGGTCCTCTCAGCAACTTGGGGGCTTGCCTGGCCCCTCAGAGCCCCCCAGCAGGCCCTGGACCCAAGCTCACATACTCACTCTGTCCCAGGGAGAGACAGAGATGAAGGATGGGGACCCAGTCTGTCCTCCTGAGGTGGAGACTTGTGCCTGGAGTGCAAGTTAGGAGACCTGGATGTGTCCTTTTTCACACCTTGTGCATAGGATTCCCAAGTAGTCCCTCTAGCGTAGGGCCTGGCAAGGTGACCCGAGCGCTGTTCTTACCGTCCAGTGACAGCCAGTCGTGCTGGGAGGAGGGGAGCGTGGGCAGGGCCCGAGCTTTGTACTCAAACACCACTGAGTTGGAGATGATCTGGTTGTTGAAGGCAACTTGCAGGGTCACAAGACCAGTGTCATGAGCTGAAAGCAAAAGGAAGAGGGGTCAGGGTAGGGGTGGGGGGCACCCTTTAGCTTGGGTACCACCCAACAGCCTGGAGTACACTGGCCTCTCCCCACGGCCCTTCGGGGTTGGCTCCTCTGCTCTGTGGTGAGGACAGGGACTGGGAGCCCTGTGTTGATCGGCCGAATGAATGGATGGGAGGCTGGTCCACCACCCTGCCCCGTGGCTGGCTGGCTCCTCGCCCTCCAGTCCATCCGAGCCAGGGTTCAGGCACAGCATTTGCGCTGGACCCCTTTGTGCTCATTTCTCTTTCACCTTTTCCTACGAGCCTATCCTGACTCTTAGCATGGCTCTCTGTGTATTTTTAGAAGCTCTTCTGCCTCCCTGGTGAGGGCAAGAGTTTCGGCTGTGCCCGCAACTCTGAGCCCAGTGGGGCTGGGCCGGGGGCTGGCATGAAACCTGCTCGTCCCTCTGATGCTTGAATGCGAAGCTTCAGGAAGACAGACCCTTGTGGGCCTCATGAGCTGCTCTGGCCCGCAATGTGGGGCTCAGCGAAAAGTATCGGTTGAATAAACGAATGGGGCATCCTCACTGTCAGCAAGAGGGAAGCCCGCCCCTGGCGGGGACCTGCTCACTTCTGAGCTTGAGGCGGATATTGAAGTCTTGGGGGCCGGTGCCGGTGGGGGTAGGCAGGCTGCTCCGCCCTGCCCGGCCTCGGACCCCGCAGACATCAGGGTTATGTGCTCTCTGCCCTGCTTTTCTGGAACACCAGACACCAGTGCTAGGGCCTCCCCGGGACAGATTTCCAGGGAGGACACACACAGGATCCTGTTACTGTTTGGGCTCTTGGTTTTCAGCAGCTTAGCCTCGAGGAAGCGGTCCAAGTCAGCTGCTCTCCGGGGCCGAGGAAAACTCTGGCTTCCCTCTGAGGATGTCTGATGGGAAAACCGACTCATTGACTCATGGCCTCTGTCCATCCCAGGTGGATGGGTTATGCCATTGTCCCCAGAGCAGGAGGTTGTTGTCCCAGGATGACCTGTGGTTTTTTGCCCTGTGCTTCCCCCTCGGTGGGGTCCCTCAGCACCAGATCACAAGCTGGCTCCATGGTGGGTGGGTCCCGTGGGAATTCCGGCAGCGCCTCTCTGGGCAGGGAGCCCCAGCCAAGTCCAGACCTCCCTGGGCTCTGACAGCATCCCTGGGCAGATCTCCAAGCTCGCGGTCACTTGCTTTCCCTGGAGACTTGCCTGGTTTACCAACAGGAAGGAAGGGCATCAGCGTGTGCCCCGTCTGAGCCCGCTCTGCTCTGCGCCTCTGAGCAAGCCTCTGCCTCTTGCTGGCCCCTGGGGCGCTCAAGGCTTCTCCGTACCAGATGTTCCAGCTGGAGGGTCCTCCTCACTGGCTGCTCGTCATGTATCACCTCCTGGCATGTGCGTAACTGGCGGTGATGCTGGAATGGTGGCAGATGCAAAGCCATCTCATCCTTCCCCAGGTGACGGAGCAGAGAGGACCTGTCACAGTCTACTGGGTCCCAGCCCAGCAGCTTGGTGCACGCAGGCCCAGGAAGTTTCCTGGAATCTCTTTTCCTCCCTGTGTTTAATTGATCAGCAAGTCCAGGTCCATGTACCTCTCTCCATCCCAATGACCAACACTCTGGCCCAAACTGCCATCATTTCTTGCCTAGATGCCTGGACTCCTGCACTAGCCTCCTGCTGAGGGCTATCCCAGCACACCCTGAGACCTACCTGTTCCTGCTGGGATGGGTCAGAAGGGCCACACCCCATGAAACCCGTGGAAGTGTGTTGCCCAAGGGAGCCCTTCTCCTTGAGTCGGGAAAGATCACTGCTCAGCTCCTTCCTATGGTTTCCCTGCTTTGTTCTTCCCTCCTACAATCCATTCTCCCACACACCCAGAATCGTCTTCTAGAGGCATAATTTAGATCAAATCACTCCCCACTAAAAACGAATGGCTTCCATAGCAAGTAAAACCAAATCAAACTCTTTCTTAAGATTTAGAAGGATGCACATGATTTGGTCCCTGCTGTCTTCTCCAACCTAGCCACGTTCCACTCCCCCACCACCCTTATATTTCTCCAACTTACCAAACCTGTTCCTGCCTCAGGGCCTTTGCACTTCCTTTGCCCTCTGCCTGGAGGCATTCCTCCCACTCTTCCCATGACTAGCTCCATTTCATCATTCAGGTTCCAGCCTAATATCCCAGACTGCCAGAGGCTTTCCCTCATCAGTCTGTCCACAGGAACCTCCCTTTTCCCAAGTGAGTTTATCACATCACCATATTCTAGTGTCTCGACGTGGTTCCCCCAGTTATCAGTGGTTATCTTTTTCTTTCCTTGTTTGTTTTTTGCCTCCTGCAGTAGAAGGTAAGCTCCGTGAGAGCAGGGAGACGGTCTGTCCTGGTCACCTCTTCATGCCCAGTACCAAGACCAATGCCTGGCCTGTTATGGCCTCTTAATACCTGTTTGTTGAGCAAATTGATTCAAAACACAGCACACCTGCCCATCTCATTTTGAATTGCATCATTTGCATGGGGGGCCTCAAGGGATCCAGCGTGGGGCTGCTTCTAGCAAAATCTTCCCATTGGGGGAATTCTTCCATCTTCTTCTGAGCTCAGGTTGCCTTTCCTAAGTCCAAAGTCCTCCACCGCTGCGCCGCCCGAGCTCAGTGGTCCGGCGTGGCCGTCCCCCTCCCGATCTTGCAGCACTTCTGGAATCTTGCAGGAGACAGATTCCATGACTCTGTGTCCTCTGTGGCCAGCGACAGAGGCGGAGCTGCCCAGAAGAACCATCTACTTGGCCAGGGTCAAGTCTCCCCATCTGTTTTGCCTGGGCAGGTGCACCAGGCCGGTGGGCGGTGGCCATTTTCACCCTCTGTGCCCCCTCCCATGTCATTCTAGCTCCTAATGTGTCCTGCCCTGTGCTCACAGACCTCCAAGGCCTCCTTTTTGGCACAGCTTGTTTGGTTCTGGCTTCAAGTGTTCTTTCTTTTAGATCAGCTCCAGTTTCCCTGAGCCTTTGGGAAACCCAGGGGAGATGTCCTTGAGCAGCCAGCCTCACCCCCTAGGATGTTGCTCATGTGCATGACCAACTCCTTCCTGGACTGAAAGCTCCCTGGGGTCAAGGGCAGTGTTAAGGGCTGGGATGTAGCTCCATTCCAGGTGCCTGGCAAACTGTTTGCTGAATGAAGAAATGAATGAGTGCCTGCTGTTCCACCCAGTGCCCCCTGCCAGAATGACATGTTTCAGTCAGGGCGTCAAAACATGGATAGTCCATAAGGGACCCGCATTTGCAGTTAGTGGTAGAACAGAGCAGAGCCCTGGTTCTCAACCTGCTGAGCCTCCCTGGGTCCAAAATGCAGGATGTTAGGGGAGCCTGAAGGGCTGGGAGATACAGTGACCTGGGCAGACTCTCCTGCCAGCTCTGGGGACCCAGAGATGCTCTGGGACCAGGAGACCCACCTGCTGAGATCTGAACAGCCCAGGGCCCCTCTTCCGGCTCCCCTCCAGGACAGGAGGGCAAGGCCCCACATGCCCAGTAGCTTCAAGAATTGAGCCTGCGAGCCAGGAGCTTCCTGGACCTTCCTCTTCTCAGCCTCCTGCCCATCTGGCAGGTGGTTTTGAAAGATGTAGAAACGGAAGCCCAGAGAGGTCAACCACCGGGCCCAAGTTGCCAGATGGTAACCGGCTGATGTGGGATGGGCGCGGTGTGACTGATCCAGCCCCCGGGATCTGCCAGGTCCTGGCCTGGGACACCATCCAGAGGGCACGCAAAGGCCGGTCTTTTTTTTTTTTTTTTTTGAGGGTTCAGATAACTCAGGACAGGCAAGGTCTGGGTCCTCAGCCAGGCCAGAACCAGGTACAGGAAGTGCATCTATTTATAGGCAAGGCGAGTCCTGTTCCAGCAGCAGGTGATAAGCGGACACTTTAATAACACGTTGCCCTCTCCCCCAGCTCACCCGCAGAGGTGGGCGGAGGGCTGCATTAGCCACACACAGCCCTGAGCTGGGATAGGCTGGCCCAGCCTGGCTGTCATCCATCCGGGGTGGCTGTGGTCCAGGCCCAGCAGGGCTGCTGGGAGCCAGGGAGCAGAGGGTGCTGAGTGGGTCCGGTGCAGCCAGCCAGGCGGCCAGTGGGGGCAGGACCAGCAGCCCTGGCTCCCTGGGCTGTTTGTGGGGACGTGGCTACTGGGATGAAGTGGAGGCCAAGCAGGTGAGCCCAGCCCTGGAGCAGAGGCATTCTGCTCCGGTGGGCTGCGTGGGGAGATGGAGGGAGAGAGAGAATGTTCCATGTCAGCTCAGGAGCCCCGGGCTGGGTGGACGCAGACAGCGGGGGCAGCCCTGGGTTCAAGCTGGATCACCCCGGGTGGAACCAGGCCCCTGGCACTGACTGGCTCTACTCTTGCCCCAGGACCCCTGCCCCCACTTCTCCTCCCTATCCTTGGCCCTCCACAGGGGGCTCTCTTTCTCACCTTTTGTAGATGCCCTAGCTTCAGATAACATGGACTGGGGCCCTCTGCTACCTGCCTCCTCGCCTGCCTCTCTGCTCACTGCCTGGGCAAGCTGGACGGGCCAAGCCTGGAGCTAACGATGCCCATGAGATGTCAGTCAAGGGGCCTTCCCAGCACCAGCCCCAGAAACAGAAAACATGTGCCCTAGAAACAGACTCCTTCACAAATATCCTCTCCCTTCTCATGACATGCCAGGCGCTTTTAAACTGTAATGGGTTTACAATGTGTTTCTGGGGTACAGCATAGTGATTCAGTCATACATATATATTCATATATTCTTTTTCATTATAGGTTATTACAAGCTACTGAATACAGTTCCCTGTGCTGTACAGGAGGTCCTTGTTGTTTATCTAGCCAGGCACTTTCTGAGCCCTGGGGACACAATGGTGACCTGAGAAAGACACAGTCCCTGTCCTCATGGAGCCAACATGCCACTGGCAGGTGGTAATGGCCAGAGGTCAAGGACAAGTTGACCAGATAAGGACGTGAAGCTACATGGATGACAATGATGAGTCTCAGTGGGAGGGAGAAGGCCAGAGCCACAGGGCAGCACTCAGGGGGCCCCTGTCCCTGAAAGTGGAGGCGGACGAGGAGCTGGTGCCTTTTTCTGGCCACGGGGTGGACGGCTTCACCAAATTCTCAAAGGAGGTTGTGCAGATATTCTCAATTTGACACCCCTTCTCCTCCAGACCTTCTCCATCCCCCTCTGACCTGCTCTGTGCCCCGGGGGACTGGTCCCATGAGCTCTCTTGTTCTTGTGGCTTCTGCTTGGCTTGGGCCGTGGGAGGCACGGGCCAGCGGAGAGAGGGAGGCCTCATGGCCCCGATGCCAGGCCCAGCTGGCAGCCCTCCGCCCGCCTGGCTCTCACCAGCTCTGGTCATCTTCAGGCGGAGGGTGGTCAGATCTTCCTGCTGCGGCCCGTCTTGGGTGTGTCAACCTGGCTCACTGGATACCTGAACAGTCCCCCATCAGGTTCTCTGCAAAATCCCAGCTGAGCACACCTGTGTCCCGCCTGCTAAGGGGGTCCACCAGCCCAGAACAGATGGCATCGTAATAGCGAATCCCTCACATCAGGGGATGCCGAGGCCCAGAGTAATGACCCAACTTCCCAGGGTCACCCCCTCCCCCAGGGTGACTGGCATCTGGTGCTCCGGAGCCCCACGCCTCTGCTGGGACACAGCCTTCTCACCTGGGCAGTAGCAGCGCAGCACCCCGGGCTGAATCAAGGACGCAGGCACTGAGATCTGGTCGAACAGGCAGCTGTAGTTATTGCTGGCTTCTTGCCACGGGCCTGTGATGAGAACCTTCACTCCTCCCTGGAGGGAACAGAGGCGAGCAGAGGGGGTCAGTCACACAGGGAGGGCGGAGGGACACGCCCTCCTTGGCGGCACCGCTCGGACAGTGGTCTGCACTCCCAGCCCTCGTGCAGATTCCCAGCTGCGGTACGTCCTGACTTTTGAGAACCGCTGTTTCAGGACTGCAGCAGGAGGAGGGACCCTAGCTGCCACCCCTGTCCCCAAGTCCCTGGTGGGGGAGGATCCCCCCCCAGATGCTCCTTGCCTTCCTCAGCTGGCATCCAACACAGGGCTAGCAGTCCTGACCCCTGACCCCCTTATGGAATCGGAACATCAAGTTCCAAGCAGCAGGGAGCACAGAGCTTTCCAAACCCTTCAGCCCATGATGCCCCTGCAAACCGGCCGGTGGGACCCCTGGAAGGAAATGGAGGGGGGGAGGGGGCTTTCTCTCTCATTGGCTGGTGGACAGATTGTGGGAACTCTGAGCTGTGGAAATAGGCCTGAGCATCTTGGTGGTCCCCCAGGGACTGGAAGTCCTGGTGAGGAGATGAGGGGAGACCCAGGATCCCAAGGGTGTGGTGAGGACAGCCAGGACATGGATGAAGCCAGGACATGGATGAAGAAGGCGAGAGAAAGACAGCAGAACAGAAAATTGGAAGGCCGGCTCAGAGCTGGAGGGGCTCGGAGGTTGCCTGGATTGGAGAGGGGCTCCCTGTTGGGCGCTGGGGATGGGGTGGGGCTGAACATCACCTCCTGGACTCTGTGCCGAGCCACAGAGGGCAACTGTCTGTGCCACTGCCCACACAGCCTGCTAGCCCCCTCGCTCTGCACACACGGTCCACTGACGTGCTTGCAGCCTGGCTGTGCGGGGCAGCTGCTCCCGTAGGCTGCGGAGTTGGGGTGGAGGGAGGGGACGGAGGAGAGGGGCTCAGATGACCTTGCTTAGCTGGAGGGGAGAGGGCCCTGCCCCCAAGGATCCCAGGAGATCCTGCCCAGGAGCAGTGGAGCAGAGGAAAAGGATGGGCACTCCCCGAACTCCCCCTGGAACCAGCCAGGGCAGCCACAGAGCAAAGAGGTAGCCTTATGTCTCAGTGCCCCGGGCAGTCCTGCTCTCAGGTCACTGTGCCCGCTTGGTGATGAACAGCACCCTGTCTTGCCTGATGTGGGCAATGAGGTGTAGGTGCCCTGCTCAGGGCTCAGACAGCCGAGGGGAAGGCTGGGTTACCGAGTTGTGGGAGAGCCTGCTCTGGGAATGCAGGGGGTAGGGTTGCTGGCCTCTGGCTCTCCTGGGGTGGGCTGACCTCAGGTTCCACTCACCTTTCCCAGCGAGGGGCCAAGAACGGCCCAGGACCGGGTGGAGAGCACCACCTAGTGTCCAGGCGGGAGAAGGTCGAGAGGTGCACCTGCTGGAGGCTGGGGTGACAGAAGGGTGCGGAGTGCGGCCTGAGACCCTCCTTCCTCCACCTCTCCAGGCCAGGAGACCAGACCCCAGCCCTCTCATTGTGGCCTAATGCCAGGAAGACGCTCATTCTTGGGTGACCCATCCTGGGCACTGGCCCATCCATGACCCGGAGGGACCCCAGCCTCAACCCGGGACTTGCTCCTGAGGCTCCCCGCGGTGTTCCTGGCAGCCTGGCCTGGCCCAGGGCTGCCTTGGGTATCAGCAGCAGGAGGGTGTGTTTCCAGGGATGAGGTGGAGGTGGGCCCCCCAGAGCCCAGCACAGAAGAGAGGTTCCACCACGGAAGGGGCTCTCCCGGACGGGAAGGTACAGCCCCTGTGCCCTTGGATGGGCCTACCTTCCTCTGGCTGCAGTGCCTGGAGAAGTCACTTTGCTGCTAGACAACCAGTGTTTGGAAGACACTGGAGAGAGCTCGGGACCAGGAGCCAAAGCAGGAAGTCTGCCCCTTAGAAGCTGTGTGTCCTCAGGCAAGTGGCCCAACCTCTCTGGGTGGCATATGAACCCTAGGGCCCACCTGGCCTCAACATTCTTCAATTCAGATATACAGCTACATAGAGAGATTTGGAGTTCTGCCTGCATGGCGGGACTGGGGCCAGCAACTTTGGGCCCACGGGCTGGGAGTGGGGGCTTGGCTGGGAGGTGTGCACACGTGGAACCTGACTTTGGGATTCCTGGGAGCACCAGAAGCCAGTTCAGGGCATGATCATCCCTGGATCCTGGGCAGTGGAAGAGCAGTGGCTTCAAAAGGCCACAGACAGTCACCATGTGAGAAGGAAAGAAAAATAAATAACCCCAATCAACAGCAGCTGGCATGACGCTGGAGCTGCTGTGAGGAACAAAGGGCTGCGGAAGTTACTGGAGCACATCAGGACCTTCTCCATGGAAACTGCTGTGGGAGGGGCTGGGCATCCATCAGTTCAGGCGATGGTCTCCATGGCAACACCGGCCTGACTGGGCTGAACCGCTGTGACGCGGGCACCTGACAGCTCTAATTGCAGCCTCCTGGGCCTGGTGTGGCAGGAGTTCAGTGGAGGGAGATGACGCAGAAGGCTTGGGGGAGGAGATCTGAGCTGTCTGAGGTCTCTGTGCCCTGGGAGCCCTGAGATAAAGGACCCGGACTTCTGATGCACCTAGGGCGGCCCTGGCCCAGGGACACCTCCCACGTGTGTGTGTGTGTGTGTGTGTGTGTGTGTGTGTGTGTGTGTTGGTGACCAGCTGCAGCTGGAGGTGAAGAGGTGGACAGAACTAAGGAGACATGGGAGCATCCTGTGGGAGGGAGGGATGCTCCAAGAAGAGACAGCAAGACCTTAGCATTCCTGCGAAAGTGGGTGCCGGGGCACCATCGAATTTCAGAGCTTGGTGGGGGCACTGGGTGACCGACCCCATATTTTCAGACTAGGAAGAGCCCCTGGGGCCTACGTGTCTTGCCACAGAGCCCTCCACCAGCTTGGCAGAGCCTGGCTAGAACCGGGCTCCTGTCAGAGGCAGCAAGGCAGGCTTCTTCTTGGCAGAGAAGGGGAGAGGGTGAGGGGGCACCACGCCCACCTAGGGGCTGTGAGGGGAGGGGCGGGGCAGGGGAGAGATGCCCTCTCCTGCAGAACTGGGAGTGGGGTGGCCCCTGCTGCTGGACTGGGAACAGTGGCCCGGGTAGGGGAGGACGGTGGGGAGCAAGGGGCGGGCAGAGGCCTCACTGAGCAGCCACGTTGGGCCCCAGGCCAGCATTTTCCAAATCAAACTGAATTTGACCTGCTCTTGTTCCTGGGTGGCTGGAAGCATGGGGAGCTTCTGGAAGAGCCGGGCTGTCCTGCTCCCTGCGCTCCCTCCCATTCCTTTCCCGTTCCCGTGCCGCCCTCGCGTGGCCAGCTGCTGAACTGACTTTCTCCGAGGTTCAGGTTAGGGACCCGACAGCCACTCCTTGGGTACAGGACCGAGAGGTCCAGGACTGCTCAGGGCCCCTGACTGGAGCCCGTAGGTCCCAGGGGCCGGAGTGAAGGCCTGGACCAGCCCAGGGATGGGCAGTCACAGCTCAAGGCTGAGCCCAGGGGAAAGAAACTCCTCTTCCCACAGGACTCGGGCTCCAGGGAGCCTCAGAGCATCCCGGGGACACAATCTCCAAGGTCCGAGGACTTGGCGGGCCTTGAGGCCACCCCTCTCAGCCACGTACAGATCAGGAAACCGAGGTCCAGAGAGGCAGGTCTCAGAGCCTGGCCAGAGAGGCAGAGCCCCAACCCCCAGCTCTGACCTCCCTGCACCCGAGTCCCAGGCCTCCCTTCAGACCCCTCTGAATTGCTTTCTTAAGCCCCATGGGGGTTAAGCTGCTGAGCTGAGCTGACCTTTCACCCCAGGGGGACAGGGTCATGCCAAGCCACACCAAGAGAAAACTGAGTCAGAATTTTCTGGAGTCTTGGGGGGCTGTGGGGGCTGGGGACCCTGTGGAGGTGGATGGAAGAGGCAGACACTTCGCTCAGTCCTCACAGCAACCCCGCGAGGAAATCATCGCCCTGATCTTAGATGCAGGAAGGCAGCGACCCTGCCCAAAGTCACCGGCTAGTCAGTGTGGGGCCAGGGTTTGAATCCAGATTGTCCAGTCTCAGCCCCGTGCTCCTTACCACGCAGGGCAGCCGCCCGTGGACACCCGAGGCTTTGACGAGCACGCTGCCTGCAGGCACTCACGCAGCGCGCGGGCGGAGCTGCCCTTCTGACTCCTGCCATAGTTCTAAGATGCTCCTGTCTGAGGGCGGGGCTGCTACCTGGGCTGAGAGCCAGGGACATCTGTATGCTGACTGTATCTCGGCCTTGCCGTAAAGGAAGGCGGCAGGGGAGGTGTGAGCCTCCTGGTCAAGACTGGGATGCTGAGATCCCCAGTATAGGTGACCCCTCTGAGGCCACCACGATCAACCAGTGAGCAGCCTCTTTGCCACGGCCACGGCAGGGGGACACAAAAAGGAGAACAGTGGGCCACGAGCTGTGATGCTCACAGAATAGTCACCAATGATATACTCATAAACTATTGATGACTTACTATGGGCCAAAGGCTTTACAAGCACTCCTGGCACCACACCTCGTGTGGAGGCGGGTGCCGGTGTCACAGGCAGGTGAAGTCACGGCACAGCCACGCTTGACGCCCAGGAGTGCCCCCCGAGACATGCCCTTCACCCTGGGCCTTGCTGTCCCCTTCACCAGGGCCTGGGGGAGACTCTGAAGCGGAGATGGGCTCTCAGAAATGCTTCACTTCTCACAGAACCCCATAACCACGTCCTGACTCAGGCACTGCCCTGGGAGCGCCTGCTAGCGCCTGGGTCTGTAATGTGCACGGGTTTCTGCGAGCATCCCTGCACCGCCCACGCTGAAAGAAAGTACCCCATGAGCTTCCAGGTCTTTCAGGAGCACCCCTCCCTTGGTGTCCTGGGTATCAGCCCCTGCCCTAGCGTCCAGGGAAGGTGGCAGTTCAAGTGGGCGCAAGGGAGCCGTGGGCAGCCAGCTCCTGGGGAGAGAGTGCCGATCTGGGCCCGGCAGTGAATATTCTCTCCCTGAGCACCTGGCAGGCAGGCTGGGAGGGGTCAGGGAGCCTGTCCTAGTGGGCAACCTGGGATTAGAGGAAGCTCAGGCCACGCTGTCCCCTCCTCACGCCACTCTATTTCGGAGGAAAAGGAAAGCTTCCTTCCTTAAACACTTGTGCCACCTTGGCAAGACTTGGGTTTTCCTGCGGGTCCTGGGCTTTGGAGCTCTGATTCTCAACGTCAGATCTCAGCCCCCCGGGAACTGAGGCAGGTGGGGGCTCGCGGGGGAGGAGGCCACAGGTGGGATCGTGTAAGATCCTGGGTCATATAACATGCCTTTGCTTTTAAAGAGGCTGGATATACCCCCCGAATCTCACAGATCACTATTTGGAAGCTGTACCCTCCCTCTCAATTTGATGGGAATTATTTGTTTTTGTTTTGTTTTGTGAAATAAATCAAGGGTAATGGATCCAGATGGTCTCTGGAGGTGATTTTTGAAATTTTTTTCAGCAGCCTTAGGACCCTCCCTCCCTCAAAAAAAAAGAAGCAAAGCAAAATATGAGTGGAATCTTAACACATAAGCCAGGTGACAGCAAACACTGTTCTGGCAGAGCTTGGAGGGGCCCTGGCCTCCAAGGGAGACCCCTGACTTTAAATCTACTTGCTCCAGTGAGGACAGAACACTGCTTGAGAGAGGACGGGGTAATCTGAGCACCTTGGGGACAGAGGGAGGGGACAGCTTGGTCTGCCTGGCCCAGAGCTTCCCAGAAAGGGCAGAGCCATGCAAACGAACTTCCCCTGGCTGTGTGCTGGCTGGTGGTGGGCAGGTGAGGCGGGCAGGGGAGGCGATGGTCTTACCTCCGGGTAAGACCACTCCGGGGAGTAGTCGGTCACCATGAACACCCGTCCGCTCTGCTGCAGCATGCCCAGGGTGCCCGGGCCCGAGGCGGCCGAGACCACCTCGGCGACGTGCATGTAGGCCATGGTGCTGGCCCCGGCCTCAGCACTGCTCAGCTGCAGGCTCCCCTGCTGGGGGCTGCAGCAGGGGATGCACATCTCTGCCTGGGTGAAGGGGGCACGGGCCCCGTCTTCCGACTGTGAGAGCGCCGCACTGTCCCCCGACACCAGCTGGTGCCCGTAGATGGTGCCGCTTCCCCCCTCCACGGAGATGAAGTCGTTGATCAGGTCGGAGAACTGGTTGCTGAAGGAGATGTCGAAGTGGTCCAGGCTGAGCTCCATGTTGGAGGCGTTGCCGAGGCCGGGCTGGGCCACGGGGTAGAGTCCCTGCACCACGTTGCCCGGGAGGATGGGGACGCCGCTGGCGCTGCGGATGACCCCGGTGGGCTCGGGTTGCAGGTAGTGCTCGGAGCTACAGGCCTGCAGCTCCCCAGACTTGATCAGGCCCTCGCCCCCTTCGGCCACCTGTGAGGTCTCCATGGTGACCTCCCCTTCCGCTGCCATGGCCTGGAAATTGGCCTGGAACTGCATGAGGTGGAGGGAGGAAGTGGACTCTATCCGCGTCTCCACGTGGCCGCTGCAGGAGCTGGTTTGGGATGAAGCCTCCGTTTTCACCGTGGGCATCACAAAGGTGCCCCCAGAGTCACTCAGGCTGCTGTGGGCATTCTGCTCGATGGGGAGGGGCTTGCTGGCGTCCTGCAGGAAGAAGCTCGGGGAAGGGGTCTGGTGGACATGGGGGCTGCGGCCCGTCTGGCTGAAGCTGGACGTGTAGTCCTTGTTGGAGTCTATTGCACTGAAGTCCATCTGCTCCAGGGTGGTGCTGGGGCTCAGGCCGCCGCCCGATGGCAGGAGGCTGGAGCCTGCGGTCAGCGTGAGGGAGCTGGACGCCGCGGCCGCTGCGGAGGAGGAGTACGCGTCTTTGGCCATCTGCTGCTCGAAGGAGGTGTCCTCGGTCTTGATCTCCTTGGTCAGGACGGTGGCGAAGCTGAAGCCCCTCTCCACTGGTGGCGAGTGCCGGACATTGGTGCTGACCATCTCGGCTTTCAGGCCCCCGCCCCCGTACGTCTGGCCCTGCTTTGGGTTGTTGAGGAAACAGTCGGGGTCAAAGTTCATGGTGGTTTCTGGAATCTTCCGGCCCCCGTCGAGGGTGGTGGAGAGGACCAGCTCTTCGGACACATTGGTGGGCAGCATCGCCAGGCTTTCCGAGCTGCCCGAGGTGGGGAAGGCGAACTTGTGGCCGTCGGAGCTCACGGCCAGGACGAGGCTCTGAGAGGCATCGGGGGAGAGGAGGTGGGGGTTGGGGCCGGTGGTGGGGGACATGGTGTACACGGCCTCGTTGGTGACCTCGGACATGAACACCGTGGCGCTCTGGGACAAGCTCCCCATCACAGAGGCCACCGCCATGCTGGATACACCTGTGACCACGGGGCTGTCCACCATGTCCGGGTCGCTGTTGAGCCCGCTGCTGATGGACACGGGGGAGCTCTGGGTGGTGTCGGGGACCTCCACCTGGTTGGTGGAGGAGACCTCGGTGCTGTTCTGGTGCAGGAGCACGGGCTTGGCCACCTTGCCATTCCTCTTCTCGCGGCTCGAGCCCTTGCCGTGGCTGTGCTCGTGTTTGCCCTCAGACACGTCGTTGTGCTGCACCTCCGAGTGGCCCCCGTACCCCCCGGTCCGCGGCTCCACCTTCGGCGAGATGATCCGGTGTTTGGCACTGTTACACTTGTGGTGCACGCTGCTGCCCGCTCCTGCGGAGATCGGAAGCCCAACACGCACCCGCGCACACACACGCCACACGGGCACACACGCGCGCACGCACACACGCAGAGAGTCAGAGCTGGGACCGCGGTGGACCCTGTCCCTGTGCGCTGGGGTCTGGCAAAGCCCAGCCTGGGAGTCCAGGCAGGCACCTGCCCACCGGGGCTGGCGTGGGACAGACACTCAGGGTCTCGGGTCCACTTATCCCACTCCGAGTTCTCATGTGTCCTATGGGGCTTTTCCCCTGAGGCCCTCTCCAAACAGTGATGGGCATGTCCCAGTGCACAGGAGGTGGGGAAGGAGAGGACGAGGAGAATGTTATCCTCCAGGAAAATCCTTCCCACCTCGGGAGGCAGACACCACTCACTGCAATGGCTCTCGCAGGCCAGAGGGGCTCAGTTTGGGATGGTGGCTAGAGCCCTCTCCCCTCCCATGAAACTTTCCACACCTGCTCAGGCCATAGCCGTACCCTTTCAAGAAGGCCCTTTAGGACTGGAAGTCAAAAGCTGACAGTTGAGGGGCAGGTATAGCTCAGTGGCAGAGCGCGTGCTTAGCATGCATGAGGTCCGGGGTTCACCCCCTCAGTACTTCCATTAGAAAAAGAAAAACAGCTCCTGGCAGAAGCTGACGGTGGGGTGGATGTTGAGTTTGGGGTGTGTGTGTGGGTGGAGAACAGTGCATCTCTCTGGATTAGCTCTTAGGCCCAGGACCAAAGGGGGTTCTAGACATTTCCTTTGCAGAAAGGTACCTGGGGTCACCACCCCGTGTTTAGCTAGGCCCAGCCTGTCCTTGGCTGGGCAAGGAGCTGAGCAAAGACAGAGCCCTAACCCCCAGTTCAGTGGCAGAGAAGAAAGAGCCTCAGGCTCTGAGTTTCTGAGCAAGTCTCCCTCAGGGCCCTGCCTCCAGGCCTCCGCTCCGAAGTAATTTTCATTCCATCTGATAAGGGTGACTTCTGCTTTTGATAAAAGGGTGAATTCTCCCCAGATCCTTTTACAGCCTCACCGAGATTCCTCTATGCATGAAGACTTTGCAGACAAGTGACATGACCCTCTAATGGAAATATCTAATTAAGGCAGCAGAAGGAGCGAAGATCCACATTTCAAAGAGCAAATACCATTATCAGAAGTGTAGACACATCAGGACAGAGGGTGCGGGGCACGGTACATTCTTGGAGACAGAGGTTAAAGCAAGAGGTTTAGCTTGAGTGGCCCCATTGACTCAGGGCTCATCTCCTGGAAAAGCCCATGTCTGCCCAGCGCCTGGGGATCTGGGCTCCGGCTGGGCTGATGATGCCCAGGATCCCGGGGCCTGGAGGGCACCGCTGTGGGTGGATGTGGATGTGTGCCCTGGAGGCCGCCTCCCAGCTATGCTGCCCAAATTCCTAGAGGGAGCCTGCCTGCCTGCCTCTCTGGAAACCACTCTTTCCTGCCCAAACCGGGCCTCACCACCAGCCCCGCCAGCCCCGCCAGCCCCACGGGGCAGGATCAGGGAGAGCCGCCCTGGCCCCGGGCCGACCCCCTGCCCTTAGTGCCCTCACACCTGCTGCCGGGAAGAGCCCTCTCTGCCCGCATGCCCGCCGGGGACCCCGCTCACCCAGGCCGCCGGTGCAGAGGCAGTTGTGGGTCCGAGGCTGCGGTTTGGCCTGGTGGCTGTCGAGGATCTGCTGCACCAGCTGCTCCACCGAGAAGCCCGAGCTGCTGCTGCCGTTGCTGCACGTCCACTTGATGCCGTGGACTGCGGGAGAGAGGCAGGCGGCGGTTAGGCGCCGCGGGAGTAGGGGGAGGCCCCGGGAGGGGCGGGGCCGGGGCCCCCCGGAGCACAGCCCCCTCTCCGCATCCGCAGAGTGATGCCTGTAAGGAGGGGAGGAAGGAGAAAAGAGAGGGGAGGAAGGAGGCCCAGGCTGTCCCACCAGAGCCCGCTCCTCGGGGGGCCTCTGCGCTCCCCCTCTGCCTCTCGTCCTCTTTTTCTATAGCACAGCATGGGGAGGGGCCGCCAAGAGACTTGCTTTTATTTTCCCAAAGTCCAAGTGCATCGGGCGGTGTTTCGAGGGGTTCTGGAGTGGAGTGGAAAGAGAGTGAGGACAGGGAAGGAGGGGCGCTGGATGCCGAGGGGCCTCCCCAGACCGCAGGTCATGGAGACTTGGAGAAGAGAAGGAGAAGGCGGAAGGGGTCGGCTCCGAGCAGGATGGACGCCCAAGCCTGGGTGGGGAAGGGCGGGGCGGGAACGATTCCGCTCCCCGCTCTCATCAGACTTCTTGGCCTCAAGGGGTTGCAGGTTAGGCCGGAGGAGAAGGGGACAGACTAAAGGGCCCACGTGGCCTGGACAGTGGGTGCCCCCTGATGACCGGCCACCTGCACAGCTGCCCTGGGGCTCTGGCTCGAGCCTCCTTGACCCTGGGCCTTGGCTCTTCCTGGTGTTGGAGTAGGGGGCCCCAGAATTGCTGAGGGTGGGCTCCTCGCCTGCCTGGCAGGATGGGGCTGGAAGTCTAAAATAAACGACTTGCCTGGCTGAGGGTGTAGACTGATGAGTTTTAGGCCTCTCACCCTGCTGTCTTTTCTCAGCTGGAGCAGACCTGGCCGAAAGGTGGCCAAGCCTGGGCTGGCCTGTCAGGCGCCTGGCACAGCCCAGCTCTTTCTGGTGGCTCTGGTGGGGCTGGGTCCAGAGGCAGTGTGTCCACAGCCCCGGGGCCGGAGCTGGTGCCCGGGGCTCCAGGAGGAACCCAGGTCCCTGTGAACAGGGGACAGTGGGAGCTGATGGTCTGGAAGGAGGAGCAGGGCACAGGGTTGGGATAGGGAGAGGCCGGGCACTTTGCAAATGCAAGAATTCCCTTTCCCCTTTGGCTGAGCTCATCTGGCGTGGACTCCAGGGGAAGAGCTGTCAAACCCTCAGGGCCTGCCTTTACTGTGAGGGGCACACGAGGACACACAAGGAGAGTCTACACAGCAGGTAGGAGGGGGGTTGGATTCAGACCTAGATTGGAGTCCAGGTTTTCATCTTTACTTGTGTGAATTTGGGCAAATCGCTAAGCCTCTCTGAGCCTCAGTGTTCTCGTCTGCAAAATGGGAAGATAACAGCAAGTGCCTCACAGTGGCCAGGAGGGACCCGGTCTCCTGTCTGGCACTTTGTGCTGAGCCAAGCGAGCATAGTGGTGGTCATAACTGCTAATGGTGACGATGGTGATGACAGCAGCGACGGCGATGGTGGCGGCACATGGCATGCGATGCTGGCCTTGCCCTGCAGCTTGGCTGATGCTATGGGAACAGGGCTTGGAGAACGGGGCTTCTTGCTGTGAAATCCACGGATGGGGTCAGCCTTGGAGCGTTCTGTGGCGCCATCTGTCTCACACCGCTGTTCCTTGTCAGCACCTTCGTGGAGAACTTCGGTGGTTTTCCCAAGAAAACTCCGGCGAGGGTTACAATCTGCTGGGAATCCCTCGAGGCTGCCGCTTCTCCTCTCGGTGCCCCTGCCCCAGGTGTTCATCCACCACCCTCGCCCTCCACTCCATTCTGATGAGGCTTCGGCTCCTCCGGAGGTCTTCCCGGCTCTGCCTCCTGTGCCTTGGGCAACACTGGGGCCATGGCCCCGCTCCCGGTGGGTCCTGAATTCTGGCGGGTCATTGAGAGGGGATGGCAGCTGAGTGACTTCTGCCCCAAACTAGCTCAGCTGCCTGATTTGAAGTCACGGGGGCCTGTTTGGGGCAGAGGTGATGGGCATGTGCAGGGGTGGGGGTGTGGGTGGGGTTTACAGACCCCCTTTCCACCAGCGGACAGCGCCACCTTGAGATACCTGGAAATTCTCCGGCAGCCCCCAGAGGCCTGGGCTCTTGCTGGCTCAAGCCTACCACCTGCCCGGCAGCTAGAAGGGAAGGCTCAGGCCAGGGGTCTGCAAGCCTCACCAAAGCCCTGGAGTACTTCTACCTGGAAATCCGACAGTGAAGACGGATAGCAGGGGATACCCGGCCCAGGTAGGAGTCGGGGTCAGGCCCTGTCCTCACACCCGGGCCCTCCTTGGCTGGGGACCTTTTCCAAATTCTTCATTTCAGAGATGAGAAAACAGAGGCTGGGGGGCGGGGCCGAGAGCAGGGCTCCAGGACCCCTTCTCTGAAACTGCTGTACACACAGATGGCCTGTCCCAGCCGGCCATCCCTCAGAGGTTCTGATGTCCTTGATAGGGAGGAGCGCATGTTTTAAAAACAGCCCCGCAGAAGTTCCTCATACGCAGTCAGGATGGTACACACGCAGCTCGTCCTGAGCCCAAAGTCGCGGGTACTGCACGTCCGGGAGCAGCAGCACCTCCAGGGCTCAACGTCAGTGCTCACTGCAAAACCAGACCAGACGTTCTCAGGGAAGACCTCACTGAGTCTGGACGCGGGTCTCTGGACAGGTGAGCTGGGCTCAGGCAGCCCCACCTCTGGCCACTTGGCCACACCCCGCGCAGAGGTCTGGGCTCCTGAGACCGGGCAGGGTTGCTGATGCCTGGACAGGCAGTCACCTCTGCCAGAGCATCCCGGCGTTTCTGACCAGGGACCCCCTGTGCTCGCCGCTGCCCCCCAGCCAGTCTCCTCCAGCCCCCATCGGGGGTGCGGCCCCTGCGTTCTTTCTGCCTCTTGCTCCTCAGCTTACGCCGTGAAGGTTATAAAATAAAAACCCAGCGAAGGGTGACAGATTGCAAGCAGAGAATTTCTGGGTGCTTAATGCAAATTACCTACTGTCTTAGCACATCCCGTATGCAGATTGTCTCCCTCTCCCTCTGGAGGGGGTGGGAGAGAAGCCCCCTCCTCTGAGGTGGTGAGCTGTTAGTACTGAATATCAAATACTATCAAGACGGCTTTTAACACGTCACGCTCTGCTTCTCGACACGTAATGAATCAGCGGGAAAGGAGATTTCTATGGGGAAAAGAGCGCTTCGTGAAGGAAGGCTCATAAACACGCACTGGCCTCCTCGCTCCCCTGCCCCGCCCTCTTTGTAAAAGCAGCAAAAAGGAAATGGCATGAAAAGTACACTTGATGAAACGCAGGGTCATGACCTGGGGTGGGGCACAGGAAGACAAAAGCGAATTCCCCCCCAAATAACCTCCCGGTGGCGCTGGGCCACGCAGTCGTCCCCTCTGCTCTCGTCCCGGTGGACGGCACCGGCCCTCTCGTTCCCAGGCCTCCGTCGGCGGCCTCGCCCGGGGTCAGGCGGCGTCCTGAGTGTTTTGTACAGAGTCACAGGCAGGGGACCCTCTACAGCTCCCCATGCACAGCGCCTGGACAGTGGTTCCAGGCTCCTTAGGTGATGGAGAGGGGCCTGTGTGCCCAGGAAGGCTGGGACAGGGTAGCAGAGTGGGAGCAGGTGGGCAAGGGTGGGCCAAGCTGGCTCCTGTCAGGCCTGCACAGGACAGGAGTGGCCAGGGGACCACGCTGACCACCGGAAAGTGGGGTGCCGAGGGGTCCTCCTGTGGCTCTGACCACAGTCCTGCTGCTACCCGGGGATCCCCGCTCCTGGGCTGGACACTGGCCCTGTGGGAGGACTGGTCTGCGGAGCCGAGGCCCGGGTGGTGCTGCAGGACCCCAGCCGCCCGCTCTGGTGCTGACCTGGCCTGTACGCGACGCTCACCCTAATGACCTCCTGCAGTCGGGCGGCCGCGCTGCCACTAATCTGAATAATCAAAACGAAATCAGTGACAACAGCATGGGGCCATGCTTTGGAGAGCATCTTCTGATGAACAATTCACCCAAGAGGCAGCCAACTGCCGGGAAGGGAGTAATTGAGATCCGGGGGAGGGGGCCGGGGAAGGTGTGGGGGGAGCACCCCCGGGGGCCGGCTGCCAGCCGAGCGCCTCTTCAGTTACGGCTGCTCCAACCCAGCCTTGCAGGGGAGGCGGAGAGCTTGGGCCCGGCAGGCTTAGCTTGACCCCAGGTCAGGCTGCCCTATCACCCTGTTATGGACAGAACTGTGGCCCCGCCCCCCTAAACTCTGAGGTTGAAGCCCTAGCCTCCAATGTGAGTCTGTTTGGAGGTGGGGCCTTTCAGGAGGTAATTAAGGTTAAGTGAGGTCATAAGGGTGGGTCCTAAACCAACAGGACTGGTGTCCTTTTAAGATGAGAAGGAGACACCAGGAGTGGGCACACAGAGAAGGGCCGTGTGCAGACACAGGGAGAAGGTAGTCATCTGCAAGCCAGGAGGAGAGGCCTCCCCGGAAACCAGCCCTGCCCACAGCTTGATCTTGGACTTCAGCCTCCAGAACTGTGAGAAATCAACCCCTATGGTTTAAGCCGCCCAGTCTGTGTACTCTGCTGTGGCAGCCCCAGCTGACTAATTAATATGGCCGCCAACAGGGTCAGGCCTCCCCCTCCCCAGGCTGCCTGGCTGGAGCCCTACGAGCCCCTGGGAGAGACCCCCTCTGCCCTTGGCACTGCACATGTGTGTGTGTTTGAGGGGCCTTGAGATCTTTCCAGAATGCCTCCCTCTCCTGCTGCTTTAAATCTCACCCTTCATCCAGCACACAGCATGGAGCCTCTCTTCCCCTGGGAAGACTTCCTGATTACCCCAGTTATTGTCCCCACTGGAGCCACAGTCTGAATCACAAGGACAGGATGTTGGGGAGGGGGTCCCTGCGCTCTGCCCCCATGCTTCCAGCGCTGCCTGGCTCCCAGCAGATGCTCAGTCAGGACTGCTGGAGGGAGCAAATGAACGGGCAGTTTCTCAGGCATCACACCCTCTCTAGCATCGCTCTCTTTCTGTTTCATCCATTCATGATTTTCCCCAGTGAGCTGTGAGCAGAGCTCACATCTCAGTAATAATAGCAAAAATAACATTTACTGCCCTTACACTGTGAGCCAGGCACTGTGCTAGGTTCTCTACATGTTGACTCCCTTATAAAAAGAAATAAATCACAACCCTCTCCAGCCCTGGTTGGGCGCCCACTGTGGAGGGGCCCTGGGCAGTGGCTCTCAAAGTGTGGTTCCAGCTGCAGTATAATCACCCGCAAATATGCTAGAAATGCGCATCCCCAGGCCCCGCCTGGCCTGGGGTGAATCAGAAGCTTTGGGGGTGGGCTCAGATCTGTGCCCTGCCCTCCAAGGGATTTGATGCTAGCTCAGATTTGAGACCCAAGGGCCTAGAGATTCCATCTCTCATCTCTCAGTGATCCTTTGAGACAGAATTTTTGTCCCATTTTATTCACCTGAGGACCAAGACTCAGGAAAGTCCTGTGACTCGCCCATGGTCACACGGCAGGTAAGTGGAGGTGGGGAGGGGTGGCCGTTTCCCACTGAGCCACCTGCCTCTCGGTCTCCCCAGCCTCTGTCCCTCCCAGGCTGATCAATGGCTCGACTGTTCATTAGGGCGGAGGAGGGAGAGCTACCCCACCAGGAGCTAGACTCCTTCCGTTCACTTTGCTTTCTCAAGCGGGTGATTCCAATTTCCTGGGGGGCTGGTGGCTGGGCAGGAAGCCCAGACCCCCTCCCCCCTAGGGCTGGCCCAGGTGCTGTTCCCCTGGCCTGCAGTGCCTCCACTGTCTCCTGCCCTCTCTGAGGATGGGGGTTGCCAGCTGCCTCAGAAGGGCCAGGTGGGCTCGGGGAGGGGAGGGGGCAGAAGTTCTAAAGTCCCTGGACCCTCCCTCATGACCTTCCTCAGCCGGGGCCGGGCCAGGTGGGCAGCCAGGACAGCCGTCTTGGGCCTCCCAGGGGCAGGACAGGAAGTGGGGGGCCGGGTCTGTTGTGGACCTGCTCTTGGAAGACCAGGAGTGAGAGAGGGAGGAAGGTCCCTGCAAGGAGTCTCAGCATCTCACCTGGGCTGCTGGGGTTCCTGGAGGGGTGCTGGCCTCCTTCATCATGGCCAACTGGGGTGAGGTTAGGGGAAATTTCCATAAAAGACAGGGAACCCGAAGAAAGACTCTTCCCGGAGAACGTGGGATTTGTGGGAGTAGCGTCTGGCCCCTCGCCTAGGTTGCTAGGCATTGGGGGTGCGGGGGGGTGGGGACAGGACCCACTTATTCACAGGCGGAGGTGCAGGGGTGGGAGGGGCCCAGAGGCAACCTTCTTGGTTGTCTGCAGAAGCCACAAATGTTTGTTCCCAATGTGGCTGCTTGAGGCCACGGTGGAACTTTCCCAAAGGGTAGGGAGAACCTCTGAGCTCAATGCCAGAGCCGGCTCCACAGGAAGGAGGGGCTGGGATTCAGAAACGTCCAGAGTCTGTGGGAGACAGACTGGTAGGACCACCCTGGCCGGGGGTCGCGGCTCCGGTGGCCACAGCTCTTTTCCTTGCACACGTGTGATCTTGGGAAGATCTTTGATTCCTCTTGGCCTCCGTTTCCTCACCTGTAAAATGGGTGCCTCCCACTGATTCATCTGACTACACGTCACTCTTCCTTAAGGTACTAGAAAGACACATGTGGGTCCTACACCCAGAACTCTGACTCGGTGGCGTCACAGGAGATCTGAGGCCAGACGGGGTCCAGGGCCCCAGGGGAGACGACCCTTTCTGCTCTGAAACATCATTCCTGGAACCCTTTGGCAAGGAATTAAAGTCAGAAGGGTATGATCTGGAAGGCCCCTCACCCTGCAGTGCCCTGGTTGCTGGTGAGGGCAAGCAGCTGACCCTTCTTTGCTCTGTGGGGCAGTGACTTCTGGAAAGATGACAGGGCACCTCTGGCTGGAGCTAGGGTCACAGCACGGGCGGCGCTGCTGGGATGGACGCTTGACGTCCTTTGCACAGGAAGAGATTTCTTGACGCCGTGGTGAGCAGGTGACAAGTGGCTTGCTGGTAACAAAGAAAATCCCTCCCACCTCCCAGCAGAGGTCTGTGGCAGGGGGCAGGGGGCGATTTCTCTTGACCCGTCAGCCTCGGCTCATCCAGGGCTCCCACTCGGGGACTCAGCTCTCTGTGAAGACCCAGACAGAGGTGACTGTTTAACTGCTGCCCCGACAGGTCACCTTGGAGACCAAGACGGCGCTGTGATGGTTTGTCTGGACAAGGGTGTCGCCCAGAGCCTTCCTAGGTAGCCCTGCAGTGCGGTCACCCTACTCAAGAGCCACATGACAGAGGCGGGCGGGAGAGGGGTCGCCGCGTGCCTCGCAGGGCCTGGATGAGCCCACTTGGCGTCTTCCCACTAGTGGACCCTCGAAGGCTGTCTCCATGGCAACAAGGTCAATGGGAAATGGCAGCTGCATTGGTTTAATTTTCGCTGTATTCTTGTTGACAGGAATAAAGGCCCTGCTTCTGGTTTCTTGGCTCAGCTGGATGGAATTTTCATTAGGTTTAACTTCTCATATCCAGACACCCACAGACTATTCAATCTCCCCGTCTCACCCTCGGCTCGCATTCTCCTGCTGGTCCTGAGGACAACGTACTCAGAAATCTCATTTCGAGGCGCACAGAGGCTGGGTGGTGACAGGGTGGCGCGCGTGTGTGGGGACACACAGGCTGTCCCGAGTGGGCCTGTAATTCCTGCTTCAGGATGTCTGGCGATGTGGGGCCCAAGACCCTCCTTTCCATCTGCTACCAGGAGGCACAGGCTTCATTCCATCCATGAACCAGCCCAGGAAAAGGCAAAGGACCTGAGGACTTCTTCCAGGAGGGAGGGACCTAGCACCTCAGAGGTGAGCAGCAGGGAGCGGGGCTTCCCAGTCAGGAGCTGATTTGGGCCGCTCAGGCCAGCACAGCTGCCGGGGCAGGAAATCCAGGCCATGTGGGGACGGTGCTCCCCGCTCCTCCGCGCTTGGCCTCACAGGCATCTCCTAGGGGCCCTGTGACATAAGAATTGGCCTTGGATGAGTGTTTCCTCTCCGGCTCTGCTAACTGGGCCAAGGACGTGGCATTGTGGAGCCATTCCGAGGCTCTCAGAATCTCCTCCTGATTTGCTAAGTGGCATTGTTACCGAGGCCGGGAATTCTCCGCGCCGTAGTAAGAGCGTGAACGTGCTTGAAGTTCTCTGATTGTCTAGTAATGTCGGAAGCCCAATTTGGCAGGGAGAGAAGCTTCAGCTGTTATCCCACATCCAAGGAACCATGTCGGCTCTGGAATCCTCTTCCCTTTGGGGCTTGATGGCAGCCTTTGCTCTCAGGCTCCGCCCAGGGGCAGGGATGGCAGCCCCTCCAGGTGGTGACTGCAGGGAGGCAGGTGCCCTTGAAAGGGGTAGCTGCCTCTTGGCTCCCAACTATGTGGGCCAGAACCTTTGATTTTCAAGGAAAAGCTGCAAATTTGGAGATTAAAATGTCAACAACACATTCTAAGTTCAAGAAAACCACTCCCCAGCGTGAGCAGGGCTGTGTTAGCCCTGGGAGGCAGTCGGGCACAGGCTGTGGTTGGCGGGGCTGCCGTGCCGGCAACACCAGCAGACGGGCGCTCTGTCAAAGCTCCCGGACGGAGCAGGGGATTCTGTGACTGCAGCCCTGAGTGGCAAGTAGCCAGCCGAGAGACAGGAAATCAAAAAAAGTATTTCTCTGTTAGTTCTCCTATTTGGGAGCCAAACCCGCTAAATAAGGTTTAGCCTGAGGGAGAAAGGCACACTTGCAAAACCAACCTGGATCCTCCCAGCAGAGCAGGGAAGGAAGTAAGCCTGGATTTCACATCAGACTTGCCTCTCTCTTGCCTCTGCTGGGAGATCCCGCAGGGCTGGGAGGAGCCGGCGGGGCGTTCTGGCAGGAGTGGGGACATGAGGAGACCCAGCCTGGCCGCTCCTCGTCTCAGCAGTTCCTCACCAAAGGGACAAGCAAGATGGGCAGGGAATTCCTCTCCAGGCCTGTCTACACTGAACCACCTCCCCCAGTGACTCCAAATCCAGCCGACACAGGCAGGGAGCAGGGACAGGACCTCTGGGCTTGGCAGGCCCCGTCCACTGATGAGTCCCTCTGCACTTAGGGACAGAGCTGTGGTCCTGGGGACACAGATGTGCTTCCATTTTTTTGCAGTCCAGGGTTTCTCATGACTTCAAGTCAATAAGTGTCTGGAAGACCCCGTTCTGTGTCTGGCACTAACATCGAACTTTCAACCCAAGGAAACTTCTAGGGTAGTGTGTCTCAGCCCAGAGTCTATGGGAAGAATTCATGGGGTCCTGAAACACCCAGAAATGATGTCCCGATTTTCTGTGCATGCTTGAGATCAGCACTGCCTCTGTGACCTGTCTCCCTTCTCAGATCTGAGAATCAGCTGATGCCCAAAGAGGCCTGTGGCCCCCCAAAAGGGCCAATCCTGATCTCCACGACAGGGATCCTTGGCCGGCCTCTCGCTGGAAACTGCATTAAGCTGGGATCTCTCAAAAAGTACAAGAATCTTGCTTGATAAAAAATTCAGTTTCCCAGGGCCCACTTCAGACCTGTGGAATCACGATGTCTTGAGGGGCAGGGTGGGGCCGGAGACAGGCGCCTGCCTGGTATCAACCTGCCCCGGAGGTTCCGACGTGGACCACAGCTTCCGGCACCGAGCAGACGTCTGTGCCCAGGCTCTGTGGGCCTTGGAGGACTGGCGGGGGGCCTGGGGGTGGGGTGGGGGAGGAACTGCAGCTTCTCTGCCTCCCCCGAGCCCTAGTGGTGGGTGGCCGGGATGTGTGCAAGCTCATTCCTGACTCCTGGTCCCTCACTCCTGTCCTGAGAGTCTAACTTCAGAGATGAGGACAATGGAAAATGCTGCCAATCAAACATTTCTGGCCAAAAAGAAATCCTCCGGCCCTTTGTAACAGCAGGGCGAAGCTGCCAGCCCCTCTACCTGCGCTGGCCAGATGCTGTCAGACCAGGTAGACCCAGGGCGAGAGGAGGCTCCTGAGGGCCCCCTTCGGTCTCTTCCAGCCCCACGCCAATCCCCACCGCTCCAGAATCACAGAGCAGGTCTCAGGCACCAGGTCCCCAGGCAGGGGCTGGACGTGCTCCCTGTGGGGTCGCCCCAGGCTGGGGAGTGGGGCTCCCCGCAGGGCTCGCGTGTCGGAGCCGCTCTGCTGCTGTGGGCCACAGGGTGGCGCTAATGGACCAGGAACGAGTTCGTGCAGGGCCCGGAAAGGAAGGCCTTTGTTGATTTTACTTCTTGATGTTCTATAATCACCAGGATTACAATCTAAGCAAAAAAGCAAAACAAATAAACACAGCCCCTCTTACTGGCTCTTTGGTCTTTGTCTGGAAAATCACGCGAAAACAACAGACGCACCGACTACACACCCCAAGGCTTGAGTGCTGCAACAGGGAGGTTGTGCCAGGCAGGTGGGGGGGGGGCCTCCGGAGACTGAAGGCTCTGTTGGCCTAACGTGTGGGGTGAGCAGCTCCTGGTAGAGGCACCTGTGACCCAGCCTCCTTCCTTCCAGTCTCTGCCGCATCAGCCTCGTCTCAGCCTAGATGGGGCTCCTGTCTCCAGCCACCCTGTCTTTGCCGGGTGCCGGGTGCCTTGCTGGCCCGTCCTGGTCATTGCTCAGAGGTTAGGAGCGCGCTTGTCCAGAGAGCACGTGGTGAGGGGCCGAGGTCCTGGCTCCTGGAAACACCAGCGGGCTGCAGGTGTCCAGGGGCCACAGGTGACTGGGGTAACTGAGGATTGCTGGGAGCTAGGAGAGCACCCTTGAACCCACCCGTGAAGCCCCAACGTGGGCTCCACCCCACTATCAACATGGTCTTCATCATCTCAAGCCTAGCATGGCCTCTGCCTGCCCCACCTACACTCAACATGGCCTCCATTCTCATACAGAATATGGACGGCCTCTACCCTATCAGCACAGCCTCCACCCGCCTCCACGCTCAACAGGGCCTCCATCCCACCATCAACGTGGACTTGATTACTTCATACTTGGCGTAACTTCCTCCCTCACACTCAACACGGCTTCCTTGACACAGCCTCCACTCAGCATGACTTCTGCCTCTTCCGCATCAACGTGACCTTTATTACTTCGCACTCAGCAGTGGCCTCTGTCCTCACTCTTTGCAGGGCTCGGCGCCCTCGGACTCACATGACCTTTGCCACCTCACGCTCCTCACCGACTCCATCACTTCGTATTCAACGTGGCTTTTAAGCCTCAGACGTGACACCACCTCAGGGCCACACCTGTGCTGGCCTCTGCCTGCTTCCTCCTCTGCGCGGCCCCACCCAGCCTGCCTGGGAGCACCTCTCTGCCTCCTGCCTGTTTCCGAGCCCCACACGTTGGTCCAGTCCAGGGCACTCTCAGGCCAGCTGCCTTGGCCTCCTCAGCGGCTACGGCCTCTTTGGTCTGTCTTCCTGAGGGCAGGGCCTGTGCTTTCTCCTACCGTGCAGCCTCCCCAGGGCTCTAGGAGCTTGTCCTGGTCCAGTGATGCTGGTCCAGAGTCCCCAAAGGGCCATCCAGCTGGCCTTGGCTGACCACCCTTAGCCCAGCGCTTGGCAGGGGCTGAGCGCTCCAACCTGGGAAAGAGGACTGACTTCCTGGCTCCGGAACCACCAGCTGGTCAGAGGAGGAGCCGGGCTCCCCCCATGTCTGTGCCTCCCTCACCAACATTCCTGGCAGCTCCTGGAAGTCCTTCTGCACATGCCTCCTCGCCCTCACTGCTGCTTGTACCCAGCTGGGGACCCCTGGGGGAAAGGCTATGAACATAGCTTAAAGCTCACTCCCTCATCCCTCACTCTGGATGGTCAACCTCACCAACTGCTAGCTGGGAAGCGGCTGGCACACCCGTCCCCTCCCGGGCTGCCACAGGGCAGAAAGCCACAGTGCTCTGAGTTGGTGATCCAATCCCAGGGAACTGGCTCCATCTGGCTCTCCGAGGGTGGAGAGTCTGGGCCACTGTGGTTCTGGGCGGCCAAGGATCACCGAGCAGGCTTGCCCGCCAGGTTGGCATGACCAAGGCTCAGGGCTCATCTGACCCATCATTCGTCCCACTCAAGGCTGACCCGGGAGGAGCAGATCCCCCGCCAGCCCCTGCAGACACCGTGGTGGTTTGCCGGGTCCAAAGCTGTGCTCTCTCAGACCAGCTGCATTGGAACAGACCCCAGAGTTTCCAGGATGAGACACGCTGATCTTTAGATCATGTTCTCTTGAGCTCTATAAACTCCAACCCTCTGACAGCCGGGACCTGAGGCAATCACCTTCAGGCCTTGAGCTGAGCTGAGCTGAACAATTCTCAGCTGAGGCCTTCCTGGAGGCCCCCAGGCTGAGAGCTCAGCTCTACTCAGCCTTGAGTAGGACTCACTTGAAGAACCCTATTCCCCAGAGTAAAAGTTAGGATGGTAGTCCTTAGCAAAAGACTACACTTCCCAGACTCCCTTGCAATGAGGGGGTGCCCTTATGACCAAATTCTGGCCAATGACATATGAGTGGAAGTATTGTGTGCAACTTCTCGGCCCTGTCCTTAAAGGGAAGAAGCTTGCCCTCCATTTCCTCTTCTCCCTTTCCCACTGGTTGGAATGCAGTTACGATGGCAGGAGCTGGAGCAGCCATCTTGGCCCACATAAAAGAGGACAATGCCCTAGGAATGGCAGAGCAGCCAGCTGGGAAGCACCTGGGTGGCTGATCCAATCCCTGACACCCTGAGGCTGCCCTTTCAACCCTGTATTGCTATGTGAAAGAGAAAGAAACGTTAAGTCACTGTTTCTTTTGTGTTATAGCAGTAGGACCCATATTCTAAATACCACAGAAGGGATTGCAAAAGTCACGAAGCATCGTGGGAAACATACTGGGAATTCCTAACAAACATCTTAATTTTTTCCCCTTGGTTTTTTGTTTTGTTTTATTTTGTTTTGTTTTGTTTGGTTTTGTTTTGTTTTAATCTGGAGGAGGCGTCCCTCAGTTTGCAGGTTGCGGGAAGACCCCATGGGACTAAAGGGCACAGCTGCAAGAATCAAGCTGGTGTTCTTGCAGTCGGTCTGGCACAGAAGCCGGGGTCTGTGAGATTCCTAAGGCTCCGAACAACTGAGCTCCCCGCCCGCCCTCCGCCCTACCCCGCCCTCCCCCCATCTTCAACAGGTGAGGCGAAGGCTGAGGAGCAGAGTTTCACTTCACCACCGATAAGCACAACATTTTGATTAAACCACTGACAACTCTGCTGCAGGGCAGAGGAATTTGGAAATATCAGGAAATCAAACTGTGAAGTCTTTGAAGGAATGTGATTTATGTGAAAATGTGATGAAGCTAATGTGTTTGGCTCCAGCACTGGGTGGCATGCCTGATGCTGGAACCACATCTGATGCCTTCCTGGCTCCCAGCGCATCCCTGCTTTCCCCGAACACGGTGAGCTGGTGCCCGGTGTGTGTTCCAAGCCTGATCGGCATCGAAAGCTTTTATTGGAGCCATATTTCCCGGGCTGTGTTTCCAGCCTGTGCGTCTGTAACCAGAACCCTGCACACACATGCACACTCTGAGCAACTGCACGGCTCTGCTCCCGCCCCCAGACACCAGAGAGCCAAATGTGATTAGATTTATGGGGAGTTTGGTGTAGTTTTACATAATGTTCTCGATGCGCTGCAGACTTTGGAACAGGCATTCACAGTTCCCTCTGGTTAAGCATCTGAGGCTGACCCAGGTCTGCTTTCCACCCACTGGAGTTCGTGAAGCTTCATCCCCTTGGTGGCCGTTGGGAGGTGACACTCCTGGCTGACTCTGACAGGCCCCTGTAGGGAAGGGTGACTTTTCCAGGATGGGGGCCCCTTCTGAGGATGGGGGGTGTGGTGAGGAGGTGAAGGCAACGAGGAGAGGAAAGGTAACGGGCTCAAATCAAAGAACGGGGAAGGTATGGGGAAGATGGCCATGGGGTGGCTTGCGGGAAAAGGGCTGTCTGTGTGTGTGAGAGGCATTGAGAGGGCCCAGGCCTGAGGCCTCTGGCCATGGTGGCCGCCCTGAAGGGTATCTCTTCCCTCGGGAGCATCCCCTTGGCTAATCTCTGGCTAACTAGGTCTCTGGAACCTTCCAGGAAATGGGATGAAACAGTGGCCTCGGCACCTTGGACCTGGGTCGACAGAGGCCCGGGAGCCAAGCCGGGCCCCGCGGAGCTGGCTGGATGTTTCTGATCTCGGAGCAAAGAGCTGCGAGATTCTTTTTCTTGCTTTACAGAGAGGGAACTAGGGAGCAGAGAGGGTGGGTGATTGGCCTGAGGTCACACAGTGGAGCAGTCACAGAGTCAGGACGTGTGTCCACCTCCTGGCTCCCCAGACCTGGCTTGGCTGGCCTGGCCGGGTGGCGTCAGCGCCCATGGTTACATCAGGGCTATTGCTCCAGCCCAGCCAAGGCTCTGCCAGAGAGGAAGTGCGGGCAGTCCTGGGGGAGGGAACCCAAGGTGACGTACAAACCCTGCACGTTTAGACACCACTGGATGGAAGGGGTGGGCAGGCGGGACTGAGAGCAGGGCCCCTGGCACCTTTGCCCCGCTCCCCGGTCCCCAGGCCTGGCCTTGGTGTGGGGGGCACCGGGCAGCTCCAGCTCCCAGGGCCTGGACACTGGGGGCCTTTGTCAGGGGCTCAGGCCCCTGTGGGCAGTGGGTCAAAGCGGGGCCCGGTCACTCTCCACTCAGCCGTGCCTCAGGTATTTACAGAGAGCCCTCCTGGAGCCCAGCACTGGGCGGGGCCCACGGCCCGGCAAACGGGAAAGATTGACGGGAATTAGCTGTGACATCTCCCAGTCTCCGGTGCTCTTTGGAGTTTTGAAGAGGTTTGTGTGGTCCCTTCTGGTTAAGTATGGGAGGCTGACTTCAGTCTGATGTCTCCCTGGGGGTCTTGAGAGGCCTGGGGGGCTGGGGGTGTGACGTCCCGGCTGGGAGGTCTGGGAGGGCCAGCGGAAGAGGCACTATTTCGGCTGAGGGGGAAGGGTGAGGTGGGTGAGCAGATGAGGGTTGGGGAGAGAGGCAGGCAGAGGAAAGAGAGACAGTGGCTCCGGCTGGGGGACTACACAGCGTGGAGCCCCGGGGGCAGGGGCAGCGGCCTGGGGCCCAAGCATGGAGGCCCTGCAGGCACACCCAGGCACGTGCTCCATCCTGAGGGCCCCAGGTGGCTTCAACAGGAGGACGTGGTCAGGGACGTGGCTAAGGAGGATTCCACTGGGCGCAGCCTGAGCCTGGACTGGCAGCAGCAGCAAGGCCAAGCTGGCCAGAGCCTCCCCGCGGGCACACGCCCATGTGCACGGGGCAGGGACGACCTCAGCCTTGGGGTCCCGCCCCTGGGCAGGCTGGACCATTGGCCTAGTGGGGGCTCTACCTCCCTGCACGGAAGCCTGGCCCTCCTGACCCCTCTCCAACCTTGTGGCTGGGGGCAGGAACCCTCTAATCTGAGCACTGAGGATTAGCTGGTCACTGCAGGTGTCCCCCAAGCCTCAGCTTGGACACTCAGTGACCGCACTGCTGCTGTCCCCTGCCACCCCCAGGAAAGGACATTCAGCTACTCCCTGTCTGTGGCGCCCAGCTCATCTTCCCCAAAGCCCTGCTTCCTAGGGTGGCACAGAGTCTGAGGGACCCGCTGACCGGCTCTCTGAGGTCCTGTATGACATCAGATTTTTGCTCTGAGCCTCAGAGATCAGCGCTCTGGGCCCTGTGCTCTGGGTGGCTCTTCTCAGGCCTGTCCTCCCTGAGCCCAGCCGCCCAGGCAGCAGGAGAGGCCACGGAGAGTCCCCTCCGGCGGCTGCCCATGGAAACCAGGCACCAGCCATGCCTGCCTCGTTCTGGACTCACTCGGTGTTTTGTATTCAGTGGTCTGCACCTGACAGATGCTTTGGAAAGAGTTGCTTTGCTGACAAAATGAAATCCAGCTCAATTGCCATCATCTGTGGGCCGCCCCGGCTGGGAGCGGAGGCAGGCCCCGTGTCCAGGAGCAGATGGGCTGAGGGCAGGAGGAGGCCAGCTCCGGCTAGCCTGTCCTCTCCCACCACCTCCCTCCCTGGACTGACACCGGGCTCCTGTCTACACCCGCAAGCACTCTTGGGTCTGCTCCTTATTGACGTGTTTTGTGCCTCTGAACCCACTTTTCTCATCTGTAATGTGGGCTGACATCCAGGTCCCGGCAGGTGTGTAGGGAGCGCGTGAGGACCGGGTGGGCGGGGTCCTTGTGAGAGCTAAGTTCACTGTCATCCGAGCGGGAAGGGGCTCCCTACCCGGGTCCCCAGGCTGCGAGGACCTGGGCCGGCCGGCCGAGCCTACTCACACATGGGCTTCAGCTGCCCGATGAGCTCCTCCTTCGTCCATTTGGCCCACTCCTTCTTGTCAGTGTTGATGGAGCAGAGGATGGGGCCGCAGGGCTTGCCGCAGTCCTCGATGGCGGGGACGTTCAGGTAGTGCACCAGGACGATGTCGGGGTTCTGGGGGGAGAGCACAGACACTGGCAGCGTGAGGCCGGCACGGGGCCCACCCAAGGTCGCCCCAGCAGTACACACGGGCTGCTGTCCCCACGCCGGACTTTCTCAGCCTTGGCACCACCGACCCCGGGAACCAGGTGCTTGTCAGTGGTGGGGCCGCCTGTGCACGGCGGGATGCTCAGCCGCGTCCCCGGCCTCCACCTGCTAGGTGCCATTAGTCCCCGCCCCTCCCCACTGGGACAACCAGACATGTCTCCTGACTTTGCTCATTCTCCCCCGGGGGACCACATTGCCCCCAGCTGAGACCCACTGCTGTACACGTGGACTGATTCTTGTGTCACCAAGGACCACGCAACAGGTCAAACATATCTCTGTCCCCACATCGCGGCCCTGCATCCACAGCTGCCCAGGAGCACCGGCCCCTGCTCCCTGCTTTACACGCATTTCCCCATTGCAGCTGGTTGGACGTCCCCACACAGGCGCCACTGCCACCCTCTTCCCAAGGGGACATGGACTTCCCAGAGTTTGAGGCACCCGCTGCTAAGGGCTGGACACCCCTGCCCTTCGGCTGGTGGTCTTCCTCCCACACAGGCAGCCCCTTCAGTACGCTCTAAGCATCACCCAGGAGGCAGCTGCCACTCAGAACCTCTGGAAACGCCTCCCTAGAAATCTCTTTGGAACTCAAGGATGGAAAGAACTCTCTGCTTGAAGACGTTGAAGGCACAGCTTTGTCCCCAAACGGTTTAATTGAACTGAGTCAGCCTCCTCCCATCAGAGTCCATTCAAAATGCCCTCTGTCACTCTCCGCTCACCACCAGCTCTGAGAGCGACACGCCCGGGGCAGCAGCTCCCTGCAAAGAGCCCAGGCCCTCCCGTGGCTTTCCGTGACCCCCCCCCGGAGGGTGAGAGATTGTTTATTGGGTCATGTCGGGCCTGACAAATTTGTTTTTTAAAAAAAGCAACCATGTCACTTTATAATGCACCTGAGTAATCCCAGAAAAACCTTCTCCCCCAGTCAGAAGTTATTTCGTGAACCATAAGGAAACATATGGTGACATATCAAGGTGCTGCAGGAGACAACGGGAAAACCACTCAGAAGGTCCCGTCCTGGGCGATTTCCCAGATCCGTCCCCTTGGCTTTTCCCACTTGGTACCGACCCCAAGTCCTGGGTGGCCAGGAGGACCCTGGGCACGGAGGAGGTGGCACTGGGTCTGCGATCACCTCTCTGCATGTGGTCAGAGCGAGAGTAATAAATGAATGTGCGACTCAATCAATGCATTCATAAAGAAAGACTCCAGGCTAAACCACGAACAGTGCAAGAAAGTACACTGGCATCATTTTAAAAGATTTTCAATCAGGGTGGAAACAGAGAGTTTTTTTTCTCGCCAACGCTTAGTTAACCAGGAAATTAAATCAACACGAACGGGAGCCTTCTCGTTAATGGCAGCTTTTCCGGATTGCGGTAATCACGCTCCTTAATAATAATGGTAATCCCTGACATCGGCGGCACCTTATTCTTCCCCAAGCACTTTCTAGCCATTATCTCACGTGGTACCCACGCGAGCCGGGGAAGCGGGCCGGGCCGGGCAGGATACCCTCCTCTGACAATGAGGCACAGTGAAGTTGTGACGCGCCCAAAGCCGGGTGCCTGGCGAGGCCCAGAGCTGGGGCCAGAAGCCAGGGTTCTGACTCTGCTTTTAGGTCCTGCCAAGACATCTGGTGGCCTCTTTTTGTTCGGTCTAAGTGCTTTCCCATCTCATATTTCACTTCCTCCTTGCGAGATGCCCAAGAGGCAGGTGGGTTGGGTAGATGTACTATGGTCATTGCCTGGGTGGGGTAGCCCAGGAGAGGTGGGTACGTACACCCGATTCCCAGCCTTGTGTTCCTTCTCAGCGACAGGCACACTGGCCTCCCTGAGAGGGAGCTCCTGCCTGAGCCTGTGGCAGTGCCAGCCACTGAGCAAGACAGAGTAAGAATCAAAGGCATGCAGGGACCAGCAGGCCACCCAGGGCTTCCTCTGATCCCAGCCCCAGGAGCTGGAGCCTGGCCCTGTGGCAGGGAGCCAGGATGTCAGCTGTCTGGGAGATGAAAGGTCTTCCGCGTCCGGCCCTACTGCCCCACAGAGCGCAGCCTGGGTGCCTGGGAAAGCTGTGGGAGGCCAGGGCAGTGGGAGGGCAGGTGGGGACCTGGGGAGCAGAGGGCAGCCCTCACCACGTACCAATACCTCCAGAACCTGAGTTCCTGCACCACAGCATCCGGACTGTCTGGTCTCAGGAAGCCCCATCCCTTCCTTCAGCTCCATTTCTGCATAACCAGCCTCCACCTACTCTTTCAGGACAGGCAAGAAGACAGGCACAAGGCTCGCCTCCTCCTCCAGGAAGCCTTTCTGGATACCTCACCCTCTATACCTCCACCACAGCAGGGTGGAGATTGGGTTTGTGTCTTAATAGTACGCCTCCTTTATCTGCTCATCCATGGGGGACAGAGCCCCGGAGCTATCACAGTGTCCGGCAATGCCTGCTGCTCATTCCTTGTCTGTAGAACTGAATTAGGTGGGCTTCAGATCTCCTGTCCTTACTCTTCCTAGACTTGTGCTGACCTGACAGCTGGTCTCCACTTTCCGTGCCTTTGAAGGGCAGGGCAGCTTCTTGGATCATGGGGTGTTCCTACGAGGCTAAGAGGCAAGACAGCTTCTTAACCTTTTCCGGGTCTAAGGCCTCTGAGAATTTGATGAAGGCTGTGACTTCTCCACTCCAAGCCCCCCAGATGCCCCAAGGCACATCAACGCCGCATTTCAGGACTTCACAGATCCAGCGCACATCTGCAGCCACTGACTTAGGGATTTGAGATCTACCGCTGCCCCCTTCAACTCAGGGTACGTGCCCGACATGTACATCCCCTTCCCGGGAGCCTCTGTTCCGGGCCTCGTGTTTTTGGTGGTCTTGTTACGATTAGGAGAAAGCCCCAGTCCCTGGTGGCCTCCAGGAGGCTGGGCTTGGGGTTAGGGAGTGCAGAAGCAGGCTGCATCATGGTTTATACCTGTAACGCAGATTATATCCCAAGGCTTGGAGTTCCTGCAGCTGAAACCCCTGAGGTGAATTTCAAGGAACAATTTCCTGGCTTGGGGCTGGTTTTAAGACACAGAGTGATTGAGGTATTTTTGGCAATTGGGGGAACCCATCACTTCTTGGCAACGTTGCAGTTTTATTCATTTGTTGTACATTTTATTGGGTGTTTCTGGCAGAAAAATATATTAGCCGGAGAGTCCCAATGTACCAGTTTCACGGAGCGCTCAGATCCTCAGGGAGCGCTGGGCTGCTGGCCGGGTGGGGCCGCCGGCTCCAGGGGACTCCACTGAGGACACGCTGTTCTGGACGTTGTCTGGAGCCAGCCTGCCTTCAGTGACCCTGGGCTGACATCCTCTGATGTTTCCCTGCGGTTTCCCACCCAGGTCAGACCTTGCGGGCTGTGGGGGTCTCATCCAGAATTTCCATGAGGACGCTAGAGGCCACCCCCTCGAAGAAAGCATGACTTTTGACATGACCACTCCCCACCTCCGAGTGTCCAGGAGGCCTGCCTAGTGTCCGGGAGGCCTGGGGGAACATCATGGGGTGGCTGTGGAGGGGAAGCTGAGGATAGATACATGCCTCAGAGAAGTTCCAGAACTTTCTAGAAAGAGCCATGAACTAGGAGACCCCCTCCTTTCCTTTTGCTGCTTTAAGCTCTTCATCTACAGATGGACACAGAGCCCCCGCCCTCCTCACCAGGCTGCCGCAGGGGCCACGACGGGGCCTTTGGGAGGTGCAAAGTCCTATGTGCACAGGGTCCTCTTCTAACCACCAGCTGCCACCAAACCCCACACCAGACAAAACCCTGGTGTTTTTCCGGAGAGAGTGGCCAGAGTTAGCTTCTAGTGGGCAGTATACCCACTGAAAACACACGCTTTCTCCGCTGACAGCCCTGTCTGTCCTGATTTTCTTCTTACTGCCGAAGGTACCCCTTCCTCTATAAACTTCGTGGCTGGGTCTTGGTCCCCCACCCGCTTGGGGCTTCATTCAGCCTCTAGGCCGTCAGCCCACCATGGTCCAAGGATTCCTCGATTTCTCTCTCCAGCCCCACCTCTCCGCTCTGCTCCCAGCTCAAGGGTCCCACTGCCCTCTGACAGCTCTCACTGGGGTCATGAAATGCCCCCCCGCTCACATGGCCAAGATTGATGTCCCCCCCGATGACCACCCCTCCACCCGGCCCACTGCAGGCTTTCCCCCAATGACAAAGGGCACCACCTCCTGCAGCAATCTGGGTCAAAGCCTTTCTTCTCTCTCTGTCTCCCTCCAATCCATCCATCACCAAGCTCCATCAGATCTCCCCACCAAGTAAGCCGGCCACCCCTCCCCTGCCCGCCCCAGACCACCCAGCCCGCGCCCCGTCCCCTGCCCTGTGGACCCTCACCTGGGTCTCCTTACTTCTTGTCTTCCCTCCCTCCCTGTCCATCTCCCAACACCAGCAGAAGTGACGCCATGGTTCCAGCAACGGCTCCCTGGCCTGCAGAGTTAAACCCACACTCCTGATGTGGCTGCAGGACCTGCCATCTGTTTCCCTCCAGTCACTCACACTCCCCTTGGCTCACCCAGCTCCAGCCACCCCCATTTCCCAAATCTGCCGTGTGCGTTCTCTCCTGAGCCGTTGTGCTCTGTGCCACCGGTTGGTGTGAGTCTCAATGCCACCCCCTCACAGACTGGGTGTTGAGAGACCCCTCAGACATGGTGCCTCCCTGCCCCCCTGCCCAGGCCCTACTGCCTTTCCATCCTTTATTTTATCTACAGCAAGCACTCACCCCCAGTTCTCACTTCTGAGCAGTTGCTAGATTTGGCCTGTTTGCCCACCCAGGACTGAGAGCTCCAGTGACCAGGTTCTGTCTTGTTCGGGGCTGGCTCTGCCCACCTGCTGAGTGCTGAGGGTGGTGACAGCTGAGCTGCCCCCAGGGCACAGGCCAATGAGCCTCCCTGGGGCACTGGCCTGGCTGGGGAGGTGGTTGGGGCAGCTGTCTCCTCTCTGGAGAACCCCCCTCCCCATCCCCAGGTGTCCTTCCTGAGGGACAGAGGGACTTGAGAGGAGAAGACCAGTGGCTGGGGGAGGAGGGGGTGTCCGCCCCCTCAGAAAGAGGGCCCAGGAGCCCTCGGTCCCTTTGTGGGAGGCTCAGCTGTTCCCTAACCCAGCTCGTCCTCAGGTCTCACCTGGCAATGTGAGGTTACATTTGCCCACCTAGTTTCAGGCCGCTGGGCCTGCCGGGCAGAGGACTGCGGGCCGGAGCTGGCGGGAGGGCATCTCCTGGAGCCTGAGTTAGAACCTGTCTCCTGAGACACCTTTTCTAGTCGGTGCTTTTCACCAGAGCCTCAGGGACAAACGGGATCCTGGGGAGCAAATGGGGGAACTTTATGTCCAGCAGCTCAGGAGGGGCTGAGAATGCTCACAGAGAGAGCGCCGGGCTGGAGTGAGACTGGCCGCCCGGCTGCAGGGCTCGGCAGGCGTGGCGGCGCCCCGCGCAGGAGGGCCTCTCAGTGCTTACCTGACCGTGAGTCTGAGCACCTCCTGGGACCTCAGTTATTCCCTGGAACACAGTTTGGGAACCACTGATAGAGCCAAGGGAAACCACCTCCCGCAGTTGCTGGAGGACAGGGGCCCACAAAGCTCCTGGGGCTCTGGGGCAGCAGGGCTCCCGGTGCCCAGGAACTGTGTCCCTTCCCCCTGGGGACCATCCCTGGCCTGGCCTGAGGCCCACTGGACGTAGAGCTGTTTACAGTGATCAGATTTGTACAGAAACCCCTGTGTTGATCAGATCCCCTGCCCCCAGGGCCCCCCCACCGAGTTTCCCTCTCCTAGCCCTGTGACCCATCCAGGGGTTGGTGGGGGGTCTTCCTTGAGGAAAGACTGGGGCTGAGGCTGAGAGGCCAGGGTGGGGGACTCTGTCTCCCCTTCCGGTGTGGGCTGTCCCTCCTGACCGGGTACCCCACGCTGCCGGGGCCCCCGTGGGAAGGCCTGGGCCCCAGGCAGCTTCCTGGTTCTGGGGCTGAGCTCGTGAAGGTGGGGGAGAGGCAGGCGGGCATGAGCGCTGGCGCTGGGGGGAGGGCAGAGGGTTTAATCTTCTTAATGACAGTGACAGGGATTTCAGGAGTGGGGACTGCTTTGAACAAGAAGCACCCCCGTTCTGCTCCTCCGCCCAGCGGTGGCGACTGTGTAGCGTCAGTGGCTGGGAAGGCAGCAGAGGAGGCGGCCGCTGCGAGGGAGAACCGATCTCAGCTCTCTGGGGGGTTAGAACCTGGGCCTGGAGGGCTGGGCCTCAGCGCAGGGCCAGGGCAGGCAGAGAGGTGGACGAAGAGCTGGAGGAGGGAGAGAAACAGACCAAGGGCTTCAGCAGAGAGACGTGGGAAGCCCAAGGGTGGGTGGGGGTGTTGCAGAGACTGGGGAGCAGTGGTGCCAAGATTGCCCCCAGGGGGCTCTGACTTCCAGCCTGAGGAGACGCCTGCGGGCCCTGTGGCTTTGGGCTCTGAGAGCTGAGGGCTGGGGTACAGGGGAGCTCACTGTGGGCAAACACCTGATCTGGCTGGGCCTCAGCGCCTTTAGGATGGGGAGACGAGGGCAAATGGCCTTAACCTTGTTGGGAGGGAGACGAGGCAGGTAAGGGGCTCGGGATGGGCCTGACCCACGGCCCACGCCCACGAGCAAGGCCACCGACATTGCCAAATTGAATGGGTCTTCACAAATTCATTTCTGGTTTGAGGATGGAGGCAGGGAGGCAGCCCAGCCTGCAGAGGGGGGAGCCGAGCACGCACCTCCCGCGAGTCAATCCCACTCCAAGGTTTGTCTGCAGAAGGTGTGGCAGTGTCACCAGAGGCCCAAGTGGCCCGGAGCAAGAGCCCTGGGACCCCATGTCCTCTTGGCCACTGCCAGCACCGGGTGCCAGGCAGCTGCATGCCGGGGGGCCCCACCGCCCCGGCCCCGGCTTCACCCCTCCATGTGGAAGGAGGGGGCGGCCCCCTTTTCTGTAGATTAAGCAGGACAGTGCCCCCAGAAGTGGCTAAAAATGCAAAAAGCTGTTGGTTTTGATAAAGAAAAATGCAGCTGCAACATCTGTTTGACTCTTGTTTGCAGCTTCATCAACGCTAAGTGTTCAATAAATCAGGGTGGCATGGCGCTCCGTTTCTTCCGTGGCTCAGTCATTAATCTCATGCCAGTTCTCATGAAAAATGAAGGAGAGAGGCTGTGTGATAGTGAAAATGTGTACATTACCCAGAAAGTCATAATAGCATGTAACAGTGCCACACACCTCCCCGCTTGCCACTGCAGGGCCCGGGGGCGGTCCTGCGCACCACCGGCCCGGGGGAGGGAGACCGAGTGGAAATCGGCATTGTTCGAGCCACAGGCCCATTCTGTGATTGCATTTGTTATATTAGCACCATTGATGCTGATCCTGAAAGCCCCACAAGCCTGAGCTTCGGAGGCAGAGCCGTCCCTGTACCTGGGTGCTTAATAAACGAGGGTAGGCACCTATAAAACAGGAGTGCAAGGCCGGCAGGAAGAAGGGCGGGATTATTAGGGAATGAATAAATGAGGAAGCCAGGCAGCTCAGGGCCGAGGGTGTCACCACACTGCAAGGCCGAGAAAAATCCTCTCGCGCGAGCTCCAGCCGCCCTGGGCGGCCTGGCACCTGTCTGTTGCCTTGGATAAAGGCATCCTGCAGGCTGCCGCCCACCTCCTGGTTTGCTCTTCCCCACCACAGACAGGAAGGGGGAACTCAGGTGCTCCCATGACCAACTGCTGCGTTTTGCCACCGTATCTGGGTGTGTGCTGGGGCTCCTGGGGCAGGGGCAGGGGCAGGACAGTGCCTGTACCCCCAGCACGCACCTCCCAGTGGGCCCTCTATTTGCAGAGGTCGCTCTCTGAGCATCAGCTGTGTGTGGGCCCCAGCTTCACGCCCCATGAAGGTTTCCTTATTTACTCCCTTCAACAACCCACGGACACAGGTGCTACTGTTACGCGTCCGAGGGATGCAGACTCACTGCTCAGGGCGCCACGGTTCAACCCAGCCCTGCGCACTAAGCCTGTGTCACCACGCCTCCCCTCCACTGGGGCCCTGGGGTCCAACGGCGGATGGGGGGTTGTGTGCCCAGTCTCGGTGCTCTGGGCAGTAGGGACCCAGAGCATCTGTGCCAGAAGGAAAACGGGTCTAGGGAGACTGGCCGGGTCATGTGGGGTGCAGGAGCTGATGGGAAGAGGGATGGGGCTGGCCTGTGATGTCCCTGTCCCCACATCTAGGGTCTGCGGTGGTCAGGACTCCCTCAGTGGTCAGGTGGGTCTGGGGGTGGGGGGTGGGGCAGCTGAGAGCTGAGCACCTGGCAATGCGGGCAGGGGATGGACCCAGGTCCCCAAAGTTGGGGACAGTTAAAGAAGCAAGAAGAGAGAGAAAGGAGGGAGAGTAGGAAGTTGAACGAGGGGCCCTGCGGCCCCCAGGATCAGGCAAAGCCAGCTGTCAGCTGCAAGCTTCCCGGCCGCCAGGCCCTGCATCACAGGCTGGGCACCCGATGCCCGCTGCAGTCCTGGGGGCAGGGGACCAGACAACCTCCCTGCTCCCTTGCCAGTGCTCAGCAGGGCAGGGAAACTGGGGTGATGCCAGGGAAAGGCTTGGGGGGCCCACGTGGGTACTCCCCTCCTGCTCCAAGGTGAGCAGATGCCGGCAGCCCTGGGGGAGCTCCCGCGGCCCCTTCAGCCGGGGGCCCTCATTAAGCCAGCGGTGGCTGGAGGGCGGCTGGGAGACTTAATTAGTTAATGTGGGTAAAGTGGTCTGAAGATGAAAAAGCCCGGGTACCTGCTGAGTGCTGCTGCTGCTGCTGTTACATAATTACCAGAATTTCCCCGTCCTGGGAATAGAGTTAAACAATTTCCACCTGGTGTGGGCTTCTGGGAACCTCCGGGAACCCCGCCGGCTTCGGGGCTGGCCTGCTCGGCCCTCTTTGGCCTACGGGTGATGAAAGGAAAACATACTAATTGCAGGGAATCATGCCCGGCACAGTCCTGGTCACCTGGGGACCGCTGAAGTGGTGGAGAATTTACTACTCTTTCCGAGCAGAGAAAGATGCCTGTGCTTAAAGAGACGCCAAGGATGCCCTTCATCCAGACTCTCTAGAAGCCTCCGAGCACATTCTCCCCAAAGGCCCCTGGCAGGCTGGGCCATCCCGGATGGATGCCGCTGGGGAGAATGTTTAATCCTGCAGCAAGACCCTGTGGCCCCAGCGCACCTGTGGGGCAGGTGTACAGACACGTTTCTGGACGGATACGTGGAAGCCATGAGATTCATGCAGGCTCAGGGCCAGGCCTTGCCTGACTTAAAACTGTTATAAATGATCTGGGGGAAGAAATGCACAATAAAATCTCCACGTTTGCAGAGGACACTAAACTTCCGTGGGCGACGAAGCGCCAAGTCATTTGTGATCAGTCTTGAGAGGATCTCGTGAGGTCGTATTTAGTGGGTGCAAAGTGACAGATGGAGCCCAGGGTGGGTGAGGCACAGAGCAAGGCGCTCGGGAAAAGTAAAACAAATTGCTCGTGGAGGCTGGCGGGCTTGAGTTGCCCCTGGTTAACTCAGGGAGCCCCCTGGGTTTCCCGGAAGCCACTGTCCAAAGTTGTTGCTGGGGCCAGGAAGCACCATGCCTGGAGACGGGGCACACTGACGGGAGGTGGAGGTGCGCTGCAGGGTGGGGGCGGCGGGGGGCTCTTCATCACAAATCTTGATCTGGCCTAGTGAGTGCCGGGGCAAGGCTGGGATCCGAGGAGGAGGGCTGGGTGGCCCTGGGGGAAAGTGTGATAAGGATTTTTCTGTCCAGAAAGACAAAGCTGGGAAGAAACGTGATTCAAGTCTTTCAAGTCAGAAAAAGGAGAAGGTGAATGGATGGTTTTTTTCTCTCCAGATCCCCGAATATTGAGACTGTGGGTCCCCACCTGGAGCTCAGGGAAGTAATTTTAGCACAAACTCTGAACAGCAGGCCGTTAACATATGAGATTCATTATCCCCAGGGAGACATGTGCTGAAAAATAGAAATCGTTTCTTTAAATGGGCGACATTAGTTCCCGGATGGCTGATGTGTAAGGAGTTACGGAAGGAGGTCAGGATGTCGGGGGCCATCTCTCTCTGGTACCCAGACCCAGGAGGGACCATGAATCTCAGTGCCCCTACTGGGCCAGCTCCAGGCTGGGAGTGTCGACGTGGGGTTCATTGCCTGTGTTACCTGCTTGCCAGGCACTTGCCAGGGATACAGGGGGCTGTCGCCCTGCTGTTGGCGGAGACTGAGCAGGGATGAGATCGCTGGTTTGTCTCCTGTTTGTCGTCTGCTCTCACCTTGAACTCATTTTTGACGTTAGAAATCACGGCAAGAGTGCTCAAAACAGCCCTGGGATGAGAAGCCTTGGACCTTCTGCTGGGACACAGCGCTCGGGATGGAATGAACTGTGCTGGGGGTGTACAGCCCTGGCCCCGCAGGATGGGGGGAGGCAGCTAGGGCTGGCGGCAAGGCACCTGGTGATTAGCTGTCAGAGGGCTGCAGCCCCACTCCCCATCCTCCTCTCCTCTCCTCTCCCAGGAGCCAAATCCACGGGCCACACCACGCCCTCTCACCAGCCTCAGAGAGGCCCTGCCTGTGGCTTAGACTGGCCATGTCCTCCTGGGAGGCTGGAGGCCAAGCCGCTGCCCTCCCGTCCCTGCCCCTCCCTCTCCAAGGATGGGCACCTTCGTCTTGCTCCCGGGCGGCTGTGCCTGTTCAGAGCCCTGCCCCATTAGGCAGTGAGTCAGCCCCATCAGATGCCAATGGCCCCAAACAGTCATCCAGGCGTCTCCAGAGTGACTGATGTGCTCTGGAACCTTTCCTGTCCATCTGCTCCTCACAACAGCTCTGGAGGAAGCTGGACCAGCACCCCCACCGGCCACACGAGCCCCCTCTGACTGGGGTGCCATGTGATCTGCTCTCTGCCACCCGGTTAACGGGAGGCAGAGCTGGATGTGACTCCAGTGCATTTGGTGCTCTTATGGTAAGAGGATCCAAACGTTCTTTAGGGAACAAACCAGTCCTCCTCGACTAGGTCCAAAGACGGAGCATGTGACTCAGGCTGGCCAATCAGGGCCCTCCGTTCTCTGGGCTATGGTGATTGGCTACGAGCCCCAACCAGAGGCAATCAGAGTTAATCCCTGGACTTGGCTGGAGACCCTGGGGGGCAGGGACGCTGTTTCCTGCTGGACCTGAATCTGGGATGGTGAAGCCTAGAGCTCTTGGAAGCCACCTCTTGCCAGCACATGGAGCCCAGCAAGGGAGCCACATGGAGGAGGCAGAGCTGAGGGAAGGAAGCCATAAGCCGCCACACCATTGGTTGAACCCCTGGATCCAGACACGCCTGAAGCCAGATACCTCGAGACTTTTCAGTAACTCGAACCCCCAAATCTCCTCGTATCCTGAAGCCAGTTCAAGTTGAATTTTCTGTTGCATCAACCAAGAGCCCTAACTCCTAAACGGACCATCTGTCTTCCTTTTGCTAAGCCAGTACTGTCTCCACGACATGATTCAGACTGTCCTCTGGTTACCACAACAACCACTATCACCATGGTTACTGAGAGCTACCATCTATTCAGCACCTGTGTGTTCTGGTGCTGGGTGCTGAGTGCTTCACAGACCTCAGCACATTTGACCCCCACGAGGTGGGACTGGTTGTCATCATCTCTACTTTCCACCTAAGGAACATAAAGTGAGAATTAAGCAGCCCGCACAGCCCCCTCCTGAGCCTAGGTCTGTCTGATGAGGAAAGTGATGGGGAGCAGGGTGGTCCAGAGCTGTGCTCTGGATTCAGCCATCTGGGCTTGAGTCTGGGTTCCACTGCTTCCCAGCTGCTGAGCCTCAGGCAAGCACACCTCTGTGCCTCAGTTTTCTCATCTGTAAAATGGAGAGAATAATAATACCCACCCAAGGAAGCTCTTGTGAAGACCGAATGAGATAAGGCGTTTGAACAGTGCCTGGCACATAGTAAACCTTCAGACCTGCCAGGGTTTACTCACGACTGACCTCTCAAACCAACGTTACTTTGTCTCACAACTTTGCTACAGATAAAGTTTCTCTAAGACCTCACAGAACTTGGGACAAAATCAAATTAATTCAGACATTGCTTATTTGGGAAGTATAATTTTTGCTGGGAGCCCACCGAGGCAAAGTTGAGGAATTCTTTTCAAACATTGAAGAAGCATCTTTACAACACTCAAGCCATCGGCAGGGGTTTGGATGCATGAACCCTAGTCATTCTTGTCCAGATCTCTGAGACAATTCTCACCTATCTTCTAAGTGCTGGAAGGAAACAAAACCACACCTCTCGACAAATATTTTGTCATGTAAGTGTCCATGAATTCAAAGAGATACCTGCCCCACCCCCATCCTGCCACATCGCTGGACTGTGTGGGATTCGCCTGGACCACCGGGGTCACGTCTAGTCCTCAGGCGCATGGTACAGGTGTCAGGTGACTGGCAGGTCCTTGGGGAGCCCCGGGCCTCTCAAACTCTTCCCTAATAATCACCGCTCACCTCCTCATCTGGATGCTGTACGTATTTTAATCTGTGCAGGAAAGATCCTCAAGGGTCCTGCAAATCATAGGCCTCCTAAGCTTGCCTGCATAGTCCTCTTAGAACAGGGGGTGATAGAGGTCGGGGGAACTTGGGGGTCATCCCGGCCAACTTATCCACCTACTTCCATTTCCAACTGGGAAAACTGAGCCAAAAGAGGACATAGCTTGTCTAGTGTCTCCCAGGGGACAGGGAAAAAGTGAGGTCAGGGAGCCCCACTCCCCCACTCTGCCGGCATCCCAGCTCTGCCCACTTCCAGGGGTTCAGATGCTCCTGAAGCATTCCCTTGCTGTGCAGAGAGGATGTGCAGAGGGGCAGAGTGGGCTGCTGTTCACCAGCGTGGCCCTCACAGTCAGGCTGGCTTCCGGCCACCGTCCCCTTTTGCAACCGCGAAGTGACTAGGCTCCCGAGATCTCAGTGGGCTCATTCAGCGTCCTCCTGGTGGTAGTGGGGGCGGGGCAAGTGCTCTAAGCAGGGAAGTCCAGGCCGCTGGGACCTGGGCCACCCTCCCGTGTTGTGCGGGAGCATCTGGGGAGCCCCTCCACTAAATCCTGGTAAAGACATAAACCCCAAAGCTCTCCCTTGACTGATGCACGGGCCACCGTGGGGGCAGCGGGGGACGACTGGCGCCTGGCCCTTCAAGCATCTATGGGATTTTCATGCCCTGGCAACTGTGACGGGGAGATTCGGGCAATTGTTTTAGAGGGAATCATGATTAAATTGGGCCGTATGTTTTTTTAATGTGTTCCCCAGTTCCTCTTTAATACCTTGGTGGGACAAGATAAAGTGTAATCACTGAAGTAATTGTGGCACTCAACAGTTTATGTCTTGAAAGAGTGACTGGGGGTTAACAAAGCCACGGCAGGGCGAGGTTTGGATTAGAAATTACAGTTTTTCTTTTTGTTATTTTCTTTTTAGAGTCCTCTTTATCTTCCTTCTTTCTCCAGTGGCTCCTGGAGCTCGCTGATAACCTGTGAGCCTCCTGGGGTGATAACTGGGCCTGCCGTATTAAGGACAGAGGCGAACTGCGGCCACCTTCTCTGCAGAGCTGCTGCGGCGGGGCACCCCGCTCTCCAGAGATGCCAACTTGTCCCTTGCAAGCAATGCCAACTTGTCCCCCAAACCCGCAGGGCCCCGGCACCCTGAATCCCAGCATCCATTAGGACCTGATCTCTGCAGCCGCGTCCTGAGACCACCGGCGGCAGCCAGGCGGTGGGCCTGACCAATGGTGCTGGCCCCTGGCACACAGCACAGGAATGTGAGCGCATCCCCTCCACAGCTCCTGGAATCGTCCCCTCTCCTGGCAGATGCTAAAGGCACCTTGAGGCAGAGGGCTGTGGCCCACAGGGTGCTGAGGACCCCCGTCCCTCTTTGGATGGCTTGATAGAGAGTCCTGGGGCCCTCCAGCTTCCTCTGGGCATCCCTACGCATCGTCCTTAGAGACCAGGACGCACATCTGTCAGTGGAGGCAGAATGGAACCACAGACCTGGGAAACACGAGCATGATGGCAGGTCCACGGCTCCCAGGGTGCTCCAGTCTGAGGCACCGCTAATGCCGGTGGAGCAGAGGGAAGGCAGAAACGTGGGCAGGGCGAGGCTTTTCTCTCTGCCCCCGAGACCCCTGCCCTGCTCTGGTCCTCATCGCCTGACCCATGCAACCTGGCAAAGCCTTCCAGCTGTCTCCGTGCCTCAGAGCCAGTCCCCCCCATCTGACTCTCAGAGCCATTTCCCCAAAACCCAGCTCTGATGGCGCCGTCCGCTGCTAAGCTGCATTGGCTCCTCATTTCCCGTGAATTCAACTCACTCCGGACAACAAGGCCTCCACCATCGGCCAGATCTCCCGAGTACCATCCTCACATCCTCTGGGTCAGTCCTCGGGCCCGCTCTGCCCACTCTGCTCCCGAGGAACAGGGTTCCCGCCCATCTCAGCAAGTTCCCACTCCACCCACTGGTGACCCTGCACTGACGCCACACTGTCCTTGAAGCTTCCCCTAAACCTTCCAACCAAAAATAACTCTGGACTCCCAGAGCAGCCCTCTACCTCTTTTTGGGGGGAGGGGGAGGTAACTAGGTTTATCTTATTTATTTATGTTTGGAGGTGGTACTGGGAATCGAACCCAGGACCTCATGCATGCTGAGCATGCGCTCTACCACTTGAGCTACACCCTCCCCATGGCCCCCTGCCTCTTGCAGCTGGTCCTGCCCCCTCTCTCTGATCTTCAGGCTGAGTCTACACTCTGGACACCAGGCTTATCTGCACCAACATGGATGGGCTTGGAGGGCATTCTGCTCAGTGAAATAAGTCAGACGGAGAAAGACAAACACTGCATGTTCTCACTTATACGTGAAACCTAAAACACCAACAAACTAGCGACTGTACCAAAAAAGCACCAGACTCACAGATACAGAGGACAAGCTAGTGGTTATTGGTGGGGGGAGGAGTGGGGGCAAAATAGGGGGAGGGGATTAAGAGGTACCAACTACTATGATAAAAATAAATAAGTTACAAGAATATATTGTTCAGCACAGGGAATACAGCCAGTATTTTACAATAACTATAAATGGAGTATAATCTTTAAAAATTGTGAATCACTATGTTGTACACCTGAAACTTATATAATATTATAAATCAACTATACCTCAGTTTAAAGCAAATAAACACCAGGCTTCCTGAGAGCAGAGTCTGCGACAGAAGGAAAGTCAGCCCCTGGTGGGCGGCCAACAGGTGTTGACTGACTCAACGGCTGGTTGACCACATCTGCCCCTGGGGTGGTGGCGGGTGGGGATGCGCAGCCTGGGCTGGTTGGGGGCGGGAGAGCCCCGTGTGCTGGGGCCGGCTGCGCCCTCGGGGCAGAGCGAGCACGTCAGTGGTGTGGCTCAGGCACCCACCGCCGCCGCTACCCTGTCCCTCATCGCTCCTGCCATTGCTGGGGCAGGTGCCGGCCTTCTGGCTACTTCTGCATGTGAGCGGATTTGCCTCTTCCTTTCAACGTGAAAGCAGAGCCACACCTGCCGACTTGTGCCCACCTCTACACAACCCCCCACCCCACCTTGGCCTTTGGACTGTCACACTAAACCGTGGTCACCCTCTCCCTATCAGCTCAGGGGGTCCCAGAAATCTAGAAGCAGAGTTCTGGGTCACCATTGCCAATGGACAAACAAGGCCATCACCTCTGGGGGTGCACACACACCCCCATACACACCACACACTACATACACCCCCACCCGCACACCCCCCCATCACACATATATACACACACCACACACACATATCACATACCACACACACACACACACACACACACACACACACACAGAGTCAGTTGTGAGGCCCGCGGCTCCCTCTCCTCGTTTGTTTTTAGGACTCACGGCTTCCTTGAAGCTGAGAAGACAGACGCTGGGCTGAGGAACCTGGCACCCGCCCAGGGAGACTGGGACGCCCATGTTTGCAAAGAAAGCAGTTTGTGAAGTGTGAAGAAATCAGAACAGCGCGGTTCAAAAACTGTGTTTAAATTTCACTCAAAATGTTCTATTTTGCGTGAGGGATGGAGTCCCTTTAGAAAAACACTGGCTGGCGTCCGTGAACACCGTTGCTATGGAGCCATTAAGAGGCGTTAGCTGCCCAGGGACGGCAATTAATTCTGGTGGTTGCAGGTAAGCCAAGCCAGTGGCTCCTTACGAAGAAAGCTGCCGGGAGGGGGAGGCTACAAGGCAAAAGCTGAAAAAGTGCCTCTTCTGATCCAGGGTTTCCGACTTACAGGAGCAAGTTGCCTTTCTTAGCAGTTTATTCAGGCTTCCTTGCTGTCTAGGGCAAAGGATGCACGTCCTTGGAGCCCACAGAAGACACGGCTCCTCTCCAGTTACTGTGAGAGGAGGAGGCCCCAGCTCCCCCAGGCCCCAGCTGGGTGCCCCAGGGGAGTTCCATCCCGAGAGGAACAGCTTCTCTCTCTACAGAATGGGGTGACCTCAGTGCTTACTTCAGTGTGTTCACGCCTTCATTTACTCACTCCTTCAACATATGTTTAACAAGAGTCATGACCTGCCCGGAGCTGGTCCTGGTTCGGAGTCCACGGGAGACAAGACTAAGTGTCTTGCTCTCAAAAAGCACGGGAAAGATAAACTAGAAATATTCGAAGAAAGGAGCGGTGCCTTTGAAGAGTGCCGGGTGCTATGCGCATAAAAAAAGACCCAGTGATGCGTGAGGGTGGCTGGTGGATGGGTGAGGGTGGCTGGGGAATTTGACCAGGAAACTCCCTCTGAGGAGTTGACCTGGGGCTGGGCCAGAAATGCTGAGAATCTAGCCATCAGAAGGTCTGGGGAAGCAAGGATTTAGGCACAGGGAGGTGTGGAAGGAAGAGCCTAGGGCAGCTCAGGCCCTTGGGGAGCAGTCAGGAAGAAAGCCTCTAGAAGATGAAATGGAAGTTCAGCCTGAGAGCAGAGCGTTGGACCCGGGGAGGGCCACCTTCCACGAGGGCGGCTCTGGGTCTGTCTGCTCCCCCGGGGTCCAGCCGGTGCCTGGCCCCGAGCTGGGCTTGGTTAATATCTGCTGATAAGCAACGCAGTCCAGGAGCATCCTAATGCTGAAGGAGCCTCCACCTTGAACTTAAGATTCAGTCTCTCAGTGAAAGAAAAACCTTCACATTTTGAGATCAAATCACCTGGAAAGGCTTATACCGGCAGCCAAGACTCAGCACAGGTGAAACATACCATTTTCCCCATTAGTAAGAAAGTTACCAAAGTTTACCTTGCTCAAGTCTTGTTCTGATAAAAATTTTGTTTTGTTGGCTATTTGTTGACTGAAGACATAAAAGATGGGTTATAATTAAGTCAGCTGGTTTCAGTAGCAGGTTATTAATTTTGGAGTTAAATTAAGATAGAAAAAGTGCAATCTGTTATCTTGCCGTCAGCCAGATGATAGAAGGAACTTGGATTTGGAATCAGATCTTGGCTCAAACCCCACCTGGGCCACTTTAAATGCTGTGTGATCCTGGGCAAGTTGCTTAACCTCTCTCAGCCTCATATCCCTCACCTGCAAAACAGCAATCACCCCGCCTTCCTGACAGGGTCGTGGTGGGAATCCAATGAGAAAATAACAAAGGGACCCCCACCTCAGTTCCCAGCAAGTAGAAGCCACTCAGTCACTGACGAACCAATCACAAGGAAACCAGTCTCCGCCCCTCTGCCTCCCACACCTCCAGGGTCATAACTGAAAGAGGCAGGTCTTTGCAGTGCGTCTTCAGAGGCAAATAACTTCCTATTTGACAGCTGCTTCTGTAAAACCAAAGCTTTACGTGACTCTAATGTCACACGAAGTCACCCCGCAGAAGGTGCCTTGCTTTGTCCTTAGCATATTCCCTCTAGAGGCGCAGAGGCGCCAAGATGTGGCAGAGCTGAACTGGTGCCTGGAATTTTGCAACAAACCGCGGCCAAGTGAAAAATCAAAGTGACCTTCTCAGAAGTGACGGTCCCATGCACGGCCAGCTTCCTGCCCGCTCCCCATTACTTAATGGCACAGACATCCCCTGCCTTTTCCAGGAGGCTTCCAGAAGGGCCAGCACAGCACGTGGCACCCCCACCCCACCCCCTCTCCCCTTGTTAAATACATTCCTGTGGATGGAGGGTGTGGAGCTGTCACTACTGGGCAGAGGCACCTGACAGGAAATTAATCTCTTAGTTTCTTATCCTCTTTGAGGAGAGCATCTCTACTCAGCAGTGTTGCCACAAGGTTGACCCGGGCTTCTAGCAATTTTAATACAGGAGATTGGCCCCAAAGCCTGATGCACCGTCTCTCTCGCCACCTTCTCAAGCTGCCACCTGGCTCAGCAAGTGTCTCTGGAGCGACTGAAAAATTCCTGGCACCCAAGACCGCAGCCCCCGATGAAGATTCTGATGCTGACAGGTGACAGTGACAAGAGATTCTGGCTGTGGTCTGTCACTCGGAAATGAAAGGGCCCTGGGGCTCTCCAGGGCCCGCCGTGGTGGTCCTCGCAGAGCCCTTGGCTGCTCTTGGACCGGCAGCCCCTCTCCTCATGGCCATCTCCCTCTGGCCGCCCCTGTAGAGAGCCTCGTTCCCTTGGTCGGCCCCTGCCCTGCCCCGTCGGTCCTCCAGCCCGAGTCAGGGCTCCACTGCCTCTTGTGGATTTTTGCTTCCTCCACTGGTCCTGCTCTTCCCATCATGAGACGGAACTTGACAGAATCCATTTCTGACCCTGACCTTTCTCTGGCTGCTTCGCTTCCCTCCCGCTCCACCTTCTCCAGCCCCATTCATCTTGCATCTGTCCTCAGGGTGCCTCCTCTGACCTTCCCACCTCCGCATCTCTCCTTCCCACCTTCTCTTGTCCAGGGACACTTTGGCTTGGTCTGTACAGTCAGGTTCAATTTCTTAAGCAAAACCTTTGAATCTCTCTGACCAGCTCTTGAATGTCTTTGTTCCCTGGCCGAGAATGAGCTGATCTCAGCCCCAGCCAAGGTTTGCCTGGAGGGCCTCAGGCTCTAAATCATCTTCTCTTCTCAGTCCCAGACCTTCCCTCCCACCCCCTCTCTCCTCGCTTTTACCTCTCTCCTTCCATTTATGGAGTACCTACCAGGTGAGGGCTGGGCATGGCTACAGGGAGGCTAAACAGGGCCCTGCTCTCCAAATGTTTATAGTCTCCCAGGGAGATACTCATGTGAAACAAGGCTGAGTGAAATATATTCTTTTTTTTTTTTTTTTTTTGCCAGAGGCAAGAGAAAGGTCTGTGGGAGAAGGGGAAAGAGAGGGTGATGACTGGTTCTGTGTTTCCCAGCTTCCTGTCATGTCTAGTTGGGAAGCCATCCTCCTTTCTCCCTTCCCCCAGGGAGCAAAGCAGCATGGGAATATCTGGATGCAAGCCGTATTTAAATACAGTTTCTCAACCTCACAAGTGGAGACATCGGGGACTGGAGAATTCTTTGTTATGGAGAGCTGTCCTGTGCACTGGAAAATATTTTAGCAGCATCCCTGGCCTCCAAGACTCAAGTCAGGAGCATCTCAGAATGGTGACAACCAAAAATGTCTCCAGACATTGCCAAATGTCCCCTGGAGAGCAAAACTGGCCCTGACTGAGAGTCCCTGGGCTACACAGTGACCCCAGGTCCAGCCCACTCTCCAGGTGCCACGTTGTTCAACTTTCAAGACTCCAAAAGGGATGCGGGAGAGTCAGACTTCCTTAGAGGGAACTTAGCAGTGTTAGGGCTAGTTCTGGTCTGTTCTGGGGTTTGTTTGAGTGTTACTTTTGGTTTCTTACACGTACATTTCCTTGTGTTTAACGGTTAATGAGTGTTAAGGAGCTTTACAGTGGATGCTGCTGGGTTATCGACTGGCATTTATTCCCCACCAAAATCCATTCCTCCCCAGCATAGCCAGCCACCATGAGCCTGGGGGAGGGGCCAAAGTGGGGGCAGGATGGGCCCTACCAGCCAAGTGCTTTCCCACTCCCCTCAATGCGGATTGTTATGAATGAGTATATGACCCAGTTCCAGCTAACAAGGCAAGAGGAGTGTGAGAGTTTCCAGGAGAGGGTTTCTCACCGGCAGCTGCTGCAGGAGACCCCATCCTTTTTTCCCTTCCAGCACATTTGTGGGTAGACGTGAACTTGAACTTGCTGCAGTCATCCTGCTGCCAGCAGGAGCACGATGCTAACCCTAAGCCCACACTCTCTCCGACCTTCCTTGTAGGTGACATCAGATTCCTTATTGCTGGCAGATTCCTCAAGCCAGTCTGAGCTGGGGCAATATCCCTGGGGTGGGAATATCTTGCTTGGCATCATTTGGTAGAGATGATAGAAGGCTGGGCGGAGGGGAGAGGCTGAATTGTGGCTTTCCTCCCAGAGAACCAGCTCTCACAGCCCACCTCTTCATGCAGCGAAGCCCGCTGCTTTGGGGGGCTGGGGAGGGTTGCAGCACACAGCCTCAGTTGCTCCCTCAGCTCCAGGCTCCCTAAAATCCGCTGCCACTGTCTGCATCAGCTTGAGATGCAAATTTCCTAAGCAAATTTGACTGAATCCTTTATTTCTCTTCCTGATGCCTAATCCAGGATCAGGTGAAGAGACAGGAAAATAAAACCCTTTCTAGAAGAAATGGATGGCTCTAAATTGGAGCCCAAATAACATAATAGCTTTTGAACCGACATTTGCAATTGGGCTGAGCAAATCTAATTCAGTATCAAAGGAAGAAGGAAGTATTTTAATTATCTCATTCTCATAATGGGAGAAGAAACTGGTTCCGTGGGAGGTAAACACCCTAAGCCACAAGGTTTCCCCGTAAATTACGATGCCCAACTTGAGCTGACAAGGAGAGGAGACGCTTCTTCCTGTTTGATGGCGTTCCCTGACGTGTGGCCTTTTACTATAGCCATAAAAAGGCAGTAAATTAGGAAGGCGCTATAAAATATCATCGGAACCAACTGGGATCAACCATGAGAAGCCAAATTTCCAGCCAAAGCCTTGAAAATGAGGGGAACATGAACAGCATAAAGCCAGGTCCCAGGGCAGAGAGAAAGCCGGACGTCACTTCCAAAGGCGCGGAGCTCTGAGTCTGGAGCCACACACAGAGCAGGATGAGAGGGGGTCACAGAACTGGGAGGAGAGGGCTACCCCCACCACCAGAAATGGTCCTCTCTGGGCGGGGGGAGCTGCTTAGGACTGAGAGGCAACTTGGGCTGAGATGCCATCTTCCTATTTACTGCTCAGCTAATGCTTTCCTGAGTTACTATGTGCCAGGTGCTGAAAGTGTTGAGATAGAAAAGAGAGTCCCTGTGCCCCACAGGGTCCAGTGGGGCAGATGGATGATGTGTCAACTGTACAGTCTGATAAGATGAAGGTTAGCTTAGAAGACAGTGAGGGATGATGGTGCTGATCCCGTTGGTGCTACAATGGAGCAATGCCTGGCTGCTCGGGGAGCCCCACATCTTGCAAGCAGCCTCAGGTCCATCTGAACAATTCAGGAACACCTACTCTGTAGCATGGGGTAGGGCTGAGTTCTTGCCTGGCCAGTGCTAGTGAGAGCGAATGTTTATCTGGGCCAGGCTCTGGGCTGCAGGCTTCATATGCCTTCCTGCACTGAACTCCACTTCACAGCTGAGGAGATGGGCTCAGGGAACCGAGGCAACCTGCTTCTGGTCACAGTTTCATGTTAGAGATACAAGACCTTGAACTCAGAGCAACCTTGTTTCGCTCTGACCAGCTGGGCTCCTACGCTGGGTGGGAGAATGGTGGAAACTCTTGGCTCTCCTCTTGTTGGACTATTTCACAATTAAGAAGACTTCAGACCTAAGAGTAAATTTCTCTGAGGAACACAGATTTTGGTTCTTTGGAAATAAGTGCCTTAGACATCTTAAATAGTGTGTGTGTGTGTGCGCGCGCGTGCATGCACGTACTGACCGACATTTTCAGGATGAACACTACCAGGGGGACAGTCACCACCCCTGCCTGTGTCCTCCTGGGTCTCTGAGTGCCTGATCAGCAGGGGAAGGTGCCACCCCAAGATCTGACAACCAGTCAGCTTTGAGGCCTTACTTGCTCTGCTGATAGGCTGGACTGAGGAGCTGAGGGTGGACTCAGGTCCTCCCAGGAATTTCCCCAAGCTCCTGATGTCTCCCCACCCTTCCCGAGGTTCCAGAAAGGATTGCCTTGATCCTCATCAGGGAGAAGGATGCCTATACTTTCAAAAGTCTATAAAGAGGAGGTTGATAACCCCTTGAAGTTTTCCTCTTGCATCAGTTGACTGCTGCCACACTTTTGTGTTGTCACCTCCTCGCCCATCGGAGGCGGAGAGGGTCCAAGTAGACACCCCTTCTGGATATTTAAAGACAGAATCTAGAGACTCCACAGCCAAGGCGGGCCCTCCATGACCCATGTTCTCGGTCGCCTGGATTCCAGGTCACCACACAGACCCATCAGCCTTCTGGCTGGAAACAGAGGTCAAGGCCACCAAAGCAGCCCACAGCTGAGCCCGCAGGAAGCCCGGGCCTCATGCCTGCCCCTTCTCCTGGCTCCTAACAGCCACACTTCCCCGTGGGAAGGACTATTTATAAAACAGAAAGAGCAGTTGCAGCCACATTTACCCTGAGAGCTCAATCCTCTGTGCCTTAGAGGGAAAACTTCACTGCTGCTGACACCTGTGGGATGGCAAGACTTATTCGAGAGACAGATTTATAATAAACAGCCTCATTTTATAGAGCCCCAAATATTTGCACAAAAATGAACCCTTTGTATAACTTGCTCCATTTATCTCCCCGCTGTCACCGGGTATATCTCTCTATTTTATTACTTTATTTTCCAGTTCCTCCAGCTTCTGCACTCACCTCCCTCTTCTTATTTCTACTGCAGCTGTCACTCTGGTGGCCCCGTCTCCCCTCCCCTTCATGCTTCTCCCCCTGCCAGCTAGTGCCCCACCCCCACCAGCTTAAGGGGCTTGGCCTCCCCAGGGCCACCCCTCCCTTCCTCCAGGATTCTAAGGAGCAACAAGGACTCCCTCCCATCACAGCCTGGGGCCATGCCTTCATTTTCAGCACTAAGGACAGCACCCCCAGAGGTTGTCCCTTTAACAGCCTGGAACTGGGCTGACCCCTTATGCAACCATTTGAGACACCTCCCTGCCTCATCTCTTAGCATTTCTAACATTATAATGTAAACCCAAATGGTTTCTGACCTCCTATTACCTGAAGACACAGGCTCAATAACAGAGTGAGAAGTGTATGAAAAAAAGAGCAATTTTAATTTCAAAGTTCTGCTGACATCCTAGTGCTCTCCAGGTTTATATAAACAGAACGCCCCGCTTGAAATATCACTTCGAATTCTGCTTGTGCAGGCGCGCCTCTCATGTGCTGCTGTTTGGGTTTCTCGCGGCAATGGGAGCCTTTGTGTTTTAATATTCAGAGGCACAAGGAAGCAGGAAAATTATAGCTGGGGATGCCCGGGCTTGGCTCTTCATTATCCAAGTTAAATTTGGCTGAATTGAAGGAAAACATCCCTTTAAAAGGGTGGTAAATGGGAATAATAATCTCCTACATTTACAAAACACTGGGTATTTTCAAAGCCCTCTCACATTCATTATCTTGCTAGATATTTTCCCAGCAATCCTGTTCCAATAGCTGTCAAATCCCATCCCACAAATACCTCTTGTAGGTGCCAGAGGGGAGGGACAAACTGAGGAGGCCTGCTTGGCAAAATGGAGAAACCAAGGCTGAGGATGTGCAAATGACTGGCCTGAGGCTACTGCCTGGTGGCCAAACTGGGCAGGGCTGGCCATGGCCAGGAGGCGGCAATGCCACCCGCCCCTTTGAGCAGGCTGCCTCCTCCCTGTGTCTCTCCCTTCTCCAAAGTGACCTTTCATCTCTTCTCTCGTCAAACACAGTCTCTCCAAATGGTGATGCCACTCCAACCCCTCACAGGGGCTTCTGTCTTTCTAGGAAGACTAAAGTCCAAATGCAGATGGAGAAAAATCCCTAAAATTAGTGATGATCTTTGTCTACTGAGAATTTACTTTGAGCCAAGAAATGTACTGCATCCTTGACAGGCATTATTCCATCTGACCTCATTAACAACTCTGAGAATGTTTTTAGTCCCATTGCACAGCTAAGAAAACTGATGTTCAGAAGATTGTGGCTAGTCAGTGTTTGGTCATATCCACACCCAGGCAGACTGTTCCAAAGCCTGAGCTCACCGTCTTCACACCATATGCTCCCTGTTTGTCTCTGGGGGCAGTTTATAGCACCAGCCACTGGGAGGACTTTGGTGGCGTAGAAGGTCTGCTTTGCCATTCCTGGGAGAGGCCAGCTTCTTTGACTCCCACAAGCCGCTCCCGGAGTGGGGACTGGAACGCCATGGGCTCTGACATCCCAGGTTCTGAGGCTGCCTCTCTGCCTGGCATTGCTCACATCCTTCAGGATGGGAAGTCACTGGACCACATCCTGGGCATGGCATGGTCAGACATGCAGCACTGCAATCATTTCAGAAAACAACTTGCCGCATGGGTGGATGAGTGAATGAGTGAATGAATGAGGAAGAGGGTCTGATCTTTGCAGGTGTGCAGAGTGGGGCTATGCAGTGGAAAGACAGTAGCAGTCAGGAAGTGTAACACCTGCGCTGGCTCAGAGCCCTCATCCTGAATGGAAGACCCACTGCCTCCCCTCCTCCCCCCAGTATCCTCCAGCAGTGTCAATAGCACCTGACGGCCCAGGGGAAGCAAATGCAGCCGGGCCTAGGCTTCCAGGGTTCAAGGTGAGTGAGGAGGGTGTGAGATCGGGTGGCAGTGGGGCCCGTCAGATAAGCCTGATGTGATGGTCACGGTCTAGCCGGGAACGGGCAGGTTGATGGCAGATTGTTCCGGGGCTGTCTCTGGGGGTGGTGTCATTTATAGTTCTGGAAATTTGTTACCGTTGATAACAGTGATGAGCCATAAACATCTCCAAGTGAGGAATGTTAATAACACGGGAGGCATTTTTTAAGTGGTGGCTTTGGGGAGCCTTCGATGTGTCAGCGCCAATGGGCGGCTGTTGTCACTGTCATATATCTGGGAAGTTACTCCGGGAAGGTCGTGCTGTGCCTCCATTGTCATTACGTGCAAAATATTTCAATTTTCCAGAACGGAGTCGGTTCTGGCGTCAATGAATCTTCATCTTTTCTCCTTTTTATGTCTCCCTGTTTGTCTCTGGGGTCTGGTTTTGTGTGAGCAGGAGAAAACAGGCATGAATAGGTGACTTCGGCTAGAAGGGGGTGCTCACAGCAGAGCTATGAAGGGAGGGGTCGGGGAAGCAGGATGAGCCCTCAAGGCCCTCTGGGAGGACTGGAGGGGGCAGATGGGCCAGCTCAGGGCTGGAAAGGCGCTTCCACCCCCCAGCTCATCCCTTCCAGCCAGACTGCTCGCCCACGTGGCCTGAACCTTCTGGCCTCGGGCTCTTGCTTCTGTGGCCACTTCTGCTAATGTGGCCTCTCTGTCCACCCACCTCCAGGTCCAGCCTGCCCCTGCCATCTGCTGCTCCCCTGCCAGCTGAAAGCCAGCGCGCTGGGTATGATTCATCGAGCACTAAATCACGTGCTTTCTGGTGCTGGGCTCCCATTAACTGCTTGGCAACGGAGCTCCACTTTGTTCTATTTAACTTGTCCCCAGTTTGTCACCACCTCTTTCTGGGCAAGGACCATATCATACAAGCCTCCAGTTCTCTAAATCGCCACTCTGGCTGGACCAGCTCCAGGGGTCACCCTGGGCTGGGCTGGGGCCCCTCCTGTGTGCTTTGGGACCAGCCAGGGCTGACTGTCTTTCAGCCCACACTCACTGCTCGGGACCCTTCTGCCTTCTGGTCTGTCCATCCCAGCACGGTGCTGTGCACACAGAGGGTCTTGACTAAATGAGCAGAGTAACGAGACGTTTGCAGAGCATCAGCTAGAACTCTGGGGCTGGGCTCTGTTTTCCAGTTCTGAGGGGGAAAAGCTGGCTGCATGGCTAGACACCAGAGTCCACACCCGGCCCCCCAGGTTATCCGTGGATTAGACACAGTTGCCCAGTGTCTTCATGCCCCTTCTCTCCTAGGTCATGGGTCTGGGTGGGCACCTGCCGACGCCATGGCGGGGAGGGGGACATAAAGATTTCTCAGCTGGGGTTCCCTTCTTCAGGAAACATACACTTGGAGGGGGAGACAAGGCTGGTGCTTGTGGAATGATCAACAAAAATTACAGGCTGTTTGGGGGAACAGAGCAGTCCGGGGACAAGGAGCTGGGAATCTCTGCTTCTGCAGGCCCAGATATCACTCCCACCGCCTTCCACTCTTCCTGAACTTTGACTTTGAAACGCCTTAAGCCACAAAGGATGGTCATATCCCCCAAGGGTCCCAGCAGGATGGCTCCAGCCCTTTTAGCGCTGGCCTGGCTCGGAGTCCAGCCTCCACATGGTCCACGGTCTCCAGAAATGTCAGAATGGCCGTGCCTGGCAGGCACCCCTCCACGAGCCCCCAGTGAGCTCTGAGCGGTGCAGGTCAGCATGGTCACAGGCTAAGGCAGAGCCATGAGGACCAGGCGGACACGCCAGGGCCAGCGTGGGGAGAGGCAGGGGCAAGGGGCAGCCCGAGGTGATAGTACCCCTGGCTCTGCCCCGGCGCCCGGTGCAGCAGGGAAGGAAAGGGGCCTGACAGGTGAGGCTGGAGCCAGCCTTCAGGCACACACGGCTCCTGTCAGGCTCTCGTTTGTGAGCTGAACACGTCTGTGGCCGGGCTGCCCCTGGGCCGCCTGTCACGTTCCACTGCCAGGCACAGCCAGCCTCCTTGCTCACAGTCACCCTGGACAGGCTCAGGCACCTGGGCTGGGCGGTCTTCCTGGTCCCCTGGACACCTGGGTCCGCAAGGGGACCAAAGCCCACTTTTGGCATCCTGCTCCCACGTCGCTTAGGGAGAAAGTAAAAACCCGCAGGCTTTCCACGCTGGGCCTGAATCCTGCTTCCAGGAGCAGAGGCCAGTTCTTGTCCGAGCAGGGGCTGTGGCTCCGAGTGCCTCCCCTCCTCGAGGTCTGGGTCTGTCCCTCTGCTCCCTGTGACCACTGCTGCCAGGCTCCCTGGGCGGGGCGGGGCGGGGGAGGGGGCGCTCAGCATCACTTTTGAACAGCAGAAAACAGAATGCTGGCCATGTTCAAGACCTAATCAGCTGGTGTACAGCCCTTCAGTCTACAGGAGAAACCAAGGCTGGGTGGGAGGCCTTAGCTAACTGTGCCAGAGCAGTCTGTTCACGGTTGTATCCCTGGAACTCAATACATAGCTGTAAATTCCGTTTGTTTGACCAATACTTATTAAGCGTGAATTTGGCGTCTGGAACCAGGTGTTCACGAGTGGCTGACCCCCCTCCTCCTGAGGGAGCCCTCCATGGGGAAGGGCAGATGGGACGGTGGCAGAGGAGGACCGGCTTCTGCTCGGAGCCCCTGCCTTTTAAGTTCTCTGTGCTGAACTAGCTCTGTGGGCATCGGGCAAGCCCTCCTGCTGCCTGTGGATGCTGTGTGTGTGCTGTGTGCATGTGCGTGTGTGTGTGTGCACGCGCGCTGTGTGTGTATACACAACTGTTCTCCCGGCTGTGCACTCCGGGAGGGCGGGGCTGGGTCTGTGCCTCCACCCCGACCCCTAGGCTCTCCATTGTGGTGTTTGTTAAGAAATGTCCCTGAGAATCTGCTTAGCAGAGTGAGGCCACCCTCCTCCCTTCTGTAACTCACTCACAGAACAAGCACAGACCTGTGTCATACTGGGGGGGGGGGGACAAGGGGGCGTCGGGACCACCTAGCTCAAGTCTCTCATTTTATAGCTAAGAGAAGAAAGGCAGGAGAGGCGAGGTAAATGTAGTGAATAATAATCACTACCATAGCAGCCTAAGTGTCCATCTACAGAGAACTGGATAAAGAAGCTGTGGTATATGTATACAACGGAATACTACTCAGCCATAAAAAAGAATGAAATAATGCCACGTGCAGCAACATGGATGGACCTAGAGATCATCATTCTAAGTGAAGTAACCCAGAAAGAGAAAGAAAAATACCACAGGATATCACTTATACATGGAATCTAGAAAAATGACACAAATGAACTTATTTATAAAATAAACGCAGACTCACAGATACAGAAAACAAACTTATGGTTCCCAGAGGGGATGGGCTGGGGGAAGGGATGAATTAGGAGCTTGGGATTAGCAGATACAAACTACTATACAAAACAGATTAACAATAAGGTCATACTGTGTGCCACATGGAACTATATTCAATAACCTATATTGAAAAAGAATATGGAAAGGAATATATATATATATATGAATGTATAACTGAATCACTATGCTGTAACCAGAAACTAACACAACATTGTAAATCAACTGTACTTCAATTAAAAAAACAATAGCCACCATGTTTTGAATTCGCACATGCCAGGAACCACATCCCCAGGAGTTCACTCAAGTTCACTGCCGCCCTGTGGGGGAGCCAGCTCCACTTGGCTTCATGGACAGGAGAGCGAGGCTTGGAGAAGCAAGTGACCTGCTCAAGGTCACAGAGGCTGTTGGTGGTGGAGGTCTGGCAGGAACTCGGAGCTTCAGCTCTGACATTCTCCACAAGGTTACTGGGCACAGGGTGACAGCAGGGTCCCAATCCCAGACCCCACTCCTAGAACCCTGCTCGTTTCCCTGCTGGTGCCATGGCCTGCTGGGTGGCAAGCTGGCTCCCGCAGGGCTGGGCGGGGGCTGGGGGAGAGGAGTCCTGAGGATAGGCCAGAGGGCCCTGAGCATCCCTGAGAGGCCTGGAGGCCACAGCCAGGGTGCCCTTCCCGCTGCCACCCGGCTCCCATGCTGAAGGGCTTTGATTCGCTGTTAACACCAAAAGTTGAGTGGAGCCTCATGAATCATTCATGAAGGTGCTCCGACGAGATCATTATTTTGAGTGCTGAGTGTCAGGAAAACAGTGTCTGACGGGTAAACATGAGGTCTGATGACAGAACAGCCGATGGGGTGACCTGGCAGCCGGGCACCTGCCATGCTGTTGGGAATGTTTAAACATTAAAAAAAAAAAAAAATCCGAGCCAGGCTCAGGGAAGAGCAGCAGACTCATCAGAAAGCTCTCGTCTGTCGCCGCCCAGGCCAGGAGAAGGGGGCGCGGGCTGGGCTGGGGAGGCCCCCGACATCCTCCGATAGGAAGTGACTCAGCCAGGCCCCCAGCCCTGCGGGGCCTCCTCTCCAAGACAGAAGGCAGGCTTCTTGTTCAAGCAGCTCCTGCCCTTACTTTCTCTTAGGATTCCCAACAGACTGTCCTTCCGGAAAAGGCCAGGGAGACCTCAGCTCCCCCCCGTCCACCTTGGACCAGGCCCCAGGCCCGGCCTCTGCTTGAAGGCCACTCAGCCACCTGGCTGGACTGGTGCTGGCAGAGGCCCTGGGGGCCTCCCAGGCATCTGGCCATGTCGGAGCCACTTTCTAGCAGATGACAGGTTGTCAATAGCCTCACTACCTGCATTATTTAAGCAGAACAAGGTGAACCTCGGCTGCACCCTTGAGCGCAGATCAAATTGATGGTCGGAGTGGAAGCTACAGGCAATTAGGTTTTCTAAAGAGAAAGAGACGCTGGGGGGACCAACACAGGCCGAGGGAATCTGCTGGCTCCCTTCCCCACTGCCAGCCTCTCCTGGAACCCTCTGCCCTCTGCCCGCCCCTGCCTTCCAGTCGTGTCCCCAGCTGCTCTCTCAAGTCCTCTCATCTCCTGCTCCTTTACCCTGGATTTTATGAGGGGAAAGGGAACATGTACATGCCTCTGGAAGAGGGCCCCCTGGACACTGAGAATTCCCCAGGAAGCAGGTCCAGGAGATGCTGCCCTCAGCCCATTCCTCCTGCCATCTTTGCAGGGGCCTCTGGCAGCCTCCTCCTTTCTCCCCCTCCATCTGCTGTACCTCACCTGTCTCAGGACCAGGCCTGCCTGACCATTCCATTATTAGAGCAGGCAGATAACTAGATCTAAGCAGAGAAAGGGGGATGTAGGCCAAAGGGCAGGAATTGAGCAAAAAGGAGGGGCACAGACGAAACGGAGGGAAACATACATCATGTAAACAACAGGGGTCCCTGGGCAGAGACAGAAAAGCAGGAACCTCTGGGCTGATAAGTGGTCACACATTTTGGGGTGACAAGTGGCCTAAAGGCTGACAAAGAAAGGTGGGAAAATGCAGGAAGCTCCAATGTTGAAATGTAACCTTATGCTCATTATGCCCTCATTTCAATAAAATTAGCCTTGCAGATTAGAAGACCCCATCATGCACTGATGCCACATCACTTCCAATCCAGACTAAATAAGGACAGAAATCCCTCCTCCCTTCAGGGAGATGGAGTTGGGATGAAAATCAGGAAGTACGACCCCAAACCCTTCCCTCCCCAGTGAATATTCCACCCATTCATTTTTACACCCTATGTAACCAACTTGCCAAAGAAACTCAGGGCAGCTGCTCACCTGAGTCTGCCCGCTCTCCCCTTGAGAGTGTATGGTCTATCACTTTGTAAATCCCCACTTTACTTAAACTGTGCATCTTGTCTCTGAATTCTTTCTGCGATGGGATAAGAACCTAGTCACTGGAAACACCATGCTTTCTCTTCTCTCTGTGGACCCCCTTTGACCAGGCCCGCTGAGGCAAGCACCAGGTGCAGCATCTGAGGAGCTGCTGGTGTGAGAGGAGCGGGCAGGAGCGCCGGCGCTGCAGCCGGGAGACAGCACCCCTGCCGTGGGGCAGCAGCAGCAAAGGCAAAGCACGGGCCCCTGCAGGGGCCACAGCCTGAGCCAGAAAAATCGGCTTTTTGATCCAGATAGAACTCGGGTTTAAGAGGAGTCATAGCACCTCGGAGCCGGAAAGGCCCCCAGAGGTCATCCCTCCCTGCCTCCCGCCGGCACAAAGCCACCTTCTCCTCTCCCGACAGGCTCCTTCTTCAGCACCTCCAGGGGCAGAGCTTTCTCCCGCTCCATGCCACCTACTCTACCAAAAGCAGTCTGAATCTTTATGAAGTTCTTCTTAACCTGAGGCCAACTCTGCTGCCCTAGGGAATCTGGGATGATTTTTGTCTTCTGGAACCACAGAGAATAGGAATACCACTCCTCAGAATGTGATGATCCTTCAAAGATTTGAAGAAGATTCATGTGACTCATCCATCGACACATCCATCCCACCCCCCCCCCCATCCACTCACCTATCCATCTACACATTTACCTACTACCCTGCCAGGAATTCATCTGTCCACCCATCTACCTACTCATCCATCCATCCATCCATCTATCCACCAACATACCCACGCACCATCCACTCACCTACTCACCCATCCACTCACCTATCCATCCATACATACACCTCGCCATCTACCGACTCACCCACCCTTCTTCCATCCATCCATCTACTCATCCATCCACCCATCTATTCATCCATCCACTTGTCCATCCACACATCCACTCACCCATCCCTTCTTCCATTTAACATGCATTGAGGACATGCTGATACCACTCTGGGTATTGAAAGATGCAGTCTCAGGCCTCATGGAGCTTACTGTCCTGGTGCTGAGGCAGAATCAGACACCTGAGTGCCTGAATAGAGGAACAAAACCAGCATTTAAGGCTTCTATAGCTCAACATTTCCAGTTTCCTCCCCCAATCATTTTGAGGACTTCAGACACCTCCTCACCCTGATCAACCTTCTCTTGTGACTCCTGGTCTAGACACAATAATCTTCAAGTCCAACACCTAGAATTGTGTGGGGCCTTGTCTGGTCTAGACCCGGCTCTCTCCCACTCGTTGTGGGCAGTCCAGGTCTGAGTCCAGGGAGTGGCTCTGCAGCTCGGAGGGTCTGGCTGGGCAGAGTCTGATGGTTTGAGCGTAGGGGTGGAACCCACCCTTGCACATTCTCATCCCCAGGAGAGGAGGAAATGTTTATGCCATTAACACGACACTCTCTTCCAGACTCCTTCATAGATCGCGTCTGGTTGCTTTCCGATGCACCAAAGAACATTTCAGATGAGTCCTTGGCGGGCTCAATTGGAAAGTTCTTTCAGCCACTTAAAATCTCAGCCTCTGAATGTAAGGCACGCTGGTGGTAATTGTTCAAGAAAATCAAATGAAAGCAGCTACAGCAAGTTTCTGGTTATTTATCAGCCATAGATACAGGCCACTTTTCATCATGCTGAGCCTCAAGAAAAGATAAAAGCAAGAGAATTGATCTGAACTTCTATTGTGGAAGTGTCGGGCACTGCTGGCGCCCAAGTTCTGTCTTAAAGGAACCATTTCCTGGCCTGTGATGTGTCTTGGGCAGCAGCTGTCTGGTCTCAGACCCTTCCCCAACCATTCCTCGGGAGAGGGCGCGATAGACTTTGACCTGTGGCATCCTTTTTGCTGCTTCCTAAGGGCCCCACAGAGGCACCAGTCAGCCTCAGCCCGGCTGGAGGGGCTGGGGGTCTGGACCTAAATGAGATCTTGCTTCAGGACCAAGCTTGGTGGGGGGCTGTCCCCTGCTCCACCGACAACGCTGGCATCTCCTCTCCCAGACCAGCCAGGGAAGCCTCCTTACTCTCTGCCCAGGGGCCTTGCCTGATCGCATGGCTCCGAGGGCACTGGGCTTCTGACGTGGTGCCTGTCCTTTCCGGAAGCCCTTGAACAAGCCACCCTGAGGACAGGAAGTCAGGGGTGGGAGAGTTGCAGACCAGGCAGGGGCCACCAGGGCTACCATGCGTGAGAGACCGCGGTGTCGGCAGAGGACGGCCCAGGGCACTTGGCTGTTTCCCGCTGCGATGGTTAATTTCATCCATCAACTTGTCGAGGTCACGGGACCGAGATATTTGGCCAAATACCAGCCTAGATATAACCGGGAATGTATTCCTTAGATCCTTTGGGTAAGCAGATTACCTCCATAATGTGAGTAGGAGGCCTCATCCAATCAGTTAAAGACCTTACGAGGAAAAGTCTCAGGGTCCCCAGGAAAAGGAAGAAGAAATCTGCCTTCAGACTTAAGACAGCAACATCAGCTCTTCCCTAAGCCTGCAGCCTGCCGTTCTGCCTTGCAGAAGTCAGACTCGGCAGCCCCACAATCGTGCGAACTAATTTCATAAGATAAATCTTCTCTCTCTCTCTCTCCGTATATATATTGTTTCTTCGGAGGACCCACCCACCCAGGAGGAAACTCATACTCTACCCCACTGACTCCATCAGAAGCTCAGGCCATGATCTCTCTTCTTCCCCCTGCAGCTCTTGGGACCGGAGTTAGCAATCAGTCAGCCGGTCAACAGGAAGAGAAAAATCGCGGTGCTTCCTGCTACTCACTGAGCACTTGTTCTGTGCTCAACCCAGCGCTAACCCGCCACGCCCACCACCTCGTGTCCTCCCACTAATCTAGGAGGCAGGACCCACCATCGCTCCCATCTGGGAGCAGAAGAAACGGAAGCTCAGAGAGGTCAAGCATCTTGCCCGAGGCCCAGTGCAGCCGGTAGCGGGAGCCCAGACTTGGACCCTGCTTTGTCCAAGGCCCTGGCCTGTGCGATGGGTCCTGGCAATGGTTATTTGTTGGGGTTGGTGGTGTGATGAACAAGCAGGCCAGCATCCCAGGGCCACGAAGAGGGAGATGGCAGCAAAGAAAGACACCTGGGGCTCCTGGGTCACGGGGGAACACGACCTACCCCAGGGGCATCAGCTCCGCTCGGAGTTGCTGAGGGCTGTCTCCACGTCACTCTCTCCTGCAGAGACAGACCTGCGTGGGGAGCGGGCGGGGGGAAATGAAATCTCAAAAGCCGTGGCATCTTGAGGGATTGTCCAGCAGCTGACTGCCCAAGAGAGGCAATAAAGCCAGAAGAACCTGTCAAAGCAGTGGCCTGGGGCTTGACAGATCTGGCCACCTGGCATGGCCCCACCCTCTCTGAACCCTCCTTTATGGACATCCAGACTCTGGTCACAGGCTTGGCTGTGACAGGGCAGGCCAGCCCCTCCATGCTGAGTTGACGCAGCAGCCAGCGGCTCCAGGCCCAGTCTCGGGTGGATGGTGGGACGGGGGCCACCAGCCTCCGTGGACTCAGCTCGCCCTCCTGCTTCCCTGCCCAGTGGCTCTGAGTGCCGTCAGCTCCATCTGCACTATCCGCTCAGCTCCGTCCCTTCCATCCCCACCTGCAGGCCTCCAGGCCTTATCACTTATTACAGTGGCCTGTCACAGACTTCCCGCCCATCTCTAGGGACAGAGGGAGGAGAGAGGGGCTGGGACAACATAGCTCTGAAACCCAGTGATGGCACGTGTGGAGGGGCAGGGTGGCAGGGCATCCCAAACTCCACTGAGTGTCAGAATCACCCAGGGAGTGCCCCAAGGATCTGCTCCCCTAAACCCCAGTTAGCTTAATGGCATGCTTACCAGGCACCCCGAGATACTGACCCTAACCCGTCTGAGCATCAGTGCAGTGAGGCTCCTGCGATGCGTCCAAACCTGACTGCACATCAGGCCCCACTATGAGTGAGTGTGAAATCAGAGCCGGGGGTCTCCTTGGGGGAATAAAAGCACAAGCTTTCAGGGTACAACAGGTCCCACTGATGCCTCCCAGCCCTAAGCTTCCTTCCTTTTCCTCATCTCTGAAGAACCTACTTACCTTCTTATTAAACAGTCTGGGCCTCAGTTTCCCCATCTCTAAAATGGGGGCACACACACCACTGGTTTCCCCTCATGGGGATGTTGTGAAGATGAAATGACTTAATGATGTAAAGTGTTGGCAGCTGCACCTTGCACAGGGCATCCCTGGAAATGTCCAGGCTCCATGGTGCCAAACCTCGAGAACCAGCCTCTCGATTCAGCAGAACCGAGGGAGGAAACTGCTTCCCACCTTTTTTTTGATGTTGTTTAAAGATGAGCCAAATTAAGGCACTACATTTATACATTAATTTTGCTACAGACGGGAGAATTTAAATAGCTTTCTAAAAGGTATTTTTAAAAACTGCTTTTCAATGCTTCATTAAAAGATTCTCTGCCTTGCCTTGGCATCTCTAGAGCTGCCAAAAATACTATGAAAATTACTAAAATGTAGTCTGCTTCGGACGGCTCTAAAGGAGTTTGCCAACTGGCTTCAAATAATCTAAAATCCGATCCCACTTGATCTGAAACACAGGCACTCGTTTTGCTCAATGTGATGATCCGGGAGCCTCACGGAAGCACTGTCCTTATTTAGAGACTTGCCCTGGACCCTGGGGGTCCCCTTCCTGAAAGACTCACTTCTTGGCTAATGGAACTCACACCAAACAGTTCTCTCCTGTGACCTCCAAATGTTGGGGCGTCTCCAGCCTCAGTCTCTGGCCCCGCTCTTTTCTTCCTGGGTTACCTGCCACAGCCTGACCCTTGACTCTCTTTCCTAATGCCTGGCTCAGGTTCTGACTTCTCCACCCAATTCCAAACCCACAGCATCCTCTGCCTATTTGAAATGTGCTATGGACTGAATGCTTGTGTCTCCCCGAAGTCCATGTGTTAAAGCCCCAACCCCAGCGTGATGGTATAGGAGGCGAGGTCTTTGGGGGTGATTAGGTTTAGATGAGGTCATGAGGGTGGGGCCCCCTAATGATGGGATTAGTGTCCTTAGAGGAAGATGATGAGACCAGAGCTCTCTCTCTGCCACTGGAGGACACAGGGAGAAGACAGCCCTCGGAACGAGGAAGCAGGTCCTCAGCAGACATCAAATCTCCCGGAGCCTTGATCCTGGAGTTCTAGTCTCCAGAACCGGGAGAAAGAAATATTTATTGTGTCAGCCGCCCTGGTCTGCGGTCCTCTGTGGTCGCAGCCCGACAGCATGCCTAGCAGGTGTCCACAGCCTCCTTGATCGCAATACGGCCAAAGTGGCCCTTGGGGTCCCCCCGGTCTTCTCTCCTGAGTCCACAGCACCACCACCCACTCAGCTCTTCCAGCCCTGAGTCCATCCGCCATCCTGTTCCTCTCTGCCTCAAACCTTACATCCAAACCATTGGCATGTTTTGTCGACCTCACCTCCAAATGGACCGCAGACCTCTGCCCTTCTCCCTTCCCCTCTCCTCCCATCCCCACCGCTCCTGTTCTGCCTCGCCTTGCCACCCTCGCACCTGGACCCGGCCAGGCCCTTCCGGCTGGTCTGTACGCCTCCACCCTGGACTCTTACAAACATCCATGTAGCCCTTCCCAGCCAGAGGAAGCTTTTAAAACACGTCAGTCAGGCCTTGTCACCACTCTGCCTGAAAGGCTTCAAAGGCTTCGTGGCAGTTGAGTGAAATCCACACTCCACCCTTCCTCTGGGCCCTTCTTTCTCCCTGTCCCCCGATTCTTTCTTTCCCCTCCTCTCAGCCCAGGTGCCTATGCACTGACTGGCTGCTCCCTCTGCCCGGATCCTTCTGTCACAGCCCAGGTGCCACCTCCTCAGAGTCCTTTCCTGACCCTGCTCAGCGAGACCAGACCTTACACACTAAGGTCCAGACTTCCTTGTTCACTTGCTCACTGTCTCTGCTGTTTCCCCGGCTCCGTGGGAGCAGGGACCCCAGGACTCCAAACCCCCAACCCCCGGGCACCGCACTCTTCCTGAGTGAACCCATGACAGGGGGGAAGCTGTGCCGAGCCACCTGCTGCCCACCCTCTGTGTGCTGGATGCCCACCACTTCTCTGCCTCCTGGTGGGGCCGGGGACCCAGGCCCCAGGCCTTCGCTGAGGGGCTGCTAGAGCAGGCGTTGGCTAGACGCCGCTGGCCCAGAGGCCGAGGGGCATTAAGGAGCCGTTAGAAGGGGCGGACTGCGGGACAGCCGGATGGATTCTGGGATGCAGCACCCACAGCCTAGCCCCACCACTTAGGTGCCGCCTGATTCAGACAAGTTCCTTACCCGCTGAGCGTCAGTCTGCGCCTGGGCCCCGCGGTCCCTACCTCATGGCCTATTGAGATCTAAAGGCAATACCACATTTCCTGGTGCTCTGCCCAGTGCTTCACAACAGTTGTACTATTATCTCGCTGTTACTATTGACCAGAGGCTGAGGTGTTCAGGATTGGGAGAGAACTCATGGAGAACCCTCATCCTCCAAGGAAAAGGCCCCAGGAGATGCTGGCTGGCCTCACGGAGGGCTCTCTGGGCCCTACAGAAAAGGCACAGACAAGAACCCTTCTGACCGGATTCAAAGCCCCCAAAAGCAGTCTGCCCTGCAACGCCCGGATGCCCACTGCCCATCCTGCACTGGACAGCGGCCCGCAGGACAGCCAGACCGCTTACCTGGTGGGTCCTGTGTCCTTAAGAGTCCCTGCCCTGGGCACCAGGGGCGACCCCCCACCCCAGGAGGGGGCCTGGCCTATTCCAATGGGATACTGCCCTTGTCTCCTGCCTGGAGCCTTTACCAATGCAATCACTCATCAAACATTCATGTTCCTGTTAGGAAGCGGGCACGCCCTTGTGCACTGTAGGGTACCGGGTGCCCAGGGGATGTGCCGCGGCGGGTCCATGGGCAAGAGAGGGCTGACTAAGGAAGGCTAGAGCTGCAGCTGGGCCTGCAGGCCGGAGTCAGCGGCGCTGGAGCTCGGGGACCAAAGGCAGAGAAGCAACGGAGGGGCTGGTGGAAGTCCGGTGTGCGGGGCGAATTGTGGCCAGAGTAGTAATTTGGATTTTTCCCCATGAGCAGAAGTCACAGGAGGGATTCCAGTGGCCACTGGCCCCTCGGACATCATAGCTGGGCCCCAGGTTCCCCCCTATTGTCAGCAGCCCTTTCCTGCCATGTGACTGCCTTAAACAATGAAGAACTGATTAGAAGTTTTAATTGCTTCTGGAAACTTTGAGGCCTTGGAGCTGTGTGAAAGGCCTACTTTAAATGTTTTACACTAACGGTCTGTTAACAAATTCCAGACTTAATTTATCCAAGAACTTGTTAAAATTCCCTCTGCGCTACCGCCAAAGGAATGCGCTTTTGAAGTCATTTACTTAACAATAAATTACAATGGTCTGAAATCATTAGCAGCAAAGTAAATTGTTTTAATTGATCTGAACTTCCTGACGACCCAGGGACTCCGTTTCTGTGCAGCTGCACTTTCTAAAGGTCTGAAATAACAAATTAATCTCTCTTGAATCTTGTCATCTCTGGAGTGGAACCTTCTCTCAGAGACCAGGAAGGGGGTGAGGAACTGACAGGGAGAGCAGGGTTTGCTGCAGGGCCCCGGGACCGCCCAGGTCTACTGCAGCCTTGGGGGAGCCCTAGTCCCGGGGGCAGCTTTCTGCTGTGGGGAAGGGGCCAGGCTCAGAGAACCAGCTGTGTGTATGTTCTCTCTCGTGTCCTGGGTTCTGGTCACGTGCTCTCCGATTATTGCTCCAGTGGTTTGCTTTTGTTTCCTGCGGTTTTCTGTGTGTACAGTAAGCATGGCAGTAAAAACAAAAGCAAACGCAGAAGTGAAAATATGAAAAGGCTTCGAAGTCCGCATCCAAGACCCAATTCCCAGACAGCTTCTGGGGAAGCCCTGGTGTGTGCGCTGAGCGCTCAGCACCGTGTACGCCCCTCTCTGGCCGCTTCCCCAGTGTGCCAGAGCCTGACCCCAGCGCCCACTCACTCGGTGTGGGTAAAGTTGCCGGCCGCTTCCAAAGCAGGACCGTAAGGTAAGCGGAGCTGTGTTTCAAAACTCCTCTGGGTCCTCTCCAAAATTCTCCCCGGCTGGTTGAGGGGAGGGCAGGGGGGATGCTCCGCGGCTGTCTGTCAGCTTCCCACCCCAAGGGTGGCCAGTGTGTGGGGTCACCTCTAGCCACAGCCCTCATAAATCCACCTCCAAGGCCAGACTGTCCCAGATCACGGTCCTGTGTGCAGAGACACCAGCTCTGGGGGCTGCTGCAGGGGTCCTGGGCTCCCTGGCCCTTAATTCTCCAGAAATAGGGATTATACTGGGGGGCCAGCGGCAGGGGTCCCAGCATGCATCCAAGCTGCCTCCTGCCTGTGCTCCAGCCCCTGCTCTGTCCTTGTGGAATATGCTGTTCTTTCTGCCTGGAATTTTCCTTTCTCTTAACTCACTGCTCCCATGTAAGGGGCTCAGGATGGGCCCTGGCCAGGCACCCACAGGGACGGCTGGGCTTGAGGACACCCAGCTGTGCGTGAGCCTACCCAGAGGCACCTCAGTTCCCAGAGCAGCAGTGGTGGCTTCTGTTGCAGAGAACCTCCCCCTTGTCCCTGCTCCCCAGGGAAGTGGGAGCCCTTGCACGGGCGCATGAGGATCTTAGGGTTCTGGGTGGAGACCTCCAGGACCAGAGTCCAAACTCAGTTGCTGTTTCCAGGGCAGGCACGGCGCTATCCCGCCCAGTGAGGTGTGCGGAGGGCTGGCAAATCCCATCTGCACACAGCCCGGCGTTGTGCAGCCAGCGACGGGGGAGGCAGATCAAACAAGATGAGGCCAGGGCTGAAACCACACGCTGGAGCCCCGGGCTCTGAGACTATCACAACAGTTTATCTTGCCGCATTGACTGATGGAGGGGCCTTGGGAGGTAACTGTTAAGTTTAAAGCAGAGAACCATTTACATCTCAGCAGCCACTCTCCTCCACTTACCATCCCTGGGATAAAAGCAGAGGCCAGGCCAGGGCTTTGGGGTCTGTCCCGAGGCCTCGCCTGCTTCCCCGTTGTCAACACCACCAGAGCAGAGATTTCTTTCCTACAATTCTGAGCAATCGTGACAGGACTAACCCGGTCGGTACTGAGCAGCGGGGCTGGCAGGGTGTCTGGGAGCTGGGCAGAGAGCCAGCACCAGCACCAGGGCACCAGGGGCCTGCCCACGAGCCTGGCCCCCCGATGACCGACAGAACGTGTCCCAGGCAGCTCCCCTCTGTCAAACCCATGAGCACTGACTCTGCACCCGTCAAGGTCCCTGCCTTCTCCTGGTCCCCAAGCATCCCCAAGTCAACCTCTCTTCCTCCACGGGAAGTGAATCAGAAAAGTCCCTGCACTGGAGAACCCCTGCCCCTCAAAGCCTGAACAAATGTGGGGGGTTGCAGGGAGCCCTGCGAGCTGGTGGGAGGTGCAAAGCCTGGGCACCCTCTCCCTGCTACATCTGAGGGCAGGGCTAGGTCCCCACCTCTGCAGGCACAGTGCTCAGGCCAGTGCCCGACTGGCTGACAAAGCCGGTGACCCAGGGATGAGCGGAAACGACGCAGGTGGCAGCTTTGCCAGGAGGAAGGGAGGTGACCCGGACACTCTTAACCTTAGCGGCCCTCAAAAAAGAGGCACCCGGAGGCAGGTCTTCTTTGTCCAGGGAGACGAGAACAAGATACCATCACTGCCAACACCTTCCTCCCGGAGCCAAACCCCAATCTCAGGCAGGAAACAAATGTCAATGGGAAGCACTTAAAATGGAAAGGGAGTCTATTTCTCCTTAACTGTCTCTGGCTGCACGAAATTCTGAGCAGCGATTGAAGGTAAATTGCTTGGTTTTCAATTTTAAGCTGCACTTATCCAAGCACGATCAGTCTTCCCTGATAGTGGCAGAAAATAATAAGTGTCTGATGCAGAGTTGCCCTGGTGCCCAATAACACGGGGGCATCGCATCCCCATTTCATTACGGGGAGACAGAGTGTGCCTTAAGCAAGTTTATTGAGATGATAAATTGGCCCGTCACTTCCCTTTGGGTGAATCTCCCGCCTAGAGGCTGTCGGTCTGGCTCTGGGGCAGCATCCAGTGGCCAGCCCGGGGGGGGGGGGCCCAGGTCACAGCAGCAGCGGCCAGGGGCTCCCTGAGGGGGAGTAAAGCACAGCTTTGACCAGGGCGGGCTCAGACCTGCCTGGCTGTGTGCCTGGGCTCAGACCCTGGCCCCACCCTGCGCTCTGATATGTGCCCTCGGGCGCAACCACCCTTTAACGCCCTCAACTGTAAAGTGCAGGTAGAGGAGGCGGCGGGGAGGGCTGTATAAAATACCAGTGCCGAGCCGCTCACGTAGCTCAGCGCCTGAACTCTGGAAGCCAGAAGGATTATGAAGCCGTCAGCCCTTCTTGGCTGGCAGCCGTTCCTCCTTCTGAGCCACAGAGCAGAGGGCTTAAACCCGACAGAGGCTCCTGTCCCCAAACCTATCAGAGCCTGGGTCCTATCGCAGGACCCGGCCAGCTGGGGATGCTGAGGGCAGCAGAGCTGGGGTGGGGCTGCCAGGCTGGTCCCTCCTTGCTCTGCCTCCTAGCCTGTGGCTTGATTTGGGGCTTGTCTGGGGTGAGGTTCCTCCTGGCTCAGAGGACAAGGCTCCCTTGCCAACAACAGAGCCCCAAATGGGCTGAGGCTGCGCCCTTCTAGGGGATCCCAGCCCCAGGGGCTACTCCCGATGCCCCAGGGCTCAGGGCAGCATCCTTGGCTATTGGCAGGCTGATCTAGGCCAACCTAGCACCTGTTACCCCTGGAGCTACAGATCCTGGGGCCGAGGGAGGATGCGTGCTGTGGGAGGGGCTGGTGCATTTTATGTTCTTTCCAGAAATAGTAAACATTTTAAATCTCTGAGCCTGACCTTCCGGCTCTGCTCTGTCTGAGGGCCTCTCTGCCCCCCACGACCCTTCCCTGGGGTGGGGGCATCTCCAGGTCCCAGCCAGCCTGGGATGTGACCCTGGCCAGACCTGCAGAAGCCGAGGGCTCGGGGATCCCAGGTGTCTGGAACCTGTCTGAGGTTCTCATCTCTAAACACTTAATGTGAAGATGAATGGAACTGAGAGAAGCATTTCCCCCTCAACCATGTAAACACGGAGCGGCAGACGAGGAAGTCACATTAGGTCTGACACGGGGAAGCTGTGCGGTATTACTCACCCTGATAAGTTTAATGTATAATTTAGAAACATATCATCAAAATGGGAAAAAAAGGGAAGAACCTCTTAAATAACTCTGAAAGATATTCAGCTCTGAAATCACGGGCGGTTAGAGTCGAGGGTGGGAGGCCGCCTCCCCGGCAGACGCGCCCCGCGCTTGGAGTAATTGGATTGAGATGGATCCCAGAGCAGAGCGCTTGAGGGAGGAAAGAGCCACCCTTTCCAGAAGTGGGGAGCAGGGCGGGGCTCCCCTGAGCCCCAGGGCTCTGCCCAGCACAGCAGGACTGCCTGCAGGGCTGAAAACTCCCGGGGGGGGGGTCACCGTGGCCCCAAGTTCAGAGCTCCAGCCTGGAGGCCGCCCAGAGCCCCTGGCCTGCAGGGCAGGGCGGGCTTCTTCTCAGGCCCCCGAAAGTCCAGATAAAGCTCCTTTTACAGCGAAGGGGAGGACCTGGAGTCTGAACAAAGGGTGCTTCCCTAGTTTCTGGGGTTTTATCTGCAGAGCATGTCACAGGCCGCACCTGCTCTGTTTGAACACAAGCAGCTGACACCTGCCGCTCGGGCCTTGGATGCTGCTACAGGAAAGAGCTGTCCATGCTGGGGGGGGGGGGGTCCAAGGGATGCGGGAGCCCCCCCCACCGAACGTCCCCCTTCACCTTCCAGACACCTCGGTCCTCATGCGGCTCCTTCGTTCAGGGCCCCGCTGTCTCCCTGGGAACTGCCTGACCACCCCTGCCTTTTCCAAGTGTCTTGAGGGTTTCTTGGCATGAACTCCATCCTGTCCTTGTGAGCACTTCTGAGGAGCAATGGCTGGGGCACTGGGAGATACAGGATTAAAGCTCAGCTCAGCTCGCCAGGCAGCTGCAGCCCAGCTGGGGAACTGCGCACATTTCCATCGGCAGATCTGGCTCACACAGGTGGTCCTACGGGGGTGGGGGCGGGGGCGGGGGGGGGAGAATGTTGGGGGTTAGATGGGGGCTGCCCTGAGCTTGGGCCTGGAGGCAGGAGGCCAGTGCTGATGAGAGCCCTGGGAGCTGGGGCTCCTGGCTTGTCTGAGGTTCAACACCGATCTGCTTCCCTCTTCCTCCCAGTGTGAGCCTCACACCAGGATTAATAAAACGGGGCCCCCACAGTTCTGGCGATCCCTGCTTTGTCCTTGGAGGGCACCTGCTCTTGCCTTCCTACAGCCCAGTCTCCACCCACAGCCAGCACGACCCCAAGTTCATACCCCTCCACTGGCCTCCCTCCTTGCTTACAGGGGAACCTTATGTCCTTCAAGGGCTGCAGTCTCGGGCCATCCACCTCTGCAGCCCCATGGCCTGCTTGTCTTCTCCTTGAATGTCTGATGGAGGTGCACGGGCCTCCTGGCTGTTCTCAAACACTGCAAGCTCACTCCCACCACAGGGCCTTTGCACATGCTCTTCTCTCTGCTGGGACTCAGGGTCCATTTCTCTGCTTCACGCACGTCCCCGCTCACATGTCACTTCCACCGAGGCCCCATCTTGGCCACTCTCTTTAAAACTCTGTTCTACTTCTTCTTTACCCTCCTTTGTTTTCATCACAGAATTTATCACGATCTGAAACTATATTACAGGCCCACAATCGAATCCCAAAATCCATAAAGCTCTGAAAACCAAAAGCTTGTTCATAGCTCATTTGGTGGCAAGACGTGATCTGAACTGACGTGAGGCTATTTATAGTCATGGTTCACCCCTCTTAGTGTGAATATTCATATATTTTGCTGCAGAAATATTAATACTTTTGATTACGGGGAGTTACTCCACACCCCACTGGGGACGTTACATAATATATGGTCTACGCACCATATCATGTTTCTCAAATGCAAAGTCTGAACGCCCAAGCCAGGCTTCTAAACCTCGGCGCTGTCGGCATCCTGTCCCTGATGATGTTTTGCTGTCGGGGCTGCCCTGCTCAGTGTAGGGTGCTGAGTGGCACCCCGGCCTCCAGCCACTGGATGCCAGCGCATCCCTCCCCTCCCAGAGCTGTGACCACCACGAACGTCTCTAGAAGTTGCCACATCGCCCCCAGTCAAGGACCACTGGCCAAAGTGCATCTGGCCCTTGGATTTTCAAGTGAGGGATTTCAGATCTCTCTCTACTGATTTGTTTACTTGCTTGGAATGTAAATTCCACAGGGGTGGAGATTATACCTGTTCTGTTCTCTGCTGTATCCATAGCACCTGGAGTGACGTCTATCGCAGAGCTGGCCCTTAATAAATAATTGTTGCCTAAAGGAATAAAGGATTCTGTGGTCCTCCCAGCGGGCTCGTGGGGTCCTCATCCCATGAGTTTATCAGAATGCCCTTCAAATGCCCCCCTCCTCAGGCAGAGAGCAGTGCACACACCCTGCCCTCCATCCCAACTCATCTCCAGGGAGGCATTAATACCCTGAAGGGTGTGGGGCCCTGGGCAGCTGCCCAGCTCCCTCATCTGACCCCACTGCCACTAGGAAGTCTGGACGTCGCTGACCTCAGCCTGCCCCTTTCTAGAGTGGGGACAACGACCCTTGCCCACTTCTCAGGAAATGAAGTCTTACAAATGACTACACACTCATTCACCACATGGAGTTGAACTTCCCTTATCTTCTTGTGCACCTGACACAGGTCTGGGTGCGTGGACGGGCCTTGTAGACAGGGGCTGACTTATGAAGGGACGGAGCCTTCGGATGACCCTGAGTGTGATCATGGACATGCTGAGTGGGGAGCGAGGGTCTGGGATGGAGGTCTTTGTTAAGCCTTGTTTTTTTATTTTTGCCCCAATAAAACGTGCTCAGGAAAGATTACAGGAGGTGGGAAAAGGTGCTAGGTCCCACACACATCTCTTCCAGTGATGCTTGCTTACGCATCTCTGCTTGCTTACTCCCAGGGGCGGGGCGCTCATCCCCACAGGTGGCAGCTCAGTCTACCAGAGGACAGCTCTAACAGTTAAAAACACCTTCCTTCCATCGAGCTGAAATCTGGTAGCTCCACCTTTTAGTCCCACCCCACTCTCTAGAGCTCAGAGCCCCAGCCCAATGCCCCTGGCACACCTCTGTGTTTCCGGCACCCCCAGGCTCCCTCATTTCAATACACATAGGGAGGCTGATGTTCTTGGTGTTCCCAGGCCAGGTGACTAAGCTCTGGCCAATGGGATATAAGTGAAAGGGGTGGGTACAAATTCCAGGAAGAGCTGTGCCTCTTTCCTTCCTGGCAGCTGGAATGCAGACACGATGGCTGGAGTTAGAGCAGCCATACTGGACCAGGAGCTGCTGGAGTGAATGGCAGAGCAACAGGATAGAAGGAGCCTGGGTCCCATGGAATTGTGGAGCTACCACACTAGCCCTCAACCACCTCTATTTACAGAGAGATCAGCCTTTATGCTCTGAGCCTCTGTTAGTTTAGGTTTTCTGTCCCTCCAGCTGAATCCAGAGCCCAGGCAGATCTTTCTGCTGGAGGTAATCACGGAAGACTCACTCATGGCCACACCCAAAGGTGTAGGACCAGGGGCTCGAGAAGGTCAGAGTGGTGAGGCCCTCAGGCGTGGGCTGGGGAGAGGATTCAGGAGATCAGGACTCCAGTTAGAGCACTGAATTATCGGAAGGACAGATAGCTTCTGACAGACCCACAGGAGGCAGTTCCTTCTCCGGCCGAGCAGCTGCCGCGTGGGCTGTCATTTATGGGAGTCGCCAGTTCCTTGTAAAGGAGGCCTCCGCTCTCTTTGGAGACAGACTCCTTGAGTAGGGGCTCCGATTTTGCGGGGAATCACAGCCAGCCCCTCCCAACGCTGAGAGTCACAGAAGCAACAGAGGTTGCCCTGGGTCCTCCAGGAGAAAGCATGGCCAGAAAGGCGGCAGTCACCGAGAGCCAAGGCGGCTGAGAGGAAGCCTGCCGGCAGGTGTGCTTGTCAGGGTGCTGACGCAGTCCCGAGCAGCACGCGGTCCAGCGAGGGTGGGAGCCGTCCCTGGGGCGCAGGGCGCTGGGAAGCCCATCCCTTCGGGACTTGTGGCCTTGCTTGCCTGTCCTGTCCCCAAGGGGCTGGCCCCTGGCCTGGCAGAGGACATGGGACCCTTTCTGCGGCCATCCCAGCATCAGCCTCGCCTAATGTTTTCTGGCGTCTGGCCCGGCCATTGTTTTCTGTACTTTCTCCAAATTAAAAAACCATCGCTGCCCCTTTCCTAGGTAAAAAGAGTGAATTTTCAATTGGAGTGTGTGGGAGGGTGTCCCTGGGGAACAGAGTAATGAAGCCGCTAGTGCTGGTTGCAAAACAAATAGATAAATCAATGTTTCAATTTTCTCCATGTGAGAGAGATGGCTGCGTTGCTTAGCAATTCAAAGAACATTACTGCCGGCTCTCTCGGAGGCAGCCGAGAACGCTACAAAAGTTGCTGGGGTTTGAGTCATCTTAGAACAACCAAACTTACATTCTCAGCACTGAAGCCAGTTGGAGCCAAGGATACAGGCTGCTTCCGGGAGAAACCCCTTCATACCCATCCTCTAGCTTCACAGCACCCAGCGGGGTGAAGGCAGAGCCCCCAGCTGCAGGCAGGCGAGGCTGACCCCGAGTCCCCACTGGACCAGCAGCACCAACAACACCCAGGTGAGGCCCCTCTGAACCTTCTGCGCCACCAGGGTGCCCCAGAGAAAGAAGGGAGCGCCTGCCCTTCTGGGACCCAGAAACCCCAGCCCAGCACAGTCCTGCCAAGGAGGGTGCTTCCATCCTCAGTCCTGCACAGGGAAACATAGCAAACTGCCTCCATCAGGCCCCTCCATCTGCTCCCACACCTCCCATGGCTCCCCAGCACCCTGAGCACAGAGGCACTGAGAACCACGTTCTGTGCGGTTGTACAAACACTGCACAGCATCCCATTTTCTCCACGACCTTTTGAGATAGCTTCCATTATCATCCCCATTTTATAGGTGAAGAAACTGAGGCTCCGCAAAGTTATGCGGCTGTCCTGGGGCCACATGGCCAGGACACAGGACTTCAAACTGCATCTCACTGAGCATCTCCATGCATGAGGCTCCACACGAAGGGCATGGGGTGGGGGAGATCTTGTTTGGGGAGGGGATACCTGGGCCCTCCCAAAGCCAAACCCCAAGTTTGCCTCTGACCAGCTGCCTAACCCAGGGACACAAAGCACAAGAGGGGCTTTGCCCCGTGCCTGGCAGAGTGAGTCCTCAGGCCTGGGTGCGGGGGACCTCGGACCTGCCGGCCGTGTAGACTTTGTGTCACGGAGAAGGAGTGACAGCATCGGTCCCCGACACGACTGTCCTAAAGCTAGTGTGAGGCTGCCTCCCGCCCCCGCCAGACCCAGCGTCAGCACAACGTGTGTTGAGGGCACTTTGGAGGCTGCTGGGTCCATGATGAATGGGGCAGAAAGCAGGGTCAAGAGACGAAGCCCAGATCCCTCAGCCTGGCACCTGGCTCCCCCTGTGGCCTGGGCCCCCATCTCTCCCTTCCCCTCCCTTGAACCCCTTCTCTCCTCATTCCCATCTCTGCTCACACTGTCCCATCCCTGCATATCCCCCAGCCTGGGCCTTCTGAGGTCCACCAGGAGCCCGTGTGACTCCCAAAGGCTTTTCTCACCAGCCAGCCAGGCTGTGTGACCCTCGTGGGCGGCTCCACGTGTGGGTGTCCTGTCTGCCACCTGGCCCACAGGAAGAGAGCCACGTGTCCCTTGTGGCATCTGCCCTTTCCAAGATGGGCCACACTTCCCATGGGACCCCACTGGGCTCCCCACGCCGATAAATCCGCTGCCATCAGCCCCTTTGCTGCCTCGCCCCCTCCTCCATTCCCGGGGCTCTCCATCTGGAAGGCTCCTCCCTCTTCCCCACACACGCCACCTCCAAAGCTCCCAAGGTCTAGCCCAATGTCACCTCCTGGCTCACACTCCCCCAGGCAGCCCCTGGGGGAAACATCCCTGTCCAGATGGAACAGACACACTTCTGCCGGAAATCCTCCTGCTGTCTCCGATCACACAGTTTCCTCTCTCAGACTGTCAGCCCCCTGAGGGCAGGGACAGTCTCTCCTGACTCCCAGCCCTGTGCCTGGCTTGGACATGAGCTGACTGGACACAGGTCGGATTTAGCTAAGCCACCCAAAGCTTGTGGTGCTGCAGCTTCTCACAGTAAATGCCACTTCTTGGGGTCACCGCCCAGACCCCCTAAACTGCACTACAGCAAGTAACACAAGAGAAGCCATATTTTTCCAAAGCTCTGTCCAGAAATGTGACAACAGACTTTGTAGTTAAACCAGCTAGAACTGAGGTCTTAGCTCCGCTACTGTGAGTGCTGAAGGCTTGGAAAATTCCTGAACCCTCCGTCCTCATTCCCCTGGTACACAATGGCAGGGAGTGACCACGCCTCCTCTGGGGCTGTCGGGAGGGCACGTGAATGCACGCCGGGACATCCAGGGTCCCCTTGATGCCACCATCACAATTACCATTGTGTGGTGCTGGCAAGATCCTCGTCCTTTCTGGAAGCCAGGCTGACTTCTCCAGGTCAGGAGAGGATCTCAACCATGTCACCGGTCTGAGGGCCCAAAGACTTGGGCCAGCTGCCTCGTCCCTGTCCTGTGGACCTGGAGGACTGACGGTCAGCCCGGGTGCCCCCGGCACATGCCCAGCTACCCCAGGGAAAGTCCCCTCTCAAGTCTTGCCCCAGGCCCTGCCCTCTCCTCCATGCAGCACCAGGTCTCAAGCTGGCCCTTCGATGGCAGAGGACAGCCCTTTCTCCCTGTCACTTCTTTCAGGAAACGAAGACTCTGAGTTCACAGAAGCGGGGAGGTTGGGCTAAATCTGCTGGCTGCGCTACAAGGGCAGGGGTGGTGGTGGGCGAGCCCGCACCGTGGAGATGGTCTGAACACCTCAGCCCCATCCCCTGGGGGCGTGGCCACCTGTTGCCATGGAAACGGGAGCAACTTGAGTCCCTGAGTCTGCGCTGGGTGCCTTGTCAGTGATGGTGTAGGACACGTGGATGGCCTTTCCCAGCAGTGGCTGTGGGACCCCAGGGCGTGGGCCAAGGAGCCTCCCTGAGACAGGCCACTGGGAGGGCCTGGGGCTGGGGACGCCGGGAGGCAGGCATGCTGGGCTCAGTTCCTGGTGTGCCCGGCTCCTTGGAGGACCCAGGGCCTTGGTTTTCTCTGTGAGAGAGGGAGTCACGGGATCGCCGACACACACAGCTCTGCAGCAGGCCACGCTGCAGGCCCCTTGTCACCCCCTCCTACAGGACTGGGGCTGGACAGCATCTGCGTGTGGCCACCTAGAACCTGCTAGTGATGTCTCCTCACCTGTTTCGAGAGAGATGTCGCAGCTGTGTGTGTAGGGAGATGAAAAAAAAAGTTGCCAGGTCTTTTTGGAAACAAGGGTTCCACAGTCAAGTGAGTTTGGGAAGCATGCCTACTACTTGCGTTTGAGATTCTCAACGTGATGTTAGCACATTTATAGGAAAATCCGTCATACTTTGTTTTATCCAGTGTTTCCCAAAGTCACCTGATCATGGAACCCTGTTTTGGTGGGACAGCAAACAACAGCGACCTTGAAACACAACAGTTGGAAATGATGGTCTGGACCAGGGGTTGGCGAACTACAGCCTCCAGGCCAAATCCGGCCCACCACCTGCTTTTCTAAATAAAGTTTTGTTGGAACGCAGCCAGCCCATCCACATAGGTGTCTACAGCCGGCATTCCCGCTGCAGCGTAGGGTGGAGTGGTTGTGACGGAGATCACCAGGCAGAAACTACTTACTATCTGACCCTTTATGAAAAGCCTTGATGACCTTTGCTTTATACCAAGGCCTTATGAGAGTATTTTAAAGAAATGAGGCTGGTGTGAGTATAAAGAATATAAACCTATTTTTATATTACCAGAAGCATCTCCAGCTAGGAAGGAAATCAGATGTTTAAAAAAAAAAAAGCATATTCCAAACAAAATCCTGGGGCCAACAGTGAGATCTCGCCGGAGCAGCCATCCTGCTGTGTCACAGCCGACCATTAGGGGGCGCCCTGGTCTGTGTCAGCGACAAGGCTCTGGGATGTAATGGCTGTGCTTGCTGGTGTCCCCCTAGGGGAGGCTGGTCAAGCTGAGTACAGGCTGGGTGAGGCTGAGGCTTCTCCTCAAAGTTCATAAATCTACAAATAAATAACAAACACCTACTGAAGGCACCTGGGAGCCTTTGGGCACACCTCACTCTATACACCAGTGTGCTCTGGGACACCTTGGGAGGCCACGGTCCTGGTCGGCCAGAGGGCCATCTCCTCCAGGCCTCTAAGCTCGCTGCCAAGGACACAGGGGATGGATGGCCCTGTTGATCATTCACGTTGATCGGTCCCGGAGCTGCTGCATTCTTGGTGCCCCTTAAATTCAGCCCCAGCCTCCACTTCCAGACCCTGATCAGCGAGTGCCCAATATTTGCACTGATAATCTTGCATCTACCTACCTCTATGCTCTGATGGGAGCTTACCTGCCCACACACCCCTGCCAGACCAACTCTACAATGTGACTCTCAAGGTGCCATGCTCCTTCTCAAGGACTATCGCTGGCTCCCCAGTGCAGCTCCTCTAAACTGCAGTGCCTGCTTTGAGTACTCTCCATAATACGGCCCCATTCTGCACCGTAAGGTGTGTAATGTACCACCGGACCCCAATGCTGAGCCTCCCTGAAGTTGGCCCCATCTCCTTGCTCCATTGCCTTGATATTTCTCCTCTGTCACCTACCACCCTGAAGTATTCAGGGAGGCAGGAGCTGGAAGGGCCCTTAGCAATCGTGGAGAATGGTCACGACAAATACTTGACAAGTGCGTCTCATCTTCCCCTGCCTACAACTGTGCCAGACATTGTTAATTGAACACAGTACTCTTTTTTTCTGAGCCAGAACTCAGACTCTTCCATTACAAATGTTATCAAAAGTGATGAATCCTATTTGTCATCATTTTGCTGGGGTGGAAGAATGAGGCTCTAGCAGGGGAGGTGACTGGCCCGGGATCACACGGCCATTTGAGGCAGGGCCAGGCTCAGACCTCTCCGTTCCCTCCTCCTGGTCCAGTGCTCTACACACGACAGGCCATCGGCAAACTCGAGATCCACATTCTGTAAACTGGATCCTGCTTCAGACCAGCAGGAGGTACTTAGCCCAGTACGGAGCCCGTGCGCCTGGGAGGAGACCCGCCTCACCTCCCTCCCTGTCTGCTTGGTGGGTGCAGCTTGAATGCACTAGGACTAGGGAGGTTGTTGGGGGCAGCGTGGGATGGAGGAGCCAAGTGCAGAAGCACAGCCCAGCTCCTGAGTCAGGCCACCTTGGGCCTGACTCTCAGCTCCCGAGGTTGTGAAGCTGCGCAAAGAATAACCGAAAGCGAGCTGGCACTTCCTGAGCACCTGCCCCTGAGAACGCCAAACCCTGCAGGCAAGTGATTTCCTGTGTTCCTCCCTGCCCACTGAGACAGCAAGGTGAGCCCATTTTACAGATGAGAATGTGGAGGCACACAGAGAGCAGAATCTTGCTGGCTGAGAGAGGCAGGGGATGTCCATGGAGCGGCAGCCAGCGAGAAGCACCTGGGGGCTGCTGGTGATATTATTAAGAGCTGGGTCTGCACTTACATCCCTCTCAGCGGCCCCAAAGCCCAGGCCTCAGGGTGAGGCAAGAGCTGGTGAGCCTGCGTTTGCGAAATGACACTGGCAGCCGGACACCAAGTTGGTTGGCGTGGGGGAGCCTGGAACTCCTGCCCCATTTCAGCCAAGCTGACCCGGAGCTCTCTCTGCTGACCCCCGAGAGTCTGCCAACCATTCCCAGGAAGGGGGAGAGGCCGAGGTGGGTGGGGTGGCTCGGGGAGAGGGGCAGAGCTGGTCGGGGAGGCTCATCCGCAGGGAGAGGGAGCTGAGTAAACCTCCCTTTCTGGAAAATGACCCTGCTGATCCCAGAGTTAAAAATAGCAGCAAGTATTGACCGGGGCCATGCCCAGCCCAAGTTATCAGAGCTTCATTGGCAAAATGACTGGCTTGAGTCAACCCCTCAGGCGATTTATTTTTCCACTCAGCTGCCCAGGGAGCACCCCACGCACATCCTGGGTGGCACACAGGAGGTCCGCGTGTGCCCGGCACCATGGCTCACGCACCAGGAGCCCCAGTGGGGAGGGGGCTGTCACTCCCTTCCGGTTCTGTTCAGACACAGCACTGATTCCGCTGTTATGAACCACACCTGGAAACATCTGCTTTGAAGGCTCCGTTCACAGGATCATGGGACCAGCTCTCAGCCCCCAGCCGGCGGCTCAAAGCCCGCCAGCAGCATTGCCTCCTGTCCTGTCATCACCTGCATGGCCCGCTCCTGCCTCCCGGGTGGACACGCGCACGGGCCCCCCGAGCCCTCTCTGGGCCCTGGCAGAGGTCGGACCTGGGCCCTGGCCTGGGTGGGCTCCCAGACCACGGGGATGGGTGTGGAGACACACCAGTGGCTCATCCACTGAAGTCACTTGGAATTACGTGGTTTCCCATCCTCAGGCAGCACCAGCCTTTTAGGGCCAAGTTCCCTCGCCAGGCCAATTCTCTTCAGCCTTCCTCATTCCCTGGTCTCTCCCCAACGGGAAGCCGATGTTAGCCGCAGGGGCAGGTTGAACAGCGTCCCCACAAGACTCACATCCACCTGGAACCTCAAGACACGATGGTTTTTTGGAAATAGGGTCTTTGCCAAAGTACTTAAGGTGAGGTCATTCTGGATTAGAGCGAGTCCTGGATCCAACGACTGGCGAACGTGTAAGAAGAGGGGAGACACACGGGGAGGGGGCCTTGTGAAGACTGGGGCCGAGCTGAGACAGAGGCACCAACAAGCCAAGTCACGCCGAGCAACGCCCGGCGCCACGGGAAGCCGGGACAGGCCTGGGAGGGACTCCCCCTCGGAGCTTCCGGAAGGAACCGACCCTGGCGACAACTCGATTTCAGACTTCTGGACTCCCGAACTGTGAAACAACGAGTTTTTGTTGTTTTAAACAAAAGAAACCACTCCTGCAGGGACTGCCAGCCTCCAGAAATGTGAAAAAATAAAATTTTGTGGTTTCAGCCGCCCTCTCCGCGGTATGTTGTCGCGGCAGTCTGCGAGGACTGAGACACATCCAGTGTGGTGTGGGGGCTGCCCTGCTCTGCAGCGGAGGAAAGTGAGGCTCCAGCGAAGGGTAGGGGCCTCCCTAAGTCCATGGGGAGCTGGGGCTGAACCCTCTTTTCTGCCTCCCAAGCTCTCTCTGCTCTCTGTACCCTGTGGCCTCCCCATCACAACAACGTTGATTTCCCTGCCCGGCAGGGGGTGGTGAGAACACAGGCACGGCCATCAAACCCGCTGACGACTGTGCCTGGGGATGTGGGGTCCCAGGCAGCGTCTGCACTGACCCTGACTTGGCATTGGTGAGTGGGGCAGTGCCAGGCTCAGAGGACAGACTGGATTAACCTATCATTAAAGGGCCCCCGCCTTTCATGCTCAGGACAAAGTTTAATGGTACTAAACAAATCTCCTTAACTAATAACTGATATCGGAACAGTTTCCAGGGCCCTGGCTGAGGCCCCTTGCAGCCAGGCTCCCACCACTACTGGTGACTTCCAGCATTCCGGGCCAGCCCTCAGCACGTGTGTGGACTGGCAAGTTTGCCCCCAGCTTCCCCTTCTCTGTGCTGCCCCTCTTCACCCTCCAGCCCCTAAGTACTAAGTTCTTCCAACACTCTCCAAAAGGGCCCTAACTCTTACTACAGTGTAAATGACCTGCGGTGGAATGTGGAAGCACTGTTAAGGAGGGTTACAGCTCACCAAGGATCAAAACCAGAAGCTGAGGGAAGGAAGCTCTCCTGGATGGATTTTAGGACTGAGTCAGAGGAAGGAGCCAGAGTGAGGGGCATCTAGTCCTGCAGGGAGCCTCAGAATCCACGTGGTGCTCCCTAGTGGAACCCTGTTCTCCCATCCAAGGGCTCAACAGGATTAAGCAAGGTGGCCCTGAGGCCTCCCAGGATCTCTAGTTACCAAAGCAAAAGCCATTTTTAATTGATATACTGCTTTTAATAAGGTAGAGAAATAGCCACATAATTTTAGAGACTTTTCCACTGAGTTAAAAAGATTAGGCCGGGCAGTTAGCTGAGTGGTAGAGCTCACTTCTGAGTGTTTCCTGACTGAGGGGACCTGGTCGTGGTGGCTGCAGGCACTGGGATCTGGGGCACATTGTCTGCACCTGGAAGGCACAATGGTGATGATGGTGGTGGTGATGATGATGGTGAAGATGGTGGTGGTGATGATAGTGAAGATGGTGGTGGTGGTGATGATGGTGAAGATGGTGGTGGTGGTGGTGATGATGGTGAAGTTGGTGGTGGTGGTGATGATGATGGTGAAGATTGGTGGTGGTGGTGATGATGATGGTGAAGAAGATGGTGGTGGTGATGATGATGGTGAAGATGATGGTGGTGGTGGTGACGATGATGGTGAAGATGGTGGTGGTGGTGATGATGATAGTGAAGATGGTGGTGGTGATGATGGTGATGATGAAGATGATAATGGTTGTGCTGATGATGGTGATGACAGTGGTAGTGGTGATGGCAGTGTTGATGGCAGTGATGATGCTGGTGGTGATGATGAGGATGGTGATGATGATGACGATGAGCATTTACTGATCACCTTTTATCTGACAGGCCATACTCTAAGAACTTTTCATATATTAATTCACTTCATCCTCGCAACAACACTATTAGGGCGATAATAGTATGTTCCCATTTTACAGATGTGGAAACAGACACTGAGAGGTTAGCAGTTGTACCTGAGGCTACATAGGGAAGGGTGACAGAGGTTGGCTATGATCCCAGATGGTTTGTTTGGGGCTGGATTCCTCCTCGTCACCTTTCAGTGGGTGTTGAGTGAGTCAGGGAAAATGCACGGCCCAGACTTGAGGCTCACAGACCTGACTGCCCACGGGAATCACCCAAGCAGCTTGTGAGAATACAGATTCCAAGGCCCCCACCAGTCTCTCTGGGGATGGGGCTGGGGATATGCATTTGTCATTAATTCCTTGGGTGATTCTGATGCAGCCAGCTCATGACCCTGGTGGGGAACCACGGGTGCCAACAACCCACTGGGACATCTAGTGGGGAGGTGTGGGGGCAGGGGGGCTATCAGTATATCTTCACAGCCCGTCTCCCATCCACCCTCTCCTTCCCTCTCATCCACCCCTGCTGTGTCCAGCTCTGCGGGGAGCTCTCGGCCCCAGTCCCCTGTCACAGCTTCTGCCTGGCACTCAGCAGCCGGCATGAGCTTTTGAAATTGCCCATCTAATTAGGTGACCCCCCCTTGTCCTTCTCACGCTGCCCACAGTCCTGCAGGTTCCCCCTGGGAGCTGGGCCTGTCGCCTCCATCCTCATTCCAGCCACGTCCCCTGTGGCCATCGCCATGCAGTTTCTGGAAGGTTCCAGCTTCCCGACCTCAGAGCCTGTCCCTTGGTGCTTCCAGCATGCGTGCCCTTCCCCAGTCAGTGCTGGCTGGCTCCTTGTCCTCCATCAGGTCACCTGGAATGTCACCTCCTCAGAGGGCCTTCTGTGACCACACAACCAGAAGGGGCCTCCGCCTCCTGCGTATCCGGTGCCCTCATGGGCCCCAGCAAACGGTCACTAGGCCGGCCTCATCCACTTGCTAACAGCTGTCTGCTCGGTGCCTCTTCTGTTCTGAGCCTGTCCTGGAACTGGACGGATATGGGGGTCACTTGATGGTTTCCAGTCTTTCCTGCCACACGTGAGATCCACGAAGACAGGCCCATTTTGACATCCCCAGTGCCAGGTCGCTGTGAGCAAGAGGGGCCCCGGAGACTCTGTCTGGGGGATGTCTGGGCATGTGAAGTGTTCCCCATAGCAACCATGCAGATCTGGGGCTTAGACTGATCTCACGTGCCCCCCCCCCAGCCTAGAGCAGAGCCCGCTGGACATGGAAGGACAAGTGTGTAGGTCGGAGGACAGGCTGAGAGAGGGGAAGAGACTGACTAAGAGTGACGCAGCCGGGGGCCTGGGGCGCCCATGGACGGCTCTGAGGCCGGGCTAGGCCGAGGTCTGGGGGTCACGCCGGTTTGACCAGGTGTGCAGAGCCGTGACCCTGAGCTCTTCCCGGAGCTGGGCCTGCCTGGTTGCTGTGCAGGCCTTGCCCTCTGCATGGGGAGGGAGGGTGGTAACGAGGGGGCTGGTGGGAAGCCTGGCGGGAGCCGGGCACGGGGCTCCGGCGCTCTGAGTGGCGCCTGGAACTCGGTGGCCGCTTAGGAAATGTTCACTCTTAATAAAACCAGCCTTATTTACACTAGGCTTGTCTCCAAAGACCACTTTACATATTTGGAAATAAACTTGATTGCTCTCCCAACATCCTCTGGAGGCAGGATTGACTCTTCTTGGTTTATAAATGGAAAGAAAGGCCCAGAGAGGGACAGCGAATGCCTGAGGTCACACAGAGGCCCAGCCAGTTTTGCCCCAGAGCCCCTGATCCAGCCTTGAGGGAGCACAGGATACAGGAAAACCTCCGTCTTTCTTGTAACAGTGATTTCAAGGGCAAAGAAAGGCCTAGAAAATACCCAGGAGCCCTTTACGGGAGGAGCTTCAGACCGTGGCTGAGGCCCCCGCGGCCGTCCCTGTGGCCACAGCACGCTGCTTTCCTGGGTCTCAGCCCAGAGGGTCCAAAGAACGTTTGAGGGAGAAGCTGGGTCCCCCGCTCTGCCGGCCTGCCCGGTCCCTACCACGATGGCGGTTTCTGCGCAGGTCCGGGCACCTCCTGGGGCAGCTCCAGTGCCCCGATGACGACGCCCAGCCCGGCCCTCTGCTCCTGGCCTCGTGATGCTCTGCCAGACGGCCTGGGAAGCAGGCTGTCCGAGGCAGGCCCCCCACCCCCAGCCTGGAGCCTCACTCCCACTGTCCCAAAGTGTCTTCACTCCACCCTGCAGGGCTCTGTGTGGTGGGTGAGGACAGACAGAAGGATGTCTCCTCCTTGTGTCCCAGTGATGTCCCTACTAGTCGGGGGAGGGGGGCAGGCCCCTGCCAACTAAAAACTGTCACTTGTCATCTGGTTCTTCGGGAATGAGTTCACTGGCCACTGTAGTCACTGACCTTCAACACTGCCTGAAAGGCGTTCAGGGCGGAGATCAGGAGTGAGGCGCTCTGTGCTCTGGCATAAACTGGCAGGACAGGCCTCTGGATAGCTAGAAATTCTCAGGAGAAAATTTGATGAAGCCAGTTTCTTGCATCTTCCCATACCTAGAAAAGCGCTAGAGTCCTTAACAGAGACGCCTGCTCCTCGTGACTAGCAGCGACCCTCTGCCAAAACGTGTGCGTGCACCCCGTTCACTAAAATCACATATGTACTGACCTCGCCTCCCACCCCTGCCCCGTCACCTCTTCAGAGCAGCTCCTCTGAGCCATCCGAGAGCCTGTCTCCTGGGCTAGTCCTCATTTTGTCCCAAATAAAACTTTACTACAACTCTCATGTCGTGCATTTTTTTCAGTCGACGCCTCCATCCCGGCGGCCCGGGGTCACCCTGCTCAGAGACTCGCCCTCCCTGAGACCCTGGCCCCCTGTGCTCCACAGGCGCCCACAGCCCCATCCTTCCCGGCCCTCCTCTTCCTCCATTTTCCTCTCCCCGTGTTTTAACCCCTGTCTCTGTCCTTGGCCACATCATTTTTCTTTGCTCCTTGTCTCCTGCTTGCTCCCTCTCCCAATTCTCCTTCTTACTGCCTCGGCCTCTTTTTCCTTCCCCTTCCTCCTTCTCGGCTCCTTGGACCTTCTGAGATTCCCTTGTCCTGGCCCCGTCCCTAAGCTCTCCCTCCACAGGAGACACAAAGGGCAGAGGGTCTGGAGAGCTGGCTGGGCACGGAGACCACACACACAGGCAGCTGTGTGCGCACACACACGCATGTGCGAACACCCCCGTGACTCGTGTATCTGCTCCATCTCACGTTTGGTGCGTGGGGCCCTCCCAGGAAACAGACAAAGAAGGACACTCCTCAGCTTGGCTGGGCGTCTAAAGAGTGTCTGAGTAAACAAGCTCGCCACCGCCTGCCCAGTGAAGACGCCACCCTCTCTGATTACTTTCCTGGAGTCCACGGTCAACCGTGGAATGGAAAACCCTAAAACTGGAGGCAGCTGTCCCCCCCCACCCCCCGGCCTCTAGGTGCCCCTACAAATCCCCGCAGGGTGCTGTCACTGGGAAGAGGACGATTAGAGCTGAGTTAGCCTCTCTGGCCTCGGAAGCTGGCCTGGCAGGGGGAGTGATGAAGGACGACCCTGCCCAGCACCCGGGCTCCCCTCTCCAGGAGGGCCCGGGAGGACCAGAGGGGAGGAACGCGCCCCGCGGGGAAGACGGGGCCAGGCCACCCTGAGAAGCCTCCGGGGCCAGCTGCCCGCCCACAGATAGAAGACATTCCTGCAGAGTAGGACCTAACTTCTTTCTGATTTTCCTCATTTGAATTCTAAACACTGCAAACTGAAAGGGACCGTGCCGGTCAGTCACGTGGCCCAGCGCCTCCCTCCTCACTGCTGCCTGCCCTCCCGCTTCCTTCTCCCTGGGCGCTCACCACCACCTGAGGTTCTTTCTCTGGAATGTCAGCTCCGTGGGGCAGGGGCTTGGGTCTGCTTTCTTCTCAGCGTCAAACACAATAAATATTTGTCGAGTGAGTGAGTGAGCCCCCATCTTTCAGAGCTATGGCATTTGGCGGGTCCCGGAATCTCTCTGCGCCTGTTTCCCTTGTGGGCATGATGAGGTGTGTGGTCCCAGGGTGCTGTGGTCTCTCCACGTGGGAGTGGCACGGCCACCCTGTAAACTCAGGTGACTTGGGGTGGCAGTGCCCTGGCTGCTGTCCACTCTCAGGATGGACTCTGAGCTAAACCCAGGCCAGCAGCTTTGACATCCTCTGTGGGGAAGACATAACCTGCTACAACCATCAGGGCCGGGCGCCTCCCCGTGTGAGGAGGCTGACTGGCCCTGGGTCCGGACAGCAAGCTGTCACGGGCCGGAGTGGGGACACAAGGCAGAGGGAGAAGGCACTGGCCGGCCCCTCGAGCTTGGCTGATCTCCTGGGTCCTGCCACCCTGCTGGCTTCAGTCCTGATCATTGCTTAGAACAGGCTTCTGAGGGAACAGCCCGGCCACCTGAACCAGCCCCCTCCCCTGAGCCTTGGTAAAGAGAGGCTGGAATGGGTTTGTTTCTAGCAGCCCAGGGGAAGGTCCCATGACAGGCTGTTTTGCACGGACTCAGCAGCCTGCTGGGTTCTGCCAGGCTCAGCGGCCGTCAGCGCACCTTCCCAGCCCCCACGTGCGAGGAAACGTCCAAGAGGGACAGCGGCTGCGTGTGCCCAGCTAGGCGGGGCAGGAACACTCCTGGGAGGTGACAGAGACACTCCAGCTGGGGGCTGGGGTCACGCTGGGCTGCGTCAGGGGTTGGGGGGGAGACAGGACATATTCAAAGGTCACAGCAGGACAGTGGGGGGGGGCACTCAGAAAATGTTCCTGCGATGGCCTGACAGCCTCAGAATCAGGATCTGAGTCCCAGCAGGGTGGGTGGTCCCTGAGTTCTGGCTAAGCGGGGACCCAGAGGCCCCCGGGAGATTTGGGAGGTGGATGTTCGAGCCTTCAAGTAAGTGGAAGGAAGGACCAGCCACTGCCTCGCTCAGACACGCAGGGGGACAGAAGACAAGAGCCAGGCGGGCAACTGGCTGGCCTGGAGAGGGTTAACGGCAGATGTAGAAAACACCTGCCCCTTCTCCGCATGAGGGGCCTGGTGCCAGCCTGAGCCAGATAAGCCATCTGAGCAACGTCGTGCGACAAGTCGCGTATCTTTTCAAACGGCACTGGGTGACATCCCTGAAAAAGAGGAGATAGCACTTCTGGGAAGCGCTGGGAGCCTGACAGCGGAGTCACGACAACCTGTCAGGGGGCCCAGGTAGCTGGGAAGCGGGGTAGGAGGGGCCCGGAGCAGAGGGGGCCGGCGGAGCAATTCAGCCCACGGGGATGCACTCAGAGAGGAAGGCAGAAGTTCCGCGTCGGTGGCGAACGAAGCTTAAATTACCCAAACTGCCTCGGCCCTTCCAGGCTGCTGCTTGGAGCCTCTGGTATCAAACTGAGTTATGCCGCCAAACTGTGCAGGAAAGCGCTGAATTAAACAGCTTAGCGCTCTTACATATTCAAACTGAGGCAAAACACCATAAAATATGCTGAGTAACAGTTGTCTAATGCACATTCTTTAAAGGTTTTTTCTTTTTGTTTTTGTTATAATAGCAGGATTTGGAGGGGCCGAAAGCCCTCCAAAGGACCTAAGGCCTAAGACCTGCTCATCTTAGCTTGGACAGCCAGGCTGGAGGCAGGCCGGCGTGTGGCGGGCAAGGTGACCTCCGGCGGCCTTTCCTGGGGCGCAAAAGCTTCCTCTGAGCCCCATTTCCGAGTCACCGTCTTGGCCATGACCCTTTGATGGGGGAAATCTAAATAGCCCTTCCCAGGGGCCGTCTCCAGAGACTCTTTGCAGCCTGTACACAGCACAGATGGGACGGAGAAGCCACGGAGCCTAGGGAGGTGGGAGGCTGACGACAGGTTCACCGACGGGGAACCCTCTGCCAGGCCGGGGCGGGCAGGGCTTGAGCGTATTCCCTCTGACCCGCAGCCATTTCTGCCCCGGGAAGCGGAGAGGAGTCGTCCCAGGACGGGGGCCTGGGGCTCCTGGGAAGGGGGCAGGTGGCCTTTGACGGGCAGCGACATCTGTGGGGCCCTGCGCGCAGCGCCAATGCCCCGTGGCGTCAGCTCTGCTTTCTAGAACATTCTGTGCCCGTGGGCTTGCTGTCTCAGTGCCCATGAATCATCCCCTCCCTGGGCCTGAGGGAGGGGCTTTGCTTCGCCTTCCAGATGCCCAGTGAGGTCCTGCCATTGGTGTGTGCCTGGCAGGGACTGGGACCCCAGCGCCTTCTGGTGCCAAGTGACTCCCAAGAGGAGGCCTCCTGCCCATCCGGCCTGCTGCCCGCCGGCCTTGCTGCCCGTCCCTCTGTCCCTCCATCACTCCAAAGGGCCTCTGGAGGCTCCTCTGACAGCCCCCAGTGGCTGAGCAGAAAGCAGAGGGGCCCGAGTGGATCACTAATCAGAAGCTGCTGGTGAAAGCGGGCTGGGCTCTTCCTGCCTGGGGTGGGGGCATGGGGGAGGGAGGCCCTTCACCCACCCACCCACCTGGCTCCTCTAGACCAGCACCTGGCTGTGCCTGACGTGTGCCTGGAAGGCACAGAGGTGAGGATCCTGCTGAAATACGAAACGCCTTGCCCAGTCACACCCCGAAAGTGGAGGGTGGGACTTTCAATGCCAATTCTGCCTCTCACAGCTTCCATTAGCCACAGTCCTGCCCCCGGGGCCTCTTGGGTAGCGCTGCTGCGATCAACACCCCAGCTTTCCTTCCAGCCACTTCCAGCCCCGCCTGGCTCTGCTTCTCCAGGCCCCTGACCCCAGACTCCCCTGTCCTCTCTTTCCAGCAAACTGCCCATCCTGGGTCCCACTCTCTCCTGACCTCTGGCTGCGGGCCCCGAGAGGCTGATCGGATGAAGCAATCCGAGTTCGTTTCGTGAGGGAGCTGACGGTTACCATGCGGTTGTCACTGGGTCTTAAACCAGCTGAAATGCGTGTCTGCCCTGCTGACCTTCAAATACGATCCATCAGGTCACACTCCTGCTTGCGGACCTCGGTCCAGCTAGCCCTGTGCGTCCAGAGAGACCTAATGGCTGTTTTCGGGGGCTCCCTGCCCACATCACCATGGTGACCTGCAGGCCTCCCCCCCGCCCCCGGGCTCAGTGCCAGGAGGCAGGGCTGTGCGCACCGTAACCCCATAGATGGCGAGGAAGAACCGCCCCCTGCCGCCGGACATCAGACCCTTACTCGGAGCCCCCTTCGGCCTGGGCCTCGGACCCCCAGTGTCACTGGTGACGCTGAAGGGAGTGTGCATTTATCTTACAACGAATCCCCCCAAGGACAGAAAAATCATGCTTGCCTGAGAAGAGCAGAGAACTGATCTCTCACCCAAGACCCCCAGCGTATTCCAAACCTCACTGGAGTCTGATTTGTGCTTCCTTCTAGAACTCTCTTCCAGCCAGGACCCCAGCCCCTGTCTGTCCCTTGACCTCCTGGGGGCTGGAGGCTCAGCCTAGACCCGGGGCAGGGTGCTTACCCTCTGGCCAGGGCCCTGAGCCCACAGACCCCTGCTCTGGACCCCCAGGGGGCTGGGGGTGCTCCTACACCCACATGTGGGAAGAGGCAGGCTCGCCCCCCTGACATCTCAGGAACACCCCAGCCCAGACCCCCGGTCTCCCCACACTGGTCTGTGGCTTTAACAGGCCCTTCTATGTAGCTCCAGGCTTTGCTCCGTGCAAAAATATGAATGCCAGCAGCTGGGCTCCCTGACTCCCTCTGCTCTCTGATCCTTTAATCTGAGACTATTAAAACTTCATTCCACTCCTATTGGTAAACCATCAATCACCGTCACCAAGCAGCCTCTGGCTTCGGGAGCGTGGCAGGGGAGGGCAGCAGGGGGAGGGGGACAGACAGCCACTGAGGGCTGGGAGGCAGGAGGGATGCCCCGCAAGTCCCCGCCCCTGGGCGCAGCCTCTGGCTCCAGAGCTGGTGTGACCTTGGGAAGGACAGGGCTGCTGGGCGATAGGAGGGAGGCAGGGGGCTGTGCCCGGGGGTGGAGAATGGCCCACGGCCCTCAAGATCTGGCGCTCAGGGCAGCTGGCGGTGGGGTGGTGGTAGTGCCCACGTCCGGCCTCCCAGGGCAGAAGGTGCCATCAGCACAGCTGCCTCCTCGTTTCTGAGCTGCAGAGGCGCCAGGAACCTCGGCCCTTCTCTCCAAGCGGTCTCCCAGCTCCTTTCCCAGATCCTGGGCCCCCTGGTGACCCTCTTCCCAAAGTGACCCTGGCCTCAGGCAGGAGGGATGGGGGTTCTGGGGCTCAGCCCATAAAGGTTAACTTCTGAAAAGGCAGCAGCAGCCCAGTGCTTAGAGGATTACGGGTCTTTTTCTTAATTAAAAAAAATCCAATTAAATTAAGATATCAGAACTAAATAACGCTCGAGTCATTACAGCGACTTTTATCTTAACGACTGCAGCTGCTGGCGCCCTTCTTCCTGACAGCCTCCTGCCAGAGCGGCGGGAAGGGCTCTTCCCGGGAGAGCGGCTGGCCTGCAGGTGCAGGCGGGCTGGGCGGTCCCGGGGCCCCTGCTTCCCCTCCGGGCCCCCACAGAGGGGCGTGGACGGGGGCTGGGGCGTCCCTCCCCATCTCAGGGGCTATGTTCGCTGCCGCTCAGCCTGGAGCACGTAAGGCCGTGCGGGCGGCTTTGGAGGGAGCAACCGTGGGCCCCTAAATACGTGTTGATAACTGTCCCCCAGGAAGGAGCAGGGTCCCCCCACGCTGTTCTGGGCCAGGGAGCAGCTGCCCAGACGCTGCGGGGTCTCCTGCTCTGGGTGGATGGACAGGGCTGGAGGGCTCCCTCCCGGGCCTCCCGGGCTTCCCTGGGGACAGCCCCATACAGGCGCTCCTGCCTGTCCCCCTCTTAACCCCCGGGGCCTCGGTGCCCCCTTCCTGCCACGTCCTAAGGGAAGTGCCGGCCATTCCAGCAGTGACCCCAGCCCTGGCTGGGACAGGAGCATCAGGCAGTGCCCAGGGACAGAGACCAGCCCAGCACAGGCCCCACGCGGCCCCCGGGGGAAGCAAGGTGAGGCTGGGCCAGCAGGGTTCAGGGAAGCCGGAGATAAGAGGCTGCTGGAGCCCGCTGGAGGGGGTCCGAGCTGCAGGAAGGTGGCCGGGGGAACGCAGGGAGCCCAGCACGGAGGAATCCTGGTTATCACTTTGCCCCAGGAATCCCCCTAAAGACAGGGAGGAGGATGGAGAGTCTGAGAGCTGGACACCCCATTGACACTGCGGCTCTGCCAGGGAGAAACACTCGTGGGGACGCTGATCAGGTCCGCACCCCCCGCCCTGCACTGCAGCCCCAGACGGTTCTGTCTCCTCCTTTCAGACGTTCACAGATAGAGAAGGCCCTTGCTGGCACCCCAGACTACCTCTTCCCTCCGTAACGATGTCAGAGTCTGTGGCTGCCAGCCCCCTAGGGCAGGGGCAGTGTTCATCTCATCTCCCCCATTCTTCCATGTCTAGGACAGAGTCCAGCACGTAGTAGGTGCTCAAGAGATGTGTGGCAAGACTGTGACTGAGCAGCCACAGTGAGAAATGGACCGAGTCTCCCTGCTGAGTTCTACCATCTTTCCAGAATGTGTATTACTGCCCTGATAATTTTAAGGAGCAATGACAATTACAGCTTTCATTTGCTTTTCCATTAAAAAGTAAAGACCTATAAAGAAAGAGGCTATTCTGGATCCTACAACATCACAGCTGGGAAAGCACGTGGTCCAGTCTTCACTGTTCACTGAGGAAGTGGAAGCTCAGGGAGCAGGGAGAGAGCTGGCCCTGCGTCTTATCAGGGCTCCGGACCCCTCCAGGCCGTTTACATGCTCTTACTTTCCTGTTTCGCACATGGTGGGATCTGATGGGGCCGCGTCAAGACCATTCAGGGTCCTGGGTCTTAGGGCACATTCTGGAGACAGGACATAAGGAGGAGAAACTCTCCCTGCATTGGCTGGAATTGTGTCCCCCCAAAATTCATGCCCACCTCAGAATGTGACTTTATTTGGAAATAAGATCTTTGCAGGTCTGATTGGTTAAACTGAGATGAGGTGATACTGAATCAGGGTGGGCCCTAAATTCGGTAGGAATTCTTCTTATAAGGTGTCCTTGTAAGAAGAAGGAAATTCGGATACGAACACAGACACACACACGGAGGCAGCCACATGCCGACAGAGGCAGCGACTGAAGTGACATGTCTACAAGCCAAGGAATTCCTGCAGCCGCCAGAGGCTGCAAGATGCAGCGAAACACCTGCCGTGGAGTCTTCGGAGGCAGCAGGGCCCTGCTGACCTTGCTTGAGAACTTTAAGCCTCCAGACTGGGAGACAATCCGTTTCTGTGGTTCTAGCCACTCAGTTCAAGGTACTTTGTTACAGCAGCGAGAAGATACTAACACACCCTTCAGCCAGCGTTGCAGCGGGAAAGCCTCTCCCCCCAGACCCCCCTCGCCGCCCCCCAGCTCGCCAACGTTGGTTCTCTTGCCCAAAATAGAGTACAGGAGGCCGGGAGGTGGGCTCAGTGCCAGCTAAGTCTCCGGGGGGCTGGGCCTTGATTGTCCCCTGAAAGGATGACTTCTGGGGGTGGGAGCAGCAGGGAGCAACTAACCTAGAGAGGTGCAGGCCTTTGGAGTAGCACCAGCCTCACTGGGGACGCTGGCTCTGTCCCTTTCTAACTGTGTCACCTGGAAGCCACTGAAATGCTCCAGACTTCACCTGTTCATCTGAAGAACGGGGATATGCAAGAATACGGGGCTCTTATGGTTGTCAAGAGGTTTAGAAACCCTTTTCCAAACCTTTACAGAGTGTCTGCTGCGAGCCGTGCCCTGTTATAAATGCTGGGGGTCCCCTGGTGAGTGCCGTCTGGTGGGGAGACGCTCAGGATCTGGGGCTCACACCAGCTGAGGACCACACTAAGAGAGGGAAGCCTGCTTTGGGGAGTATCCTTCTGCAGAGACTAGAAGGCTGGGCTGGTGGCCAGGCGGGATGCAGTGTATTTCCATGAAGCACGTGTGGATGTGCACCTCTCAGAGTGCATTTGAGAACCTGCAGGAGGCCAGGCTGTCTGGAGAGCAGGGAGGTGGTGCATGGGCCCAGATGAGGCTGAGACCAGGGAGGGCCCATGGTCTTCAGCCTTAGAAAAGATGAAAGCTTTTTTGTCATCAAGGAGGTTGTCTGTGTGTATTCCTGCATGAAATGATCAGATTAGCGTTTTTCTCCCCCCATTGTTGGCCATTGTGTGGGGAAGAGTTCAGAAGGGCCAGAGTTTAGCAAGTGTCTGGAGGAAGGTGTATTAATCATGCTTTTTTATTTTCAGTATTTCTGATGCTTTGACATCTGGGGCCTCGCGGACCCTGGAGCGAGAACTCCTCGCAGGGCCAGCCAGTTCCTGGTGATGGTAGGAGTCCGGCCTGGAGCACACCTTTCCTGTGCAAACCAACCACCGCCGAGCCCCCACGCACGCCCCCAGGCTCTCACACTCCAGCCACTAATCACCCAGGGCAGGTACCAGGCAACCAGGAACAGCCCCGATGCCCCGGAACCCGGTGAGGTCTTCCCAGCTAGCCGGCCCTTAGCCTGCTCACTCTGCCAGGGCTCGTCCTTCCCAAGGAACCTCAACAAAGGACTCTCGTCCATCTTCCCCTCAGCCTGCCCCCCGCCCTCTGCCTCCTGAATGGCCGTGGTACCTCCCGGTGTCCCTGTGCGCCATGCCTGTCCCCTGGCTGGGGAACTGTGAGCAACAAACTACCTTTACCATGGCAATCCTCTCCTGATCTGTTGGTCTCACCACTCCTGCCAAATGATAAAACCTACATTTTGAATTGGAAGGATCTCAGTGGCTTGGGTTGGGGCTGGCAGTGTCCAGGCGAGGGTGCTGGATTTGAGCTGTTAGGAGACAAGACGGACAGACCTGGCTGTGAGCTGCTGATGGGCAGTAAAGGAGGGGGTGGCCTGGTTTGGGGGGACACTTGCCAGGTGCTTGGCTGATGCACTGGGGCCCCGGCTCTGATCCCCTGAGGAAATGAGGAGGCGGTGAGCCTGCAGGAGGGTGCAGCCTGGGTCTCAGAAAGGAAAGAGCAGAAAGGCCACAGGCAGACAGAGGCCAGGGGGCCCCGCTGAGCCTGTGGAGCAGACGGGGTGGAGGCTCGGCTGGGTTCTGGTCCCAGCTGCCCTCCTGGGTCCAGCCCATGTGACTCCCAAGAAGCACGCCCCACTTCAAAAATGGAAACAAATGCTCCTTTGCTTTTGGGGGAAGTGTCTGTCAATCGAAGCTGTCAGTTTCCTCAGGCTTCTAAATAAGGGAAAGCTTCGTGGGTCCCATAAATAGATTTCCAAAGCCGCCTGCCAACCCAGCCCCCAGAACAGACCCTGCCCCACTGCGGGCCTCGCAGGCTGGGGTTGGGGGCTGCGGGCGCACAGCCCCCTTTGCTGGAGCCGGCAGGGCTGCAGGTGCTCAGGACTGTCTGGAGGCTCGCAGTTTACTGTGAGGTGCCAGCTTTCGCACCTCATTACCCAATGTTGACAGAGGCAGCTGATAACTGCGTGCCTCCTTCTCGCCTCCATTAGCAGATTGCTGGCACAAAAAAAAATCTGAAAAATTCAGCTCTCAGATGTAGGCCCCACCATCTGGCTTGGGAAGTCAGCTGGGTTTGGATTCTGCTTTGGGGGATGGAGCAAGCCAAGGAGAGGGGTCCCAGGAGCTGGGGTAACTCTGGAAGGTCATGGAAGCTTAAGTCCTGGGGGAGGAGGAAGACCCCAACTTGTGGTCAAAGGGGGCTGCCAACGAGGCGTTAGGAGGGACATGCTTGGCCTTTGTGTGAGGCTGAAAATGGGAGAAAGGGCAAAGGGCCAGAGGCTAGCAGGCTGGAGAGGGTGACCGGAGCAAGTGGGAGCAGGGAGGTCAATCGCTTCCATGTTACTGGCTGGCCTGGCAGCTGCAGGGCCAGGTTGCATGCAAGTTGAACAGCAAACAGTGCTGTGATCCATTAGTAATGTCTGCCCTGGGCTCGGTATGAGAAGGTGACAGCTGCTAGATTTGTCATCCCTGAGTTTAAGGCAAGTGGTTTAGAACTAAGATGAGGAAGAACCATGTCAACTTCTGGAGCATTCTTTCCAGGTGGCACCTGGAATGTGGGGCTGAAGTGACAGAAACTACTTGGAGAAACTATTGGGCTCTGAGTTTCTTCTTCAGAGCGTCCTCTCACCTCTGTGCCTAGGGGCTCCTGGAGGGCAGGCTATCTGCCCCGTTCACAGCGGTCTTAGCAGCACCTGGAACAGTGTCTGGCACATAACAGGTCTCCACGAATGGCTGTCACATCCCTGGCTGAGAGGGTGAGTGATGCAGGGTGGACAGGGTGTGGGTAGACCCCTCTGAGGAATTTCTGAGCCCCAGGCTAGCAACGGAGACACCATCTGGGCAGAGACGCGGTGTCCTTCTGTGGGATGAGATGGAGAGGTACGACTTCTGGCCCTTCCTTCTCTTAAGGTAATTTTTGGCTTCCAGCCCCAGGGCATCCCCCACATTTCCCTCTTTTCCTCCTCCCTGCAGTGTCTGAAGACAGAGCACATACCAGGGTGTGAGAGCGTGGAACCCACCACTGTGCACCTGGCAGTGGAGGGGGGGCCTGAGGATGCACCCCTACCCCAGACAGAGCACCAGGTGAGTCATGCTGGTCTCGGGGCTCACACAGGTCATGTCTAGGTTCAGCCCTGCCTCAGTGGCACTGGTTCAGACCTGGCTGTCACTCACCCATAACAGTGCCCTCCCCTCTCTGAATCCCACGCTCAGCTCTTGGTTGCAGGTGAGACTCTCTCCCTGGAGCCCTCCGGACCGGGGGTCCTGGCACTTTGCCCAGAGATTTCTGGGAAGCAGCCTTTCCCTTTCCTGGGGCTTAACCCAGGGAGGAAGGAGGAAAGGCCAGGTGGGAGAGGGTCAGGTGGGAGGGAGCCAGGTGGGGGGGGCCAGGTGGGAGGGGGTCAGGTGGGAGGGTCAGGTGGGAGGGGGCCAGGTGGGAGGGAGTCAGGAGGGAGGGGACCAGGTGGGAGGCACTGAGAATCCCCACTGAGTGTTCTAGGGCAGAGCCATGCTCTTAAGGTGAGAAGAATGAAGGAGGATCTTGGGGCTAACCCTCCCTCACCTGGAGTCCCAGGACCACTTCCTCTGCTCACAGCCCTGGGTCTCCTCAGAAGGATCTGCACTAACATCCTCCCCTGTGAACCCTTTGCCTCTGGCTTCTCTTCCTGTCACTCTGGATCTGTGAATTCAAAGTCAGCAGTAGGCTCAGTTCTCCTCCCCGGCCTCCAGGCACCCTCAGCCTCCCCTCAGCCCCCTCTGGAAGCTTATCCTCTTCTTGTTGACCAACACCATCTCTCCCTGATTCTCCTTCCCACACTCTCTTTCCCACCTTCAGTTTCCTCCGAGAGCCCTCTAGCTAGAAGGAACTCCTGCTCTTCTGAGCTCTGTGTCTGTCTTGTTCTTGTCTATCTCCCCCTAGTCTAGAAGCTGTGCCCCAAGATGGGGTGGTCCTTTCTCTGAGCCAGCCGAGGCTTCTCTTCACAGCACACATCATTTCTTGACGTGCTAGAGTTATTTATTTTTTGTTTTCTGATGCATTTGCTGACCACCATGTGTAGGGCTCAGGTTCTGAGGACAGCAACCTGGGGAATTAGGACAAGGGAGGTAGGCATGAGGGCTCTTTTTGGTGGCAGGAGATGGTCAAATACTGTCAGCTTCCTGTTGCCACCCAGGATCAACTCAGAAGGAAATAAAAAAGAACCCATGAACCCTGAGCAGAAGTCATAGCACCTTCATTCTTAAGGAGCCTTGTGAGGGACTTCCCCAGTCTACACCAGTGGGGCGGCAGGCCAGGAAGAAACTGGTGATGGAGCCACAGTGTGACCCTCTATAGAGCTATGAGTGTGACCCTGACGAAGAAGGACCAAGAGCACAAGAGCAGATCCAGAACTGTGCTCCCCCAGTGGCCAACACAGAGGATGACCAGATGACCTGGCTAGTGTCTGTTGTCCCAGTGTAATTATCATTCTTTATTCATTGTCATTGTTAATTATTATTTTTCTCTCTAAGTTATATGGCCATCTGATCAGTATAGATGATCCTACTGATTATCCTGACTCAGGGGGAGCGTATACATGGCAGGTTGTTCCACACTTCCTGTAACGCTCTCCATGGCAGACACTGCTAACCAATCACATTTCTCTTTCCTCTGATCCTGGAGACTCCCCCATGAGCTTCAGAATCCTTCTCGCAACAGTACTCAGGGCATATTGATGGGTGAAGACGGTACCCACGCTGGGGAGGGGATGGTGGCAGAAATGTGCGATTGGTTATATACAGGGAGATTGATCAAATGTGTAATTATATTTAAGGATAATGGGAGACAGGTTTCTCTTGGAGGAGACAGTTACACATGTGGAAAGGGAGAAAGTAAGAATGAATTCTCTGGAGGTGTATTGGTATTGGCTATATTGGGGTGAACTAATGGCTTTCAAAATATCTACCTCTCTATTGAGAAGTAAGATATAAATGTGTATCTCTATCTATCCATACACACACACTCTCTTACATATGATACATACATTCCCCAGCTCTACCCACTGAGAGGGCTTGGGAGCAGTGACATCCCAGTAACAGTGAGCACACTCACACCCAGATCTTGGCTTCTAAATACCATCCTCCACTAAGAGGAGCCAAGCTTCTTTGGAGAGATGGTTGATTCCAGGAAAGTACAAGATGTGCCTGGAACATCTTATTCAGGAAACAAGGGAGTGTTCAAAGATTGATGGGTCTTATACAATGTTGTACATCAACTACACTTCAATTAAAAAAAAAGAATGATGACCTTGTATGAAATGACATAGAAGCCAGCTTGAATGGACATTTACCAACAAAATCTGAGACCATCTGCATGTCAAAATAATGATAGCAAAGGACTATAACCCACTGAATAAGGAAATTATGAGTTCATCAAGTGATAAATGAATAAGTGAAAATTCTGAATGTTTGATGAAGAATAGTATATTTATATAGTCTTAACATATCTCCCCACAAAATACTTATTAACTACAAAAGGAAAAAAGAGTAACTTCATAGTGGAGAAGCCTTGTAGAAACCACCCTAATCAAGCAATCTGAGTGAACATCACCAGGACTGAAATTCCACACCACCTGACAGATCTTAGCATCTCGTCCGCGAGATTCCTGTCAAAGACGCACAACCTGAATCTAACCTTGTGAAACATCAGACAAATCCAAAGTGAGGGAAGTCTGTGAAATAACTGGACTGTACTTTTCAAAAGTGGCAAGATCACAGAAGTCAAGGACAGAGCCAAGAACTGCTCCAGACTGAAGTACATGACCATGAAAGGTGCCACGTGAGGCCAACGTGATCGGGGCAATTGGTAAAACTTACCGAGGATTAGGTGGTGATCATATATCAGTGTCAGTTGCCTGATTCTGAGATTTCTATGATGGTTATGTAGGAGAATATTCTTATTTAAAGGAAACACACAAAAAAGTATTTCAGGGTAAAAGGGCATCAGGTTGGTGACTTTCAAGCGGTTCAGAAAAAGTTTCTTATGACTGTACTTACAACTTTTTAGGTAGCTGGTGATTGTTCCCAACTTTTTTTTTTTAAAGATAATTTAGAAATTCCAAAAGACACAATCAAAATATCCCATAAGCAACTTATGGTTCAAATAAAAAGCAAGATAAAATGAAACACAGATGACCACAATAAGATGTACATTTTGGTGTTTCAAAGGTACACTTCAGCTCGGTGGAAATCTCGCTTTGTATGGCCATCCTCGGTCTTAGCAGAGCTGGGCATGTTTTCCCGGGAATGAAACAGTCAGAGCTGGCCTTGGCTCTTCCATGCCAGCAGGGAAGAGTGTTCCGTAACCCCGATTGGCTACATAATTTGTGGGGTCCTTTGTTAAAACATTATTATGAATGTTTAAAAAAGTATGAAGAAAATAAAGAGTGTAACAGCAGAGCCTGGAACCAGCGTGGGCCCCATGTGGCTGCATAGGTTACACACTTGAATTGGCCCCTGCAATCACTGGCCGTTGCTCAAAGAACTCGCTCTTCTGTAATGCCTGGCAATGAGATGAAAGATTTATGAATAAGGATGTTCACCAGAGTATTGTTTCTAATGCTGAACACCAGCAGCAGCATAAATGTCCAACAACAGGGAATGATCAAATAAATCACAGTGTATTTATAAGATGGAATATTATGCAGCCATTAAAAACTATGTTTTGAAGAATATTGAATGACAGGAGAAAATGACGTTACTATAACGGCAAGTGAAAAATACAAAACATTAAACTGCATATATGTCATATTACCAATTCTGTAAAAAAAAAATTATACACTTGAGTATAGCAAGAAAACTGGCAAGAAATAGACCCACATGTAAACAGGGGTTCTCTCTGGGTGATGAGCCCACAGGCGATTTTTATTATCTTTTTAATACCTTCCCACATCTTAGAAGTGTTCTACCCTGAGTATATCTAATTTTTATAACTAGAAAAAGATTTTTAATTATTTAAAAATAATATGCTCATTTGTTTGCTTTATAATTAAAAAATTTTAATAAAGATAAAAGTAAAATAATAAAAGGCCATTCATTCACATTTAACCAATAATTACGGAACATCTCTGGCCACACAGGATGCTTGATTCTAAAAAAACAGAGGAAATAGGAGAAGCACAGACTGTGTCTCATTCTACACATGAGCTTGTCATCTTGTTGGCGAGGAAAAATAGCAAACTAAAAAAGCACTCCCAGGCCTTCCACACACCTCTGCTCGGGACCCAGGAAGACCCGGAGGGGAGCAGGACCCCGGTGGGCATCCCCACACGCAGAGCCTGGAGGGGCAGGCACGTGCCCACGGGCCCCCCGGGACTCCCATGTGTTTCAATAGTGCACGTCAGGGAAGGTGTTTGCTAAGCACGTTTCCCTTTAATAAACTATAACTTTAAAAGCTATGGCAGGTTCTAAGTAATCAATACCACATTGTAATAATTTCAAGCAAACAGAGATTTACATTCTTTGCACCTTGGACAGCAGGCACTTTATTCTCCACGTATACCTGCGAACGCTGCTTTATTTTCACTGAAACCAATTTGCTTTATTGACCAAATCATGTCTGGTGCCCATAATGCCCACCTTTCTTCCATCCTCTAACTCAACGAACCCAGTTCGCATCAATAATTGTGACAAAGGTGGAGGTCCTTTCCTCCAGCGCCCAGGGCGCATCAGCGAGGTCTACCCAGAGGTTTCACTTTCCTGTGCAACCTTCTCCCAGCTGGGGAGGGATGGGCAGGGGGCTTGCCCACGTGGCAAGGCCAAGGGTCAGAAAGTACATTCCGAACTGTCAAGATGTGACGATGTGGAAAGGAAGGAGCAAGAAAACGAGGCAGGGAGGCAGGGAGGGAGGTGAGAGAAAGAACAGAAGAAAGAACGGGAGAAGAAAGAACAGAAAATCTGGATCACATGCAGCTGGGCAGCAAGGAGGTTCACCTTGTCCTTCAGCTCAGCCCCACGTCCTTTCTAGGTGACGGTCACTTTGTGGGGGGACCCTGCACCCCGCAGCTCTCCAGGTCGATGTGCCGGCGCGGTTGGAAGAGGCCCACTGGGGCATGTCATTAGCTAAAGACCAATGACCTCCTCCCTCCTTGTGGTGGCTAAGCAACTTAATGCAACTAATCAACTAATTCATTAAACTTCAGAGAGGTAGGTCAAAGCCTCTATGATTTAGTCGATTAATCAAGGACCAGAGTTGCACTTTGAGTTTGGTTCTTAGCAATAGTTTTCTTGACCTTTTTTTGACTGTATAACTATCCCTCAGAAGCCTTTAACTTACTGCATTTTTCATCCTCAACTGGCCCGTGGTTCCCACGCACACACTAAGAAGGGCCAGCAATTAGACCCCTGTATCCAGGTTGGTGACTGTGAGAAACAGAGGCAGGAGACAGGGGCTAGTCCAGCTGCCCTGCAATGACGAGGATGCACAGTATTTCCTGTATCAATTACACACGCCCCTGAGGAGTGGAAATTGGCCGAACTCACAGCTGGGGGACCAGGAAGCAAAGCAGGTGCTCGGGAGGCAGGACTGGTACCCTTCCAGCTGCTGGTCCCTCCAGTGGTGGAGACAAGAAACTCTCAGTCAGGAGCTCAGAGATTTAGTGGCAAGACTAGGGGTCAGTTCTGCTCTTACAGTGAAATCTGGTTCCAGAAATGAACTCAGCCCCATGAAGCCTGGCCTGCCCTCCAGTTCTAATGCTGGGCCCCAGCCTGAGCCTCAAGGCTGGAATTCCTGTATGTCCTCCCTACATCCATCCATCCATCCATCCACTTATTCATTTAATTATAATTATTCACTGAGTCTGGACGATGCACCAGGCAGTGTCCTAGGTGCTGGGAACATAATCGTGAACCCAGGAGATGAAACACACAGTGGGCCAGACCATGGTAACAATCACAGTGCCCAGAGTGACATGTATGATGTTCAGTGGGCGTGCACAGAGGAGCCCAGAGAAGGGCATGGCTAAAGATCTCTGGAAGGTAAAACTTCCTGGAGGAGGCGGCAGCCTCGCTGGGTTCTGTAGGAGGCACAGACGCTTGCCAGGCAGCCCAGGTCATAGTAAGGGTGCGCCCAGCACAGGGGGCTGCTTGGTTCCCTGCCCGGAATCTTGGCTCCAAGGTCAACCTTCTGCCAGCCTCCTAGGATTCCTCCGACACGGGTCTTGTCTACCAGGTCCTTCCCACGTGTCTGTGCAGGGATCTCCCACACTGGGGCCGTCGGTCTCTGGGCTCTGCCTTCCCATGTCCGCCCTCATCATGCCTTGTCAGAACTTCCCTGAGGCCTCGGAGGGTCTGCTCAGCCACTCAGACACACGCATGAGTGAAGTCGGCCCACGATGCGAACGAACAATAGCATTGTCTGCAGAATTACTTCAACACTGTTTCACTTTGCACATTAAGCACCTAAGAATCAGGCTGTGTAGACTGTGCAGGGCACAACTCCAGGAGGCGCCACTCCCACAAGCTGCGATGTGGGCGTGTCCCTGCAAATGGTGCAGCGCAGCAGCCCCAAGAGGAGTGCCCTTCATGCCCACAAAGAAATACCCTGTGCACAGGTATCTGAAACACATGGCCCGCTTGCCCTGGCTGCCATTCCCCACTTGTGAAAGCAACCTGGGGTAGAGGAAATATTTCTCTAAGAAAAGCCACAGCGCCGGCTCCGTGAGCGGTGACAAGGGCTCCTCGGCCCCGGCCTCGGGGGAGACCCCACAGAGGGCCGTGGCCTGGGGGCTGATGATCCCAGTCCTGTCTCGTGGAGCCGTGGCCATTCAGCAACTCCTGAATGGAGTTACCGGGGGGATTTAGGCCAAGGAAGCTAGGTCTTCTGGTTTCTCAAGAAAAGTCAGAAACCTGAATTTTTGTCTGAAATTTACAGAGATTTTTACGTTGGCTCAAATCTTTCTAAAATGCTGTGTCGGCTGAACACACTGGTGACCCTGGCCCCAGGCAGGTGCCGGCTCTGCGGGTTAGGAGGCTGTGATCCCCCAGAGGAGGTCTGAGCAGTGGGCAGGGGTGGGGGAAGGCGGGGGCCTAAGGCGGGCTGGGACCCAAGATTCAGGCTCCTCTAACTGGGACTTGCACGGAAGGGGTAGCAGTTCAGAGCTTTGGTATATTTGGGGGAGTTTCAAAAGACTAGAGGCCTGGGAACCCTGTTCTCCCCAAGTAGAGAAGAAAGCTGGGGTTCACCTGCACCGACAGCTCCGCGCTGCCTGGTCTGAGCCCCGCCTGGAGCCAGGGGGTCACACATCACGTCGTTAAGGAGCCTCAACTCTACATCGCGACCAGGGACAGACTCTGTTTCGGGGGTCTGAGGCTTACACAACTGGAGGGACCCTTGTTAAGGAAAAGAGCACATAATTTAGGATACAAAATACAGGTCCTGGGGGGACCTGTAACTGAGGAGGGCCGGTGTTGGCTTGGACAGACGCACGGGAGCCGATTACAAAGACCTCTTCCCAGCTCTGCTTCCAGTGACTTCATGGTGGGAGCTCGAAACGGGTCGCGGTGGGAGTGTTTACACCCACTGCAACTGGCAAATGTCACAAATCGGGCTCCCCCACCCACGGGAGCTGATGGTTAACCATTTACCAGCACACCACGGCACGTCCGAATCAGGACCCCTGCAGCGCAGGCCTCATTAGCTCCATGGAAATCTGCCTCTGATAAACATATATTTGTCAGGCAGGAATCCACTGAAGGAACAGAGGCGGGGAAAAGAAACAGAGCTGTGACACCTAGAAAGGAGGAAGGCCTTCTTCCCACAAAAGAAGGAAATTGGAAAAGAGTCTTCTGAGAGGAAGAGGTTTTCCCTTCTCAGTCTGAGCTGGGGGGGAGAAAAGAGAGAGAAGGAAAAAAAGTCTTTTTTCAATTCCCCAAACGCTCCACTGAACCTGGAGTTTCCCTTTGAAATGTACATGGTTTGGGGCATCGGCTGACTAAAAGCATCCCAAATTAAAATCTCATTTCTTTCAAGGGGCTGGAGAGTGTGTCTATTTGTCTGGGACTAAAGGATTTATTCGTTTTAAGGGAAGAGATTCATCACAGGGACAGGCTGCGAAGCTTCTGGGGAAAACGCTACTTGGCTCCCGAGCGCTTACGCATTTCAGCAGAGAGAGGGCCCCCCTGGGAAGCCAGGCTGGCGGCCAGCATGTCCCGACTGTGTCCCCAGCCTGGCTCCTGGGAGCCAGCCTTGCGGGCTCAGCCCTCTGTCCACGGCCCCTGACCCACGCCAGCTGGTGGAAGCCGATCTTGGACTAAGGAGTCGGGACGCCACGCTGCCTGCACAGGCGCCTTCGGGAAAAGGCTTGCTGGCATTGCTGCAGCCGGGGCTGGCTGCTCACCGCCAGGAGGGTCCCTCTGACCACGTCCGACCCTCCGAAGCCGAGGCTGAGGGGTTAGGCTTCAAAGCACCCTTCCACTGGGTGGTGGGAGGCAGTTCACTGGCTGCTGGGCTGGGGGCTCTGCTGGCCCCGGCCTGCTGCCCAACCAGCAAAGGGTCACAGGAAGAGTGTCCTCTCGAAGAGGGCCCCAGGCCCCTCCATCTCATCATGCTCCGCCCCACAAACCATGGGCGGCGTGTCCCTCCTGGTTAGGCCATGTGCCTCTGCGCTCCGAATGCTGCATTTCTCAGCCGGGGGGTGGCGTGGGGGAGGCGACGGCCACTGCAGACTGCAGCCGATGCTGGATGTCACCCCCTGCCTATTCCTGGGCACCTGTGGGCATCCGCTATCCTGCTGGATGAGGACCCTCTGCCCAAGCTGAGAGCCTGCAGGGAGGGAGGTCAGGGGCTGAGGGCCCCAACCCAGGTGTGGTCCTGGGGAGCTCCCTGGAGGAGGTGGTGTCTGAGATGACAGAGGAAACAAGAGGAACCCGGCAGGCAGAGGAGGGGTCAGAAGAGCACTGGGGTGGGCGTGGGGTTGAGGCCTGGGGTGAACAAGGCCCTGACGTGTGGGGGTCACTGGGAGTAGGTCAAGGGACCTTTAGGGATTTAGGGCTTCAAGCTGCAGGCCGAGGGGCAGCACCTGGGGGTTGAAGGCCTTGGGTGGACCTGCTGTTTAGAAAGAACATGTGGGCTGAGGCCCAGAAATCCGCACCTGGTGTGAGCACCACCCTGACACCCCACACCTGCCCTGCTGTCCCGTAGAGACCCCGTCACACATGCGGCTGGAGAAAAGCAAGACTAGGGGGACCAGGAACCTGCGTCCAGCCCACCCCCCCAACCCCAGCAGCCCTGCCCTCGGGGAACGTCGGGCCAGAGTCCCTCTCCGGGCCTGCCCAGCCCCAGAAAAAGCAGATCCTAATTCTGGCATCTCCAGCTGCATTTCTCTGGAACCGGATAGCCTCTGACGGAGAGTGAACGAGAAAGCAGAGGAACCAGAGCCGGAGCGAAGGCCTGGCCAGCGGGCATCGGAGCAAAGGGGCTCAGGAACCCTGACCTCTTCCCTCTCCTTCGATCGCGCCACAAAGCCCCTCCCCCCTCAAAGTGCTGAGTCAGATGCAGTTCTTTTTAATGAAAAGGCAGCACAATTTATTTTGCATGAGAATATCCAACGATCTGACCCATGGGAGCCAGGCTCCCTGTGGAGGGAGCCATGGGGTTTTACGAGTCCCGAACTCATCATTGAACACACAGATGTAATTGTTGGGGGCTGGAGGCTGAGCTCCAGGGCCGCCAGGGATGCTCAGCCCACCTCTGCCTTCGTCAGCGTTTACTTTCATACTGGGTGGAGGTTGTTCGCGGCCAAGTCTATAAATAAAGGATTTACGATTAAGGTTATTAGCATCAGGTGGAACTAAACTCAGTACCCCAGAGTAGTGTGTGCAGAAATCAAAGTGCGGCGCATTTTGTTCTGATTAAAAAAAAATAATGACCAGAGCAGGTGGGTGGCAAGCAGGTGGGCTTGCCAAGGAGTGGTGTTTGCACGTCTCCGGGCCTTGCCCGGGTTCCCAGGGGGGTAGTGCCTCTTTGAATGATGCCCCTGAGTCTCAAAGGACCAGTGGCTGGGGCGGTGGTGGGGAGCATCAGGTCCTGAGCCCAGGGCTGTGGCCAGAGGGAGGTGGCTGTGTCTAATCTCCAGGGTCAGTGTCCCCAGGCACTGTCTCCGGTCAGGCTCACACTTGTTTGCATCAACGACCCATCCTGAGGGGAGCCTGCAAACGGAGGCTCGCTGTACCCCAGGGAGCAGTGCTGCCCGCCTCTCGTGGATGACCGAGCCACCCCCAGATCCTAACTTTAGGATAACATCTCAGAGGCCCTGAGCCCGCACGCTCCTGGATGTAAAAATCAGCCTGCTGTTGCAAACCAGCAAGGACCGCAGTGGGGTGGGGGCGAGAGGTGGGGGCTGGCTCCTGCCAGAAGACAGTGCCAGCCAGCTAGAGCCCACTGTCACCCTGGCCATCCATTCACTTGTTCACTGAATTCAGGGAGCTCCTCCTTCGGACCCCGCCCCTGGCCCTGGCGTGGCCTGGAGGCCTAGGTGTCTTTAAGGCCTGAGCGGGCTGGCCTGTGGTCCCAGCCACCACCCTGTCACTTGACTCCCCCCTTTGGGTAGAATTTCCTCTCCTGCCTCCTCCCTTCTTTCTTTTATTCTCTCTCTCCCTCTCTCCCTCCCTCTCTCTGTCTCCTTGTCACTTTCTTCCCTCATCTTTTCCTAAACCGAGACAGAGCAGTTTGTAATGGGCAAGAGCAAGTCAGCTTTATGTGTCCCTGAGGCCACCACCAGGATGGGCTGTAAATAATACTTTCCGCTGACCTCTCTCTAAAGCTGAGGACTGTGGGAGCCCCAGGCGGGACCCCCTGACGCCCCAGCTCGGTGACCTGTGGCATCTGAGTCTTAGGGAGGTTGGAGGCGGAGGCCCCCGGGACCTCCACTCCTCTCTGCTGTTACTGGCCAGCTGCTGGCATTTTGCAGCCAGAGCTGGAAGCCGGGCATCCCTGGGTCAGCTCGGGGAGGGGCCGAGGGTGCCCGTGGGGCGAGGTGGGGGGTGCTGAGAGGGTGGGGAGCAGGCAGCAGCACCCCACGGGGCTGTGCCAGAGGTGGGCTTAGCTGCTTGGGGAGCTGGTGCCTGGAACTTGTTGAAGAGGAAATGGATTCTGCGTGAAACGTGACACAAATTTATTTGGACAATTAATACACCATGTTAAGCTGCTTCTCTTCCTGGGCGGCCTCCCCCTCCAGGGTCTGCAGCAAGCTCTCCTGATGTGGGCAGAGAAGGCACTGGGGTGTCAGGGAAGATTTAATTCCTCCCTCTCGAAAAGGAATGTTGGGAGCAGGATGTTGGTGCAGACTAAAAATAGCCCCGCAGCCCCCAGCCTCGGCCTCCAGCCAGCACGTGCTTTGCCCAAGATTATGATGATTCTCACGTAAAGGAAAGACTAATGGATTTCTTCCTTGAGGCAATTAAAAAGTGATTTGTCACACACCGAGATGTATGGCTTTGTATTGGCAGATGGGAGGCTGCGGGAGGGCGGGGTGTGGGGTGATGGGTGGTGGGGAGGGGTCCTCAGCCGCTGTGTGGCTGGGGGGTCCTGGGAGGGAGAGGCGCGGGGGTGGGCACAGGCTCCGGCCCAGCTCCGCTAGAGGCCCCTCCCCTGGCTTCAGACCGAGGGGGGTCTGAATGTTTTCCAGGTCCTCAGACCCTTGGAAAAGCCCAGGAGCCCAAGGCAGTGCCCCTATGCCTTCACACCCTCCCCATCTCTCTGGCCTCACCCACAGGCAGAAGGCTGGTCTCAGGCTGTTCCTGCCACCTCTGCACTCATTTTGGGGGGTCCTGGCTACCCCCTTGTGCTTTCTTTCTTGATGAGGAAGCTATAGAGGATGAAAGGGACCCTCAGGCCTCAGGAGGGAGTCCCCTGACTCTGTAGTCGGAGAGCAGTGCAGGTACACTCAGGTCACCCCCCCGCCCCACCCCCGCAGAGGGCTCGGCTGTCCTGCCTTCACCCCTGCCTGGAGCCGGGCGCGGGGCCTGTCCTGGAGGAAGGCTCGAAAGGGATCCATGGCAGCACAGGGAAGTCCTTCCCTGATTCTGGGGGCCTGGGTTGGAAGCCCACTGCTGCCCCATAACTGGGCCTTGCCCCTGCGTGGAGCCAGAGGGAGGCCCCCTGGGATGCAGCCTAGGGCTGGAGTAGGGTCCCCGCCAGTCACACTCCAGCACTTCAGTGAGGGCCCCCGAGCCTGCACTCTGCTGTCATGTGACCCCTTTTCCTCCACTCATGTCATTTCCTCTAGTTGCTTTCATGTCTTTCGTGGCACCAGGCATCTAAGAGAGTAGCATCATTTGAAGCCACATGAACGCCAGCAGTTTGGGGCATTTTGTAGTAGATTAAAAAAAAATTCCATCCATCCTGAAGCTAGCATCCAGTTCAACGTTTTGTGGCTGCCCTGGAGGGACACTCAGAAAAGAGGAGCAGGGACGGCTGATCGGCTCCCAGGGGACCCACCCCGTCAGGGACCACAGGCTCAGCGCGGAAGCACCGTGCTTATTCCAAGGAGCCCTTCGCTCTCAGAAGCAGCTCAGCTTCAGAACTTTCAGGAACACAGAGGGAGGCAGAGGGTGCTAGCATCAGAGTCTGTGTCCTGGGACCACTTCTGAGACCAGCTCTGGGGACCCGGACACGCCTCTGCCACACCCGCTTCTGGTCTGGAGCCCTGGTGGCCAGTGCTCATCCCCTGCCTGGACCTGTGGTTCCTCCCCCAGGGTCCCTGGACCGTGAGCCTCTGTGTGGATTTGCAGCATAGTGACGAGGGCTGCCATGATTGAGGGCTCGCTCCCCTGGCCCCACCCAGAGCACGTCTGCATGGATTGGCACACGGAGTCCTCCCAGCGGCCCTGTGAGGTGGGCGCTACAGTGACTCATCCCATTTTAAGGATGAGGAGTGTGAGGCATGGGGAGGTTGAAGAGCACAAAGACTTCGAGACTTTGGAAGACGCACAGAGGCATCAAGTCATAAAAGTGGATGAAGAAGATGTGGTAGATTTATACCATGGAATACCACTCAGCCATAAAAAAGAATAAAATGCCATTTGCGGCAACATGGATGGACCTAGAGATCGTCACTCTAAGTGAAGTAAGCCAGAAAGAGAAAGAAAAATACCATGTGATATCACTTATATGTGGACTCTAAAAAAAAAGGACACTATGAACTCATCTACAAAACAGACAGAGACTTGCAGACATAGTAAACAATCTTATGGTTGCCAGGGAAGGGGGGTGGAAAGGGATACATCTGGGAGTTTGAGATTTACAAATGTTAGCCGCTATATATAAAAATAGATTTAAAAAGTTTCTTCTGTACAGCACAGGGAACTATGTTCAATATCTTGTAATAACCTTTAATGAAAAAGATTATGAAAACGAATATATGTGTGTATATGCATGACTGGGACACAGTGCTGTACCCCAAAAACTGACACGTTGTAACTGACTGTACTTCAGTTAAAAAAAAAGACAGAAAAGTGATGACTCCCTTGTATCACACTATTCTTTGCTGGGTCCTTTGACAAGAAGTCCATCTCTCCCTCCCTCCCTCCCTCCTTCCTTCCTTTTTTCATTCATTCCATCCTTCCATCTAAATACTTACTGAGCATATTAAGAGTGCAGATTCTGCTGGAGATGCGTTAGTGAATTAACAAAACAGAACAAAACCCAAACCCATGTTTTGTTCTCATGGATACAGAGCTTACATTTGGGAGGAAATGATAATGCACATTTAACGAGTCCCTACTGCGTGCCCAGCACACAGCTTCAAAGACTTGACTCCAGTGGACCTGAGTTTGAATCCTGGTTTTGCAGCTTACCATCCGTATGGCCCTGGGCAATGTCCTTAACTTCTCCGACTCTCAAATGTTCATCTATAACATGCCCCCAGCACTGCTGGGAGGGTACCTGGGGACAGTAACAGCCGTGAGACCACAGAGCTCCCTGGAGCGGGCTCGGTTTCCATAAATCTGGGAAACGCACGCACGTCCCTAGCTGCTAGGGACCGTCCGGCGCGTGGCTCCACAGCAAATCAATAGACTTAATATATAATAATAATCCGCTGAAAGGCACTTCGGTCAGCTCACCGCATCAGTGCCACACTAATAACAAATTACTCCTTAAATTATTAGCCTTGGTTCCTTCATGAAGCTCTGGTTCGGTGTGTAACGGGGCGGGAGGAGGACAAGGGGGGCCCGCTACCGCCCAGGGGGCCGTGCCCGGATCTCTCTGCAGGCGGGCGGTGGCTGCAGGCGGGCAGGGGGCCGGGCAGAGCTGCTGAGCCCCCCGGCCCAGGAGAGTCCACCTCACTTCTGGGGTGGGTCCTGATCATAGCTGCCGTTTATCAAACACCCACTGTGCACCGGGCTCCATGTTGCGCCACTCCACGCAAACCTCTAACAGCATCTTCATGAAGGCATTGCTTCCCCGGCTTACAGAGACAGAAATTAAGGTTCCTCGTCTTAGGCCTATAGCTCGTAAGTAGCTGATCTGAGATTTACACCCAGGCTGGCAGGACCCACACGTGAACATCTGTCACCTTCGTGCAGAGGAAGTACTCAGAGCAGGGAGATCATGGACCCTGAACCCAGTCATACGGCTCCAATGCCAGCTCTTCCATGTACTCACTGTGTGATGTCAGGTACGTGACGTGAGTGCTCTGTGCTCTAAGTGCCTCATCTGTAAAATGGGGGTGACAGTGGTAGCACCTGCCTCAAAGAGTGCTGTGTGGACAGAGTGTGCGGACAGATCTAACCGGGCGGGCGCGAGGCCAGGATGAGCTGTCACAGCCCATCCAGGATGTGTGTCATGTACACACTTTCTGTCTCATGGCTTCCCAAGGAGACGGAGGGGACGGCTGCTGGACCTCGGCACACGCAGCTGAGGGAGGAGGGATCAGGCAGGGCCCCCCACACAGGGGAGCAGGTAGAGGCATGTCCAAGGTCACAGGTACCTTGGGCAGGACCATCCATGCTTATCCCAGCCCCCCACATCTCCACCAGGCTGGCTCCGGCCTGCCTGGTCCTCTCCGCCCCGAGTTCCAGAAGGCTTGGTGGAGGCTCTACGCATTCTGTGCCCACAACAATCCCAGGGCGGGCAGGACCTGGCACAGACGACCAGCAGGGAGGAAGCTGAGGCTTCGAGCTGACCTCCCTGCAGGTTACAGGTGCAACGGGGACCAGCCTTGTTCTCCTCCTATCCTGCACTCGGGGCGGGGAGCATGGGACATGCTCTCACAAGCACTGTCAGGTGTGTAGGGTGACGTGTGGTGCAGTCGGTCTCCATTTATTCACCCATTCGTTCCTCAGCCACCTGGTTTCTTAGGTCTGACTTCCGACCTGCTCACAAACCTGGTGCAAGTTTCCAGGCCTCAGTGTCCTCCTCTGTCAGTGGGGACAGGTGTGTCCTTGCCCCTTTCTGGGACCACTGTGAGGGCACCGGCCACATCCCACGCAAAAGCTCCTTGTCCAGACACGCAGGCGCTCGACGGCAAGACGTCAGATACAGATCAGACTCAGAGCTGAGCAACGGGGCTCTTGGAAAGGAAGCAAGCTCCCTGGGGCCCCAAGGGAGACCCTTCCTTGGACTTCTCTTTAGGAAGGAAGAATTTTTCCTGAAATATTAACTGTGACTACCTTTGAGCGCCAAGCTTTGAGACGACTGCAATTTAAAATTAGTTCTGCCTGTTCTAGTTGTAGTTTCTAAGTTTTCAGCAACGAGCATGGGTTACCACTGTCATGGAAGATACAACTCAGGGTGTGAAATATCTCCTGGCCATTTCCCTCGGGGGCGAAGCCCTAGACTTCTGCTTTGTGATGGCCAACAAGGAAGGAGACCCACGCGGAGATCCTTAGGAACCAGGCCAGTCTCCTGTGTAAATCCAAGGCGGAGTCCTGGATTCCTCCCTCCTTCCAGGTCAGGACCGTCCCTGCTGCGTCGTGGTGCCAGCAACTGGGAGGTTAGGGTGCGACTGTGTCCTACCCACTGTCCTCCGCCCCAGGGTGAGGCCAAGGGAGGGCGGGGAGACCTAGGCCAGGTCTTCTCTGGAGCTGGAAGAGTCGCCCTTGGCTCCGGGAAGCTCAGGGGTCCTGCTCTGCGCCCTGCAGTGCAGAGGGCTGGACAGCTCCCGCGAAACTTGGCAGCCACAGAGCAAGGGTTCCAGGAGGGGCGGAGACGCGGGCCACATATCTAGGGTGTGGGGTGCGTGGGTGGCGCTGCAGCAGGCGGTGGGCATGTGCCCGGCCTGGGCATTACCCTCTGGGGGCCGTATCTAGGGTAATAGTGTTGCTATTTGCCCCAGTCTCAGGCCATTTTCAGAAAGAAAGGGGTCTGGAGAGGAGTGGGTGAGATAAACAAGCACAGGCTGAAATCTGTGGGGCTGAGAAGCACCGTCAGCCGTGGGGCTCTCAAGTGAAGGGCCCTCTCCCCTCAGCTGACTGGCGCATGAAGCTCAGACCTGGACCCTCATCTCCTTGGTTCTGGGCCAAGATACCGTCTTCTAGTGATTTCTATGAGGAGTGCCTGGGCTGGACCAGATGAGCGTTCTGACTTCTTTTCTGCCCAAGAAAGCATCGCTCCAAGTCAACCATACTGTTCCCTTCTACCTCCCTCCCCCGTCTGGGGCGTCTCTCCAAGGTCATGCTCCAGGCTCTGCGGTGCCCTTGACTCTGGTCCCAGCACACTGTGTGGCTCCCCTGTCCCCAGAGTTTAGGTATCTCAGTGCCCCCAGCAGGGAAGCTTCTCTGTGTTGTGAGGCCAGAGGTTGACCTGGGGCCCATCTTGCAGCCCAAGGATGTACTGTTTGGGGGATGATGGCTCTTGGTTCCATTCAGATGCTGACACCTCCTTAACTGGCAAGTTAGGTCAACTTTCTGAGCCTCAGCCGCCTTCTCTGAAAACAGTCATACCGTCTTCACAGTGTTGCTGCGAGACTAACACGAGACCATCATCTACTGAGCTGATGTGGTGGCTGGAATCAGTGACGCAGGGTCAGGGCAGGCCTGGCACCCCGCTCCTCGCCGGAGGGAAGGGCTGGCTGGCCAGGGGCAGGAGGAGACAGGCCTGCCGGAGCCTGACGATAGTCTGGGGAGAGGACAAACTTTCCTGGCACTCAAAGTCCCTGTTTGAAAGGCTGGTTTCCGGGAAACAGAGGCCCCAGCAGCTGTGTGAGGTGGAAAGTGATTTGATGCCCAGTGATGCAAAAAGAGTCGATTATTCAAACAAAGCTCCTGGAGGCGGCTGGCTGAGGCTCCGGTGAGGCTGGAGCCCGGCCTCGCCTACTGTTGGAGTGCAGAGCCAGGAGAGCCAGAGCCCCCATTTGAGCTGGGCCCGAGGATGCCCAGATGGTCCACTTCCAGAACCCAGGCTGTTCTTTACAGTGAGTGGCTGATCCTGTCCTACCAGGCCAGGAAGCGTGTGGTCCTTGCTGCTGCAAATTGTACCCAGCGAGCCAGCCCAGGTGGAAAGGGCCCCCCAGCGGTCATGTGCTGGCCCTGTCCTGCCTCAGTTCATCGTATCTTGTCCAGCCCAGGGGCTTCCTCTTGGAAGCCACTAGAAGAAGGTATCTCCACTCAGAGCCAGGGTGCTGAGGCTCCCACTCCACTTTTGTATCCTAATCAGTTAAGGGGAGAAGGCTCTTTATTCGAGAATCCCCACAATTGGCTGGGGCTCCCAGGACACCTGGCCCAGGTGCTAGCTCCCTGGTTAGAAGAGTCAGGGAGGTGATGACTCAGATCTGGGGTGGAGTGGGGGGGCATTATTTGTCTCCATCCCAACCTTAACACTGAGTATGGCACCTCACACAGTAAAGGGGACAATGCAGATGGGATTACGTTAAGGACCTTGAGATGGGAGTTGATCCCAGACTATCCTGGGGGAGGGGCCCCTTGGAGTCACAAGGGTCCACACCAGAGGCAGCAGGAGGGTCAGGAGTGGAGAAGGTGATGCGACTGCAGACGCAGAGGTTGGAGTGAGGCGGAGCCACAAGCCGAGCAACGTGAGCGGTCTCTCTCTAGAGGCTGGAAGAGGCCAAGAAGCAGATTCTCCCTAGAACCTCCAGGAGGGGCGTGGACCTGCCCTCACCTTGCCCAGGCTGATTCGGGACTTCCGGCCTCCAGAGCTGTGAGATAACACAGGTGTGGTTTTTAAGTCACAGAATCCACGGTAGTTCGTTTCAACAGCCACAGGAAACTCAGAAGGGCACTTTCCTTGCAGGCATCACGTCTCAGGAGGCTGAGGAATCTGGAGGTTTTAGTTTCACTGCCACCGTGGGCTATTCTGACGACACTTTCAGCCGCTGCTGACGCGTGAATGTCTTGAGTCAGAGTCACACAGACATAGGCACTCAAACCACGGATGTCCCCATCTCTGTGACCTGGGACTGGAGTTGGGGCGGGAGGAGGCGATAACGGAAGAGGGGTGTCTGGCACACACACCACTCTTGTGAAATGCACCTGCCGGCCCCGCCCGGGCACCTTCATGAAGAATCGCAGGCGGCCTTGCCAGGACCTGGGGACAGGCGTCATCCGCTCCATTCACCAGATGAGCAAAGGCGTGTGAGAGACGCTGAGGGGCTTGCTCGGGTCAGGCAGCTGGGAAGCGCTGCAGGTGGGGCTCAGGGAGCCGCGCCTTTTCTAATCCCCCCGCCACCGGGTCCCACACGGTCTTGTGTATCAAGTTTGGCTTTGTGCAGACCAGGTACCAAAAGAGGCCCCGCTCACCTACACGGAGGACACAGGGACTCGTTTTTCAAGCATTCAAGTGCCCACTGAGGGCCAGGTGCCCTCCTGGGGCTCAGGGACAGGAGGGCTGGGACGGCAGAGGCGGAGGACCCAGAGTCTGCCGGGGGTCGGGCACATCCATCCAGAGCCGCCCTCCCATCTCTGGGCAGCCGGTGGGGGGAGGGTGAACCGGAGCCTGGGGTCACAGGTGGCTGTCACTCTTGTTCCTTCTCAAGCCTGTAGACGGAGCCCTGTGTGCTATGGTGGCCTCTGGACTTTCAGGACATGGCTCCCATAAGAAGAGTGAATAAGACATGGATAAGGTGTGAGCAGACGTCGAAAGCCGTGCCCTGGCGCAGGGGGCCTGTGCTGGCCGGCCAGCTCCATCTCCAGCTGAACGGTCCTCAGGCTCCAGGGAAGAGCAGGAGAGCCTAGTGCCTCAGCTAATGGCTTGAGGGCTTCCCTGCCGCCTGGCTCTCCAGATTCCTTTGGCAACTGGCCAAGCAGCAGGAGACCACACAGTCCAGGGCATCTTGTGTCTGGGGTCAGACAGACCAGGCTTGAATCTCGATTGTACACACACCCGCTGGGTAACCCAGGGCAAGTCCCTTCCCACCAGTTTCTCCCTCGGTAACATGGGCCTAGTGACACCCCCCCCCCCACCTCCACTAAGGGACTGCTGTACACACGACAGGACATCTCACCAGGCATTAGGTCCCTCCATGGATGGAGCCTGTTGGATGGAGCAGGACCTGGGGGCCAGGAGTTCCCCAGTGTAGGAGGGGGTTCCTCCCAGACTCTGCTTTACCCTCACTCCCTGAAGGGCCCAGACCTGACCCACACTGCCCTAGGGGCCCGCAGGAGCTCGGAATTTCACAAATCCCAGGAAAAAACGAGGTGTGGCCGCTGCTAGTCCAGGCTGGAACGGCGGGGGTATGGCCGTCGCTGACAGGGGTGGGGTGGATTCCGGTCTCTCTCCAGAGCATCCCCACCCCGACCAGTCCTTCCTGCTTTCTGACTGTGCCTTGGGCCATATCCAGTCTGAACGAAGCCACACTGACCTCTGTGTCCTCACAACCTCCCCTTTCCTCCTCCTCAGCACAGACATCAGGAGAATGAACCATAAACAGGCCCTTCCGGTGCAGGGCAGGCTCCTCCTGGGGCGTGGGGCCTTGGGACTGCTCCCTCACGGGGCTTCAGGGTGCCGAGCAGGGCTGGCCAGGGAAGCGGAAGAGGGTGGGGGCTAGTTCCCGCAGGGCCACTTCTTGGATGCAAACTCAGGCACTGGCTATTTCAGGCCATTGGGTCAGAAAGGGGTCTCCCGGGGCTGCCTGCTTGTCCCCTTCTCCTCCTCTGCCCCTTGTGACACTGGTCTCCCCAGGTGGCCAGGAGCCCTGGCAGGGTGAGGAACAAGGCAAGGCTGGCCCCTGTCCCCCCACTCCCCAGATCCTCTGCTGTCCCCTCTGCTCCGGGCCAGCCGCCCAGGGTTTCACCCCAGTCACCCTGGGCCTCCTCTGCCAGGGAACCCGGTCCTCACAGGCCCAGACGGGACACGCGCCTGCCCATCAGAGGCCCGGCGCTTCCCGCTGCCCCCGAAGCCCCTTCCTGTGTCTTTTCTCTCCTGTTTGTCCTTCTTCCGTTTTCAGGAGAGAATGTCTCTCCTCTGGGGAGCCTCCCCACAGAGTTCTGTCCGTACATAAACTCCTGATATTTGGTTCATCCTGGGTTTTCTGCCTTGATTTTGATTTTAAAAAATACTGTTTTGCCATATCACTTGGCCTGATCACTGAGGTTTCCTGCACCCCCTTAAATCTTGTACCCAAGGAGGGGCAAGTGCATGACCTTCTCTCACTCGAATCTGGGAGGGGGGACTCCCACAGGCCCTGGGCTGGTGGGGTGGTGGGACGGGCCATATGTCCTGCACTAGCCTGCCTGCCTCCCCTCTCAGACTGTGGCAGCCCCCACCATCCCTGCTGCGTCTCCCTGGCCTGGGCAGTAACTGGCCTGCAGGCAGTGGGTGCTCCGTAAGTTCTCGGGGGGGGGGGTGCCTGGCTCCGTCAGGGCCCTCCAAGCTTGACTGCAGCCTGAGCGGGAGGAGGGGCAGTGCGGGAGCAGGGGAGGGTGCTAGCCAGGTATCTCTGGGAATCTGCTCTCATCCTCCCGGCTGGGGCTGTTCAAGGGACAATGAGCCTCCCTCTGCTCCCAGGAGCCGGTGAGATGGTGCGCAGGACTGTGATGCTGAAAACCATGAACTCAGCCTCCTCCAATTTAGCCAGGCTTTGCCTGAGGCCACACTGATAATAATATTATTATTATTGAAGAAATTTGCATCTAGAGAAATTGTTCCCTTGATTAAAAAAAAAAAAAAAACAAGAACATCAGCAGCATTTCATCCTGCAGCTGCGGCTGCGGCTGCGGCTGCGCTGTGGCTGCGTCTGCGGCTGTGGCTACGGTTGCGGCTGTGGCTGTGGCTGTGGCTGTGGTTGCAGCTGTGGCTACGGGGAACGCAGCAGTTCACGGCTCTGGTGTCAGGCCTGGGACTGGGAGGGCATGAGGAGGTCGGTGGTACCGGGCTTGCCATGGGCTGCAGGCTCTGGTATGGGAGGGGGTGGTAAAACAGGGGCCGAGGGCCAGCTGGAGGGCAGCCAGTAGAGGGTGGGCTCTGGGAGGTTCTTTGTAAAACATGCTTCCTGGAAAAGAAGATGGTGGAGTGGTACCCAGGGCCCGGCCTGAAGGGATCAGGGCTTGCTGAATGAGCGAATGAACGAATGGGTCAATACGTGAATGAGGGTGTGGCCCGCACTGGTTCGCCAGAGCACATTTCCCTGGCTGTTGCTGGGAGTGTGACACAACAGAGGGGCCTCAGCAGAGGAGAGCAGGATGGATGGGAGAGAAGATAGGATTTTGAGTCCGAAACCTGAGCTGAGGGCCCTGGACGCCTCACCCGCCACTGTGGAACGCAGCCCTGGGGACAGGACAAACTGGTGATTCCCGAAGTTTCAGACTGTACGCACAGCAGAGTTTAACAAATGAGAGCGTCTCCGGCAAGTTAGAGACAGAGAGAAATGATCTCATCTCGATAAAAAGCACCTACAAAAAGCCTACAGCTAACATCACATTTAATGGTGAGACCGAATGCTTTTCCCCCAAAACAGGACGCTTGCTTTCTCAACTCTTCTGCAACATAGTGCAGTGAATTCAATCACAATCATAATAAGGCAAGAAAAAAAAGGCTTACAGATTGGCCAGAAGGAAATAAAACTGTCCCTATTTGCAGATACCATGATTGTCTACATAGAGAATCCCAAGGAACCTAAAAAATCTGCAAAAAAATAAAGTAGAGCTAATAAGTGAGTGCGTCCAAGTCACAGGCTGCAAGATCGACACAGAAGGAGCTACTGCATTTCTATATACGAATCACGAACATGTGGAAACTGAAATTAAAAGCACTATTTACAATAACTCCAAAGAAAATTAAAATTTTAAGTGTACAGTTCACACATGATCCATATGCTGAAAATTACAAAATGTTGATGGACGAAACCAAAGAAGACCCAATACGTGAGACACGTCTATACTTTGTTCATGGACTGTAAGACCCAACATAGTGAAGAGGTCAGTTATCTCCAAATTTATCGATACATTTAAGGCAATTTCTATTAAAATCACAGTAATATTTTTGATAGTCATAGACAAATGTATTCTATATTTTATAGGGAAAGACACGGGGTGTAGAATCACTAAAACAACACTGACAAATTAAAATAAAGTAGGAGAAACCACTTTACCTCATATTGGGGACTAACTACACACACACACACACACACACACACACATACACACACACACACACGGCAATCAGGACAGTTGGAAACACAGACACGTAGACTGATAGAACATAATGTGTAACCCAGACATGGCCCCAGACAAATAAACTCAAATTATTTTTGACCAAGTTACACAAACAATTCAGTGGAGGAAGAACACTCTTTTCCCCAAACGGTGCTAGAGTCATTGGACATCCAGAGGCAAAAAAAAAAAAAAACAAAAACCTGGACCTAAACCTCACACCTTATACAAAAAGTAACCGCACAGATATAATTGTAAAAAGTAAAACTACAAAACTTTTAGGAAAAAACATAGGAGAACATACTCAGGACCTAGGGCCGGGCAGAGCTCCCAGACAGGACATGGAAAGCCTGGTCCAAGAAGGGAAAGATGGATGCAGCGGACCTCATCAAAATGAGATTAAATTAATCTGTAAAAGCCCTTTGAAGGGGACGGAAAGGCAAGCTACAGTTTAGGAGGCAATGTCTGCGAACCACGTGTTCAACAGCGGACTAGCACTGAGGATGCATAAAGAAACTTTCAAAATGCAACAGTAAAAGCCAGCAAGCAATCCGATTAGAAAATGGGCAAAAGCCGTGAATAGAAGTTTCCTCGAAGCTGACACGCAGATGGTAAGTAAGCACATAAAAACATGTTCGCCATCATTAGCTTTCAAAGAAATGTAAATTAAAACCGTAATGAGACATTACAGCACACCCATCAGAAAGGCTCAGATTAAAGGTGGTGACGACCTCCGGCTCTGGTGAGGAGGTGGGAGAGGGAAGCCCACTCGCCCTGCTGGTGGGAAGGTCAAATGGCACAGCCCCTCCGGAGAAGAGTTTCTCACAAAGCTAAGCACGCAGCTATCTCTCACCCAGCAATCGTGCTCAGGCACTTATCACAGAGAAATAAGACTTAATTCACAAAATACCTGCACGTGATGTTCACAACAGCTTTATCTGCAGCCACAAAACGGAAACCCCAGAGATCTCTCACTGGGTGAATGGTTAAGCAACAGTGGTACCTCCACACCATGGAGCATTACTCAGCCACTGCAAAGAGCAAGCTATTGATACATGCAACAGCGTGAATGAACTTCCAGTCGACGTCTTGATTGCGGCGGTCGATACGCAAAAATGTACACATAATAAAACTGGACGGAAATAAACACACGCGTGGATGTGCAAATAAGAGCAAGTAGAAGTGGAGAGAGCCGTGCAGGATGGCTGATCGCCCCGGTGTCACTGTTCTCCTTGCGGCGCTGCAGCAGCGTCTTGCAAAACATTACCGTCGGAGGAAACTAGCTAAAGGGTAAATGGGATCTCTGCGCTCCTCCTTACAACTGCGTGTGAATCTACAATGATCTCAGTAAAAATTTTCAATTAAAGATGAGAGGGCTGCCAGGGATGTTGCCTTTTAATTGTGCCAAATAAGTCATTAAAAAATAATTACCCCATCTACTACTGCTGTCACCGCACTTTCATAAGAGAAAGGGCATTTTAAGCGTAAAAAAAAGAAGCAGGAAGGTCACAGTCTCAGAACAAAAGACGGTCTTTTAAAAAGGAACATTTAGCTTATGAAAAGCTCACCACATTTTTCGTATTTCTCTCATTTCTCCAAGGACTGATGAGAACTTGATCCTAAGCTAGAAAGGATTAAAGACAAGCGTTTGGGAGCCACTAATATTAAGTGCTGGCTCGTCAGGTGTTATTCGTGGGAAGGTGGTGAGTGTGTGTGTGTGCATTTGCCTGGAGGGGATTTGCAGGCTCCGGCTGTTCCCGGGATAGGCTGATCTGGATACAGGCCAGGATGCTCCAAAAGGCACCTGGGGGTCAGGAGTGAGGAAGGTGCCGGGGCTTTTCTTAGACTGGAGGCATGAGACAGGAATGTCCTCTTCCACATTCTGCAGCAAGATACAGAGGCTGCGTGGACCTTTGGGTCCTCAGTGTGGGAGCCCAGGATGGCTGGGAGCCCAGGACAGCTGGGACCAACCTCAGCAGCCAGAGCAGCCCGACACGGTGCCCGGTGAGATGCCCCTGCTGTCCTCTTGGGGGGCTGCCCCAGCCAGGCCGGCGGGCAGATCATGGGTCCCCACGGCTTCTATCCTGCCGCAGGGGGAGGCATCCCTTTCAGCTGGACCCTCTCGGGGGCAGGTCACCCCCTGACACTCGTGACTGATGGCTCGATGAGACTGGGATCCCAGGGGGTGCCCCGCTTGGCCCACCTCCCAGCCGAGAAGCTCCCACTCAGCACTTCTGAGAAGGGCCTCACCCCGGTGCCTGGCCACCAATTGAATAACTCTCAGCTTCAACTGATTCCATTTGGTCGGAAATTAGATTTCTCCCAGCCAGCTCCAGGCACTTCATGTAAGCAGAACTGCGCAGAGGAAAGTAAGTCCCCGGTGGAGGCCACTGTCAGCCTGTGTCTGCTCGAGGCGTGTGGGCAGACACCAGCCGCACACGCCGGCCACGCTCCCTTTGAACACAGAGAGTGCCTTTGCCGGAACTTTCCCTGAGTGGGCTGTTGCATGGTGGAGGGGCACCACAGGGGCTGAAATGACCGGAGAGGCCCACATCTCACCATCCTCAGGTGGGGTGATGGGAAAGCGGAGGACAGTGGTGGAGACTGAGGTGTCCAACCAGCAAGGGGCCTGCTTCCACACGCCCCTGTTAAAACAGCCATCGTGGAGGGGGTGATGTGTTTGGCCCAGAGCCCCAGACCCCCAGACCCAGAACTGGAGCTGGGCATGTTTCCTAAATGCAAACATGTGTTCCTCCATTCAAGCAAGTGGCCTTGCCATGAATTCATCCATCCATCCATCCAGGTATCCAGATGTCCATTCATCCATCGTCTACTGCATCCCAGGGCCTGGGAGGAATCCATCGGAATAGTTAAGAGCTCAGAGTTGGAACTACACTGTTTGGGTTCGAATCCCAGCTCCACCAGCTACTAGCTGTGAATTTACACAAGTCACTCAACTTCTCAGTGCCTCAGTTTCCTGAACCTCGACACAGAGATAGGAATAGCACGACCCTCTAGGGTGGTTTCCAAAGTGACATGATTCCACGCAGGTAAAGAGTTTAACACAATGCATGAGAGAAGAAGCCCTCAGAGGAGCTTAAACACACACACACACACCCTGCATCAGACGCTGGGACACCGAGAAGCCAAGGCGGCCTGCGGGCCCCAAAGAAATCTGTAGTCGATGCACATCCAGCAACAGCTTAGGACAGAGCTTTCTGAACTTGAATGTGGGGAGTGTTTGAAAGGCTGACCCCACAGGAACCAAGGTGGGCCCAGGACTCGGCGTCTCTAATAAGGTCCCGAGTGCTTCTGATGCAACGGTCCATGGGCCACGGGAGGCTGGGAGGGGTGGGTTCAGGGCTCCTTCCCAGAGTAGACTCTCAGTTTTGAGGTGATTTTTGAAAAAAAAAAAAAAAGGGAAGAGGAGGAGGTGGGCAGTCCAGGTGGGGGGCTGCAGCTGACAGGCAGCCTGGGGCTGTTGGGGAACCACAAGGTGGGTCTGTGAGCCCTGAGCCCCGTGTTCCTGGAGACAGAGCCGGGGTGCCCGCGCAGGGCAGTGGGAGTCCCCAGAGCGCGGGGGGCTCTGTGCAGGAGTTGCAAACCCCCACAGGGCAGATGAGGGTCCTTTGCAGGCTCCTGGGTGGGGAATGGCATGGAGTGGGACGGGTTGGAAAGATCACCGCTGTGGACTGTGGAGCAGAGAGGGACAAAGGACACTGATGTCCCCGAGACGAGCAGGACGTGAGGACAACAGCTGAGGGCAGAGGTGGCAAAGCGGGGAGGGCATGGCCTCACAGACAGAGGCGGGACGGACCGGGGAATGTTTAGGGTAGTACTGACAGGTGTGAGTGTCCAGGTTGGGGTGAAAGCAGTGGCAGAGGAGAGGCAGGTGGGAGGGGAGGGCGCGGATACCGAGCTCAGCGTCGCCCTCACCGAGTGGAGGGTCAGGGGCTGCCCGAGGGGCGTGTCCAACAGGTGCTGGATATGCAGGTCTGCAGAGTGGTGGTGGCTGGAGGCTGGACATGGAGGTGTGGGCATCATTGGCCCAGGTCCTGGGGGTGGTCCAGTGGCTCAAGTCAATATGCAGTGAGGCAGGGACAAGGAAGGTCCCGGCTGAGGAACATTCAAGAGAGACAGAGCTGGGAAGAAGCCTGTCTCCAGCTGCAAAGATCCCTGGACTGCTCGATGGGGCTTCTGGGCTGCCCTGCACACGAGGGCTCCGGGTGTGTGGGATTCCCTCCACAGGAGCCCCAGGGAGGCGCCTTCCCAACCTGACTGAAGACCTTACCTGCCCCTCCTGCCTCTCCCAGCTCCTGCCCACCTGCCGAGGCTGCAAGGAGACAGGTGGGTCCTCCCCCAAACTCCTCGCCCGCCAGCACAGAGCTCCACGCGGCACCCGCACAACTCTGATACCTCACCCTGCAAATGAGCTGTTGATGATTTGAAAAGACTTCTAATTAGAGCATCTGTTTATGATCTCAACTTCAGATGCATATTAGCATTTTCCTTCCTTCTCCTTTTTATCTGGAGCAGGGTGGCTGTGGTGGCGGGTGGGCAGGGAGGAAGGCCAGGAGATGTCCTTGGGGACTGTCTTCCTTTGGCAGCAGGGGGAGGGGGCTCTGCCCCCGCCCCTCCCCTCAGCGCCTGGGCCGCCATCCTCTCGCAGTGGCTGGCAGGCAAGCGGACATCCCAGGCAGTTTTTTCCAGAGAACTTAACAAGGGTGTTGCCAACTGTGACCTCAGAAGGGAGATTGGTATTCACCAGGCTCCCTCTGCCCACGGGATGTGTATTTTTGTTGTGTCCAAGGGTAGCCATGAGGTTTTGTTACATTTGGCTTCTGGAGAGCAGGCAGCAGAGAGTGGCGGGCACACCACGTTTCCGGAAGAGCTGACTAAGAGGGGCGTGAGGCTCGCCGTCCTCACCCAGCAGGGAGACCCTGGCTCCTTCACCAGAACCAGCTCTGGGTGGGCGAAGGGCCTGTCTCCTCTAGGGCCAGCGAGAGGCCCAGGCTCCCCGCCCACCAGGCTGGCCAGCCTTATGCTCTGTTCGCTTGGCTGACTTCTCTAAAGGGCAGGCTGGGGGTGCGTCACCTGCACGGACCCCTCACCTCTTGCATCCTGTCACCCAGCACTGGGGCTGTCACTCGGGCTCCTGATGAACTGGCGCAGGCGCAGATGAGGGTCCAGCCCAGGATGGAGGGGCCCACGGAGAGGGGAGAAGAGGCATGTAAGGAGCGGGGGTGGCTCAGCCTCTAGGAGGTCCAGCCCTGCCTCTGGAGGAGGATTCTAGAGGTCTGGGGCTCTAACTGCCAGCTCTGATTTACCAGGTGTTTCTTTCAAATTGCATAAGAAAGTCTGCAGCCAGCCCTGGGAAACGCTGCTAAGGTCCCCGCCCCAGACAGGTTCTTCCTAAACACGCCCCGCCACCCTGAGGCTGCCCAATGCCTTCCCACCCCCCCATCTCCGAAAAGCTTCTCTGTGGCCTGAGCCCTCTTCTCCAGGCCAGAAAATCAGGAATGTCTGATGGTTCTGTTGGTTGCTCAAGCTTCATAAGCAAGAGGCTTGACTTCAGAAACGGCTCCTGGGTCAGGCCAGAGTCACAGGCACTCAGAGCTGGGTGCAGAAGGTTTCCTCCAGGCCGCCTCGGGGGACCACCACCTACCACGACAGGACTTCTTTTTACGGGACCTCGGCTTGGACTTTGTTTGGCCCCCTTATCTGTTTCGGGATGGATCTCATCATCAGAAAGAAGGTCCCAGGACAGAAAAGACACCATACTTCTCTCTCTGCAGGCAGGAAGTGGGGCCGAGAGGGTGTATGGGAGCAGGGGTTGGTTGCCCTAGGCACCTCTGACCTTGAAGGTTCAAGGACAAACCCCATATATCACCCCCATCTCCCTACCAGCTCAGCTGGGGTTGCCCACCCAGGAATTTACAAGCCCTTCTGAAGCCTGCGTGTCCTTTTTACTTATTTTTCCCTTTGGAATAATATGAGTAGAGAAGATAATATGTTACCTCCACCCCCACCAAAAAAAAGAAGAGCTAATATGCACCAAAGAGCTTTGTAAGCTGAGAGTTAGCACAGACAACTGCAGAAAAGGAGGTGAGTTTTAGCAGCGCCCCCGAAGCGCCAGCCTCTGCGCCAGGTTCTGCCGCCCTCCCCACATCGCAGAAGAGCAGTATTACTACACCCATTTCACAGGTGGGGAACAGCTTCAGGGAAACCAAGACAGTTGGCCAAGTCACAGGCGGAACTGGACTCAAAGCTCCTCCTCCTACGAAGTCCCCCTGGGACCCAACAATTCCACCTCCAGGAATCTACCCTGTGGGTATAATCAGACATAAAAAGCATGTTCAGAAGAGTCCTGATAATTAGCTGTGAAGAATTATAAATAATCAAATGGCCAGCTACCGGAGGCTGGTTACGTAAATCATGGAGTATTTGTAGAAGGGAGTATAATGTGGCTCCTGAAAGAGAATGTGCGATCTACATCCCTTAGCCCGGAAAGATGCTCACGAGATGTTACGTAGTGAAAAAGAAAAAAAAAAGCAGTTTACAAGAGAGCAGGAAATTATATGAGTATATTTAAAGATAAAAGTCCACCTAGTTATGTGCCTAAAAATAGCCTGAAAGTTCATACACTAAAAATATTAAGAGTTATTATATCTGGAGGGCGGGATTTCATGTGATTTCTATTAGCTTTTTACTTTTCTGTATTGGATTTTAAAACATGGGCACAAGTGATTTTCATAATTAAAAAGGAATAATAGAGCAGTGTCCATTTCACAAAGAAGAGCTCACTAAATGCCCCGAGCATGGACTCCCTTCACTGCAGAGAGGACTTCCTTTCATTTCTCTAAAAATATGTGATCTCTCCCTCGGGGCCCCTTCCTGTGGACCCTGAGGAGGGAGCAGGTCTGTGACAATCAGTTGGTTTTCTGCCACGCCTTGGAGGGATCAAGGTCTTCCCAGCCTTGGTCCCTCCTCCCTTTCTATGTGGGGTTCTCCCTCCCATCTTGGGGTTAAAGAATGAGAAACACAAAATCCTGCAACATCTGAGCAGGAGGGAGCCTTGGGGAGCCATCTGGTCTACCCCTTACCCCAACTCCAGCTGCCCCTACCTTTAGCCTGGCCATTTTGGATGGTCCAGGTCTGCAGGGGCTGCATTGCAGCCACGAGGAAGCTTCTCCCAGGCCAGAGGAGGGCCGTATGGGCTCTGGACCCTGGCCAGCAAGCTGCCTAGCTGCCACTGGCCGCCCCTACGTCCCCTGCCTCTTCCCAGCCCCCATTCCACAGCATGACTCCAACAGGACAGCAGAACAATTTAATTCCTATTACAGTATAAAAATTAATAACATTAAAATGTCATGATCATCCCACACTAATTAAGCATCTAATGAATAATTAGCTGTGGACACATCTGACATTTTTGGTCATTAACTTGAGCAAGTGTTTAAAGTTCCCAACAAAACCCCTCTGTGGTGGAGCCTGTAACTCTGTGCTCAGCAGCAGAGACTACAGAAGCAACATGCATTTCCCAGTGTGCAGGGAGGCAGGGGTGCCAGGGGCTGGTCCCGGGGAGCCTGGTGCAGGGCCGGCCCTCTCTAACTTGGAAAGCTGTGCTGGGGAGAGCGTGACACAGGGTGGGGGCCCACGTCATGAAGCCTTGGGGGCCATCAGCAGCCTGAGCGCCTGGGTCTGGGCCACCAGGCGCCACAGTCCCTCGGCACCAGGCAGACTGTCTTACTGGGGCCTGTGCCCTCTGACCTGTCGCCCTCCTCACCTGTTAAAATTCAAGGAGAAGCAAGAACCTGGGGTCATCTAGCAGACCTGCCCATCCAGCAAAGTGAACTCTGGTGTCTGAGGCTTATGCAAGGTGTCTGCTGAGCAGGGGCTGAAGGGATAGTTGCCTGGGAGACCACTGGAGCCTGGACTCCCCTCCTGCCCTCTGGTGCCTCTCACTTCCAGATAAGCTGGGGCACAGGGGAGAAGTCACCCTGCCAAGGGACAGCCTGGCCTCCCAGCAAGAGCCCTGGACAGGGTTTAAACTGGAGGATGACAACCCCAGGTTGCAAGACCACTTTCGATCCAGCCCTTGAGATAGCTCTGTGCTCAGTACTCACATACTTAACCCCAGGAGAAAATGGGGCACAGAGAGGTTAAGTGACTCACCCAAAGTCACCCAGCAGGAAAGCACCAGTGCCTAGATAAGAATCAGGCCTTCTGGCGCCATAGTCTGCGATTTAGAGCCCTCTCTTTATGGTTCCTTTGTAACTTCTTAAGGAAGCCTCCCAAGGTTGCAAGAGCAAGGACCTGCCAGAGCCAGATGAAAATCGCCCCGAGGGAGTGATGCTGACAAGGGTTCACAATCTCAGGCGGAGGAAGACTTCACGGACCCCTCTGGGCTCTCAAGGCCAAGCAGAGAGCCACAGACACCTTGTCCTTTCGGTTTTCCTGGTTTTCCTCCAGGTCTGTCTTGAATCTCAGTCATACATCTCCGCTGGCGGGCTCTGCAGCTAATAAAGAGGGAGCCTCAGGGGTTCCGCGTGGAACAGCCTCAGCACCCCAGGATCACAGCTGTTGGATCTGCTCCCAAGGTGTCGCTGAGGGAGGATGGCGCCCCTCCCCCTGCCGTTCCTGGGTACCTCGGGGAACGTGACTGTCTTGGTCGGCTTGGGCTGCTAAGACAAAATATGGCAGGCTGGGCGGCTGAGACAACAGACGTTCACTTCTTAGAGTCTGGAGGCTGGAAGTCCGCGATCAAGGTGCTGGAGGACTTGGCTCCTGGTGAGGGCCCTCCTCCTGGGTTGCAGATGCCACGTCTCCCGTGGCAGTGACAGATCTCGGGTCTCCTCCTCTTCTTATGAGGACACATCCCATCCTGGGGGCCACTCTCATGACCTCATCTAACTCGAATCACTGGCAGAGGCCCCATTGGGAGCTAGGGCTTTAAGATATTTTGGGGGGGGGGACCAATCATTCAGTCCATGGCATAACCTTACTTGGAAATAGGGTCACTGCAGATGTAATGGGTTAAGATGAGGTCACACTGGAGTAGGGTGGCCCCTGCTCCAACATGACTGGTGTCCTTGTGAAAAGGGGAAATTTGGACACAGAGGCACATAGGGGGATGGGATGTGAAGAGGAAGGCAGAGGTGGGGGTGATCGTCACAAGCCCTGGAACCCCAGGATTATCAGCAAACCAGCAGCAGCTGGGAGAGACACCTGGACCAGGTCCTCCCTCAGCCCCATTTGGAACCAACCCTGCCATCACCTCGGTCTTGGTCTCCCAGTCTCCAGAACTGGGCGTCCGTAACTTTTGGTTGTTAAGCTGGGATGGGTGCCAGCAACTGTCATTTCTTTTATAGGCTCCCTGGCCTGAGGACTGCCAGTCTTCACTTTTCCACTTTCCAAAAAGGTGACTCTGACCAATGCTTTAATGAAAACAGGGAGCGTCATTTAAAGTCCTGTTGTGCCGAGCGTGGCAACTCTTTCTAGCGTGAGAATCGGTTGGAAAGGTGTGTCTGGTCCCTGGGCCCGTGTGCTTGGCCAAAGGGACCTATATTGCCTGGAGTGAAATGACTTAAGAATGACAGAGACTGTGGGCCGGGAGACTCACTGGTGAGCGGGGAGCCTTTTCCCCACTGGCGGCCCAGAGACCAGGAGGGGATCCAGGCAGCTTTGTGTGGTCCAGTCCTGGCCTCGGGCCTCAGTGCATTTTTTATGGCCAAGTTATAAACCTCTGAGAAATGGGGTTTATAATGGAAACTCTGACACCACCTAAGATATCGCAGCACTGCCGGGTGCGCGCGGAACACAGCCCTAATTCATACCCCACTCAGGGACCCCAGGCCATTCTGAAACTTACAGACAATAATCCAGAAAGAGAGTAAACCAGGAGGAGGAGAAACAGTGCCAGTGTCCGTGGACTATGAAGTCTGCTGAGGCCGACAGCTCAGAAATCAAGCCAGTGTAACAGGCTCTGGTCTCTACCCTGCGCTCTGGTGTCCCCCACCCACCCCCGCCGGGGACCTGGTGGAGACGTGCGGCCCCACCATCTGGCCAGATGCCACTCCGTTCATCTACCAGCTGTGTTCTTAGGGTGAGGACTGGAGAACGTGGAAGAGGGAAGAGAGGGGCCCAACCAGCTTTGATGGAACAGATGTGTTTATAAGAAGGTTCCAGATGGGGTGAAGGGGGCAAACCGTCTACTCACTGGAGACACAATTTATCCCTAAATGGGGGCAGAGGCAGCTGTGCCCACGCGGCTTGCCGCCCCCAGATCTTGGCTTTGCTGCCCCAGAGACAACCTTCCTTCCCAGGGGCCGCTCTCTTGCCCGCCTGCCTGGGAGGGATCGGCAGCAGCAGATGAGGGTGGGAGGCCCAGCCTGTCCTCCCTGCGTGGCAGGCAGGGCTTGGGGCACCTGTGATGGGCCGGGCACGGGCAGCCAGGCTCAGTCCCCACCCATTTAGCATTTAGCTCTGGGTCTCGGGCCACGGCCATCTTTTCACGTGTTTTCCAGCCCTCTGATGACCCTGACTTTCTTACTCCGTAGCTGAGTGTGTAGCAGAAACCAGGATGGAGACAAGGGCCCTGGAGGCAACTTCCTCCTCTCTCCTCAAGTGCTAGGTCTGGATATCCTTGGACACTCGCTCCCTGGTCCTGGGACCCTATCCCTCCTTCCACCCTTTCTTCCTTCTTCATTCATTCATTCCATTCAACAAATATTTTCTGGACATTTGCCGTGAGCTGGGCTCAGCGCTGGGTTCTGAGGATGCACAGAGGACTCGGGGAACCAAAGTTTGGTGGGGAGTCACTATGTTAGTGAACCCAGGCACTAAAGCAGGTCCCCATGCATTTTCATCCATGCCCCCATGTTCTGTTCTTCTTCACTGCTACGTGGAATTTCAAAGTGACTGTTACGACTAACAACAAGCAAAGCCACCAACACTTCGGGGAGGCTTTTTCAAAGCACACCAGCCCCACATCCAGCTTCCAGAGGACTCCTAACTGCCTCTTCTGCTGGAGAAGTAGTTCCCTCTCTTGGCCACTGGCATTCACAAGGGTCACCATGGCCAGGACAGGGTCTGCATAGCTGGTGACAGGGGACGGAAGCCATGGGCCTAACACGGTGTGGGCCACACGGCGGGCCCTGTGCTGCTGCAGAGCACGGGCTGAGTCAGAGACCAGGTCAAAGCCAGTTTCCCCACCTCTTAGATGAGTGGGGGGCCTCACTCCTCTGCGCTCCAGGTCCCCCAGCCGTACTCTACCTGGTAAGGGTGTTGGCAGGTTTTACAGGATAACAAGCAAAGGGCCGGCTCCCTGTCTGGAACACAGAGAGTGCTCAGTAAACCTCGCTGGTACTGGAACAATTTGTTGAAAGAACAAATGAGAGCGGGAACTGTGTGAGCAAAGGCCCTGAGGCAGGGTCCAGCATTCAGTCGACACACTCGTGTTGAATGGCTGCCGTGAGCTGGTGAAGGCGCCACCATGTGAACAGCAGGGAGACAATAACAGCCCTTCCTGGGGGGGTGGGGGGGTGGAGCTTGAGAGGAGGGGGCACACCTGCCGGTCAGGGCTCGGGGGCTCTTTGTAGGGTGTACATCAACGTTCTGAACTTGTCTGGGTGCAGCCGCCCCCGGGAGCCTTCTGGGGCCCGTGCCTCTGCAGCCGGGAACTCCGCGCCCACTCGGTGCTGGGCCTCGCGGCACGCCCAGCCCCTCCTCCCTCCCTCCTTCCTAGGAGCCAGGCTCTCTCAGCTCCTAGGAAAATGCAATTTGAGCCAAGCCACTTTCAATTACTGCGATGCCGTGCTCTGAGCCCACGAGGTAATCACAGGCCTGTTTTCGCTCCTGGGAATGTTTGGGGTTTTCCAGGAGCCAAAGGAGAGAGAAAAAGGAAGTGGAGCTAAGTGCTTCTTGGAGAAGCCAACGGCTCTGATAGACCCTGGGGCTGGGTTTGTACCCTGCAAGCTGCAGTCACCCCCACCCTCACGCAGGGACCGGCTCCCCAAAAGTGGAGAGGCCAGAGGGGTGTGACAGAGCTGGAGCCCTGGGGCCAGAGCAGGAGGCCCCCGAGAGCTGGGGATGATGGGGGTGTGAGTGTATGTGCAAGTCTGCGTGTGACCTGGGCAGGTGGGTGTGTGTGTGGGGTTGGGAGCGGGGTCGAGCGTGTGCAGACAGAGGCGGGTCTCTGCTGACGAGGCCCAGACCTCTGGCCTCACCCCTGGAGGCCTGGCTTGGCCTCTCAAGGCAGAGCTGGGAGCTCGGCGCTGCTGGGGGGCTTCCCTGCCCTCCTTGGGATGTTAGCTCAGGACCCTCATTCACCTGGACTCACCCCAGCCCCACTCTCCCTGGAAGCACCTGGAACATTCTTTGGTTTGGGGACATTCCTGCCCCAGATCTTGAAGCTGAAGCCTGATGGGTCCAGGGAGGCCGCAGCACACAGACGAGCCTCCCTCAGCTTCCTCTTCTGGGAATTGCTCCCCCTCCCTCCCTCCTGTGTGATCTCTTTTTCTCCCACTGACATGGACATGACTGGCCAGCCTCCTCCTCTGTTGGCAGGAGCACAGAGGCCGGCCAGGCCCCTGGCAGACCCTCTAAATCTCAGCTCACAGGTCATCTGAGAACCAGGCTAAGAAGCACCCTTCCTGGCTCAGGCGAAGTTGTGCCGGTGAGGCGCCCACGAGGTCCAGAGCGTCCGCTGGGACCTCAGCCTGCGTTTGATCCTGTCCTCCCAGCCGTCACCATCCTTATGCCCTGTCTCCTGCCTCCCACGGGGCCCTGGGGCTGGATGCCTGGTTCAGGATGCCTGGTTCAGGATGCTGCTGAGATATGCCTCCAGTCTGTTTTCGCCCCCGGAAACAGGTGTGGGGGCTGGTAGACAGAGCCATCCCCAGACCGAGAAGGAGGACTAGCTGGGCCCTACTCAGCAGGCTGTGGCATCCCCCTCGGGTACCCCAAGGACATTCCAAGGTTGTCTGTCAGCTTTCTCCTGGGCTTCATCCCAGGCCTGAATGTGCTGCCTTATTTTGGCTCCAGGTGGGCTGTCTTTTGGTCCAGCCCTCCCCCGCCAGGGCATCGTGGCTGCACCACAGCAGCCTGGCCCCTGGGCACAGCTGGTCCAGAGCAGATACAGCCCACGATGATGGGCGGTGGGCAATGACAGGCTTGCCTGGTTCCCTCCTGTCAATGGCAATGCCTGGGAAATGCCCCTTTCTTTACTACTTCCTTTATCAGGCAGCTCTGGGGCTGGGGACATGGAAAGGGGTCCACCCATCCATCACCCCTCCCCCAGAGTGTTATCCTTGGCCTGTCCTGGGGGTGACAAACCACCCTGGTTTGCTGCTCCTCAGGGAACTCAGGGACCACAGTATTCCCAGCAGCCCTCCGAGGCCAGACGGTGCCCCTACCTCTGCTAGGGTGGCCTGTGAGCCAAAGGACCCTGGACCACCCAGGGCTCCCTCACCTCCCACCAGCAGGCCCTGAGCTCCAGCAGCCCCAGGTGGACCAGGATGACAGAAGAGGCTGGGCTTCTGCTGCAGGGGAGGGCAGAGGCAGGTGTGAGCATCCGTCAGTGCAGGAGCCGTGTGTGGTTGCTGCGTGAGTGTGTGTGCACCGAGTGTGTCCCCATGTGTGTATCTGCTCTCCACGTGCATGTTATTGCAGCACGAGGTGCCCACAGGTGTGCACCCATGTGCACCAGTGACGGAGGCTGCGAACAACACTGACCCCCTGCCCTGGGGATTCTGATTCTGGGTGTGGGGGCAGGTGAGAAAGGCTGTCCATGTCCCTGGGGAGCACTTTTTGAAATGTGCACGTCCCCTAGGAGAGTCCAGCCTGTTCCCCGAAGTGACCAGTCTGGCTGTTCCTGCTGCCGCAGATCTCCTTCATTCTATGCGCTACTGCAGGAAAGAGATGAAGGACCAGTGCTCTGGAGTGTTCTTGGTGGTGCTCACCGTCTATTGCAGCAATGTGGACCGTCCTCCAGCGCATGCCCACTTCTCCCTCCTGCAGGTTGAGCGGGTGGTGGGGGGCCAGCCTCACACAACTCTGTGAAGAGCTGGAAGCCCAGGGCCTGTATCTCAGACAGACCAGGTGAATTTCTAAAGGAAACTGAAACTGCGGGGCCCAGGCTGTCTGACCATGGCTGAGCAGTCCTGTCTCGGCCCCTCCCTCCCTGACACACACCTGTCTGGCTGAGTCTGGGGATGCCGGGGGAAAGCAGAGCCCCATGCACCTGTGAACCCTACACCAAGCCCAGCTGACAAGGGTGCAGGACACCTGGGCACCAGGAGCCACCCCTGGTGGTTTCTCTCAGCCAAGACCGACTGTGGCCCCAGGGTCCTCGGCAGCGGAGCCTCGTGTGGGCCCCGGAGGCTGACAGCCTGGGCCCCTCGGGCAGCCTGTGCTGGTCTCTCTGTGGTTGGGTCCCTGGCGGCCATGTGTTTTGCCACCAAAAGTCCTGGGGTGGGGCTATTTCCCTAGCTTGCTGGATGGCAGTCCTGGCCGGATGTGGGTCTGGGGGAGCAGCTCTGTCCTGCCCAGAAGGTCCCCTCTGGCCATGCCTGGGAGTCCTCGAGCCCTCCGGGGTCAGGCCGTTCCTGTCACATCACCATCACCTGGTCATCTCCTTCCTGGCTCCCCAGCCCCTGCCTCCTCCCAGCCCCTTTCCCCAGATCATGACCCTGACCCGCTCCTGTCACAGTTCTGTCCCCACAGACACAAGGGGGCGCAGGCAGAGGTGCAAGGGGACATGAAAAGCTCCAGGTGGGTCACACCTGCGGGGAACGCAAACAGGAGGTGTTACCAGGACCGCAGCGAGCATCTTGTGTGATGCTCACCTGTGGGTTAACCAGGGAGAACTGCAGACGGGCTGGCCTCCCCAGCTTCTGAGGGCTGGGAGCCTCCTCTTGGAACGGGGAAAGCACCACGAGAGCAAGTTGGGACGGTTCCTCGGAGCCCACAGGGAAGCCTCAGAGGACCTACAGCTTTGGGTTTGGCCTCCCGCCCAGCACAGCTCACAGACCACAACCAGCAGGCACAGGAGCTATGCCGTGTGCCACGCCCCGGGTACGTCTTTATGAGCGCGATCCCACGGAATGTTTTCAGACGGGGAAATGGGCCACGGAAAGTCAGTTTCTTGCTGTGGGCTGCCCAGTGGACGCCGGATCTGAGACTGCAACCCATTTCCGCATCCTCACCACTGGTCGTCCTCAAGATCTGCCCGCTGGGACCAGTGGGTGAGGGTGGCGACCGTTCCCTCCCATGCAGTTAGGCATCTGCCAGCGGCCAGGCCAGAGGGAGACCCAGACCACCCCCCGGGCCTCTGCTGGGCCGGCGGTGCTTCTCCAGGACATGCAGGCTGGGCTCCGCAGGGAAGCGGTCGGTGCCCTGGGGCCTGGGAACTGTTTGGTGGGCACGCCCTCCCTTCCTATGCCCTGTCTCCAGCGACATCTTCTGCGTTTTCTGCAGCAGAGGCCCAGGCAGGGGGGCCCTCCACGCTGCAGACTTTTCTCGTGGTCCCAGCCCCGCCCTGCCGTCCACCAGAGGTCGGGGGCATTTTCCAATGACTGGGCATCACTTTATCAGAATGAAGGCCGGGGCTATGAGGATCTGGCATGGGGTTTCCTAATGAGCCAGAGGGTGATCAGCCAGCTCCCCGAACCTGTGGGGCCCACGGGTGGCCCTCCCTCCCCTCCTCCTCTGACACTCACTGGCCTCACCAGGCTTCAGCTAAGAGCCGAGAATAGAGGGGTGAGTGGAAGGCTGCCTCGCCTTCCAGCAGCTCAGCTTCCAGCATGACTTCCCCTCCAAGCTCATCCATGCCCAGTGTGACCCACAGGAGGCCGAGCAGGGACCATACACCTCTGCATTCCTGGAACTGCTTTTTTGAGTGCTGAGCTCCAAGAAGTGTTCAAAGATAAAAAACAAAAATTTATTACACTTCCCCACGATCCACAGTAAATTCATTTCTGTTCCTTCCCTGCCTTTCAGACCTTACACATCGGGTCCCCATGGAGTGTCCTGGGTCCTCATCTCGTTCTAAGGCCCCGGCTCCCTGAGCTCCCAGGGCCTGGGGCTTAGCTCCTCCTAGGAGAGGCTCCCCACATGCTGCCTCCCCAGAAGCATGCCTGCACCTCCTGGAGAAGCCAGGGGCTATGGGCCGGTCCCTGCTCCAAGGACCTCCAGCTAAAGAGGCCATTTGCAGACTGAGCTGGGCTCCCGCCCAAGCCCAGGACTGAGCAAATGCTTGGAATTCGTAAGGAGACTCTGCCGAGCTGCCGGAGCCCATCAAATTTTTATTGAATGCATTTCCTCTGGAGAACTTGTGTACTAAATCCTGCCGAGGCTGTGTTAGAGGAATAAAAATTCCACGCACAGACTCGACTGCAAATGTTTCTTCCCAGGGCAGAGGACACACTTTCTCAAAGGCTCTTTTTTTTTTTTGCACAAAGGCCGGGTTTGGGGTTGTCCTTGGCCAGGGCCTGGGGCCAGGGCCTGGGGGTAGCCTGAGAACCAGGGCTCCAGAAGGTTGGGCTTTCCCTGTCCACCTGGCAACGGGTAGGGTAGAGACCACCCTGGATCCAACCAAACCACACTGTAGGCTTCCGTGGACCTTGGACCCGTCCTGGCCACCTGCAGCCTGCTCACGGCCGCACCGCACGTCCCAGCCTGGAGTGAGACCCACCCGCCTCCTGCTGCTGCTCTTCTGCCAGGGGGCTGGGGATCACCCTCGTCCTCCTCCCAGCCCTCTCTGCGGCCTCCAGAGGCACAGGCTCGCTGCCAGCACAGGGGTCCAGATGCCCTTAACTGGAGGCCCTCGGGGCTCTGGGAAGATTCTGCGGAACATGAAGACCCCCATGGAGACACAGGCGACAGAGGAATTTGGGTACCTGTGGGTGTCCATTCATCTTATAATCATGGAACTCTATGCAGTGCTGAAACAGATGGGTAAGCAGGGAGAGGCAAAGAGAAAAGCCCCCACAGAGGGGTGGACAGCCAAGATAGAGAACGCCAGTTAAAGCTGAACTTCAGGCAGACGATGAACACATTTTAGCATAAGTATATCCCAAACATTGTGTGGGATATACTTATACTAATTTTAAAAAATTGGTTGTGTCCAAAATTCAAACTTATATTTGCTAAATCTGGCCACCCTACTCGCCAGCCTCCAGGGTTGACTGCACAATCTCCATTTCCTTGTCCCACCAAAACCCACACCCCACCAAGCACAAGGCCATAAAGGGATGTCTTCAGTGAGCCCTCTCTCTCCGGCGAGCTGAGAGGGCACCTCTGGTCTGGGGACGAATCACTGTTCCCAGGACTCTCCCTTTAGAGCCGAGGACCACACCTGTGATTTATCCCAGAAGACAATCTGTGTCCCCACCAGGCCTTCCGACAGGCTCTTTCTCAGACTGATGCCTGACTCTGGGACTAAGGGCTTTCCAGGGAGATCCTCTCTGGAGGGTCCCGGGAGGATGCTCTGGAATCTGCTAACTCAGTTGCCTCTCCCTTGGCTACAGGCCCAGCACACCAGCATCAAAGGCAAACACGGCGCATGTCGCAGGTGGGTGATACCCAGCTTCCTCCAGCAGTGTTCACTTTCCTGGGAGGCCTGGGTGAGGCAGTCCTGGCCCCGAGGCTCCTGCCGGCACCCCTGGGATGGCTCTGGATGGCTCTGGGTCTGGGCTATCGGTTTCCGGAATCTCCACCTGGGACTCCTCTTGTCAGCTAAGTCTGACCAGTGGAGTTGGGAGCCCTGATTCATCCTGGGGTCGGCAAAGACCCCGGACTCTCCGCTGGGCGGCAGCACCATCCAGACTGGCTGCTGTAAAGTGACAAAGAAAACAGATACCTGCTTCCTTCTCTCTGACGCTCACTGCAAACCCCAAGGGGAAGGGAAGCCAACAGGAGCCCTTGGTCTTCAGCGGAGCCGCTCTGACTCCAAGGCTGAGCTATCACGAGCATGAAGAAAGGCCCAGGAGGGGCTGCTGCCACGGCTGCTGCGGATGGAGGCCAGGGCCTGGGACGCCCACCCAGGGGACCAACCCACATCCTCCGGCTGGTGTGCCCGCCGGGGGGTGGGGGGTGGGCTGCTTTCAACCGTCTCTGCCTCAGCGTCTTGTCTGGGTACCTAAGGACTGACCCATTCTATGGAATGCTCTAGAATTAAAATGACCCCCCCCCCCATTAAGGTGTATTCCTGGCTATCTTCTGCCCTCATGGATGGGCTCTCTTAAAATTCTCTTCTGATTTTGTATGGCGATCTTCCCAAATAGATAAGTCCCTTGAGATAAGGTACATTTGGGAAAAATGAAGGAGCTGAAATTCATGGAAGTATTAGAAATACAGATGGCAGGCCGGCACCATGTGGGCGAGTGCTGGGCTGGCACCACACCGAGAACACGCTGGGATAACAGGCAAGGGGGATCTGCGGGCACCGTGCCGTGTGCCAGCAAGTGTGGAAGTTACGCAGGGCCGGGTTGTCATTCTTGTTCTCCGGATGGGCTGTGAGTGAGGATGGAGCAGTGGGTGGCTCAGAGGATCAGGGTGGGACCAGCCTGGGCTCTGGTCCCCATGTGAGCTGTTGACAGGCAGGGAGGGCTGGCTTCTAGCTCCAGGCCTCCTCGGGGACAAGGCAGTGCCCAGCATCATGGCTGGTGGGGTGGGGAGTGGGCCTGATGGAGGCTCCATATTTAGGGGGGCAGGGGTGCCAGAGCTATTCCAGCCTGGCAGTTCCCTCAGGCGCCCTCTAGGTGAGTGGCCTCGGGAGAAGCCGTGGCCACTTTTTTCTGTGTGTCTTGGGTGATGGATCTCACGTTTGGTGAGACTGAGAGGACAGTGGCCTTGGTGGGCTTGGCTCTTTGTCCGGGCCCCGCCTTCCCTGCGGGCGGCTCGACTTCTCATACTTTCTCCCCAGGCTGAGCCCAGGGAGCGAGCGTGTCTGTGTTTCTGCAGACCTCTGGGCTGAGCAGCCGACCACGTGGAAGACGGATGACGGGGGAGGGGTCGAGGCGGGAGGTGCCTCCTTCCGGCTGTGCTCGGGGCCAGTGTGCTGGGAGGAAGGCTGGCCCGCAGCCTTCTGGGAGGCAGAAGGACGGGTGGCATGACCTTTCAAGTGCCTGCCTCTAGCCAGGACGCCATACTCCCTCCGCCTTCGTTTCCTTAGGCACCCACATTGTAATCACAGCCCACACCAGGCAGGCAAGTCCTGACTTATAAGTTGATCAGTTCCCAGGGAAGTGTTGCAGTGGCCGTGACATTTCGGCACGGTGGCCATCACCAGGGTGTCAAGCAGATGCTGCCACCAGTGAGGCGCAACTCCCTGTCTGCTGCGCAGGGACACGGACGGACACAAACACATACGTGTAATCAAACGCACCGGAACTTGCAGGCTGTGATGGGTTCATGGTCACGGTCCCTGCACACGCCACCCCCACCCCTCCCCCCCGTCACCCCACACTCTTTGGGGCTGACACATCCCCACCCACGTGCTGGAGTCCCTGTCTGCCCGCCACCCCACACCCGGAAAGTCATGCATGTTCCACGTACAGTTCCATCCCAGACGGAGCCGGTGCCGGCTCACACACCCCTTTCTCTCTCCTATGTGCCTTCCCACATGTGGGCTGCTTTTCAAGTACAGAGAAGCCCCAGCCTATTCAGGCAGCCCGTCTGAGGCCGACCTCGTGCAAAGATGAGGTCATCGCGTTGCTCTGAGCTGTCCCTCTGGGTCCAGACAGTTCTGCTCGGGATGCTCCCCGCCGTTCCTGGGGGAAGCTCAGAGAACTGGCCCCAGCCCAGGGGAGAGAGAAAGTGCTTCCCCAGTTCTGAGGAGGAAGAAAGGAGCTTTCATCTACCTGAGATGAAATTATAGCCAGCAGGCACTTCTGAACCAGACCAAAATAGAAAACTGGAAACAAGCAGCCCGACTATAAATTCCCAGAATTTGTGATCTTTCCTGGGCTGGTTTCTCCTTGAGAAGCTCTGGGAGTAATTCTGTTTGAAAGAGATCTAGGGGGTTCCTCGTGCAAGAGTGTGGTCCTCGGGTTAACAGCAGCCGTGTTAGCAGAAACTTCCCCGACAGACACTCGAGCCTTCGCCTCGCACCTGCTGGGGGCTCATGGAGACTCCGGAGTGGATCCTACTTTGCTCGCTGGCCCTCGGAACGAGAAGCTGGCTGTCAAGGGCCAGACAGCCTTGGACTCGGGCCCTCCTTGTGCAGGCAAGGTGGACACTGGCTGGTTGTCAAAGCAAACCAGTTCCCTGAGGGGGAAACTGGGTCCCAAGACAAATGATCTTAGGAGGGGCTCTGACGTCCGAGGAATTCATTGCTCCCTCTCGCCTCCTCTCCCCACCTGTGTCCCGACTGGATCCTCCCTGGAAAGAACCCCGGGCACAGCTGCAGGGATCCAGGGAGTCCTAACAATGAGGACTGAGGAGTAACAGAGCCACGTGAGAAAGAGCGGCTGAGCAGCAGTTTGTAAGCACTGCAGCTCTCCCCTGTCCCCCGCCTCTCCCTAGGGTGCGGGCTTGCCGTCTGGGTGGAAACTATTAGATTTTCAATTATTTACGCGCTTGTGTCTCTTTCTCCTCTGCAGCAACCAGACTAGAGTCTGATAAGTTTAAAAGAGGGATGGCAGGTGGGGGAGCCCTTCTGGAGTGACAGTGTGCAGCTCAGCAGAAGCTGGGGTTCCTTCTCTCTGGTCAAGAAGCAGAAGTAGGGCTGGCCCGTCACCCACCATCCTTGGCCCCCCCGACCTGGCTCCAGGGGCACGCAAAGCAGGACAGGGTCATCGTTCTGCGTCCCAGGACTAAGTAAGCTCGATGGTCAAGGCTCCCGGGCCCTGGGACCCTCACCGTTGTCCTTTGTGGTTCCTGACTCCCTGGCTCCAGGGCCCCTAGACCCCTGGCCGGTACATCCGCAGACCCCAGCAGCCTCACTTGACCCCCTTCGCAGTTTCAATTCCCCAGAGACCTCCTGAGCGTGTTCCCCCGCCCCCTCCCCGCCCCTCAACCAATGACTTAGTCTTCCTGGCAGATGCCTGCAGCTCGAGAGATTGAATGCATTCTTATTTCCAGGTGCTATACATTCAGATGAAGTTCTTCTTTGGATCTTCTGCCCAGAAAAGGATAAATATTTCTGATCTATAGCAAATGTGTTTTCCTTTAGCTAACATCTTGGCAGGCAAGTACACTAATCTCCCAGGAAAATCTAGGGCCTGAATAGCAAGCAGATTTTTTTTTTCCCTGAGCAAATAGAAATTCTGAGTTGCTTTTTTAATGCTGCACTTTTTTTTTTTAAACAGCAGATCTGGAGAAAAATCACAGTCCATTAAATCTGCATCTCTTGAAAGAAAAACCCAGAAGGCCACCTCCCCATCAAAGGCAAAATGAACAGAGTTTGGAAGTGTGTTTAAAATGCACCAAGGGAGCAGCAGGCATCCTAAATTACCCCCGCTCAGCCTGTGGATAGAGGGGCTGGAGCCTCCCCTACGAGATGGGATGAGAGAGGCTGGGAGGCACTGCACGGCCTGGGAGATGGAAACCGGGCCCCCCTGCCCTGTGGAGGGCCCAGTAGCACCCACCCTGTGGGTGCCAGGTGACCCCGAAGCTGAGCGATGAACACATTCAGCAAGACCACAGACTCCCCCAAAATGTTCTCATTTCACATCCCTACGTTTTACGAGCCCCTCCTGCTGCCAGACTTAGGTCAGGAAGTGGCCCCCGACCTGCTCCCTGGGGGCGGGTAATAAAGGCAGGTCAGAGGAGGACCTAACACGTGCGGGTCCTGCCGTGCGCCGGGCACCAGCAGCGCCGAGGAGGAGGCCACTTCATCTCCGTTTTACTGTGGTGGAAACTCCTTTCCAAACCCACTTGGCTTCCTCCTGCCCTGCCTTGGGCGTCTGTGAGTGGGAGGCAGGTGGGTGGACCACTCCCGGCTCAGACGCGCGTCTGAACTGAGGATCTCCGGACTGCAAAAGGCTGACCCAGCTCTCCTGAGCCTCACGCCCGCTACCCACATAAGCCCTGCCTGGCCCAGGTTGAGGCAGAGCTTCTGGAACTTTCCCTTCATTCCTGCTCCCTGGACGGTTGGCTTGTCTGCCTCTTTCACTCTAAAAAGGGAGTCAGTTGCTCCAGCTCTACTCGCTTAGATGGCAGGAAACATCCCCACCCAGGAGGGAGCTTTGCACCTTCCCAACCGGGCGACGCACCACGTCGTCAGCGGGGTGGGCACCCCCCTGGCCAAGTGGGAGAGCACCCTCCCCCCCAGACAGAGTCCTGTGCAACCAGCTGGTTGCCTCTAGTTCAGAAGCTCAAACCAAGCTGGGGAAGGTCCAACCCCAACAAAGTCGACAGAGACTTCGCTGAAGACACGGGTTCGACCACAGCGTCCATCTGTTTGGTGGAAGCACTGAGCCCTCACAGCAGGGCGCGCGTTAAGCTGCATTTTCCATCGTGGAACCAGTAAACAAACCCCGAGGAAGTGCTGCCCATCACGGAGCTGGCTTCCCGACAGGAAATGGTATGAGTGACTTCGTTTTTAAACATTATTATCCTCTTGAAAGCAAAAGATAAAGGATGCCTTGAAGCAGCCAAATTGCTTTGGCTCAAAAATCATTTTAAATACCATTTCCTTTAACAAGCCTACTGCCTGGGCAACGGATCAACACTATTCATTTTAACCTTAGTCAGTAGGAAAAAAATCACTGAAGTGCTTGTAATTATTTAGCTCTCTCCCTTTCTCCCCACCCACATGTGTTAACTAATGACCAAAAGAACACACGCCCAGGTCCTGGTTTCAACAACTGAACCTGTCATGGGCCATTCAAGCCCGAACGTGGGGGAGTTGGGGCAATTTTTGGCCATTCCCAGAAAGTGCTAGAAATAGCCTTCACCTCTTGCTTGTTTGTGAAAGCACCAGGTTAGAGTCGGCGCTCACCTGTGCCCTGAAGGTGAGCGAGCACCAGGGAAGGCTCCCTGAGAAGTCCTCGTGAACAGAAGGGATGGCGGATGGAGCCAGGCTGCCTCTGCCTGGGGTGCGTCGGGTGTGGAACGACTCAAGCCAAGGCAGGGGCTGGACAGGGTGACCTCTCAGGATGCTGTGCAGATGGAAATGTCATTAAAAAAAAAAAAACTTGGAGGATTTCAGATGTGTGAGTGGAACATGGGCTATGGTCTCCTTTTTGTTTTGGAAAAAAAAAAAAAGGAGCTTCCATGAGGTTATTTGCAAACAAACAAGCAAAACACACAAAAGTTCAAAGCAAATGACAGTCACAGAGGAAAGGCTGGGTTGTGACATGGATCTGAGTTGATGGGTTCTCTCTTGTTTGAGTCAAGAGACACACGCACAGGAGGAAGTACCTTTGCTACTAAAACAGGAAGGCTTGACCTGCTCTGGGTCATGTCCTCGCCCGGAGGGGCTCAAGGTCTCCCCGGAGAAGTGTCCCACCTGGGCGGTGCCCTAGAAGTCTGTGTCCCTCTCCAAGGACCTGGCTCCGGATACTCTATCCTCACAACCAGATGGGAAGGCCCCTGGGGGAAGTAGCACCTTCCAGCACAGACTCCAACAGGAGATGGATGCACTTTGGTGCCAACGCCTGCAGTCCCGCTGGCCCCTCACCAGGTGGAGGGGCAGCTTTTAATCCTCTCTTGGTAATTACAGTCTTGGCTTCACTGAGGCCAAGTGTTGTGCTTCTCAGAGGATCGATGCCTGAAAGAGTGACGGCCCCTTATTAGCTGCATCTCTTACAGGAAATAAGCTCTCACAGCAGCCCGGGAAGCCCAGTGGGGGATGCTTGACGTCAGATTTAGGAGGAGAGTCTGACTCTGGGTCTGGGGGAAGAGCTGTTTACCACCACGACACTCTACGACATTAACCAGAACACCAGGTCCCTTGCAGAGGAGAAAGCAGCCCCCTGGGTGGAGAGGCCTGTGGGGCTGGCCCGTGAGGTCCAGCACGGACCATGTGAACACTTCCCCCGGGACCCCAGTGCCCTCCCCCAGCCGCTGAAAGTCACCCTGCGTGCTGAGCAGCCAGAAACCAGCTGATGTCGCCAATACCATCTTCCCTCCTGCTCAGGGGCCAGGCACGGAGGAGTGTGCAGGGACCTGTCCTCGTCTCTTCTAGGTCACAGATACCCAGTAAGGGTCCTTGGCGTGGAAGCTGCCCTATGTGGCTGTGCCTGGAGTGGAGAACCGAGCGGGTGGGGCAGGGGACCTGCCCCGCAGACACACCAGCCTCAGGGGATGCGTTCTGCTGCAGAGAGTCTCCATACATGAAAGGCCATGTCAGTGAAATGCACATCATCGAGGATGGGTCTTTGCCAATGGACTACCCCCGGGCTCCTGATAGCTTTGTGTGATCTGTGCTGGGCTGTGAGCATCCGAAGGCAGGGTAACGTCTGTCTGGTCATCCCTGTGTCCTCAGCACCTGGCACAGGGCACTGAGGCCTGAAGAGCGAGAGTCTCTGGTGCATTTAAAACAAGATCCCAGAGCCCAGCGGGCATCTTAGTGACCCTGTGCGGAGCTGACCTGCAGATTCTCCAGATACAGCCCTACCAGGCCCTGACAGCTCTGTCCTTCCCCCACAAAGACCTATGAAAAATCTCATGGCTGTGAGTTTGTCTGAGCCCTTCTGGAAAGTACTGGATCATGCATCATCTGGAGAGCTGAATAGGACAGATAGGAACCCAGCTGGAGGAATGGCAGGGTGCCATTGTCCCCCTCCCAGGCCAGATCTGCCGCTGAGGGGGGTCCCACAGAAAGGAGGGGACTTGCACAAGACCACACGGAAGGAGCCAATATGTACTATTGCCAAGCTTCACGTAGGCGGTTTCATGACATTTTTATAAGGTCCCTACAAAGCAAGTGCCCTAACACCGCTTATAGACACAGAAGCCAAAGGCCCAAGAGATCAAGAAACGTGCCCCAGGCCGTATGGCTGGGTGACCAGGGAGAAACATCAGTGATGGTGGAGCGAGGTTGGGAGCCCCCATGCGGCTTGGCACAGACGGCCACGCCCCCTACCTGCACCTGCAGTCTCCCGGCACCAGGGAAAGAAAGCAGCTCCTTGGCCAGCTCCACACCATGCAGACAGTGGGGAGCCCTCCGTCCTGTGCGCTCCGGGGGCACTTGGGGCAGGCAGACCAGCACTGGCAGGCAGAACACGGGCAGGTCTGATGTGTTTCCATGTGAGTGAAGGTGTGAATGAGTGAATGAATGAATGAGGCAGGTTTCCAGCTGGAGCCTCGGGAAAGCTCAGGCACCTTCTGGGCCTTTGCTGCTGGCCCGACCTGACTCCTCAAGTCCAGGGCTGCGAATACAGGGGATTTCCTAGGACAATTAATAAGTCCAAAGTGTGCACTTGGGCCTGATTTCCAGCAACCACAGGGGTGAGGAGAGCGGGCCATGTGTGTGAGGGACTGTCCAGGACCAACATTCCTGGGGGCCCTTTAGTCACTTATGAGGCTGCACACGCAGTGCTGGGTGAGTGTCAGGAAGGGGACAGCAGCACCGCAGGGCCCTGGGAGGCCCCCGCCCGGGGTCTGGGCCAGTGGGGTCTATTCCGGACCATGATTTCTAACCCCAGGGCCTCTGGCTTTAGGCTGTGAGTGTGGCCCTTGAGAGCGGCCATGCTCGGGGACGCAGCCTTGACAAGCACATGGAGCCCTTTGGTGTATGGACTGGAGAACTCACGCTCAACTGGGGAACGTCCTCTGGTTTTTGCAGCGGCATCGGCAGGAGGGGGCTTGGAGGGATTTGTGGCAGGACAGAGCAGAAGGCTGCTTAGGAAAACAAAAGCAGTCCGGACCCGGGAAGACGCCCCAGGCAGGCCCAGCGGGGATCGTGGCCTGGCCCGTTTTTCTTTTCCTGACCTCTTCCTGAGACAAGGCTCAGGACTTCACACGACCATGGCCAAGGGGGCTGGTCCACAGGACTGGGCACCAGACTGCGAGGCAGGCACTTGGGTCTAGACTTTGTCTGGCCGTGGGGAGGAGCTGTAGGAAGCTGGGCGGGTCCAGCCTCTCTGAGCCCCTGGTTTCCATCCCTCAGAGGGCAGGAAGGAGAAAAGGGGGGTGTCATTGCTTCTCCCAGGCTCCCCCGCAACAACTCGGCAGGCTCTGTGGCTCCTCCGTGAGACGCCCACAGATGATCTAGGGGGCTGGCAAGGAGGGGAGGCTTTCCTGCCCAAGCCAGACGCTCCCCACTGGCCGCGTCCTTCACCAGCCTCAGGCAGAGAGCTGAGCCGGGAGTCGGGTTAGGTGCCGGCATGATGCCCCCAAGGACCCTCTGCAGCCCTGGGGAGGCCCAGCTTCTCCGCAGCCGCCTGGCCTCTTCCTCCCCTGGGGCCCCCACACCGATTGTCTGCTGGCCACACCCCACCCCTCAGTCTGATTTTGCAAAGCTCGGTGGGCTTTCAACCCTTCAGAGCACCTTCCCTGCATCTGCACCTGCGGCTGGTGAATCTGTCTCCACCCTCAGGTGGCGGGAGCGCGCGGTGTGTCCTTTTGCTCGCAGCCACGTCTGTCTTCCACGGAGCAGCGCGCAGCCCACTATCAGCTCGGGTTCCCACGGAGAACCCGGCGGGGTCACGTTCATATGGAGCCACGGCCATGGCCCGCCTTACAACCTGCACCCCCCACCTGTACTAGCCTTTCGAGCCAGTTTCTGAGAGAAATGTAGCCTAAGTGTTAAAAAATAATGTACAAAAAACTCAGGGAGAAAACCCTCGTTCCGCGGAGCATTTTGGTCTTTGAGGCAGGAGATGCTGGATCAGCGGAGATGAGGTCGGGGCGATGCACCTGCAGCTGGTCCTTCGCAGGAGGAGAAGCTCCTCTGGGCGTGTGTGCGTGTGAGTGTATCTGTGTATGTGTGTGCATCTGTGTGTGTGTGTATGTGCATATCTGTGTGTCTGTATGTATATCTGTGCGTGTCCTTGTGTGTGTGTATATGTGTGAGTGTATCTGTGTGTATGTCTGTATGTGCGCGTGTATGTATGTATGTGTGTATCTGTGTATCAGAGTGTGTGTGTCTGTGTGATGAGATGGGCAGAAAGGCTGGGTGGACAAGGCTGAGTTGCAGTTTCTGGTTCCAACCCCCTCCCGCTCCCTTTGGTCCCCGAGGCTTGCAGAGCGAAGCTGGGTGTGATTGGAGCTCTCTGGAGGGGTTGCTGGAGACCAGGGTCTGCACTCTCCCCAGCTGCCCCTCCACCCTAGCTTGGCAGCGGCTCACCCAGCACCTGGGCCCAGTCTCTAGAGGGCTGCGGATCTCCAGATCTGCCTGCGGAAAGGCTCTGGTCACCTGGGCCAGGTTGAACTGTGGGGGTCTAGAGAGTCAGCCAGTGGATGGGCGGATCCCAGAACAAAAGGCAGGTTGTCATAGCACGACCTCCGTGGAGGAAGTGGGGGGAGGTGGCAGAAAGTGACCAGGGCTCTGGGAAATAGGTCAGAGACGGGTCTGCGGAACTGTGGTGTGTGGGCAGCTGAGAAGAGCCCAGCTGAATCTCAGCAAAGAACCCTGACAGGAGGGGAGCAGGAGTAACAGGGCTAGCACAGGCCAGGGGCCGGCGTCCCCATCCCGGGGGGCGGCTCTGAGTGTCCCAGAAAGCACAGCCTTTGGGACACTCTATAGCCCTTCGCTCCTTGACCCTCAGCTAGGGCTTGGACACCTGCCCTATCCTCTGGGCCACTCTGGGGCTGCTGTCTGAATGCGGTTCCTTTTCGAGCTTCCCCGAATCACCCCTTAGGAATGCTTGCGCTCACAGGCAGTCCTCAGTGGGCGCCCCCCACAGGGCTGGGACTAGGGTGAGGCCATGGTCGGGGCAGCGCCTCAGGTTGAAATGTAAGGAGGCGCCCCAAACACTCAAATGCTATTTTAATGCAACTTTTCAAAAAAAAATCAAAATTAATGCGAAAATCCTCAATGCACTGAATTCCAAAATTTTAAATAAAGACAGGATGAGCATCACTGATTTCTCCTTTTGCCTTAAAGCCTGGATATGGCTTAGCATGGCCCCCGAGCTGGGCGGCGGTGGCTCCACCCTGAGTGAAGGTTTATTACGCCAAGTGCTGGCCTCCTAGCTCCTCTTGGCGGCCACAAGCGCTTTGCTCCATGGGTTGACCCAGGAGATTACAGAGCCAATAATTGCTGAGGGGCCCTTGTGCACTTGCTACAGGAAGTGGGGAGGGCAGGAGGCGCAGGTGTCCATGCGTCAGAGCACAGTCATCAGCGGCACACGTTCCTGTTTACTGAGAATGTTCTACGTGCCACGCGGCTGCTGAGCGCTTCACACATGCTGGGGCTTTCCTTCCTCCCAACAACCTCCTGAAGTGGGTACTGTTATCATCTCCATTGTGCAAGTGAGGAAACCTGAGGCATGGAGAGGTTACGCTAGTTCCCAGGGGAGTAAGGGCAGGGCTGGGATTTGAACACAGAGCCTGGGTGTCCTGGGAAGGCAGGCAGGGAAGCCCCTGCTCCCGCCTCGGCTGAGAGAAGCAAAGGGATCTTGAGAGCAGGATGACGCCTGGGGAGGGGAGCCCCGGGGAGGGGGGGCCTTGGGGAGGATGGAACTTTGACCATCAAAGTGGAACCCAAAGGTGGCATTGCCTTCACTCTGATGAAAAGTACCTTCCAGGCATGGGAGACAGGGGGCTGGGGACAGGGTGGCCTGGAGTCTGGGGTTGGCATTCCTTTGGAAGGTCTGGGGAGCTGTGACAAACACGAAGGGGACAGAGACCACCTGGATGCAGGTCTCAGATGCCTGAAGTAGACCTCACTCGGCCTCAGAAATCTCTGTGGTGGCATCTTACTTGTCCCGGTGGGGACGCAAGCGGGAGCCCCTGCCTTCATTCCACAGGAGCCGGGAAGGGCTGGGGGCAAACAAGCCCTGGGGCGTGGGAGGTGGGCTCCTGTCTCCACGTCTGCTTCGCTGAGGGACAGGGCAGGGGTCGGGGAGCTGGCTTGTGAGAGCTGCTTGTTCAGTTTTCAAGAATGCTACAACCAGTGGACATCAAACTGGAATCCTGAAATCAGCTCTGGGGAAGTATTTACACCATGGAAACTGGCAAATGTTACCCATCAGGAGTCTGTCGTCCCCTCCAGCCCCAGAGAGCCGGCTGTCAGCCGTTTACCAGCACACCACTGCCCTATGGACAAACTCTCCACACTCACCGAAACCTGACCGTCTCTCAGTGGCCACACCAAGTGAGGGGCTTTTGCATGTCTCCTCCCAAAAGAGGCAATCATCGTGCCAAACATGTGGTTATGTTCCAACATCATTTCTGGGTCTGAAAACACGATCTGTTTCTGGCAACAGAATGTCTTTGATCTAATTAAGATCGACTTGGCCTGCCGCTGTGAGCGGCCTCCTCTGAGCAGGCACCAGCGGCGGAATCGCGTGCTGGGGCAGCCTGGGAGGCCGGCCTGGCCTCGCCGGTAGGATGCGGGGTTCTGGCCCAGCTCCTCCTCTAATTTGGGGTGCCCCAAGGTAGTCCCCCAACCTCCCTGGTGACCGCTTTCCCGAGCAAACAAGGGGTTGGGCCAGCTGGTCTCTGAGGCCCTCCGGCTCGGCTGCCGATGAAGCTGAAAGCTCCCAGGTCTGGGGGGCCTGGCCTGGTGCCAGGGGAGTAACTAGCTTGTGCCGAGGAACCTCTCCCACAGAGTCAAGGCTACTCCCCTGGACCCCTTTCCAGATGGCCACCCAGAGCCTCGCAGGGTCCAAGCAAAGCTGGATCCCGCCAGGATGCTGGCCAGAGACCTCAGGAGCCGGCCCGGCCTCCAGGCCCCCAGTTCCCGGGCCCCTCCCTCTGCTGCTGTTCTCTGCCCCCTGCCCCTACTGCTCCTCATTTCAGGAGCAGGGATTGGCTAACGAGGCGCCTGTGGATTCCCGGGCCTGGCTCCAACCCTCTCACCAACCCAGCCGCCGCCCAAGGCAGCTGCTCCCAGGAAGCAGAGAGCAGTGGTGTGTCAGGGAGCATCTCTGGGGCTGTCAGCACGGTGATGCCTGTCAGGAGGCGGGCCTCCTTCCCCCTCTCCCCTGGGGCAGTGGAGCTGACGGCTCTGACACACCCCGGAGAGAGGGAGTGTGGCGGAGACACAGGTGACACACCGCAGACTGCACCTGCCGGATGCATGCACACATGGCCTGGGGGTTGGGTTCCTGGGTCAGGGGACGCCAGGAAGAACTGGCCAGCAGAGGGTGGTGCCGAGCTGCAGGGGGCAGGACTCCTGAATCCTAGCCTCCTAGAGGCAACAGAAGGCTCTGGATCCAGGTCCAGGCAGCTCTGGGGACTTTGCTGCAACTGACTGGGCCAGCCAAGGGCTTCAGCTGTGAATGTCAGAAGCAGAGGGTGAAACTCTGGTGACGGTCAGGGAGGCAAGGACCCAAGCCCGGGGCTCTGTGGGGCCCAGCTGGGAGAGGGGGCCTCTGTCAGGCGAGTGCTGGGTTTGTAACAGTGGAACGGTCTGGGTAACAGTGGCCACCATTCTCGGAGTGCTGGCCTGTGATGGACCCGGTACAAAGCACTTTGGAATCTCTGCATCTTTACTGACAGCACGGCCTCACTCTGGGTGTAGAAACTGAGCCCCAGGTTCTGGGGTCATTGGCCCAAGGTGACAGCTCCATGCGGCTTCAGAAACGGGTAGAACCCAGGGCAGCAGGACCACCAAGCCCCCGGCCTTTAGAGCTGCTTCAGAGCTGGGCAACTGGCAGGCAGCCCCTTTCAGACCTCCCTGGGGCAGAGGCTTGGCCTCCTGGGGCTGTGGGCTGGCTCCAGTGAGCCTGGTGACTGGGGTCCCCCTGTGGGCAGGGCCTCTCCAGGGCTTCCCCACAACCATTAAAAGAATGACACAACAATTAGTACCAAGATGGCAGAAGATTCAATTCCTAGTGGACCTTGAACTTCAATACACACTCACTGAAATCTAATAGCACGCTAAGAGGCACTCCCGCAGGCGCCATGACAGTTTGAAGGCTGACCATAAAAGGTCAAAAAGTGGGTGATGGCCGGGTTCCTGGGAGTCCCCGCCCCTTCCCCAAAGTGGTTGGAATAATCCTCCCACTTGTTAGCATGTGAAGCTACCGAGCCCATAAAAATCAATAGCATGCCCCTCGTGGCCTCTCTGGCCTTCTAAGACAGGTCCGCACTCTCCGGGGTGTGTATCTCTGAATGAATCTACTTTTGCTCAGCTGTGGCTCATCTTGAATTCTTCCCTATGCGAAGTCAAGGACTCACTTGGCGGGGCGCATCCCAGGGACTCAGCTGAGACCTGGGACACGGTGCTCCTCTTGCCCCACGTTTTCCCGGGGCACTCGCCCTCCCTCTCACACAGGACCTGGTGTGGGACTGGGGACCCTGCGTGTCTCTCAGATGAGCATGGGGTGGCCCAGCACACCGGGCTCGGGGTCTTGGGGGGCTGGGCTTTCCCTCTCTTTACCTGCATCACATCTGAGATGTTTCGGCCCAGGAGTAGGCACCTACCACCCGTGAGGTGCTGGATCAGGCCTATCGGGAGCTGAGATGGGGCTCCCTGCCCCACCCCCCACCCCACCCTCTCTATCTGAGTGACTCCCCGGATAGGCGTGGTGACATCTTGCAGCTGCCGTGGGGTTGGCTCAACCTCAGAACAGAGAAGCCCTCTCAGGCTGTCCGAGGCCCCCCGATGGCCAGCAGGGCCTCTGTGCCCATCTTCCCCCCTAGGATGGCTGGAGTTGGGGCCCCTTATTTTTCCGATCAAATCACGCAGGTGACAGAGCAGCTCCCAGAGCAGCTGCATCCTGCCACTTGCCCTCAGGCTTTAACCTGAACTAGGGGCCTGAGCTGGACCCCACAGAGGCCTCCTGAAGCCCCCACCTCGCGCAGCAGAGAATCAGCACCAAGAGGGCAAATGAGCATTTCTTTGCAACTGACAGCGTTTTTCTAAGAACTTCGCCTCCAACTTATGAAATCTTTTAGGGGTACGGGACCAGCAAAACTTTCTACCCTGGATTTCCCTCTCAGACCTCCAGGCTAACGTCACGGAGAGTTCTCAAGCCTTGTGTCCCCAGGGTAACTTTCCTGCGCAAGCCAGAGGCCCTGTGCAGCCTCCTCTTCAAACTAAGACCATTCTGAAGAGCGAGCCTCCTCTCTCTTCAGGAGGGACGGGGGGAGGAGGGCTGAGGGGCATGCTGTAGGAAGAGCCCACTTCATGTCCTCACCCACTTCTGATGCTCACACTTGCGGGGTGCAGCTGGGGCCTGGGCACAGCCATAGGAGAGTCTGGGAGCATCCCCAGGAGGTGGGGACCCAGCCCCGCCCTCAGGAAGCCTGCCTTCCGGATGCAGAGAAACACTATTTGCACCCACCTGGCAAGTACAGACCCACACGCCAGGCATGGTTGGTTCTAGGCACCAAACACAACACGATGTCCCTGCCCTTGGGGAGGAAGCTTACTTCTGAAGGAGGGGGTGGGGTGGAAGGCTAGACCATTGCTGCAACAACGTGGATGAAGTACAGAGGTTTTGCTGAGTGAGAGTCCTCACCCAAGAGTCCACACTGTATGACAGCATTTCTATTAAGTTCTAGAACAGGAAGAACTAATCCACAGTGGAAAAACCAGAACAGTGGGAACCTCTAGGACGTGGATAAGGAGACAGACTGGGAAGGGCAGGAGGGGACTTTCTGGGATGATGATAATATTCCAGATCTCAATGTGGCCTTGGGTTCTGTTAGTGCATTTATCAATTAAAAGTCATCAGCTAGTACATCAACATTTGTGCGTTCGATTGTTCCACGGTGTGTGTAAGTTTTACTCCAAAGCAAAAAGAGAATTATATGTAAATATTGAACTCTGGTTACTGAAACGGGGGCTCCAGGAGTTGGGTGGGGAGGAGCACTGTTGTCTGCAACTTAATTTGAAATATAAGTAAGGCAGGTGCTGGAGAGATTGCCACGGAAAAAGGAAGATGTTAATGGTAGAGTCTGGGTGGTGGGGATAGGGGACTTGTGAAATTCTTTCAACTTGTCTGTATATCTTAGACACTTTGTAATAAAATGTTTGTTGGGGTTGGGCAGAGTGGTTTGCCAGAGAGTGAGGGCAAATTAGATGGGGCATCTGGAAGGCCTTACCTGAGATGCGCTCACAGAGGGAATCAAGACTTCTGCTTTGGCCAAGAGAAACCTGAGGGGCTGATTGCGGGTTCAGGGGGCACACTGTACAGACGGCTGGATTTAAGCACATGGTCCTGACTGGCTGGGTCAGGGTACAGGTAGGAACATGGCGTCATTAGCATGAGACTGGCACGTGAAGCCAGGGAACTGGGTGAGAGGACCCAGGGGCGACGTGGACAGAGAGGGAAGGTCTAGGGAACTCAGAGACCTTCCAAGGTCTAGGGCTCGAGGAAAAGGGGTGGGGTCTGCAGAGAATTGGCAGTGGGAAGAGAGACAGCAGCAGGAGAAGAGAACATTCTAGAAAGAGGGAAAGGCCAACCTTGGTAAATGCCACTCGGGGGGGGGGGTCAGGAAAAACAAGGATGGCAGTGAGGTGACCTTTGGGTTATTGCAATGCGGAGGTCACTGGTGAGATCCAGATGGCCCCGTCGTGGCGGAGGAGAAGGAAATCTGGAGGGTGAGGAAAGAAGCGGGGGTGTAAAGGGATGAAGACAACCAGATGCGTGTCTGAGGAGGAGCCTGGTGTGTCCGGAAAGGGGAGGAGAAGCTCCCAGGAAGTCCTGCCCACGGTGGGGGGTGGTGACAGGGGTGGCGAAAAGCCTTCTTTGGGACCCCGAGCCCTTTCCTGGGAAGAGAGCCGGAGAACTGAGAGGCCGAGAGAGGGAGCGATGTCTGTGTGCACCTGTGCTCACCTGCACACACCTGTGTGTACCTGTGTTTACCTGTATTCACTTCTGTATACTTTGCGTGCCTGTGTCTACCTGTGCACACCTGTGCACACCTGTGTATCCCTTGTGAATGAAACATCTTGCCAGCCACATCAGTATATAAAGAATGCTGTGGCCATCAAGTCATCAGCTGGTACCACCAACCCCTCCCTTCGCCCCAGCAGTGAGCGGAGGGAACTCAGGTTGCAGACAAGCAGGCAGCCCCCTCAGCAGCCACCCCGAACCGTGCCCCCCGAGGGGACCCAGGATGAGAAAGAACAGGACGCTGACCCTGGACAGCGAGGTGCACACCAAGGGAATGATTTCAATAAGCCCAGACCTTTGCACCTTCCCAGACATAGAAAAGCACTAAAGTCCTTAACCTGAGATACCTGGTTTCCTTTAATTCAGTAATCTTTTGATGTTATGACTACCTGGTCTTTGTTACAAAAAAACTCTCCTATATATCCTGGCTCCTCCCTTGCCTGGATGGAACAGACACTTAGGTGATCTGAGAGGCTGCCTCCCGGGCTCAAGTCCTCAGGCTCGAGTCCTCAGAAAGGCCACTTGATAAAACAGAACTCTCAGCTTTCAGGCTGTGCATTTCACGTCAGCATGATCACCTGTGTGTACCTGCGCGCCCCTGTGTTTGTCTGTGCGCATCTCTGCATACCTGTCCAGCTAAAAGCATTTGTCGTGAGTCTGGGGGGAGTGAAGTGTCTCACATGGGAACACCCGCGGCCTGGAGCCACAGGGACGTTAACGGTGGGAAAGCAGTCATGGCCCCGTGCGGTGGGCCCGGAGTCTCCAGCTCCCCCCAGGCAGACAGCTTCACGAGCCGGGTGCCGCCAGCAGGCCTGAGCGCGCAACCAGGTTCACTCAGGGAGCTCATCCCCAGACTCGCCTTCTCCGTGTCACTCCATCAAATTACATCTGAATCTCACTCTTGGCCCTTTGAGCTCTTTCAGAGGCAAAATAGAAAGTGTTTCCTTGAGGCAAACTTTTGTCTTTTGCTTTGGAAACCACACTTTCCCCTTTGCTCCAAAGAAGATTAGGATATTAGGGACAGGATGTCAGCTGAAGATTACATGAAAAGGATAATTAAACAAAAGCCCACATTATAAGCCATCTAGAAGGGAAATTAAGCCGCTTTTGCCTTCTCCCCATCTTTGAGGGATGTTCTGTTGAAGGGAAGCAGGAATTGTTTGGCTTGATAAATAAAGATAGTAACCAAACTGTATCGCCCATTGTTCTGCCTTTATATTAAAAGCAATCGCTTAGCCGAGCTGACAACACACACCACGGAGGCATAAAACCCTCTGCAGACGGAAGGATTAAGAGACTGACAAGTCCTGGATAATAAGACTAATTAATAATTTCCATCTCTAAGGAACTGCAGCTCTGGCAGCTTCATTCTTCCTCCGTCTCCCTGTCTGGCCCGGGACAGCTCCGTCCTCTAAGGAAAGGACAGAGGAGGCTTTGCAGGACAGGCCAGGATGGATGGCGCTCGGTCCCAGCGGGGCAGGGAGCCTAGGGGGCCCCAGGAGAGGGGCTGCAGCAGAGAGATGCTGGAACGTGGAGGTTCACTCACTCACTGAGCAGAGGTTACAGACTAAGTTAGCGAAGTGGGTTTGCCATCCCACAGTCGCATCTGATAGGCGGGTATTTTGCCATTTGAAAGGTGGTCTGAATGGGACCGTCTCAGGAGACCCTGCCTTTCCAACTACACCCATCCACCCAGTCCCCTGCAGCACAAACGGCCGGAAATAGTCACAGCAAAGGGATGAGCCAGCCACCCCTGCCTGGGGTCACCGTGTATTACCACGCCTGACACAAGACCTCCGTGGGCGCTGGCTCAATTCATCCTCCCAGTGACCCCACACCTCCCGGAGGGAGGTCTTTTATGCCTGTTGTACAAAGACACAAGATTCAAAGAGGTTAATGCACTTGCCAGAGTCACGTGGCTAGTATTCAAATTCAAACCACAGGGCCTGGAAGGACCATGGACCCAAAGGTCCCAGCAGGTGTCCAGCTGCTTCAAGGTCTCCCCCAATTCTGTACTTGGTACCCTCCTTGTCCACCAGGTGGGGGCAGGGGGTCCCGCTTCCCCTGGGGACTCCAGGAACACCGGCAGCTGCGATTTGCAAGGTGAAGTTCAAGCAGCTGAGACTTGATCACAGGAATGTCTCTGGGTTTCTCCCCCGGCTAGGTGACCAGGTAAAAACACCAGCCACCTGAGAGCGCCCCTGTCCCCAGAGAAGGGAACCAGGATGAAGGAATCTTCTGGAAATTCCCTGCGACTTTCCTTAGAGAGGATAAAGGCTGCTTTGGGAGGACGGCCGTATTTTCCCAGAGGCTTTAGGTGGTACAGCAGAGGCCTTGGCATCGTAAATTGCAATCAAGCAAAGATGTCTAAGAAGGAAATGATGTCGGCTCTGCCGCGCAGCCTTGGCACAGATCCTGAAATCTTAATGGAATTGAGCAGTTTTTTGCATAGCACCGTAAATTCCTCGTGTCTACCTTATCTTCTCATCACGTTATTCAAGGCACATTAAATGGAGAAAGAAGTGGAAGCCACTTGTCAGAATAAAACTGGAACAAGAAGGCAGCTCCAGAATGATCCGTCTGATACCGCAATTCATTCCCCAGCTCTCTGCCGACACCTGCACCTTCCCCGGTGGCCAAGGGCCTTCCCTGCTTACTGCCGGGCTGCTCCTGTCTCCCGGCTCAGAACCCTCCCGGTCGGTGGCTTATGCATCAGGGCTTGGGTCTAATTACCTGTCCCGCAGCCTTCCTCCACTTGCCCAGGTCTCTCCCCTGCAGGGGGCCGCCCTCCCCCCTCCTCCCCAACCTCAGCTCCACCCAGCTCCTGCCACTCCCAGACCCCATCCTCAGACCCCCAGCCCCTTATACATTTTTCCAGACCTGACTATCTCCGTAATTAACATTATTTTTTTTTAATTGAAGTACAGTCAGTTACAATGTGTCAATTTCTGGCGTGCAGCACAGTGTCCCAGTCACGCATACACACACATATATTGGTTTTTAACTTACGACACAACGGTTTATTGGAAGCGCCTCTTTCCTGCTTGACTGTAAGTGCCCTGAGGTCAGAGGCGGTGTCTGGGCCGGTAGTTCCTCGTGCATGTCATGTCACGGGCTGCTGACCGGATGGGGACCTGCTGACCTAAGGCACGTTCCCTAAGTGCCCCAGCCTCTGTTCCACATGGTGATAACAAAGTCCTGGGCTCACGAGGTATGCGCAGTGCTTTGTAGCACCTGGGGCGCAAGCCCTGACTAGGATGGTTATTGTTACTATTACTGATAATAATCATGATGATGATAAAAGGCCACTGCTCCACTTCAGCTTGGAGAGGCTTTCACAGCAGCATTGAATGTACAACCTCTGGTGGGCCAGGCCCCTCTCTCCTGCTCTCTTTCTCCTGGGCCCGGGCACATTCTCCCCTCGATGCTCCCTCCATGTCCCTTGACTGGCACCTGGGCCTGGGACACCTCTCCTGACAGCTTCTCCTGAGACAGAACTGTGCCTGGTCTGTGGAACCAGGGCCCATGGATCTGGGACCCCGCACATCCTTGTTCATCACCCAGTCACTGGACTCCATGGCCCAGGCCTGGCCTGTGTCAGAAAGAGCATGGAAGAATATTCCCCACCCTGTTCTTCTATCCTTGAGCTCACCTCCTCCTCCAGGAAGTCTTCCCTGACCACCAGCCCACTCTGCATCCCCGTCTCTGGACTCATCACATTCACACCTACCACGCACATAGATTCAGGGTCAGAAGTGACTTTGATGCTGCAGGGTCCTTCACCTGCCTCTCCACACAGGTGTTCTCCCCAAATGTTGGGGCCCAGCCGCTCCCTTCCCCACACTGCCCAGCCCCTGGAGGACTGGAGAGGGGTCATGGTCAGCTGGAGTCCGTCAGCCAAGGGTGTGGAACAGAGACGCGGCAGCAGACTCTCCTGCACTTCTTGCACTGAGACCCAATCCCTGGAGGTCGGTATGTCAAGACCTGTGAGCCACACTCCCTTCTCATCTCTGCTCACTGCCACTCCCATGCCCTCAGGCCTGGCCACCATGGCCTGTGGGCTCTGGAGGCTGGGACCCTGTGCCTTTAAAAGGTCTGGACCAAGCCCTGCTTGCCCTAGTCTTGGCGGGTCCCTTATTCTCCTAGACCCTTGTTTTCTTCTTCTGTGAAAATCAAGGCAAATTCACCCAGCCCTGACTCCCTCCCAGGGCAGCTGTGAGAACCCAAAGAGCTGGACCTGTGCTGAGGGCCACCCAGTACCAGGGCTGTGGTTTCCCTGAGCCATGCTCTCTCTGCCCCAGCCCAGCCCACACATAGCACCTGCCACGCCCTCCCCTCCCTGTGGCTGAGGGTCCAACACTGGGGCGGGGCCAAGCTGTTGCTTCTCCGTGGGGGAGTCTGCGGGATGGAGCACAGAGGGTCTGCCCTGGGCTGCCTTCCCCTCCCACCGACCTTAGGCACCAACTCACTTCTCTTCCCTGAACCAAGTGGGTCAGAAAGCCCCTTGGGGACAGAATCGGCCTGAAGGAAGCTCCTCCTGTTACACGAAGCCCCACCAGAGCCCCATCTGAGCCCCGTGTAGCACGAGCCTGTGGTGTGGTTCAAGGGCCCACGGACAGAGCGGGCTCTGGGATGCTTTATTTCCTGGCCACTTCGATTCACCCGAATGAAACATAAAAATGGTTACAGAGCAGGAAGCCTTGAGTACGTTTTATGAAGCTATAATATCTTCCATTAAAATAAAAAAAAGATGAAACAGGAAGAAGAAGGGAAGGGAAGGGAAGAAAGGAAGGAGGGAGGGGTGGAGGGAGGGGGCCTCTCTTCTGCAGGCCTGTCTCCTGCACCTCAGGGGACCTGCTGGCGGAGCCCAGCTGTCTGAGTGGAGACATCCCCACTGTTAGGATGAGCCTGGGGACCGAGGGTGAGCGCAGACGCCCTCTTCCAGCTGCCCCATGGGGGGTTCTGGTCCCACCTGCGACCTAGCTGCCCTGAGGGCCCCCTGAGGGCTGCAGGTTCCAGGGCAGGCCACGTTCCCAGGTAGGGGAGGAGAATGACGGGGGTTTGGGGGAGGCATTTGGGTTGCAAAAGAACTGATCGTTTCCCAGAAAGATTTCAAGTCACTTTTTGGGGGGAGGTTGGGGGAAGGGAGTCTAGGCTGTGACAGTGCCCCCACTGCAGAGGAGGGAGGTGGGAAGGGAGGAGGGGCGCCCTGGCCAGCTTGTCCTGAACAGCCTGTGCTTTGAGGGGCGCTGTGAGAGATGCAGGGTAGATGGGAGGTGAGGGAATCACAGAGCTTCCTGGGGCATCGGGATGCCCCCTTACAGGTCCAGCCTGGTGCTGGTCACCGTCTGTCCATTATCTGTGGAGTGCTTGCCACGGGCCAGGAGCTGGCCTACCATTTCATGTGCTCTGCGTTTCATCTCTAGGGAATTCTCGCAGCAGCCCTGAGCAGTCAATGCCCTCATCAACCCATTTTACTGAGGAGGAAATTGAGACTCAGAAATTAGATAAACTGTCCAGAGTCGCTAACGAGGGTTTCCCTGGGGGACCCCCTCCCTAAGCCCACAATTTTAAGAGACTAAAATAGACACCATGCCAAACATCCAACCACTCAGCACTCCAGGTGGGCACTAGACGGGCAGCCCCTGAGCCACGTGCAGAGGGCCAGGGCAGGCATTCCCCCCGCCTGAGCCCCCCATGCACCACAGATGAGCTCAGAGGACCCCTCTTGGAGAGCCAGAGGCAGTCAGCTCAGAGAGAGACCCTCACATTCCGCAGACAGGTCTGGTGTTGGTGGGCAGATGTATATACTGAAGCCCTGTGGGCGTGGTGTCGGACACGTCCCAGACCCCCTGGGGTGCCAGGCTGCTCCCTCCCTGCCCACTGCAGATGCCTGCAGCTTGACTGCCTTGTCAAAGGTGAGGCGGTCCCGGGGGCCTACGCAGGAGTGGGCCCCTGAAGGCAGGGCTCCCTTGGGACCTGCTGGGGTTGAGGCCTGTGTCTGGTGCATAGGCTGAAGCTGGGCCTTTCACTGCAGCTTCCTCAGAGGTGAGCAGAGGGGCTTCTCTGGGGCCCTGTCTGAGAAGGTCCAGAGCCCGGGCTCACCTGGGAGGCCACAGGCCACGACCCTTCTCAGCGGTGCCGTTTCAGCCCCCTCCTCCTGGCACGAGAAACGCCCTCCTCCCAGGGGCCCCACTCGGGGGTCCCCCGGAGTCCTGTCATTTCTGCCTCAGAGAAGCCTGCTCTCAGGACTGGGGTGGGCAGGAGTTGACCACGCTGAGGGTGAAATGCCCTTGGGGGGCTCACAATCCAGCAAAGAGATTTAGAGCCTCAGCTCGACCCCCGGGCCTCACCAGGCAGGTGGGGAAGCTGGATTCCCCTGGGCCCTCGTCAGGGGAGCCTTGGTGCTGCACCAGCAAGAACGGGCTCCCCCTCCTGTCCTGCAAGGCACTGAGTCTGTGGCTGAGGCCTCCCTCCAGTCCAGAGTGGGGGCCCTTGGGGGCCAGAACAGCCTGGAGTGAGCCCCCTTGGTGAGCCGGCACCACCACCCCTCCCCTGCACTCCTCTGGGCCGCCTCCGTGCTGCGGCATTTGGTGGAGATGAGGCCCCTGCACCCACTATTTCTAGGCGGCAGGGCTGGCCAAGTTCAAGGCCAATCAGGAAGCAGACAGCGTGGGGGCAAAGGGCAGGTGGCGCCTCTCTGGCCGCATGGCCTAGGATCAAGTACTCACTGCTGGCTGTCTCCAGCCCCTCCCTATAAGGAGAGTGACGATGGCTCCCTGGGGAGACAAAGGTGGGCGCCCTGGGAGCCTGGTCTTCTCCAGGGTGAAACGGGGGCCTGTGGTGAGGGTCCGGCGCACTGCCCGGCTGGGAGTCGGTACCCGTGGCGGCTGGCTGTGTGGTTACAGCTTCCAATGCTCATGGTCATGGGGGCAAAGCTAGAACCCAGCTCCTCGTAACCCAAATGTCCTAGAACTCAGAATCCAAGTGTCTGCCACTGTCAGTGCTCCAGGAGCCCCCAGTCCCGGGGTCCCTCCAAACCCCCAGGGTCCCTGTGTTTGCACAGTGGCACTCATGGGCCTGCAGGCCTCTGAGTGAGCAGCCCTGGTGGGCCGGGCAGGAGCCCCCTGCCACCTCTGCCCTGCGAGCGGTCTCAGCAGCCGAACAGCCCTGAAAGAACGGCGGTGGCAGACACACAGCAACACACCCCCTGCTTCACTTGAGCACAGAAAACATTCATTAAGCATTTTCGAGGACAAGGGCACAAAGAAAAACACTCATTAGAAGCAGAAATAGTTTCCAAATGAGCCAGACAGAATCTGCTGGTAAGTCTAGGCTGATGTGGGGGCCTGTCCTCAGGGAGTGGGCAGGGGGAGGGATGAACAAAAGTGGGAAATGGGAGGCCCAGGAAGGGGACGCAGAAGGAGGCAGAAGGCCTGAGCCAAAGCACTAGAAAATCCCAAATAGGAGAGACCACGGATGGAGGCCAAGGACCTTTGCCGTCCGGCCCCGCCTTGGAGCAGTCCAGCCAGCAGGAGGGGCTGCACCTCCTCCAGCCCCAGCAAGACCCAGGGCCTAGGTGCCTGCAGGTGCTCAGGCCGCAGGAAGCAGAGGCCAGAAGGAGCCAGGAGGCCTGATCCCAGCCCTGCTCCACTGCTGACCAGCTGGGTGACCGGGGGTATGGCCCTGCCCTCTCTGGGCCTCAGTGTCTATGGAGGAAATACAGCCGCTGAGCTGGGTGGAACCTCTAAGGGCCCTGTCTGCTAGGACGCATGGAGCTCTCCGCGGTGCTGATGCCGTGATGAGAGGCGGTGTGTGTGCTGGCCAGCAGCGGTGGCTTCTCAAGGTCCCAGGGCAGATAAGCTCGGGCCATCTGGGGTCTCGAGATGCTGCCCTGTGCAGGTGACCACATGGTGCCTGGGACATGACAATGATCTTATGTACCATGGCCTAAGCAGGCTGCAGTCCCCTCCACTTGAGGGGAAGGTTCTGGTTCCTCATTTGTCTCTGCTTACATCCTAGTAAAATATTTATTTGCAGTGGAGACAGAGAAAGAGAGAGAGGGGGGTAGGGTGGGGCGTGGGGGTAGCACCCTCTGCTGAAGCCAGGTCACTCGTAAACTCCAAGTGCCGCGCCAGCTCCTGCCCTCTCCTCCTCCCTGACCCTCTGCTTCAGCACAGCGGCCACCCCTGTGCTGGGTCTGACATGTCCTGGGCAGCAGAACAGGATCAGGAGAAGTGCTGGCCCCTCCCTCTCTTCCTGAGGCTCCAAGCTGGGTCTTGGGGAAGATCAAAGGGTGCAGGATGCTCCCTCAGGGAGATTACAGTCTGGTTAGAGAGGAAAATGAGGCCTGTATGGGCAGGGGTTCTGGCTGTGCTCAGCGGCCTTGGGTTCAGTTTGAGGATCTCAGAGGCAGGAGTGAGCTTGCTGGCTGGCAGGACACAGCCGCTCATCTGGGACAGAACCCCTCGCTCCTTCCCTCCTTCTTCCTCCAAGCCCTCTTACTTTCTAGGGTGGCTCCTCCTGCCCCATCCCATCCAGTCTGCTCACAGGACAGTGAGGTGTGAGGGGCATGGCCACCCACTGCACCCCCTGCTAGCAGTATGTCACATTTAGGGGACCGGTTGGCTTCTTTAGAGCCACGCTGGCACCTGAGTTGCCTCCCTTCTGAGCTCTCACCGCCATCACTGCCCCTGACACCTTCCCTCCCACCCCATCTTTTTGTCTCAGTAATTGGTGTCAGAGACAAACTTGGGCCAATTCCCATCTGGGCCAGTATCTCATGGCTTCCTTCCTATTTACTAACGGAGAAATTAAACCTGGCCACGCCGTCACTATACTGGTGTTGTAATTAGCACCAGAACAAATTGCCCCAAGTGGGGCAGTTGCTGGGCTCGCTCTGGGGCTCCGCGTGGGACGTGAACTGAGCTAATTGCTTTGGCCTTCGCTCCTTACCCTCTCACTGCCCAGGACTGACCGGGGAACAGGAACTCCTGCGCCCATGTACAACCCCACTTTGTCTTCTGCTCAGAGAAACAAGAAAACTGGAGGACACAGGGGAGGGGGTGTGGAGGGACCGAGGGAGGAAATGAAGACTCAGTTCAGCCCCCAAGAAGCCAGATCCTGTGATCCCAGCCTTTGGGGAGATTCAGGCTCCCCACCAGCTGGCAGGTAACAAACCCAGATGCACATGAGTCACCCCAGTTATGTCTCCAGCACACAGTGGCCAGGATCAGAGCACCAGGGAGGGGAGGGCTGGGGCAGAGGGGCAGGGCCCCTCCCACTCCTTGTGTGGCCCCAGAAACAAGGCGGTCAGGCTAAGTGGGACCTGGCTCAATGGGCCCAAGTGCGTGGCATCCAGTTTGGGGAGGAATTGGCTCAGACTCCAAAGCTGCCCGGTGGTGTCTGAGCCCAGGGAAGGAGATCTAATGAAATTAAAAAGCCACGGGAGCATGAGGGAATGAGAGGAGGCAGGCGGAGGCGTGGGTGCAGCAGAGCGGGCCTGGAGGAGAAGGAGCAGCCTTGAACGGCAGACAGCTGGGGCTGTGGGGAGGCTGGCTGGCAGGAGGCCAGGCTCCTGGGGAGCTGCTCCACCAGGGTGGCAGCGGCTGGGCTGGGCAGAGTGAGCAGAGGGAAGAGGTGTCCTGATGGGGCATGAAAGGCGAAAAACTCCAGCACAGGACCTGGGGGGCTGGAGGCCCAGGAGGGAGGTCACAAGGGCTAGGCGGGGTGAAAGTGGCCGCCAGAGTGCAGCCCTGGGGACACAGGGACATGCTCTAACTCCATGGCATCTCTGCTGTCAAGGAGGAGCCCACTCCCACCTCCTGCAGCCACATGGAGAGAAGGTCCTTCACCAAATGGCAAAATTCCTTGGATCCATTCTTACTAACAAAGCCTGGAAAGTATCACCCCAGAACCACACTGAAGGTCACCTTCACAAGGACACAGGGCCGAGCAACTAGAAAGCCAGGTGCTACCATGCCAGCCTCCGAGGGGGACAGACCCTCGGAGACTGACAATGGGCAGGGGATTGGGGAGCAGGGAGAAGCCACATCTTTGCAAATCAGCACCTCCTCAGACGGTCTCAGACCCCACCGCTGATAAACATGCTGAACCACAGACAATTAATTCAGGGAACTAAGAGAAAATGCAAAGGTCTTGGAGGTGCAGGGAGGAGGGCAGAGCTAATGGACAGAGGGCCTGGTCCAGGTGTGGATGCAGAGGCAGCTCTGTGCTCAGCAGGCACCTTCCAGGCACCCTTCCTGGGACCACTGGCCCTTCTGCAAAACATGGTGGGCGCAGCCCCGTTCTCTCAGAACCTGTGCCACGGGCACTGGGGTGGCTTGCTTTCCCATCGGCTGGGCCCCTCCAAACCACACCCCCAGGTCAGGGAGACGCCAAACCCCTGCAGCCCAGGCTAACTTCAACAACAGTGGATGCAGAAAGTGGGATTCACGGTGGGAAAGGCCAGAGGCAGCAACTGCTGGGCAGAGGCAGTAGGAAGAAGTTGGGGTGTTGCCGCTGGGCCTACCAGGTACAGGCTCTACAGAGAGTGGCTGCAAATCAGAGGACGAACTTTGGGAAGGACCCAGGTCCAGGCTGACTGGGCGGATCCCCCAGACCTCCCCACTCACACAGCAATACGTTCCACTAGGCAAGCGGACCACCAATAACCACCAATCGGCAAGAGGCTGAGTGGGCTCCAGGCAGAGCACCAGCACCATGGACAGAGATCCAGGCGCCAGGCCTCCCTGGGAGCTTTGGCAGCTGGGTGGCTCCCCCACCCCTTTCTCCATCCTCTGTGTCATCCACAGCAGACATCACAAATCGAATACAGAGCTCCTTTCCCGCTCTCCCAGCAACCATCCCAAGCCATTCGACTGCAACTGGCATGATTCCAGAAGCCGACTTTCCACACGTGCCAACACCAACCCGCGCGAGAAAGCAAATGTGTGGTTTTCAGCCAAAAGGCTTTTCTCAGTCAGGGGCAGAGTGCCCAGGCTTTTTTCCATCCTCACTCAGAGGAAACTGAGACACCCTGGAAGTACCTGGCGGGAGCTTATCCTCAGCAAGGACTCCCCCCGCCAGGCTTTCTCCCCTTCCTGGCACCTGACATCGCACCTGGCCAGCCACACAGCTGGCCTCAGTGCCACACGCCGACATCCCTAGGAAAGCTGGCCAGGGCGCCTTGGCCTGAGGCTGCCGCACGCAGGAGCCCCACCCCACTCAGCACCCTCCACAGACCCTTCCCCAGCACCGGAGACGGAAGAAGAATCCAGTTCCAGCCACCTACCTGAAGGAGCCAGTAGCACCTCCGGTGGAAGGTGGGGATGATGGAGGAATGGACATAGCAGCCGTACAAGCACTAGGGAGAGAGGAAAAACGAGAATTCAGTTGGAAAGAGGGAAGGAAGGGAGGAAGACGGCGCAACAGAGAAGGAGCAAGAAAGGGCCACGGACACTGCCACCACCCCGGGAGACAGAGGGGCAGCTGCCTCTGTGCCTGGCTCCAGGACCAGGGCTAGGGTCTGGGACACACCTGAGAAGCACAGTTGGGAAACGCCAGTGGGCAAACACAGATAGACAGCTGTGGGGCCATGGGGGCACGTGGGAACCCAGAAAAGCCAGGGACCACGGGAATGTACACATGGATACATTTTGCCTATAATTTTAGGGGCTGGGAATTACCCTGCAGTTCATTCATGGAACCTGGGTTAGGGCCCCTTGGTGTCGGGGGAGGAACTGACAGTTACAGAATTGATTCAAGCACACATACAACTCCAGACCTTTCTTGGCCAAGGAGAGTTGTCTGTGGCGGCCCTGGCTGTTAGGAGCTCTAAGGCTGGGGGGCCGGGGAGGGACATCTCGTCCTAGGACTGACCTCCAGAGCCTGGGACCCCGTGGGGACACCCCCACTTCCTGGTCCTCAGTTACAGTTTTCTATTCATATATGTGTTTGTTCCAAGTATAAACCTGCACTTTTGGCTGATGGATTTGGTTTTAGAAAACAGCCAGAGCCCAGTTGGAGAACAAGGTGGGTGGGGATTCAAGTTCAGGAACAGGATGTGGAGTGGACACGGGGGCGGGAAAGCTCTGGTGGAGCTTGTCACTTAGACCCAGGTGGGCGGAGCTGACGGGGGTGGGGGCCAAGTCAGGGCGGCACGTTGTGCTTCTGGGGCGCTGCCTGTGCACACAGCACCGCAGAGGTGGAGAAAGGGAGCTGATGAGAACTGTCAGGTCCCTCTTGAGACTGAATTCTGAAAGTCTGAGTGGCAGGAAACGTTGCCTTTTCTTTTGGAGCCTCCAATTCCAAATTAGAATGAGCTCCCTCTATTTCCTTCAGGGTCCCCAGCTTCCCAAAGCAAGCGTTCCAGAAGGGGTGGGGCAGAAAGAGAAGGCAGAGCCGCAGAGCCTCAGAGGATGAAGGACAGGCGAGGTCTCCCTTCCCTTCTCACTAGTCCCCCAACCGGACACCAGTTCTGCAGAGAGAAATGGCCAGCAGCACTGTGTTTACACCCCCGAAAAGACCAAGTGCAATTTGGTTCGACTAGGAGTCCATTTGAGCCCTGCCTGTCTGATTAGCAGCGTTGAAAGAGAAATCATTTTGGACTATGGGATTCTGGCTGCAAGAAAATCAGATTTCCAATATGTTAGAACTTTTACAGATTGCTGTCAGCTGGGACTTAAGCCCTGTACAAACCAAACAAACAAAGCGGAAATTAATTTAAACGGTTCCCTTGCAATTCTTGCCCACGAAATGTATTTATTATTAAGAAGGCAATATTCTACCCTGACTTTTCTGGTTTTCAATACACTGTGTCTGCCTATCTTTCTTTCTTTTTTAAATTTTTGATAGTGTAGTCCCTCCTGCCGAAGAAGACTGGTGTTTGGACGTTTTCTGTGAGCGTTTGGTTGCAATGGATGAGCAACCCACCTGCAACGTACATCAGCCCCTTTCCTTTGGAATTTGCATGTTCCCATGGGCAGCTTCATTGCTTTCACTTGTGCAGTGAGCCCAGTGCAGGAGACGTAAACTGTTAAGTCTTCCTTTGAAATAAAAGGCTTCTACCTGCACTTCCCTTCCCACTGTTCATCCCTCTTGAGGGTTTGCAATGACTCCCCCCCCCCCACTTCACCTGTCTCTTTCTCTCACCGCTGCTTTTTCCTGAACTTGAGAAGAATGTGGTTGACTTGCAGCACCTTTTCCCCTCCTCCACTCATGCTTGTCTGTCTGGGTGGGACTGCAGCATCCTTGAACCACGTGCTAAGGAATCACCGAGAACTTCCCGAACACCTACTGTGTGTCCCCTCCGTGAGCACCCAAGAGGACAGCACGGCCAGCTCTCCCCTGAGCCATCCCAGCACCCCTCTCTTGGGCACCCCTCCCTCCCCAGAACTGTCCAGAACCATCCAATAAACAGAATGATGTTAAAAAAGAAAACTCGCTGTTTCTACATCAAGGCTCATGCATTTTAATCAGAGGAACCCTCGGGGCCTCGCTCAGAACCTGGATACTCTATTTTTAGATATTACTCTAACCACCCTGGTGATCTGATGTCTCTGATCTCTGCAGATGAGAAGCATGATCTTCAGAAGGTGGGAGAGAGGGAAGCCCAACAAGAATGAGCCACGTCAAGCGGCGTCAGGGGAGGAAGCTCCCCAGGGAACCCCAAGGACTCGAGAAGCCCGAGGGCATGGGGCCCTCCCAGTGTTGCCTTGCCCAGCACACCGGTCACCTCATGGCTCATTTGTCCATCTCTATTCCCTGGACAGGGGCTCCTACAAGGCAGGACCTTAGAATGAAGATGGCCCACAGTCCCCCAACTCAGTATCCTCAGGACAATGGTCCCTACAGCCTGGTGCAGGGAAGGACTGGATATAGCACATGTTTAATTTCTGCTTGTGGAACTCTGAAGGCTCAGGTCTTCATAAAACAGACTGGGAAACCACACTGAAAAACAGCTCCACACTTAGCACTTAAAGGGTTAAATTTCAGTTTCAAAGAAAACTGGCAGTTGATGGGAGCTGGTTTTCCCTGTCTGGGAAGAGGCCTCTGCTATCCCCTCCAGGCAAGCTGGAGGCAGCAGGGGGCGGGGGCGGGTGGGATTTCTGAGCGGTAGATCCTGCTTGGGGTGAGAAGGCCCTTGTCCTGCCTGGTGCAAAATGGGCACCGTTTTCTGCCTTCTGGGTGGCTGTCAGGGTCAGGAACTGTGCTGGGCTAGTGAGAGAGGGGTTAGAGGAGGCTACGGGGGCATAAAGGGAGTCGGCCAAGGGAAGGGTGAAGGAGAGTGTTTCCAGCAGCAGGAAATACAGGCAGAGACGGGGCGGTGAGACAGGAGGGGCGGGGCTTGAGGAAGTGCGAGGACGCTGGGATGGGCTGGGGTGTCAAGTGAACAGCGGCGTGGGGAGAGGCAAGCTTCAGGGAGACACAGAGGGTTAGATCACGAAAGGCCATGGGTGTGACAGCAAGGAGCGTGGCTTCACCCTGGGGTGGCGGAGAGCAAAGGGAAGTCATGACCAGATCTGCATTCCGAAGCTCACTGCGGCGGCAGCCGGTGTGGCCAGGGAGCAGGGCGGAAGTGGGCTGGGGGCACCGGGACCAGTCCTGTGAGTCCAGGAGGCCCACTGGGATCGGACGGTGGCAGCAGCTGTGAGGGTGCAGAGAAATGGCTGTGTGGCCAGGTATAAGGATGACGCCCCCCCCCCCTTTCTGGCTGCATGGACAGGTACACGGTGGTCCCATCCACAGGAAACCCTGGGGGTGCAGCGGGCTGGTGGGCTGATTTCAGGTTTCTATTGGTGACATGTGAGGCACTTACAAGACCTCCACGTGGAGACACGCAGAGCACAGTAAGCTGCCGGATCTGGTGCTCAGTCTGGGCTGGCATTAGGAGTCGCCACGTCCCAGCAGAGGGGTGGCACTGGAGGCTAGCGGAGAGGGAGTGGGGTCCATCTACTCAGACTGGTTCCAGCCACAGGGAGCCACGCCTCTCAGGTGGACAGAGCAGGTGAGGAGTGAACTTGCCGGTGCTCCGAGCAGCAGGCACGTGGGGTGCCCGGTCTGCCTCACCATGTATCCCACCCCAGCCCTCCCCTTCCATATACCACACAACCCAAACCACCCCACGGCCCTGTCCTGATGCCAGGCTCTCTGGCCAGTTCCCCTTGTCACCACCGTCCTTACTCCGCAGCCTTTCCGCCCATTTCCAGGCCATACAACAGACAATGTCAACATCCAGCCAACTGGGGATTCATTGCACACGATTTCACGACGCAGCGTATCAAATCCATTCCCTTTACCCACTAATCAAAAAAGCAATCAAGTTTGTCTGTAGTGATCTGTGTTGTACAAACTCCTGGTGCTTTTTGATCAGTCTCTGGGGGTCCCCTGGGGGCTCTCTGGGTTGAGCTTTGCATCTGGGGGCCGTGATGTGCTGCGAGGAAGTCACACCCCCGGGCTGGCAGATAGAGCTCTGTGTGCACATGTGTAAGCGCGAGGTGTGCGTGCACGCCCGTGTAGGGGGTGTGCAAGGCAAAGCACGCCGTGGGTCCCTTGTTTCTGTGCATCACATAAAACGAAGAAAGGAAAGAAGAAAGCAACCAGCTATTTATAGGAAGCTGAGGAGAACTTCGCCTGCGGATGAAAGCAACGCGCAGATTAGTTGTATTCGGGACATCAAGGCCTGACAGCTTCCCTCTAACATGCCGGTTGAGCAAGGAAGATTTTTTTTTCTTAAATACTCAAAATTGCGTTTATGACACTATGGGGCTTTTTTTTTTTTCCTAAATAAAGAGGAAAGATAAAATTACACGGGAAACCAATAGCAAACAAGAGCTCCCTTCAGTTCAAAATATCTGCTTCCTACGAAGAAAGGGATGTTTCTGAAGAAAGCCTTGGCCTCAAACCTCCTCAAATGGATTTCTTCCCAACAGACTCGGCTGCCAGGGTCCCCCAGGTGCCAGAGGGCCCATCAGGGCTTGACATCCGATGGCCTCAGGGGGGCCAAGAAGGGGGAACCTCGGGTGGGGATGGCAGCTCATTGGTGGGATGTTGGGACTCAGTGGGGGGTGGTCTCCTCTCTGTCCAGCTCTCAGATGCTCTGTGAGATGCAGCTGCTTCTCCAGCTCAGTCTCTCTGTCCCTCTGTTTCTCTCTGGCATGAGCTCAGCCCTCCTGTCGTCCCTTCCACTCTTGGCTTCTGCTCTAGACAAGGCTGCCTCACTGTCCCCAGGCAGACCGGGTGCTTTGCACATCCATGATTTTCCTCATGGTGTCCCCTCCCCAGGGTGGGCTCCCATCCTCTCTGGTGCACATCCCCCCACCAGCCTGAGTCCATCACAGGTCCTTCCTCCTCCAAGAACCTGTCCTGGTCTGGCCAGTAGAAGGAGTCCCTGGAAATGACCCGTCCAGGGGGCCACAGGCCAGCACAGGAGGTGGACTCCACCTCGGGGTGTCATGCACACCGTCTGTGTCATTTACTTCCACATCCGCGGTCTTGCCCCACCTGTCACAGGGGCCGGCAGACTTTCTGTAAAGGGCCAGATGGTAGGAGTTTGGGGCCCTGTGGGTCAGACGGTCTCTGCTGTAACTGCTCAGCTCTGCCTTTGTGGGGCAAAAGCAGCTTCGAGGCCAGGTGACAAGTGGGCGTGGGTGGCCGTACCCCAGTAAGAATTCATTCATGGATGATGTAATTTGAATTTTGCCTGGTTTTCACCTATCACAGATATTTTTCTTCTTTTGATTTTCTTTCCCCCTCACCATCGAAAAAAAGGTAAAAACCATTCTGAGCTCACGAGCTTAGCTCAAAAACAGGCGGTGAGCCGGATCCGGCCCGTGGGCCAGAGTTTGCTAACCCTGACCCACTGGATTGGGAGGAATGGAAACTGTAGAGTCCTTTGTAACATTTCCCACAGCGATTTCCAAGTGGCAGATGCTCAGTAAACGCTGGTTGATCCCCACATGGAGTGAATACCTAACAGGGCAAGGAGGCAGCGGCCAAGGCTGACGCACACGCGAATCAGTAGCCGCGAGTTAACGAAAACACGTACGAGTGAGCACTGAGCACACGACATCCCACCACCGTCCACGGCAGCTTTCGGAGGACTTGGCTGTCGTTCGAATTGGACTTAGTGGTAAATGTTTGTTTTCTGGGCCTGAGTGTGACCCGCACCTTCCTAAATGCCTTGTGTGAGATTAGCGGACACTCGGGCCCCATCCTTGGGCTGGAGGACCTCCTGGCAAGTAGCAGGTGCTCAGCTTCCTCTTGCCAAGTGCCTCATTTTATTAAGTAAGTGGAATTCGGTGAGACAAGGTCAGGGCCGCGGACAGCAGCCTTGGGTGCAGGGCTGGGGCCATGAAGTCGCTTAACATCCCATGTCCCTGGTCGCCCGTGAAGTTTCTTCTCTAGGTAAGACCTTGCCATTCTGGTTTCTGGAGCCACCTCCCACAGGAGGCAGGGAGCCCCCAGAGCCAAGGTCTGCTGGTGCCCTCCTTCTCGGGAAAGCATGAGTCCAGCATCTCACTCCATGGACTGCGGGAACGGACAGCCCGAGTATTGCGGGACAGGCCTCTCTAGAGGAGGGACCAGCAACCACGAGCCACAGGAGGCTGCTCAGATTCAAACTCACATAATTCAAATTATGTAGAATGAAATAAAACAGAAATTTCAGGTCCTCGGTCACAGCAGGATCATTTCAAGGGCTCAACAGCCTCATGGGTCAGTTGCTACCCTGTTGCACAGTGTGGACCAACCCATCATCACGGAAAGGTCTACTGGACACTGTGACACCGGAGAACAAGAGTGGGGACCCAATTCAGAGATGTTCAGCTGGGCCTCTCGGAATCTGAGACCCCAGCGCCCAAGATTTGGGGAAGCTAGGGTTTGGGGGAAGAAGTGGAGGCTGGGACTTTTGGGCGGTGGCTCCACTGGGGGGAGTTAGAATGTCTGAAGGTTGGTACCTGTCATTCTGCCTGGGCCTGCTTGAGTCATTCTCCCCGAGTCTCCTGTTCTCTATAAACTCCCCCCTTCTCCCCACCAGAGCCTCCTTTAATGCGGGGATAAGACCTGCTCTATCCTCAGACTAGGTGTTTATAGCAAATCTCCATCCATAATCCTCTTTACGAGGGTCCCTCTGCTATGTCCTCTGCAAACAGATCTGCACCAGCCCCCGGAGCCAGGCCACCAGCGAGGACCGAGAGCTGGGTGGTGGCCCGCATGCTCCCTCAGTGGCCTGGCCCTGGCTCCTCCACTGGCCTCACCTCTCTCCCCCTGGGGAGGTGACTCTGCACAAAGGCAATCAGAGTGAAAATAGATTTTTTTTTTTTAGGATGCCTGGTTTATCTCACACACTTGAATCTGACGCACACACAGTAAAGATGAATAGGTTTTAAAATGTGTCATGGTATAAAGGTGACGAGAAAAAGAGATAACAGAAAGGAAGGGACAATCCACCGAGATGACGATTTAATCCTGCTCTGAAGTGATGGAGGGGCGGGGGCCATTTATTCCGAATACTCCAGGCAGGGCAGTTGAGAGCTAGTGCCAGGGTCAGATGGGGCAACAGCCACACTCTCCCAGGTAGGGCACCCTGGGTTGGGCTGGGTGCAAGGTGCCCCAGGAGGGGGTGTGATGCAGCCCCAAGAAGGGAAGAGTCCCCCTTTTCATCTGAAGGTCGGCAAAGTCACCTAAGAGGAAGTGGCTTTTGTGATGGGTCCACAAGGGTGGGCAGGAGTTGGCCAGGGGTCAACAGGTGGAAAAGGCCAGGCCAGGGGACCAGAAAGGGGTTTTAAGCAGAGGGATCAGCCTGGGCAAGGATGTCAGCCCTTCCCAGCTTCATCCTCTTTCCCATCCAAATCTCCCCCTGTGGGATGACACGGAGGGCCGCGTCCATGAATCCACCGAACGTTCTATCAAACCCCCGACGGGCCCCGATGAGGCGTGGCCAGCAGTCGGCTTTGCACTGGAAGCAAAGGCCCTTGGTTTTCATGGCTCTCCCTTCCCACCAGCCCAGGCCCTGCATGTTGAAGCAGATTTCCTAGGAGGACTGTGGGAAGCTCTGAGGGTTCAAGGAGTAAGTGTAGATGCGGGAATAGAACTCAGATCCGACCCCACGGCTTTCCCGCCTCCCTCCCTGCCTCCCTCCCTGTCCCCATCTCTGTCTGCATCTCCCACTTCTGTAGGTCCTCCCTGTGTTTCCTCCCTCTCACCACAGTCAAGCTGTCTCCACGTGGCAGGAAGCAGGAGCCCCCCCCCTTTCAGCTTTGTAGTGCCCCAACATTCCAGCCGTGACCCAAGAAGCAACAAAGCCCCTCCCTTTCAGCTTTGTGGGGACAACACCAGGGAGGGACCCTCACCCACTTGGGCTGTGAATCCAGCCCTGGGACCCTCAGTGGGGCAGGGCTGCAGGGCTCCCCCGCTGGGGTGAAGCACGGTTCCTTCCTGCCAAGGTTTGCCATCCCCTGGAGAAGCAGGTTCAGGGGGACGTGAAAACTCTCCAGCACCTTCCAGATACCCCCAAACCAGTGGCAGCTGCTGCAAGGGGCAGAAGTAGGGCCAAGCAGTCCTGTGGCGCCCCAGGCACCTGAAAGCCAGAGCAGATCGCATAGGTACTGAGAAGATCTCGCGCAGGGACGTGGTGGGGGTGGGGCACGGAGTTCCTCTTGCCTCTCCTGTCTAGCTCTACGTGCTTCCGGAACAGAGGCAACCACGGGCAAGGCCAAGGCTGAACAGCCTAGCAGTCTGTCCAAGGTCACGCGGCTAGGAAGAGGCAGAGGAGGACTCATATCCATCCTTCTCTGGCTCAAAGCCCTGGCTCCCTCTGCCCTGGCATGCCACACCCCTTACTCTGGCATCCACACCAATGGCCAAGGTCAGGCCATCTGCAAGGCCCGCCTTCATCAAAGACAGAGGGATAGAGTCCTAGGCTGCTTCCAGGACTGTCCTCAATGAAGGATTTGGTTCGTAATAATCTAAGATTAGACCAATGATTCCATTCGTGTGCTGCCTGCAAAAGCACTGGGGCCCAGAACCTGTTAAACAGTGAATTGCTTTAAAATTAGTTTGAGCCAAGTGGGCTGCAGTCTGATTCGGCCTCCGGGTTGGGTGACAGGTGAGACCTGGAATGTTAGATCTTCGGTGACCGGGCCTCCAGCCCCTCCTCTCTCCTGAGTCAGTCATGGACTGCATCTCCCAGAGCATGAACCCTTGTCTGCAGATGTGGGAGCAGGGGATCAGAGGTGTCAATACCTTGTCCCAGGTCACAGGGACGTGTCCTCAGAGCTGGAAGGACTGAGGGGCAGAGAGAAACCAACGTGGGGGCAGCAAACTTCCACCCTTCCCAGATGGGCAGCGTGCAAGGGGGGGGAGAGTCAGGAGAACAGGGCAGGGCCGGCAGGCCCAGGACACGTGTGTGCCCCCAACACTGTCTTGCAGGGAGTAGTTGTGGGTCACTAGCCTCTGGAGACAGCAGAGACGCCCCCACCTCAGCACCTACATTGGCAGGAGCTCAGAGGGGGGCACCCAGGCGTAGGGAGTGGCACCTTGGGAAAGCAGAAAGGGCCGGGGATACCCTCCAGGTGGGGGCTCTGTTGGTGGGGAAAGGAGGAGGAGGCACTGTCCCCGCACTCCACCAGGCTTCATGGCCCCTGGTCTGGGTGAGGAGTGGTAAGAAACACTGCAGGGTGGATCTTGGAGATGGATACTCTCAGTTCTTAGACTGGAGGTTCCCCCAACATCTCTATGGAAAATTCTAGGCCATCTTCAGAGCACAGGCCCTTTCAACAGCTTGAAAGGGACCTAGAGAGGGAATGAGGGGCAGAGGTAAGGGTCAAGGGGACAGTGTGAACTCGGAGAAGCCCCCTCCCTGCCAGCTCTGTCCAGGGACAGGGGAGGTGACAGTCCTGCCCCAGGGCCACTGCACAGCATCAAACCCACCTGGGTCTCAGCCCTAAGCAGATGCCCCCAGGGCCCCCACCTGCCTCCGCTCACCTGGGCCTCTTCCCAAGGGGGAGGCTGAGCATCTGCAGAAGCAGCACATCTAAGTAGGGCCGCTGCAGCCTAACCATGACGTGAGTGAGGAGGGCCATAAAAATTAAATGAATTTTTAGATAAAAAGGCATAAAAATCATGTTTAAAGATATAAATAAAATCCCTGGAGCTTCAGCTTTATTGTTTTTGGGGGGTTCCAGGATTAATAAATTAGCAGGCATAAAACGGAATAATAGCTAAAAATTGATAATAAGGTAAATTTAGATTTAGAGAGGGCGCTGATCCGAGTCATGAATCTCAAGCCAGAGGAGACCAGGGCCAGCGGGAGGGGCAGCGGGTTTAACCCTCTGTGCTCGCTCCCCGTGGCCGTTCCCATCCGCTCCGGCTCGGGCTCTGGCTCCGCGACCTCGGGGAGGAGGCCAGGTCCCTGGCCGCCCTCGCCTGCCCGCTTTCCCGTCACCTCGGGACCCTCAGCCAGGTCTATGTGGGCCTCTTTCCTTCTCCCCCGACCCCAGCATTTGCCAAACTGCTTTGGAGAACCAGGATGCTGGGTCATTTCTGAGCCTCAGAAATCTGTCCCAGGACCCAGCCCCTTGGGCCCCGCGAGGGCGCTCATTCACCTCTCCTCCTCTCTGCCCGGCGCGCAGGCAGCTCAGCCCAGCCTCGCGCGCCCCACCGCCGCTGCCGCCGCCGCCGCCGGCAGCAGGAGTTCCCCTCACCCCGCTACCCGCCCTCTCTCTCTGTATATGCTCTGATTCACTTGCCTCCCTACTCAGGTTCCTGTTCTTTTAGTCTATTTCAGTGTGTCTGGGCTGTTTATATCCCAGATAACTTCCTAAAAGTACTGGGCATAAATAATAAATAAATAAAGTGAAATTTCCTTTCTCTCATCAAAGCGTGTGGCTGAGACCTGTTTCCTGGAGTCCTGCCAAGTGGCTGGAGCTGATCTTGAAAGTGGTTTGTACCGATCGTGGCCTCCCTCTCCTGCTCTGTCACCCGCCCCCTTCCCCCTTCCTTCCACCAGTGGTTTCAGAGCCCCCGCGTGCTCCCCGGCCCCCTGCACCGAGGGCTCTGAGGAGGAAAACGGACCCCCACAGGTGCCTTTGATCTGTGTGGTTGGTGCTCCCCTTGCCAAGTGGCCTGTTTAGGCTGATGCACCGTAACAGGGCCTCGCACAGTTTAGCCTAAGTGGTGACTAACAGGGGGGACACTGAGCCTCTGTAGGCGGCTAGGGGCTGTGCCCTTGGGGCTAGGAGTTTTCGTGTACGTTCCCAGGTAGCGGCCTTGCCCTTCTCATCCTCTGTGCCTCGGTCCCCTGTTCCCAGAAGGGAGCAGGGGCTTGGAGATGTGGAAGATGCCAGAAACCCAGCCCAAAGTCCCCAAAGGCCATTCTGATGGCACGGAGGGCAAGTGCTGCCCAGAAGCTGGCTGGCTCTCTGATGGCTGCCCTGCTCAGCGCATGCGGGGCCGGCATTTCTGCCTGTAATTATTGCTTCGCTCCAGAGCCGGCTAGGACCCAGCTCCCAGCGCCGCCCCATCCAGGCACCCGTGACACCATGCAGGTGCCCACGGCACTCCTCAACTCACGCAGCTGCGAGCAGCAAGGGAGACCAGGAAAAGAATTCTTGCGTAAAACAGACGTTGGGTTTTGTTTATTAAGAAGCTGGAGGGAAACGCCGGGACCCGAGTCTGTGGCCATGTTAATGCAAGGCTGGGCTCCCGGCCAAGACATTAAGTGGAATCGAATTCCTGAAACCAGCTTTAATCAGCAGATTTTTAAGGTTAGAATTACTCTCTCCTCTCAAAGCCTTGCCAAGGTTAATTTGGGCCTGAGCATGCAGAATTAATGGGCTGGACAGAGGGAATCGGCCTTTTCCCGGTTTTTTCTCAAGTTCACGAAACATCCTTACAAAAGAGAGAGGGCAGTGGGGCAGAGCCAGCCTGTGAAAGGAGCGCCCGGTGTCAGGTGATCGATCGGAGGGCCATGTCAGAAACACACACAAATGGAATCACGCCGGCTCCGGCCCGAGAGAGACGTCAGGGTGGGCAGCAAGCCCGCTGCCCTGGGAAGCCGAGGGATGGACCAAGCGGTGTGTGCTCAGCCTCGCCCCAGCCCCTGAAGACAGGCATGCCGACACAGTGGACGTCCTGCCTCCGTGCCTCCTGGCGCATGAGCACCACCGGTCCTCCCCGCCCTGGTGGTATTTACAGACACATGAACCTTGAGTGAGTCACTGAGTCTCCCTGAGTCTCGGTTTTCCGATCTGATCCTGTCTTTCTAGGGCAGAGGGCCCGGTGCCCGGGGAGAGGGCGTGGGCATTGGAGCCGGACCTGGGATGGAAACCCGCCTGCACAACTGGAGTAGGAGCATGAAGACTCCGGGATGGGGGAGGTGGACTCGATGTCTTTGAATCTCAGCGTCCTAGTTAGGACGAGGCAGATGGACCATGGCCCCAGCCCTGCGGGGTTGTTGGACTAAAAGTGGATAAACTGAACGTGTTTTCGGGACTGGCATATAGGAATCCTTCCATAAACACAGGCTTCCTCAGAGCCCCCAGACACACCCTCCTCCTGGAATCGCAGGAGGCTATTCCACAGGGACACAACCTCACCTGCCCCCAACCCTGTGATCACGACGGTTTCCCTTCAGCCGCCCCTGACAGCTTGGTACAGCTGCCCATCCGGACCCCAGCTGTGTATGTGGCGCCTCTCCCACCCTTTCTCGGCAGCTTCCTCAAGTATCCAGGGCTCGTCTTCAAGTAAAAATAAGGAGCAGCTGCTGGGCTGCCTAGAACCCCACAGAATAGAGATGGAAGAGGGAGGGGAAGAGTCAGGAACCCCTGCTCCGACCTGGAGCCGGAAGTCCTCCGCCCGTGGAATGCGCTCAGGGACCCTCCTGTTGGGGGAAAAAGTCAGACCCTCCCGGATTCTGTCCCGGTTTCCCTTGAAGTTCCCAGCTTTCCTCTGGACCGGCCGGATTGATCTTGATTGAACAAACCTCACGCCAGGACACATTTGCTGGCCCCGGCCTGGCTGTGTGGGCCAGGTTGCAGGGTCGGGTGGAGGCCTGTAGGAGCAAAGGCCCCGCGGCAGTCCCTGGGTGAGGGAAAGCTCCTGTCCCCTCTCCTTCCCTCTTGCAAGGTGGGGGGCTTCTGTCTACCACAGTCAGCCCCTCTCTTCTGCATGGGAGTCTGCCCTGCAGGCATCGCCTCCTACTCTAGAGAGAGGAGGGAAGGCAGCCAGGTCCAGGCTGCTGGTCAGATCCCTGCCTGCAAATCCAGGACCACCTGTGGGGAAGAGGCAGTGCAGGGCCAGCGAGCCTCCAGGACATACCTGGAAATGGCCCCCACTGAAACCTCCTCACTCATCACTCTACCCTGAGAGCCTGCGAACAACCTCAGATCAACCCCTCTGCTCTGTCTGCTCTCCTCTCTTCACCTGGCTGGCTTCACGGCCCCCTGGCCCTGGCGTTCCCACTCAACAGCAAGGACGGTGTTTCACAGACAGGAGTCTGACCTCACCCCTTCCCCATCCTCGCGCCAGGATAAAGTGCCAACTCTCTGCCCGCTGTGGCCTGGCTCCCGCTTGCTCTGTCTCGTTCCTCAGGACAGAGCACCCCCACCCCACTCTGGCTCCTCAAATGGTGAGTGCCCTCTCTTTCCTCAGAACCTGGCAGTGCTGGGCAGTCAGAAGGCTATTCAAACATCTCTCTTGAACCCGGTAGGGAAACTGTGTGCCGTTCCTCAAGACCTAAAACGTAGAATTACCATGTGACCCAGCAGTTCCACTCATAGATACAAAGAATTCAAAAGGGACTCAAAAGAGCACAAATGCACTCACGTTCATGGCGACCCTCTTCACAAAAGATGGGAACAGCCACATGGCCCTCAACGAACCAACAGAAGAGCACAGTGGGGCCCAGCCACACAGAGGAATGACACATTCATACATGTTATGACTTGGATGAACCTGAAAACAGAGCTCTGAGTGAAAGAGACCAGACCCCAAAGGTCACATATCGTACGATTCCTTTTATATGAAAGGTCCAGAGTAGGCAAATCCATGGAGCCAGAAAGCAGACGGGTGTTTATCAGGGGCTGGGGAGAGCGGAACCGGGAGTGACTGCTAAAACTGCCAATGGGTAGGGGGTCTCCTTGGGGGCCGATGAAGATGTTTTGGAACTAGACAGAGGTGATGGCTGTATGACACTGTGAATATACTAGGTAACTTTGAACTGTTCACTTTAAAATGGTTAATTCTATGTTACATGGACTTCACCTCAATTAAAGAAACAAACCAAAACTGTGACCCAGGCACACACGAGGCACAGGCACCAGCTGCACCCAGTCCCCGGGGCAGCTGCCTTAGCTTTGGGACCTCGGAGGATGAGGGAAAACAGGTCCACCTGCGCAACCACCTGTTCAGTCAACACAGGAGCTCAGCACCTATGCGTGCTGGGCTCTTTTTACAAGGTGCTGGGAGTTCCCTGGGGGACCGGGCAAGGCTGACCCAGCCTCTGGGGCTCACGTCTAGGGGTGGGAGCCGGCCCGCCCTCCTTCCCTGGTTCCCTGCCCTGCGCCCGCTGCCCAGATCTCAGCCCTGAAGCTGGAGCTGTCCTGCCTCCCAGCTGCCCTTCTCCACCTGTTTCCAAGGGGCTCATCTTCTCAGTGAGGCTGTCCCCTCCTCCTGGGTGTGGTCTTGACCTCCCACTTCCCCTCTGCTGACCCCTCTCCCCCTGTGTCTGCACAGGCCTGGCACAGAGGAGCTACTGGGAACGGCTCGTTGCTGGGACCTTGCTGGGAGGAGAGCAGGGGTGCTGCGGGAGGGGCTGCGGGCCGTTCCGGTGGGCAGGCAGGCTCGGTGCCGCTGGGGCTCTGCGGGCAGAGGGTCTGCCCAGACTTAATCGTCTAGGCCAGGCCTTGCCAGGAACCTGCACAGAGAAGGAAGGACAGGAGGCCTTCCAACAGCTTCTCGAGGAGGTTTGGTCCCACGTTCCTCTACGCCTTCCAATCCTAGCACCGAATGTTCTGGAAAAGCTGTTGGGGCCAAGGACCAAAGGAGGAAATGTCACTCAGGAGAGACGGAGCCTGAGCTTCTGAGCCCAGAGAGGCTTACTGGTGTCTGCATCCCCAGGGCAGAGTCCAGACCCTGATGGGCAGCGCTGCGGTGCGGATGGCGGCCAGCTCATGCCAGTGGGGAAGGAGGCCCGGGCAGGGTGGAGTCCAGGGCTGAGCAGCTCTCGGGTGTCTGGGCAGCTGCCGCTGCTGCACACACTGTGCCCTGGAGCTCTGGATCTGGCCTCCCAAACCCACCTCTTAGACAGGTACAATCTGCAGAAGAGAAAATTCCATCGGTGGCTCTGCACTGGAGGTGGGCAGGGGGAGGGCGGTGGCTGGCTGGCTCCACGGTCCGAGGCAGGAGGGGTGGTCTCTCCAGAACCACGAGCCTGAGCATAGCGATGGGTGGGGGAGGCCTGGGGGCTCCGCAGTGTATATGTTAAGTCTAGCCGCGAATCCTACATCCATTAAAGCAGTGCCCTGCCTGGGCCTTTGTAATTACACCTGCCTCTCCCGGGCGAGTGAGAGCTGTCACCAGCCTCCCTGGGGAAATAACAGACTGTCCCACAGCCTGCAGGAGGGGAGCCTCCCTAGGGGTGGGGGCGGCGGGCTGGATTCCTCGTGGTGAGACGCAGACACCCTACATTTAACTGCTTCCTCTGGGCCCCACAGAGGGGGTCTCGTCCCCCTGGCCGTGCATCTTACCTGCCTTGTGATGGGGCTGCAGGTTCTAGAAAGACAGAATGCAATATTTTAAAGTGTGTAATGACATGCAGGCTGCATGTGGTACAGATTTCCTGGATGTATAAAATGGGAAAGGAGCAGGTTTTCTGTCGCCTGCAACTATTTGGCAGCGTTAAAATATGACTCTTCGGAATCCAATATTCTGCTAACCCGCGTGGGGCGGTACTGAATCCTGCAGGCAGAGCTGGGCAGGGGGAGGTGGGGAGGGGTGGGCTCGCAGCCCCGGGCCCCTGTGGATGATTCAATCCCACCTGTCCCCAGGTCTGCACCTGCGCTGCGTAGGAGGCCAGGGAGCTGCGGCAGCTCCCCTCCCCACCCCATCCTCACTCCTCCACACCAGAGGGGGGCTGAGGCCTGGGGGCCCTGCTTCCCCTCTTGCTGCTGCGGCCAACAGAAATCTCTTATGTGAAGTCACGCTTTCTGGGTTCTGTGTTCAGCTGGGTTCTGGGGTCATCTCCCTGGCCTTTTGTGTCTCTGGCTCCTGTTGCCAGAGAAAGTGTCCCTGCCTGCTGGCTGCCTGGCCCCCAGCCTCCCCCTGCGCTCACAACGGCCCCTCCGGGAGGGACTTAGCATCCCATTCAAAGGACAGCCCAAGCTTTAGAGAGGCCAGGACTTGTCAGGTTCCACAGGGATTCGGACCCGGGCATACTGGGTAGCCTCAAAGCTGGGGTCTGTGGCCCCTGGGCGGGCCGTATGCCCTCTGCATGGGATGGCAGGACGTCACCCTTATCCCCGTCTCCCCAGGCAGGACTCCGGCCTTAAGGGTAACGTGATGGCAAGGCCAGAACTTGGACCACTGCTCCATCTTACCCTCAAGACCTCCTCCATTTCAAAGGGCGGTGCTGGCGGCCTTTCTTGGCTGGGAGCTGCTTTGAGAGAGGAGCCCAGCTTTACCCAGGCCTGTTTTCTAGGAGAAGAAACTGCGGCCTCACAGTGAAGGGACAGGCTCAGGATCCCAGCGCTGAGTGGGGGCCTTGCCTGCCCCAGGAGTGCTCTGGCTGCATCCCTGCTCACCTCGGGTCGCCAGCCTGCCTCTCCGGGTGCTCCTGGGCTGTCTGACCTCCCCGCTGAGGGCCAGAGGCCTCCTGTCGGGGAAATGCCAGTGGGTCCCCACGCACACCGGCTGGGGTACAGTTTCAGGTTATGAAACCCGGGCCCCACCCTGACGAGGGATCCAGGTGTGTATCCCACCATTTCATCGTCCCCATGGCTTGTCCAGAGAACCCCCCATATCCCTGGGGTGACCTTCTTCACTGTTTTTCTTAAGAACCAGCCCGCCAGACATCCTCCCTGCTCTTCAGTGGCTTCCAGCAGCTGTCCTGAGCCTCCAGCCGAGCCCCCCCCACTGCCACCCACCCCCAGACAGGCCGCGCTGAGGTCAGCGTTGTTCACGGCGGGTTACTGTTTGCTTTGGGAAATCTTTTGATTCTCTACCTTAGAGCCATTTTCCACCCATGCGTGCAAAGCATCCCAGATGGGAGAGCAAGCAGGGCGGGCGAAGGCCTGCAAATGGCCCTGTCCCCACGTGGGACACAGAGCCCACTGCCTCTGCAGGGGACCTCAGCTGTGTGCCTGTCCCCCAGCCCCTGAAAGTCAGGCTCCCTCCCAGCATATGGTCCTCCCTCCAGGACATGGAGACTCAAGAACGTCCCAGACCCACTGAAGCATCAGCTCTTACACCTCCCTGTCTGTAGGCGGCAGGAGCTGGAGATGGGGTGCTCACAGCAGGAGTCCTGTATCAGCATTCTGCATAGGGGGGCCCAGCCCTGACCCCCACGCCAGCCGCTGGTGAGAAAGGCCCTTTAGTCCTTGCAGCCTCCTCCTCACCCTGAGTTTGCCCAGGGAAGGAGTGGCCTAGACTCCATGCAGACCCCACTCTGCACACGCCCGTGTGAGCAGGGGAGGGAGGAGAAGGCGGGTGGCACAGGCGGAGGTCTGCTCACCTGTTGGGGGACTTGGTGACCCAGGAAGTTGGTGGCGTATCTACTGAGAGCACGGGCTCTGGAGTCAGACTGGCCTGAGTGTGAACCTGGATTCACTGTGCCTGTGACCTTGGGACAATAGCTTAGCTTCTCTGAGCCCGAGTTTCTGTGTCGAGAGTCAGGGAGAGGGGTTGCTTCTACCTGGCACAGCGGTGCTCGCTGGTCTGGTGTCAGACGGCCGTCCCTCAAGTCTAGCACTGGGGTCCTGTATCAGCACCAGCCTTCGACCCGGGAGGCAGGAGATGGCGGACCCCTGCCCTCCAAGTGCTTCTTTCAAGTCAGAGAGGCTGCACGGACCCCAAACCACACAGGCGGCCGAGAGAACCTGGAGGCGAGCGGGCCCTTGGCACCTGCCAGGTGGGGGGGGGGGTCCTCGCTGTTCAGCTGAGGAGCGAGACCCAGGGCAGGGAAGGACCTGGCCTGTGTTCCTAGCGCGCCCGGTGGAGGTGAGCAGAGTCCAGGCCTCCAGGCCTCCAGCCCTTAGTCTGGCGCCCAGCCCACTGCTCTCATGCGTCTGGGAAGGGAGCTGGGGGGAGCCCAGGGCTGGGGAGGGGCTGCCGGGAGGCTGGGGAGCCTGGGAGCAGAGGGAGGCTCGACGTGGGCCTTGAGCGGGGGCACTGGCGGTGCTGGCAAGCAGTCGGGGCCCTGTGGCAGTGAGGTTGGGGCCGAGGCGGGGGGGCGTCCAGAGCGGGGCAGGGAGAGGGGCGGAGGCCCCCGGCCCCAAGGCCTGCAGGAAGGTACTGTGTGCGGAACCATGAGCACACACCCCCATTCAAAGACCCGCCCCACACCACGACTGGCGTGATTTCCCTCCCACCTCCACCGCTCCCTCCGGCCGGCAACCAGCCATCCATCCTCACGCAGCTCGCGTTCACTCAGTGCCCGCCTTGCAGAGCAAGAATCTCCACGGGGGCGCTTTGCGTCCTCAGGGACATTGGGTGATGTCTAGGGCCATTTTAGGTGGGCATGGCGGGTGGGGGGGGGGTGCTGCTTGTAGGTGGAGACCAGGGAAGCTGCTATACACGCTGCAGTGCTTGGAGGGGGGCACTACAAAGATGACACTATGATAGACCCCCCTGCAGACTGACACAGTGCCTGGGAGGCTGAAAACCAGGTGCTGCCCACAGAGAGCTGTTTATACCTGACTTGGGTAGACCAGATGCCCTTACAAGGAATGGCGGGGCCATGTGCACAGCTGGGGGATCCCTGGAGACATGTCCCCCCCCCCACAGTCCCCAGAAGGGACCCAAAGGGTTTTCCAGCCCAGCCACTGGCCTGACAAAGTGTTCCTTTTACAGCACCTCCCACAGTGGCTCACGCTGGGATCCCATTGCTGAAGGCAGACCCTTCTGTGGGAGAGTTTCTTTGGAACCTGCAAAGGCGCCCCCTAGAGGAGAGCCCCACCAACGTGGGCACAGAGCCCCCTGGACCACTAACCCTACAAGGCGTGGGACCCGTATGTCACTTCATCTCTCTCGGGCTCGTGCACCTCCCCAGCCAGCCTGCGTCACCCAGGCCCCTCCCTGCAGCGAGGCTCCTGCATCTGTCCCACTCCCCCAGCCTCCTCCCCGCGAGCAGGATTCCCGGGGCCCGTGGGAACCGAGCCCCAGACAGATTCTCACCCTTTCTGAGCCTCTGTCAGGCCATGCAGCTTTTGTGATCAAATATTGTTCTATTTACCTAAGGATCTGTTAGGAAGCAATTTTTGAGATGATGAATATTTAATATGATATTTAAATATTTAATAGGAACTTTTTCGAATCTGACTTAATAACCCATGTCATAGGGAGAGGAAAATGGGGGTTGTCTTTTAACATTTTCACTTTCTCTAGTACTCTCCATGTTTGCTGGGATTTTTTTTTTTTCATGGCAGAGTTTTAATTATACTCGATATTCCAGAGAGAAATTCTTTTCTCATTAAAACTTAACTCTCGCCGACAGCAAGGTGAGTGGGTGGGTGGAAGATGTATCGAGCTGGAAAACGTCTGGAGCTGAAAGGACTGGGGATTGTTGACTCACTAGCCCAGCTCGGTCATTTTCCAGATGTGGCCTCCAGTGGCCACAGCCAGATGGGAACCCAGGTCTTTGGAGCCCAGGATGCCAGGAGCCCCATTCATGACACAATCTTGATTCCTGAGTGTTTGCTCAAATCAATTCCGGGGGGCTGATGTCAGGTCACACCTTCCACCTTGGTCCCTCCACCCCTGGCAATCATTGTAGCAGCAGCAATTTGAGATATTGGTCACTACGAGGTAACTTAAGATCTCTTTGGAAGACTTGAAAAACTCAACCAAGTGCCAGACTCTTCTAACACAAGGTTGATGTGACCAAAGGCTGGGCCTTTGCTAAAGCCAAGTCCTTGCCGGGTCCGGAGCACCCCACCAGTGCCCTGGCTCCACCAGCATCAGGCAGACTTGGACTCACAGTCCAGAGAACAACTAAATCCTTCCACCATGTGGGGTCTTAGGCCTTGGGTCAAAGCCCTGACTCCAAGCAGAGCCTTTCCTGGGTCCAGGGTCACCTGGGCAGTTTGCTTTGTCTGGACACCCATAGCCTGCAGGCCACCTGGGCCAGCCTCCAGCTCCACCATGGGTGGTGGGTACCACTCTGCTGCCCAGCCCTTCAGACTGGGCTCCAACCCCAACTCCCGCCAGCTTCCTTCCATCAACTCTGCCACCATCTCATTTCTGGCCATCTCTTTCCAGAGCAGCAGCCCTCCCTGCATGGATCATTCCAAAAGGCTCCCTCTTTCCCCTGCACTCCTCAGCCCTTTCCCTGGATTCATTCAGTGAATTCCCCTCCACTCCACGTCTGTTTAGGTCAGACCAAGCTACACCACATTCTGAGTGAATTCAGGCATATCCCTCAAAACCTGCTCAGATGCTCCTACCTCCTGGAAGGTGTCCTTCCCACTTCCACCTGATGCACAGAAGTGATCGCTCCTCACTTTGTGCTACAGAGTTGGCCAGAACATGCTTTTATGAGGGCAGATTTTATTTCTAGTCTGTGTATTCTCAGGGGCTGGCATGGTTTCTAGCATACAGTAGGCGCTCATTTGTTTGTTGGTGGAATCTCTGAATGTGCTGTGTACTTCCAGCCCTCTGTGTCTTCGTACCTGCTTTGCTTTGCTTTTGAAGGGTTGGGGAAAGCCCTGTTTCTAGGCTCCATGAACTTGTATTTGTCCTTCAGGGTGCCATGCAAACACCTACTCCTCTGATCCAGCTCGGACTCCCAGGCAGAGCGAGGTGGTCCTTCCTGGGCACTCCCCGACCCCTGCGCTCACCGGCCATCACCGTGGGGCAGAGACCTAACTGCATCTCCAGTGGTCTACCCCTAACCTCCAGCCCCGTCTCCCTCCTCCCTAGCGAGGAGCTTCTCAGCAGCAGAAACTGGGCTCCTTAGCCTACCTGCCCCGTCCAGCCCGGTGCCCGGGGAGGAGGGAAGCAACACTGTCTGGAAAACAGATTACAGCCCACCCTGCTCCTCTGCTCTGTGTTTCCTGACACCAGCTCAGGCTGGCGGGGGCCTGATACGGGCAGAAACCGCCATAGCAGGAGAGACCTTGGCTGAGCTATCAGACGTCTACGTCTCTCCATTGCGGGGCCCACAGGGAGTCCTCAAAAATTTCTTAGGATGACCTTGGGTCCTGAGGCCAACGTTATCCTTGGCTGGGTGCTTGGACATGGCCCCAGGGCCGCACTCCAGAGGAAGGACATGACAGATGAAAAGCTGACATCTTTAAGATGGTAGCGCTTTTAATAAGGGGCCTTTAATTATTTAGCAAAACAGTGGAAGAGGCCAATTCAGCAAGGAGTGATAGTTTTAATCTCCCTGAGCACCAGTGGGTTTCCCTCCAAGAAGGAATCCGGCTTCTCCCTGCTCCACCTCCCCCCGCCAAACTCTTGCAGTCTGTTTGCGGAGGCCTGAAGGAGGGAGGGCTGAGTGGTTCACCAACTGATTGCCATGCATGAGTCCAGCCAGACCAAGAATGACGTTTCCTGGTCCTTGGGTCCAGGCAGAGGTGCAGGTGAGAGGCCGGGCCTCCTCCTTCTGGCCTGGGTACAGGGGCCCCTGCAGAGGCTGCCTTGAGACCCTGAACAAGATGTCCAGAGATGAAAGTAGACAGAAAGGGGGCAGGGACTTGAGGGGCAGGGGCAGTTTTATGTGCCCATCCCTCTGTCTGGAACTCCAGACCCCTTCTTTCCCAACTCCCACATCTCGTAAAAATCCAGCCCTGGAAATGGCTCATCCAGAAAGTTCCCCGACCCCTCCTCTGAGCTTCCATCTGCCTGGCACTGACCTCAGTGCATTGCAATGATCTCCTCATTCGCTCATCTCCCCTGTCCCACTGGAAGCCGCCAGAAGGCAAGAGCAGGTTCCAGTATCCTAGCACAGCCATGTGCCAAGCAGGAGCTTGGTCCCAATACCCAGAGGATGGGGATCTGGATGCCCGGAGCTGGGGCCTCTCTGCCCTGCCTGTTCCTTCCCTGCACAGCTACCACCATCTCTGTGATGCTTCCGAGCCTTCTCTACTCAGCATCCATGAACTCAACAAGTATTTGCTGAGGCTTGTCACGTGCCAGGCCCAACTTGGGGTCTGAGGATGCACTGGGGACCAGAAGAGACCTGGTTGCCTGCCTCCTGAGGCTACTTCCAGTGTGAGCAGGAAACAGGCGACAGGCAGACCATCACACGCATATCGAGGGCAAGCTGCATTGGCAGGTGGGTCATGAACAAGAGGCTGCAGTGCTCTGTGGGGCCGTCATGGTGAGGGTGGGCGAGGAGTGGGGAGAAGGCTTTGACCTGGGTGGGGAAGCAGTACACTTGAGCTGGAAGCTGACGTTCTATTGGCGTCAAGGAGGCCAGAAGTCAGGGGGAGTATGGGGTGGGGTGGAGGCAGGAACCACAGACAGGAAGAAGTGCTTCAAGACCAAGGACTGAACAGACATCATGTGTCTGGGTCCGGAAGGTCATCAGGGAACATGGCACCTGGGGAGGATGGGGTGGTGGGCAGGCCTGGGCTGGCAGGATGCTCCCTTCCAGTGCCTCAGTGGGGACATACTCCCCATTCCTGAGACACTCACAATCAAAGCTCCCACCTAGGCAGTGCTGATTCTTAAAACCCAGCTCCTCAGCGTGGCCAGAAGCCCCGAGGAACCTGGCTGCTGACACCTCCCAGCCTCGCCCAGGGATGCCGTCCTCCAGGCTTGCTTGTGTCGGGCCCTCCATGCCCTGCTCCTTACTCTTTCAGGGCCCCGTCCATGCCCCTCTCTCCCTCCGGATCAGTCCTTCAGCCTCCCCCCGCTGCCCCGCCTCCTTACATCGACTCAGCCCTAGGCTTTCCTAAGAGCTCAAACCAAATGTCCCTTCTTCCAGGAAGTCTCCCTGCCCCCGGAGGCCAGGCTCCTTGGCTACTACGCGCTCTCCCAGACCCTGTGCTTCCTTGCAGCCCCCTCCAGCACCGGGATCCGGCCATCAAGGAGGACCCGTGTTTAATGTCTGTTCTCCACTGAGGGGCAGAGACCACGCTCGCCTGATTCCTCGCAAATCTCTAAATACCAGCATGGTGCTGGCATACAGTAGGTGCTCAACAAGTATTTAAAGAGTGGATACAAAGTGCCTCACAGACATCACCTCATCTAATCTTAACGACCCTCTAACGAGGGAGGTGGCACTAACATCCATGTCTCACCAGGGGGGATGGAGGCTCGAGAGGCGAGCATCTTAGCCGAGGACCTAGTGTGTGAGGCACAGAGGCAGGAATTGAACCCAGGGCTGGACTGACTCCAAAACCCATATTGTCAACTGTGTACAGTTTCGACGTCCAGTCACTTCCCACTGGGAGCTGCTCCCCCCACCTCCGGGAACTCAGCCTGGACATTGGTATGCAGACCTGCACCCTTCCCCTCCCCAGGCTGCCTGCTCATCTATGCGTATTTCTTTATTAAAATAGGGATTCTTTAATCTCAGTCTAATTTTGTCTTCAGGGAAGCTGTGTCTCCAGGCTGCCTACGGCTCCTCGGGGGCAGGCGCCTACTTGTGATTCAGGCCGTCGCATCGATCTGTCAACACGTTGCCTCCTGTATCTGCCGTCTTTTATTTATAATCCCGCTCAGATTAATGAATGACAGTAGTTCTCATCACAGGAAATTTGATTAATCAATTTAAGTGCTTAATCACCCCAGCCCTGTTGAGTGCCGAACAGAAGGGTTCTCGCTTTGATGGAGATGAATTCCAGAAGGAGATGGGAGAGTGAAACTCCTCCGTGGAAACACAAGGGGTGAAGGCAGCTCTGGGGAAGTCCAGGGGGTCCCCAGGAGCCAGGGGCGGGGGGCTCTTGAGAAAGGACTGCTGGCTGACGCGGGCGTGAAGCAGCCCCTGAAACTTCTGGAATCGCGGTCCCCCGGGCCCTGATTCTGCTCAGAGTCTGCTCTTCCCTTTGGCTGGATGACAGACATGGGTGGGCAGTGCAGGCAGAAGCTGGGGAAGCGGGCACGGCCGGGCCACCACGCCTGGGGCAGAGGGGTCCTGCTGGCCACACCGCAGCACCTCATGGACTTAATGCCCAACGGATGAACAAGACGAGCACCAGCGTGGGCTCCTTCCTACCGGCCGCCCCTCAGCCAAGCTCGCCCCTACCTCGAGGCCTCGGTCGCAGTGTGACTCCACTTGCGAGGCTGCCCCTTCCTCTCAGCCAACCCTGATCCTGCCGTCTCGCGGCGCTCACCTCGGGATCCCGCCCTCCAGGGTGCTGAGTCGAACTACATCTTCCCTCTTCCAAGCTCCTGCGGCTCCTGGCCCACGGCCCGCCCGCATCAGTGCGTATGCCCTCTCTGCTGCACACTGGCCTTTGTCGTTTATCTCCTCCCCTCGAGACAGGGCTAAGGCGGCCCTGACCTTGCTCGTCAACCCTCCGCTGGCCCAGCTCGGGGCAGGGCACATGGCAGGCACTTCACGGAACACCAGCCGCTTTTACACGCACGGGTGGATTTTCGATTAGGAGTCAGGGCACACGGCCTTGGGGACGCAGATCAAGATGCAGGGCATGGCCCTAACCAAATGCAACACTACGCCAGGTATGATCTGGGGACATGCAGAAAGAACCTATTGTTCTGAATCACAAACAACAGAAATAGAAAACTCAACAACAGAAAATCTTGACGGGTAGGGAAACTCAGGAGCTCACGGATGGGGCCCCCAGGGGGGAACTTATTATGTTCATCCAAAAGGGACATGAGTTAAAAAAGCTTGGAAACCTGGCACCAACAGAACCAGTGAAACTGAGACAATCAGTTTCCAAAGCCGCCGGGAGGACATCTGAACGTTTACTGAATATCTACGTGTTCGAACTCTATTACCTATTTTAACCTCACAGAGCTCCATGAAATAATTATAACCACTGTCATTTTACAGCTGAGGAATCTGGGGTGCAGAGAGATGATGTCACCGGCCCCCACGCCTGGGGAGATGGGACACGAGGGGGCCCAGGGTCGGGCAGGCTGGGCCCCCTAAATCCCACCTGGCTAGGGAGCTCCAAGGTTGGGGGCAGATGCCCCCAGCTTCCTGGGCACTGGGACCCAGAGACCAGCCCCCTCATCAGCCTCTCTCTCAAAGGAAAACAAACATCTACCACTGCCAGGTAAAAAGAAAGATGCATCCTGTGCTGTATGTGATGACTGCTGTACAGAGAAAGGCTAACTTTAGAAACAGATTATTAAAAAATATATCCACTCTGAACGGCACAATCAATCAAAGCCTCAAGATGCAGATTCACTCCGTGCTCTGGGCCTTCCTGGCAACATATGGCTCCTTCCTGGATGAAGTCCAGTCTGGCCAGGCCTCCTTCCTGCTGGGGTCACCCTGGCTCTGTCCACCCCTCCCCAGACCTTTGCACCCGGCCTCCAGGCTCCAGTGACAACAGGGACTGGGACTCCCTTTGCTCACTCGTCTGGAGCGGCTGCGACGGTCAGGATTGAACCGCATCCCTGCTCCCCACCCCTGACAAGGCGGGGGGCTGCAGCGGCTCCCAGGCCTCGAGCTGCAAGCCTGTCTCTGCCAGGACGGGGGCTCAGAGAGTCTGAGATGTCCCGCAAGGGGTCTGGAGCCCGGTTCTCGCCTGTGCATCAGGAGCAGTGACTCCTGGGCTGGGCTGATGCTCAGGGTCCGTGCTGCACGTGCGGAGGCCCAGTGCGGGTGCCCACCTGCTTTCCTGGGCGCTGCCTCCCTCCCTCGCCACTGAGACCCGCCTGCTGGGCCCCACAAAGGCTCGTGGGGTACTAGAGATGATTCGGCCAAGGGACTTCGGAGTTCATTCAAGCCTCCTTGTTTTACAAATAGGGAAACCAAGGCCCAAGAGGGGAAGTGATTTGCCCACGCAGACAAGGCAGTGCACATGTCAGCTGCTCGGCACCTCGGAGACCCAAGACCCCCAGCCTTTGCCCCGTCAGTCTGGGTGCTCAGGGCTCTCCCTTCCTTCACCTGGCTCACCCACATCCTATGTGGGGGGGGGGGGTCAAGACCCCTGCGACCTGGAAGCCTCCCCATTCATGTTCCTGCCAGTACTCATGGTACGGGCAGTTCTAGCTGAAAACCAGGCTAGGGGGCGGCCCAGGTGAGGGCCTGGACTCAGGTGCCTAGCCCAGGAACGGGCCTCTGGATTCAGGGGGCTCTGCGAGATGGCTGGATGGGCCTGCGCCCCTAGGGCTGGCCGGGCCTGCGCACCAGCCCCCGGCGTGATGCAGAGGGGACTTCTGTGACACTTGCTCTGTGCGGGCACTGAGCTGAGGTTCCCACTGGGTCCAGACGAAAACACTGAGGCCGTCTCTGCATTTTCCAGATGAGGAAGTTGAGGCAGAGAGAAGGCCAGGACTTGTCCAAGCATCAGACCCTGGTCCGTGATAGGAATGACTCCAAAGTCCACGTTCTTTTGGCCCCACCAGGACATCTGGGGCCCTCTCAGTTTTAAAAGCTGTGGGACTCAGGGTGGCGGCCATATGCCAGGGATGGAGCCCACTCTCCTTGCTTCTGCCTGTCCCCTACCTTCCTTGGGGGTGAGCCAGAGGAAGCTGCAGGCCAGGCATTGACAAGACCTGAGGGGGGTGCCTGGCCGCCTCCCCGACAGTCTCCTCACAGGCTCCTGGGACACAGGGGCCAGTTGGGAACACTGGGACCGGGTTGACCAGGTTTAGGTCATTGGAGCAAGGTTGGGGACTCATGATCCCAGGCCCTAGGGGCACTCCTTCTGCCTCCACAGCCATGGTGGCCCAGAGGGACCAAGACAATCTCCTGTCACAGGTCTCCCAGCTCCGCATTCCCCGGTCACCCCACTGGCTCATCGCCTCTGCTTCTTTCCACATGTATTCGAAAGACTGCAAGGAAAGCTCCAGTAGGCTTTTCCCGGGAAAAAAGTCCTGCTCCACCATGACTCCATCGTCCAAACACGCCCCTTGGACAGTGTCTCACTGCCACAGAGTGTCCAGGGCTGCCCCTCGCCCAGAGCTGGAGGCCGCCGACCTGCCTAAGCCCCGCCCCCTGCCGGGCGGTGAGCTCCAAGGGCCACGCCCACGAGAGCTGGCGCCTCCTTCCTGTCCCCTCGCACCCTCTGCCCTGACGTCCCTCAAGGGCGTCGGCTCCCGCCTGGGCCTCTATCACCCCTGGGGTCTGTGACCCGCTTCTCATGGTTCTTTCTTCCAACTCTTCACTTGAACTTCAGCTCAGACATTCCGCTCTCAGCGAGGCCCTCCGCTATTTTCTGCCATCTCTCCATTTTATTTCATTCAAAGTTCTTATGCCCACTTGGGATTACTTTTCATACTTGTTGATTCTTTTTTTGGGTCTTACTCCACCTAGAAAGTAAGGCCCAGGGGCAGAACCTTGCCTGTCTCACTCCCTGCTGTGTGCCGAGGACAAGGACAGCGCCCTCTGGGGGTAGGTGCCGATGAATACTTGTTGAGTGAATGAATGAAAGGGTGGATACGTGAAAGAAGCCTGCTGGCCCCCCTGACTCACCCCACAGGGGTCCCTGGGGGTGCAGAGCCCCCTGTCAGGGCCCTGAAACCACCTACAGCCGCAACCAGAGGCTGAGATCTCCGAGGGGAAGGGTCTATTTGTTTGCCCAAAAGTCGGAGGTGCCCTCTTATGGGTGGAATTGTGCCCCTCCAAAATTCCTTAGGTTGAAGTCCCAACCTCTAGGACCTCAGAATGTGACCTTATTTGGAAGTAGGGTCATAGCAGACGTCACTGGTTGAGTTGTCGTGAAGGTGGGCTCGAATGCAGCGTGACTGGTGTCCTCACAAAAAGGGGAGATGTGGACACAGACACAGACACACACACACACAGGGAGAAGGCCACGTGAAGGGGAAGGCAGAGGTTGGGGTGATACTTCTAGAAGCCAAGATAGTTCTAGACCAAAGTCTCCAGCAAAACTCCAGAAGCTGGGGAGAAGCCTGCAACAGATTTCCCCTCAGGTCTCAGAAGGAACCAGTCCTGCCAACACCTTGATCTTGGACTTCCAGCCTCCAGAGCTGTGAGAGGTCACTCTGCTGTTCAAGGCCCCCTCCTCTGTGGTGCTTTGTCAGGCAGTCCAAGCTGACTGATACGTCCCTTTACATGGATAGATGGTGTCTGGAGGCTGCAGACCCGTGGCTTGCGAGGGGCCCCCTCTGCCCGGGCAGCCTCCCCTGCTCACCCGTAACTGCCTGCTTCCCCTTTCTGTTTGTGGCTCCACCTGGGCAAGCTGCCACCTGTGCCCCAGAGGGGCTGAGATTGGGATCCAGAGAGATGGTTCTAAATGCCATCTGTCCCGTCACTTCCCTGCCAGGAGGCAGGCTTCCCAGGCCGGTAGCGTGCACCCTGCCCTGAGGCTGGCATGTGGGGCCTCCAGCCTCCACCTTGTCCAGCTTCTGTGGCCTCTCTGTGTTCCCACCAAGACCCTCGGCTCCCTGCCACACTCTGCATCCCACACCACGTGTCTGCCCACAGGGATCCAGCCCCCGTGCCTTCCCAGCATCAAAACTGGGCTGTCTGCCCTGGAGTTAAGTCTTTATCATGTTGCAGGCCTGTGTGCAGAAGGACAAACCCCAGCAATTGGCACTAAACTGCCTGGACATTGGAGGGTATGGAGCTGGGGATACGGGGCCAGGCCCGGCCAGGAGGGCCCTGTGTCCTGCAGGTGAAGGAGGCCAGGAAGACACCAGCCTGCTGCCTGACAGCAAGTGTGTGCAGCCCAGGCCTCCACTAGGCCCATGAGATGGAACTTCAAGGCATCTTCAGGATGCTGTGGGATCCTGGGAGGGTTCCTACAGGTGGGCCCCAGAGAGAGGTCCTCACAACTGTGCACTAGCAATCAGCCTCCAGGCCATCATGTCATCTGGCCCTGAGGACAGGACTGCCTGGGTACCTCCAGCCCCAAGCACCCTCCTCTCCAAGGCATCTTCTCCCCTGTCTGGCCCCCTCACCTCTCTAACTGCTTGGAGGGCTCCCTGCAGGCCTGGGCCTGGGGGACGAAGGGAGGGCATTCCTCCAATCAGTATTCATATCAGGCTGCATCCTGAGCTGCTACAAAGCCAAGAATCTGCTCGATAAACAATGGGCTCAGAACCCCGAGCCTCCCTCTCCTGCCTGCAAACCCGCCAGTCTGCTGCGCGCTCCACTGCTGGGCCCCCCCCCCACTCACCCCCGCAGCTCCTTGTTGCCTTTGTGGGGTCTAGCACAGCCAGGACCCCAGCTGACCGCTGTGAGCATGGTTCCTTCCAGGAGCTATGGGGGCAGGAGGAGGGATGCAGCCCCTGAGGGAGGTCACCTGGGAGGGCTCCCGCGTGGCCCACCTCCACCCACCACAGGTCCGTCCCCAGGCCAGTCTGAGCATGCGCCCTGGGGGAGGGACAGCAGTCAGCGGCCCTGCGTTCACCAGGCTGGGTATGCTGCGGGCGTTCAGTCCACTGCTGGCTGCTTTCCCAGTGATGAGGGCTCCACTCTCGGGAAACCATAAACTTGTGCTCCAAACCATGAATGGCTGCAGGGCACAGGTCCAGCCGGGAGTCAGGGAGGGATCCTGTGGGGAGAGGCACTGCACCCCCAAATCTGGGGATTCTGGAACTTTGGGATTCTGAGCCTTAGATGTGCGGGATCCTGGCCTGAGCTGGTGCCTGACAGAGGAGGCCTAGGGCCTGGTCTCTCCACTAGACTCTCAGTTTCTTGGGCAGGCAAGCTGATGTCAGACTCACTTAGACCCCTGGTGCCTAGGGAGGGTCCTAGAACACAGTGGGGTCCAGGGGGCATTAGCCTCATGGATGAAAGGGTGAATGGTACCTTCCTCCCAGCCCCCCCCCCCCCCGGGGAGAGCGGTCCCCACACGTGGATCTGCCCGGCCGAGGCAGAGAAGGCAGATGTCCATGCCATGTGTCTGGGCTTAGCTGTGCTCCCATGGCTCCTGCATCCCTCCTGTCCTTTGAAGGGAGACAAGGTCACAGCTGCCACCGTGAGCCAGTCTCTGGGGCAAGAGCACAGAGCTCTGCAGATGCTCAGAGCTGTCCAGGGCAGGCTTCTCTGTTTTGAGAGCAAGTTTGTAAAGGAAAAGAGAGCAAGCAAGCTAAGGGTCAGGGACACTGGGGGAGGGGCAGGGAGGGGCCAGTCCACAGACTCCTGCGTCCCCTTCTGCCCGTGCCTTCGCTGTGAGGAGGGCTGCCTGCTGACCTGGGACCAGAGCCTCCCTTTGCTTCATAACCCAGACATTGACCTTGACATAGTCAAGACGCAGAACGCTCCCATCCCCACAAGGGTCCATCCTGGTGCCTTCTTTAGCCAACCCCTCCCCCCACCCCGCCCCCTTCTTAACAGCAGCCAGCCACTGATTCGTTCTACTTTTCTACAATTTTGTCATTTCAACAGTGTTAATAAGGAGGAGGAAGGGGTCTTGCTCAAGTGGCCAGAGGAAGGCTTGGGTGAAGTGGAAGGAGGAGGGGTGGGGGGCCTTCCTCCCACCCCTTCCTCCTTTTCTGACACAAACCCCGAGCCTGCTGGGGCAGCTACAAGCCTCAGGCTAGCCCGTGTCCTGGGGAGTTCCTCTTTCTAGGAGTTTAAGGGCAGGAGGAGGCAGCCTGGGGTCTCTGGGAGCATGGGAGCTGAGGGCTAGTACACGGCTCAGCCATTGGAGGGGCTTCATGCTCCTTTCTAGGGGGCTGATTTCCCCCAGGCTGGGGACCTGTTGGGTCTGGAGACCTTCTGGGGCTGGCCCTGGTGCAGAACCCTTAAACAACACATGGCAGGCCTGGTTGGGCCGCCCGCCCGCCCCACCACTACCTGTCTCCCCGTGGGGCCGGCCTGGACATTTCCTGCGGAGACTGAAATAAACAAGGCCATAAATAATTCTCTCCCAGTGAAGCTGGAAGACAGAAGGGCCCTGGATAGAGATAACAGGAGATGCAGGGCCACGAGGGGGACAGCAAATTTTGTTTGGCTGCTTGGAACTCAGACAACAGAAGCTGGCTGCTTTATGGAGAGGAGCCAGCTGCCCCTCCCAGGGCTGTGCTCAGGAGGGGCTGTCACTGCACCAAAGGGCTCCCTGCTCTTGACCCTGCAGCCTTGTCCTGGATGCAGGCAGAGCCGTGGCCCCAGCCCCCACCATCCTTGCCCAGTGGTGGCCCCACCAGGAGCCTTCCTCACCCAGGTGAGAGCCCTTGGCTGTCCTTCCCTGCTGGGAGTGGTCTGTGTGCCCCATCTCCTCCACCACTCCTGGGACTTGTTCCTTCCATCTCTGCTGGTCCTCCAGGTCATGTTAGACACAACCACAGAACTGCCCAAACTGAACTCCCTGGGACTCCAATTTGCAGTCAGGGTCCAAATCTTGGCTTCCATGCTCCTGGCTGTGTGAAGTTGGGGAGGTCTCTTTCCCTCTCTGGGCCTGTTTCGCAACTATGGATGTTAAGCTGAGCTCACAAGGTAAGGGTGAGGGTGGAAAGAGAGAGGAGACCCTTCTGGGGCCTGGCACATGCTCATCCAATAGTCGTTTCATGGTCCAGCTTTGCCCGGGGTCCCTTCGTCTCCCCACCGGTCAGCCTTCCTTCTGGTCTGGTAATGACGGCTATTCCATCATTTCCCCAGGTTTGCGTCTTGTTCTCCAGAACTGACTGCAGGCCTCTGAGGGCCAGGGGTGCCTTTGCCTGGCTCAGGGCTCAGGTATTTCCCTGACACCACCACCTGCAAATTGCCTAAATGCCCACTGCATGCTGGGTACTTTCTACCATCCATCCTGCCGTTGGAGGGAGATGGGCAACCAACACACAGGCACTGCCCACTGGGGTCTCAGAGTCTGGTGGGATGAAGAACGTGTGCTGAGGGGCCCTGCGCAGAAGACTCAGGGTTTTGGGGTGGGGGGTGGGGGTGGGCGAGGCGAGGGTGTCTCCAGGAGCTCAGCTATCAGGAAAGGCTCACAGAGTCGGGCCTCACAGATCAGGAGGGGCCAGCGCTATCCGAGGGGGAGGGAAGGGCATTCTGGGCAAGAGGGAGCTCTGCCCAGGGGCGCAGGGCTGGGAACTCACAGGGAGTCCTGGTCTGCTGGTGGGCTGGGGCCAGCTCGAGAGGTACCACGGCGGGGGGAAGTAGAGGCCACCAACAGACCGGACCAACTAGCAGCCACCCCAAAGTGGCCATCTGTCCAGCAAGAGCACTCGGGAAGGGCCCTTCCTCCATTTTCCCAGTGGGGCTGCCCAGCAGGGTGCCGAGTCCACTTCAGGGGCAGGCGAGGATCTAGGTCTCCCATGTGCCTGGGGCTGGAGCACTGTGGGGACTCGACTCCAGGTGGAAATGGAACTCTGTATGCCCAAGTGACTGGGCCCTCTGGGATCGGCTGTGATGGCCACCAGGGGACAGCCAGGCTCCATTAGAGGCCATGGCCAAGGGCTCCCACGTACCCGCTCTGGACCAAACTTCCTGACCAGGCTCCTCTTTGGGGACTCGGCTACTGACTGGTCCTGAAGGAGATGTCTGTGAGTTCTCAGAAATGGCCCAGGGGAAGGAGATCTCAGGTTATTGGAATGGTTCCCTCTCACCGGCTGAGATGGTACCTCTGAGTTGGCAGAAAGCTGCTCTCCCCGAATTCCCATAAAGTGTCCTGTGCTTCCACTAACTCATTGATCCACATGTTTTCCCAGGCCTGAAGATTTCTTAACTGTCATCACAAGGTTAGAAGAATTGTGCGTTGGAAAACCATGCAGCATATTAAAGTCAGGCTGAAATATTACCACAATACAGAGAAATATTTTATATTTATTCTGTTTTAGAAATTGTTATAAGGGAACATAATGAGAATGTTGCAGACGAGTGGAATATTTTCTTCTAACCTGACAATAAAAATATGTCAAAGGGATGCATGAAACTCTAATAGGAAATAGCTGATGGGCTCTGGAAGTGCAGGGTTTAGCAAAGATTTTACCTGGTGATTTACTGGCCCACAGGCCAGAAATAGAGGCTTCTAGAGCAGCTTATCCTGTGGGTAAATGCACAGAGGATGGGAGGGGAGAAGACAGGGTGTTCCATGTGCCTGATCAGGGCCTGGCACCGATCAAATATCAGACAGGCTTACAAAGACCTGAAGACATAGAGCCTTACTGAGCCTCAAAATGACAGAAGCATCACCACCACCCCCATCCCCAACATCCCCGTCCCCATCACCATCATCATCACCATCCCCTTCCTCCTTCTCATCCGCATCATTTCCACCATTCTTATCAAAATCACCAACAACTCCATCATTATCATCCCCATCCCCATCATCCCCATCTTAATCCCCACCATCATCATTACCATCACCATCATCAGTCACCATGACAACCAGCCTCATCACCACTATCACCACCATCATCACCATGCTAATAGTTCCAATCTGTTGAATGCTTATAATGTGCCATGCACTATGCTAAGGGCCTTACATAAATGATCACACTTCAACCTCACAACAACCACATGAACTACTCTCATGTTTACCAAATGTGGAAACCAATGTTCAGAGAGGTTTAGAACTTACTCAAGCTCATACACCTGTAGGTGGTGGAGGTCAAATTGGAACCTAGGTCATTCTGGCTCCAAAGTCTTCTCAAATGGAAGAGTCTTGCATGAAACCTGAAAGCAGTCCAGTAAGTCTCAGGACGGGGAGGAATCTTCTCCTCCAGAGGCCTCTGTGCTGGGTGTATATACACTACAGGCTGAGGTGACTCATGCCATCACTGTTGGCTACCAGGGGGAAGTCCATTTAGTAAACACCCATGAGTTCTTGCCATATGCCAGGCCCTGGGGCTAGCTGGGGAAATCAGACACACAGAGACAACCAGTTCTGAGTCAAAATGCAAAGGCCATGCACCACAAGACACAGACGAAGAGGATCATTCTGATTCAGCACAAGGGGGAGGGGAGTGGGGCAGCTTTTATGAAAAATGAGGCACGTGAACATGGTTTTGAAGGACCGATACAATTTTACCAGGTGAATATGGAAAAGGGAGACGTCATCTCAGTGTGGGAAAGCAGAGGACGAGACAAGAGCTCTGAGAGCCTTCAGAAAAGGATGAGGTGGAGACCCTGGGGGGAAGCGAGTCCAGGGGTTCCACTGCGGAGAGCCCTGACCTGTGCTATATGGGGAGGGGTGTGAGAATCACCCAAGGTGACTGAGCAGGCAGGGTCATAAGAGCCCCCCATTCCTTGGTTTTTGGTGATCTGCCCTTAGCAAAGTCCCAGCGGCAGCAAACTATGCCTTAAACACGCTTCTGCCTCCTCCCCTGTCTCTGAGTCCCACTCTGTAAAGAACCGGCTAACAGAACAGATGCTGCATCCGTGTGCCGCACTGGGCGCTGTCCGAGGTGCTGAAGTTGGAAGGGTGAAGAAGCCAGAAGAGGTTCTGCCTCCAGGGACCATCTCCCCCCACCCCTGCGCCCCCAGTGCAAGGGGACAACATTCCCAGGCCAGGCTGCCCTGATCCCCTGACCAGGGCCCTGCTCCCAGTCGTCCTTCCCAGTAGCACTGATGTCTCCACAACTCCCCAGCGTCTGATGGCTTCGCCGTCCCACCCTTTCCCCAGGTAGCAAACCTCTGTGCTAGTCAGAACTTTTCAGAGATGTGATTTTTTCCACAGACACAACTCTGATGCTGACTGTCTCAGGACCACGGCGAGTTGGAAAGGGAGGCTGTCTGTGATTGGGGGTGGGGTGCAGCATGACCCCCTCCCACGCTCTGCTTTGGATCCTTTCTCTAGGCCTCAGCTCATCTCCATAATGCCCGAGGAGGGTAGCCTCAGAAGAAAGGGCTGCACAGCAGAGAGCCTGGAGAATACTCAGGAGCCCAGAGCTAAAGTCAGCTAAGGGCTGATCTCAGAAGATGTGCAGTGTCCGAGGTGCTGACTGGCCAGCAGTAGCTCGCCCTCTCCCAGAGGATCTGCTGGGATTAGAACTCTTCTCTGGGTTGAGGAATGTGTGCAGAGGGCAGGAGGGGCCATCCTGGGGGAAGGCTTTCTCAAATTGACATTCAATTTCCCATTGCTAAAAATATATCTGAAGGCAAGCCACTCAGGATTACAAAAGAGACCCAAGATTGAACACTAAATACATATGCACTCAATGTTGGGAAGGGTTTGACCTTCAAAACTTCCTTTCAATGAATTCCCAAATAAAACACTATTTATACAGCTTAAAGCAAATGATTGTGTAGCCCGGCGCTCAATATTCACATTCTAATTTAGACTCCGCAGACCTTCCTGGAGCTCAGCTGTGAGGGCAGCACCACAACCAGTGAGGGCTTGAGAGGTCTTCCTTAACCCATTGCTGTAGAAATACTGAGTTTGGATCACTCACAATCAACTTATAAGTATTGCATTCATGTTTCCCAAACCCAAACAGGTGAGCATCCATCTCTTAAGTTTAGTGACTAAATGTGCACAAGCGGGAACGGAGCTTTTCTGACATTTGTGGGCCACTTCGGAAGCAGCCAAAAGGTTGACATTGTCCCAGTATTAATTTTTTATCAAAGATGGCCAAGCTCATTTTCTGGATTTTAATAAACAGCCTTCTTGGCTCAGACACCTTCTGTCCCCCATATGCTGGTGTCCTCCTTGTCCCTAGGGATGCGGATGCCACCTCCTCAAACCTCTAAATCACTGCTCTGCTTCTGGAAGATTCATCCAGAGCAGCTTATGAGGGGACGACAACTAAGAATGTTGAGTAAGGAAAACACGATCCTAAATGCCACCGCTGAGCAAAAAGGCCTTAGAGGTGCCCTGATAAATTACCAAAAACACAGGCCAGATTCAAGGAATAAATTTCATCTCAACCTGCCTCCAGGGAGGACAACTCCCAGGTCTTTCTGGTTTTGCAGCTTCATGATAACCCTTATTTTTAAGTCACGCAGAAGCAAATTCAGCACAAAATGATCCGACACAGAACTCCCACTTCTCTGAATCTCAGAACCCTCCTCCCCACATGTAGGTGAGTGAAGGAGTTTTTTCTACCCTTTTCACCGCCACCCACTTCTTTTTTGCAGACTTGTCACCAGTCCCCAATTACAGGAGCCCTGAGCCAGGCTGATTAATTATGGATTTGCCAAACCTTGAAGCTTTCACTAAAGTTAATCTTTTAAATGATCTCATGCAGATCAGGCCTTGCTCAGCCCCATCCAGGGCCCTCTGCTTTATCTAACAAACAGTATCAATCGAATCGATGTAGTTATTTAGCAGATAATGGGCTGCAGGCTGGAAAACCCAGGCTGGCAGTTCTTGGGGAAGACGGCTCCTGCTCATCGTGCATTAGCATGGAGACAGGGGTCCATGTGGGCCCCAGCCAACCTGCCCCTTCCTGGCCCCCTGCCCCCACCAGGCGAGGTACCCAGGGAACCTCTGAGTGGACAGAGCAAGGGAGCTGAGGGATGCCCAAGCTTTGGGCTGTGCAAATCTCTCGGGCCCCTGGGCACCGGAAATCAGTTAAAGGGCAAGGCCTACAGGAGATGCCTTCACCTTTTTCAACTTTTAAATGTCAGGCTAGAAAGGTGATCGACCTGTAGGTGCTTAGGGATGGGGCAGGGGGATGCGGGACTAGGGGAAGAAAGAAGTACTTTCCAGATGCCAAGAGCCCCCTTTCTCTGCTGTGTTTCCCCAGAGCCACAGCTTGCCCACGCTCCTGAGGACATGAAGGGACTTATATTCACCGCAGCCTCCCTCCCCATACCTGCCACCGTGCCCAGCCAGAGGGCACTCAGGACACAAATCCTTGTTGAATGACCTGAAGCAGAAGCACAAACCTTGGCTCTCCGTGAGTGCCCAAAGTTGCCCGCTCTGCCCAGAGGCTACCTGGGGTGGGGTGGGGTGGGGGTGCAGAGAGAAGATGGGGAACCTGCGGACACACTGTGGTACCTCTCACTGTAGAGTGAGACCGAAGGGCAAAGTGCTGGCGGCCATAGAGGGCAGGGGGGCCTGGTGCCCTCACTCAGGAGGCGAGCAGGCTGGATGGGACCCTGCCTGCCCCCGACCCTCCAGCAGAGTGAAGTGGGCAGGGACTGCCAGCCCCAGGGAGGCCCTTGGGCACATGGGAGCATCTTGGAGCGCAGAGGAGGGTGGCGGCGGGATGAGCTCTCAGCCCCGCTCTGTCCTTTCAAGCCTCTGCTCCTTTGATACCCGACCCATAGGCCACTGGCAGCTTCGGCCCACTCCCGGCTCTCCTGAGATCTTCAAGAATCAAAGGGCTGCTCCCTTTTCACCAAGATGCAGCCACTGGGGTGGCTCCCAAGGCCCCTGGCTGTGCGGTGTCCACACCAGAAAAGTCCCTCAGAGATCTGTCCTTACACCCACCACTAGGATTCACAGAGACGAGTGACTCAAGGTCAAGGAAGGCCATGGGCTCTCCCTGTGGTCAAGACGCCACCTCTGCATAATAACAACAATGCCAAGGGCCCTTCTCAGGCCCCTCGGAGCCCGTGCAGTCCCTCCTTAAGGTTCCTTGGAAGACCTAGCAGATGTGCCACCCGGCGAGTGAGTGGAGCCTCTGGCCAATCCCTCCAGTCGCCAGAGCCACAGGTCTGCACCCCTCGAGGCCCCATTCTTGTCTACTGCCATCTCTAGGGACTGGCTGGGCGCACAGAAGTCTGTTCAGCAAAAGTGGGCTGGAGGACTGGATGGCTCGGTGGGTTCCTGCTTCCAGGCTGTACCTCCCTCTTTGAGTAAAGTAGCACTTCCTTCTGATTACCTGGAGTTTCCTCTCCAAGTAGAAAGCCTTCTCCATGAGATATTCCGAAGGATCATTTTGTGCTTAGTTTCTGAAGCCTTGCAAACGTGTTTGTGCTGGGCTGGTGTGCATTTCTTTTTCCCTGGGGACCAGGTTTACGGCTTCAGCTCAGTTTTCAGATACATTCAAGTTCTCCCGGACGTAAACACACACTAAGGTCTCAGGGCTGAGATCTGATTCTCGAGCTCTCTTGGAAGTGACTCTGAAATAGGCTCCACTCTGTCCCCCACGCCTGTGCGGGGACACCCCTTCTTCTTTACCCCTGCCCCCACCCCACAGCTGGAACACAGCATCCCGAGGAAGATGCTACGGCCACATGCAGACCGACACATTCCTCTGTTCATTTCAGGGAAGAGCAGTTCATGGCTTCCCGTGGCAAGTCCCCAACAGTTGGGAGCTGACCACATGGCCATTCTGCTTCACCACCAGCTGCAACCTGACACCTCAGGCCATGATCCCTCAGTCCCTGAAGCCACCTCACACCTCCCAGGAGCCTGGACCATGACGCTGGAGAATTTAGCCCATGAGAAAGTCTTCACAGCACCCAGCAATGCCGATGGGGTCTGTTATCTCACCCCCAACTCGTCCGCTGCACCTGGAGGCCCAGCTTCAGGCCAGGACAAGGACAAGGCCGCCCAACCCCCACGCTGTGGGCTGTGCAATCACGCAGAGGCCCCTCAGGCCAGGGGAGCCCCACCTGTCTGCACTCCACACATCCTCCCAGCCCGTGCAGAAGCAGGACGTTGCTTCATGGAAGACTCCTCACCATGACTCACTATACAAAAAGTATGCTTTCAGAAAAGATCTGGCAAAGAGAATAAGAAAAATCAAAGTAGTTTAATTTACAGAGCAGGGGAAATGAGGGAGGGAGAGCTTTTCTTCTTGTTTCCTTCATAAGATTTCTATTAATGCTTACATGATAAATGACTGCTAAAAGTTTCTTCTTACAACAGGGACCTACTGTACAGCACAGGAAACTATATTCAATACCTTGTAATAACCTATAATGGAAAATAACCTGAAAAAGAATATATATATATATATATATGTATAACTGAATCACTTTGCTGTACACCTGAAACATTGTAAATCACCTATACTTCAATAAAAACAATTAAAAAATAAAAAATTTTAGAAGTCTCTTATCGATGCCAGAGAGAAGCTGCCTATGCACGGACAGTTGTCTCCGAGGGGTTGTCCCCTCCACCCCCCTGCACCATAGGGAGGAAGCGGACACCCAAGGGAGGGTGGCCACCACTGCTGAGAAGAGGGCCATTCAAGAGCCACCCAAGACCCCAAACCCCAAAGCCCAGTGAGGCTGCAGAGGTGAGGAGGGCAGAAAGGCACAGCCCTGGGCCGGGGCAGACGTGGTAACCCAACAGCACCGCGTACACCAAGTCTCTTCCATCACGATCTCCAGCACAGGGTTTTCAATTCATTTCATTTTTCTGTCTTTTTAAAGTGATGCTAGGGTAGAAAGCGCTATTTGCTCATTGTTTGAACTTACCTTTTATTGATTATAAGTGAAGTTGGATCTTTTCATACAATTGTTAACCAACCCCTTATTCTCCTTTTAAAAGAACAAATCATTTTCCTTTACCTATTTGTCTCCTGTCTTTAATTTTTCCTGTCCATTTGTAAAGCATTTTATATAGTATTTTAACAGAATTTATACCCTATGCTATTTTCCTTTAACTTTTCATTTGAATGTTTTTTGATAAATATACATTTTAAGACTTCTAAGTAGTCAAACCCATCAATACGGTTCACTTCCATTCTTTGTAAGCTGCTCCGTCAGAAATTTGAGAAACACCTACTTTTATATTTTTTAAAAATTTTTTATGGTTTAATTTTTAAAATTATTTTTTAATTGAAGTATGGTCAGTTTACAATGTTGTGTCAATTTCTGGTGTACAGCACAATGCTTCAGTCATACATGAATATACATATATTCTATGGTTTAATTTTTAATTAACTCGTCAATCCATCCAGAATTTATTTTGGATGTGGTAAAGATTTAGATTAACCTTCTCTAAATAGTTAACCATTGTTCCAAGACCACTTGTTGACTATATTAAATGTCTACATTTGCTGGAAGTATTTGGGATTACAAATTTACCTTGCAATATAGATTGTAGTTACATTATAATTTTTGAGATTTTTTCACTTTTGTTATTTCCTACAGAGTGTGTAATTATATTTTTAACTTCCTCTTTGACCAATAATTGCTTTAGGAGAATATTTTACAATTTCTACACATTTATAGTTTTTTGCATAAAACATCTTTTCTTACTGAGGTATAGTTGACATATAACATTATTTTCAGGTGTACAGCATAATGATTCAGTATTTGTATATATTGCAAAATGATCACCACAATAAATGTAGTTAATGTCCATCACCACATATAGCTGCAACTTTTTTTTTTTTTCATGTAATGAGAACTTTTAAGATTTACTCTCTTAGCAACTTTCAAATACAGAATGCAATACTGTTAACTAGAGTCACCGTGTTGTACATTATATCCCCGGCACTTAGTTTATAACTGGAAAGTTTGTACTTTTTGATCCCCTTCAACATATTTCACCTGCCTCCACCCCCACCTCTGGCAGCCACCAGTCTGTTCTCTGTATCTATGATCTTGTTTTGTTTTGTTTTTTAGATTCCACGTGTAAGTGAGATCTTATATTTGTCTTTCTCTGACTTTTTTCACTTAGCATAATGCCCTCAAGGTCCGTCAAGGATGGGGAACAAGGTCTTGAAGGATGAATAGGAGTTCACTTGGTGGGTAAAGATGAAATGCATCCAGAATTCCTTCCTTTCCTACCCTCATTACTTTCTCCCCACACACCTACTCTATTTTTATTCAGAATTCTTTTCTCCACCTGACATGTTATATATTGATTTGCCCAATACATGCATGAATGAAAAAAAGGGCACAAACAAAATCCTGAAGGCATAAAATACCTGGCTAAATAAAGCTCCCAACCCCATCAACACAGCTGACTCAAATCTTAGCCCTATGAAGTAGGCAAAGAAGGTAGCCGCTCATTTCATTGATAAGGAAATTGAGGCAGAGAGATTAAGACTTTGACCACTGTGGAATCCATGTTCACTGACAAAAGCGGGATAGAAAATTGAATACGCAGTGTCATCTCACAAAAAGAACAACAGGCACCAAATGAGGAAAATACCCCAAAATGGCAATGGCAGGCAGGCGAGCTCCTGGAGGGCGACTGTGGGTGTTTCCATGCGCCTTGCTACACTTCCAGGTGATTTCCACACAGCACATCAGCCGGGAGGGGGTGGGACCAGCCGGGAGAGGGTGGGTGTGTGTGGCCGGCACTCTTCTTGCACTGGCTCTAAACCTCTCAGGGAGGCTTGGTCCCTGGCCAGGTGCGATCCTGAGGCTCTTTCTCCCCGAGACTCTGCCTAAGTCACACTCTGTCATTAGCCTTATTGGCGGCCATTGGCTTCCAATCGAGATTAACAGAGAAAATATTTCTAAAACACTTAAACATGCACTTCCATTCATCTGTGTTCTGAAAATGAATCTTGTGGGGCAACCTGCGGAGAGGGTTAATTGCAGTTTCAGATGCAAATCCATGAAAAGCTTGCAGAGGGCCACTCACACCAGTTGGCCTGCCTCTGAGAGCCCCAGGGAACGTCTGCCCCCAGCTTGGCGCTGTGGACTCGGTGGCCCTGGCCTGGCAGGGTCAACGTGGGCGGCTGTGGGGGCTGCAGGCAGTGCTGACAGCCTGGTCTCGATCTTCCCCTCTCCAGCCCCGGCTTTCCTTGCCTATAAAAGGGGGATATTAAAACACTTATTTTCTTGTTTTTAATTGAACTACAGTCAATTACAATGTGTCCATTTCTGGTGTACAGCACAGTGTCCCAGTCACGCATAGACATACATATGCTTGTTTTCATATTCTTTTTCATTATAGGTTACTACAAGATATTGAATGTAGGTCCCTGTGCCATACAGAAGAAATTCGTAAAACACTCGTTTTTAAATTTTTTAATATTTTTTGTTCATTGTCTAAAAGACGTATCTGCATCGTGGCCACTGTGCCCTGCCTGCCTGCGGGGAGGAGCAGCACCGCCCACACGCAGAGGAGGTCAGCTGGCTGCGCTGTCGGCCCCCTTTGCCACGGTGCTCCTGCAGGTGGAAGCGTCCTTCCATCTGTCCTTAGAGGCAGCTGTGGACTTTCCGGAATTCCCGTCGAAGCCCCAGCCCTGGATGTGTGGTATTAGGAGGTGGGGCCTTCGGGAGCTGGTTAGGTTTAGGTGAGGGTGGGGGACCCCTACTGATGGATGAGTGCCCTTGGAAGAAGAGACACCAGAGCCCACCTCCAGCCCCCACGCAGCTCCACTTCAGAGAAGAGGCAGGCAGTAAACAGGCAAGCAGACGCAGAATACTCCAGACGACAACGAACGCCGTGGAGAAGACTGAGCCAGGGCAGGGGTGGGAAGCACGGATGGGCGGGTGGGGCGCTGGTCTGGCCCAGAGGCAGGAAGGTCTCTCCACTGAGGGGCTATCTGAGCAGGCCCAGGAAGGAAGAGGATGGGGGAAGAGCAGGCCTGGGACTCCAGACAGAGTAGCAAATGTGGAAGCCCCTAGGAGGGGTACGCCTGGGCAGTTCGCAGAGAAGACCAGACTGAAGACAGCAGGTGGGCCGGACGGTGGAGGGCCCCGCAGCCGCGGTGAAGGTCTGGGCCGGTGTTCTGAGCTGCCATCTCTGTTGGCTGTTGTATTACAACAGGCCGTGGGGGCCAGCAGTGGACACTGGAGCTGCTGTGAGGGTCCAGAGAAACCAGACAGTAGGGGGTTCCAGGGTGAAAAAAGTCATGGAGGTGGCGAGAAGTGGTGAGACTCTTTGAAGGAGCACCAGATTTGCTGATGGATTGGAGGCGGCGTGGAGAGGAAGAGCGGGTGTGAAGGATGGTACCTGTGTTTCTGGCCAAACAGCCGGATGATTACAGTGATCATTTCCTGATTCAGGGAAGACTGCGGTGGGCAGGGAGCTGGGGGTTCAGGGAGCGCTACGTTAGGTTTGATACACGGGTGTGCAGCAGGAAGGCTGAATGCACCCAGGTTTCTGAGTCTAGACTTTAGGGGTGGATCTCAGCCCTGCGTATAGGCTTGGGGGCCATCAGCTTACATGTGACGTTTAAACCCACGAGACTAAGTGAGCTGTCCCAGGGAGCGTGTGCAGATGGAGAGGAGGTCCGGGAGGGGGGCCCTGGGGGTCGAATGTTTACGAATCAAGAACAATTCGGTGAAACAAGCCAACAAGACTTAGAAGGGGTGACCAGCAGGGTAGGAGGACAGTCAGGACACCACGGAGTCAGGGAACCAAGTGAAGACAGCATTTCAAGGACGAGGACATGATGGGTCGTGTGGTGCGAAGCGGCAGATGGTGTGAGATGAGGGCTGCGGACTGAGTGCTGAGTGTGGGATCGGGGAGGCCACTGGGGACCGTGACAGGGGAGCCACTGCAGGGCTTCGAGCACAGCAGTGACCTAATCCGACCGACATTTGAAGATCAGTCTGGCTGCGGTGTTGAGAATTGTTGGGAGGGGCAGAGGACGGTGGGGCAGACCAGGTACCAGTGGCGGTGAAGAGCAGACAGGATTCACTGACACAGGGGAAGAGGGCGACAGAGGAGGGGAGTCAAGGATGGCGCCAAGATGCTTGGCCTGAGAGTCTGGGAGGATGGAGCCACCGCTGACCGAGATGGGAAGGCTGAGGCTGAGCAGGTGTGGAGGAGGGGAGGAGGACATACAGACACCTGAGACGTTTACTAGACAGCCAGGTGCAGCTGTGGAGCGAACAGCTGGATGATCAAATGGGCCTTCGGGAAAGAGGTCGGAGCGAGGGATTCAAAACTTGGGAGACGACAACACAGAGGTGGCGTTTCAAGTCCTGGGGCGGGAGGAGACCCCCAGGAAGTGAGTGTCGATGGAACCAGAAGTCTTTTAAGGCCAGGAAGTGGTCTCTGGGCATCCCGCCATCAAAGTGGGGAGAAAAACTCCTGAAAGAGAGCAGGCGGAGAGGCGGGAGCAAGGCCAGGAGAGGGCGGTGTCCTGGAGACCAAGTCAGGGCAGTGAGACAAGAGATGGGGGCAATGGACTGTGTCAGACTCCAAGATGGCTGAGAAACGACAAACGGCGCTGGGTGGGGGAGGGGCGCGAGGAAGGCCCTAGGTCTTCAGACTCGGTTTCCTAAACCGCAGTAAAAAGCTGGCTTTATTGTACGACAGTCTTCCACCGGGGTCTCTTCCTCTTCCCCTTCCCCTTTTCCTCTGTCTTCTTTCCCTTTGCAGAGAGTTTTTATGGTTCTTAAATGTCTGAAGACGGTGCTGGGCCTGCTCCAACACAAGGCCATCTGACCGCCTCTAAGGGTCACTCCACACCCCACGTGGACTCCTGGCCATCCAGAGGCTGGAGCCAGGGGGCTGTGGTGGCCACAACCCTCGCTCAGCGGCTGTCAGAGGCCACCTCCGCTGGCCACACGCCCCAGGGGTCTTCCAGGGGCCACTTCCGGGGGCTCTGTGTTCTCCCGTCCATTCTGTGCTGGGAAAAGAACCCCAGCCCTGTCCTGTCCTTGCCCGGCGCTGCCTGATGGAGGAAGCTGACTGTTTCCTGCTCACTTGAAAATCAATTGAAATGCATCTTTTCTACTCGCCTTCAAGGAGGAGAAAGCAGTGAGATAAAAAGCTCCAGCCACAGCCTCTGTCCTTTGTTGAGACACAAAGCTTCTAGTCACTGTCCCCTTCAAAGCTCCTTGTCCCGAGGCAGCGGCTGCGCTCCCACGGCGGGCGGCGGCTCCTTCCAGCTCAGGAGCCCACCCGTGCTGTTTCCCGCGGCCGGGCCCAGGCCTCAGCCCCGGATCCACAGGGACGCCTCCCTGAGCTTAGAATGCCAGGCAGTGATGTGTCTGATACCGAAAGGCTGGGGGGCCCCTCCCCAGGTGCTCTGGAGAGAAACCTGGGCAGGGGGCGTTGGGTGTCTTCCCTCTGAGAAGAAAACAAATGTATCTTCCATTTGAAGCTAAATGAGGTGTCCCGGTCTCCTGTTCCGGGCAAAATGCTTAACTGCTAGCTTTATACACTAGTGCATGATCTTGGGGAGCCCGTTTCTTCCCACAGAGACGGTAATCACTCTCCCCGACGGGATGGCTGGGAGGGCCGGTGCTGTCATGCCGAGCGCCGAGCACGCTACCTGGCACAGGTGACGGGCACGCGGTGTCAGCCTTCAGCATTACTGTGGCCTGGAGGTGCCTGGAACCCTGCGGGGGAGGGCCTCAGCAGATGAGGTCCTCATGCCAGTCCCTTCCCTCCAGGGAAGCCTGGGGTTCCTCCCCCAGCCTGTGGGGCTAAGAAACTAGGGGACTGCTGGCTGCAGGGTTAGGGCCGGCAGTCTTTCCCGAGGAAGGATGGGGAGGCCAGGCATCTCCAGATACCTTGGGCTGGTGGCTCTCTGCCCTGGAGGCAGAATCCCCCAGGGTCTTTGGCCCACTTCTAGTTGGTGTCACGATTTGTTAGGAACAGTGTGGTCCCCAGTGGGTAAGACAAGTCCTCCCCTAGGAGGTGGGGCCACCTGTCCTGAACACAGGGGGAGCCCAAGACAAAATGGGATGTGGACCAAGACAGCCCTGGCTCCCTCCCTCCTGTGGGTGCCGGCCCCTGTCCCCAATGGCCTCCCTACAAGGGCTCTGATGGCCCAGATCCGCACCTGCATCAGACTCCCTGGGGCCCCAGAGTCCAGCTCTGACGGCATCCGCTCCCTCTCCCAGAGCTACTGCCCCCGCAGCCCCGCCACTGACAGGTGCCCGAAGGGAACTAGGCAGAGTTCATCATTGAAAACCCACGCGCAGGACTGACTGCACAGCAATGTCACCAAAATCCATTTCAGAAGGGTTTGCTCGACCAGTCTGTCTTTAGTTACCAGATGGTGTTTGGTAACCATATAAAAACTGTCTCACTAAGCACCACTGCAGGCCCAGCTGGGCCGGGGCTCTTGGTTTAAAGTGTGACCACGTTCCCGTCCCAGGAGCGCCTGGTTGGGGTCTGAGATGTGGAACTGACAAGGGCTGCCCTCCCACGTGACACAGCCCAAACTTCCCCAATCTCGGGCCGGCGCACCTGCCTAGGGGGTAGTTTCTGCACGAATAACTCAGAAACTCAAGTGAGGTCGCCTGAAAGCCCAAAGACCTGCATCCGTCACCAGGCAGCAGCGGACATCCGGCTGCCCCCGTGTGGGTCTGGGCATGCGGCCGCACCGGCGAGCACCTGAAGGTGCAGAGGAGACGCAAAGCCAAAGGCACCGCTGGGACTCAAGGGCACCTGCCAAGGGCCCATTTTAAAGAGTCTTTCCGAACTCTCCCTGCTCCTGGGTGCCTGCCTCAGACTTGGAGAGTCGCCCTGCCTGATGGTGTCTGGCCTCACCAGCCGTCTCTTGGGAACACTCGGGGCTAGTTTGCTGCTGGGCAGACTGGCTCCACACACTCAGGGGTTTGGGGTTTGGGGAACCTGGTGCCCGGATGCCGTGGATGCTGGGCCACGCTCCTGGAGCCACTCTCGTCACGCCCCAGGTCTCTGCACGGACCCCTCCCTGGGGTCCCTCTTCCCATCCTCCTGGTCCAAAGGAATCTGGAGACTGGACAGGATCTACTCTTCATGGGAGGCAGAGGCACCACCGAGCCCAGGCGCCTGCAGAAGGCCCAGCTCCACCCTCAGGCAAGACCCGGACCCTACGGTTGCGCCTCTGTCCTGGTTGCTCTCCAAACCTCCCACCGCAGTTCTGGGGCCGGGGTGAGGAGGGCAGGTGGCAGAGATCACCATCAACCGCAAAGCACCCCCAACAGCAGGGAGCTGCGTACAGAACGATGCTCCCTCCCAGCCCCCACAGCTGGGATGTGCCGTCCCAGCCAGCACCCCGGTTCGCATCCACCCCGAGTCATGCTTGTTACGCCTCGGGGCCCCGGCTCCAGGGCTGGTGCCGCCCTGTGGTTCAAGGAAGCCCCGCATGTACCAAGTGTGGTGTCATCCCCGTTTACAGATCAGGAAATGGAGGCTCAGCAAAAATAAGTCACGCCTCCCAGGTCAGAGCTCTTTGTAAGGGAGGCACCAGGCTCCGCCTCCCAGGCTCCGCCTCCCAGGCTCCGAGGCTCATCTTGTGGACCCCAAGTCTGGTACTGTTCTGGGGACAACTGACTCCACTGTGGGGTCGGGAGATGGTGCTCACTGATGCAGAAGGAGGGCACCGCAGGAGGTGAGAGGAGAGGAGGACCCAGGGACTCCTTCTCCCGCAAAGACCGGCCCCCAACAGCAATTCTCCCCTCAGCCGCAGTGAGCACCAGGTCTGGCAGGTGCAAGGCCAGGGCCGCTCCATCTCCAGGACGTTTTTACCTGAGCTCAACTGTAAAATTAACGGATAACTTACTGTTACACTGAAAAGACTTTATTTTATGCTGCTCATTAACTAGGGAGGCCTCACGCTCCAGCCTGGTCACAGAGAGACCTGAAACTGCTTGTATCAGTCTCCTTGTTCTGCAGGGACTGACTTTCTCGAAATGTGTTTTAAATTGTTTTCCAGCTGCCCATTCAAAAGAAGGGAGGCCTGTGTAGGAAGGGGCCAGCAGCTGAGGGTGGCCCTCGATGTCTCAGAGCGTGGCTTCTGATGGGGAATCCTTGGCAAGATTCCCGGGAGACCTGGTGGGGAGCTGGGGCCCTCAGGCTAAGGATGGGGTCCCTGGAAATCCTGTGGCACAGACGTCTCCCCAACCAGACCACACAGAGGGTGCTGCCATCCCTCTGGCCCAAGAGGTCACGTTCTCGATCAGCTTCATGCTCAGCAACACGCTGACATGCTGCTGCTTCAGGGTGGCCACCATACTCTTGGGGAAACCCGAGTGTCATCAACACCAGGGGACTTTGGAAGCCAGTCTCTCATTCCACGTGGGATTGTTCGAAGTGCAGTGGGGGCACTGCAGGGGGGTTTGGAGAGGCACACGTGGAAGGGTGAGATCCACATGGCAAAAGTAAGAGAAGGGACTTCTGGGGACAGAAAGCAACCCAAGGATGGGCTCCGAAGTGGGACCAGAATGTGCTCACGGCCAGCAAGGCCACAGGCAGGATAAGGGCGCAGGGGGTGCAGGAAGAGGTAAAACACAACAGAGGTCAGAACTGCGACGTCAGGTAAGGCAGACGTCGGGTCACCAAGCAAGAAATGAGGCCAAGAAGACACTTCACGATGTTAAAGGGTGCAGTTCCCAGTGAAGATACAACTGTTAGAGACCAGATGAAAGAACAGCCTCCTTAACAAAGCAGAAATTAAAGAAGATGAGCAGAAAAGTAGAAGCATGCTGAAAGATAAAAGGCGTTAACTCCCCTTCGCAGTCCAAGATAGGTAAAGGAGCCGGAAACAGGTAAGGATACAGAAGACCTAAACAAGATAGGGCGTAAGTACTGAATAGAAAAATTACAAAGGCACAATTACCCCCTGACCCAGCAAGCCCGTTTCTGGAATTTATCCTACAGACATACTCACACAAGCACAGAGCGACGCACGCAGGAGGTTATTCCCCACAACAGATGTTTGCTACAGCAAAATGTTAGTATGGGAGTATGGAACACGTACACAGTGGAGTATTATGTGGTATTAGAATGAAAGGGGGAAAAAGAACAAGGAAGTTCTCTATGTACAATGGAGAACGTTTTCCGGGATATACCATTAAATGACAAAGCAGAGGTTTATCATTGTGACTAAACAAATAGGTAAGAAGTGGAGGAAAGGGGGGGTGTAAGAATAAGCACGGGCAGTCGTACCCGGAGATCCTGGGATGGCACAACGTGCACGGACGCAACCTCTGTCTTTTATAAAATACCACTTTGAACTTTGAACCATATGAATGTACTTACTGTGGTTGGCAGAACAATGACCATCCCCAAACACCCGTGTCCTAATCCCCAGACCCTGCGACTTCGTTACCTTCCTGGCAGAAGGGACTTTGCAGATGTGATTAGAGTTAAAGGCCTGGAAGTGGAAAGATTATCCCAGATTATCCAGGTGGGCCCCACGTGCATAACCTCACGCACCTTTACCTGGCTGTGGTGAGAAGGAGCGGCAACTACAGAGGAGACGTAACTCTGTTGGCTTTGAAGCTGCAGGATGGAGCCACCAGCCCCGGAATCCATGCCTCTAGAAGCTGGAAAAGGTAAGGCAACAGATTCTCTCCTAGAGCCTCCAGACGGAATGCAGCCCTGCCCACACCTGGCTCTTAGCCCATCAGATCCTTGTCAGACACCTGACCTCCAGAACTTTGGGTTAATAAGTGTAGGTGGCTGTAAGCCACTCCATTTTTGGTAATTTGTTACAGCAGCAATAAGAAACTAATATATACACAATGTTCACAGCAGCACTATTCACAATAGCCAGGACATGGAAACAACCTAAATGTCCACTGACAGATGACTGGGCAAAGAAGCTATGGTATGTTTATTCAATGGAATACTACTCAGTCACAAAAAAGAACACAATAATGCCATTTGCAGCAACATGGATGGACTTGGAGATTGTCATTCTAAGTTAAGTAGCCATAAAGTGAAAGAAAGATGCCATATGATATCACTTATATGTGTAATCTAAGGAAAAAAAACAAGCGAACTTATTTACAAAACAGAAGCAGACTCACAGACATAGAAAACAAACTTATGGTTACCAGTGGGGAAAGGGGGTGGGAAGGGATAAACTGGGAGTTTGAGATTTGCAGATACTAACTAATATATATATATAAAATAGATAAACAACAAGTTCGTACTGTATAGCACAGGGAACTATATTCAATATCTTATAGAAACTTATGGTTTAAAAGAACATGAAAACGAATATATGAATGTTCCTGTATGACTGAAGTATTGTGCTGTGCACCAGAAATTGACACAACATCGTAAACTGACTATACTTCAATAAAAATATATATATAAAAAAAGAAAAAAAGGAACTAATACAATTATCTTTTTTTAAGTTACACTGGAAACATCAAGAAGACATTGTGGGTTTGTCCTGCTGGTCTGGCTCGGACGTTGCTGATGGTAAGAGGTCCCTGGGTCAAGGCTGAGTAAGTCCACAGCCCGCTGGCATGTCCTCACCTCGCCAACCAGAAAGGCTCAACACGGGTCCACCCTAGGACCTGGGGACAGGTTGAGAGGGAGGGGTCCCGATACCCCTGCTAGGAGCTGCCCCTAGGCCCGGGAAACAACCTGGTCTTACTGACTGCTCTCAAACCCTCGGGCCACTGGGCAAGTGGGGCCAGACTTAATGGGGAGGCAAGTTTGTTTCTGCAGAGTTAGAAATGGTGCTTTGTTCAGCAAACAGCTTTTAAAAGTCTGCCTGGAGGGCCTGCTGACAACCAGGGACAGGATAGAGTAAGTGACTGACAGCCTGGCTGGGCCCAGAAGGTGCCCAGGGGGATGGTCCTGGCCAGACTCTCATTGGAAAAGCTGCAGTGGGAGAGTCACACAATGTGACCAGCCCTTCCAGGGAGGCTGGGACCCCAGGGGGGATGGGGCGCAGCCCTGGTCAGCACAGTGTCTGGAGTCAAGTCCATGGTTAGGGCAGGATGGCAACAGGCCCAGGTGAAGGGGTCAGCAGTGGAAGGGCCCAGGGCTGGGGAGGGATGTCAAAGCGCCCTGGCCGTGGGGAGGGGGGAAGAGCCTCACGGACTTCCAGGAAACCAGACCAATAAACACAATCATCCTCAGGGCTGACATGTGGCCCAGGTGGCAGCTCTGACAAAACACCATGACAAGGAGCCCTGGCCCCGCGGCCCTTACGTGATCGGGAGGTCACAGGCTGCATGTGACTGTGGACAGTCGTCCTCATGCAGAGGCCTTCTCTCTGTGAGCATAAGGGTCTGGCCAGATGACTTAGAGCTATGGGGTCATGATCAGCTCCTACTCATCCTTAAGGGCCTAATAATGTCACCTCCTCCAGGAAGCCTTCCCAGATACTTTCCTCTCTCCTATCCTCCTAGAGACATCTCTATCATTTGACTTATCCACATTGTTATTTTTATTTTTTCATCTGCCTCTCTCACTAGGTTGGGAGCTTCTGGAGGGTTAATACTATTTCCCATCCATCTTAGTATCCCAAATGCCTCGCATAGCACTGGGCACATAACACATAGTCATTCATTCATTTATTCAACAAATGTTCTTGAAGCACTTGCTCTGTGCCGGGGACTATTTTGTGAATGGAAGAATCATGAATGGGCACCCATTCGCTGCTCCATCCCCCTGGTGGACAACACTTTGAGAACAGCTCCTACTGACAGGATCTGCGCAAGGGTGCTGTCTGAGTGAGGGACCACTCACGAGGCTGGTGTGGTGTATTCTGGACTTTTTCTCTTCCAGTTTCAACAGTGACGTCCAGTGTGGTACCCCAACTCCCCCAGTTCCTGCTTCCCACCTCCCTGCAGGCTTTACCCACTGGTGCTCACTGCGCACCTGACCAAAGCGCCTCCCAAACCGACTGCAAACCTCAAAGAAAGGAGAAGAGGGAGGAGCTGGGGACCCTGAGGAAGGCAAGGCATCACTCAGCACAGGTGAGCCCTCCCCGTCGGCTGGGCATCTGGTGGGCCTGTGACCAGCCTCAGAAGGGAATTTGACCCCTCCTAATACCATGGTTTGGAGAATGGGACAATGGCCAACCCGAGTGAGGAGGGAGTACCAGCGGTCACCGCCGCAGGGAGGATGCCAGGTGCCAGGTGACGGTGCGCTGCAGCAGAGGGTGAGGAGGGAAGGCTCCCCAGGGTCTCCCAGGAGAGAAAGGTGAGGGGAGAGGGTGCTCTCAGGTGAGGGGCGGGGCACAAACAAGCGAAGTCCCTGGGGCCTGCTGAGCCCGTGTGAGGCGGGGTTGGGAGGCCCCGGGAGCCATGCGGAGGAAGACGAGCGGTCTCCTGATGCCACGGTCCACCCACCCACACCCGTTCTCCCCAAGATGCGAATGATACCGCCTGGATTGGAGACAAAAATAAAAATAACTGAATCTCAACCACGTCAGACCCCTTATGCCCGAGCGCTGAGGCCCCTGCCGCCTTAGTCACTCATCTTTACCGTTTCTGGGGGCGATGGGAGAGCAGGGGGCTTAATCCTGTTTTTAGGGAGAGGGAAATGACAGCCAGAGGGTGGTGACTCAGAGTCAGGCACTTGAATGAGAACCTAGTAACCCAGTTCCCAGACCCTGCTCCTCGTGCCAAGGAGACAAGGAGACAGCCTGGGGCGGGGCGGGGAGGGCTGCACATGGAGCCAAAAAGACCCAAACGCAGCTCAGTGCACAACAACCAGAAGTCAGTCACATTTCTGTGACCACAATGCACAATGGGAAATGGAAAAAACCCTAAACAGTATCACGTATGATAGCAACAAAAAATACCAAAAAAGTCAGCAGTAGATCTAACAACATAGTGTGTAACATCTGTGTGCTGAAAACTACACAACACTGGGGAAAGAAATAAAAAAAGATCTAAATAAATAAAGACATAGTCCATGTTGATGAATTGGAAGACGCAATAGTGTTTAAGATGTTAATTCTCCCCAAACGAATTTACAGATTCAACACAGTGTCCATCAAGATCCCAGGAGGATTTTTATTTTGGAGAAATCAACAAACTAATTCTAAAACTGCTATGGAAAGGCAAAAGAGGTGGAGTTGCTGAAACAATTCTGAAAAAGAACAAAGTTGGAAGACACTGCCTGATTTCAAGACTGACTATAAAGCTACAGGAATCAAGACAGCATGGAATTGGCAAAAGTACAGATATCAATAAATAGAGTCCAGAAATAGAACCATCCCTATGCGGTTAACTGATGTTCAACAAGAGTGCAGCCGCAATTCAGTGGGGAAAGGATAATCATTTCAATAAATGGGGCTGGAAAAATTGGATACCTATAAGCAAAAAAAAAAAAAAAGGAACTCTGATCCATACCTCGTACCATATACATATTTTAATGCAAAATAGATCATAGACATAAATGTAAAACCTCAAAGTAGAAAAACCACAAAAAATCCTTGTGATCTTGAGTTAGGCAAAGACTGCTTAGAAAAGATTTCAAAAGCATGATTCATAAAGGAACAAATTGATAAGTTTGACTTCATCAAAAATAAGAACGAACATCTGTTCTTTGAAAGATGCTGTTAAAAGAACAAAATGGCAGCCACAGGCTGCGGGAAAATATTTGCAAATCACATATATGATAAGCGAGGTGTATCTAGAAAACACAAAGAACTCTCAAAACTCAATAGTAAGAAATAACAGGAAAACAAACAACCCGATGAAAAATAGGTGATAAAACTTTGAAAAGCCGCCCCCCAAAGTAGGTACATGTACGGCCAATAAACACAAGAAAAAATGTCCAACATCACCACTCAGGAGGGACATGCAAATTAACATCGCAGTGAAATCCTACTAAACGCCTATCAGAGTATCTTAAAAAATGACAGAACCAAATGCTGGCAAGGATACGGAGCAGCCGGAACTCTGATACGCTGCTGATGGAGACGCGAAATGGTAGCCTTTTTGGAAAACAGTGGGCTGTTTCTTATAAAGTTAAACAAACTTACCAGATGACCCAGCAATCTCCCTCCTAGAAATTTGCCCAAGAGAAAGAAAAACTTACGTTTACACAGAAACCTGAATGCGGATGTCTATAGTCCTTTACCTGTTACAGCCCCAAACTGGGGACATCCTAGATGTCTTCCAACAGGCAGATGCGCTGCTGTGCACCCTCCATGCCACGGAACGCTGCTCACAGTAAAAGCAATCAGCTGCTGGTACGTGCAACCACATGCGTGAACGCACAACCGTTACGCTCAGCGAAAGAAGCCGGACCCTAAAGGCTACGCACTGGGTGGTTCCATGATGCTCTGGAAAAGGCAGAGCTATGGAGACTGGAAACAGATCAGGGGCTGGGATGTGGGGAGAGCTGGACTGCAAAGAGGTACAGGGACATTTCTGAGCTGGTGAAAAAGCCCTTTGTCTTGACTGTGGTGGTGATGCTACAACCGCATACATTTGCCAAAGCTCTCAGGACTGGACGCGGAAGAGGGGCTGGACTTTACTGTATGTTCATTGCTCCTCGAGAAGTCCTGGAGACCAAGCACTTCTCGGCCACATGACCTGGGGCAGGTGACTCCAGCCTCTCTGAGCAGCAATTTCCCTATCTGTAAAAAGGGGATAGTAGGAAAAAACTTAGGCTCTGCCAAGGATCAGCTGAAGGTGTGCCTGTGCTCCGTGTGAAGGGTCACACGGAACACCCAGATGCTTGGATGTAGGAAACTGTCCCAGCACTGGGGAACCAGCCAGACATGCCACCCAGCTGGTTCCCATGAGTGAGCACAGAAATGACCATCTTGAGAGCAATGGCCACCCTGTGCGGGCGCCCGGGCAGCGGCGAGATGCCCGGCCCAGGCCCAGGCAGAGGTTCTCATGTGCAGTGAGTGATGCCACAGGCTGCAGGCCACTCATTCCTTGTAGGAGCCCATGAGGCAGATCTGCTCTTTTTCTTTATAGAATTGGGGTGAGGTGTTCATTGGCATCTCTCATTCTTTCTTTGGTGCTGAGTGCTCACGCTAGCGTGGGGCTCCTGCCAGGAACTCGGCATGGACGGGTGTTTATAATAATCATGCTCTCTCATTTTCCATGTTCTTGAGGCTCTCACACCTGTGGCCTTGCTGATATGACCTGAGAGGGACCTTCCCCTCCAGGGCTAGCTAACTCGTAGACAGCATAAGACTTAGCCAGGAGTGCACCTCTCATGTGCAAACCACCCAATCCAGAGCCCACACTTAGAACCGCCTCCTCCATCTGGTTCCAGGAAGCAATATTCCTCTGCCCTAATCATCCCAGGGCCAGAGCCAGAAAGCCTGGACAGTTCCTACATCCCAGAGTCCTCTGAAATGATTCAAACTGGCCGATCCTATGCTTGCTTCTGTTGCCTTGCTGATTCCTTCTTGTGGAAACCACAATAAAGTTTCTTGCCCACATGTTCCTCCTGCTCCTTCCTCCTGACCAGCCCAGGTGCTTCCCCGCCTGGCCCCGCCCAGCATCCTGATTCCAGGGGTCTGCGAGGATGAGCTTCTCTGTGACATCGTTTCCGTGTCTGCGTGACTGCCATGCCTGATTCGAAAAGATCCAGGGGACACGTTCAAACAGAGTCTGAAAAATAACCTACCGACACTGGCATTCTCACTACCCCCATTTTACACCAGGGGAGACTGAGGCCCAGGGAGAAGAACTCCATGGCAGGGTCTCAGGGCTGGTAAGCAGCAGGGTCATTCTTGGAGCCTCGGTCTGTCTACTTCCCAGAGCTGGTACTGGCACTGGCAGCTACCCCCATGAGCAGCCGCAGCATGCATCATACGAGCTGTGCCCCCGCCACGTGGGTCCGGGTGGGTTCCCAGAAGGGGCTGCTCTGGAGTGTGGAGCTTGGGTCCCCAACCGCAGGGTCCCTGTGTGGTGCTGGATGCTCAGAGGAAGCAGACACCCGTGGCAGCTTCTGTCACTCTCCCACTCTGACCCAGTGAACCCTGACCTCCTGTTCTTAAGACACGGAAGACCAGTAGCTTCCAGAGGCCCAGGCCCTAGCCGAGTTTCTCCAGGGCCCTCAGAGTGTGCGCGGGGATGTGGCCAGACAGAAGTGGGAAGGGACCAGCCCTGCACTGTCCTCGGGCTCTTGGCTCTGCTCTGCCTCCTCTCCTGCACCCAGAGCTGCACCGCAGGTAAAGGCAGGTAAAGGTGGGTCACTAATTCAGGACTGCAGGCCAGGCAACAGGTAGGTCTACAAAGTTATGCCGATGCTAAAATAGCAGGTGGTGATAAAAAGTGCCCATGGGCTAAATCAGCTCCTCAGACTTGGAAAGCAAACCTCCCTGCAGCCATGGGGCCCGCAGCTGCAGCCTGGGCTGGCCCTGCCCTGACCACTCGCGTCTGGGCCAACCATCCTGTCTTCTCCTCCAAAGCCTGGGACGCTCCCAAGTCTCTCCTGTCTGCATCCTCCCTTCTCTTGGCCTCACCCCACTCCCTTGGGGACCCTAGGCTTAGATTCTACCCTTCCCTGCCTACACCACTGTGAGGGGCTTCCGTCAACTCCCAGAGAACAGGCTTTCTCACCCTGGGTCTCGCACCCCCGCACCGTGCTAACTCAGATAAATTACCCGCCCACAAGCCGCCCGCATGTATCTCACTGGAGCATCATTCAGCCTTGTGGCTGCCAATCTGTGTCTAAGAGACCAGTCAAGGGCAAATCAGAGAAGCCAGGACTGTGCTCAGCCAGAGGCACTCAGGTGGAGCCGCCCACCTGCCTTCCTGCTCAGCCTGGGACAGGTGGCGTCTGGAAGCCACTCCTTTCTGCCCTTCTCCCCAGTCTGGTCAGGAAGCCGGCTGCTTACAAGAGGTGCCAAGGGAACACATTGGATATGCTGGAGCAATGGTCTGGATACCCAACCCCTCCGGTGGCCAAAGAGACCTGGGGCTGCAAGAGGGAACGGGGGCAGAACCCAGAAGCAAAGGAAATGACCCTAAAGGGATAGGTTAGAAAGAGGGGAGCTGAGGAGCGACAGGTCAAAGGAGAGACCACTTGGGGCTGGGAGAGCATCTTCTTTGGGCATCTGAGGGACCATCTCATAACACAGAGTAGACGCCAGGGAAACTCTGAGAGACTGAGCCGGGCAACAAGGGGCAAGCATCCACACAGAGTTCCACCTTCCTGCCCCCGCATCGGGTCCTTCCCCCATTCTGTCTGCCCTCCCCTCCTTTTACCCAGGGAGCACCTGTCCAGCACCACGTGGCTCTGTGCCTGGCACTGGGCCCTGCCCTGGCCACACTTCTCCAGTGGGGAGACAGCCCCACGCAGAAAGAACAGCACGTGTCGAGGGCAGGCCTCCCGACCAAGGAAGAGGCAGGGCAGGAGCCCCGATCTGGCCGGAGTGGGGTGCGGACACTCGAGGCCCTCCAGCCCTGGTCCACGTGTCTGGTCCAGCCGAGGGACAGGCCTCTCTGGGTAGGAAAAGGGAGCTGCCAACAGAAGCAACTAAAGGCGCCACCGGCTGAACCCTGAGATGATCACACTAAGTGATGTAAGTCAGACAGAGAAAGACAAATGCCATATGACATCGCTTACACGTGGAATCTAAAATATGATACAAATGAACTTATTTACAAAACAGTAACAGACTTACAGATGTAGAAAACAATTTTATGGTTACCAAGTGGGAGAGGGGGTGGGAAGGGATAAATTAGGACTTTGAGATTTGCAAATACTAACTAGTATATATAAAACAGATAAACAACACGGTCCTACTATACAGCACAGGGAACTATATTTTTATCTCGTAATAACCTATAATAGAAAAGAATCTGAAAAAGAATCTGTATATGAATCACTTTGCTGTAGACCAGAAACTAGCACAACACTGTACATCAACTACGCTTCAATAAAGAAAAAACAAGAGAAAAAATGGCCCCACTAGACTCCCAGTTGTACCTGGAGAAGTGCTCCCAGCGGGCACATCCTCGCGGGGAGCCAGGTGCCCGCCTGAGCCCACGGCAGGGGGGGAGGCAGGCTGGGGCCAAGCCCGCTCCACCCAGAAGCCCAGGGCTGGGACATGCGGCAGGGTCCCCAAGGCAGTGGCTCCAACAAGTGCTAGACTCCTCGGCTGGGCCCCTGCCAGCTTCCCAGCAGCAACCCTCCCAGGACATTCCTTCCAGGAAGAGGGAGGCTGTTAACACTTCCCATCTGATTCCGTGAAAGCTCGAATTTTGAAAAGAGGGAGTCGGATGTGCGCATCCATCCCCGCCAGCCTGGTGCGCCCGAAGGCTGAGGGCCGGAGGGCTGCTCAGACTGACGCCAGGAGACGCCCTCTCCCGCTGGCCCCCCAAGGATGGAGATGTTCTCTGCCTCCTCCCCCAACAGCACCACAGCGATGGGGCTGGGTGAGCCCAGGGCGGCCCCCGACAGCATGGACCCAGAGTCGCTGAACCCTCGGCTCTGTGGCTCACGTTCGTGGTGACAGTGACAACAGGAGAAGCAGCAACATGAGATCCAGCACCTTCCAGAGCTACACGTTTCCTGCAGTCATTCTACCGAATTCTCACAACAACCTTATGGGAAAGGGATGAGATCCTCATTTTCCAGATGTGAGGACCTGATCCCCACAACGGCAAATTGTCCAAGGCCAGTGGTGGGGCTGGGGGCTGAACCCAGGCCCTCCAAGGTCAGCCGATCACAGACCAAGGCCGGCAGGTGCCCCCAGCCCGCAGGGGACAGAGGGGGCAGCACTGGGGGAGGAAACGGCAGGGACGCTGAAGGCCTCCCTCACAAATGGCTCCAACAACAGAAAACGGCTTTCCGTGCGTTATCTGCAAAAAAAAGCCAAGTGAGGGGAAGGGAGGAGAAAAGCAATAAAAGCAAAGATCAATTGTGTTGAAGACAATGTGGCAGGAAGACAGAGCTCGCTGGAAATTCCTTCTGACTGGACTCTGCCAGGATCAGGGTATTTTTCATTCCAAGATTAAGCAAAATTCTTTTCCGTCATAACCTCCTACCCATCTGTGTCCAATCTTCTGCTATCATTTTTATACTGTGCACATTTTAAAATCTATTTTGCAGCTTTCTCTCTGTGTGCGCTGGGTGAAGGACGCCGCCTCTAGCTTTAAGAGGAGCCAAGAAGCACAGAAGGACCCTGGAAGCAGGAGGGGAAACCTGGGCTGGACGGCGACAGGGGTCTGGGGTCAGGGGCGCTGGGACACTGCCTGCTGGCAGGGGGCGCTGCAGTCATGGAGTCCAGAGACCTCATGGCCTGGCTCAGGGGGAAACAGGGACCAGATGGGAGAGCAGAAGTGGGGGTTCGTAATAAAGGATTGGACTTGGGACATGGAGAGCAAGGAGAAATTAGGATTGTGAGGTCTCCTGGTTCGGGGCTGTGTGGATTGCTGTGTTACTGTAACTGTGCGAGAAAGAGAAGTCTTTCATTTGGTGGTGTTAGTGGTGGGGCTCGGGGATGAGAGGTAAGAGGCTCTGGTCTGAGCATGCTCAATGAGAGGGCCTGCAGCACACACCGGAGGCGGGGGGATGGAAGTCATGACAGTGGGTAAGGTCCCCCTGGAGGCAGGACATAGAGATGCTGGGAAGGAAGGAGACCGAGGGCAGGGCCCTAGGGGACTTGGATGTCCAGAAGATTCCAGAGAAGCCAGCAAAGGAGACTGGGAACCAAAAGGGTAGCAAGTTAAGAGGGACCCGAGAAGTAGCATCACGGAAACCATGGCAACGAGAGCTCCAGGCAGAAGTGCGCAGCACCAGCAAACATCTGGCGAGGACTGAAAAGCCACTGGGCGTGGCAGGAGGAACTTCTCAGAGCACCTGCAGTGGCCTGTGTGGGTTTGGAGAGGGAGGGAGGAGCCACATTAGCGGAAGCAGGGGTTTCAAACATTAGCTAATCGATTTCTCCACCTGATGCAACAGGGAACACTCTGTCCTGTTTCACTTGTTTTACTGGGGCCTTGGTGGAGGCTGGCTGAGATGGTTACCCGCTGCGGGGGGGAGCAGCTGGCAAGGGTGGGGCTGGGCCTCCAAACACGTCTCTCCCATGCCAACATGCACGCTCCTTGCAAGCAGGAGAGGGGCCGTCACTGAGCCGGAGGCTAGGGAGAATGGAGTCCAGGGAAGAGACGAGCAGGGGCCCGGGGAGCAGGGCTGAGGACCCAACCACAGGGGAAAACCACACAGCGGGGCTGGGCCCCGAGCAAGGCTGGCATCAGGGATGACTTAGAGGCTGCAGCCTCCCAGTCTTTGGATACTGCATCCCTCTCTCGTGCGGGGCAGCTCAGCCGGGTGGTGGCTGAGGTTCCTGAGTTCAAGGGTTCTGCATCTTGGGCCCGTGAAGTCAACTCAAAATCATTTGGGCGGATCAGGGCAGACTTGCCCCAGCTGGAAAGATGGGCTCAAAATCAGCTTCTGTGGCAACAGATCCTCTTCCAGCGTGCAGTGTGCCCCAGCCCATCCCGGGGCCGGCAGCAGCGTCTCTGCTTGATAACGGTCACTGTGAAACTAGCTTCCCCAAGGGGCCTGCCTTTAACTAGAACGCGGTGTGCAGGAGCCTTGGGGAGTGGGGACAGGCTCCTGAGGGGCTCTTCAGAGGGAACTGGGGTGCCCGGAGTCAGGAGTGGCCCAGAACCTTGGAGTGAATGAGGCTTGTGCATGTGGAAAGATGCTCAAACTGCATGGGATGCGGCAGAACTGCCAGCTAAGTGCTGGGTTTCCAGTCAGATGCTTGGAAAGCACCTGGAGCCAGAAGGGCCGGGTGTGGGTGGGAGTGGGGGGCAGGGTGGAGCCTGTGCTGAGCTCTGGGCTCGTTTTGGAAACCAGGCAGCACTGACTCCACAGGAGGCATGTGGCATCAGCCCCGCACATGTCCAAGTCACTGCCAGGCTAAGCTCCCTGGGAGGACACCTCCAGAAGCTGGCACGGCCTCACCAGCCCCTGCCCTCTGGTGTCTGCTGCACCCCCCGTAGGGCTGATTCTCCTCCCTGGCTCACTCAGGGGTGCAGAGGGACAGGTTCAGGAGCGTCCTCAGCCTGTCTGGTTCCCCTCACTGAAAGTACTGGCATGTGGGCAGGAAACTTAAACATCCCAGACATCCCCGCAGAGACGCGAGTCAAACAGCAAGGCTGAAATAAACATATTCAAGCTGAAACGTAAAACGCCTGGAGCAAACGTCTGCACAGCTTTATTTGTTCTGGAGATGCTGCTCGCTGCTGTCCAGCTAAAATCAAGTGTCCTGTTAACAGCAAACAGCCAAGACGGACAGAGGGACAGTAAGGGGATGGAGGGCAAGGCCTCACAGTCAGGGAGGCACTTGTGCCCTCTGACGCTGGGAGGCCCCGACGCTGGGTGGCGCACAGCCTCCTGCAGCCGGGGCTCATGGCTGGGGGTCCCGGGTGCATCCCCCCCAAGACCTGCAAGCCATCCCCAGACAGAGACCCCTGCTGGTGGCGGGAGGCAGACCCTGCCATGGCCTGGGAGGCGGTCAGGCGTATCCCTGGAGTCTTTTTACCTCTTGCCACTCATGTTGGGTCGTAAAAGATCCCGGCCCCACCTGCTCCATTCAGCCCCTTGAGATGCAACTTTAAGAGTCCAAGGACAGGTTCAGGACTCCGAGGAGGGTGTGGAGAAGGCTGGGGGCGGGCGGGCTGGAAGGGCTCCCATCGCAGGGCTGCGTGCGTGCGTGCTGTGGGCGTGCCCAGCCCCTTCTCCTTGGACCAAGAATTTTCTGTAGCTGGAGCTGGACTGGCAAACATCCCAGGGGCCGCCCTGTCCTGACAGCCCATGGACCGGTCTTCTGGCCAGCCTGCCTCACACGCAGGGCCTGGGGCAGCCCATCAGGCCCTGCGCTGGGAAGCAAGGCAGCAGCTTCTAAGGGAGGAGAGGCGGGTGGGGGGTCTGGAGCGTGAGGCCCCCGCACTGGGGAGGAAGCTCCCCTCCAACACAAAGGCTGCTTGGCCTCAGATCCCCTCGAGCCAGAACGGCTTTGAGAAGGGGACATTGCCACAGGACAGCAGGGGGCACTCCTTGGAGCACGGACAGCAGACGTCCTCAGAGGCCTGGGGCAGCAGAGAAGCTGCTCTCGAGGAGGCTGAGGCGGGGAGGGGAGGCAGGTGTGTGTCTGCTGGGGGCGGCTGGGAACTGGAGGACAGAGACTCGGCATCCCTGCCAGCAGCTGTCCCGAAGCCGCAGCCCCGCCCCGCCCGATGAACCGCGCCGCACACCCGCTCCATGCTGAAGTGATTTACGGAGTTTTCCGGGCTGTGATTTAGCACACCTAGACGCGACTGTCTCTATCCTAATTAAATTAACAAAAAATTAAGAGTGACAAAATGGCAAAGATCTGCTGATTTATCAAATATGTGCCCTTGCTGCCTAAATGGGCACAAACTCCTTTTAACTTTGAATGAAATAAAGAGAACTATCAGGTATTTGAGCAAATTGTTTGCTAAAAATTAACACTGGGTCAGGCAAGGCCTCCCACGGCCCACACCTGCACAGGGCTGGGGGCCGGGGTTGGGGGAGCTGCGCCACGGCGCAGAAGAACCAGACCTGGGCACTCGGGATGGGCAGCAGGTGAGGGTCTCAGCACCAGAGGACCCTGGCCACTTTCAAAGCTCCATGAGAAGCAATGAGTTCCCACTGTGTTGCAGGTGGGATTCTAGACTGCTGAATGGAGCCTGCCTGCCTTTCAATACATTGTCCCCTATGCCCACACACCTTGCATAGAAACCTTCCCGTGGAGGTTTCCAGAAAGGGAGACCACAGCTTCCCATGCCTCTTCTTCCTTTCCAGGCCCCATGTGGGGTGTGGGGGAGCAGACCAGCCCAGACCCCTTATGCTAATCCACTGCACTTACAATGCCCTGTGACACCCTTGGATGTGTTCACTCCCTGCTATACTGGGAGAATGGAGGCAGAGATTCTCTCTGCTCCTCTCTGCACGCCCAGCAGCTAGGATGGTGGCTGGCTCATGGTGGAGACTCAATAATCCTCTATATCCATCAGCATCACCATTCTCCCCCTCCTCCTCATCAGTGTCAGCACCACCATCTTCCTCCTTTTCCTCAATGTCATCATCACCACCACCATCACCACGCATCACCCTCATCATCATCATTCTTATCCTCTTCCTCCTCATAAATTTTATCATCATCAGCATCTTCATCGTCCTGAACCAGCACTTACACAGAGCTTACTCTGTGCCATATGTTATTTTTAGTGCTTTATATATAGTAACTTACTTTAATGCTCTCAACAACCCTATGAAGTAGATGTACTATTATTTACCCCCATTTTACAGATGGGAAGACTGAAGCACAAAGAAGTTAGCCCAAGTTGTACAGGATTAGTGACTGGGTTAGTAAGAGACAGAAGCAGGATTTTAACCAGTTTGCATTTGTCTCAAGGGTTCATGTCCTAGGTCACTATACTACACTGCGTTAAATGGGTGAGAAAGATTAAATGAATACGTAGGCATGTAAGTGCATGGGGGAATGTTCAGTGGAGGCCAAGGAGCCTTAGGGAATACAGGATGCTTTTCTCACTGTTTATATTTGGCAAAAAAAATGTCCTTCTTGGCCCTTCTTTTTCCTTTGCAGTGGCAAGGGTCTCAGTTTGTCAATGATGTAAGGTTGGGACCTATACTCTTGGGGCACCGTGCTCCTTCTGCCATGCCATTTATAAGTCAGCATGTCCTTGTTTTGTGATGATGTGGTGACCTTGCTTCTTTGCCCCAAAGGAAACGCCAAGCTCACACGAGCATAGAGATGGTCTGTGTGTTCATCCCTGTATCCCCCGTGCTTAGCACAATGCCGGGCACGTTGGAGGTGCTTGGTAAATAGAAACAGGTTGTATAAATAGACAAACTAACAGCCAAAAGAGAAGATTCACCTCAAATTTCTTACACTCAACCTTTGGAGATAGGGTCATTCCTATGTCCACGTGTCTGTCCTTGCCTCCGTGTGTGTGTGCGTGTGTCTGTGTGTGTGTGTGTGTCTTGGCTAATAAGTCACTGCAGCAAAGTGGCATATGCTTAATGTCTTACGTGAAATGTCATTTCCCTTTTACTCTCCCTGTGAGCTAAGAAGGGGCATCAGTGTAGGAGAAATGAAGGGAGCACTGGATTGGACATCAGAGGGAGGTCTTTGAGTTCTTGACCCAGCCTCTCTACTGTAGAGGCAAGAACACTAACACGCTGGGTTATTATGGAATTCAAATGCGGCCAGGTGTGTAGACATGCTGTGTAAACTACAAAGGGTAAAACAAGTTACACGGTTTACCAAGTCTCCTCCCTAGTGATGGAGCCTGGCCTCAGACTGAGGAGCCGGGGGCTGTGCTGGTCCTGGGAACGATGATGATTCTGCATGCCCAGCTTTTTTCTTGCTGCTGGAATGCAGGCACTATGGCTTGAGTTCAAGCAGCCACCTTGGGTCTGTATTAGAGCCGTGTATTAGAATGGGGATGCTGGGTTATGGGAAGCTGAGACTCTGATCAGCCACCAGCTGCCATGTTGGCTCTGGATTCCCTAACCAATCTTTTCCAAGGCAGGGAAATCAAACTATTCTGTTTAAGCCACTGCTGTATTGGGGTTTTGGTCACTTGCAGCTGAACTTATCCTGTCTAATGTGGTCTGTCTGACTCCAGGGCACATTTTCATAACCACTTTCTTTAGAAAGCAGCTTATCTTCATCACCCTGCCAAACCCTGGGACATTATGACAAACCTTTGGCACAGTGTCTGGCTCAGAGTGAGTGCCCGATAAATGCTAACTGGCCACTGTTCTCATTCCTCTGTGGCTACTGCTGCTGATATTTACAAACATGTCCCCCGACAGCTCTGCTTAGCAATCCAGACTACGCGGGCCAACTACGCGGGCAGGCAGGATAGTTGTCCTTAAGCCCAAAGTGCTCACCGCTGCCTGGCATCTGAACGGAGGAGTATCATTTCAGCTCCAGAAAGAGTCCTCAAACTCTCCGTACCAGTCATGAACTTATGCCAGAGTCTTACTTAGGCATTTTGGAATTAGGCTGTAAAGAGGGAGGATTTTTCAGCTCAGCAGCCCCAGTGGAAGTGTGGCCAGGAGTGGTGAAATCTGACCTAACTGGGTAATATTTTAAGGACATCCAAGGAGAGGGACATGCCAGGCAGATGGACAGTTACTTTTGAATCTGCAGGAAAACTAACCCAATGGTGTCTTGGGAAACCCTTTTGCAAAAGCCAGATTTGCATATAAATAATACACATGTCAGAACATATGATGTCTGGATTTTGGTATTTATCCTAAGAGTTGAATGTACACTCTGTAATAATTTCCTCAAATAGTAGAGTAGCTTCTGCAGACTCAGTCCTCAGCACCAGCATCGGGCGATTAATTAAATTGCCTTTTTATTTCCTGAAGTGGTGATGGCTGATCAAGAGTCATCCTCTCCCCCCTGCCCACTTTGATGGCTCTTTTTCAGCCTGGCCACAGCCTCATCAAGTCTCTGCGAGAGAACACAAGACAGACAGACGAGGATACACTCTCTCGGCTCCCAGATGCTATGCGGCTTGAACAGTGAAAACACCAGGAAAGATTTCCCGCGGAGGAGAGGTGAGGAGAGGCAAGCAGAAAAACTGAAGATCAAAGTGAAGACTCAGAAACAGAAAAAGTAAGAAGCTCGGTCCCTTTCAGTCCTGCCCGCGAGTGCAGACGGCCCCTGCCCCGCCTTCCAGGGGATTCTGCGGGTTGAAAGGTTCAGAAGCGCTCCAGAGCGCCGTGACACAGCCCAGCAGGAAGAGGACCACAGACAGAGGAAGTGCTTTGTTTTACAGGGTCCCGGGCACTGACACCTGCAGCCTCTTCTGCCACCAGCTCGAAATACGAGACGCCGCCGTTTGTCCGCGGCTCCTGAATTTACATGGCATCACCAAGGAAGAAACTTCCCAGAGGAAACGAATCTCTGTAGATAATGGTCCCTTACAATGGGCTTCAAATTTCATAAAAATATAACTTGAATGTTAAAGGTGAATTTCAATTAAGGATCCCATCACATGTTTTGCAGACCACAAGAAAACAACAACTTATTTCACTGCCAACAGCAAGTCTCCTGTGACATCTCTTTGAAAACCAACTATTTTTGAAAGCCAAGTTAGAAAAACACGTGTGCTCTAGGGTATAAAGAAAGCGGCATTGTGCATCAAATGTAACACTGAGAGGGAGATCTTAGTATATTGACATTATAAAAACCAGGGAGCAATGGGAAATAGTTTTACAAGGATGGCAAACATAAATGCCAAACCTGAAGGCAAATTTACAGACCCCGCCATGCATGGTGGCATTTCACCACCAGGGTGCTAAAGACGGGCAGGCGAGGAGGACGCCTGTGGTGACACCCGGGGCTGTAAGCCGTGAGCAGAGCACCTCTACGGGTCGGAGGCCAGGGCTGCCCGGGCACCAGGAACGCTGGCCAGGAGCCCGTGTGAGACGTGAGCCCAGGAAAAGTGGGAATGGAGTCCAGCCAGGAAGCCAGGTCTTGGCCCCGGGGCTCCTCCTCTGAACACCTACGGATCCACAAGCCTTCCCACCAGTTCAGTGCTGCCTCGGGCTCTGGTTTTATTTTTTCAATTGAGATCAAATTCACATAGCATAAAATTCACTGTTTTGAAGTGTGCGATTCACTGGCATTAAACACACTGGAATGGTGTGAAACCATTAGCCCTGTCTAGCTCCAAAACGGTTCCATCACCCACAAAGGGAACCCCGGAACTGTCTACCTGGCAGGCACCAGTCTGCCTTCCGTCTGTGAATGTCCCTATATCGGATACTTCATAGAAGTGGGACCATGTAATATACGACCTTTTGTGTCTGGCTTCTTGAGTCAGCATTGTGTGTTTGAGGCTCATCCACGTTGGAGCACATGTCAGTACCCCACTCCCTTGTGTGAGTGAATAATACTCCATTGTATGGATGGATCCCACTAATTTATCCCTTCTTCAGTTGAGGGACGTTTGGTTGCTTCCACTTTTAGGCTACTTCAGTTATTTAATGCAGCTTTTTTCTCTCTCCAAATCCAGCTCTCTCTGGCAGAGCAAAGGGAGTTAGTTCCATATAAGTCGACCAAATTTCATTTGCTGAATAAATAAATAAATAGAGGGTGACCTCCTTCCCAGCGTTTATGACACCCCCGCCCCACTGTGTCACAATCATAAGAGTTGGAGGGATTTCATAATATGGTCTTCCAGGATAGCCCCAGATGTATTCAAGCCAGGGATTGGTAAAAGCTAAGATAGTACATATTTTGAGTTTTGTGGGCAATACAGTCTCTGTTTACCTTCCTGATTCTCCAGTCATACATAATATGTCAACAAACAGACATGGCTGTATTCAATAAAATTTTATTTACAAAAAAAGAGGCAGGCTGGATTTGGTCCATGGGCCATGGTTTGTCAACCCTTTGTCTAAACCAGTTGCACCCTCTCAAACATAGGGATTGGTTGCAGGCGATCAGGTGACCTATACTGATCCAATCAGTCTGAAGCCCAGGACTTTTTGCTCAATGGTTTGCTCTTCTTTTGGACAGTGGAATGAGTGTTTGTGAGACCTGAAATGCCCACAGCCATTTTACTAATGTGAGGGAAGCCAGCCGAGGATACAGAAAACCCAAGGAAGAAGGAAGCATTGAGAGGATAACAGACAGCAGGACCAGAGTCTTGATCAAGCCATGCCTGAAGTCCTCTCTGTATCTGGACTTTCACTGCCTAACATAGTATTGCTTTTACACATTTATTACGTGTCTGTCTTCCTATCATGAGAATTTTCTTAATTGCTACATTCCCAATGCCTAGTACTTTTTAAATGCTTAGCAAAACTTTGCTGAATGAATGAATGCTTAGAGACTGGGTTAGAGGGTGACGGGGGGAAGGTAAATGAGCCAGAATAGCTCACATTGCCCTGTGAACCCGCCAGGTTGGTGCTCTCCACGTGCTGGGACAGGGGGCAGGGGCCTGCTGGAGCCGCCAGCAGAGCCCTTTCAGGATGGATGTGCAGCAGGGCTCGGCACCTCCAGATTGATGCCAACCTGTGATCCAACCTGTGACCGCATTCACAAGAACCGTCAGACTCAGGCTCAGGATCAAGCAGCCCCAGGGAGCAGCACCTGTCTGTGAGGTGGCTCCTTTCAAGTGGGCAGGTGGTAACTAAACCTGGGAAGACAGTGCATTGGCTTCCATCTCCAGGGCAAAAACAGGACCAGGTCTGGACAGCAGAGGACACCAACAGTCAGACGGACCTGGGGTCCAGTCCTAGCTCCACGGGGCTACAGTCCTCTCCTCTTCTCGCCCGTAGTATAAAGTGGGTCTGTTCATTCCTACATCTTGGAGGGGGGTCGTATCACCAAGAGTAGAGGTGGTGGGGGTGGGGGGTAGATTGAACCACAGCCCCCGTTCACCCCGTGTCCCCATGAGCTCACCGGCACGGGAGGGCCAGGGCGCCCCAGCATGCTGCCTGCCTCCCTCTGTTGGTCAGTACCTATGCCCCCGCTTGGTGGACTAGTTCCAGGTACCAGGCCAGGGCTGCCCAGTGGATGGCACACCCTGCCTCGCGCACTGGGCTCGTCACAGCACATGCTCCTCCTCAGCCCCTGGACCAGCTAGTTTGGTTCTCACAGGTGACGACGGAATGCAAAGCTCCCCAAGCAGGCAGGTGCTGACAAGACCGGACAAGCACACAGGACTGGCCAGAGCAGAGACACTTGCTGTCCAGTTATGCCCAAACCCAGGTGGGTGATGGAAGCCGCAAAAATAAATAAATTCATGATCAAAGAAATAAATAAAGGGCTGTGTTCTTGCCATTCACATGTCTGCAATTTGAAACATTTCTACACTGAGGTGGCCAGCATACTGTGAATAAACAAGACCCACGGGAGCCCTTGGATGACCTTGAAATATTTATTCAGTCTCCCCATGAGGGTTTTAAAAGCTAAGGGCTCATGGGATCTTGGTCCAAGGCAGGCAAGGGGGTGGTAGGGCTGCCCCCACAGGAGGGGCCCACCTGGGACAACAGAAGGTGGTCCCTGCCCTCGGTCCCTCCCCTCTATCCTACCTTTGCCTCCACCCAGTCTTTGCTGACAAAGCAGGGCTTAGAGGAAGCTGGCCCTATAAAGCTTTTCTATTTGCATTAAACAATTGAAAGGCCATAAGGATGGGAAATGTTTGAGTCACAAATTCACAAACCCAAGTCTCATGTCTGTTGCCTGGAACTGGGGCCCCAGCATTCATCACCATCCTCCAGTGCAGGTATGGTGACCATGGGGACAGGGGCTCCCTACCCGGAGGAACTGGAGCTGTGAACCGGGGCCTGGCCTGAGTGGGGAAAGGGCCCGGACACACCGGCTCGGGGAGGGGGAGAGGCACGGTGACGGCTCAACAGCTCAGCAAACTCGCCTGTCCTCCCCGGCATGCACTTCCCTTCTCCACCGGCACACTCGTTAGGTCCGTCTGCCTCAGACCCCCAGTGGCAACCAGGGAGTTCCCAGAGCCAGGTTGCCATAGCAACAGTTCCTCTCGGAAAGGGGATTTTGCCTCCGTTGGGTGAGGCGCCCCAGTGCCCAGCTGGGGTCAGCGGGATGTGGTCAATGGTGAGTGGAGGGCTGTGGGGGGCCCAGGACCGCACTGAGTGGCCCCTTGTTAGCTGGTTGGAGACCGAGGATCATGGCCCTGCTGGCCCCGATGTCCTCTCTGAATGTGCCCCAAAGTCCTCCTTGTCACAGGTCATCTCGGCTCTCTCAGCGCCCCCAGTGAAAATGACCCAGGCCACAAACTCACTAGTTCTCTGCTTCCAGAAACTTCCAGTCCCGCACAACTCCACCAAGGAGGCCCCTCCCTGAAAGCACCGTGTGGAAAACACGAGGAAGCAAGAAGGAAAGGAAACAGCTTCACGTCTCTGGTCCTCGCAGCTGGGCTGGCGGCTACCTGCCAGTTTCTCCGCATGAACGTGGGCGAGTGGCTGGGCCCAGAGAGCACCCTTCCCCTCCAAGAACCCTCAGTCGCCTGGCCTCGAGGGACATGCAGACGCACGGCTCAGGGACCCACATACACTCCCTCCCCTGCCGTTCGGCTCCTTCTAAAGGTTAACCTCGGAGCCATTGCACCCATATGCACAGAGCCTCTGTCCCAGAAATGCCCAAAGACTTCTGGAACCTTCCCCGCTCCGCCTGAGTGAGGCCGAGATGGAGCAAATTACTTCTGCGTTCGGGAGAAGCAGGCATCCAGGGTTTTCCCGTTGTCGTCCACGGCCTCTCCATCTCCCTCCATCCCCGCAGCCTCTGCTGAGCAGAGCCTCCTTCCCACTCTGCCCCGGGATTGCAACAATTCCCTTTTATGTTGAATGTGAAAATTCTACCATTTCCAGTTTGAGGCTATGACTCTGATTTCCCCTCTCTCAGCAGTCCATGAATTTTCTAATAGGAAGAAAACAAGGCGCTGGCACAAACACACACACGCACAGCCTGGCCCGGCCCCGGTGGTGGTACTGAATAGAGGCTCTGTTAGAACTGCATCTCCGAGCAGGAGCGAGCAGTTTGGACGGGTGCGCACTTGCTGTCTGTGCTGAGATGGGCGGTTTTCCATCAGGGACCCGGCTGCTTCCCGGGCAATTTGTCAATGCCACGTGCTAGCTCCGGGCTGCCACCAGAGGCCGCGGTTGCCGGCGCGGGCCGGGGCACGCTTGGACTGTCTCCCTTGCAGGGGCCACCGGTCGGGACCCCTTTCCGCTCTTCTTGACTTTGCCAGGCTCCGAGCAGCCAGTCACCCCTGTTCATCCCATCCGTGGGAGCATTCTTTATTACCCAAGGAAATTGAGGATGTCCAACAGTGAGGGAGGAATAAATCATTGTTCTCAGCTAAATAGAGTAGTGCGGATCTGCTGAAGATGCTGCCTTTTATCAACAGTGCAAATAATGAAGATTCCATGCGCTGAGGACAATGAAATGAGCCACCGCACTATTGATGGGCTATTTGTACAACTCTGTGAGTTATGTTTCAAAACCAGGCTCTATTAAAGATGCAGAACCCTTTTCAGAAGCAAAAAGACTAATATTGCTCTCCAAATAATTTATAAGTTTCCCCACAAGGCAGAAAAGCAAAGTTGTCTGGAAGCAGGCGATCGTTTTTTTGGGTTTCCTGCTGTCTTGGCTCCTGGGCCCTACTGGGCTTGGATGGAGTCTGGACGCAAGGCTCCCCACCCACGGTGCAGAGGGGAGGCGTGTGGCGCTGGGGAGGGGGGCGGATGGAGGCAGAGCACTCCCGGCTGCCTGCCTGCGCACCATGCCCACTCCGGGCCTCACTGTGGCCTACTGTGGCCGACTCGGGGGTCCGGGGGCGAGAACGAAATCCACAGCAATCAAATCCTGCCCCTGTCTCCTGCAAGATGGTCCTCAATCCCAGCAATTTTGCCCCCCAAGAACATCTGGAAAAGTCTAGAGACACTTCTGGTTGTCAGGACTTGGGGGGAGGGGAGTTGTCACCGGGTAGAAACACTCCAGTCGGTGGAGCCAGGCAGGAGGATGAACATCCTTCAACACACAGACAGCCTCCAATACAAAGAACCATCCTGCCCAAAAGGTTGAGTGTGCCAAGGTCGAGAAAGTCTAGACTAAAAGTCCCCGTTGTGTTTCCCCCTGCTGATCACATGTAGGGAGCCAGCAAGGACCCTCAGAGTGTCCACCTAGGATGCTAGGTTGGTTATGAAACCCTGGGGCCACCAAGGGCACTGCAGAAGAACCACCACGCTGGCCCAGGGCCACTTCAGTGGCATCTGGCCTCCTGGATACGAGGGGCCGCCACTGAAAACCAGAAGCCAGGAAGGGTGGTGGCCGAGAGGCCCGAATCTGGACGGCTACTCTGGTTCAGATCCTGGCCTGGCAGCCGACTGGCTCTGTGACCTAACGTCACCTGTTTCATCCCCCTGAGCTCCATCCCCACGCAGTGGGGGTGACACGCACACACCTGCCTTCCAGAGCAGCTGCGGGCGGTGAATTGGCTCCTACCCGCAAAGGGCTTACAAGAGGCGCGTGGAGGCGCCCAATAACTGTAGGTAGGGCCGTTATAATTATTAACATTGATGATGAGGAAGTTGATTGAGAAACACACAGACGAGTTCATGTTTAAGGCTAAGTAGGAAAATGAGACGTCAAATCATGTTCCCATTACTTCTGCAACTGCTCTGCCGTAAGCCTGCAGGAGACCCGGCCCAGGAAGGATGTGCACCCCACCCCTAGGTGGTGGGCCAGGGGTAGACTTCTGGATGTTCATTTTTGGAAAAAGAAATTAAATCCTAGTTAAATAAATAAAATAAAATGCCATAAGCACACCAACAGGAATCTTCATTTCCAAACCATCATTTTCAGCCCTAGAATGAGGTTTTGATTTTACCTGGCTGTGTGTTTATGGGCATAGAGCGGGTCAGCACATCCCCCTACAGAGCCTACAGTGGCCGGTGGATACCAGAAGGGAGGGCAGGGACGGACACAGGGAGAGGCCAGCACCCGGCAGAAACTGGCCCTGTGGGTGCTTAGGAATACAGGGCTGCTGAGAGGCATATAAGGTAGCAGAGAGCTGTGCGGCCAAACCGCATCATCAGCAGCAGAAACTTGGGGCCCCCAGAAAGAAGAGAGTTTCATGGTCAGCTCAGGATGTCCCCAGATTGGCAGCTCAGGTCTGGTCGAGATATGAAAACAACCCAGTAGACTCCAGGAGGTTCTTGTTTGCCTCCACCACTGGCTGGTTGTGTGATTGCAAAAGACGTGAAACCTTCCTGGATCTTAGATGCCACCAGATGCCAGGAACCCCTCCCCCCCCCAGGTGTGACAACCAGGAATGCTGGGACACGGCTAAGTGTCCCTAGGTGGGTAAAACCCCCTCCCCCCCACCCCTCAATGGAGAACCGCTGAACCAGTTACTCCATAGGATTTCTGCAGCCCTCAAATTTGAAGATCATGAAAACAGATCCACTTTTCAATTGCATTTCGATGACGTGAGCCGGTTTCTGCAAGTAACTGCTTTACGGCCAACAGAAGCAGGGCTGGTTCCCTGAGAATTCTTGGGCCATTTGCAGCTGCAGAAGCCATGAGCAGATTGAGTGAGGATGACCAGCGACATGAAAAGCCAGCGCAGTGCAAAATACGAAGTGGTACAGACCGTGGTACCCCGGGACTCAGAGCAAAGAAAACCGAGTGAGGCGGTGAGGACCACGATCCAGTGGGGCGGGGGGGGGGGGGGGGGAGACACATGTGAGCACCGGAACACGTTCTCGATGAAATGAATGGAAAACCGGCCTCATTTCTCAACTGATATGTTAATTTATGCGGCATGTGATTGAAAACACACGAGAAACACATTAATAAACAGCAAGAGGCTCAGCAAGGCTGAGGGGGAACCCCCCCGCCCCCCCTCGCTTGGCGGCGCATTAATCCTGGCGCAGTAACACGTGTCAATAAAGGACCGTCGGTGGGCCGGGAAATGTTAAAAGCATTTCCAGTAATGTGTGTCTTTCCTCGAATCCGACCTGGATCATAATGGATTATTTTACTCCATTTCGGGATATGTGTGTTTCTCAGGTATATTTTAAAACCCTTGGGTTCAAATGTACCTTATTACATTTTAAAGTCTTTGGGTTGTAGCAGAAAAATGTTCTGCGCGATAAAACATAGAGCATAGTTGAGGCTTGATGGGTTTGCTTCTATTTTCTACCCCACAAAACGCTTTCTAAATGCCATTAAAATTTAGCATACACCGTAATAACCAAGCTGCACTGGTTCCCTGTTTAAGTCAATGGGCTTCTGAGTTTTATTTCTTTCATATACATCAAACCAAATAAAGTTGTTGCCGCAGCCAGCGGTGAGGAGGACGATGCTGTTCCTGTGTAGACCAAGCCCCTACGCCCACACTGGGGGCTGAGTGGGTTTCAGAACCACTTATAGGGCACAGGATGGGCGGGGGGCTGCCACTGCCAGGAGCCCAGAAAAGAGAAGGGCTGTTACATAGAGTGTGCAGTTGGTGTTGGAAGTGATGGTGGTCTTGGGGAGGCTCCCGTAACTCTCACACATGGAAGCTGGGAAGTGGCGAGCACTAATTGGAAGTCTCAAGTTCAAGTCTCAACTCTGTCCCAGCCCTACCCAGTTAGGTAACTGTACACCCAGGGCTCAGATCGGCCGCAACTTAGTGCCATCCCAGCTTCCACCCAGGCCAGCATGACAAACAGGAGCCCCCTCTGTTCCTGCACCCCGGGTTAAGAGTCCAGTTCAGACCCCTCTCATGAAGGACATACCTCCCTACCTCCTCCGAGTCCCGGCGATGGGGGTGGAGGAGGGGCAGGAAGGAACTCGCCCAACCTGGGACCTGGCCAAACCTCCTTGGGCACCTGTGCCTCCAAACGTTCTCCCCTCTAGTCTTGGGAAACATGACAGGGTGGACCGAACCCCCCAAGCCAGAGGCAGAGGGCGAGGAGGTGAGGTACAGCGGGTGGAAATGCAGGGTGACAGTCATGGCGGGAGGGGAAGTGAGGTAACGCAGCGGGGCCTGCGCTTTGCCGTGGGACAGCGGGGCTCAAATCCAGCTGGGCCCCCGCGGGTAGGAATTCATCTCACTGCATCTCCATTCAATCATCGAACAAGAGCGCGTGGAGAGCCTGCCACGGGCTAGGTGCGGCGGCGGGCGCTGGGCTCCAGCGGCATTCTAGAAGAAACGGAGCTGCAGCTACTGAGGAGGGCAGCTGGGGAAAGGAGGACAGATGTACAGGTGACAAGTGCTACCCCAGGGGTAGATGGAGCCCCCGTCCTGGTGGAGGGAGGGGTTGGGGAAGGCTTCACCTGTAACCTTACTTTGCTTATCCATAAAATGGGCACACAGGGCTGCTTAGGGGCCCTGCTGTCTGGACCCAGTGAGACAATGGGTGCCAAGCACCTGTTCCAGGTCTGGGTCAGAGTGAGTGCTCAGTGAACAGAGTCCACTGCAGTGTTAGGTCCAAGGCTGCACACTCGGTCCACCCGCCCTCCTTGTAATGGCCCGGGAGACAGGGAGATGGCAGCTGGGGGCGGGGTGCACCAGACCTCTCCACGTTCCTCCAAAGGGGCCTCCCGGCCCCCACCCGGAGCCGAGGATGCAGAGGTGGTGTCGGCGGCGGGGCACTCAGCTCAATCTGCCAAGCCCGGCCTCGCCAAAGGAATGTGAAGCCGCCCTAATGTGTTATGACAGGCAGGAAGTACAAATAAACATAATAAATCTGGCGGGATGGTCGTTATGATGGAGAGTCTGAAGGGAAGCTGGGGACGGGGCAGTCGGGTCTCCTTTATGTCAAGGGAGCTTGCAGCCAGCTCTTCCGCTTTACCTGGGGCTCTGTTCTTTACAGCAAATTGGACCTTTCGCTCTGAAAGAAATAATTACTCTCCTAGGAGAAGAGCGCTGGCCGTGAATGCTGATATGACACAATGTCACCTTGCCAGTCAAAAGAGTTCCAACTCCTCAGCTTGGGTCCTGGCCAACAACCCGTTTCTTTCTCATAATGGAGGTCACCTCTCTATAGAATTTGTTGATGATCTCCAAAATGACAAGGAAGAAAGCTCCTGTCAGCAGGATTTTTTTCTAAGAGGAAAGAATAGAGCAGAGATGAAGGCAGCAGGCAGCGTGGGGTGAGGAGAAGGGAAAGGACCCAGAGACGGAGCCAAAGGTCAGGTTTTGCATCACCAGAAGGGAGACGTCGGTGGAGTTCCATCCAAAATTAACTCTGAGACTAGCGACCCAGACAGATGGGCTGTGTCAGAAATAGGGGGCTGCCCCTTCTCCATCCCAGGGAGGGAGGCTGCAGAGGGAGCTCGGGCAGCCCAGCCGGTGGGTCACTGCAGTCTTGTATCCACGCGGGAGGCTGGCGCTGGTGCCTCCAGCCCGTGGTCCGAGAGCCTTCATTGTAGATGCGGGTACTTGGGTGCCAACTCACCCAGGGAACTAAAAATATCCTCGGCCACGCCACTGAAGACACATCGGTGGGGAGGGCTTGCAGAATGTTATCATCAGCTCTCAGCAGGAGGAGAGGGTCTCCTTCACCTGCTGCACGTTGTCTGCAGAGCCAGGAAATCTCGGCCTTGGCGGTCGTAAATAATTCCATCTGCTGAGAGTCCAGAAAAGAATTCTTGCTGCGTGCGCACCCAGCCAGTGCCCGTGTGGGGCCGCAGAGCTGTTCTGAGTTCTCTCCAAGGCAGACCGTGGCCTTGGCGGGGCAGCCCCTGGGGAGGAAGGAGCCGCTTCCCCCTCCTCCTCCCTGGCTCCCCCCAGCCAGGGTCAAGCAGATCCTTTCTCGAGCGCAATCCCGGCCAGGGGGTCTCCGCCCCAAGCTGCATTGCTAGGACTTTGTACCCACGTGGAAACACACATCAAGGCTTAGATCAGTGGAGCCAGCCCAAAACAAATGGGAGCAATGAAGGAAGGAATTGACTGAGCAGGATGTCCTTGGCCGGGGGGACCCAACGTACAAAAAAAATCATCTCTGCCTGTCAGAATTCCTGAGGCCACTTCCCTCCCCAAACCCACTCGGCTTTCCGGATGCTGATGTTAATTCTGCTCCCGGTCAGACAAACATTTTCTGAGCACCACTGTGCCAGCAATGGTGTTGCATCCACCAGGCTCACAGCGAGAAGGCAGGGGCCAGAGGAGAAAGGATGCTGGGAGGTAAGCAGGTGATGGAGGCCTCTCGCACCCTGCAGGGCCTGGACCATCTCCCAGCTTGGAGACTCAGACCCAGGAAGCAGGACAGCTTTGTAGAGGTGGGAGCAATGGTTGGAGAGGAGAAGGAATCTTCTCAAGAGCTGCACTTTCCATCCTCCAGGGTGGACCTGACCTGACAGGGCCTGACCTCCCTCCGGGAGGCCAAGCAAGCTCCTCTGGGCTCATCAGTCAGTGGGAAGGCGAAACTCTGGACTGTACGGCCAGCTTTCCCAGAATTGCCTTGCTGGCAAATTACCCCAGAGCTGGCTCAAACCAAGTGGCCAGGGGAGCTATCATTTGGGCCAGAACTACAATGAGAATTTAGCATATAAATCGAATCTTAGCATATGATTATACAGTCTTATGAAGCAACCAAACCAGACGCAGGAACGGGGACCATCTTCAACAAGCAGGCGTCCTGGAAGGGGGCCCGCCATCCCATCCCAGCCCGGGTAGGGTGCTCTCTCTACCAGCCTACGCTGCTGAGGCCACACGCCAGCACGAGGCCCAGGCAGAGAGGCTTCATGCACGTTTACAATTTCAGGACCATAAAAAAAAAAGGAAGAAAGATCTGAAATTATTTTTTTAAATATGAACAGGAGGTTTTAATCAGAACAGGAGAGAGAAATTCCTTTCAAGTAATAGCTTGGTAATAGCACTTCCTAAAGTAATGAGATTTCAGTATTCAACAATAAAATGTGATCGACTCAGGATTTGAAGAAATAAAACTCGAAAGATAATTTTTAGGGTGATTTTCAGATGCCTGACTTGGTGTTACCGGTTCGGGTCATTAAGCCTCCCTGGGGGAGGGACACCAAGTGCGTGATGCTAGAGAGGCCTCTTCACAGAGCAGCGTCACCCCGAGACATCTGGGGACCACGACCCTGGGGTTAGTCCTCATGGGGCCTCAAGGCCAAGTGTGAGGCCAGCTAGACATCACAGCTGCTCCTTGAGGAGGTCAGTCTTTGGGCTGACCCCCAGTCGTTCGTCATCAGCCACCGAGACCAGAGGCCCTCCACCCTAGAGCCTACCACCGCCACCACCAGCCCTGACCCGCCTCATTGGAGAAGTCATGGTTGGCTCACTCACTCACTCAACCCACAGACGCACACTGAGCCTCTGCTTTGTGCTACAAGCTCCAGGGGCAATGTTTCCACTGGGCTTATCCACAGATAGGGGACCTCATCTCTGTCGCCTCAGCGCATGACCCACAGTGATGCCCTTGTCTCGTGGCCCCCAGAGCATCCTAATCTTGTTTGACGTCTCACTTCCAACATGCTGCCCTCGGGAGAGCCTCTCCCATAGCTGCCTGAGTGCCCTCCCCTCTCCCTTCATAGCACATATCAGAGCTGGGATGGTCACCAAATATTCTTTGGTCTAACAGGCATCGTCCTGGAGGGCAGGGACGCATATCTGCCTTGCTCTCTGCAGAGTCCCCAGGATGCTATGTAGCTCCTGCATCTGGTCAGTGCTCGATAAACACTGGTTTATGAACAAAAGAAGTGAATCTGGAGCTGTCGCATGATGGAGAGCACAGAAACAAAGGCCAGAGTTCAAGATCAAGTGGAAAGTCCGCTAGACCCCATGTGCGACCTTGGGAAAGGCCCTGGGCTTTTCTGAACTGGTTCCTCTCTGCAAACTGATCGGGCTGGACTAGAAAAACATCTTTTTTTTTTTTTTCCCTTTCTTTCTGATTTTAAACTTCAGTGACTTCACAGTTCGTGACTCTCCTCTGAGCTCTGGCCGCAGGTGTCAGGGTCCTTGTGATGCTCTGGCTTGCTTTGCCTTGGAGGGGGGCTAACAAGGTGCAGAAGCTTAGCAGAGAGACGCCCCCACCCAGCTGGCTGGCCGCATGGCTACCACGCTCCAGACACAGAGAGCACCTGCTGGGGTCAGTGGGGTCTCATTACCAACTTGGGGACACAGTCAAGAGACCTCCTCCCCCCGACTCTGGGTGGACCCCAAATAGACCTGCTCTCACAGGGCCTAAATCCTCCTAAGGTCCCAGAGAAAAACAATGTCCAGCGGCCCCCATCCTGTGGAAATACCACTCACCGGCAGGAAGCAAACTGCAAACTGCGTAGCCTGCAAGCCGGAGTCGGCATAAAAGAAAGGATAACGTGAAGTTTGGCTGACGGATGATGTTCTACAAAAGGTCACCCCCCAGATCATCCCTCCATTCATTATTTATTAACAAGCCCCAAGACGTGAGCATTACATCAAATGTCCAGCGTGGGGAAGATGATAAAGTAATATTTTATGGCTGGAGGCCTCTTAAAGGTGTTAACAGAAAGCTTACAAAGTGATTTCAATGTGCTACAAAATAATTTATTAAGAATTCACTGCAGCTGAACATTAAAAAAGGTATTAATCACCAAGTGAGACTGGAGATAAGAAAACAGCCCAGCCCACGTCCACGTGAGACACAATGACTGAACACCACGTCCGTGTTGATCTGACACTTGGGTCAGACAAGGGTGCGGTGCCTCCTACTCACAGCTCACACATTTTCCACTTGCCTTGTGTCTGCATTAAAGTTTCCCCCAAATCTTCCAACTTCTATAGACAGCCTCTCTCATCTGAGTGGGCTGTAAAATAGTCATGTTCTTCTAGTCATGTTCTATCAGGGGTCTTTGCCCCCAGGTACCCCAGTTCACCAAAACTACCCAAGCACACCAACTCCGCCCACACCCACCAACTCTACTCACACCCACCAACTCTACTCACACCCACCAACTCTATTCAAGCACCAACACCCACACCCAACGCGACTCACCACCCCAATCTACTCACCCCCCAACTCACCTAGCCACCAATCTACTACACCCCCAACACACCCACCCAACTCTACTCACCACCAACCACACCCAACTCTACTCACACCCCCCAACTCTACTCACAACCACCAAACTCCACCCACACCCCCTAACTCACGCACACCCACCAATCAGACCACACCACCAACGCCACCCAAGCCCACCAACTCCACCACACACCCACCAACTCTACTCACACCACCAACTCTACTCACACCACCAACTCCACCCAAGCCCACCAACTCCGCCGACACCACCCAACTCTACTCACACCCACCAACTCTACTCACACCACCAACTCTACTCACACCCCCCAACTCCACCCAAGCCCACCAACTCTACTCACACCCACCCACTCTACTCATACCCACAACTCTACCCAAGCCCACCAACTCTACTCACACCCACCAACTCTACCACACAACCACCAACTCTACTCACACCCACCAACTCTACTCACACCCACCAACTCCACCCAAGCCCACCAATTCTGCCCACACCCACCAACTCTACTCACACCCACCAACTCTACTCACACCCACACAACTCCACCCAAGCCCACCAATTCTGCGCACACCCACCAACTCTACTCACACCCACCAACTACTCACACCCACCAACTCCACCACACCACCAACTCTACTCATACCCACCAACTCCACCCAAGCCCACCAACTCTGCCCACACCCACCAACTCTACTCACACCCACCAACTCCACTCACACCCACCAACTCCACTCACACCCACCAACTCCACTCACACCCACCAACTCTACTCATACCCACCAACTCCACCCAAGCCCACCAACTCCACTCACACCCACCAACTCCACTCACACCCACCAACTCCACTCACACCCACCAACTCTACTCATACCCACCAACTCCACCCAAGCCCACCAACTCTACTCACACCACCACACCCACCAACTCTACCAACTCACACCACCCACCAACTCTACTCACACCCACCAACTCTACTCACACCCACCAACTCTACTCACACCCACCAACTCTACTCACACCCACCAACTCTACCCAAGCCCACCCACCAACTCTACTCACACCCACCAACTCCACCCAAGCCCACCAATTCTGCCCACACCCACCAACTCTACTCACACCCACCAACTCTACTCACACCCACCAACTCCACCCAAGCCCACCAACTCCGCCCACATCCACCAACTCTACCCAAGCCCACAAACTATAAGAAAAAGACCAAAACAGAATAAGTGTCTTAGTTCCAAAATCAGGTGTCTAGGATGCGAAGCAGGTCGGGGACAGGTGCTCTGGCTTTGTGAGTATGCTGAGTCATTTGGGAATAGCTGTGACTATTTGCAAGTGGGCCACCTGGCCCTGCCCAAATACAGAGAAATGTTTCACAGTTGATTTTCTAAGATAGATGGATTATGGTCTATTCATTTTAGGAATTTTCAACCCCTAGAGGGTAGATATCAAGGACTCTTCCTCAAAGAGGATCCAAGGCAGAGAGCAGCCCAGGCCACTGGGAATCAAGGCAGAGGTGCAGACAGGGAGGGGAGGCGATGGAGAATGAACGATGGTTCGTATGCTTGGGCCCTGCCCAGAGGAATGAGGAAGATGACTCTCACCAAAAGAGTTTTCACCCCAAACTCCTTTAACTAGTGGCAAGTCCTCTCTTGCATAAGAAATTGATTGTGATGTATAAAAGTTTAATGTACCCCAGCCTTCCAGGTTAATATTTATTGCATGAAATGAGATTCACCTTGACTTTTTAAAAAGTCAAGCTGTGGAAAAGTCACTTAGGTGACTGGATACATAGGACCTGAATATTCTGGTTCCTTCTATGCAGTAAACAAGAAGAATCACAGAAGTCCTTGAAGAAGGAGGATGCATTTCCTCAGGGGTCCCAGGCTCTGTGGCCTCCCTTTCTGGCCTGGCCAGCTCTGACTCACCTATCAAGTGTCAGCCAGAAGGCCACCTCCCCAGGGAAGCCTTTTCTGACTGCTCCCCTGACCCCAACCCCAAAGTTCTCTGCTTGACTTCAAGTTCCATGAAGCTGGGGACCAAATCTGCCCTGTTCTCCTTGGTATCCCCACTACCGGTGATGGGCTTGTCCCAAGCGAGGAGCTCAGGAGACACGCGTTGAACACATGAACGATCGTTCATTTGGAGAGAAACCAGAGGCCCAGCTGGTTTCTGTCAGCCCTGTGCTGGGCAGCTTGATAAGATGAGGGACCATTATTCTAAACAAACACGGCCTCCCTCCTATTTTTTGTCGAAGGCGACCCCTTGGCCAGGCTGGCAGGCAGCGCCTAAAAAGCCAAGCTGAGCTTCGATTACTGAATCTCCCCATGAGCTGTACCCCTTCCCTAGGAAGAAGCATCCAGAACGACACCCTAACACTCACAGCCCCGCTTTCCAGGGGCAAGTCCCATTAACAACGGCTGAGGCAGCAGCACGGGAGACCTCAGCCGAGCGCGGACAGATTTATGTGCTGCAGAAAATCACCCTATTAATTTCAGCAGTAAACTCCCTTCAGCCAAGCCGTGCTGTGCCCTGACTGCCAAGTGGCTGCAGACAGATCTGGTGGAGAGAAGGTGGCAGATGTGGCAGGAGGTGGGTGGCCTCTGACCTTCTTCCTTGCTGCAAATCCCCGCGTCTGCATTGGCCAACCCTGACCGACCAGGCCGTTCTAGGACATGGCGAAGGTGAATGGAAATACACAAAGCCCGCGAGCATTTAGCATGTCCCCAGCACAGGGTCAGTGCATGGACACTTTTCACCAGTTATTTCACTGGACCCCAGTTCCGCCTTCCAAGGTGAGTGTGGTACCGTTTACAAATAGGAAACTGAGCTTTGGAGAAGTGAAGTCATTGGACAGAGGTCACTCGCTGGTAAACAGTAGACCTGAGGTTTGAACCGAGGGCTAGGCAGCCTGTCTTCTCAGCCCCACTCTCCACCACCTCGGTGCCAGGGCCCCGTCCTGTCAGACACAGCCTTAGTGGGAGTCACCTCCTGAACCCACCTCTTCAGTGAATTCCAGCTTCGACGTCACTAGGCTGCACCTCTTCTTTCTGAGCGGGCATCAGTTAAGTTGTACCCCATCTAAAATCCGTATGTTAGGGCCCCAACCCCCAGTATCTCAGAATGTGATCTTTTTTGGAGAGAGGATCTTTTCAGAGGTGGTCAAGTTAAACTGAAGTCATTAGGGTGGGTCCTCACTTAATATGACTGGTATCCTTAGAAAAACAGTGAGATTTGGACACAGACATGCACGTGGGGAGAATGCCCAGCGAAGATGAAGGCAGACGTGGGGAGGATGAATCTACAGGCCAAGGGCCTCTGAGGATCGTCAGCAAAGCCCCAGAAGCCAGGAGAGAGTCACGGGCCAGGTTCCCCCTCAAAGACTCTGGAAGGAACAAACCCTGCCAGCTTCTTGATCGTGGACTTAAGACTCTGGAACTGGGAGAGGACAGAGGTCTGCTGTTTAAGCGCCCAGGCTGCGGTACTGGTACAGCCCTAGTCAGCTAGTACGCTAGCTCTGAAACACTCCGCCCAGACCCTGGTTCAGAAGAAGGCAGGTGTTTTATCTTCCCTGCTTACCTCAGCGGACGCCCTGCTCTCTCCCGCTTCAGAGTTCGTGCTCCAAGAACACAGCCGGAGCCCCTGCACCAGCTCTAAAGATGGCCCGGTGGTCCATCTGCAGGCCACTTCATCTCTGCACGTCACAGTGGTCAAAATGTTTCTTCCATCAATGAGCTAAAACTAACTGCCAAAGGACAGCAGGAAAGAGAAACGAATTCGAAGTAAAGTCTTCAAGAAGAGACGAACTTCGAGCTGAAGGGTGAGGATGGTTCTGACACTCACGGGGTCGGAGGACGGGCTGCCTGAGTCCTCCTCCCCCTGGTGGGAGGGACCGACTGCTGGGAGCACCGAGGGGGAGGGGGCTCCCCGGCCTCTTCCAGAGCACAGTTGGGTGAGGCCAGCCATGGTCTTCCCTGCCCTGGGAGCAGGGCCATCAGCTGCCCAGTCCTCTGTGAAGCACAAGACCCACCGTGGCCCCAACCCGGGGTGCCCTCCTTAGACCCCCCGGGCCCCCGCACACACATCACAGGAATGAGGAAAGGCTGGCCGCTCTCTGAGCCCCAGCGTCTCGTTGGAAAGCGGTCATCTGACCCCCACCACCGACAACAGGGCCGAACAGACGGAGCCAAGACGCTCTCAGCGAGCTCCCCTCGGGCCCACGGTGAGCCCACTCCACCCCAGGCCCCGCAGCGGGGCACGTCTCCCAGAGCTTTCTAGAAGAGAGGTTCCCAGTTCCCCATGTGCCTTCTGGGCTGCAGAAGGGCAAGACTTGACAGTGAAAGCCGCAGGGCTCCGGGTCCGGGGGGCGTGCCGTGCCCCCCTCTCTTTCCTGACTGTCAGCGCTGCCAATCAGAGACACGAGCTCTCGCCACGGGGCCGAGGGGACAAAGACGGGCGACCTGGCTGTCCACAAACAAGGCGCTGCACGGCCAGGAGCCCCGTTAACAAAGGCTCCGAGGCCTCATTTGGTCTGGAAACAGCAGCCCTTCCCCTGACCGTGCGCCTGCCGTGGTCCGCACGGTGCTGGCTAACCCAAGAAGGGACTGCACATCGCTTCCTCTTGTAGGAGGACGAAGGGAAGTACATCTACATTCAGCACCTAAGATTTATTTCTGCCTGAGGGGGCCAAGTCTGGAGAGGTGAGTCTGAGCGGGGAGGCGGAGGAGCAGCAGAGGCAAAGGGCAAGAGGGTGGCCCTGGGGTGCAGAGAGACCCCCCAGGTCCCCAGGAGTTAAAATAAAACCCCGTGCCATAAACGGCTGGCCGGAAGCGATGGCCACCTGAGCGTGACGACATCGATAAAAAATACAAACAGTGTAAAAAGTCATCAAGCGGAGATGAGCTTATTACTAATTATGAGGAGCTTGACATGCTCCGACTCCTCGTAAAATAAATGAAGTCTACTTTTAATCTCTGCTTCCATGACTCCCAGATAATAGGCAAATTTACTTCAAGGTCACGTCTCATTTATCAAGTCAAGGTTTTTAGCCACAGATTCAGAGAAGTAACTGGACGATCCCACCTCCTCCGCCAGAGGATAAGACCACCGGGCTTGTCGTTTCTTGGTCCCTGGGACCACTGACCACAGCCTTCCCGTCGCTGCTTTACTGACAAAGAGAGGAGCTCAGAGGAGCCTGGAAGAGGGGACATCTTCTGTGTCTATTAGTCCTTCAAACATCTGGGCTTGGACCTTCCTTTTGAAAATGAACCCAGACCCCCTTGCCCTCCAGCATACAGACAGCCTCAGCACAGCCCAGACCCCCTTCCCCTCCAGCACACAGACAGCCTCAGCACAGCCCAGACCCCCTGGGGCACTGTTTGCAGCCACCCAAAGCGTCGCCGAGGTGAGCACGGCCTTCCAGGGAAGACCGTGATGTCCCAGCTCCTTCCAAGGTGGGGAGGGGACCGGGGTTGGGGGTGGGTGAGGCATGCCAGGACACCTGTTCAGACTAAGTGGAAGCCTACCCAGGGGTTTCCCCAAATCAGAGGGAGCCACCACACAGAAAGGCCCAGGAGCGAAAGCTCACCACCTCCCAGGCGGCAGCACAGTCATCCAAAACAAAGCACGAGTCGCAGTTTGGCCATCAAGTGAAGCCACCAACAGAGGTGGGATAGAGACCCTCCCCGCTCCATGAAGCTACTTCTAAACAACAACATCTACCTTCACTGAGCAAGTGCCAGGTGCCAGACGTTTGACAGTGGATCCTCACGTCCAGAGGCAAATTCCCTCATTGTTACCATTTTCCGGGTGTGGAAAGCGATGGGTGCAGGTTACTTAACAGTAACGGGCCCAAAGTCACTGAGCTAACAGGTTGCAGAGTTGGAATTCAAGTAGGTCTAACCTGTGCATCATGCCTGAGCTGTTTCAGGGAGGGAGCGAGGGATGGAGAGACGGAGAGAGGGAGGGACAAAACAAAGTGAGAAACGAAGAGGAAAGGGAGGAAGGAGGGAGACAATGATTTTTTAAAAAGACAGAAAAGAAAAGAAAGCAGAAGGTTAGGAAGTAGCAGAAGATGGACAGATAGGAGGAGATAACACAAATGAGAGAATGATGACTTGCACCAAAAACAACTTTTTTTCAAAGTTTAGAAACAATGAGCTAAGAAATGAACCTAATAAATTTCAAATTCCCTTCCTGTGACTTCAAAATGCTCTAAGGTTGATTGTATTAAACTAAAACTGTAACGTACTGTATCTAAATACAATGAAAGTGCCAAGGATTGATTTTATTTTCTGAGCCCCGAGGCAGGCTTTCCTACCCTCAGGTAGATCAAGGCCTCCGAGCAGCTTTCAGGCCAGGATTGCCCCAGGATGCCTGTCCACCCGCTGCCAGGCACACACGGTCCCCAACCTCAGAGCAGCCCCACATTCCCCTCCACTCGACCAGGCACTGTTCCATGACACATCACTGGACCACAGTCCACTAGATAGAGGTGGCCCAAGGACCTACCATGGAAGATTCAGTCTATGTCCTTTTTTTTTTCCCCAAAACAAACAACTTTTCATTGAAGTGCAGTTGATTTGCAATGTTGTGTTAGGTTCTGGTGTACAGCAAAGTGATTCGGTCTTATATATTTTATATACATATTTGTTTTCAGATTCTTTTTCTTTATAGGTTATTACAAGGTATTGAATATAGTTCCCTGTGCTCTACAGTAGGTCCTTGTTGTTTATTTATTTTATATAAAGCAGTTTGTATCTGCTAATTCTAAACTTCTTATTTATCCCTCCTTCTCTTTCCCCTTTGGTAACCGTAAGTTTGTTTTCTATGTCTGTGAGTCTGCTTCTGGTTTGTAAATGAATTCATTTGTATTATTTTCTAGATTCCGTATATAAGTGACAGCATATGGTATTTGTCTTTCTCTTTCTGGCTGACTTCACTTAGAATGATGATCTCCATCCAGGTCCATCCATGTCGCTGCAAACATCAGCCCATGTCCTTTTATTTTAAATCATGCCTTGTTTTGTTTTGAAGAACACATGCATCTAATCTTTTTTTTTTTTTTAACATGACTTTCTTTTTCTTCTTTTTGCTGGTTTTTTTTTTTTTCTTTTTGGCAGGGAATGTAATTAGGTTAATTTATTTAATGGAGGTACTGGGGATTGAACCCAGGACCTCATGCATGCTAAGCGTGCACTCTACCACTGAGCTACACCCTCCCTACTGAGTCCACGTCCTCTGGAGCAGGGTTTCCTGAGCAGGTGCGCACAGCTCTCATTATGAAGAATGGCTGCTTGCCCAACCACCATCGCCATGGCGGATGTAACGGGAAGAGCTAGTGGTCCTGAGCACCTCCTATCCACCAGGCATGGAGCTGCCTGCTGTCCATGCATCTCACTTCATCCTCACAAATTTCAACTTCTTCCTCACCTGGAGTCAGCGCCGTCTTTTAAAAACACCAATTAATGATAGTCGCCTATTTAAAAATAATGCAAACAAACAAACCAACCCAAAACCCTTCTATGGCTTTCTTGAGCCCTTTAGATAAAGGATGAAGTCTTTAGGACTACGTGGACGACCCTGCACAAACCCATCCCTTTGAGCCACATCACTATCCCCCTCACACTTGTTAGAGCAATGAATGACTGAACAGCTCGGAGATGGGAATCATTCTCCCTGCTTTATCAACAAGGAAACAGGCCCAGAGAGGTTAAGCTACTGGCTGAAGGTTGCCCAGCTGAGAGGGGTAATGCCAGGGCTTGAGATCCTAGCATCTGGGCAGCTTAGTTCCTCTTCCTCACAGCTGCCCCTCCACTAGATCACTCCCTCCTCGCCAGGAGCCCTGGATGGCCCCTCATGAACCAAATGAACAAGGCTTAAGAAGGGGGCTTCGATCTTGGGTTCCTGGGAACCTGCAGCCTTAGGGAAGGTAGGAACAGTGGGGGCGAATCCATGGATGTGATCCCCCCTCCCTTGCTGGATGTTCCGTGACACAGGACAACGTCACAAGCCCCCTGTGAGTCAGAAAACCCCCCACAGCACCAATAGGGTCTGCCCAGAGCCACATCCTTCCCTGGACCCAGTACATGCTAGAACAGACGACTTCAGGGAGCCTCTGTGTCAACTGCGAGGTGGCTGCAGGCCCGTGCGGGGACAGGAGCAGGGAAGACTGTCACAGAGACCGTGGGTGATCACAGCAGCAGCTGCCGTGAGCTTGGGGCCCCGCTACGTCCTCAGCCCAGCCCCGGGGGGCTGGCACTGCTTTGCCCCGATCACAGAGGAGGAGACCGAGGGTCCGAGAAGTTAAGTAACTTGTTCTCAGTCACACAGTCAGTAGGTGGAAGAGGCAGGATTCGCAGCTGGGTCAACGTTACTCCAAAAGCCGCATTCTCAACCAGTATTATGTTTCCCTGTAAAAGCAGCCACTGGGAATGGGCTGGCCTCAATAAATGCAGAGCGGGGCCCGGGCACGCTGCAGGGACCCCCATGGACAAGCAGCCTGCTGGTAGCCCCCCCAGTTTAGAGCTCCCACTTCACCTAGACTTAGGGATTGGCAGAGGAGGAGGGAGAAGTCACTCCTGCACTTTTCCAAATCCCCTCCAACCAACCGTAGGTTCCACGTGCATCTCGGGGCAGAAGAGGCTCGGAGACTCTGAGAACGCATGTTTCAAGAGGCAGGTCTCACTCAAGATCTCTTAGTGTGGCTGCCTTAGGATGGAGCCAACATAGCCTCAGCAAAAGCCTGGAAAATGTCGCAGTGAGTGAGGGCTCGGGTGTGGGGCACACGTACCCCTGCCCAAAGACTCTACAGAGGCCCCGGGAACTGCCTGGAGGGTGCACCCACCTCTTTGGAGGCATGTCTACCCAGGATAGGGAAGCAGGGGAACTTGGGGCTCTGGGCATCCCCTAGTCCCGTGAGGACACCCCAACCAAAAAGAAAAAGCCTGCCGAAGTCAGATGCCCCTCGGGTCCTCAACCTGGCGGAGGATCCTGCCAACAGCAGCCCTGACGTGGAGTCTCCATTATTTCCATGGTCCCTGCTTCAGCTCTCTCCAGCCTTCTGGGTGAGGGGTGAAGTTTTCTGTCCCTATGCCATGCACAGTGATGCCACCCCCAAATCCTCCTGGGGAAGAAGATAGGACATTTGGGCCTAGCCCTGGATGAGTGGAGTCAGCTGTGCTTAATCTGGAATAAGAGTGTTCTAGGCAGTGGGGAGAGCACGTGCAAAGGCCCTGGGGTGTGGTCAGGTATGGCAACCCAGAGGGCTAGCAAGGGGGAGCCTGGTGTGAGACAAGGCTGGATGGCAGGCCTGACCAGGGATGGGTGGGAAGACCATGGTGTAGGGGAGTTTGGATTTCATTCTAGTCACAGTAGGATCCACTGGAGTATTTTAAGGAGGAAAATATGATTTGGTCCACATATTGGCTACTGAGTGGAAAATAAGTTGTGGGAGACTCAGAAGAGGGGCTCTGCCATTGAGGTGGAAAGAAGCTGATGGCCTTGAGCTGTATTTCAGGGATAGAGTTGTCAGGGTTGGCTGAGTGATTAAATGAAGGAGAGAGGGAAAGGCAGAAATTTAGGCTACCTCCTTGGCTTTTAGAGAAAAGGGATGGGTGGGTGGATGAGGAAGACGTGGGAGGAATGAGCTTGCTAGACATTTAGGCAGAGCTTCCATTTTGGTTGTATTAGGTTTGAGAGGCCTGTTAGACACCCAGGAGGAGACTCTGAGTAGGTACAGGAGTCTGGGGTTCAGGAGAGAGGTCAGAGTTGGAGAAATTAATTGGGGGATTATGGGCATAGAGAGAGCATTTAGTGCCTACTTTGGGCCAGGCACCATGCTAACAGTTGTGACCAGATGATGAAACTGTGGCTTTGAAAGGTTAGGTAACTTGACCAAGGTCACATCATGTCCCAGGCTGACCACCCAGGTTCCTGACCACTGAGTTCTCAATGTCACCAGGTGGTCAAGGATGGTGACCTCTGAGGGTCTCATACAGTGCCTGGAACTGACAGATGCTCTGTCCACATCTGTGCTCATATTGGCCTCCTGCATTGATCCCTAGGGGTGGAAGGGGTCCCTCTGGACCTCTCTCTCTGTGCCTTGGTGGGATGGCTTGCTTAGGGGGGAAGAGATTTTCACACGTTTCCTGGCTCAAGATTGGGTCTTTCCAAGAATCACAGGTCCAGCAGGGGAGGAGGGGGAGCTTTTGAAGGATCCAAGGTGAGGCACTTGGAAGGATGCTCCCTTCCCCAACGCTGGACCTTCTGTGCAGCCCCTCACTGAGACCCCAAAGCACTTCCCTCAAACCAGAAGGTCCACCGGCCTCCCAGGGCCCCCACAGGAGCTGGCCTGCCGGACCTGGGGCCAAGAGGCCCAGAAAGCATGAAGCTTGTTACAGGTTACTTTACAAATAACTTTCCTGGGAAGGGCTCCCTGGCCAATGTTCCAAGGACAGAAAATCAGGGAGTACAGATGTCTTCCAATACCAACACCACACACAACTCTTGGAGCCCAAAATAGTCTCCACCTTGGCCACTCTGTCCCCATTAACGATCCGGCAAGATGCTGACATCCCGGGGGCTTTTGCGAAGACACCAGGACCCATCTGTTTCTTGGAGTCCACAGCCTGAGGAAACTTCTCACTCATCCTTTTTAGGAGGTGTCAAGGCACACACTCCATCAAGACTCCTAGATGACAAAAGTAATGTCCCTTCCTGCGGAAGCAACGAACCAGGCAGCCCAGGTCGGCAGTAACTGGAGAGAAAAATCAACGCCGAGAGCAGTGACCACGGAAACCCTTTTCTCTGTCCGCCCTCTCCTCTGCTTTGGCCTCTTCTGAGTTTTTCCATCTTTCTCTCTCCTCCTTCTTGCTCTTCCTGCTTCCTGTCCCTTTGGTCCTCGTCTCCCTTCTCCCCTCCGCCTCCCCCTCTCCCAGAACCCCGCGATCCTGACCCTCGGAGGGGGCACTAGCCCCAGTTCCATCAGCATCGCCTCGTGTCTCGGCTGCCCCGGACCTGACACTTTCCTGACGGTTTCAATTTTCTGCTCTCCGCTTGCCTGCTTTATGGGGGAGTGTTAACAGCCGGAGCACATCACTTTGTTCTCTTTTGTATAAAAACTCCTCTCTGACTTGTGTACCCTCCACGCTCTGCCTTCGCCGAGCTCGGAGGCTCATGATCCGGTAGTAATAATGCTCTGTTTACACTTGCCATAAATGTCAACCAAATAATAAACTGCCCTCGCATCTTATCCTGCAACTCGGGGGCTCGGGCACAGCTTCACACGCAGTTAAAAGGCTTCCCAGATGACTCTCACTCCTTGAAGGCCCTCTGACCGACACACCCTGACCAGGGCAGGTTAGCAGAGATTCCTTCTTCAGCCCTGGACAGAAGATGGAACCCTCCCTGGTCTTGGTTTCTGAATTCACTTCCCTGACTGGCCTGCCTCCCCTGGAAGCCGGGCTCAGGGCACAGCCACGGGGCCGAACCATTGACCTGCAGACCAGGCAGAGGCCACGGTGATGTGCCTCTCCTGGGTGGCAGGACTTGCTCCCTCTCTGGCCAGACCTCTGAGTGTGGGGAGGTGCTGTGGCCCTTTCCACCAGAACAGTCTCATCGATCTATGTGCACTTCGGCCGGGGTGGGAGCCTGGAGGCGTTTCTGGCCTTCATCCTGCCAGAAGCTCCTACCTGGCTGTTTCCAGCTGCCCGCGCGCCTGGCGCTGCGCTAAGATTAGAAGGCAGCACGCTTCAGCAGCTCTGCGCCTTCCCCAAGTGAAAGTAATTCTTCAGCCATCAGGGTCGTGCCTGGGAAAAGCGCGAGGCCACTTGGACTCTTTCCCTGAGAAAATGCTCACTTTGGCAGGTGGCCCTGTCTGTGTCCAGTCCTGAGGTCACACTGCCCAGCCCCATGAGTCCGGGGTGTCTGAGACGGTGAGGTCCGCACTGCCAAAGTGCTCGTAGGGACCGCGGGGGACCACGGGGCTGGGGGGGAAGCCCTGCCCTCAGGCAGGCCTGGAGGACCCAGCCAGCGGCTTGGGCAGAGGGCACAAACAACACAGCAAACAGACTCACGTCTTCAAGCGGCAGCGGCTCCCTCCCCAACACCGAGAGAAAAGTCAGGCGCCTGGCAGGACTCGGTGGGACAGAGCCCAGTTCCAAGAAGTACTCTGTCTCGTACAACGTGCGTGTGTGCTGCAGACGCACCTGCACCCACATGTTCACACGTGCGCACTGCCACAGCACTAGGATTTGTTTGTATAAACCCCCCTATGATGCGCTTCTACACCAGCAGTTTAATATGCAGGCAGAAGTCCTGGGAGGTAGATTTGGGCTCAGTATAAAGAACAGAAATGAGAGCGTCTGACAGCTGGCACGCCCCACACAGGTGCAGGCGCAGTGGGCAAGGGGTCACAGGCATCTCATTACAGGAGGTTTCCAAAGGCCAAACCGCCGGCTTCCCTGGGTGACGCCACAGAGCCGACTGCACTGCGCCCGCCTCCAGGCCCCCCTCCTCCCAGGAACGGGAGAGGGTGAGAGGACCAACATAAAGGTAACATTTCAGGTGTCCCCCGAGCCTGGGAGTGTGGGCTTGGGCAGCTGGAGGGACTCGGGACCCGGGAGGGTCAGGAGGACCGGGTGTGGAAGAGCACTGTCCATTAACGCCCCTCAGGGTCCCTTGCCTGGGCTGCAGGATGCAGGCCGAGCAGGGCGCCCACAGCTCCTGAGGCCAGGTTGCACTCATTCTGGGGAGAGAGGTTGGGGGAGGAGGCTGGGCACCAGGACAGAGGGCATCAGGGAGCACCTGGGAGAGAGCTCCCCTCCCCAGGAGCTGGATGGGGCCTTGCCAAGGCACCTGTGTGCAGCCGGGGGGTTGGGGGGAGCTTCTGAAGGATCCACAGGTGAGGCACTTGGAAAGGTGTCCCCCCAGCCCCTGAGTCAGACCCCAGGGCAAGCCCCCGCTGAGACCTTACCGACTTCCCAGAAGGTCCACCTGCCCTCACAGGAGCGATCCTGCCTGCACTGAGGCCGGAAGACCTGGGAAGGGACGTGACTTATTACAGCTGGCTTTTCAGATGAGGTCCAGGTGCTGATACGTGGTGACTTTTGTCCCCCCCAAGACATGCTGAAGGCCTAACCTCCAGCATCTGTGAATGCGACCTTATTTGGGAATAAGGTCCTTGCCGACGACCCAGTTAAGGTGGCATCAGTAGGGCAGGCCTTAATCCAGCAAGGCCGGAAGCCTTACAAAAAGGGGGAATTTGGACACAGAAAGACACGCATAGGAAACACAACGTGAGGACACCAGGAGAGCACCCTCTGCAGCCAGGGAGCGTCTGAGGCACCAGAGGCGGGAGGGACAGGCTGCGGAAGGAGCCAATCCCACCGACACTCTGATTCAGACTTCCGGCCTCCAGGGCGGGGAGACAATAAATTCCTGTTGTTTAAGCCGCCCAAGTCATGGTGCTTGGTTACGGCAGCCCCAGGGGACTAAAAGAACCAGCATTACGAAGCGCCCGGCCTGACTCTGTCACCTTGGTTTGGTTTACGGGAAGGGAAGCCCAGGCGGCCTGGACAGGATAGTGGCTTTGTCTCAGGTTACTTAGGGGTCAGTGACGAATGTCGTGTGCTTTTGGAACTGAAAAACTCTGGGTTCAGATCCCACTTCGCCACAGCCAGCCTGTGTGACCTTAAGCGAGTTCCTCAACCCCTCTGAACTCTTGTTTCTACTTCGGAAAGAACAGTAATGGACACGGGGCCACCCTCCGGGTTGTGCAAGAACGCGTACATAAATGGTAGCACGGTGCCTGGCACATCACAGGGGGCCAGGTTTTCAGATTAAGAAAGAAATCTACTGCGCCCGGCTAGTGGCTGGCATGAAGTGCGGACACTCAACAGCCTCCCAAACCCCAGTGGCTTGGCCACTGCAGTGCCCCTGAGGGTTGGAAAAGTCACCTACAGGCCATCTGAGTCTCTCCAAACTCCACCCAAAAGGAGAAGGACCACGTGATGTATTATCCAAACCAGAGTACTTCTGACATGAAAGGCGGTGATCAGCAAGATGGAGGCACCCGACACAGACAACGGTGGCTCCACGGAGAATCTCAGTCGCTCAGAAAGGGCTGCTACCGGGCTCAGGGGAACTTGGTGTGTGTTACGGGCTGAACTGTCTCCCTCCCAAATGTGTATGTGGAAGTCCTAACCCCAAGTGCCACAGAGCATGGCTGTGTCTGGAGAGAGGGCCTTTAAAGAGGCAGCTAAGGCGAGGTCATTGGGGTGGGCTCTCTCCCAATATGACAGGTGTCTTTCTAAGAAGAGGAGCTTAGGATACAGACACAGACAGAGACAGCCATGGAAGGAGACAGGGTGTAGACGGCCGTCTGCAAACCAAGGAGAGAGGCCTCACGATGCCTCAGATATACTGTGTCCAGAACTGTGAGAAGATAAATTTCTGTGTTGAAGCCACCAAGGCCATGGTGCTTTGTTAGGGCAGCCCAAGCAGACAAATGCAGCCACTTCTGGTGACTGAGCAGAGGGCGAGCCACTGGGGTCCTGGGATGGGGGGGGGGGCAGAGAAAACAGACAGGAGGACCCCAGAAAGTGGCTGGAGGTGGAAGTGGGGACGAGCAAGCCCAAGAGGTGGCAATTAACAGTCGCAGGATGCTCCCTCGTCGGGCACTTTGGGATATTGCACAATTAACAGTCGCAGGATGCTCCCTCGTCAGGCACTTTGGGATATTGTACAAGTCTCCATTTTGCTGACTTTGGAGAAAGAAATGGCAATAAATAAATGTAAAGCACACTGGTGATGGTGTGAAATGATGCCTCATCTAATTATCACCATTCCGTGGTGTCATTAACATGTACTCGAGGAGAATGGTAATGACTTCTGCGTTTATATCGCAGCGCGGATTTGCCATCTTAAGCCCACAATCCAGGGACACGATATTCCCTAGGACGGAATCTCCTACGGACAAACGATAGGACTGTGCAACCAGGTGGGAGGAAGTGACTCACTGGCCGAACTGCAAGCGGCATCGTGATAACAGAGGAGTCCAGGAAAACCCACAGGAGACCCAGGACGTCGGGAAATGAGGCATGAGGAGCTTCGATGGTCACCCGGGGGTGTTGCTGGAGAATCTTCCCGCAGTCACAGATATCCTTTCCTGCCTAACAAGGGTCATGATACCGTGAATGTGGCTCCATCTTTCTCTGATGCTTAAAGGATCATGGCATCCCCGAAAGTCGCTGCTCTGAACCTCAGGGAAACGTGGACTGATGCTAGAACACTTCCCCGTGGTTGCTTTTTCCCAGGTTCCTATTATCTTTCTCTCTCTCCTCTCAAACAGGAATAAAACTGAAAATATTTCAGTTAGCTGACAATTGGACAATTCCACTCGGTTGGATCCTGGTCCCTTGGAGTTCTCCTGCGTGGAGCACATGGTCACCCTGTACTTGTGGGGGGAGGGGTCCTACCCTCCAGCACATGCCTGCTACCTTCCCGTCCCCTCCAAGGGGCAGGTGGAAATGCACACTTGGTACCACAGCCCCACCCTACATCAGCCTATGAGTGGACACACAACCCCATGACATCCAATTAGCATGCTGGCCTGGGAGGGGTCATCTGTGCGGCTGTGAAAAGATGGGTGTGGCGAATAGAATTTCCTCCCTTAGGAACCAGCCTGGGAAGCATCACAAGAATGAGGCAATTAGCAGCTAGCACTGGAGCAGAGATGTTGTTAGAAAAGCTGAAGTGGGACCATGAGGAATCAAGACAAGACATGAGGACGAGGAGGCAGACATCACAAGAGAAAACTGGGGGGAGAAAGCAGAGGCAGTGAAAAGACAGAGAAGCAGGCCTGCCAGGCAGAGGCACAGAGCTGGCCATGAGATGGGCTGAGTGAGCCAGCCTTCCCCATCCCTGGAGCTGCCTGTCCCCTGGTCTGGCCGTGAAGTCCAGCCCTCCATCCTGTTTGTCAAACCGCACTCCTCCTCAGGTGGTCGTGTGGGTTGAAAAAGATCCATCCATGTCCTGACTCTCAAAACCCTGACTGTGACCTTATTTGGAAATAGGGTCTTTGCAGATGTCATAAGGGGTCAAGATGGCGTCATACTGGACGAGGATAGTCCCTGATCCAATGAGAAGGTCCTACTGAGGGTCAGAAAAGGGTGCATGAAGACGCAGAGAAGTCAAGTGAAGATGGAGGCAGAGATTGGGGTGATGCACTTACAAGCCAAGGAACACCAGCCATTGCTGGCAGCCACCAGAAAGCCACGGACAGATTCTCCTTCAGAGCCTCTGGAAGGAAACCAACCCTTCTGGCCTCCTGAACTTCAAATGAATACACTTCTATTGTTTTAAATCACCCAGTTTGTGGAAATTTGTTATGGAAAATAATACAAGTTGTCTGAGCAAGTCCCAGTTCCTTGCAACCAAAAGGAGAACATTAAAAAAAATAATAACCAAAGCCATGCCCCGGGGCTTGGTGTGACAGCAGAGGGCTGTGGTGGCTTTGGGTGAGCCAGTCCCCTCAGTGGGGCTCGGGCTTCACTGTAGATTTCCATGGAAAAGGCAGAATGGGGACAGGTCACTGATTAGGGGACAAATCCTGAACTGTTTCTCAGAGCCGTTGGCCACTCTCCTCTCCAAGGACCGCTACTCGCACAGCAGGAGGGCGCGGTGGCTGACTACTTCCCTGCCCTAAATAGTCTGGAATCTCTTTAGCATCACGCAGCTGGAGAGGAGTGTGTGGGATCTTTCAGAGGCCGTCCCCACACAGCTGAGCTGCACGGGACAGGTCGCCCTGCAGAGCTGGAGGACAAACGCATCGATGCTGTCTGCCTGGTTCACTCTGTGCTTCAGTGCATGACTGGTCAGTGGGTGGAATCGGGACACAGGCTCTCAGCGGTTCCACTCGGCCTCACGGGGCTCCCAAGAAAACCTAGGGGGCAGGAGTCTGGCCTCCTCAGGTGAAGGGGTCTGGGGACCTGCCAGAGGTGCCTCACGCCTTCAGGCAAATTATCAACCCTCTTCAGACGTCAGAGCTCTGAGAAGCTGCCTCCTGCCCGGCCCCAGGGCTGGGAGGATGAGCTGCAACAGGGAAGAACAAACCTGACTCCACGTTAGATCTGTTCCTTTAGCTCTAACCCTGTGCTCTCTTTCCTGGGCTGAGTCACGCTGGTGCTGCACCTTTTGTAAAAGAATGTTGCCTCCAGCCTGAAATACACAGGACAGCCCGTTCTCAGGGCTCTGACCTTTAAGGGTGTAACACTTTTCCATTCATAGAGAGATAAAAAAGTTGCAGAGCAAGATTGTACTGTACAGCGCAGGGGAATATACACAAGATCTTATGGCCGCTCACAGAGGAAACAATGTGACAATGAGTATATGTATGCTCATGTGTAACTGAAAAATGGTGCTCTACACTGGAATCTGACACATTGTAAAATGATTATAAATCAATAAAAAAGGTTTTTAAAAAAGTTGCCGAACAGAGAACAATATTTATCTTGGAGGTCTTCAGGAACATCATGACCTGACCTACTGCTGACAGCTGCAAGAACAAAGGATTCCGACTCCAAGAAGTTTGCAACAACTAACCACTCCCCCCACCCCAGCCCCTTTAGTATAAAAGGAGCCTAAATTCTGACTTGGAGAAGATGGTTCTCCGGGACGTTGGTCTGCCGTCTTCTCAGTCTGCTGGCTTTCTGAATAAAGTCTTTGTTCCTTGCCCCAACACCTCATCTCCCAATTTATTGGCCTGTCGTGCGGCGAAGCAGAACGAGTCTGGACTCAGTAACAGAACCCTCCCCTGGAAGTGAGCCCACCTCCATTTCAGAGGCTCCAGCTTAACTTTCCATTCTCTTCTTCACCAGTTCATTTGAAAATAAATTAGGGTGGGGGAAACTGGGGAGATGCTGATCAAAGGGTACAAACTTTCAGTTATGAGATGAAAGTTCCAGGAATGTACCGCGTGGTGACTATGGTTAACAATGATGTATCCGTACGCTTGAAATTTGCTAAGAGTAGATCTGTAGTCTTCTCATCTTAAAAAAGTGATAATTATGTGAGTTGTTGAATGTGTTAATTAAATTGATTGTGGTAATCATGTCACAATAATATATACATATATCAAATCATGTTGTATCCTGTAAATATATACCATATTGATTTGTAAATGATACCTCAATAAAGCTGGGAAGAAATAAAAAATAAAAAACAACCCAAAACAAAGCACCCCAGATTTTCAAAATAATACAAGATGATTACTCTAATTCCTAAGGGAGGACATCTTATTGGCTGAGCCCATGTGTTCACATCAACCCACCCCCAGCCTGGTGATTTTAAACAATATGGAGGTATGCCATTATCTTTTGAAGTTTACCCAATTAAGAAGCAAGCTCCCAGCTGCTTACATTTAAAGCTAAATCTTGGGCTTTTCTTATTCCAGTTTCAATTCCTCAGCAGGAGGCAGGTCGGCATCATCAAATGCCATAGATCCGGAGATTATCAGCAAGAAGAGGGCGCTAAGAGACTGTCTAGGCCACTTACCGCCCTCCATTCTAAAGAAAACTAGCCTGAGGATCAGAGAGGGAGCGTGACCTGTCCAGGGTCACACAGCGAGCACAGGTGGAAGTGGGACAAGATCCAGGACTTTGGGGCCTGTTTGTCTTCTCAATCCCCAGTTTCCAAGGAAATATAGTCTGACTCTTGGATAAGAGATGGACTAACTCACCCCGGGGCTTTCAAACCCTAACACCGTTAACCTCAAAGCCAGCCCTGCGTTACCACTGCAAGCAGCCCTTCTTCAGCTTGACTCCCAATTGCAGCTGCCAGCTGGGCTGGTCCCTGGACTTTTCTGGCATTGAGGGATGCACCGTGGCTGACCACAAAAGGAAGGCCCCAGCAGGGAACCTCTCCGCACACCTGAAACGTCTGCTTAGGGTCCAGCAGTCCTGGAGTTTCCCACCCTACCCTCTGTCTTTCCACAGCTGTGCTGGGATTCTTTGTATATGTTTGGGAGCAGATGGCAGGTAGGTTCAGCTACAATATTTTAGCCACAATGACTGTAGCCCATGCTTTAAAAGTTAGCCTAGAGAGGACCCATCCCAGGCATTAAGCATTTGTCACAGGCCAGGCCCTGGACATAATGAACTGGATTTAATCTTCACAGTTGGGGACAGTGGGGCAAGCAGCTCACTCACACTGGGCATGGGCTTGAGCCAAGCCGTCGGACTGGGAAGACCTCATGGTGTGCCCTGCCCAGCTGGCTGACCACAGATCGAGCGAGGTGTAGAAAGTGAGTCTTGGGGTTTAAAAACAGTGTTCCCATGGCTGTGGCTCGGTCTTACCCAAATCACTCTTAAAAGCTTCTAGGCACAATGAAAGGACTTTCAGGATGTGCCCAACGTCGTCAACATCTCAGAAACAGCATGGCAGATCGTGGGAAAGGAGTTAGAAACACGGGTCATCCCCAAAGTGGAAAAAAATAAAAAGGAAATAAACTCCAGACAGATTCAGAATTAAACTGTTAACATCAAACTTTAAGAAAAATTGTGATGAGCCTCCTTCTGACTATGAGACAGGGAAGGATTTCTTAAAGAAGATTAAAAAGTGCTAAATGTAAAATAAGATATTGATAAATTTGCCTATATTAAAGTAAGAACTTCTGTTCATCAAAAGACATCTTAAGGAAAGTGAAAAGCTACAAACTAGAAAGTAAAAGATATCTGCAATATATAAAAGCGACAAAGGGTTGTATTAATAAAACATTTATAAAATTCTTACAATAAGAGACAACCAAATAGAAAAATGGACAAAAGACTGGAATGGGAGAAGAGGGAAGACATGGGTCTGATCACTGTATGAGGAGGTGCCCCACCTCCGCACGTTCAAGGAAATGCAAGTAAGACCGTGAACAGACCCCAGCTGACGCCCACTCCACTGACACCAACTAAGAACCTGACAGGGTCTGCAGAGGGCGGAGAACTTGGGAATCGCTTGTGTATTGCTAGGGGGCTATCGGTGATGCGGTCGCTTTGGAAGACAAGGTGGGCTGACTTGTAAAGCTGATGCAATCATCACCTTATGGGATCTAGTGAAGATAACTGCTTCTGCTACTCCTCTGAGGGATGAAATCCAGTCCCTCCACCCTTCAATCTGGTCTGCCCCTAGTGACCAGCTTCGTCAACAGAATGTGCTGGGAGTGACGTTCTGAGACTGTGGGGCTGACTGTAAGAAGCCTGCAGCTTCCACTGGCCATTAGGAAGACTCGCTCTGGGAGCCCTGAGTTGCCGTGCCGGGAAGGGCAAGGTATAAGGACCCTGTGGAGAGGTCTGGGAGAAGCAGCACCAGGCTGGCCCCAGTGTTCTGACCCCAACCACTCCAGCCATCCCCTATGAGCCCTGGGAGCAGAACCACAAGATGGGGTGGCATGTGTCACAGCAGAAGATGACCAGGCCCCCAGAAGGCCCACTCCCAGGAGAAACTCCCATCTAACTACACCAGGAGACACACAGATACACAAGGCAACTCTGGGCAATACTGTTCATAAAAGCAAAAAACTAGCTACAACTAAATGCCCACAGGCAGGAGAAGAGTTAACTGAACTGTGGCAAAGTGCCACACACAGTGGAATAGTACACAGCTCTGAACATGAGTGGACCATGGCTACACACCAACATAAATGGGTCTCAGTGACATGAAGTTCAAAAACGGGCAAAACCAAATGATGTATTACTGAGGGATACACGTATAAGTGATGACTGAAACAACAGGTCAGGAAATACAAGCATGCATTCAGGACTGTGATGATCTCCAGGAGATGGCAAGGAGAGGGAGGGACGGAGCATCCCCCGTGGAGCACAAAGGGAAGTGCATTAGCTGTCACAATGGTTGAAACAACCCTCTAAACTTAACAACACAGTATGTTGTGAATTAAAGATGATTACCAATCCAATGACTCTGATTCCCCGTCTGTTTTAAAAGCAAACTCCTCGCTGGACAGAGAACCAAGGCTCTCGTGGCCCACGACCGCAGGGGGACGGCCAACGTGACCCAGGCAGAAGCTTGCAGCTTTAGACTGGTAGAACATGATGTGTCATCAGTCACCCCACAGTCAGGCTGGGGCACAGGAAACATGCCACCAGGGGAGGCAGTCTTCCCTCACACACCCCGAGCCACTCGGAACCACCAGGCCTCAGTGCTTTATTTCACAATTGTGTGTCCTACCACTTGATGCAGAAAGATAGGACTTATAAAAGATGGCTCCTGGAAGGAGAGTTTGGGGTTTTATTATACCTCTGGGCTAGATTGGGCGATCTTGGAAGAAATAAGGTTGCACCCTTTTCATTTCCTCTCGGCAGGACAGTATTTTAGCAGCGCGCGGGGGTCAGGGAGAAGGAGCGGCGGAGGGCGCCGGCACCATGGAGCGCGGGGGCCTCAGGCCTTCACAGGAGAAGGAGACTGAGTCTGATCGATGATCCCAGGAAACACATCTCGAAGGACAGGCATGGGCTGGCGGGAAACCGTCAGGAAGGTGGACAGTCGGGCCTCTGGCCAGCCAGACCCGGGAGCGCTCAGGCTCTGGCCCAAGACGGCTCTGTGTTCAGCCGCTGGAGCTCCCAGTCCAGGCTGTGCAGGGACCTGCGGCAGGACTGAGACAGCATCTTCCCTTCCCTTTCCTTCCTCCCGAATCGCCTCCTGTGTCCAATACAGACGTCAAGCTGTGTGTTTCCTAAAGCGGCTCCAGCCCTACCTTCTAGGACTCCAAGGGCTGTAGGACTTTAAGAAGTGGGGGACATTCTCCCAGGCTTACCATGAACACCTGCTGTGAGCACCAGGGGTTGGGGGGTCATTTCTTCCCAACCCGAACCTCAGCGCCCTCCAGCCCCACCTCTTCCCCGGGCACAAGCTGAGCAGGAGACAAGTCAGTTCCCACGCAGGCAGGTCACCAGTTAGCAGAGAAAGAACTCAAATCCTGCCGCCCTGGCCGCGGGGAGGCTCACTAGGAGCCCCAGAACTGCAAGGGGAGTAGCCAGCGGGTTGGTGCCGGGAGAGTGGAGGGGGCCTGCCTCCCACCCCAGGAAGCCCACGTGGCCTCCTGGGCTCTGGATACGGCTCCGTGCCTCCAGACTGGCCGTAGGAGCCTGGATGACTTCTGAGGTCACTTGAGGGCGGCCCGCCCTGCCCTCTAGGCCATCTGAGACGTGCAGCCACTCCAGCGACAGCCCCAGTGTGGCTCGAAAAGCGCCTGGTGGGCAGATGTAGGATATTCCCTGCCCATTTTCCTGATGAAGGAACTGCTGTGCGCCTCAGTTTCCTCCTTCGTAAAACAGAGTTGATGGTGGTGTGTCTCCCAGGGTTAGTGAATGTGAAGATGAAACGGGATGTTGCGGGAACATGGCTCCCAGGACTGAGCAGCACGCGGGCAGCGAGGGCATCCCAGTAGCACGCAGCATCGCCCCTCCTGTGGCCCGCTGTCCAGCACTATGGCACCGTGGGCTGGAGGGAGCGCAGATGATGTCCAGGCTGGCCGCGCCTGCTCCCCCTTACAGCCCCCCGGGAGGCCAGCTCCGGAGCACCTTTGGAAATTTAATTCTGCCTCCCACCTGGGGTGGGCACACTGCATTTCATGTCTGCTGTGGAGACGAGACAGTCATGACTCTTGAGTTCCGGGGAGAGAGAAAGCGCTGGACCCTGGCCAAGCTGCCGCCCAGCCCGTCTGAAGAGAACGCACACACAGACGATGTTCACGGAGGAACAATCACGCAGACGTCAGGCTGGTGGCAGCCGCGGGAACCCCAGGCTGGTAAACACTTTCGTCATCATTTGCAGGGGAGCCAGCTCCAAACTGGGCAACAGCTCAATTCGGAGGGAGCCGTGGACCCCCCTAACGAGAGCTCAGCCTCATCTTCATGACCCAAATCAATCCCCAACCTGCTTTGTTTGCTCCCAGGTAACAAAGAGAAAGCAAATATTTTCAACTTGCTGGACATGAGGACGGCGGCTCCCCACCTCCTGGTGGGTGTCCTGCTCTGGTCAGTGTACCCAGGCTGGTCACCTGCTCTGTGGGCGGGAGGAGAGGTGATCTGGCTTTTCTTCCTCTCCTTTCCACCCCAAACCACAGGGCTGTGAAGGGCCTTGCACAGCTGAAAGGCAGGCCTCCACTTGCCCGGGACTGGGACCCAGAGCTAAGGGTGCAGGCTGGCCCGGAGCCCGATGGGAAAAGTTCCACCTCAGAGACCCTTTGAGCTCCAGGGGCTGGTGTCCTGAGAGAGCGTGATGGACAGCTGACAAGGGTGAGACCTGTCTTGGCCTAAGAAGGAAGGGCTTCCAGGGTGACAAGGACCCTGGCCGATGGCCCAGCCCACTCCTGCCATGTCTTCACCTCAGCATACTCCCTAGTTTATAGACTGTGTGTGGGATTGTTCATGGCAGGAGCTCCTTGAGAGCAGGGGCTGTGGACTGTTCCCCACCGAAGCCCTGTGGCTAATTCATGGCCTGGTGCAAAGTAGGACCTGAGAATGTTTGTGAATGAGGCAGTGCACAGACGGATGGATGGATGGATGGGAGACTGCATGTATGTTTACACGTATGTATGTATAGTTGGATGCATGGATGATGGACGGATGGACAGATGGATGGATGGACGGGTGACGGGTGGATGACAGCTCACTGGCTACCTATGGAAGAAAGTAACCGTCCATAAAGGGCTACTTCCAAGGTCTCTCCCTAGCCTTGGCCTCTCCACAGAGCTATGTCCTGTGTCTGGCAGGTCCTGCTTCATCCTGTCGCCCAGGGGAATCAAGCTGGTTGGAACACTTCATGTGCCTTCTCCTGGACACAGTTTAAGGGAGAGACAGGGGACACCAAGCCTCCCTCCAATCTCATCCTCTTTCAAAGGGATTTGCAGCAACATGGAGGGACCGAGAGATCATCACTGTAAGTGAAGTGAGCCAGAAAGAAAGAAAAATACCATATGACATCACTCATACGTGGAATCGAAAAGAAGAAAACAAGAGGACACTATGAACGCATCTACAAAACAGACACAGACTCGCAGACATAGTAAACAATCTATGGTTACTGGTGGGGGAGAGGGGTGGGAAGGGATAAATTTGGGAGTTTGAGATTTGCAAATGTTAGCCACTATATATAAAAATAGATTGAAAAACCAAATTTCTTCTATATAGCACAGGGAACTGTATTCAATATCTTGTAATAACTTTTAATGAAAAAGAGTATGAAAACAAATATATGTATGTATACACATGACTGGGACATTGTGCCATACACCAGAAATCAACACATTGTAACTGACTGTACTTCAATTAAAAAGGGAAAAAAAAAGGGGGGGGGAGTCTTTCCAGAGAAAAGAAAAGGACGAGCTAGAGCAAGAGTTGGCAAACTGTGGTCCCTGGGCCAAATCCAGCCTTCCGCCTGCTATTGTAAATAAAGTTTTATTGGAACACAGCCACTGCCATGTGTTTGCAATTCTGCTTTTGTGCCGTAACAGCAAAGCTGAAGAGTTGTAACAGAGCCCACCCAGCCCGCAGAGTCTGGAATATTTACTACCTGGCCCTTTGCAGAACAAGTGTGCTGACTCCCAGGGCAGAGCATTGTTTGGGGCCCTAGCACTGGCTTTGGGACCTGGGTCAGGCCCTGAACATCTGCTTCTCACAATGTCTGCTGGAAAAAGACATAAAATAGGAATGCCTGGAACAGAACCCAGTGAGATGATCAGTATGAAAGGCTCTGTGAAGGGGGAAAACAAAACAAAACTTGGAACAGGCAAACAGAGCCAGGCTGGGCTCGGGAGGCATCAGGCCAAGGCTTGTGTCTCAGACCTGTCACTGTGGGCAGGATGAAGCCACTCTGCAAGATGATGACAGCAATTCCCAACAAAGGCCACCTTCATGGACAGGTCTTCCCTGCCCGCTATTCTAGAATAGTCCACTCTCACCTGGCTCTATCACTCTTTCAAAACAACTTTATTGAAACAAACAACCCAATCCAAAAATGAGCAGAAGACCTAAATAGACATTCCTCCAGAAAAGATATACAGATGGCCAATAGGCACATGAAAAATGCTCAATATTGCTAATTATCAGAGAAATGCAAATAAAAACTACAATGAGGTGTCACCTCACACTGGTCAGAATGGCCATCATTAAAACGATAAATGCTGGAGAGGGTGTGGAGAAAAGGGAACCCTCCTACACTGCTGGTGGGAATGTAATTTGGTGCAGCCACTATGGAAAACGGTATGGAGGTTCCTTAAAAAAATAAAAATAGAGTTACCATATGATCCAGCAATCCCACTCCTGGGCATATATCCATAGAAAACTGTAATTTGAAAAGATGCGTGCACCCCAGTGTTCACAGCAGCACTATACACAATAGCCAAGACATGGAAACAGTCTAAATGTCCATCGACAGATGACTGGATGAAGAAGTTGTGGTATATGTATACAATGGAATACTACTTGGCCATAAAAAAGAATAAAACAATGCCATTTGCAGCAACATGGATGGACCTGGAGATGATCATACGAAGTGAAGTAAGTCAGACAGAGAAAGACAAATATCATATGATATTATATGCGGAATCTAAGAAAATGACACAAACAAACTTGTTTACAAAACAGAGACTCACAGACATTGAAAACAAACTTCTGGTTACCGGAGGGAAAGGAGGCAAGGATAAATTGGGAGTTTGGGACTAGCAGATACAACCTACTGTATATAAAATAAACATCAAAGTCTTACTGTATAGCACAGGGAACTATATTCAGTATCTTGTAATAACCTATCATGAAAAAGAATGTAAAAAAGAATATATGTGTATATATCTATAACTGAATCACTATGCTGTACACTAGAAACTAACATAACATTGTAAACCAACTATACTTCAATTAAAAAAAAAACAGTTTTATTGAAATACAGTTCACATACCACTCAACTCATCCATTTAAAACACAAAATTCAGTGGTTTGGGTTTATTCATAGCCTTGTGCAACCAACACTTTAGAACACTTTAAAAAGATTTTTTAAATTGTGGTAGAATGCACCTGCCATCAAATGTGCCGCCTTCTCCAGTTTAAATGTGCCGTCCAGGGGTATTAAGTACAGCCATGCTGTGTGAACCATCACCGCCACAGCACGTTTTGTCCAGCTTTATTTTTTTTTCCTCATGGCACTTACATCTACCCCCAAATACATCATTGCTTATGTTTCATTGTTTATTGTCTTTGCTGGGTAACCCCCATGAGGATGGGGCTGGGTCTTGTTGGAAGAGCATTAGGAATATGGCAGGTGCTCAACAGAGATTCAAGTACACGAATAAATAATGGGCCAGCTGAGCACGCTACTGTGCGCACAGCGTGCTTTATGTCAAGGCTTAGGGAGGTGCCTGGGCACAGTCCACACTCATGTAAAAGTAGCCGGTTCCAGACCCGCCAGACTTACACCGGTGCCTTTGTGCGGCATCCTTGGCCCCTGCGAGCAGCCTTCCTCACTTGTCACCCAGTGTGAACGGATAAGGAGTGTGGTCACTTACACACAATTGTTTCCACAGGATGGGGTGTGCTCTGTAGGTCTTCTGGGTCCTTCCTTCTGGGCCCTGACAGAGGGCTGGGGGCTGGCTGGGGGCTGGCTGGGTCTCAGAGCAGGAGGGTCTGGAGCAGAACCCCCCAAACTCCGGAGGAGACATGTCACTGTCATCTCTGTATTAGTCAGGGTTCTGCAGAGAAACAGAACGAGGATGGTATATATATAGAGAGAGATTTCTTTTAAGGAGTGGGGGCTGACAAGTCCAAAATTTGTAGGGCAGGCCAGGAGGCTAGAGATTCAGGTAAGAGTCGCTGTTGAGGTCTTGAGTCTGAATCCTTCAGGGCGCAGGCTCGAAGCTCAGCAGGGTTTGCATGTTGCCGTGTGGAGGCAGAATTCCTTCTTCTCCAGGAAACCTCAGTCTTTCTCCTAAAACCCTCAACTGACTAGATGAGGACCCCCCACGCTATGGAAGGGAGCTACTTTCCTCAAAGTCTCCTGATGTCAACATTTGTCACATCTGCAAAATACCTTCACAGCAACCGGTGTGCGACCCAAACCCGGGCACCACAGCCCAGCCGGGTTGACACACAAAATTAACCATCACGATCTCAATGCCACACACCCTGTCCCCACCGCGCAAGTCCTCAAATAAACAGCCCCTTGCAAACAAGGGGTAAAAACAGCCCCCTGCAAAGGAAAGAGGGCAATGTGCAGCCTGGGTGGACACCTGGTAAAGGCGCAGAGAGGACACAGGGCCACGGCGCCCACCCCGTCACAGGCCACAGGCGCCGGTCAGCCGCCGTAGGCCAGGCCTCCTGGAGCCGCCAGGTGACTGTGGGCTTGCCAACATTCTGCTCAAGAATCTGTCATCATCCACCTAGGCAGCTGCTCAGAGGTCAAACCCTTAGAAATTACATTCGAGTTATTCATTGGCTGTTGCTTCCACGGCCTCAAGAACATAAACCAAACAGAAACATGGCTTCTGGGCCCTGTTACCGCTGTTTCCTCTCTTCCTGGATGAGTCCCGGGAGCTATCACTCGAAGCAAGCTGTGAAAGGAGGCTTCTGTGTCCCCGGGACACACGTGAGGACTCAGGAGGATGGAAGGCAGGAGGATCCAGCTGACGCCTGCACTGTTCTGGGCGCTTCGTGAACCAGGCCCAGTGCTGAGCCTGGACGGACGTCCCCAGCCTCCCGGCTTTCCTCAGGACACGCAACGTGGAAACGTGATCCACCAAGGCCACCCATCAGGTGCCCAGCTCTGGCCGTGTTGATTGCAGTCTCTCTGCTGGTCACTTGTCAACGGAACCTCTTCACTGTTCCCAAGTGGTTTATGTCACGAGCCCTGTGCCCTTGAATTAACTAGCCTCTTCTATGTTCTGTGCTCATTCTAACAAGGCTGGCTCCCCCATGTCAGGAATCCAAGCCAGAGCCCCCCAGGCAGCTCTGGGCTGTGTGGACGGCCCACGCCTCTGGGCCCTGACACACACACACACACACACACACACACACACACACACACACACTCCTGTTCACAGTCCTGAGCTGCCAGCCGGCTGAGCTTCTCAGCCCCGCTTGGGGCTTCATGGAGGTAGGGCCAGCAAGGCTCACCCCCTTCCTGTGAACCAGATCATCCCAAGAATTCCAGCCCAACACCCAGTCCGGGTCGGCAATGGCCAGGCGATGGTGGGAGTGGCCACTGCAGGCGACCAGTCTGGGCCATTGTGTTGGGGGATCCCTTGGGAGAACCAATGAAGAGACATCACAGGCACTCACCAGAGGGCTGCTTCGAGGGCAAGAAAGCCCCGTTATCAGTCAGTGAACCAGTGGTTATGTTTTAATTAATTTGATAAATAATTATGCCCTTGAGACACCCAGTCTGCCTTACAGGCTCTCTTCTCCACCACACAGAGATTAATCTTATTTAACCACATTTTACTTTTTACGCAAACCCGGGTCTGCGTCTCAGCTACCAGGATGCAGAGGTCTTGTCTTCCACATTAGCTACGACCACACCTACTCGCACCGATTGGCAGAATTCCTGCACTGCGAGTCCACCAGGCAGCGCGCCCCCACCGCCCCGCTGCTGCCCTCTCGGGGAGGACACGCATCGCTAGCTGCCATCCTTTCTGAATCCAAACCCTGGCCTCTCTCTGCCTCTGTGTGAAAGCCAAGCCTTGGTTTGCTCCCCAGAGCGAGATGTTTATGACTCTCAGGTGCAGGGTCATCTTTTTATCCAAAGCACCAGGAAGCCTCAAGCTGGAGCCCAGCTCAGGGGCATCGGGCTGGTGATGAGCGGAGCTGAAAACGCTCAGCTGTGCTGATGGGCGTCTCGGGGACCGTCAGCATCCCGGGGAACTGACAGGTGGCTGCTGGGTAAACTGTGATTTAACCTACATGTTTACTTTGATAAATACGCCGATAGGAACGTGCTGCCTATAAATCTCAGTCCTCTGGAAAAGAGAGTCCTTCCCTTACCAACAATATGAATTCCTAGCACCACATTCCTTCTCTCTCAGCTCTGCAGGGCAAACCCAGACTGCACTAGGAGCCTGAGATCTCACTCACTTAGAACTGACTAGAAACTTCCACGGAGAAAAATCGAAACAAAACCCCAGAAGGGTGGCCGTGGGTCTGACTTGCCCCAGCCTCCCTGTGGGTCTCTTGTGCTGTGGGCACCTGACAATCCTTCTCGTCCACCGTGTTCAGGTCCAGTCACATCATGGCAGGTGCATCTCAGAGCCTGGATTCCATTTTTTGTTGTTTTTTTTAACGGTGTGTCCTAAAGGGAGCTGGACGCGCGTCAGCGAGCAGATTCATCAGTCTAAACTGTCTGCGGAGTGCAAAACTCAGAGCTTCCTCCTAAGCCACGCTAGGACATGTTCTAGTTAGGAGTGAGCCTCCTGCACTCCAGATGCCAGGTGATAAGAATTACTGATGCATTGCTTTCAAAGCAGTTGGTTTTATGGCTTGGAGGGGCTGGCTTGGAGATTCTGCCCGGCTTCATTTGCATACCGAATGACAGCGGAGGAGAAAGCTGCAGGGGGCCTCGCACGCGGTTAGCCTCTCCCATCTCTGCTGCCAGTTATAGGTCATTTTCAACTAACATCTGGTGAGTGTACTTTTAAACCGTATCTGTAGCTTTAATTAGGGATCTCCCGGGAATGTCAGGGGAGGAAAAAGAGAGACATCCCCAGGGGAAGATTAAGACCTCGCCACTTTCACTGATGCAAAGCCCGGAAACGGCCTTCGCCGGATTTCACTCGCCTGTGTGATCCACCGTGATAAGGGAGCCCTTTGCACAAGAGGATCTTAACATTGCCTCTACGCTGGGAGAAGCGGAAATTCTGTTTCCGCACCCAAAAACCCATGGCCTCCGGAAAGTGGCTTCTGTGCACCAAGATCCAAGAGGGGTTTCCCTTATGCAGTTGCAGAAACCAAATCTGTCCCTCAAATGCCCCCAAGCAGCTGAGGTCACTTCAGACTCTCTTGCCAAGACCATTTGCTACAAGGAACCAGTCAACAGGCTTCTCTGCCCTGCCAGGGAGGTTGTTTTTTTCCCCCTTTTTGGTGAAGACAATCTTAAATGGGACCTCATTCACTAAAACAGGTTTTACTTTCCACATTGGCCAATAAGATTTAATATTCTTTTTTTTTTTTAAATTGAAGTATGGTCAGTTACAATGTGTCAATTTCTGGTGTACAGCACCATGTCCCAGTCATATATATATACACACACACACATACTGAGATTTAATATTCTTAAGCATTTCACTTCTTTCAGCAATCTTTGAGATCTAAAGTACTATTTTAAAACTTTGCCAACTCTCAGGGATGTTTATTTTAAACCAAAATAAAAGTGGCTTTTCCCCTCCTTTCTGCTTGTCCAGCTAAATTGCACATTTCTCTCACATCAGGCTGTAGCCCACTGATGAAGACAGAAGCTGGTGGTCTGAAGAGAAGGCAGCCGCGCTGTTTGGCTGTTTCCATCCTCACCTTCTCTCCTGATAAATGTAAGTTATAAAAAAAAAATCCTCCATTTCACTGGAATGCCCATTAAAATGTAAACTCAGAGAGAGGATTTTGAGTAGGCTACAAAAATGCTTTATTCAAGAGACTGCAAAAGGCAAAGCAAATCTAAAGTTGATTTTTAAACCTAGTACATAGTATGTAAATATGCTGTGTGCCCTGTCCCTGAGAGGTACGCAGAGAATCTACGTTATTTATCGGAAAATCTGCACCATGGTGTTGGGGGGCTGTCAAGAACCCCTGCAGAGATGCAGGCCTGGCCTTCTCCCTTTGCAGTTGGCCTGTCTGAATCAGACACAAAGAATCTGACGCCCAGGGCTGCATGCAGCAAGGGCCCCAAGACATTTCTCACTGACAAAATATGGGCCCTCTGCCTAGAAACCTCCCATGAAAAGGGGGTTTCAGAGCAGAGAGAATAGCGTGTTCTTTCTGCATCCCCTCAGGATGCCTTTTTTCCAGGTGTGACCTTGGACAAAGGTGCGCCTCTGTGATGGACGAGGGCCACCCACAGGTCTGCTCCATCTACAGGACGGGCAAGTGGAGTCGGCTGGTGCCGATTTCCACGGCTCAGTAGTAACTGCCGGGAGCCCAGGCTCATCCGTGAAGCTCGTCATCCCGTTGAGCGGAATTCTGACACGCAGTTGCATCCCAGTCTGAAAACTGCGAAGGGGGCCACCCTGGAGTCTCCCATCAGTTCAGCTCCAGAAAGCCAATTAGCTGTTGGGTGCCCCACTGCTGGGACGAAGTGGGGTCCTGCTGCCAATACCATTTCGAACGAGCACAGGGAGGAGAGGTTGAGAAACGAGAGGGGCAGGCTGTCGAGGTCACCACACTGGCCTCCTCTCGTGGAATCGCCTGGTTCCCTCCAACTCTCCATAAGGGCGACACAGAGTCCACTGGAAACTTACAAAACACCGCGCCAGCTTTCCCAATTCATCGTGGAAGGGTAAGTTCATGTTCTGTGCAGTCAAGGGGGCGACAAGCTGCTAACAGGGTGCGTGTGCGTGTATCTACGGATTTGTGCCTATTTATATAATCTGTGAGCATATTCTTTATTTTTACTGCCTGCCTTGCTCAGACTGCAGACAGTACGAAGATCATCAGCGGCCTCCTAAATTATAGATTGGTGCACCAAGTACACTGTGTCACTCATTAGCTACATCATCTCGCAGCTCCGCACAACAATAAATTAAGTAACACCATCACTGCGGGGAAATTAGGTGAGTAATTCTCACATTAAACTAAAAAGTTTGGGAAGCCTTTCGTCTCTTCCGGGCTGCTCCTAAGACCATACAGCACCAAGAACAGACAAAAGACAGGACTCTAAATTCCAAGGGTGCCATTCTTCAGAGCAAGTTAGGTGTGGTTTACATTAAAAATAGAACAGGCTCCCGCAAACAGACTTGTATTTATATAGAATGTTGCGACAACTGTCATTTTACATTAGTCAGAGAAATCCCACAGGACCGGTGTAAGTATTAAATGTGGCAATTTTTTTTGTTTACCGACAAAACATAATAAAAAGAACACAGCCTCCTGGATGGCATTCTGGGTGATTTTTTTTTCCTCTTTCCCTGAAGTCATTCATAAAATAAACATGTGTTCCCAGTCCTGGCCGGGCTTCTTTATGAGCGCCTCCTGACAGTGAACTAGGAATGATGGGCAGAGTGGGCCCCCCGCCCCGAGACCCGAGACCAGCAGCTCCCACCCCAGGCTGTCTCGCTGCCTTTCCATTTGTCGTCCAAACAGCAACCACAAAGCACCGTTCCAGCATCTTCCTTGAATCATGTAGTAAGGACGGAGTTACGGGGTTTCGGAAGGGACATTTACAATGTGGGGAAAGCCAGGCTTTCTGCACAGATGAGTAGGGGAGAGGCATCTACATCATGAATCCCAGATAGCTCGCGATGTGCTTCTTGCTGAGTATGGAGACCTCCGAAAGCTCCCTGTGGAGCCACGCGGACAAGAGAAGGAAGGGCTGGGGGTGGGAAGCTGCTCGCGTGAAGCTGGACAGCCACCTGCCCAATCTGTTGCAGGTGAGAGGACCAAAGAGTGAGGAGGCTGGGAGGGACTGCTTACTGCCACGTGAGGTCACCTCTGGTCTTGCCGGGCACACGGTCAGCTCCCTCTGGCCGGTTCTCCAAGGGTGCGCTTAGCAGAGGTTCCCAAAGCATGGTCCGGGCTCCCACACTGTCCTCACAATCCCCCTGAGGCAAGATTCACCTCCAGTGGCAGCAGCGTTTTCCAGAGGCTGCATGACACAGTGATGAGGTGCTCTGACAGCTCATGGGATGGACAATGCTCTGGACCCTTCTATTTTAAAATTCCTCCAGTTTTAACTCAAAGACAGTGAATATTGATAGAAGTAACCCCCATAATCTAAAGCTCCCCGAGATCCTCGCTGAGTTCTAAGAGTGACATATGGATCAATGGATCAGAATAGAGAGCCCAGAAATGAACCCACAAACTTTTGTTCAATTAATCTTTGACAAAGGAGGCAAGAATTTACAATGGAATAAAGACAGTCTCTTCAGTAAATGGTGTTGGGAAAACTAAAGAGCTGCATGTAAATCAATAAAGCTAGAACACTCCCTCACAGCATACACAAAAATAAACTCAAAATGGATTAAAGACTTAAACATAAGACAAGACACAATAAACCTCCCAGAAGAAAACATAGGCAAAACATTATCTGACATACATCTCAGCAATGGTCTCCTAGGGCAGTCTACCCAAGAAATAGAAATAAAAGCAAAAATAAACAAATGGGACCTAATTAAACTTACAAGCTTTTGCACAGCAAAGGAAACCATAAGCAAAATAAAACAACAACCTACAGAATGGGAGAAAATATTTGCAAAAGATGAAACTGACAAAGGCTTGATCTCCAGAATATATGAACAGCTCATACAACAATAGGAAAAAAACAGATAACCCAGTCCAAAAATGGGCAGGAGACCTAAACAAGCAGTTCTCCAGGGAAGACATACAAATGACCAATAGGCACATGAAAATATGCTTAGTATCACTAATTATCAGAGAAATGCAAATCAAAACTACAATGAGGTATCAGCTCACACCAGTCAGAATGACCGTCATTCAAAAGTCCACAAATGATAAATGCTGGAGAGGGTACGGAGAAAAGGGAACCCTCCTACACCGCTGGTGGGAATGCAGTTTGGTGCAACCATTGTGGAAAACAGTATGGAGATTCCTCAGAAGACTGAAAAGAGACTTACCATATGACCCAGCAATTCCACACCTGGGCATATATCCAGAAGAAACCTTAATTCAAAAAGACACCTGCACCCCAATGTTCATAGCAGCACTATTTACAATAGCCAAGATATGGAAACAACTTAAATGTCCATCAACAAATGACTGGATAAAGAAGCTGTGGTGTATTTATACAGTGGAATACTATTCAGCCATAAAAACCTACAACATAACGCCATTTGCAGCAACATGGATGTCCTTGGAGAATGTCATTCTAAGTGAAGTTAGCCAGAAAGAGAAAGAAAAATACTATATGATATCACTCATACGTGGAATCAAAAAAAAAAAAAAAGAAGACAAATGAACTTAAACATAAAACAGAAACAGACTCACAGACATAGAATACAAACTTGTGATTGCCAGGGGGTAGGGGCTGGGAAGGGACAGACTGGGAGTTCGAGATTTGTAGATACTGACAGGCATATATAGTATAGATAAGCAAGTTTATACTGTATAGCACAGGGAAATATATTCGAGATCTTGTAGTAGCTCACGGTGAAAAAGAATATGAAAATGAACACATGTATATTCATGTATGACTGAAAAATTGTGCTGTGCACCAGAAATTGACACAACATTGGAAACCGACTATAACTCAACAACAACAAAAAAGAGGGAGCTGTTTGAGGACCACTGCTGTTGTCAGGGGGCACCGGCTGAACCAGCTTGGCTGGCATCGGGGGGCCTCGCAGAATTTTAACTCTGACCTCATGAGCCAAACGTGCTCTGCCTGCCAAATCCAAACCTGCCTTTGGCAGGTGCTTGTTTGCGTGACCACCCTGGCCTCTTCCCTCAGCCTCTGGCCGAGGGGACAAACACAGCCCCTGCCTGGCCAGCCTGGTCTGTACGGCCAAGTCCTTACATCAAAGAGAGAGAATAAACATAACGAAGCCTCTTGCTATTTAATATTTTTCTCTTTTAGCTTAACAGCCAATTAGTCCAAGTAAATGTGACTGAATCATTGCTTTGCACTTTCTACTGCATATTCACTTGTCCTGAGTGATGTCTTTGTTAGAATTCAGGTGCGCAAGATTGGGGTCATCTTAAATTTGCAAGGAAAGACCTGATTCAATGAGGCAAAATGCTCACCTCCTGTTGGGGTCACACGCAGGCACTACTGGTTGCACCTCAGGTGTCAACTCATGTCTGGGACCAGGGGGCCCTCAGAAGAGAGTGCACACCTCACCTCCCAGCCCAGGCGGAGGATGCCAAGGGACCAAGGGAGCTTGGGGCGGGGGGGCCTGCCTCTTCTGCACAGGCAGCTGCACCACGGGCCTCCTCCTGCAGGCATGGGTGTTCCTACTACCACCAGCCATGTGGCTGTGAGCTGGCCACCTGGTGTCTGGGGTCCTTGGTCATGTCACTGTAAAACGGGGATGAGACACCTACCTCTGGGGGCTGCTCTGAGGAGGAGAGGAGATCTCATGAGCCACCTCAGCCTCGCACCTGACAAACACTTGGTGCTCAGTCCACACGCGTCCCTCTCCTTCCCTCCCGGCAGTAATGGCCCAAGGCTGACCCTCATCACCTCCAGTCCTACCTCCCTGCCTGCCCCCTGCCTGGAAGCTGGAAGAGAAAGCATAGCGGGGAGGGGAGGGCAGGGCTGGGACACCCCCCACCAACAGCCTAAAACCATTCGTCATGACTGTCACCTCGGAGCATGATCACACATCCTTTTGTACTGCCTGTATTTTCATCAGGGGTGTGTGTAGTTTCACAATAATAAAAAGGAAAACTCACCTTCATATTGCAATAATCATCATTAAATGAGATTTCATTTCATTGTCTATTTAAAAAAATCTTTTTGTGGGGGAGGTTATTTATTTGTTTGTTTCTTTGTTTATTTTTAGAAGAGGTACTGGGGATTGAACCCAGGACCCCATGCATGCTAAGCACACGCTCTACCACTGAGCTGTATCCTCCCCACCATCATTGTCTATTAGAGGGATATTTCTGCAAGCCTTTGCCTTATAGAACTTCAGGAGCAATGAATTTGGGGTTGCACATGGAAGAGATGGTGCATCACTTCTGTAATCAAAGCCCCCCAACCCCGCATCCCAGTACCACCCCACACATACGGTGTATTTGTTAGAAAGACTTTTCCTGGATTTTGGTTCTCAGCTTTCAGGGCAAGATGGACGTCTCAGCCCCTTCATCTCTCAGGTTTATGATTCTAGAGAGATTAGCCAAGGTAGAAACATGAAAGGTGCTTTCCAACTGAGAAAATTAAAGCCTGAGAGCAAAACTTTATTGCTCAAAGGTAGAACAACTTGGCATAAAGTGGGAAAAAATTTTTTAAAGCAATCTGAGAATCTCTTGGTTCTAAATTTAGTTTAAAATTTTCAAAGTTCTTTCCATAAATGGAAACAGGTCTTACATGAAAGGGAAAAATAATTAATTATGAATGCAACTGCAATGTACTAACTATTAAAAATATTAGATTTAATTATTTAGACAACATTTAGTCACAGTTTATGTTCACCTAGGGAAAGAGATTTTAAAACCCCAATATAATTAGAAATTACATTAAGTTATTAATTTAGAGTTTGAGATTTTTTTCAAGATGTTACTTGAGCTTGTTGGATTTAATACCTCTGCAGCCTAGATTATGGGGAAGATAATCACACTGCTTGGATTTTAAGGGCATATTCGGAAAGGCTGGAGATGCATTAAGTGCAGTTAAGGGCACTTTGATTCTATCTCTGGTGCAGCTTTTGGAGCACAAGGTCATAAGAAAACATCACCAAGCACAAGAGGAAACAGTCTTCTATCAGCAAGAACCAGCATAGACCAAAAAAGTTAAGAATCAGAACTGCAAAGACTCAGATATTGTGATGATCAGAAATGGAATCTAAAATTAGTTTGTTTAATTTGTTTAAAAAAAGAGAAGGAAGAAAAGTAGGAGGAGGAAACAAGAGAATCTCAAAACTGACTAGGTGAATTTGAAGATAAAGGAAAACAGAACTTCTTGAAATAAAAATACAGTAATTAAAATTTTGAAACTCTATGTAAAGGAAATATTAGACAGTCACAGAGTGACGCTTGATATTACTAACAAGGCAAACAGTCAGGGAAAAATGTTGGAAAAGATGAATTAGAGGTAAAGATGGGGAGAGTAGGAGGCACTACACATGGTCTTGAGTTCAAGAGTGAGAAAGGAGGATAAGCCTGCAGGGATAACTCCATTTTTCTGAGTTTGCTTTTTTTTTAGAACTTGGAAGTTCTGAAAGGCATCAAGCCATCTATAGATTCAAGAAGCCCAATGAATCCCTATCAGAGGAAGCAAAAACAAGCCCTTGCCTGGTCCACTGTAGTGAAAACGCAGAACACAGAGATAAAGAAGCCACCTCAACTGCAGTCAGAAGGGAAATGACAATTAGAGCGAAAGCGGATTTCTCCACTGCAGCAATAAGTCCCAGGAGACGTTGGCTGAGATTTTCATGTGCTGAGAGAAAATAACTGTCAACCGAAGATCGCGTATCCAACAGAACAATCTTCCAAGAAGGAGGATGCAATGAAGATGTTTACAGCAATGGAGCAAAAACAAAACCTGAGCGTTCACTACCAATAAGGCTCTCTTAGGAAGCTTCTCAAGGATGTACTTCAGGAAGAGGGAAATGATCCCAAAAGGAAAGCGAAAGACTCGAGACTGAGCAGTGAGAAAGGAGGTGGTAAAATTGAGGGTAAATACAGGGGGTCCCTCCTCCCGTAAACAAGCCCTGCTCCTTCTCACCTACTCAGGGACATTCCTTCAGCAGTTCTCCCCCTCTGTCCCCCATGTTATCAATATTTCATTTCTTTGGGTGTTTTTAAATTAAAATTTTGTTTTTATCTTTTCCCTTAACAGAGGCACTGGGGATTGAACCTAGGACCTCAAGCATGCCAAGCACATGCTCTACCACTGAGCTATAGCCCCACCCCCCATTTTACCAATATTTCAGTGTCTACCAGATCACTCCCATTTGTATCCAAACATGCTGTTATTTCTTCCATTAAAAAAAAAATCTTGTCCCCATGTCTCCAACAGCTACGACCTCATTCTTTTGCTTTCCTTTGCAGTTATCCCTAAAAACAGCCACCTTCACTCCCTGCCTCCTGTTTCTCCCCTCCTAGTCTCTCTTCGATCAACTCCAAATAGCATTTCTCCCCCAACATCCCACCAAAGCTATTCTTGACAATGACCTCCTCAGAGCTGAACCCAGTGGTCAATGCTCAGTCCCCTGGAATGTGGCCTGGAAGTGGCATTTCACCCCTTCCTCCTTGATACTCTTAGTTCCTTGCCATCAGAACCCCACCCTCCTCTAGGTCCCTCCCCACTGTGTGGTCTTCTCCTCCTGCTCTCCTATAGCTGGTCTTCCCTGATGAGCCTCGGGGATGATCCTGCTGTTCTTTCTCATTCTCTCCCTCATTGAGTTAGTTTCCTAGGCTGATTGCATGGTTCTGGAGCCTACAAGTCTGAATTCAAGGTGTTGGCAGGGCCATGCTCTCTCTGAAGACTTAAGGGAGAATCCTTCCTTACTGCTTCTCAGTTTCTGGCAATTCTAGATGTACCTTTGCTTGAAGCTGCATCATTCCAAGCTTTGTCCCATCATGTCATGCCCTTCTCCCCTATGTGTCCATATCCAATTTTTCTTCTCTTATAAGGACAACAATCATATTGGCTTTAGGGCCCACCCTAATTCAATATGACCTCATCTTAATTTGATTATGTCTGAAAAGGCTCTATTTTCAAATAAGGACATGTTCATAGATGCTGGGGTTAGGACTTGAATGCGTACAATCTCATGACAAGAAATGCCACCTCTGTGCTGATGACACACACATTTATATTTCTGGCATGGACTTTTCCCCCAGCCCTCCCAAAGGCAGCTCTCTGGGCATCTCTTGTTACGTGATTTTTATGTAACCTTGCATTTTCTTCTTTAAAGAAGGCTCTTAAAATTGTATAAGCTTCAAGTCCACAGAACCTAGATCTACCTTTGAAACTCTAGACTTGGGTTTCCAACTGCCTATCTGAATTTTGACACAACTCAAATTCAGTGTACCTGAAACAGAACTGCCATTCTTCCCCCCAAACCTTCTCCTCCTCCAGCTTCCCCACCTCAGTTGATGGTCACTCCATTCTTCCAGTTGCTCAGGACAAGAACACTCAGGAACATGCTTGATTCTACCGAATACCTGATCCTTGAGGAAATCATTTGTGCCACCTTCAGACTACACCCAGCATTGGGCTCCTTATCACCATCTATCTACCTGGCTACATCTGGACCCAAGTCAGCATCACACCTTGCCTAGATTACTACATCAGCTTCCTAACTGGTCGCCCCATGCAATGGGATGGATGTTTATGTCCCCAACCCCTGCAAATTCATATACTGAAACCCTAAGCCCCAGTGTGATGGTGTTAGGAGGTAGGGCCTTTGGGAGGCGATTAGGTCATGAAGGTGGATCCCTCATGAACGGGACTGGTAAAGGGACCCCAGAGATCTCTCTCACTCTGTTTCCACCTTGTGATGATACAACAAGAAGTCAGCAGTGTGCAACCTGGAAGAGGAGTCCCACAGAACCCAACCATGATGATACCCTAATCTTGAACTTCCAGCCTCCAGAACGGCGAGAAAGAAACGTTTGTTGTTTAAAATCCAGCCAGTCCATGGTCTTTTGCTACAGCAGCTCTACTAACAAAGACACCCTATGTTGAGTCTCCTTTCTCCACCCGTGGTCTGTTCTCAACACAGCGGTGAGAGGGAGACTAAAAATATAAGGCAGATCCCATTGCTGTTATGCACAAAGCCCTCCAGCGCTCGCCACCACTCTCAGGGTGGAAGCAGAAGCCCTCACTAGACACAGCCTGCAGGCCCTTTGGAGCCTGGCCTCTACCCCCTCTCTGCTCTCATTCCCTCACCCAGTCTCCCCAGCCACACTGGCCTCTGTGCTGTCTTTGAACATGCCACGCATGCGCCCACCTTAACATTCTGCACGGCCGTCCCTCCTCCATGTTCCCGCCAGGTGGAAGTGGCCCCCTCCCCACTCCCTCTAGCCCTCACTCAGATCTCACCCCCTCACCCACAGAAAATTGCAACTTGCCCCCTCAGCCTCCCTCATCCTGTTCTACTATTTTCTCATAGTAGTCATCCCTTTCCAACATCTTACAAAATTTACTCATGGATTATGTTTCTTGTTTAGAACCTGTCACCCCTCCAGCAGAATACAAAGTCCACGAGGGTAGAGACCTTTGTCTGTCCCACTCATGGTGTATCCCAAGTGCCTACCACAGCACCTGGCACATCATAGTCAGTAAATACCTGTGGAAGGAAAGAATGAAACTACTAACTGTGAAAAAGATCAGGACAATGATATCTGTTTTGTAGGCTATAAAAAAATCAAGACACAATCAGCATCTTCACGGCAAGCACCTATTAGTCGGATGGGGAGGGTCTGGGTGGGGATTGGTCATGTTCAAGTTCCTTGTGTTGTCCCTTGTATTGTTTGAGGTGACGGTCAAACAGGTGATTACCTTTAGACTCTGTTAAGTTAAACATCTATGTCAAAACTTCTAAAGTAACCATAAAAAGATAGAAATAAGGGAGACAACTTCCAAACCATAGAAAAAAAATTTTAAATGGAAATGGGAAAAACACAAAGCTCAGGCAATTGAAAACGTGGCAAGAAAAGAGAAAAAACAGAAGAATCACACACAAAACCCCAGAACAGATGGACAGTATTAGATGGTAAAAATCAATTCAAACTGATCGATAATCATAGCCAATATAGACAGACTCAGTTCATAAGGTAAAGAAGAGATGGTCAGCCTGGGCTAAGAATACAGTCTTTCTACACACTCTTTAAACCTCGCATCACTAAAGCATAAGGAAATAAACTGCTGCGGGCAAAAGATGGAAAGAGATACACCAAGTGCTAATCAAGAAAACAGAAAAAATAGACTTTAAGGCCAAAGAATTACTAGAGATAAAGAGGATTGCTACATATTGATAAAATATTCAACTCAAGAGGGAGATTCAATTCCTGAGAAGGTGCACTTGGGGCAAAGCTCTGAAGGAGCAAACCATGTGGCTATCTGGAGTAAGAATTTTCTAGGATTTCTATTATGGAAGCCTTCACCCTCCCCATATATTTGGGAACTTAAGATACTCCAGACAAGCCATGAATTTTACAGAAGAAATAAAAGTGAAAATCAAACAATATGCTGAACTAAGTGGCAGTGGCAATGCTTCTGAGTAAAACCTACGGGTGCACCTAAAATAGCACTTAAAGAAAAAAAAATCATAGACCTCAAGGGCTGTTTTTTAAAAAAATTGAAGAAGGGCTGGAAAATAATAAGCTAATTAACGGAGAAAAATTAAAAAGTAAAATCAAAGAGAAAAATTGAATCATCACAAAGAAAGAAAAAATACAGACTAGAACTGAAATTAGGAAGTGGAAAATAAGCACACAATACAGAGGATCAATGAAGCCGAAAGTTGATTCTTTGAAAAATCTAATATTGACAAACCTCTGGCAATTTTTATCAAGAGAAAAGGAGGGAATACATTTAAGCGATATTAGGAGCAAAAAAGGGAAAAAAAGTTCAGATGAAACAAGGATTAAAGAGATAGGAGAATGTTATAAACACTTGTATGCCACCTAGTTTGAACTCAGGTGAAATGGATGAATCACTAGAAAAATGCAAATAACGAAGTGTGACTCAAAAAGAAACAGAAAGGGGCTCTACCATTTATATTCCCCCAGCAGTGTGCAAGTGGTCCAGTTGGGATGATGGGCTGGCATGGCTGTTGCCCCTGACGCTCTGCAGCTGGGACAGACAAACAACTGCCTGCAGGCAGCCTCCTGCATTTGTGAATAAAGTTTTATTGGCACACGGCCATACCCATTCACTTGCTCACATCTATGGCTGCTTTCACAAAGGGAGAGTTGAGGAGCTGCAGCGGAGACCGACTGTGTGGCCTGCAGGCTTAAAATATTTCCTATCTGTCCCTTTAAGGGAAAGTTTTCTGACCCCTGCTTTACAGGAAGGTAATGAAAAACTGAGGGCAAGCAATATGTGATTGAAAGCCAGATATGAAAGCCAGAGAGCCTTCCAGTTGCAGGGCAGACTGAACCTAGGATCTAACAGAGAAGTGACAAAACTGCAGACCAGGTTACGTGCCCAGCAATGCTCGCTCGTGCTACCAGGGCCAGGGACCAAGCAGGGAAAGTTGGAAACCCTGACACACGGAATGGAAGCATCCAGATGCCCCCAAAGATTTTGGTTCCCCAAGACAACTCGAAACCTTCCAAGCCTGCAGAAGTGCCCCCTCCTCCCTTCCCCCTGCCCCCTAGCTAGGGAAGAGCCAGCACCTCCTCTGTGCTGGAAACGAATGCAGAGGCCTCAACTCAGGAAACGTTCATCCCCACTTCCCCTACTAAATATCGGGGTAAGTAACAGCATAACCCAGGGGGCATGTGCTGGCCTGACAAGAAAGGAAAGAGGCTGCACCCCGAAGGAGCTGCACGTCCCGGGCAAAGGTACCAGCAGGATGGGGGAGAGATTTGCGGGATGGATTCTGAGGGTGCTTGATCAAGGGAACCTGACGTAGAACTAAACAGTAAATAATGCCACGGAGCAGAGGGGCTCTCTGTTGAGATCTAACACTCTGGCCCTGACCCGAGGAGCTGGTGGAAACCCTCTGCTGGGGTGACTCCTAGAAATATGCAAAAAGAGAAGTTTAAGTGCCAGGAATGCCCTGGCGGTGGCAGAGGAAGGAATGGAAGGGCCAGGGAAAGCAGCAGACTACGGCCAGAACACCTGCTGGTAAGGATGCTCTGTGGGAAGGACCAGAGGACACGCTGTTCTCTGAGGTCACAAGGAATGTGCCAGTGAAAGGGAGCCAGCATCACTGCAAGGTTCAGTGGTGGCCATGCCTCTGCTGTAGCCAGGGCTGGAAGGCTGACAGAAGGAGAGGCTGATGGAGAACCTGGCTTGGTGATAGGATGCCAAGGCAGTAGAGGTGATAACGCTTAACCACCAGAAGCAGGGGTCACAATTACTGAAACAAGCAGCAAAGCCAGAGTGGCAGCCAAGGACTGCAGAGAGTTACAGAGAAGGTCATTAGAACACAGGGCAAGAGAGAGGGGCAGCTGGCAAGCTTGCTCAGCAGAAGTCAAGGATGGACGCCTGGGAAGCTGTGGGTAGAGCAGTTACCCCAATAAACAGTCACAATCCCTTACCCAATTTCTGGACCTGAGCCAATTTTTATGCCTGGAACTCACGGGAAGAAGAGATGGCCAGGTGCCAGAGAAAAAGGACTCTATGATTCCACAGCAAGTGTATATGCTGGGATGATTTTCCAAGCTCTTCCTACTGCCATTTATTTAAGTATCTGTGCACATACTGTGTATACCCAGAAATTCTGAGGACTGTTAGACACAGAGATGACTTGAGATTCAGAGTTTCCTGAGTGTCACAAACATACCCCTGTTACAATGGAGGCCTGGTAATAAATGGAATTCTGCCCAAAGTCTATTTACAGTGGGTTGGCTGGATCTGTGGCCAACCATTCCATCTGATGATCGTTTTCCCCATCCTCAAATGTATAATTAGAATTAACCTACTTGGCAGTTGTCACGCCCCATATTGGGTCCTTGATCTACGTGGTAAAATGAGGGAAGACCAAGTGGAAATCTCTGAAATTACTCCCTTCCCCATGCTAAGACGGAACACTGAGAACAATGTCGCTTCCCAGGGGAGGCAGAGATGAGTGCATCTTTAAGGATCTAAAGGAAGCAGGGGTGGTGGCCCCCACTACGTTGTCACTCAATTCAGCAGTATAGATCGTGCAGAAAACAGATGGATCCTGAAGGACGAGTGTAGACTGCTGCAAACTCATCTGAGTGGCAACCTCAGCACCCCACAGCTTCCATGCCAGATGCCTTTCCTAGAGCAGACTTCTTCATCCTCAGGTACATGTCATAGGTGATCTATTTGATGACTGTGTTCTATTCTACCTCAGCCTGAAAGATCAGAAAAAGTTTTCATTCACATGGAACACATAACAATATTCACTGACAACAATCAGAAACCAAGCAAACTGGGAATAGAAGACACTCCCTTAATTTGATTTAAAAAATACAAACCTCAGAGCAAATATTATAATTAGACGACTTATTGAAAGTCTTCCCTCTGGTATCGGGAGCAAAACATAGATGCCTTCAATCACCATTCCTATTTAATATTGCACTGGAGGTCCTACCCAGTGTAACAAGGCAAGAAAAAGAAACCAAAGGTGTAAAGATTATAAAGAAAGGAATAAAACACTCATTATTTGCAGATGACATGACTATGTATGTAGAAATACAAAGGTTTCAGATTAGCTATTAGACTGAATAAAAGAATTTAGCAAAGATGCTGAATACAGAATCAACACACATAAATGAAATGTACTTCTCTACATGAGCAGCTGTAAAATACAAAACATAAATTTTGAAAGATAAGATTTAGTGTAGCATCAAGAATATCCACTCCCTAGGAATAAATCTAACAAAAGATGCAAAAAACCTTTTTATTTTGTGTTAAGATCATTGAGGGCAAGGACCATAGTTTGCTTACTGTTGAATTTCCCCAGCACTTGGAATATGCCTGGGACATAATGGGTGCTCAATAATTACTTGCTGAATGAATGAATGAACAAACAAATACATATGTATCCACATTAAATTTTCCCTCGTTACTATACAGTACTCATCATTCCTCTAGATCTTTGTGCAAATGTCACTTCCTCAGATAACCCTTCTATCATTCCTGTACCACATTAGGTCCCCATGTTTTCATGACTTCTCTTTTGAACTTTCCACCACAATTGCACTTCAGTAATTAATTGTATAAGTGCTCAATGTCTATCTTCTGCACTAAAATGTAGATTCCATGAGGACAGGAAATGTACCTGGTATAAGAAATTGCCCCCCAAATATTCTTTAACTAATTTAATGAATCAACATTGCCTGCAATTCAATGAGGTCTTTGAGGCTGTTTAATGGTCCCTTTCCACTCATCCAGCACACGTGACTTCATGCTGCCTCCACCTTCCCCTAGTTTTCCCTGCCAGGTGCATCCTCACCAGTCACTGCTCATTCATTCATTCAACAAGTGTATTCTGAGACAGCTGCATGTGCCAGGCTCTGTGCCAGGATCTAGGGATGCAGCAGGAAAGAAGACCTACCGTACTTGAGGGCTGGCCTTTGCTGTTAGCGGGTGGGGCCGCTGCACAGTAGGAAAGATCTTGGCTACAGAAGAGAAGGGTCCTCCCTTTTTACAACATTTTGTGTAACCCCCCAAAATAGCTCAGGAAAAACACTCCTCCTCTCCTATTTGTCACACCCAATAATCCTCTCCCATGGAATTCCAATTTGGTGGCTCTCTCGGCTGAGTAGTCATGGAAGGAAACCCCATTAATACAGTCAGAGCTCGTACTGGTTGTGATTCATTTAATGCCAAAATGGAGGAGAAAAATCAATAATACTTATCTCTGGTCACATTACATTTTTCTTTAACCAAGGTAAGTGTCTCTCATAAATATCTCCCCAAAATGGTAGTGAAACTCACCGCTCTCCCCTTCCCCATTAAGTTTGCCCAATGTTGCGTTTCATTCAGGCTATGCCAAAGACCCCTCAGGAGAGGCTCCCAGCCAAGTTGTCACGGATCAAGTTCACATCCCTCAGTGAAGACTTGCCTGACGCACTCAACATGACAAAGCCAGGAAACTACGGGGCCACCTGGTGCAGCGCTGTGCTTCCCTGTGTTGCTGCAGTGCAATTTCTGCCTCATTGGGAGGAACACAGCCTGTCTTTGAGTAGCAGTAAATTCTGAGCAGGGAAGGCACTCCCTGGCACTGCCTGGGAGCACTGGGCTCTGACATCGACTTTGCAATAGATCTTATTCTTTTTCCTTTCAACCACGCTAGCCCCACAAAACTTCCCATTTCCCCAAGGCTTCCTCCCACATTATGACAGGCATGTGGTGCATTAGTCAGCAGGACCTTGGTGGTAGGAAGGGCCTCCATGAGCAAAGCTCTTCCCAGGGCTCTAAAAGGATCAAGGAATATGCCGAAAGCAGGCAAAGACAGAGAAAAATCAGTGATACTTAGCTCTGGTCACATTACCTTCTCCTTTAAGCAAAGTAAGCATCTCTTTAAAATACCCCCCAAAGGGTTGTGAACCCATCTGCCTCTGCCTCCCTGTTCAGTCACCCAGTGTTGTGCTCCCTTCAGGACACACCAGTCAACCACCCAGAAGAGGCTCCCAGCCGACCATCCACTAACCAAGAGCATGAGCACGGGTACGACGTCTGCCCTATGGATGTCATTCAGCTCAACTGCTTCCAGGCCTTTGCTGTCTCCTCCACCTCCTGTGTTTGAAAGCATCCAAGCATGACGAAGACACACCATCAAAGAGTTGTTTCCAGCTGATTAAAAAACCCCTGTGATTGGGCAGTATGGTAGACAGCAATGTGAACAAACCCGTACCAGTTTACTATGTGTCAGATGTGTTCTAAGTGCTTACATGAATTAATTCATTCAACCGTCAGTGATGCTGCTGTCATCCCATTTTGCAGATGAGGACAGGCTGCTACAGAGAGGTTAAGTAACTTCCTCAAATTCACACAGACCAATCTGAGGTTATTCACCCTTTCAATAGGCACAGTCAACAGGTAACCCGGCATCTCCAAGGTTCTAGGCCCCAGGCTAAGAGATGGGGACAGCAGAGTGAACGGCCGCTCTGAGGTCAGCTTTCATGCGCCAAACACCTCCTCAGAACCCACCTTGGCTCCTTTTCTCCTCTCACAGGCCTGTTGTTGTCCTTTCCCCATCACAGACTTTTCTTCGCTGTGTCCCCTGGGCAAAGGGGTCCTTCCCTTCTCCCAGGATCAGTCCCTGGCAGTGGGGTTGGGGAAGAGGGCCATGCTCCCCGTGGAAGGATGTATGTTCAGTTCCAGGAATGTGGCCTACATCTTGGTCATTGGTTTCTCTACCACCTCTCTCACCCTCAGTGATGGCACAGAATCTGTCACAGAGTTGGGCCCCACACAGCAGGCAAGTGAACAAACAATGTTCTTTCCCTCCTCCCAGTTCTTTCACATGCTGCTACTCCCTCAGGTGTTTTGGGGTAACCCTTACTCTTCCTTGAGTCTCATCTGAGAAGCCACCTCCTCTGAGAATTTTCCTGGTTCCCCCAGGAGGCCTGAGAGCAGCGTCCCCACATGTCCTCCCCTTCCTCACTGCAGTTATCCTGTTACAGCATTATCAGTTATGTGCCTGCCTCTTCTCTAACTGTGTGCTCCTTGAGAACAAGAGGCCATGACTTTCAGCTCTGCATCCCCCAGCCTAGCAGAATGTCTGACATGTAAATGTCTGCAACTGAATGAATAAACAGAATTGTTATTAATATTTAGATGTAATAGTGAAACCACCTAGAAAGGGGTCTATAAAAGACCAAAGTAACAACAATAGATAACACTTATTGAGTACTCACTGTGTATTAGATCTTATGCTAAATACTTCTCGGTGTTATCTCATTTAATCTTCAGGCACCATACCCAGACAAGAGTCCTGAGCTGACAACAGAGATAAGATGACTGCAGCTCCACATCCTGGACGTCCCCCTCTTGGGTGGCTCAGAGTCCTAGGATGTGGGGGTAGATCCAACATGAACCTTGGCCCCAAAATGCTCTGTAAGGCAACAGCTGCCAATGGCTTTCCAGGAGAAGCAATGACACTGAACTTTTAAGCATCTTCTCATTCACTCCTTGTGCTCAATGACACCCATCACTGACCTACAGGTCCAAAACCCCTTCAACATCCTCACCCCGGCCTCTCTTTCTCTGAATCTAATCATTCCTGTTATAGATGCCTCAAAGGCGTGTTTGCCCTTCAGCTAGAGAGAGGCCCAAGATGATTAAAACTTAGAGATTCTCTGTGGGACCTGGAAGAAGGGTTAGATTCCTGGGGGTCAGAGGCTGATACTATCAGATCTCAGAAGTACAGCAAAGTACTGGGGGTGCACCTGAACCTCATCCCCATAAATTTAGAATTGGGGGTGGGTAGAACTAGTTATACCCCACAAGTAGAAATTTGTAACTGTCAGAAATGTGAAAGATTTGTCCATAACACATGGAATCAGTTACCTAAATTGTGAAACCTGTCACAAATTCATTTATTCTATGATAATTTAAAAGAACAACTCTGTTTCTCACTGTTCCCTTTTTACTCCCCTCACAGCCTATTCATTCATTTGGTTAAGAATTTTGGGGGGCTAACACCTAAAAGACACCTGGGTTCCATGATTAAAAGAAACAACAGTGCCCTATCTGGAAACTGTGGTTGAGAACCATGGACAGCGCCACAAATTGTGCTTGAGGACCATGGACAGCGCACAGTACTCTGTGCATAGGCCAATCTCCCAGTTCCCTGTCTCGTACTGGGAACCGTAATCTTTGACCCAGACAGGGTTCTGTCCAAAGCAGCACCAGCATCTGCCACCCTCTCCAGAGCTGGCACGTAAGGAGCTGCTGTTGGGAATGCCTTCTATTGAAACATTCTGGCTTCTAGTACAGGAACAGCTGCCATGCACGTGGAGAGAAAGATTCATGGGGCTCCCAACTAGAGAACAGCACCGGGGGACACAAGGAACTAGAAGGTAGATACCAGGTCTGTGTGAGACCTTGCCAGGAACCCCGCTGTCCAGCCCTGGGGATGGATCCCTCCCAAGGGAACAAAATTTCCGTCCTTACAATAATCCCCTCTCAGGAGTATTGGGGTCAGTTGCCCAGCCTGCCCTGAGTGGGAGTTCAGATTCCTGACCCAAAAATGCCTTCAGGACACAGAATACTTTAAGTGATCCTTGGATGCCTCCGACAGCTCTCTCCCCTCATATGACATGGTGCCCGGCTTCCTAACTGCCCATCCAAGGATGACGGATGGCTACAGCTAAGCAGCAAACTTTCCCAGCTTGCCTTCCTGCTCTTTCAAATTTACTGTCCCCCCACACATTTCTTCCCTAGTACATCAGGTTAAATTTATAAATAAAATTGTAAGGACATCTAAGACTCTTGAGGGCAATTTGATAATATGTATCAAAATTTGATACATATTTTGATAATATATACCCAAATGAGCCTACTCAAACTCTAGTTATAATCAGGTGGAGTAAATATGATGTCATCTCCTTCTTTTCTAGGAAATCATCCCCAAACACTAAGGAGAATAAGAGAAATACAAACTCTAAGCTTGATATCCAGAAAGTATCTCTACTCTCCTATAACAATGTCTCAAGAAGGGCTACCCAATGCAATAAGGTCCAACAGGGTTATGGGAAGATGCTTAAAGAGGATTAGGCAACGGCAGATCAGGCAAAGCCTGCAGAGCTCAGCTCATCACAGCAGAGAGCATATGCCCTCAGGTACAAAACCAGCACACTTGTGTTGGGACAATGGAAACAAGATACATACACAGACTGGCAGCAGAGAACTGCCAGCATTCAAGGCTGGTCCAGAGAATTAGATGTGAGAGAGGGTCACAGAAGAGGCTAGAAGAGACTGAATTGGTAGCATCCCTGCAGCTGCTTATTGCTTTTGGCTGCGAGAAGTAAATGTTCACAGAAACATTCAACTCCGTGTGGTAAGAACCTTGACTGTGATTCAAGGAAAATTCCTGCTAGCCAGAAACACGCCCAGGACCATTCTCCCTTGGAAAATGTCTTCAAAGAAAGACACGGAATAACAAGAAAGGGACCAAACTCAAACAATTACAAATATTTTTTTAAGTAGGAGCAAAATAGAAATAAATGAATTTAGAATATTCACCAGAAAACTGTCATGAAGCCACTAAAAATTGTTGAAAACATTACCACGAGCTCAAAAAAATTAATAAGACAAATGCCTCTTTAAAACAAAAACCCGAAGAAGAGATACAAAAGCTCAGGGAAGGTACAGCATGGCATCAAACAGGAATAAATCAGGAGTAGGCAGAGCTCAGGAAAGAAGTAGAAAAGCAAAATAGAGCCACTAAAGACATGAAGTTGTACTGGAAGCAGACCAAAGGAGAGCAGACCTGCTGAAAAGACAGTAAAGCACAAAAAAGATGGCCTCTGGAAAGTGAGCAAAAGGGAATGGAATTAGTTCTGGTTCTGGGCAAGATGGAATGACCACACAAGGAAGCTATAAAGCCCAGACAGATGCCGGACAGCAACTCGAGGACTCAGAAGAGGAAATAGTAGCAGACAGACTGGGGAGGAAGAACCAGAATTAGAAGTGCTACAGAAGCAGCCTGGACCTACCCATCTTTCCTCATGCTTGAGCCCGGACTCGGGGCAGCCTGAAACCAGGAATGGGGCACTACCACACGGAAAGAGAGAGCTCAGGAAAGCCTATCTAATTGGAGCTCAAGAAGGAAGCAAAGGGAGCCTCTGATACTCAGAGAGAGGAAAGGAAATGCCCCCCCCTTTCTTCTTCCTGTTCCCTTATACCCCAGCCTCTAGGCAATACTGTGGTAGTGATGGCAGCAAAGGCAGGGCCCATAGGTGCCTGAAACCATGAGGGAAGATAAACTTTATCACCAGTGGGAAGATCTGTGGTCCCATGAGGGTGAGGCAAACCCTTGGTGCTTTTTTTCTCTCTCTCTGACCTATGGCTGTAGCCTTTGATGTGGATGGCCATCAGAGCTGCACAACAGAGCAAGGTTAGGAAGGCCCCAGGTTTTGGGCCCAGGGAGATGGTGGAGATGGAGAATCCCATTAAGTTGTTCATGAATTCCTAGACTCACCCTCAAGCTCTGTACACATGGATCTCATCCAAAACAGCATGCCAAAGACTTTGAGAACTGAACTACTAGGTAGACTGTCCCACACTGACCACTGGACAGTGCACACACAGGACGGCTCCTGATAGGAAACAAAGTCAGTTCACAAAAAGTGGTTGGAACTTATAGCCTGAACCCAGCTGGGTTGATTGCCTGATAAAGCAAAAATATACAACATTCCCCTTGGGATTTAAACAAGATCCAGAGTCTTAAACCATAATAGTGGAAATGTACAAAATATAATCCAAAATTGACTGGTATAATAAGAACTAGAAAAATCTCAATTTTCATGGGAAAAGTTACATAGATGATGAAATTACCTGACAAAGACTTAAAAGAAGTTATTATAAAATTATACCTAGAAGTAAGGGTAAATGCTATTAAAATAAATAGAAGCATAGAAAGTACCAGAAAATAAATAGAGAATATGAAGAACTAAATTGAAATTTTAGAACTGAAAAGTAACATAAACCAGAACAGAAAACTCATTGGGTGGGTTAAATAGCAAAACAGAGGTTACAGAAAAAAAGAGTTAGTGATCTTGAAGATAGAAGAACTGGGATTATCTAATCTGAATGACAGAAAGGAAAAACATGAAAATAAACATAATCTCAGGGAACTGTAGGAAATACTAAAGGTCTACCTTTTGTGTCACTGAAGTCTCGGAACGAAATGAGAAAGACTGTGGTGCATAATATATGTATTTTAGTAAATAATGGCTGAAAATTCTCCAAATTTGGCAAAATCTATCAATGTACAGATTTGAGAAGCTGAATTAACTACAAACAGGATAAATCCAAGAGATTTATAATCAGACACACAATCAAACTGTTGACAAATAAAGACAAAGAAAAAAATATTGAAAGTGGCCAAATAAAAATGACAATTACTTATAGGGCAGGGGCCAGCAAAATCTGGCTCACTGTGGGTTTTGGTAAATAAAGTTTTATTGAAACATAACCATAACTAGCCCTTTATGTATTGTCTATAACTGCTTTAGTGTTACAACGGCAGACTTAAGTAGTTGTGCTATAAGCCATATGGTCAGCAAAGCCAAAAATATTTAATATCTGGCCCCTTGCAGAAAAAAAGTAGCTGACCCCTGTCATAGGAAACAGAAATTTGAATGATCCAGATTTCTCATCAGAAATCATGAAGACCTAAGTGAAATAACATGTTTTACATAATCAAATAAAGACCTAGCATCCCAATATTCTATATATAGCAAAAAAACACCCTTCAGGGATGAAGGAGAAATAAATTCAATATCAGATGAAGGAAAACCAGTTGAAGACAATTAGCTGCCAGCAGATCTGCTTTTAAAAAACTGCTTAAAAAAAAAAGTTCCTCAGATAGAAGGGAAATTATATACCAGGAGGAAATTTGAAACTTCAGTATTGAAGGGAGAGTAACAGTAATGGTAAACATCTGGGTAAATATAAAAGACCATTTTCCTCTTGAGTTCCTTAAAAATCTTTTGATGGTTGAAAGCAAAAATTATAATACTCTCTAGTGGGGTTTTCAATGTATGTAGATGTAGTACGTTAAAAAATTAAAATATAAAGAGAGGAGAAAAGGACCTATATGGTGGTAGGATTTTTATAGTCTACTTGAAATGGTAAAATATTGATTACAAGTAGATTGGTTCTAAGAAAGGTTAAAAATGTATATTGTGATCCACAGAGCAACCACTAAAAAACTATACAAAGAGACACAGTCAAAAAACACAACAGATAAAACAATATACAAAAAATTCAAATGACACAAAAGAAGGCAGGAAAAGGGAAACAAAAGGGCAAAATCATAAGAGACAAACAAAAATAATAATAAAACACATCAATAATTATATTAAATATGAATTGTTAAAATGGACAAATTTTAAAAAGGACATTGTCAGAATAGATAATAAAAAATAGGACCCACCAATATGTTGTTTACAAAAAACTCACTTCAGCTATAATGATATGGGCAGATTAAAAGTTAAAGGATGGACGAAGATATACTGTATATACACTAAGCAAAAGAAAGTTTGAGTGACTGTATTATATCAGAAAAAGTAGACTTCACAGCAAAGAGAATTATCAAGGATAAAGAGAAAGACTATGATAAAGGATCAATTCACCAAGAAGACATAAAAACCCCCAATGTGTATGCACCTAACAACAGAATGTCAAAATATATGAAGCAAAATCTGAAAGAACTGAAGGGGGAAATAGGCAAATAGACAACTCCAGTGGGAGACTTCAATACTTTTCTCTCACTAATAAACAGAATGAGCAGACAGAAAATCAACAAGAACATTAATAAAAACTAAATAACACATCAGCCAACTGAATCTAATTGATATTTAGAGAACATTCTACCCAACAACATCAGAACCTACATTCTGTTCAGGTGTACAGGGAATACTCACCAACAATGACCTCATGTTGGGTCATAAGACAAACCTTAAAAAGTAAAAGAACTGAAATAAAACTAAGTATGTTCCCTGATGGTAAGGGATTTAAGCCAGAAATCAATAAGAAACCGTAACAGGAACATCTCCAAATACTTGGAAGTTAAAAAGAAAACTCCTCTAAACAATCCACAGGTAAAGGGAAAGTCTCAAGAGGAATTAGAAAATATTTTCAATTAAATAAATGATTAAAACATAGCATATGAAAATCTGCAGGATGCCGCTAAAGCAGTACTTAAAGAGAAATATATAGCATTAAATAAATGCTTATAGTAGAAAAAAAGAAAGTTCTCAAATCAGTAATACAAGCTTCTACCTTAAGAAACCAGAAAAGTCAGAGCAAATTAAACCAAAGTAGGCCAAAAAAGGGAGATAATAAATATGAGCATGAATTACAAATGAAATTAAAAACAGGAAAACAATAGAGAAAATCAACTAAAGCAAAACCTGGTTTATTAAAAGATAAATAAAAGTAATAAAACTCTTGCAAACTTGACAAAGAAGGAAGATAAAAATTACCTATATCAGGAATGAGATAAGAAATAGATAACTTGAATAATTCTATATCTACTAAATAAATTGAATTGGTAGTTTAAAACCTCTGAAAAAGAACTCCCTAGGCCTAGATGGTTTCACTGGCAAATTCTACCACACATTTAAACATGAAATAATGTTGATTCTACACAATCTCCTCTTGAAAATAAAATAGGAGAGACCACTCCTCAACTCATTTTATAAGACCAGCACAGCACTACCTTGATAACAAAACCAGACAAAGGTAGTACAAGAAAGGAAACTTCTCATCAATGTCCCTTAGGAACACAGATGCAAAAACCCTCAATAGAATATTAGCAAATCAAATTCAGCAATGTGTAAAAAGGATAATATAACATGACCAGATGAATTTTATCCTGGGAATATAAAGCTGGTTCAATACCCATAAATCAATGTAATCCACTATATTAACAGTTTAAAGAAGAAAAGCCACATGATTATATCTATTGATGCAGAAATAACATTTGACAAAATTTAACATGCATTCATGAAAAAGGCTCAGCAAAACAGGAATAGAAAGGAACTTCCTCTCCTCAATGAAGGGCATTTATAAAAACCTACAACTAACATCATACTTAATGGTGAAAAACTGAAAGCTTTCCCTCTAAGACTGGGAACAACACAAGGATTCTCACAACTCTTACAACACCTATTCAGTATTATGTGAAAGTCCTAGCCAGTGCAATAAGGCAAAAAAAAAAAAAAAAAGTCATATAAATCAGAAAGGAAGAAGTAAAACTGTCACTATTTTCAAACAACCTTGTCACATAGAAAATCTCAGAAAAATACCCCCAAAATTAACACTCTTGGAGCTCAACTGAGCTAAACAAGCTCTCAGGTACAAGGTCAACACACAAAAATCAACTGTATTCCTATACACTAGCAATAAACAATTGGAAACCAAAACACAATTTTAAATATCATTTACAATAGTTCCAAACATTTGAAATACTTAGGTATAAATCTAACACATTTTTATAGGATCTGTATGTTGAAAACTACAAAATATTGGTGAAAGAAATCAAAGCAGGGGAGGGTATAGCCCAGTGGCAGAGTGTATGCCTAGCATGCACGAGGTTCTGGGCTCAATCCCCAGTAGCTCCATTAAAGATAAATAAATAAAACCTAATTAACGCCCTCCAAATTAAAAAAAATTTTTCATTAATTTAAAAAAGGAAATCAAAGCAGACTGAAATAAATGAAGATGTACCTCATAGTCACGGATTAGAAGAGTCAACATAGTAAAGATTTCAATTCTCCCCAAAAGGACGTAGAGATTGAATGAAATATCAATCAAAACCCAGCAGGAATTTTCATAGCTATAGACAAACTGATTCATAAACTTTTATCAAAGGCAAAGAGCTAGAATAAACAAAACAAGTTTGGAAAAGAAAAATCACATTGGAGAAATTTCATTATAGAATTTAAAAACTCATTTAAGCCTACAGTAATCAAGATAGTGTGGTATTGGTGAAATGATAGACATATGAATCAATGGGCAGAATATTAAGTCCAGAAATAGATCCTAATTGATTTTTGACAATGTGCAAATGCAATTCAATGGAGAAAGAATAGTTTTTTCAACAAGTGGTTTTGTAACAACTGGTAATCCATGTGAAAAAAAAAAGTGTCTTGACCTAAACCTTTATACAAAAATTAACTCAAAATGGATCCTAAATCTAGATGAAATATATAAAATCATATAATTTTAAGAAAGGAACATAGAGGGAAGTAATCGTGACCTAGGGCTAGGCAAAGATTTCCTAGACAAAACACCGAAAAGTAAGATGCACTTTAAAAATGATACATTGAATTTCATTGAAATTTAAAAACTTTTGTTCAGTGAAAGGCATTCTTAAGGTAATACAAAGTCAAGCTACAGGCTGGTTAAAAAAAATACTGGCAAATCACATTTCTGACTCAGAAAACACAATTAAAAATGGGCAAAAATCTTGAACAGAAGCCTCACTAAAGAGGCTATAGAAATGGAAAATACCATTTGAAAAGCTGTTCAACATCACCAGCCGTTAGAGAAGGGCAAATTAAAACTACAGTGAAGTACCAACATACATCTAGTAGAAGAACTGAAAAGAAAAAAAAAAAACAAGAAAAATGATTTCTCTGTTTCTTGTTAGATTAACCAAACATTTATCGTATCACACAACAATCTCACTCCTGGCTATTTACCCTAGAGAAATAAAAACATGTTCACACAAAAAACCTACACACAAAAGTTTGTGGCAGCTCTGTTCATAATCACCAAAAATGAGTTTATTCAGTGAATGGGTAAACAGCAGGGATACATCCACACAGTGGAATTCTACTGAGCATAATGACTTGGATGAATCATAGGGCATTAGGCAGAATGAAAGAAGCCAGTCTCAAAAGTTCCATCCTGTATAATTCCATCTATAAGACAGGGTTTCAGGGTGAGGTAAAGGTGTGACTCCAATGAAAATACCAGTCAGGGTTTGCTTTTAGGTCTGGATGCTCATTCTAAAGTTTATTAGAAAAATAAGCAAGCAAGAGTTGCCAAGAACATTTTGAAAGAGGTGAGTAATAATGGTGGACTTGTCCCATGAACATGGAAATGTATCGTACAAATACAATAATTAGGAATATAACTATAGCACATGAGTAAACAGACAAATGGTTGAAAAACTATAGACCATCCAAAAATAGACCCAAATACAATTGGAATTCCACCTATGACAGAGACAGCACATGCCCACCAGCAGATTAAAAACTGGATTAATCCAGTAAATAGTTTGGGGACACGAGTATCTCTCTCTAGGGGAGGAAAAACTGTATACTGACTTCGCTCCTTCTACCATAATAAATTTCAAATCAAAGATTTATATTAAGAGCAAGATAAAACCATTAAGTACTAGAATACATTTGGGGTGGGATTTTTTTTTTTTAATTTTGGAGTGAGAAAATGTTTTTTCACTCTGCCACTCACTTCTGGAATCCATCAAAGAAAAGACTAATAAATTGGACTACTTAAATTTTTTTTGAACAGGTAGGAAAAAAAGTTTTTAATCCAATAAAAACTTAGAAATTTAGAAAAAATGGACTTATTTCTATTACAGAAAAAGGACTAATTTCTGTAATATGTAGAGAACTTCTCTTCACCAATAAGAAAAAGACCAACAATCTAATACAGAATTTCATCTGTGAATACACAGACCACAGGAAAAGAAAGAATGCTCAACTTTCTTAGTAATAAGAGAAATACAAAGAAAAGCTGTAAGGTAACGACTTGTACACGCCAGAAACACACAAATGAAACAGTGAACACGATGTCTTGGTAAGACCGTGAGGAAACAAACCCTCTCATATGATGTTGCTCGGAATGTGATTTAAGTCAGCATCTATTCGTCGGCAGAGTGATGATTAAGTCAAGCGCGGTCCTTGCATTCTGTGGGATACCAGCTCCCAGCTCAAGGCCGTCTCCGTGCTGACGTAAAGGAAATCTTCTCCCCTGCAGTTCCACGGGGACCCCCGCTCTGTCAGCGCTTTGTTCTTGTGTCACCTTCTTAGTGGGTCTTTCCTGGTCTCCCATTTTAAAATTGCACCCACCTTCCTATGACTTTTTTCTGCTTTATTTTTCTTAATGATACACACCACCATCTGACACACTATAGATACTCTTCCATAATTTACTGTCTGTCTCTCCTCCCCAGGCTGTGTCAAAAGGGCTACTCCGCCGTCGGCACCCGGCACAACGCTAGGCACACAGTAGGTGCTCACAGCACTGCTTACTATGAATGAGGCGGCTCTATGTACTAACAGAAACCAGTCTGCAGGTTGTAGTGGGACACTGGACAAGCAGGACAACGGTGTGTGAAGTAGGCTACATTCGAGCAAGAGGAGAGAAAAGAAAAAATATCCTTTACCGGGAGGATCCGTGAAAACTGGTAACATGTGGGTGCCTGAGGAGCTGATGGAGGGCGGGGTGGGACGGTGGTTGGGGGAGGCACACATCTTCTACTGGGTAGTTTTTCACCTTTTCCATTCTTGTGTCATGTATTATTCCTCCAAAGTTTGCATGATTTATAGTTTAAAAATCCGTAACAATGTTAAAAATATGAACGTCCTCTAACCCACAACACCATCCCTAGAATTTAGTATCTTAAGTACATATAAAGATGTTCAAGGATAATCACAGAAGTGTGGACAGAAAAAATTCTGGAAACAACATTGCTATCCAATAGTCGGTTAAGTCTCTGCAACAAACCTGTATAGCTGTTAAAATGTATTTATTTGTGTTGATTTAAATAAAGCTCAAGGTATAGGGCTCGTTTAAAATGACCTTTTTTTTGAGTGTGTCTGAAACTGTGTGTTCACTGGATTAAGGAGGACTCTTTACTATCTATACATTTTTATACTGTTTGCATTTTTACAATAGATTACTTGTCGCATCAAAATCAAGACAATGAGAATATTTTCATGTTGGAGAAAATACAAGGTCTCTTTCATTCAAACCTTGCAGTGCTGAAGGCCCTGCTCTTCCACCAAGGAAGAAAGTGCTCTCACCATGATCTCAGCCATTAATTTGGGGCATAAGGCAGCAAGAAATCAAGTAATAATGAGTGTGGTTATAATAGTTAACATTTACTGCGTGCTTAATTTGTGCCAAGCCCGGCTCTAAATAAATGCGTTTATATACAGGCGCTCATAGAATTACCCCCAACAGCACCAAAAGGGAGGCGGGGATATGCCCCATTCACAGATGAGGAAGATGAGACACAGAGTTTGTTCAAAGTCATCCCAGCCCCCCCCCAACCCACCAGCCCCTGGGTCCCCTTCTCTCTGGGCATCACCACCCTGCACCACCACTACTTAATAATTTGTCTGTCTCCCCGAACAGACAATGCAAGTTTTCAAAGACTAACTCAACCGTGGATTTCCAGCTGATTGCCGCTCGGAAACACGGCAGGTGCAATTAAACCTATGTTTACTGAATCCATGTGAATGACAAACAAAGGAAAGGGCCCCAGCCAGGGCAGCCCAGCACCTGAGAGGGGGAAAGACCCTGAGGAAGGACTCCCGGGGGAGAAGCCCAACACGGACTCCAGGAAATAGCTGAAGTCCCCCTGCTCCCCCCAGTTTACGGCATGTGCCTACGGAACTACAAATCTTACAACTGCGGACATTATAGGTGCATACTTCATCGCTCTCAGCGTTGCGTATTTATAATTTAGCGGTGTGTAAAAATTTATAAAGGCACAACTAGTGGTTGGTTAATGACAGTCACTGTGGCAGCCCATATTTAGTGTATTTTTCATGTCACAAAAATCTGGCCTGGAACAGAATGCCACATGCATAAAACAGGTGATGGAAAGAGGGGGAAATGGGCTAGAGGCGTTATGACAAAAACGTTCCCAGACCCACAAAGGCTGCCCCCTCTGCTGTCAGTGGGAGGTGAGCTGCTCCAAAAAGGAGACGGAAGGGCAGATGCAGAGGGGGCCAGAATCTTCTCTCCATCAGTCTGACGCACGGAAGCCCACTGCCAGCCGGCTTCAAAGAGAAAAGCTTTCTGATTTCTGAGAATAATTAAGGTGCGAGACCCCAGAGGAAGCAGCCAATGCTGTTGCTGTATTGACAAATGCGTAATTTTATCTTGGACAGAGAAATCCCATGCCTTTCCAAAAGTGAGTCCTAAAATAGCTGCCTTTCAAGGACCAGCATCCTAATCGAGTTTTTATTCATCAGTGGCTGCGGATGAGTCAAAGCGAGTCCTGGAAGTTCACCCCCGAAGCCACGGCCCTCATCTCACAACTCATCAGTTCCAGGCATTGGACGACACAGGGCCGGGCCCAGGGGCTGGGAAAGCCTGCGGCCCAAGGTAGAGCTCAGAACAGCCCAGCTCCAATGGGGTGGGGATGGTGGAGGCCTGATGTCGCAGGAGATGAGAGCTGGCCCGGCAGCAGTGCTGCCCGGCTGTTCTCAGTAAAGAGGTCCAGAGGGAACGGTGTCTTTGCAGCAGACATCCCAGGAGCACGCCTCCCCGCCCCCAGTGCCCATCATCCCTGCCCTGCTCTCCAAAGATGATAAAAAGCTCTGGCATTTCCGGTCCTATCTACACTGTGGGGAAGAGGTGAGGGTTCTTCCAGGCAGATACCATTAAATCAATCCATCCGTGGGCTCCACACTGCCAGGCTCCTCTCAGGTCATCGGAGGGTCAGGCAGAGCCCAGCCTGCTGCCTGTCCAGGCTGAGAGGGACTCTCCCCAGACCCCACCTGGTGAACCCCCTACAGTTACCAACAAGGGCTGAGAAACCAGAAGACCCCCCCCCTCGTACTCCCCAAACACCAAGTCAAGGAATTTGATAAACACAGTCATCTATTTTCACTTAGCACAACAATTAAGGCAGATCCATATTTTTCAACCATCACCCTGAACAAGTCAAACCACACTACAAATCAAAAAAGAACAATTAAAACCTACACTTCACACAATACCACAGAGTAAGGCAATTACAAGGCACTTCTAATGAGCAATTTATGTAATTTTAAAAGTCAGACCCATAATATGCAAAGAACGCCTCAGTGAATTACTGCCAGCGACCAGCTGCACTTTGATCCTTGAGTCTGGCCCCTGCCCGCTGCGACTGCCCTGTCACCCTCTCCTCGTATTTCTGGGCCCTTGGATAATGGCCATGGAAGATTTTCTGCATAAGCTCAGACTGTGCCTCATACTTAGAAGGCACATTTAATACCGACTTGCATAAAGGATGGCGGGTAATTGCTGCTCGCATCCAGTGTGAGCACTGTAGCTCATCTATGATGTGCAATTTTGAAGCTATATTCTAGTAAGAGAACTTTACGACTTGCTGTCATGATAAATTAAAGTTTATGGCATAATGGAATTGATATTTACTTTGGGCGCAACACCGACCATTCAAATAAAGTTGCTCCCCAACCACTTCATACCAGGAGAGCTGGAAAATGTCGCCCACATTTGGGCATCGGATTCAAGACAACAGGACTTGAATTCATGCCTCCTTACTGTCTGCTGACGACGGACAACCTTTCACTTCTCCAGTTCAGTCTGTTTCTGTGCAGCTTTCTAGACAATTACTGCAGCTAAAAGCTCTGGCGTTGGGTGTGATGCGTTGGAAGGCGTCTGTTGAGCCGGCAGCACCAGCAGGGGTGGGGCGGGGGGGAGAGGAGGAGGAAGGGAGGGGGCTGATTCTGTGCCAGGGTCTGAGGGCGATGTCAGAGGCCTGAAGGCGGCCTCGGAAGAAGGAAAAGAACATTCTCTGAGTGAGTCCCTCTAATGCAGCTGTTCTCAGAAAGGCATTTGTGACTCATTGGACACTTGATCTGTCGCTTTAATGTGAAGGAAAAAATTTTTTTAAAAGAATACTATCTCAAATCTAAATTATGCAATGGCTGCTTGATACTAACATAAATATACAGCAAGCAATTCTCTTGATTTATTCTAAGTTAGAATTTACTGAAGGTGCAGGGGGCAGTTATCTCAGGTCTTAAGTGAGTGAGAACCACAGTCAGGTTTACCATGAAGCTCACAGCATTGAAGCTTCAGCTCCCCCCTAAACCATGCTGCACAGTCAGAGCCCTTCAAAGATGCCAGGCCTAACTTTGTGTTCATTATTTCGTATTTATACGGGATCCCCAAACTGTATCGGCTTCAGATCCCATAAAATTGGCAACTGCCCCGATCAGAAATAAAGTTACATTTCGAAGCAAAACAAAACAAACCCCTAAGAGGAGGGGGAAATCCTGTCCCCAGGTGGGGTTGGGACCTCTCAAGGTCCCTGGCACAGAATGTTCTGGATGGCGCACGTGGGGGCTGGGGTGGTGCTGCCTGAAGGTGATGGTGAGGGGTAGAGATGCAGGGCTTTATCTGAAGGATCCAGGCACCTGAGACACATGGGCAGCTTCTGAGTCAGGGGAGCCGCTGGCGAGGGTGAAATTGGAGGCTCTCCGAGCCTGAGTCATGCAGCAGCAGGAGGCAAGGTGCCCAGACTGTGAACAAGTGGAGAATTCCAGAGAAAGCGGGGATCAGTGCGGCGGGCCAGGCCACCCACCCTCCTCCCCTGCCTTAGTCCATATTGAGTCACAAGCAGGATTGTCATAAGTGGGGAGACCGCTGATAACGCTGTCATGGGAACAAAACGGAAGCTCTTGCCCAGAGGCTAAGATGATTTGAAGACTATTTCTAGATGTAAAAAGTGCCTTTAATAGAAAGTAATCAAGTCACTGTTTCATATACTGTTTTACTACAAAGAACAATTTTACTCTTGATTTTCTTAATGACCAATCCATGAACACACGGAATGGGCTGGATACATTCAGAACCCAAGTCTCTGTACCTCCAGCTCATATTTTGAAACAGAACTTTCAGATATTTTGAAGATGATGAACCAGGCCCAGAGAGGGGAAGGTACTTGCTTAAGGTCACACAGCAAGTCAGTGGAGAGGCAAGATGCAAACTCAAGACATCTGACTCTCTGACATTAGCCCCTTTGTTAAAGCCAGTGACCTCCTTCGGTCACTGCTGTAGGAGGATTACGCCAGCAGTGTATCCAGAACCCCTGAGCCTGGCTGGCAACGGAGCAGAGGGGAAGGGAGGCCCAAATACTAACTACTCAGGAGCGCCCGTCTTGAGTGCTTTGGTGTCCCTCAGCTCAGCACATTAGTCCAGACTCACCCATCTGTCTGCAGTGATCCCTGCGTGCATTTCTGAGGCCTTGGGTCAGGGATCTGGGAGCTTCAGAACCTAGCAAAAGGCCCAGCACATCTTAGGTGCTTAATAAAATTTTGCTAGATAAACAATTTGGTAAGTATCTATTACAGAACGTAGTGATAAATATATAAAAGATCCCCCAGATAGAAGTGATGAAATACACACAGACCCTGGTAACCCAGGGCGGGTCATTTGGGCACAAAGCTCTAAAACTTCTCCTGTAGCAAGTGACAGGAATCCTGAGCCTGCAGAGAAGGAATGCACCTGTGTAAACAGACTCCCAGGAGAGAGGGTGACATGCAGCAGGCCAGAGAGAGCTACAGGTTCTCGTTCAATTCGCAGTCAGAGAAAAGACAACTACTGTCCCCTCGTGCTGCAGGTCCATTCCTGGCAACCCCAGGGGCCCCGGGCAGAACCTGCCAGAGGCCTTTCTAGAGCGGAAAGTGTCCTTTATATAAGGAAGAGGGTAGCTGCCTTGCATGGGAGCACCCTGGGGAACCAGGCATCTCTGGGGAAGGCCGAAGAGGAACTCAGCCCCCATGGTTGCACCCAGGACCCTGCCATGCTTCCCTGGCTCTCGCCCTTCACTTCTCCTGCAGGAATTCCACCCAGCCCTCAGCTCTGGAGCTCTCTGTCCAACCACATCCCATTAAGTCTTCCCGGAGAACCCTTCCCTGGGAGTTCCCTGCAGACACCAGCCTAAAAGCACAACCACAGTCTTTATGATGGTCTTTGTTTATTTCAGATTACAAATTGTCTGACTTGATTTTATTTCAACAAAAGGACTGCTCTGTATCACACTACAAACACATAGAGAACTGTCACTGACAAGCTGATGATCTGGTGCAGGGGATGGGAAGAAACGGTCAACATTAAATCAAAGCAACTCGGCCTCCGGCCACAACGAAGTGACTGATGCTGGACCTGCCCCCCTGCTGGAAACAACCATAAAAAAAGATGAAAATATCTGAGGCTACTCTCTGCAGGCACTGGACAACAAGCAGTTCAGGACTGTGATCCTGTAAGAGGGAAAATACACAAGGTAAGCCCTTCATCTGCCAAGCTTTCTGGAACATTATGCAGGGAGATGGGGTCCAAGCTAGGCGTGACAGCATCCCTGATCAGGGAAGGCAAAAATCAGAGTTTGGGGCTGCTGAAGCAGATAGAATTTGCAGGTCTGGGCCCTGGAGAGAAGGAAGCTGTGTAGAAGGAAGTCTGAAGAAGTCTACTTGGAGGGTCCCTGGGGGCACCAGGTTGAAAGCAGAGCTGCCTGTAGGCAGGGCAAGACTCCAGTTGCTATAGCACTGAAAACTAGACAGAGATACTGGAGGCCATGCAGGGCTGGGGGACTTTCAAATTATGGCCCAGCTAGATGTGAGAACTCTCACTGGGTACCTGCAGCATTCACTTAAGACTCCAGAAAGTCCAGGTCTTTAGAGTAAGGACCGTGCCCTTGCATTAGTGGCAGAGCCTACAACAAAAGGCAAAACCAAAATACACCAACCCTAATAAACGAGTGAAACCAAGTCACCTGGCAGGACAAAAATCAACATGCTTTACAGAAAACAATACATTCCAGACTCTCTACAACATAAATTCTATAATGTCTAGAATATACCATGTTCATGGATTAAAATTGTTCTATGGATTTAATAATCATAACCTAAAAGAGCTTTTTTTATGCAAGGGGAATTGTTTTTTGCAAAATTAGGATCTTTCTGAATATATAGTTTTGCAATCTCTTTTCCCATTCGGTCCTCCATCCCCTCTCAGTCATATTCTCATCAGGCATTTGGCATAGCTCCCTCCTTCTTGGAAGTCCTCTTCACTTGGTCTCCAGGTCACCACACTTCCCTGGTTCTCCTCTGCCTCATGGGTACCTTAGTCTCCTTTTCTTCTGCAGGCTCTCCTTTTTCAGAGTGCTGGATGTTTCAAGTGTCATAGGCCTTCAGTCTTTGGCCATTTTCTCTTTTTCATACTCTCTTGATGGGTGGTAGGTAATTCATGGCTGATGCCTGCAAAAGTCTGTATCTCTAGTCTGACTCTGGACTTGTATATTCAGTAACCTGTCAACATTAACCCTTGGATGTTGTATTTTATGTGGCAAAACATACTTCTTGATTTTCTCCTGCAAACCTTCTCCTCTCCTATGATTCTCTATGTCAGTTATTGGCACCATGTTTCATCCAGTTTCTTAGGCTGTAAGTTGGGAAGTATCTTCATGTTTTTCTTTCCTGTTATCCTGCAACCAAGTTATCAAAGTGTTCTATCAACAACATCTTCAAAATGCATCCCATGTCAGCTCAATTCTCACCACCTCCACTGCTGCTAAAGTAAGTGAACCACCATCTCTCCTTGTCTGGAAGACTTAACAGTGGAGTGATGGTATAATGAGGTAGGTAAGGGGCAGAGGGACTGGAGCCAAACAGCACGAGCATCTGTAAACCCTGACACCCCCCCCCCCCCAGGCACTAGTTGCATAAACTTGGGCAAAATACTTACTCTCTCTGTGGCTCATTTTCCATCTGTAAGTGGAGTTCCTAAGAGGACCTACCTCACTCGGAAGACTGTACAAAAGACTTTGAGTCCAGCGTCCTAGAAGTCTCCCTCCCTTTGGCCCTTCTCACTTGCTCTGATGAAGCAGGCTGCTGTGTTGTGAGTGTGCTATGCAGAAGCCCACATGGCAGGGAACAGAGCTGCCAGCCAGCAAACAGCCAGTGAAGAATTGAAGCCCTTGGCCCAACAGCTCATGAGAAACTGAATTCTCCCAACAATCATGTGAGTGAGCTTGTAAGATCTGGGCCCGGTTAGACCTTAAGATGACCGCAGCCCTGGCCGTCACCCCGACTGCAGCCTTGGGAGAAATCCTAAGACGGAGGATCCAGCTAACCTGTGCCTGGACGCCCAGCCCACACACATGGTTAGGCAATAAACGTGGCTGTTGTAAGCCACTAAGTTCGGGAGTAATTTGTTACAGGAGATAGGTAACTAATACACCCCGCCTTCGCCAAGGCGCTGACCACCTCCTAGATTATATCTGTCCCTTGTCAGTCTCCCCTGCTGCCAGTAAGCTACACAAGAGCATGGATTTTATCTGACGATTCACTTCTGATTCTCTAGGAACTAGAACTGGGCCATGGCAAGCACTCAATAAATATTTGCTGAATAGATGAATAAATATCACACAGTGGGCCTTTTCCCGTGTGGCTGTGTGATGCTGAAATGACGAACACCTGGAAGTAATTTGGAATAGACTTCTTAATCTATACCAGCCAGATTCACACTATCACCAAGCATTCAGTGCGCCAGCGTGGATTCCCTGAGTCCTTGCAACGTGCCTAGGACTCTGCCAGGCGCCAGGCTGCAGTCCGGAAAGAAACACATAGCAAACCACCCCCTCAGGAGTTACAATCAGATTGAAACGAAAAAGTCAGTTCGTGAAAATGTTTAGCGGGATTTAGTTTTCAGTCCTGGGGCGCTGACGGAAAGATTTTACATGGAGATGTGTGGGTTCCCTGATGGTACTGAGCGCGCGCGTGAGCCACGAGCCGCTCCTCGCGTTGTACACATGCTGCCCCATCTGTGTAAACCTCCAACTCCCAGAAAGGTAGGTGCCACTAAGATCCCAATTTTACATATGGAAACCCAAAGCAGAAAGGGGTTAAATAGCTGCTCATGGTCACACGATGGGTAAATGCTGGTGTTGTGACACCAAAAGTCTGACTGCCCCAAGCACAAGCCGTAATTGGCCCATGCCCCGCCCACACCCGCTGATTGGCCTGTGCCCTGCGCACACCCGATGATTGGCCCATGACTCCGCCCATCAGCAATGATTGGCCTGTGCCTCTGCCCATTCATGAGCAGTGGCCAGGCAGCCAGGAGGAGGAGGGGTCTTCCTTCTGGGACCCCTTGCCGTGTTGGGGGAGGAAAGCGGACAGGAGAATGACCTTGGTGTCCGAGTCAAGGATGAAGGGAAGTTGTGGCCAAGCCTGTGACCTAAGCCTTGGCCTCAGAGGCCAATAGGGGAAGGACCCCCAGTCTCTGCCCAGCGACTTTACCCGGGCAGGGCTGTCCTCACCTGCAGAGTGTGATGGCAGAGACGGAGAGTGACCATCTTCCCTTTAATCAAGTTCATACGGCACAGGGATAAAATGAAAATACTCGTTTATTAATGTCTGACAAGAAATCACTACTCCGGGGACCAGAAAGTTGTATGATTTAGAGCACTGTCTCTGGGAAGCTGAAGGAGAACAGGTGGGTGGTTTCTATGTTTAAGGCTTGGGGCAGAAGAGGCCAAGGCAGCCCTTTCTCCACAGGGCTAGGTGCATCCCGGATCATGCCTGAGCTGGCTGCTGGCCAAGACTGCCTGTTCCTCTGACGCTCTCTCTTGTCCTGTGGACAGCTTCCATCAGACGCTGTCCAGTCCTGGGGGCCTGAGACCACTGTCCTTTAAAATGACTGCACATCTCTGCAGTTTCACAATGAATTATCAGACGTGTTGCATTTCCCTCCTTGCATGCTCTGGGGAGAAACTCAGTGTAGCCCCAAGTACTGACCTTCAGGAAGTGGTCAACAGTATAACCCCCTAGAGAGGTTAGACCTGGCTGAACAGCACAGCCCCATCCACAAACAGCCCCCCGCCACCTGGAATTCACCTCTGCCTGCCTCCCCAAGCACCCCAGGCACCTGCACGTCTGGGGAGAGCTTGTTCCAGGGTGGCCTCCTCTGGTGCCTCCTCCAACGGGCACCCAGGATTAATTGGTGCCCTCTGCACAGAAATGAGGGAAACCTGGATTGCTCTGGCCTTGTGGCACAACATATGTTTGCCCTGGGGAAACACCTGCTGATGGTGTCCTTGCAAGCTTTAACAGGTGGGAAGCGCAAGTCTGCTGGCATGGAGCAGAAAAAGAAATACAAAAGCCAAACAACCATTACTACTGAAATCTCCTGCAACTGGCTCCAAAGAGGCCCCCAGGGTGTTTCTGAGTTTTTGGAGAAAGGCGGGGGCTGAAAGAGCTGGGGGCCCTGCAGCAACATCACAAGCTATGCAAATTCCCCTCCCCCGGGAACCCCCATGCCTTGCGGCATTAAGCTGGGGCAACTCCTGCCCGGAGGGCCCCACTGAGAGTCCTGAGTGGCGTGAGATCCACTTCTACCCCGCTCCCCTTCAGTCGCATGGAAACAGGAGCGCTTCCTTGTAACAGATGAAAGCAGGCCACCGCATTATGAAAGCTGCAGCGATAAATACATTTCCCGGTGGATGGCGAGAAAGCAAATGACAAACACACCCAAACAGGAAGGCGCACATGGATCACAGAACAGCCTGGGCCCTCTCCCCACGACGCTCTGTGTGCTCTATAAATCGGCTCATCGTGACTCTTCTGTCTTGTCTGACAAACGACCGAATGGGCTCTGCTCACGCTGAGTGCCAGAGAAACGCCAGCCCAGGAACGGCCTCCAGGTGCAGGCCTGCATGATGCTCTCCGGCCGGCTGCCTGCCAGTGCATCATCCCCATCACAGCGGGCCTCAGGGCGGCAGCTTCTGGAGATGGGGGTCTCTGGTCACGGTGTTCTCCATCCTCTACCAGCTGCCACCCTCACCCTAGCTTCTCCAGCCCAGGCCCTTCCCTATCTGCTGGAAAGCAGTAAATAGATAGGATGCAGCCAAAAAATTACCATGGAAATCAGCTAGGACAGGAGAACTCCCAGCACCCAGTAGGAAGCAGGACACCATACCAAGCACTTGCTCCTTCTTAGGGTGGTTCTTCCCCAGGATTCCCAGGAGGGATGGGGTGAGGACTGGCTTTCCAAGAGATCACTCATGACATCTGTCTGTTTGGAGATGGGAGATGGGGCTGGGGTGGGAAATGCCCTGCAGGAACTCTTATGTAATTCCCAAAGGGGAAGCAAAACCACAGAAAACCCTTGGCTTTGAACTGGGAGTCCTCTGGAAGGGAGCTGGGGTCACAACAGCAGTCAGGCCACTCACTTGGGCAAAGTGGCTGAGCTTTACCCAGTCATCAGTAGAGCAGCTCAGCGCGCAAACGGCCACCAGGCTGCAGGCGCCCCGGGCAGGAGAAGGAAAGGACGCAGCCCTCAGGGGTTCTTAAGGGGTGGGAAGGAGTTTCTTCAGGAGGAATTCAATCAGGGATCAATTGGGATCAATCAGGGAGCGTGCGCATCTCTCTCCTGAGTATGAAGAACGGGGGACCTGGCATCCGGGCTGACAGGCCTAAGAGAAAGGCAGCACCTGTCTGTGTCACCTTTCAGAAGATAATCAGGTCCTCAGAACGGATGGCGAGGCTGGGGTAGCAGAGGTTGGGGGGTTTTAACAGCACCCCCCAGCCTCTCCAGTGTATTCAAGCTTCCCATCGAGATCCGAAAGAGACACGCGCTCGCTGGAGTGGGAACACGAGGTGGCTTCCACAAAACACGGAATATTGGGTCTGCCTGCTAAATAAGTTCTTGCAAATAACTTTTTTCCCTTTTCAAACCACCAGTTTGTAAGAGCAGTTCAGAACCGACCCCAGGAGAAGGCTCTGTCCAGCATAGCCGCCCTCCAGCCCACATCCCAGGAAGCCTCAAAACCGCCACCGCTTCAGCAATTCAATCTCCATATATTTTATTCTTAAAATATTTCATTGCTGGCCACCCGTCCTTAGATCTCCAATTTGATTTGGTTTCTATAAATGGATTTTTCCTAGTGTTGGTGGAAAGTAGATTTAATTTCAAATTTCTGCAAACTAAAATATTCAGTATAAGTATCAGAGGGTGTCTGCACGACGCATCCTCCCCGCGACGCACACGCCAGCTTTGAGACAAGCGTGCGCGCCCTTGGACTGCGTTCTCAGATGTTTCCATTTACAGAGCCCGGTCAAAACAGCGGGGGAGGCTGGCATCTGGTTTTCTTCCTTGCATCACTTTCTGTTTCCAGACAGTTGTTGGAAATGCGCCTCTACAGTTCCAACGAAGAAGCCGGATTTGGGCGACAACCAAAATCGTCTGACGCTAATGCCGCCGGTGGCACGCATCCAGGCTGCTGCCCCGCCCCTACTGGTTACCATTCCTGGGTCAAGTTCTCTGCTCTTCCACTTCTGCCAACACAGGAGAGCGAAGCAGAAAGCCCAGGGCAGGCTAGACCTGTTCAGGCAGCTGCAGCAGCCCCAGGAAGCATCCTTCCCGCGGCCGCTAATTCATCACTAGGAAATAACTCAGGTTCACACGACCAGGAGACCATTTGCTAGATGTGGCGGGGAGGGTGCACTTAGAGGAATGATCAGCCTACAGAGAGCAGGCACCTCACAAAAACCTTCTCTCAACAATTCCTAGGAGTCATGCATCGTTAACTCCATTTTAGAAGAGGAAACCGAGGTTCAGAGAGGCCCGCAGTTGTTGCATAACTACTCATGTCAGAATTGGGTTAGGCTGGCTCCATAGCCATGCTCTCCCAGCAGGGTGGCATTCTGTCAGGCACAGGTCTTCTGAGACTCCCCGTTCCAGGGCGAGGGGTGGTCCTGCCACAGCCCAGTTGCCCCTGTGTCTCTCTCCCTTTTTTCATCTCCACGTCTCCCAGCCGTGGGGTGCTGCTCCTAGAGGGAAGGCCCCCCGGGGCTTTCAGTGGGTGCAGACACCAAACCCTGCATTCCAAGCACCTTCCAGCACCTTCCATGGCCTGAGAACAGGAAAGTGGACATGGGAGCCTGTATCGTGCACTCAGCACCTGAGAACCAGGGGTCGCTTCCTGCCCTGCCATTGAGAGCTGAGCAATCCTGGGAGGCTCGTTCCACCTGTGAGCCTGTTGCCTCAGCTCCCAAATCAGAGGAAATTTCAGAACAGGAAGGTCACAAGGAGCCTCAGAGGACATGCCGGTAAAAGCACAAACTGAGGAAATGCTGGGGGTTTTCTAGTGAGTGGGGGTTTGATTCTACCGCTCAGGTCCGTCGGGAAGGGCAAGTGAGAGCCACTGGCCCCACCGCGCTGATGTCATCATGAAGAGGAAGATGATGACGATGACGATACGAAGTGCGCAAGAAGGACCTGCACTGACTCGAGTAAAGACGGGCTGTAGACGGCAGTCAGTTTAAATGTGGAGAAAATATTTCACACTGATCTCAACACGTATTGGGAGATTGAGGCAACAAGAGCTGTGGTGGTGGCTTCAGCAGGAGATGCAAAACGGCCCGACAGAGACCCCGGGCCTGGAACTTCCTCACAGACGCCCCGCGCCCCAGTCACCCTCGCCGAGGGAGGGCAGCCGAGGGGGTAACAGGCACCCCACCCCGGCTCTTCTGCCGTCCCACACCGAAGCTGATGAACTGCTCCTATGGAGACTGCAGGCCACCAGTAAGGGGGAAAAAACATGGGGTTTAAAAATCATCTAAAGCTGGAGAGTCTGCACATAATGCGGGAGAAAACCTCCAAGCCAAGGGAAAGCTCTTTCCTAGCTGGAAACTGAGCGCCTCGCATCCCGCCCTGCCCCCGCCAGCCCACGTCCGCGCCGCGCGGAGCCTTGGATGAAAGCGCAGCGCGCGCCGCAATCACTCACGCCTTTCCCGCTGCTTTCAAAGGCACCGGGTGTGCTCCCCGCTGCGTCGGCGTCCCGGGGCCCGCTGTACGAGGTACTGCGAACTGGGTGGCTGCGAACCACAGAAATGCACCCCCTCACAGCTCCGGAGGCCAGAAGTCCAAGGGCAAGGTGTCGGCAGGGCCAGCCCCTTGCCTGTCTCCACACCGTGCTTCCCTCTGCGTGTCTGTGTCCAAATGTCCCTCCTCTTATAAGGACACCAGTCACTGGGTTAGGGTCGCCCTCATCTAGCGTGACCTTGTCTTGACCTGACTGACCACATCTGCAAAGGCCCTGTTTCCAAGCAAGGTCACGTTCGGAGGTTCTGAGTGGAAATACCTCTGGGGGGAAGCTATATACCCCAGTACACCCGCGGTAACCCCGAAGGCTCGAGGTACAGGGAGAGGCTCCCTCGTTTCATGGCTGAGAGAACTGGGCTCGTGGTCCTCCTTTTCGCCCGTCTCAGGGGAAAGGGTGTTCCTTCCTCTGCAAGGTCAGCCCTCCACCTGTGACCTCAGCCTCTCGCTTTCCCCCGTCCTCTGGGACTGGTTCTCAGTACCAACCCCCTCCCCTGGCTCTTCACTCTTCACCACTTGTACTCACTTTCTCCCACACAGACACATGTAGGAGCCCCTCAGCCTCGCCCCAGCTTTGACTCTGCTGCCCCATCTCTCCCGTTAACACCCAGCATCTCATGAGAGCGGTCTGCTCTCACTGGCTCCACCTCCCCCCACTCCTCCCTCAGCCCCTGGCCTTCTGGCTTCTGTCCATCTTTGCTGGGCTTTCCAAGGTCACCAGGGACCTCTTGGTTACTGTTCTCTCCAATTTTCTTCCCCGCCACACTTCTGCTGCACGTAACGCTCTGAGCCAACTCCTCCTTCCCAAGCCTTGGGTGGCCCTTGGCCTTCCTGCACCAGCACATCGCCCTTCCTCTGGGTCTTCATCCAAATTCTTCTTTTCCTGCCTCTCTCTTCCATGCTCGTGACCCCAAACTCTCTGTTGGCTTAATGACCCACATCGTGGTTGTTCCATTCAGCTAGTGTTCGCTAAGTGCCTGTTAGGCTACGGACACCGCCGGGGTGCATACCTGACGTTGGTTCTGAAACTTAACGTCTAGTAGAGATGCTAAGCTGAATAACCACAGTGCAAAGCAAACGAGGGGGAGAGTGCTGTGTGGGGTTTCAGACAAAGAGCAACCCCTTCCTGCTGGAAGCACTTCAGGTGCGAAGCCCTGTGTGGGGGCCTCTCCCGTGTGGACCTGAGCGCCTGAAGCCCGGCTCCACCGCTTACCAGAGTGTCTCTCTGTCCTTCAGATTCCTCTTTCATAAACACGGATAACAAGAGCACCCAGTCCATGGGGTTCCCTAGGAGAGTAAGTGAGACCGTGCACACTCGGGAGGGGCTGGCCAGACGTCCACTGACGTCACTGTCTCCCCCGAGCAGGGAAAGACCAGGTTTCCCAGCCTCCCTTGCACGGAGATGGGCCACACGACTGAGTTCTGCCCAGTAAAGTGAGGGCACAGGTGACGCACAGCACCTCTGGGCCTGAGCTGTCTCACGTCCCTGTCCCCGGGGCTGTGAAGGAAGGACTCAGGGATGGTGGAGCCATACAGCGGCCGGACTGGGATCCGGGATCCCTGAGTCACTGCCTGGGGGAGAAGCACTCTGCACAGGTTCTACCAGGGTTGTAATTGTATTAAGCCTCCTGTATTACAGGGTTCATTTGTTACCAGTGTGTGGCCTACGCGATCCTGACCAATAAAACATGTGACATTGGCTATGACGATGACAAAGAAGGAGGGAATAAAGGAAGAGGGGGACCTTGGTGAGAAGGGCTCACCCCCGTTCTGTGCACACACATCAGAAATCTCATGAGACCAGGCCTGCCCAGAGGTCTCTGCCCCTAGACGACCACCCTGCCCCAAGTCCTCGCCATCACAATGAGGTAAGACCCCATTTGAATCCTAAAACAAATGAACAGGAATGATCATATCACTTACTCACAACAACGTGCATTCTGCAGACACACAGGTGCCCTTGCCAGGGTGCTGGGACCCCCACACGCAGGTGCCCTCGCCCTCCCCCAAGCGGCTCACTGAGCTGCAGCTGCTCCCGACTGCTGAAGTCCCCCTACTGGAGCGCCTCTCCCTGCACCCCAGGCCTGTTCTCCTCGCCAAGTGTTTTGTGGTGAAAGTCACTAACTTTCTCTCCTTCTCTGATCTCCCCCCGCCACCACCCCGCCCCCTCTCGAAGTGACTGTTTCTCAGGGCAGGCGGATCTCAGCCAGGTGGAATCCGATGGAGCTGATGTAACCTCACAGAGTGAGTCTCACAGGGATCCTCACAACCGTCTTGACACTTAGAGTAATAAGAACAAGACTAGCAGTTTCTTCTGACTGAGGGCCAGTCAGTGCCAAGCAGCAGGCTGAAGTCTACGCGCGCATCTGGGGTCCTGAGCGCGCCTCTGTCCCCAGGCTCAGAGGAGGAAACCGCCGCCAGCCTCAGGAAGGCTAGTGACCTCGCCCGCGGTCTCACTGCTGCTTGGAAACGCAGCCCCGGGGTTTTCACTCCCACCTATCCTCCTTCCATTCAGCCCCGAGAGCCCCCCGAATCTCTGACTTGTAGCCTGTCAGACAGAAATATTCGGGGTCACTTAAGACCCTTCGCACTCAGAGCCTCACATACTTGGAGGCTTGAGAGCCCGTCTCTAGTCTGATGGTTCCAGAAATCCTCACCCCATGTAGAAAAGCGTTGGCTACCAAAGCGCCACCACGATATACGATCACTTTCATCATCCAGCCGCCCTTCTCGGGATGACAGCGCTGTTACCGCTCCAAACGGGTGTAACTCTAGGCACAGAGAAGAGCTTGGACACTATGGCCGTGGCCACCCCTGATTACAGAAGGCCTCTGTTTGACCTTTTACAATGCTACAAACAGCTGCAGACCCCTATGATGATCTTCAGGGACCACCCAGAGCCCCCAGGTCTAGAATCACGAGGCACGCTCTGGCACACTCATCCCTACCCCTGGCCTGTCACCTCTGCCTGATGCCCGTCTCTGCTTGGCCCACTCCTCACCTCCAGAGCTCCAATCCCTGCTGATCTCCCTTGGGGGTCTCGGTTGTCCTTTCAAGTTCATCACCCCCTTACCACTCAGGCTGCAGGCGCCTGAGGGAGCAGACCAGGCGGCAGCGGTCCTCAGAGCCCAGGATGGCACTCGGTATGCAGTCGGTCCCATCGGCACGGTGGTGGGGACACCAGAAAGAGCCACTTGTGAGAACACATGATAAGAAGCAGGTCTCGTTCCCGGCCTTTCTGCTGTGAAAAGAGGACTCATGTGGCCTGTGAATTTGTAAAAGGTTTAGAAATGTGCATGGTCACCTGCTTCATGAGTCTCCTGCTGGTGCCAGTTTTTCATTGTATGGATCTCAGCCACCAGTGGGGCCTGGAACAACGGATGCACGGCTGTGGCAGCTGCCAGGTGCTGTAGTCACCAAGTGTCACTGGGGGGCTGTCGGAGCCTTTGGGGACCCTACTTTCACCCCAAAAGGAGGCTGTGTGAATCTCTGGTTTAGTTAAAAGAGATGGGGCCAATCTGGCAGCCAGTTCACTTGAGCACTGAGCTCCTTTCCTGTGATGTTTCAGGTTAGAGAGTTCTCTCGAACCAGATAAAATAACTCAGCTGTTCGTAAACTGTAGTACGTGTGGTCTGTGTTTCAGAAAGAAAACAAGCCTTTGGGTGTCTGTTCGGAAGAGCTGCTGTGATGTGGGCTAGGCGCTGGCGACTCCCCGCTAATGGCTCGGAGAGAACCATGGATGGTCCTTGAGTCCCAGGTCATAACACCACCAGCCAAAGCACTCCCGCAGGGCTGGGGTCAGCCCGCCAGTCACAGAGCTTCCCAAATCTGTATCAGAATAACCCACCACGGAACACGCTGTGAATCACAGCCTTGGCCAGAAAGTTACCCGACATGCTCCCCTCTGGGAGGTAATTATCTGACAAGGTCTGTCTGTCTTATCTCACATTAAAAGAAAACAAAGAATAGGAAATTGGCTCTTGCTGACCCCCATGGTCCATTTTCTCATCAGCAGCTGTGCCCACAGGGGATGGAGCTCACACAGAAGTGAGCTGCCTAAAAACTCCATCTGTCAGGTGCACTCATGGTGCACCCGGCTCAGGCCGGACAGCTCTTCTCCGGTACTCATGGCCACATGGGCCACCTGGCCAGAAGGAGCCTTGGGGTGGTGAGTCACCACCAGGGGCTACCAGGAACACTGGGAGAACTTTGCAGGCACAGTGAGTTTCCAAGAGGGCTGCTTGAGCTCTGTCTTTCCCCCACACCTGGGTCTAGAAAGCTGAGGGCTCCACTCCACTAAGCCATCCCTCCTTGGACAAGTTCCATGGATTCTTTAGGAAGGAGCACCCAACACCATGGAGATGTGGCCTAGTCAGCGAAGCCAGGAATTGGCGTTCAGCCAAGACCTGAGAACACATCAATTAGAGGAAGAGGAGAGGGAGTGTTCCAGGCAGAAGAATGGCATGTGCAAAGGCCCTGTGGTAGGTGGACACATGGGGAGCACAGGAACAGGAGCACATGGAGTGTGGGGACAGAAGCAGCGTTTGATGCAGGATGAGGCTGGAGGATCTGTAGAACCGTAAGCATTAACCAAGGGCTCACTCTGCTGTCAGGGATGGGATTAGAGATGATTTATTTTCTGTTTTGTCCTTCTTATGTTCTCCTATATAATCATCTATTCAAAAAATATTTGACCACCCTGATTTATTGAACTAGTTCCTATTGTCAGAAAGTTAGTTTCTTCCAAATTTCCTCTATTATCAATACTGTTGTAATGAACACCATTGTCCATCATTCTTGTGGACATGGGTCTTATTTCTATCCTGCTCAAAAACTTCACTGGTTCCCTACGGCCCAAGGCAACAAAACCAAACCACTCTGGGCCCCAGGATATCTAAACACCAGCCGAATCTTCCCTTCCTGTACCTCCTTCTCTAATTAGCCTTCAAGTAAAGTCAATCACTCTCAGACCAAAATCTGAATGAGAAAGGAGTGGTGAGAGAGGTCACCAAGCCCCAGATCCCTGGGTCGAGGACCCCAAGAAAAAAGGAGTTTCAAGAAGGGTGGGAGGAGTTGCTATCAAAAACTGCAGAGAATTCATCCGAGCTGAGGAATGATCAGCCTTCCATTGAGTGGAGGGGAGATCCCCGGTCACTGCTGGCCCCGCGGCTCTGGTCTCCCAGATCTCGGGGAAGGGATCGGGGAGGAAAGAGCCAGGGGGAACCAGGAGGAGGTTTTATGGGGGCTAGAGGAGGACAGACTCAGGCACAGGGGCAGGAGCTACGGGATGTGCAGAACAGAGCAGCCTCAGAGAGACTGGAGAGCCAGAAAAACGCTGTGTCAGGAGGCAAAGGGCGTTGGGACCAGAGGATCCTTGGAAAAGTATGCTGGACAACTACCATCTGGAGTTGCTCTCTAGTGCACTGCGTGTTTTATTGCCTCAGGGAATTCACAAGAAATGAGCCTCCCGGAAACTCCCTTCCTGTAATAATGGGGCAACTGTCTGCCCTGATTGCAACGTGCAGGGCGACCTGGATGCCTGCAAGGCCTTTCTGCTCCTAGACTTGCCCTCTGGAACTGCCCTGCCTCTTGTGAAACTGAGCGCTTCTCAAGAAGCCTCAGAGAGCTCCTTACTTGGAGACATGCTGATTCCTGGCACCACTGGCAAGAACGATGGATTGGTTCTTACCTGCTCTACAGAGTAGGAACTCGGCTTTAAACGCATCAAACACGCACACGCACACGCACACGCACACGCACACACACACACACACACACAAACGGACGTATTTCTCTCTTCCTCTTTGCATAAACAACAACAGAAACTACATGAATTCAGAAGATTTTGCAATGACAATTTAAAAGCCACTTAGTACCCCATGAAATTCAAGCTGGTAAATTGAATGGACAGCGTTATTAAAATATTTCATGAGATGCTTTTTATGCCAAATTAAGCTGCTGCAATTATATTGATATTCACAGTCTGCATTAATCTAAAACTATTTTAATACATTTTCTAATTTAGCATGATTAATTCTTTCACTTAAGAATACACTCATTTTCAAGTTTGTGATTGTTTTCCTATTTGGCTGCTTTGACTTCTCTTTGCTGGAATATTTAATCCATAGGGATTCATACTCAAGGGGCTGGAATCCAACTTTTCTGGGCATTTACTTACCTGGGAATGAGGTTTTACTCTTGTTTCTCCGACAATTATTTTCTCCGCGTGGCCAACCAGGCCTTTGACACGTTAACTGGAAAGCACTTCAGTTTATTAAATATATGTCTACAACCTTGAAGCCCAGAAGGCCATTTTTTAAAGAGATTCCTGAATTGGTTTGCAAGATTAATATTCTGCCTAGTTATAAATTAAAAAGTTACAAGTCTGTGTTTTAAGAACTGAACTAACGTCTTTAATATAATTTCTGCTGCCAGTAGGGGGCTAGAAATAGAGAAAACCTGTGTTCGGGGGAGAAACGGGTGATCAGGGGAGTGAAAAGAGAATGTCTCCATGTTTGCCAGTGCTAATAATTTTTCACTGGAAAGTTCATCAGTGGAATCATTAATTCTGTGTTTGTAAAGGATTTGGCTCTTTAAGTCAAAACAAATGTGTCACAATTTGGATTCTTGTTTACGAAATATTTGTTTTTGCTTTTCAGCAGTTCTCTCCTCATTTGGCTTTAATAATAATAATATAAAAAAAAGTGTACAAGTTACAGTGCCAATTTCTTTCTCCAAGATGCACCATGCCGTTGTATCAATTACTCAGACAATTTCAATCCACCCAGACACTAATGTCATTAGTCCATGGAGAACCTTTGGAAAGAATTTACATAGAAACTGCCTCTACATGCTCAATGAGAAGTGTGCAGCCACAGTCAGTGGAATTTGAATTACAATCCCACCACATGCAGGTCGGCTTCCTTCGTGCTATTTATTAAACAGGAAGAAGGTGATGCAGTCAATTACAAAGTAATTACCTGAACAGTTACCGCAAACCTGCACCACTCGGCAATTAGAGTGCGGCCTCCCCAAGAAGACTTTGCCCTTGATCACTCTTTTCGACGCACACCAGGCGCCCTGAGCTCAGCCTTACTGGGTGTGCTGCCGCCAAGAGTCCAGAGCCAGGCTGCTTCTGCAGAAACCCCCTCTTAAAGTCACAGACTTTGCTGACCCTGGCACTTCTGTCCTCAGGATGGAGGGTCTTATCACATAGGCAGAGAGGTTAGGAATCACTCCTGCACTCCTTCAAATGAAACCAGGGGAAGCTATTTTGATGAATCCTTCAGTTTTCTCCCCTGGTGGGGCCATTCAGAAAACCAGAGGGCTTCCAGCAGCCAGCCAGACAGACAGGGCGGAGGAAATTAGCAGGAGGCCCAGCGCGCAGATGGGCAAGAGGTTTGCCTCTGCCTGAAGCTGGGAGGAGCGTGGTTGCTGGTTTTGGTTTTGCTTTCCTTTTAAGGCCAGGCCGTTCTGACAGTTACAGGAATAGACAAATCCAAGGAGGGCTGAGTGGTCTCTGCAGGTGCTGCAAGGTCTCCACAGCAGCCAAGGCCCTCCTCCCCTGATGCAGGGCGCGCCTTCCCCTCTGGGCCCGCCTGCCACGGCGGGAAGGGCACTCCCTGCTCTCCCTTTCTGCGTGGGGGCTCTGGGATGATATGGACCCCGCTGGGCAAGTCCCTTCTCCCTGGGCCAGGACCCTCCATCAGTGACGGAGGCTGCGGCTCAGCCTTCCTCTCGTTGCTGTGAACAGATGCCCTGAGTCCTGCTCCTACCTTGGCCGGGATTTTAGCATGCAGGCTCTACAGCGTCCCCGAGCCCCACACTGAGGGCTTTGGAAGCACCAAAAACAGATGCTGGAAGAGAAATCCTGGCCCACGGTGGGGAAAAGTGGGGGTGGAGGGCAGGAGGTTATCTCTGCAGAAACCTGATCGTTTTGTTTATGGTGTTCTGACAACGCTCAGAGCCGCTCGGAGCAGCTGCTCCTCGTACCAAGCTGTTTGACATTCTGCCGGGAAGGTAGCTGCGGCTCTGGAAGGATGACTTGTATGACATATGACAGCTTTCGGGGCTGCCAGTCCCCTGGTCTCGCTGCTCTAAGACCTGAGCCATCTGTAGCCTCTCACTTCTGATGCTGGGGCCCAGAATGGGAAAACAGAAGCTGGAGAAGAAACTAACCAAAGGAGAAAGAGAAGAAGGAAGGAAAAAAGAAAGGAGGAGACAGACCCCCCACCCAGTTTTGAACAATGAGAAGAGTCCTTCCTATTTGACTCCTCATCCTACTCCTAGTCAACCCCCCTTATAGGAGCCTAAGTGATGTTGTTAAAACAAACAGAATAAATGATGCTACTCTCCTGTGTCAAATCTTGCAATGGTCCCTGTTGCTCCAAAGCTAAATTCTAAATGCCTTAACACAGCCCAGGAGCCTCTGCAGGGCTCAGTTTCGAGCCTCTGCAGGGCTCAGTTTCCAGCCTCTCCTCTCATTACCACCTGTTCATACTCTGCGCCCCAAGTACACCAACTGGCCTTTAAGCTTGTCCTCCAGCTCCCACCCTTCCTCATGCCTCAGGGCCTTTGCATATGCTTCCCCTTTGCCTGAATGCTTTTCCCCTTCTCATTGCCCTCCCCACCCCGCTCACTGGCAATCTCAGTGAAACATCACCTCTTCAGAGCTGCCTTTGCTGTTCCTCAGATTAGATCAGATCCTCCTGCCGTAAGATCTTAGAGTTCCGACATTTTTCCTTTACAGCATCAATCATAGTTCTTCTCACAACATTAGGTGATGAAATTATATCTCTACCAGACAGGAAGCTCCGTGGGGGTGGGGACCTTACCCACTATGTACTCTGCTGGTCCTTGGAAGGTGCTCAGTAAGTATTTCTGGAATGAATGACTGGATGGATGAACTCCAAAGCCAGGGCTATTAGGGAAAGGAAGACCCAAGTTAAAGTCAGAAATCCATGACTGGAGTTAGAGAATGGGTCTGCGTGTGGGAGTTAGGACATCTTGCTTATGAGTTAAACCCTGCTGCTCACTAGCTGAGCAACCTTGGCAATTATTCAACCTCCCTGAGCCTCAGTTTCCCATCTGTGAAACGTAGCAGGGTTGTTGTGAGATTAAGATAAGGAATGAAAAGCACTTAGCATAATCAATGGTAGCTTCCATGATTATTTGTATTATTGCTGTTATTATCACATTAAATGTCCGAATGGCAGGTTGGAAACCTTGCTCTGAACACTGAGCAGACACTGATGGCGGGCCCTTCCTTTCCCCTCTGTGAGCTGGAAGCATTACAAACACCCATAGCGATGCACCACAGATAGGCTTTGCTATACATTAGGTTTCACCCATTAATAAGTTAATAATATTAGGCACAGACTGTGTGCCCTGCCTTATGCCAAGCCGTGCGGGATGGGGCCTGTTTGCTAAGCAGCAGGATCTCAAAAACATTTAAAACCAACCCAGTCTTTCTACAGGACGATCTGGTCATATGTATCAAATTTGTAAGTGGACACACCCTTTGATCCAGCATTACTATTCCACTTCTAGGAATAAACTCAGGAAAAATCGGACAGCGGTAAAAATCCTGCCTCGTAGCAGTCCTTCAATATTTGTTGAAGGAATCCTGAGTATATGATTATATGTTAATATCCTTTGTTATTTTAATACGGTGAATAACACTGATTGGTCTTCAAATGTTAAGCCAAGCCTGCATATCAGCAATTAACCCCATTGATCATGGTATACTGTCCTTTTACACACAAGTGCATTCTGTTTGCTAATACTCTGTCAAGATTTGTACATCTGTGTCCATGAGAGCTACTGGTCTGTAGTTCTCTTTTCCTGTAATGTTTTTGTATAGTTTTGGTGCCAAAATAATATTTGTCTCATAAAGTTAACTGAGAAGTGTCCCACCTTCCTATATTTTCTGAAACTGTTTGGCAAGATTAGCATTATTTTTGTCCTTAAATGCTTGATAGCATTCACTATGAAGGAGTTTTCTTTATGGAAAGATTTTAAATTACAAATTCAATTTAGTAAACATAAAGCCATTCAGATTTTCCACTTTTTAATTGGGTCAATTTTAATAATTTTTGTCTTTCAAGAAATTTGTCCATTTCACCTAAGTTGCTAAACTTATTGCTGGAGAGTTGTTCACGGTACTCCTTTATTTTAACTTTCATGTGTGTAGTATCTGTAGTGATGCATCCTTTTTCACTCATGAGATTAATAATTTGTGTCTTTTCTCATTTGTTTCTTGATGACACTAGCTATGGGTTTATCATTTTATTGATCTTTGCAGGGAGCTAGCTTTTGTTTTGTTTGTCTATTTACAAATTGTCTATTAACTATTCCATTGATTTCACGTACTATAACATATTTCTACTTTGGTTTTCATTGGCTCTACTTCTTCCAGGTTCTTAATGTGAAAGCCTAGATCATTTTTTTAAACCTTTATTGATTTAAATTACATTTATTGATTTTAAATGTAAATATCATATAAGCAATTATTACAAGCATTTAAAACTGTAAATTTCCTTTTATGGTTTGCTTTAGCTGCATCACACAGATTTTATGTTATGTATAATCTTGATTTATTTAAAAATATTTTTAGTTTCCTCTGTGATTTTTAAAGTTTTACTCAGAGGTATATTGTTTAATTTTCAAATATTCGGAAATTTTTCAGATATAAAATTTATATCTGAAATTCTAAGTTAATTCAGTTACTGTCAGAGAAACAGGCAGTGATCCTCTTAGATATAATGAGACTTGTTTTACAGCATAGCACGAGGTCTAGATTAGCAAGCATTCTATGTGCAGTTGAAAAGGGGGTGTATTCTCCTATTGCTGGGTATTTTGTTTCAAAAATGCGAATTAGATCAAGTTGGTGGGTAGCGTTGTTCAAATTTTCCATGTCCTTACTAATTTCTTGTCTATTTTATTCATCCCTGAGAATGGAATGTTGATCTGTCCCACTATGATTGTGAATTTACCTGTTCCTCTTTTCAGTTCTGTCACTTCGGCATGTATTTTGAAGCTATGTAACTAAGTGCACACACATTTAGTAATGTTATGTCTTCTAGATGGACTGGGATTTTATCATTATGAAATGTCTCTCCTTATTTTTAGTAATAGTCCTTGTCTGGAAGTCTGCTTTGCTCAATAACATAATCATTTTAACTTTCTTATGGTTAGTGTTTACACACTATATCCTTTTTCTATCCTTTTACTTCTAAATCTAGCTGTGCCTTTATTATTAAAGTGTGTTTCTTATAGAAAGCATATAGTTGGTTTTTTCTATTTTTAAAAAAAATTGGGGGGGTGTTAATTAGGTTTATTTATTAAATTATTATTATTTTTTTTAGTAGAGGCGTGGGGATTGAACCCAGGACCTTGAGCATGCTAAGCAAACATTCTACCACAGAGCTATACTCTCCCCTGGATTTTGCTGTTTTTGTCCAGTCAGATGATCTCTAGTTTTTCATTGGAATATTTTAGCCATTTATGGTTGATGTAATTATTTATATAATCGGGTTTATCTTTATCATCGAACTACTTGTTCTCTATTTGTCTTGTTTTATTTTCCTCTTTTTCTGATCACATTTTTTTGAGTATTCCACTTTACCTCCACTATTGGCTAGCTGGCTATTTCTCTAATTTTTCAGTGGTTGCTCTAGGATTTGCAGTATGTATATTTAATCACAGTATTCCATCGTCAAATAATCATAGCACTTCATCAATGATGTAAGACTCTTTCAACAACCTAATTCCACTTCCCCATGCTTTCATTTGTATTTCTATTGTCGTGCATTCTGCTTCTACATATTGTTATTTTTGCTTTAGACAATCTTCTTCATATGTAATTTACATGCCATAAATTTCACCCATTTAAAGGGTACACTCAATATTTTTAGTATATTTACAGCCTTGTGCAACTGTCACCATAATCTAATTTTGGAACATTTGCATCACCCCAAAAAGAACCCAATTCCCATTAGCTGTCACTCTCCATCCAACACACACCCCTCCAGCCCTTGACAACTACTAATCTACTTTCTGTCTCTATAGATTGCCCTATTCTGGGCATTTAATATAAATGGTATCATGTAATATGCTGGCCTCTCTCACTTAGAATAATTTTAAGCAGTTCATCCATGTTGTAGCATGTGTTGGTGCCTCATTCTTTTTTATCACCAAAAACAGTTTCCTTGTATGTATATACCACATTTCGTTTGTCCGTTCATCAGTCAATCAACCTTTGAGTTGTTTCCACTTATTGGCTATTACGAATAATGCTGCTATGAGTTTTCATCTATTATCATTTTCCTTCAGCCTAAGGAACTTTCTTGAATACATCTTATATTTTTGTCTAAAAAGGTCTTTATTTCATCTTCAATTTTGAAGAATATGTTTACTGAATACAGAATTCTCGGTTGAGTCTTTCCTTTTAGCAATATAAAGATGTTTTATCGTCTTCTAGCTTGCCATGTTTATGATGAGAAATCAGTAAAAGCTCTTAATTTTGTGTCTTTTTTTCCCTCTGCCTGATTAAAAGATTTTCTCTTTGTTGCTGCTTTTCAATAATCTGATTATAGTGTTTCTTGACGTTCTTTTATTTATATGTATCCTGCTTGGTATTCAGGTTCACTGAACTTCGATCTTTTATAGTTTTCACCAAATTTGGAAAAATCTTAGCCATTGTTTCTTCCAATATTTCCTGCTAAGCCAGCCCATCCCTCCCCCCACCACGCCTGGGTCTCCACTTGATACTGCTTCACAGTCTGCTGTGCTTCTGTTGTTTTTCTTCTTTGGGTGCTTTAGTTTGAGCAGTTTCCATGGCTTATCTTCAAGCTCACTGATTTTTTTTTTCTGCTGTATCTAGTCTACTATTAAGCCCATTGTGATAGCTAGACTGTAAACATGACCCCAAGAATCTCAACCTCCCATTATTCATGCCCTTGTATGATCCCCACCTCTTCTTTGTGGGCATATTGGTGACTTGCTTCTAATCAAAAAGATACATCCAGATTTATGGAATGTCACTCTTGTGGTCAGGTTACAAGAGACTGTGAATTCTGTCTTTCTAGTAAACTCTCTCGATTGTCTTTTTGGCCCATATACTTTGATGAAACAAGCTTCCATTTTTGAGAGGCCAACATGGCAAGGATTTGAAGTGGCCTCTGGCTAAAAGCCAGCTAGAAACTGAAGCCCTCAGTCCACCATCTGCCAAGGAACTGAATTCTTACATAGCTCCTCCTCAGTTGAGCCTCCAGATGAGAACTCAGCCCTGCCTGACACATTGATTGCAGCCTGTGACAGACTCTGAAACAGAAGACCCAGTTGAACCACTTCTGTAGTCCTGACCCTCAGAAGCTGTGAGATCATAAGTGAGTGTTATTTTAAGCTGCTACATCTGTGGTAATTTTTTACACACCTGTCTTTACACATCTGTCTTTTACTCATGCACTCATCTGGTGAAATTTTCACTTTAGATATTGTATTTTCCAATTCTTAAAGTTCTCTTTGGTTCTCTTTTTCCCCTCTGATGGTTCTCTCCTCACACTGCCCCTCTCTTTTCCTTTAAATCATTAAGGATATTTATAACCATTTAAAAATCTTTGTCTTCTAATTCCATATCTGTGTTATTTGCAGCTGCATTTCCACTGACTGATTGTTACCCTGGATATGGGTCAGAATTTCCTGTTTCCTAACATATTTAATAATGTTTGATTGAATGCAGGGCATTGTGAATGATATTTTGTTGAGTGTGTATTTTGCTGTCTTACTTTAAAAAACACTAAATTACTTGCAGGTCAGCCTGATCATTTTGAAGTCTGTTTTTATGCTTTGCTAGGGTTGGTTTAGAGTAGTCTTAAATCCATGGAGAGTCTAGCCCTGTTATTAAGGTGTGAACCTTCTGGTGTCTCCATTGAATGCCCCAGGTGTTCAATAACATCTCTTTACACAGCCTCTTCCAAATTGAACATCTCCCAGTTCTCTGTGAGTTCTGAGAATTTTTAGTTTACAGCTTTCAGTGGTTTTCTTACCAACCTTGTGGAGTTTCACCTTATACACATTCAGCTTAATATTTAGCCAAAGACTCAAGGGGACCTACTATGCAGATTTCTGATCTCTTCCTCTGCTTACCTCCCTTCTTTCCAGTACGATGCTCTACAAATTCCAGTTGCCTTGGCCTCCCCAAGCTCTGGTCTCCATCTCCTCATCTCAGCTAGACCTCCGTGTTCTGCTTGCTCACCCCCAATCCCCATGCTGCTGGAAAAGGCTCCGGCCAGAAAGCCAGAGCTCCTCTTGTCTGTCCGCTCCCCTCAGGTATCCCAGTCCTGCACTGTCACCTGATGTTTGACAACCGTTGCTTCACATATTTCATCCAGGATTCTGGCTGAAAAGTTTGCTGCCAGGCTTTGTCACTGCCATTGGAGGTTTCTAGGCATTTTTAGAGATGAACAAGAGGAAATGGGATTGACACTTGGCTCCATCCTTGGGTTCTTAAGCTTTTTGCAGACACTCAACAGGCTTACTCATGGTGGGCAGGAGGATGAGGGCAGGAAGATGCATCAGAAATGCTCCTCACCGGCTGTGCCATAACCCCCAGATCCCAGATCCTCATTAGCAGCACTCCTGACAACCCATTCCTTTGCTTTCTCAGCAAATAACTTGTCAGTGTGAGACAAAAAAACTATCAGAAATGCCCTCAGTCCACCAGCCCATGGATTTGTTTATTCTGCAGGTTGCATCAGCTCCCCTTTGTAAAAAGTGATGTGATTATTTCTAAACTAAGGCCCTTGCTCTGATGGTAGCTCAAGGTATTTGAACTTGAGGGGGGCCAGGAGACCCTCTGTGTCTCAGGCACCTTGCTACAGGACCTCTCTCTGCCTCCTCACAGAGACCCAATCCCCAAGGGCTCTCCAAACAGGCTGACATGTGGAATCAAGCACTTGGGAAGCTTTTAAAAACGACAAATGCCCACGTTCCACCCCAGACTACAAATTAGAACCCTGGCAGCCCATGGCGATTCTGATGCATAGCCAAGGATCACTCTGTCTTCTTGTATCTTATGAAGCCAAAGAACTCACGAATATGAAAGCTGAAGACTTCACGGAAATGTCAGTGCCTGGCAAGCCATCCAGAGTCAGTCTGGCGGGGAACAAAGGTCACTCACTTGGCTTCAAGAAGGGGAAAGACTGATCTCCCTGAATCACAGCAACTTTAAGTAGGAAGGAAACTTCCTATTTGGAGGAGGTTCTGGCCAACTTCCCTTCCCCTCCCTCAGCCTTTCCATTTCATAGATGAAGAAACCAACACCCAGAGGGCTTAGGTGACATGCCCAGTGTTACTCGGCCCAGGGCCAAGTTACCCATCCAGGACTTTCCCCACTGCCTCCAGGACCCCTCCTAAAATCCCATGAGTGGCTTCTTAGGACCCTTTGGAAAAAATCCAGAATCCTCAGCACAGCTGAACCTCCACACAGCCTGGCTCCAGGCCCCTCCGGCTCATGCCCCCTCTCCTTGCCCCACTGCTCTCTGAGCACACTGGTCCCTTTCTCTCAGGAAAAAACCAAGCTCCTCCCAGCCTCGGGGTGTCGTGCTGTCCTATCAGGGAAAGCCCTGCCCCCAGCTCTTCACAGCGATGGCCCTTTGTGCCTGAAGTCACAGGCTGAATGTTCCTGCCTCATTTAGGGCCCTGGACCACCAAAGGCCAGTGCCTGGTGTCCTTCGTTATTCTCTGTCCAGCATGTGTCTGGTTTGTCGTCCCAACTCCTTCCTCAGGGGGTCCTGAGGTTCTTCCTGATTACCTCTGTTGTGTCTGTCCCACCCCCTGGGTTGGGAGCTCTCAGAAGGTAGAGGATGTCTCTGCTTTCCGCGTTACTGTGTCCCTAATCTTAGTCAACAGCCTGGCACGGTGGGCTTATAATAATGTTTCTTGAATGAATGGATGGGTGGAAGAATTATGCGATTACAACAACTGATGAGTGACAGAAATCACTTTGTCTCTAACCTCTCGAATGCTGTGAGGGCAAAGAGCACCACCTGGACCTGACAGGGCGTACCAAGGCTTCGGGGTCCCGGCTGTGCCTGCAGTGAACCCCGGGGGGCCTCTCTGCCAGAAGCCCTGCCAGTATTGGATTACCTTCTGAACGCACGGATGCCAAAAGTCCTGGTGCCTGGCAGGGCCCAGGTTTCCCCACGAATGAAACAATGTTTCCTCCCCTGGCAAGTGCACCTCAGTTCCACAGACGTCTGGGGGTGGGGGGCAGGCTCTTTCTCTTGCCATTCTAATGAGTCTGCACAAGCAAGGAAGGAGAATTTATGATTCGCCAGTTTCCACTCTGAAATAGTGTGGGAGTCGGACTCCTCCACTCACAGGCAAAGGCTTTAAGATTTAAGCTGGAAGCACCAGCCAAGCGCTACTGAAAGAAAACAGCTCAGTGTTCTTAGGTCTTGTTGTTCTTCTGTGTGCCCCTCAAATCTCCGGCCATGCCATCAAACAAGACCTACCCTTTCTCTTGCCTCGCATCCTAAGTTTCTGACTATGAGTCAGAGCCTGATGCAGGGCCTGCAGAAGAACTAGAATCAGAGTATAAATAATGAGCGTGCTTAAAAGGAGCCGAGGTCCCAGCCTCTTGGTTAGTGCAGCACCGTCCCAGCGCTGCCCAGTGGGAGTAAAATACGAGCACGTGTTAAACTTCCTACTAGCAATGACAGAGCAGTAAAAAGAAAGTGGTGAAACTAATTTTAATGATATATTTTATTTAGCCAATAGATTAAAAATACCACTTCAACATGTAATCAATAGAAATATTAATGGCTTATTTAACATGTTTTTTTTTAAATACTAAGTCTCAGAAATGCAGCATGTGTTTTACTCTTTCAGCAGATTGCAGGTGGGACCAGGCACATTTCAGGGGTTCAGGAGTGACACATGGCTCTTATTTTGGACAGCATACCTGGAAGGGTCTAACTGCTCACAGGTGGCGTGTTGGTACCTAACCCGAGGTGCCTGAGAACTTTCTCAGTGGAGAAGACAGGAAGGAGGCTTGGAAACCCTGCACCCTGGCCCCTGGTCCCCGAGCCCCTTCCCCACCCTGCAGAGGATCGGCACCCATGCAGGCAGCCAGCAAAGCCCGCAGAGGAAGCCGCATCTGCAGCTCAGGGCTCTCTCCGGATGCTTGGATTAATTCACTTGTGTTTATTTGGCTTTTTATAAACAAAAGTCAGACTTAATGCATTCCATTCATCATGAGGAAAGGGCAGTAATCCTAAAGGGATCTGTCAAACAGACGCTCTGTCTGTAAATAAATAAAAAGGTGACTATGCAGGAAAGGAAAATTACATTGAACTGAAATCTGGGAATTTTTCCCCCTTTTAGATCCATAAGTGAAAATATTGCTAAGGCTTTTTATAAACAAAGATAATGAGTTGTATAATTTATGTAAATTAACTAACGCTGCTGCATTTTCTAGAAGTAGAAACTGCATTATTTATTTGACGTGCCTTTTGGAGTAAAAATAATTCTAATTGGATATTATACCTAACAGGTTTCTCCCATTGTTTTCTTATTAGTATTTGTGGTTTTGAATGTAAAACATGGGATCGCTGAGTTCACCGCAGGTGTGGCTTTCCTTTTGCACGTATAAGACTAAGGATGATCTTTTGAAAAGACGGGAGTCAGGCCAGGGTCCTTGACCACAGCCCCTGTGCCAGGAGGAGGCTGCACGTGCCCTGTGCCCTGGGCGTGGCTCAGTCAGTAGGGGGCGGTTATTTTCAACTATGATGGTCCTAGATGGTCCTAGTTGATCAGCAGCTGGTGGGATATAGCCCATGTCATTTTCACTCCCTGATGTCTTTCCATCTTCACTCATCAAAGTATGATTTATCAAAACCACAGTGAGGAGTCATCCCACACCGGTCAGAATGGCCATCATTTTAAAAGTCCACAAAAAAATTAATGCTGGAGAGGGTGTGGAGAAAAGAGAACCCTCCTACACTGTTGGTGGGAATGTAGTTTGGTGCAGCCACTATGGAAAATTCCTCTGTATGGAGATTCCTCAAAAAACTAAGAATAGAGTTACGCTATGATCCAGCAATCCCACTCCTGGGCATATATCCGGAAGGAACTCTAATTCAAAAAGATATATGCACCCCAGTGTTCACAGCAGCACTGTTTACAATAGCCAGGACATGGAAGCAACCTAAATGTCCATCAACAGATAATTGGATAAAGAAGTTGTGGTGTATGTGTGTATATATATATACATACACACACACACAATGGAATACTAATGGGCCATAAAAAGAATAAAATAATGCCATTTGCAGCAACAAGGATGGACCTGGAGATGATCATACTAAGTGAAGTAAGTCAGACAGAGAAGAACAAATACCGTAGGATGTCACTTATATGTGGAATCTTAAAAAATCTTATTCACAAAACAGAAACAGGCTCACAAACATAGAAAACAAAACTATGGTTACCAGGGGAGTAAGGGGGGTGGGTGGACAGATAAATTAGGAGTTTGAGATTTGCAGATATTATTATATATAAAAAAGATAAACAAGAAGGTCCTACTGTATAGCACAGGGGACTATATTTGATACCTTATAACAGCCTATAATGAAAAAGAATATGAAAAGGAATATACATGTATGTGAATAACTGACTCACTATGCTATACACCAGAAACTAACACGACATTGCAAACCAACTAGACTTCTGTTAAAAAAAAGTATATTCATGACCAGCAGCATCAGCACCACCTGGGAACCTGCTCGGAATGCAGCATCTCAGGACCCGCCAAGAACAGCGGAATCAGAATCCCTGGGGCACGTGTACGCACATTAAAGTTTGAGAGACACTTTCCTCCATCATTTGCAGGGAAGACCCAGTCCCTTCCCAGACCCCTTCTGCAGGAGAAAGAGCTGCCCTCAGGAAGGCAGGGGGCTGGGTCCCCCAGTTCCATCTGCTCCTGTCATAAACCCCCATTCCCCCTCACATCTAGCATATATTAAAATGAGCAAGACATAATCACACACTGCAATTCTTAATATTATCATATTAGGAGCATTAAAAATGCAAGAAAGGATAATTAAGCAAAATAAATTAAACAAGGATCTTGAAATACACAGCCTTGGAAATACTTTTGCTGCCTAAATGCTGGCTCACAACTGTTAGCCTCTATTACGATCGCTAGCCTTTTCTGATATTCAAAGCACAAAACACAGTCGAATACCAAAAGTAAATCACGCTGATTCGCTGATTCGTAACCTTGTTTATGCAGCAAAAGGTGGCCCTAAGGCAGAGGAAGGAACTCTATGGAAAAGCCGTTGATCTTTGGAAGGACGATCTTGTTTGGGAACAGAGGTCAGGGGCCCGTGCTCCCCACACTGCCTGTGCCCCCTCATTCATTCAGCGCCAAGGGTGAGGAAAAACTAAACAAAAAGATCGCAGATCGAAAAGGGACGGAGGGTAATTTACTGAATTTATTTCATCTCATCTCCCTTAATCATGTAAAAACAAAACCCCAAAATGTTCTACATTCTGGTTTGTGTCCAACACAATGTGCAAACTAATTGAGTGTAAAAAGCGTGCCTTTGCATTCTATCGGTTAAAGTAAGTGTAACAATTGCTCTCCCTACCCTCAAGCTCTGTTTCATTTCTGTTTTTGTTATAATTCAGTCCATTCACAATATGTCATTGCAAGCACTATTTGCAAAAGAAAGTATAAAAAAAACAGATTCTTTATTTCTTAGCGCATTTATTTTCATTTCCCTTCTCGAGCTCTCCACATTTATCCCGCGCTTCCATCTGGAGGGCTTAAAAAAGTTATAGACGAAGTTACTATACATAATGAGGCACGCACTCATCTGGTATTTAGCCCGAACATTTTATTGCCAGGTGTTGCAAAAAGGAAAAAAAAAAAAAATACGGCCAAAATACCTCACCGCGTCCCGTTTTCAAACATATCATGTCTGAAAGTGTTCATTAATTTGGGAGGGAAGCTATTTCCTGGGGTTTATTTAACCACCGCCCAGGAAAAGGCAAGTGTGACGGGCTCCTCAAGCACCCGCACCTGACCCCCACCCCCTGCGAATGTCCGCATCGGCTCAGGCACCGGGGAGACCGCCGCCCGCACTGGGCACCTGAAACGGGTGGGCCCGCTCTCCCCGCATTCCTTCCGTGGCCCAGGAAGTATAAACGGAGCCCCCACAGTGCTCGGTGCTGGCGAGACAGAAGCCAGCAAGGCAAACAGGGGAAGGGGAGCATCGCCCACCGCGCCGTCCTCTTCAGGGCAGGAGACAGTTCAGTGTCCTGGGCCGCGCACCCGTGCGGACAGAGCGACCCAAGCCCAGCTCCCTGTGACGGCGCCGGGGGAGCCTCATTACGGCCACCCTGAGGCGGGGCTATAATTTAAGGCTCTCTCAACTATTTCACAGCAATTAAGGAATTAAAGGTCGGCAGCAAACCCACTTCCTCCTGGACTGATTAGTCCCGTGGAAAGCCAAGCAGATCCGCTTTGTGAGAAATAACTGCTGAACAGTTCAGTGTGGATTCTTTGGGGAAACTGAACTTAATACGGCATTATACTGACAATTAGGTCTAATTTTATGTAGAAAAACGCACAACAAAATGAGGGGGTTAACACTGTAGTTTTACCTGCTGATGCTGTCTGTTGGAGAATAAATTTTGAATCGTTCTTTTTCCCTCCCCCCCCCAAAAATGAAGGGGTTAAGTACAATATGAGAGTCTGGGTGTCACACCAGAGGAAGGGCTAGGCTGCCCTGCAGGACGTGGGCGTGTAGGGAAGGGGGGACGTGAGGAGTCTTAGGGTTTCCCAAGTTTGTTTCCCACAGGCTCCTGTGGAAAAGATGACGGTATTTAGCCGTCTGTCTCATATTTTGGAAAGAGGAAGAAGTCACGGAGCATTCTGAAACTCAAGCTAACAGACAATGCTAATACATCTGAAATGTCACCGTAAGGCACGTGGACGTGTCATTCGCTACACGTCCCCCGGGAGCTCCGCCGGCTGTGTCTGTCCCGCGGTGGCGGGCCGGACAGCCACACCTGCGCTGCCTTCAGCAGCAACTGCTAACCCTCCTGGCTCTCTGTCACCTGAGCAGGGGCCCAGCCCCAGAGCGGTCCTGCCTGCCGCCCTCTGGGCAGATGCAACTCACTGAATGAGCTTTGCTGCCTGTTGGCTTCTGCAAGAATGGGTTCAGGGTAACATCTCACATCCCATTGAAGTTCTGAGACTCAACAGTCATTCACAGCCCCCCCCCCAAGATTTAACAAATCTTTTAGAAAATTTCAAGCAAAAGGGATGCTATCCTGGTCTCCACCAGCATCCTAGGTGCTGAAATAACGTAGACCTCTGCCAAGCTTTGTAGCATTAAAAATTAGAAATGGGAAAACAAAGATATGGAGATTAAAGGACTGTGAACGCCAGACACAAAGTGACGGATAAAAGCGGCTCCTCCATAAGTAACGGATGTAAGAAGGCAAAGGGAGGGGAGACACCACAGCCGCTTGCTTAGAATTTGTTTCCATAAGTGGAACATAGGATTCTTGTACAGAGAAGAAATTATTGATACGTGTGTTCCCTTAAGGAAGGCTTCTCAAGAGGCCCATTCCGGATTTAATAATAATCCGTATTCTTCCCCTGAAATGGCAACCGAGTCTCTGATTTCCCTATCACCGCCGCAGATACATGAGTCATTAGGCTGCAGACCAGCGGCAGTTCACTTTATCACATGCCACCTCGAATATTTAATAAAATAAATTCTAAATAATCACTTCGTGAAGAGTCAACATTTCTCGCACTTTTGTAATAAATGTCTACCCCTTGCGTTCAAGATAAAACTGCACATAAATTGTGGCAGCAAAGATGAAGGGACAGTCCCCGGGTCTCTCGTGCTGTCGTGGGAAGACTTAAACGTGAACGAAGGACATCCGCACCCTCCCCACGGCCTCTGCCCTAGGGGAACACTGTCACATCAGACTCGTCCAGGCTGCTTTCAAAGCACTTCACGCCTTCAAGATGCACGTAGTTCTGCGTTCTCTCTTCCATGAGATCCTGATCCTTAACCCACCTGGTCTCAGCAAGGCCACGTGCCTTTGGCTCAGCTGTCCCTGGACAAGGGAGCTCAGGGCACACGATCAGGACTTGCCTGCACTCTTGGCAGAGCCAGGGCTCGTGGGAGAGACAGGTCGCTGCCCAGCTTCTACTTCAAAGCTTCTCTTTGCAAGAGACGTCGCCTAGTTTTTTGAGACAGAAGACAATTACCCTACACCACGTGGAATAACCTGTACTGCCACTAGAAGTCAAGAGAAAGAAGAGACCCTGTCCGTCAACAGATGACTGGATAAATAAGTTGTGATACACAGACACACAGACACACACACACACACACACACTGGAATAGTACTCAGCCGTAAGAAAGAATGAAATAATGCCATTAACTGCAACATGGTTGGACCTCGAGATGATCATACTAAGTGAAGTAAGTCAGACAAAGAAAGACAAATACCATATGATATCACTTATATGTGGAATCTAAAAAAAATGATACAGATTTTATTTACCAACCAAAAATATAGAAAAAAATATAGAAAAAAAACTATGATTACCACAGGGGAAAGGTGGGGGAGGGATAAATGAGGAGTTTGGGATTAACGGATACACACTACTATACATAAAATAGACAAACAACAAGGACCTATTTATAGCACAGGGAGCTGTATTCAATTTCTTGTAATAACCTATAATGAGAAATAATCCGAAAAAAGATATATGTGTTTGTATGTGTATAACTGAATTGCTTTGCTGTGCGCCTGAAACTAACATTGAAAACCAACTACACTTCAATAACAAATAAAATTTATCTAGGGAGAAGATGGCGGAGTAGAAGGACGCTCGCAGGTCACCCTCTCCCACAAATACACCAAGACCCACATCTACAGACCCACTCAGCCAACCAGAGCACCTGTGGAACTCCGACAGAACATCGCCCTCTTCAAAAGATAAGGACGCCAAAAATCTGGTAGGAGAAAAGGAAAAAAGAAAGAACAAAAGGCAAAGCAGCGCGGGACGGGTCCCGCGAGGAGGGAGCGGCAAAGGAGGACTGGCGCTCTCTTTCTGGGTCTCCCCTCTCCAACTGAGAGGCCAGCGGGACGGAGGGGGAGCCTCCGAGGCTCGGATCTGTACAGAGCAGCCCTTGACTAACAGAACTAAGTTAAACGGGCACAGAGCGTCCCCCCGACACCCAGCCTGAGACGCGGGCCGGCAGCCGCGGGCAGGGCCAGGCTGCCCAAGCCGGGCGGAGGACGAAGTGGCTGCACGGAGGCAGCCCCCGGGGAACGCAAGGGGCTGCGCGCCGTGGCTGTGGGTGCACAGGGCAGAACAACCTGGGCCCTCCATAAAACAGCAAGGTTGATGTGCTCTCGGGGGAAGGGTGCACACCCCCATCTCTGAAAACCCGCGGAAAGTTTTCGGGGGAAGAGAGGCGGGGCTCAGGCACAGCCGCCATATCCTCCGCGCTGAGCACTCAGGCGGGGGGGGGGGGGGGGGGGGGGGGGGGGACGAAACCTGCATCCGCACCGAAGGGCTTAGCAGCCTCAAAGGCCAGACTGAGACTGGCCTGCAGCCTGGGGCAGATAGGATCCTTCCATCCTGGTCCCTCAGAAAACTTGCTCCACAAAGACAAACAAGGAGCTGGGTTTTGGCTCGGAGCAGGGACAGGGCTGTCCCTCGGTCTTCCCCGAGCCCACCCGCGGAGCGCCGACCAGGGCGGAGCGCGCAGCCGCACAAAGAGAGCGGAACTACCGGCGGCGCAGGTAGAGCGAGAGCGCCCCCCCCCCCCCCCCCCGCCTTTCAGGCAGGAACACAGCCCCTGACCGAGGTGCTGGGAGGGGGCACGACCCGCCCTCCTACCCGGCCAGTCTGCAACGTCTGACTGCGGCATCCGGAGGGGCAGCGACCCGCCCGCCCACAGCAGAGAGCTGCACCTGACCCAGTGTTAGGAGGAGGCGCGATCGGCTTGCCGACAGGTGCTGGGAGCAGCACAGAAGAGGGCGCCAACGGAGGGCCTCTGAAAACAGCAAGCTGAGCTTCTAAAACAGGACGAAGACAGAAAGACTTCACATTAAAAGCACACAGACTCCAGGAGAACACCGACAAACCACCCCCCCCCTTTTTTTTAAATCTGTTTTTACCTGTTCTATTTTCTATTACTCTCTTAATCTTTACTTCTTAATTCATTTCTATTTCTCTTGGGTTTTGATGTCCTGCTATTGATTAGACACAGGTTTCAAATACATCTATTCATCTCCCCACCCCCTTTTTTTTGTAAAGGTTTTAAAAGGACGTCTCAACCCGATTAATACTCTGCTTCAACTCACTCTTCTATTATTCATTATACACTGTTTTCAAACCCTATTTCTCCCTTCTTTTAAAATTCTTTCTCTCTCTCTCTTATTTTTTTTTTCTTTTTTTCCTAAGTTCTATTCCTAAATAGGCATCAGATAGATAAAATCCTTAAGGACCAAAATAAACAACTGATACTCCATAAACCACAGTGCCAGAGAGGTATGAGCAAGATGAAGAAGCAGAAAAACCTTTCCCAATTAAAAGAACAAGAGAAATCCCCTGAAAGAAAGATCAACGAAATAGACATCGATAGCCTACTAGATCAAGATTTCAAAAAAGGAGTGATCGAATTGCTGAAGGAATTAAAAGAGATAGTGTTTAGAGATATAAAATATGTCAAAAATGAAATTGAAGCTATAAAGAAGAGCCAAGTAGAATGGGTAAACTCATTGACAGAGATGAGGAATGATCTAATAGCTGTGCAAAGCCGACTAGATAATGCAGAGGAACGAATTAGTGATCTAGAAGACAGGGCAATAGGAAAGCACCCATTCAGAAGAACTACAAGAGAAGCAAATAAAAAATAATGAAAATAGCATAAGGGACCTATGGGATAATATAAAGCGTCCCAATCTTTGCATAATAGGGGTCCCAGAAGGAGAAGAAAGATCAAAGGGGATTGAAAAGGTTTTTGAAGAAATCATGACTGAAAACTTCCCAAACTTAAAGAAGGAATCAGATATCCAAGTACAGGAAGCTCAGAGGGTCCCAAACAGGAAGAACCCAAATAGACCCACACCAAGACATCTCATAATCAAGATGGCCAGAGTCAAGGATAAAGAAATGATTCTAAAGGCAGCAAGAGAAAAGCAAAGAGTAAGTTACAAGGGAACCCCCATAAGGCTCTCAGCTGATTTCTCTACACAAACACTACAGGCCAGAAGGGAGTGGCAAGATATATTCAAAGCCCTGAATGAAAAAAAGATGCAGCCTAGGATCTTTTATCCAGCAAGGCTATCCTTGAGGATAGAAGGAGAAATAAAGAGTTTCACAGACAAAAAAAAGCTGCAGGAGTTTAGCAACACTAAACCCATGCTAAAAGAAATATTGAAAGGGCTATTCTAAATAGAAAAGCAGCAGGATGCTACAGAAATGAGAAACACACAACTGGAAAGGTGATAACTCATGAATTACAAATAAAGTAAACATGAAATTATAAAAGAAGACATACAAATCACTGAGAGTGGGAGAGGGAGGCAGGGAAATATAGAATATTTTTTCTTTCTTTTTTAAATTTTGTTAACAGTAGGATGGGTTTGAGATCATGTTACTATCAGTTTAATAAAAACAGTTATAGTAATGGGCTGATAGATTTACAAAAAAGGGTAACCACAAGCCAAAAATTTACAAAGGAGTCACAAAAATTAAATAAAATCCATGATAATACAAAGGAAAATTACCAAACCACAAAAGGAAGAAGAAAGGAACAAAGAGGATATACCAATTCAACTGCAAAGATAAGTTCAAAATGGCAATAAACACACATCTATCATTAATTACTGTAAATGTTAATGGACTAAATGCTCCAGTCAAAAGACACAGAGTGGCAGACTGGATAATAAAGCAAGAACCTTCAATATGCTGCATACAAGAGACCCACTTTAGGGAGAAGGACACATATAGATTGAGAGTGAAAGGATGGAAAAGGATATTCCATGCAAATGGAAAAGCCAAAAAAGCAGGTGTGGCAGTACTGATTTCAGACAAAATAGACTTTAAAACAAAGGCCATAAAGAAAGATAAAGAAGGACATTTTATAATGATTAAAGGAGTGATACAAGATGAGGATATTACACTCGTTAATATGTATGCACCAAATATAGGAGCACCTAAGTACATACAAGAATTACTAACAGAGATAAAGGGGGATATTGATGGGAATACAATCATAGTTGGAAATTTTAACACTGCATTAACATCACTAGACAGATCTTCCAGACAGAAAATAAACAAGGCAACAGAGAAATTAAATACTACAATAGGAAAACTAGATTTGGTGGGTATTTTCAGAGCATTACACCCCCCAAAAATAGGATATACATTCTTTTCAAGTGCACATGGAACATTTTCCAGGATTGATCATGTACTTGGGCACAAAAGAAACCTCAACAATTTTAAGAAGATAGAAATTATCTCAAGCATCTTTACTGACCACAATGCCATGAAACTGGAAATCAACAACAGAGAAACAAAGGAGAAAAAAAGGAAAGCATGGAGATTAAACAATATGTTATTGAAAAAACAATGGATCAATGAGGAAATCAAAGCTGAAATTACAAAATACCTTGAGACAAATGATAATGAAAGCACAACCACTCAAAACCTATGGGACACAGCAAAGGCAGTGCTAAGAGGGAAGTTTATAGCGATACAGGCCTTCCTCAAAAAAGAAGAACAATCTCAAATAAACAATTTAACCCACCACCTGAATGAATTAGAAAAAGAAGAACAAAAAGCCCCAAGAAGCAACAGAAGGAAGGAAATAATAAAGATCAGAGAAGAATTAAATACAATAGAGATTAACAAGACCATAGAAAAAATCAACCAAACCAAAAGCTGGTTTTTTGAAAAAGTAAATAAAATCGACAAACCTCTGGCCAAACTCACAAAGAAGAAAAAAGAGAGCACAAATTAGCAAAATAAGAAAGGAAAATGGAGAAATTACAACAAACAAAATAGAAATACAGAATATCATACAAGAATATTATGAAAAATTATATGGAACCAAACTGGATAACCTAGAGGAGATGGACAAGTTTCTGGAAACATACTGTCCACCAAAACTGAATCAAGAAGAATCTGAACACTTGAACAATCCGATCACTAGAAAGGAAATAGAAATAGCAATTAAAAACCTCCCTACAAATAAAAGTCCAGGACCGGACGGCTTCACCGGGGAATTCTACCAAACATACAAAGAAGAACTCATACCAGTCCTTCTCAAACTCTTCCAGACGATTGAAAAGGAGGGAATACTCCCAAACTCATTCTATGAAGCCACCATCACCCTGATACCAAAACCAGGCAAAGACACTACAAAAAAAGAGAATTATAGGCCAATATCACTGATGAACATAGACGCCAAAATCCTCACCAAAATTTTAGCAAATAGAATCCAACAACACATAAAAAAGATTATACATCATGACCAAGTGGGGTTCATCCCAGGGACACAAGGCTGGTTCAACATACACAAATCAATCAGTGTAATACATCACATCAACAAGAGAAAGGACAAAAACCACATGATCATCTCAATCGATGCAGAAAAAGCATTTGATAAAATTCAACACCCATTTATGATAAAAACTCTCGCCAAAGTGGGTATAGAGGGAACATATCTCAACATAATAAAAGCTATATATGACAAACCTACAGCCAGCATAGTACTCAACGGTGAAAAACTCAAAAGCTTCCCACTAAAATCTGGGACAAGACAAGGATGCCCACTATCACCACTCCTATTCAACATAGTCCTGGAAGTCCTAGCCACAGCAGTCAGGCAAGAGAAAGAAATAAAAGGGATCCAAATTGGAAAAGAAGAGGTAAAAGTGTCATTATATGCTGATGACATGTTACTATATATAGAAAACCCTAAAAGGTCCACACAAAAGCTACTAGAGCTGATCGAAGAATTCAGCAAGGTAGCAGGTTACAAAATTAACGTTCAAAAATCAGTTGCATTTCTTTACACTAACGATAAATCAACAGAAGAAGAAAGTAAAGAAACAATCCCCTTTAAAATAGCACCCAAAGTAATAAAATATCTGGGAATAAATCTAACCAAGGAGGTGAAAGAATTATACACAGAAAACTATAAACCATTGATGAAGGAAATTAAAGAAGACTTTAAAAAATGGAAAGATATTCCATGCTCTTGGATTGGAAGAATCAATATTGTTAAAATGGTCACACTGCCCAAGGCAATCTACAGATTTAATGCAATCCCTATCCAATTACCCAGGACATATTTCACAGAACTAGAACAAATCATAATAAAATTCATATGGAACCATCAAAGACCTAGAATTGCCAAAGAGTTACTGAAGAGAAAGAAAGAGGCTGGAGGAATAACTCTCCCAGACTTCAGACAATACTATAGAGCTACAGTCATCAAGACAGCATGGTATTGGTACCAAAACAGACATATAGACCAAAGGAACAGAATAGAGAGCCCAGAAATGAACCCACAAACTTTTGGTCAACTCATCTTTGACAAAGGAGGCAAGAATATACATTGGAATAAAGACAGTCTCTTCAGCAAATGGTGTTGGGAAAACTGGACAGCAGCATGTAAAACAATGAAGCTAGAACACTCCCTTACACCATATACAAAAATCAACTCAAAATGGATTAAAGACTTAAACATAAGACAAGATACAATAAACCTCCTAGAGGAAAACATAGGCAAAACATTATCTGACATACATCTCAAAAATTTTCTCCTAGAAGAAATAAAAGCAAGAATAAACAAATGGGACCTAATGAAACTTAGACAAGCTTCTGCACAGCAAAGGAAACCAGAAGTAAAACAAGAAGAAAACCTACGGAATGGGAGAAAATTTTTGCAAGTGAAACCGACAAAGGCTTGATCTCCAGAATATATAAGCAGCTCATACGACTCAATAAGAAAAAAATAAACAACCCAATCCAAAAATGGGCAGAAGACCTAAACAAGCAATTCTCCAAGGAAGACATACAAATGATCAAAAGCACATGAAAAAATGCTCAATATCACTAATTATCAGAGAAATGCAAATCAAAACTACAATGAGGTATCACCTCACACCAGTCAGAATGGCCGTCATTCAAAAATCCACAAATGACAAATGCTGGAGAGGCTGTGGAGAAAGGGGAACCCTCCTACACTGCTGGTGGGAATGCAGTTTGGTGCAGCCACTATGGAAAACAGTGTGGAGATTCCTCAAAAGACTAGGAATAGACTTACCATATGACCCAGGAATCCCACTCCTGGGCTTGTATCCAGAAGGAAATCTACTTCAGGATGACACCTGCACCCCAATGTTCATAGCAGCACTATTTACAATAGCCAAAACATGGAAACAGCCTAAATGTCCATCAACAGGTGACTGGATAAAGAAGATGTGGTATATTTATACAATGGAATACTACTCAGACATAAAAACCGACAACAGTAATGCCATTTGCAGCAACATGGATGCTCCTGGAGAATGTCATTCTAAGTGAAGTAAGCCAGAAAGAGAAAGAAAAATACCATATGAGATCGCTCATATGTGGAATCTAACAAACAAAAACAAAAACAAACAAACAAAAACAAAGCGTAAATAAAGGACAGAAATAGACTCACAGACAGAGAATACAGACTTGTGGTTACCAGCGGGGTGGAGGGTGGGAAGGGATAGACTGGGATTTCAAAATTGTAGAATAGACTACACTGTATAGCACAGGGAAATATACACAAAATGTTATGATAACTCACAGAAAAAAAAATGTGACAATGAGTGTGTATATGTCCATGAATAACTGAAAAATTGTGCTGAACACTGGAATTTGACACAACATTGTAAAATGATTATAAATCAATAAAAAATGTTAAAAAAATTTATCTAAAAAAAGAAGAGACTCTAACTTCACCAATACAAACACAGCTAACAACACTAATGTGACATTAGCATGTTGTGCAGAAAAGTGTTAATTCCTTGCAGAATTAGAGGCTGAGTGTAAACATCATCAGGTTGCAAACACGTGTTCCAGGACATACCGGTGCTCAGATTTAAGTCCGTAAGAGGGCAAGTCCTTGATCACCCCCCACCAATCTCTCACCAGTGCCCGTAACACCCTATTCCTTCTAGAACGTGCTCCATAACCTAGAACAGGGCAGGAAACTACATCCATGGTCCAAATCCGGCCCTTAGCTTGTCCTTGTCAATAAAGTTTTATTGGAACACAGTCACACTCATTCCTTCACTATAGTCTATGGCTGCTTTCGCACTGTAAGAGCTGTGATGGAGACCTCTGACTCACAAAACTGAAATTATTTACAGATTTCCCTGCTACCCGGAAGCAAAGCATTTCTGTGAAATCTTTCCTAAGTTGAAAAGGTGTAGAGAGAAGGAGCAATCACCTTAGACACATCTTGCTAACAGAGGCACAGAATAAACGGAGATAAAGCACAGGGGCCCACAGACACAGGTCACAGCTCTGGGGGCTGGATGCTGCGATGCTGAGTGTGGCTCCCGGGGAAGGAGCGTGGTGATGTCCCTCTCCCTGCTCGGCATGCTGCTGCCTCTGCCATGACGGCTGCAAAACAAACTATACAAATGCTATTTTCCCCTTTTTTCATAAAAGTGAAAATTGTCTTTGGATTCCTTTTGGTTAGCAAAAACAGGTGCTAACGTAGGTCTTTTTCGTAAAAGCGACAGGGTGTAAATCGAACTTTTGAAAAGAAAGGGACCCCTGTACTGTCCAGCCCTTCACAGAAGAAATCCATCATTTCATCCATTCATCCAAAAAGTGTTTATTGGGCCCCAGGTGTGGACCAGGGGCCACGCCAAGCGCTGGGCTACACTGAGGCCAGCGAAGCAACGCGAGGGTGGGGCTGCTTGTGCCGCTCGGTCGTCGCCAGCCAGTCCGCACGCTCTGCTTCCAGGAGCCTGCTGTTCTCTCCCCTCCACGGCCAAGGGAAGAACAAGGAACAACAGGCTCAAACCACAGCATCAGAGACTTCAGTGAGATATTTGTAAAAGATGCTAGAAGCCAAGTAATGAATTACTGGACTAACTTTGTAAAATTTTCCTTTGGACTTTTTAAAGATAAGATTAAAAAAAAACCCAACTGCCCAGGACGGAGCCACCAAGGGAGGACCCCACCAGCAGCAAGAGGATGGGGCGTGTCAGTCCTTTCCAAATGCATGTGCCTGTGAATCACAGGGGGTGGCGGGGTGGGGTCACACCAAAAGGCAGACCTGGATTCGGTAGATCCAGGGTGAGACTTGAGAGTGTGCCCTTCCAGTGGGCTCCCAGGTGGGCTGAGACTGCTGGCCAATGGACCACATGGCAGAGAGCAAGCAGCAATGTGACCACACGTGTCTGGTGGGTTTCAGCTTTTGCCAGAATGAGAAGTGAGTGTTTTGCAACAGGAAGTAAAGGCAGAGCCCGAAGGGCACAAAGCATTAACAAGTGTTGGAATTAAGATGAGCAAAAAGGAGATGCGAGGTCGTTTCATCTCTCCAGGAGGAAAACTCAAGAAGCAGGAAAGTGCTTTTTCAAGAAATCACCTGCTTCCTATCTATGGTTCCAGCGGGCAAGCGGCGGGCAAGCAGAGGGCAACTCAGCAGCCAGAAACCCCAACAGATGCGCACAAGACACCAGGCAACCAGAGCCAGGCGCCATCGAAGCGGCCCCTCCCCAGCAGCTGCATGAATAGCTCCATCTTTCATTGACGCGGTGGTACCTCCCTCTGCGCTCCTCCTGGGAGCACAAAAGCCCTTCATCTCACCTTTCTCCCACGGTTTTTGCTGGCCTGTGGGAAGCGGACAGACAAACTGATGTGGGTCTGGTTAGTCCGCAAGCCACATGCCTTCCCTGCATCAGGTGTCCACTCAAGAGGGCCAGGTGTGACTCTTCTGGGACAAGGCCCGAGAGTCACGCCCTCTGAGCACGGACAGCACACCCCCCGGAGACATGCCGTAGCCACCAATGACAAGAGTAAACTTCCCCAGCAATGTTAGGGAATTGAAAGATGGGGAAAAGATCAATAATTTACTATTCAGTCAAGCGAAGGCCAGAGATAGTCCCTACCCAATGCAAACGACCAGATCTGGCCACTTACCGGAGGTGGGGTGGCGGGCAGGCTATATTTTACTTTCTTAAAAGGCATCCCTGGCTTCCAGACCAGGCCGTAAATTATGTTCACAAGATCAAGGCTGGGTGGCCTGGTAACGCCTAGCTCTGGCCTGCTGTATGTTGAGGCCCAAGTAGAGAACGGCCCTTGGTGAATTTTGACAGAGGTGTTCAACGGTTTCCGCTGTAATTGAATACGCTAAAATTTCCATTCATGTCCTCGTGGGCTAATCTGCAATGATGTTAAGGGGCTGTTATGATAATAATGAAACACAAGCCCAGCATACCAAGTTGGCATTCTGCCGCTGCACCTTCACAGGGAGTTTCTAGCTCGATAAGGCTCAAATCAAGTTTAAAAAGGACAATTGCAAAATATTTTACATGCTGTAATCTACCAGAGATAGAAGGAAAGCAGAAACTGCAAACACTTTCCCTTCAGAGTCTTCCCGGCATCTCTCTCGCGAACAAGCTGCTTTCCAAACACCCTGGCAGGAGGCCTGGCTTCCTCGAGGTAGCAGCCTCTATCTAAGGGCATGGTCTACCTTCTAGTGTAGTCCTAGTGATGGGCACCCAGGACTCACTTCTCAGAATGAGATGATGCAGGGAGAGGGTTGGCGCAGGACCAGGTGCTCAGTAGCTGTTCACTAAATAACGCCGTCCTTCCTGTTGGCTGCGGCGGGGGTGGGGGTGCAGGGAGGGAGCCTTAAGAAGGAGAAGCAAGGGCAGAACCCTGCCCAGATCTCTGTGAGCTAGCAGAAGGTGAGGATAGTGCGGCTTGTGCCACACTTTCAAAACGTAGCTAGCTTACGTTATTTATTAGTTAAAAATTTAATTTCATGAATTGGGTAGGGATGTGTCACCAGGGATGCTGAGTAATTAGAAATTAAGGAAGGACTACGGATTTGAATTCCTGAATTGATTCCACCAAAACACATCCAGGTAACAGGAAATTAAGTTTTAACTTGTTTGCGTGCCAGCAGATCACTGCACAAAAATTCGGATGATTAAAAGTCAGAAGAGAGCACCGGGAGATGTGCTGTGCTGCCGCTAAACAGACCGGCTCCCTGCCCTGGAGACCATCGCGAGACCAGAGCACCTCGACCTCAGCACGCAGCACCAGACAGGAGGGGCGGCTAAGATCGGAGATGGAAGACCTGGGTTTAAGTCTCAGACGTGCAACCAGCGGGGATAAAAAATACCTGCCGTGGCCGAACAGCAGTGGGGGTGAGGCTCAGATGAGGGGGTGCCTGTGAAGGCAGGCGGTCCTGCAGCACGTCCCACTGCTCAGAACAAGTTCCCGTGGGTGACGGACCCAGACTCTGTCCTCGGAGAGGGAAACAAGTTTGTTCTGACACCCCACTCCTCTGTGGTGACCATATCAAAATGATCAATTTCACATTCCTGTCAGTTTCTCAAGCAGGATGCTCTGTCTTGCTTGCCTCTCTCTATCCTGAGCTTAACAGGTCACCTAGCATCTGGGTGCCACACAGAGGCTTTCTAGTATCTAGAAAATGCTAGGTACTTAATCTATGTTTATTGAACTGGAGAGAGCTCTTATGAAGTCCAAGAGAACACTCCCTCAACAAAGGTACAGACGGAGAGCTACAGCATTTAAAGACAGGGACTAACTTCTCCAAGCTGCAGAAGATGGGGCGAGATGCCCTGGAAGGTTCAGAAGTTACAAGGCTAACACAGTCTTGGCGTAGACGTGGGAAAGACAGGTTCTGAGCAAGGAACACCTTATACGGTGTAGACCAGTGGGTGCATGGAGAGTCTGAAGAGAGATGGGGTGATATAATCCATCCGCAGACCAAAGCCACACCATCGTTTACGAAGACCAAAAAATCTGTATTCTATTGAAAAACACAGAGTGGCGATGCGCAGACTCACTCACTGTCTTTCTGCCCCTCAGCTGTTTCATCAGCCGACTCGCTTCCTCCTTATCTATTCATTGCTGTTTTCCAAACTTGATTTGGGCACAATGCATGTTTGGGGCTGGCGATTTTAAATATTTCCCATCGGCTGCACGCAAGATACCTATTTATCTTACGGCTGCAAGCAGAGCTGAAATGATCTGGTATCGCCACGAGGCAGACAGCTATTTCATGCCCTGTTAATTCCTAATGCGGTAACTACAATATCGTTCCTACATTTAAAAGAGGTGTTTTTCTTCTTCTTCTTAATATGTGGCCTAAGTGTCCAAATAAAGAGCATCACTTCTAATGAGGCCAAGTCCAAAAACACAACCTTGCCCGCCGCTGCTGCCACGTTCAAGACGGGCTTCAGGTGTTCCAGCAGTTAGTGGAAAAGTCGAAGCAGCTTTTCATTCTCTTAGGCAGCACCAACAGGTCAGCAAAACTAAACTCTCTCTTCACTGCTGAAAATTCCAGTCAGAGGCGATGGCTGGCATTCCCACCGGGCAGATGGTCCAGGCCAGCAGGTACCCATCCACCTGGGAACAGGCACAGCAGGGAAGGATGCCTTTGCTCCTGCTGAGCCGACAGCCTCTGTGCAATGGCCACCCATTGGTTCCAAAGGCAGGATGTCCACGACAAGGCACGCCTTATGATCAGAGCAGGGAGAGCTTCATCCCCAGGGGGCTGAGGGTGGGGAGAAGGGAGAGCATCTGCTCTGCAAAGGGCTGGGAGAGATACCCACATGTCACAGTTCTGGCCACCTACTGCTTTAAATCATGTTAGCTCTTTTTCAGCAGCCTCTGTCTCTGCCCTTCACTAGCTCCCATCCTTGCTCAGGTACTGTCTAGTCCCCATCAGTATCTAGTTCTCAGTGCCTTTGTCATTTCTGAAGACCAAGTCTGCCTTAGGCACCCCTCCTATGTGTTCCACACGGGGCCGGGTAATGCTTCTCTCCCAGCCCCTACGACCGCACATGAGAGTTGCCTGCTTGATTTTTTGGTCTCTGCAAGATCGAGAGTGTTCTTTTTGGCATCAATGCATCCTCAGTACCTCTCGCAAGGCTGGTGGATAGAAAGCACTGAGAGCGGGCTGATGAATGAAGGGCACGTGGTGGACTTCATCTGAAAAACGACAAACCCTGCCTTATGCCCAGGACAGGTGCTCACACTGTAGAACCAGGCAGATCTAGGCTCACTTCCCAGCTCCACACTGATTTGTGGAGGGACATGGGGAAAGAGAAACCCTCTCAAGGCTCCATCTCTACCTGTGAAATGGGCACAACAATGTGTACCTGGCAAGGATGTTCTGAGAAGGATTGGATGAGACAGTGTACATGGTGCATAGGAGATTCGAAAGCCTATGGCTGCTGCTGTGGGAACGCAGCAGCGAAGGTGTCAGGAGGTAGACAGCCTGGATTCTGAGACACCCGGCACTTCCGGGAGAGCCAGCACGCGTGCGGACACAGCAGAAGACAGCCCTGCAAGTTCCTGGGGCCAGAGAAAAGCACCAGAAATTGAAAAGTACTCTGCCAGCTCAGCCCAAAGAACACCTTAGGCAGACTTCACCCCGCTCGTCCCCCCGCGGCTCGGCGATCCCGGAGGCACGGGGAGCTTAAGGTCTGCCTGCCTGCTCTCCCACCCCCAGGGCTCCTCTCCCCATTCCAGGCCCCAGGGAAGCAGGCGTAAATCTACCTGGGGGGCAGGACCCGCTCCAGGCCTGCTGAGATCTCATCTCATGAAATGTTGACACCACAACCACTTTCCTCTTCCTCTCTGCCAACCTTTGTCATCCCTGGAAACCTTATCGAGCTGCCTTCTCCTTGGCTTACAGACAAGACAACTAATCGTGGACCTAACAGCTCATCAGCTTCAAAAGCGGCCGCCCCCTTCCTGTGCCTGGATGAGAAAATCAATGTGTCTTTGAGAAGCTGTGTGTACCAAGGGCCCCAGCCTCCGAGAACAAAAGAAGCCAGACCGCTGAGCAGTCCCACGAACGGGCTGGAAGTCTTCCTGGCCTGAGGGAAGGCTTACAGCAAGTGATATGGTAAACGGCGGATCTTTACATGCCCTTGAACTGAGGAAACCGGAGTGGGCGGCAGAAAATCACAGCCCCAAGACCCTGAGCAGGACGCCCTGCCTCACCCCGCAGTTGGGGCGGCCGCTGGCACGTGCCTGGCATATCGGCACCGAGTCAGTGGGAACCACCTGACTGAATCTGCTGAAGGAGGAAGCAGGGTCCAAACTGGGAAGCCCCCTCCTCCTATGAGATGCAAAACCCCATAGGATATCTGCCTTGCAGTTTCCCAGAGGGGAAGGACGACCTGCCCACTGTCGCCTGCATGACCACTGGACTCCCCGCCACTGGTCCCATGTCAGTGACACCCACGATCCGACCCAAGTCTAAGAGCTCAGCTTGCAGCCCGTCTCAGCTAGGAGAAGCGTCATTGTTATTAGGTGTTTAGGTCACTCCCGCCCACTCTGAACTCCCAGCGCACGTCTTAAAAGCTCAGGCTTCTGTACATTGCAGCACGGCTAATGACTTTCAGATGTGAATCTGGCCACCTCCTCAGTTTAATGGTGAGTCCGTGGGGCAGAGAACTTGGCTCCTATTTTCTCTGTAGACACCACAGGGCCCTGCACAGAGTAGGGCCACAGTCAACGTTTGCTGATTGGCTCTACGGGACAACTCCCTAGGCTCAGTGCGAGAGGCCACCACACCTCACACCCACCGGAGGCGGAGGGGGCTCACTCTCACAGAACCTGGAAGCACACTCCTTGTGTTGCCGACAAGGCTTCTCTGAGCCCGCCTCCCGTTCCTACTGCCCCAGTGCCACTCATGCCCAGAAAGTTACGGAAACCCCTCACCACCTAAAGCACCCTCCTCCTTGGTGGTCTGAGGGTCCGGGCGGCCCCCGCACACGCGTCTACACAGGAGACTGCAAGAGAGCGAGCTGCAAATTACTCCTAACATAAATGTGGCCTAAAAATCACCATAAATCACTCTGACTCCATCCGGTGACATTTCTAATTTATAACACGAGGGGAAAGAATGAACACTGTGGCTTTTTTCCCTGGGCTTTGGCTGCCGCTAAGGGAGGATTCCACCCCGCTGTCACTTACAACCAGAAGTTCCTGATTTACACAGCACTGACATGAAGTGTACCAGAGGCTCGCGGGCACAGGGGCCAAGGGCCGTGGTCTGGGTGTGGCTCCCCACAGACCCTGGCAGTCCTGGTGTGAGTGTCCCCTCCCCTCTCCTCACTTTTGAACCATTCCTCCACTGAGGGAAGTAAGAACAAACCACACCTCCCTCAGGTCCCTGTAACGATGGCTAATCTGTTTGCACAAGCACTAGTCACCATCTGAGAGCTGGGTCCGGAGCAGCACATGCGGGGAATCTGCATTTAATGTCTTGTGTGGTCGCTCACACCGCGCTGTGCAAACACCGAGCACAGGAGAACGCAGGGGACTGGGGTTTTCTCCAATCTGGGCTTTTCTGTGTTCATCATCATAAAGCATTGTTATTAGGTGTTTAAAAAAAAAAAACGCAAAAGCATAAAACACAAGTTAGCTCTCTCCGGAGGGTAATATAGTAAAAGCCATTGGATGCTATTTTTAACAGCCATAAAAGCACGTGATTAATACAGAAAAAGTCATGATGACAAAGTGCGTCACAAAGCACGTCAGTGTGGAGGGTGAGCCGTTGAACTCGAGTGGGTCCTGGTGATCAATCCTGGCATGTTTGCTAGAGGACCGGACCCCGCACACCAGTGAACTCCAGGAGCCCCCTCTCTGACCAGTCTGAAATACCAGGTGGTCACAGCCAGCTTCTCCGCTCCTGGCCCATGACAGCGGCTGCCAGCAACCAGGGGAAGATCCCTTTCAAGGATCAGCCGGAAAAGCAGACGAGTGGGTGCTCACTGACCCAGAGTCCTCTCTCTACCACTGTGACAGCCGGCTCGGGCCTCAAGCAAGGGGAAGAGGAGAGGGGTGGGGGTGTGTGGGGATGTCTCCGTGGCTGCCCAAGGCTGAGAGCACGTGGCGTCACAGCAAAATAGCCAGGAAGCCAGACTGCACCCCGTCATCCCCCAGGACCCAAGCTGATGTCGGCACCACCTCTAGAGATGCTTCGTGCAGCGCCCACCTCCACCCCAGCCCCACAACACGCCTGGTTATCCTGAGGCTGCAGCATCCAGAGGGAAACGGAAGGGTTTGTCAGGAGAGGGTTCTGGTCGGGGCTCACCAGCCCCGACCACCCCAGGTGGGAGATGCCTTACACAGCTCCCCCTCTCCCCTCGCACCTGCAAACTCTCAAGGCACCAGAGGCTCCCTGTGACAAACACAGTGCGTGATTCTGCGGGAACCCTGCCAATCCCAGCTGTACACCAACGACCCCCGAGAAACGGGAGCGCTTTAGTCGGTAGAAAGAAAGAAAAAGAAAGAAAGAAAGAAAGAAAAACAACAGACAGGGTCTTGGCAACCAATAACACTTTTGACAGAGGCGACTGGCCTCAAATGACTCCAAAAGCAATTGCACCCTCCGCAGCCCGGAAACAACATTTGTGGAACACGAGCGTCTTTTCCGCTCTTTACCTCTACTCCCTGGACCTTCAGTTTCATGTGGTCCTCTCTGGTCGTTTTCCCATCTTTCCTCTTTTTCCAGCAATACCCATCTTTCCTGTATTTCACTTTCTTCCTGTTGTAGAGTATCATTGAGCCATTCTGTGGTCTGGAAACAACAAATGGTTAAGTTACCAAGAGAACCAAGCAGAAGAAAAAAATTTATGAAGAAAGATCGCGTAGCCCAGTAAAAGTCTCTACAGAAAAGCAATATTCCACATTTGCTGGAACATAATTTTTCACCTTTTATTGCAGCTCCCTGGATTAACCGTGTTTTATGGCCAGCCAAAATTTGCTTGTGGATTTGGTACCTAATGAATTAAATGTGTCAATGATAGTCTTAAAAAACATCCCTGTAGTAATATCCACCATCTAATCAGGATATACGACTGGGGGCCTGAGCTCCGCACCGAAAAGTAGGAAAAACAGAAAGGAAAGCAAAAGAGGCAGGGCCGGGGGTGGGGGTGGGGGGTTGTGGCAGGCTGCAGTATCTTATCTCTTGTAGAAAGATTTTCTACACATCTTTTAATCCATCACCCAACACTAGGAAATAAATAAGTTTAACGCAGACACTAGATGACTATGTTAAGAGCAGACCGATGGAGGAACTAGTCGCTGAGGCCAAACGTTCTTGATTCATTGCCTGTGTTTAGACGAGCGCGGGATACGGAGGAGCCGCTGTGGCCCTTCTTCTCCAGCAAGCTGAGGGCCTGATTCCCTCCCACCTGGGCTTCTGCTGTCAGAGGGCTCAGCACCGCCAGGTGAACTTGTTTATTCGGTCCACGACCACCGTACCTTAGGAAAACAGGTGCCTGTTTGCTACATGCTAAAGGTGGGGTGGCGGTCCTTGTGCCGCTTAGCAAAGAACAAGAGAACCTAGACTCTGCCTCAGAGACGCCGAGCGTCAACCGCAGAGCAGGAGGCTCGCGCTCGTCCCGGGAGCTGTTTCGCTCTGGAGAAAACAGGCGGACAAAGAGCTAAGCTCCTCTGGCAGCTGAGGGCGAGCGCTGAGGCGGGCTGCTTCCGGGATCAAGCCGCGGGAGGCGCGCGCGCGCAGCCCGGCCTTCAAGCAAGACCTCCCAGGCAGCTCCAGCCCGTGGCCCGCCCGGCCCGGCCCGGCCCGGCCCGGCCCGGCCGGCTCCGCGTCGCTGTGCGCCTGAAGGCTCGGCGCAGGAAAGGGAACGGCAAGGGGCCCGCGCCCCGCGAGGCCTGCCCCCGCAGGCTGTGCCAGCGCCCTCCCAGCCCGGCCGAGACAGCGCCTGACCCTGGCAAGGCAGAGCAAGTGGCCCTGCAAGGCCGCCGCAGAGCTGAGGGAGGAGGCAGCCCGCCTTCCCCGCGGCTGGGGCAGGAGCCTCCATCCTGTCCTCTTTCCCTTTGAACTGCGGGCCCTTTCACAACTGGGCACACAATGTCGCTGGCTATTGATGTCTTACTATTCTGGTGTCTGTAGGGGAAAGAAAATCACTCCGGGGTGACAGCAGCTAATTGTAGTCCCCACCCAGCCGGGCTGTGTCATTCAGCAGCAAGGTGGTGACTAAACAGCACTTCCGTTGGAAATTACAGACTTTCAACAGCGCCTCCCAACACTTCATTTTTTGCCGATCACGACGCAATTGGTTTGTGTCAGTGCTGGTTTCCTCCCTGAGTCTGCGTGACTAAAACAATCGGGAAACAGCTCCTGCGCTTGTCACAACCTGTCACCTGCCGGTATCTGTCTCTCGCACTTACAAGTCCGCGTTGGAAACCTCACCGTGCTCTTCCGTTTCTGAATGGCAGGTAGGCTCGAATACAGGCCCAGCTGTGCCAGCCTCTTTCCACTTCAGCCCCCGGTGCTCGCCCCCGATCTTCAGAGCACTGTGAGCCCTCGCACTTCCTGAAAGATCTACCAGAAGGGCCCCGAAGTCCAAGAGCTGCGCTTAAGCCACTGCCCAAGGAAAAAGCTAAGGAATACATCCGATCAAGCAGACGGGCTCTGGTTGACTCGCCTCCTCCAAACAGGAATGAAGACACAATGGGAGGGTAGCAGGGACCCCCTAGGTCCTAGAAAACTCATCTGTGAAAAGGACCCGACGTTAGCGCAGCCCTGCTTCTCATGAGCTAAGGCAGGAACAGTGATTTGCTCTTTCCCTTTCTAAACAGGATCCACGAACCCCAGCAGTGTCTCCAGGCCGACTTGTCCCCAGATTGTATCTGGTGTGACCCAGAGAGAACGGATCCCCCCCAGACACTGTCACGTCCACAGTCAGAATCACAGCTGCACCCACCGAAGGAAACCCGTCTTCCTCTGGTGACCGCCCTCTGCATTCTGGGAGTGCGGGACACCCTGTCATCCGACACTTTTAGCAGGACATAATCCCACAGGGACCCGAAGTGTCCAACTTAAATGGCTTTAATACACGGAGTCGTCATTTTAACTTGCAGTGATGAGCAACCTAGTAGTGTTTAATCCACTACTCTGATTTTCTTGTGACTTGCTCCGCTCTGCATGATGGTGGAAGGCCCCTCTCTCCATGGTCCATGGGTCCTAAGAATGGCCCAGGGAAAGCCAGATGGGCTGCAGAGGGGCCCACGTGCCCCACAGTCGAAGGAAGGGAGGCTGCAGTGCCATCCCAGGATACAACTGAGAGCAAGCAGAGCTGGTGGGAGGGCTCCGAGGAAGGTCGGGGGCGGGAGGGGTGCTGGAGCACTGCCCTGGGAAGAACGAGAGCGGGGTTAGACCCCCAGAGAGGGGGCCAGTCAGAGGAGAGCTTTAGTAAGTGTCACGACAGCACAAAAGGTAGCACCCATCTGAGAAAAGCAAAGAAGTGGGGAGTTGAGGACAGAGGGTGACAGTGACTGCAAGGAGGAGGCACGAAGTCCTGCTGTGTGACAGTGTCACCAACTCCCAGTTAGTGCCGGCGCTGGGAGGAGCACTCCACATGTAGCCTAAGTCTGCATCATCTCTGTCTGTCTATGCCTGTGTCTACATCGACATCTACATCTCTGTCCACATCTATGAATATTACCTATATACCTCCATCTATGTCTACGTCTACATCTGTATCTATACCTCCATCTGTGTCTACATCTACATCTGTACCTAGGTCTATATCTGCATCTACACCCACGTCTATACCTCCATCTATGTCTACATTTAAATCTATGTCTATGTCTCCCTCCGCGTCTGTGTCTGTGTCTCCCTCCACAGTCTGTGTCTGTGTCTCCCTCCACGTCTGTGTCTATGTCTACCTCTACGTCTTGGTCTACATCTCCATGTTCGTCTGGGTCTCATCTATGTCTCTATCTCCATCTGTGTCTATGTCTGCATCTACACCTATGTCTGTATCTTTATCTACATCTACCTCGACATCTCTATCTCTATCTGTCTCTTGTCTATCCTCTAAATCTTTTCATCCCCATGGCAACCCCAGGAGGTAGGTATTATTACCATCCCCAACATAAAGACGAGGCAATCAAGACTTTTGAGCCAGAAAGTGAGCAGAGTTCAGCCTTACTCCTGACTTCAGAGCCTCCTCCAAGGCACAGGCTGCGGGGCCAGTTCGGGTTTGAATCTCACTTCTGCTCTACTGGCTGAGTGGACTTTGACTCCCTGAAAGCACCCCTCACTCAGTGGACGGGGATTTGGTGGGTGGATTCCTAGCTTCCTTATGTCCTAGTCCAGCTGGGATACCACTGAGGCCATCCCAGACCGCCTTGCCCCAGTGGTTAGGATAACTGGGTGCTTTAGACGGTCTCCCGGAGCAGAAGGTGCAGGTGCCCACAGTGGTGACTTGCTGGGGGAAAGTACCCTTTATTTGTACTCCTCCCTTTCCTCTCTTGCTTTCATACTCCCCTGCTGGTGTCTCCTGGGACCACTTCTCAAATAAACTTCTTGTACTAAAATCCTCATCTCAGGCTCTCCTTCTGAGAGAAGCCAGGCTAAGGCTGACGGTCTAAGGAGCCTCAGGAAAATAATCTGAGACCTCCACTGCAGCAGTGAGAGGACCTTCGAGGCAAGAAGGTGAACAACCAGGGGCTTCATTCTACCCAGGGAAGTTTCTAGCCAAGACATCTTTTCATCTAAGAAACTAATAGCTAGCAAAACCAGTAACGCCCAGTGCAATGTGGTAAAAAAAGATCATGGATCAGTGGAAAATAGTGCTGCAAATTATAAAAGTAAAGAAACAGGTACAAAATTAAAACACATAATGAATAAAATATATATCCTTATATAATAGCTTATATGTGTGTGTGTGTCATATACACACACCCACATGTGCGCGCACACACACACACACAAAACAGACAGAAGGAATGATGGAAGACTTCACTCACTATAGAGAAAAAGAAAATTAAATACCTAGGCATAAATTTAAGAAGAAATTCCCAAAACCTAAGGAGAAAAATATCTAAAAGACACAGAAGTAGATTTCAATAAATGAAAAAGCATAACATGGTCTTGGTCAGGAAGAGTTAGGATCATAAAAACGTCAATCTTCCCAAAGCTAATTTATCAATGTAATGTAATGGCAACAAGAATCCCAACAGAATATTTTTTCTGCCTAGAAAAATTTATTATAAAATTTATTGAGAGGGATACAAACACCAAGGATAGCCAGAAAAACTCCAATAAAGAGGACCAAGTTGTAGAAGCTAGCCCTACCAGCTATCAACACGTTCTATAAGGTCTCTGTAGTTTTAAAGTATGGAACTGTCACACAGATAGCCCACGGAACAGAATAGGAAATCCAGAAATAGTCCCAATACAATAAAGGAGGTATCTCAAGTCAGTAGGGGACTGACTTTTCAATAAATGATTTTGGCCTGTGGAACAAGGACAAAACTGAATCTATCCTTCACGTCTTATAGAAGCATAAATTCCAAATGGACCAGAGATTTAAATGCAATAAATAAAATCATACATTACTCTGGAAGAAAATGCATATGAATTTCTCTAACCGGAAAGTGGAGAAAACTTTCCTAAACATGATCAAAAATCTAGCACCAGTGTGTGAAAGATAGGTACATCTGATTACATAAAAATAAAACTGCCAGACTGTTTTCCAAAATGGTTGCATGATTTTACATTCCCACTAGAAATATCTGAGGTTTGCAACGTTTCCACATCCTCCCCAACATTTGGCATTGTCTATCTCTTGGATTATTGCCATCCTAGTGGGTGTGTGGTAGGGTTTTAATTTGCATTTCCCTAATGACTAATGATGTTGAGCATCTTTTCATGTCCTTATTAGCAATTCATGTAATTTCTTTGGTGAAATGTCTATTTGAATCTTTTGCCCATTTTTAATTTAGTTGTTTGTCTTCTTCTTTTTGAGTTGTAAGAGTTATTTACATAAAATCTGGTTACAAGTTCTTTATCAGATACACGATTTGCAAATATTTTCTCTCAGTCCTCGACTTTTCTTTTTATTAATTGTTTCTTTTAAAGAGCAACAGGTTTCAATTTTAGTAAAGTTCAATTTCTCAATTTTTTTCTTTCGTGAATCATGCCTTTAGTGTCATTATCTAAGAATTTTTTGCCTAACCCAAGGTTGCAAAAATCTGCTCTTGCATTTTTTTCTAAGAAAACAATATTGACAATATTAATGATATTGAATCTTCCAATTGCTTCTGATCACAGAACATGGAATGTCTCTCCACTTATGTAAATCTTTAATTTCTCTCAGTAAGACTTTGTAGTACTGGTTTTACACTTTGTAAATTAAATTTATCTAAGTAATTTATTCTTTTTGGTGCTTTTGTGAATGAAACTGCTTTCTTAATTTCATTTTTGGATTGTTCATTTCCACTATATAGAAATACATTGATTTTTGTATATTGATCTTGTATCCTATGCCCTTGCTAAATTCATTTATGAGTTCTAGTAAATTTTTTTGCAGGTTCTTTAGGACTTCTACATATATAATCAAATCACTTGTGAATAAATATTGTTTTACTTCTTTGTTTCTATTCTAGACACTTTTCATTTCTTTTTCTTGCCTTATTGCACTGGCTAGAACCTCCAATACAATGTTGAATAGAAGTGGTAAGAATAAACATCCTTATCTTGTTCTTCATGTTGGGGGAAAACATTTAGTTTCACCATTAAGTATGAGGTGAACTGTATCAAAGACTTAAACATCATGTGTTTAAAAGGAACCAACTTGAAGAAGTTCCCACTAACCAAAGACGGGACAATTTGAACATCAATAAGAATAGTAACTGCAGTGGTTTAAAACACTAAATATGTTTAAATCCATATGTTCATAAATAATCATAAAGCACACAAACAAAAAACTAATTGATTATTGTTGGAGGATGCTAGTGACCCAATGCATTATTTTGAAAATGAAAGAAAGAAAGAAACAAACAAACAAACAAACAGGGTGGGAGGAAGAATCAGGCATTGATGCTACATTCCCTGTACAAACTAGTCCTTTGAGTTAACAAACAACAAAAGAAAGGACTTTCTCTGTAAAAGTATTCCAGCCAATAAAGGAAATGAGAGAATTAAAATATCACCATTTTGAAACCCCTAGTGAATTAATGGATTATTAACAGTGGCTGATATCACAGAAGAGAAAAAACCAGATAGTATGTGTCCCTGGTGGAAGGACATTTTGCTGGAACCAAACAAGGGAAGCCTGAAGTCATTCAGACCACTTGCTCTAACTGCCACTTTATACGATGCGCACAGGCGGAAGAACGCAGTACGAGGGACACCACGAGGACACAGACCGCAAAATTCAGACTGCAGGAAACTCTGCAGGACCAGTGACCTGGATTCTTCAACAAATTCAATGAGAAGGACAGAATAGAGTGGGAACAGTGGGAATACATAGATTAAAAGAGACAAAGATTTCTATCAACCCGTCACAACGTGTAAACCTTACTTGGATATTGGGTCAAACGAAGCATAAAAAAATATATATGTGGCATTTGTGAAACAATTGGAGTTTTGAACAGTGATTGGATATTTAATGATGTTTAGAATTATTAATTTTTAAGATACTTGTAGTGCAGAAGTATTTTTTAAAAGTGATCATATACATATATATAGAAAGAGAGAGATTGAGTTAAATGCATATATAAGATATATGCTGAAACATTCACCAATGAAATTATATAGTCTAAGGTGTACTTCAAAATAATGTGTGTAATAAAGTGTGATGTGTGGATATAAGACTGGCTGCCAACTGGCCACAGCTGAAAGTGAAGGGTGAGTATGTGGAGTTCCTTACACTAGCCGTTCTACATTTGTTAGTATTTGAAATTTTCCATAAGAAGCAGTTTTTAAACAGAAGATGAGATGGGATTTGGGGTGAGCTCTTGGTTACATCTTCAATCTGGACTCAGCTCATTATGAGCTGTGTGACCTTCAACAAACTGCCTGATCTCTCCGAGGCGGTAGACAATGTCTGCAAGGTGCCCAGCACGCTGCCTGCCATGTAATACATGTTCTCATGAGAATAATAAACTTGGCCCCCTTTTGTTGGGTTCCCTGTGGGAAACAATGATGGAAGCTCTTGGGAAGTAATGAAATGGCACATTGTCGGATGTAACTGCAAAACCCACCCATGGGACAGCCCACCCCCAAACCCTTGGGCTCATGCATACACATCCACCACTTCAGGGAGAGATGTATTTTTCAAATTAGGTAGATAGAGGACGATTAATAATGGAAAATCAGAGGAGTGATGTGTTGAGAGGTTTTGTGTGTGGATATTAAATAGGAATTTACAGCACCACTGGGGGTTGCATCCATGCATCCAAGACTAGGTTAATCCTACAAAAGAAATGATCTGGATACTCTTTCCAGGGCCTGAGTCTAACTTTAGATCAGTGTACCCCAAACAGCTCAGGTTCATGGTCCTTCCTCCTAGAACCCCTACTTTCCCTGTCACTAACCAATCACTTCCAGGACCTTGACAACCACCTCAAATTCCATGCAGACAACTGAGATCCCGCCCACCACTCCAGCAGTCCCTGGACTTCCTCAGGTGCTAGTCTGTTGTCTGTCTGTCATCAGTCCATCCTTCTGTCCTGGTCTAGACGCAGTGGGCTTTGTGCAGTAAATTCTGTTCTGGTGGACCAGCTATTGGTCCACTGAGTTCATAAGATCTGTTCCTTGTAGCTTCCCTTGGAGAACAGTGATGTCCTCGTTTCTAATAGGACTTCATGAACAATGTCTGGGAGGCTTCTAAACAGGGAACATCTCCAAAGAATTTCCCTTTTTCCAGCTGGAACCCAAGCCCTAGGCAAGCTCCTCTCTTTCCTTCCCTCCCACCATGGGTCATGGAAGGGCCCAGCGAGAGGAAAATGCTGTTCCTGCAGTTCCAGTGGCCTTCAAGCCCTGACCCCAAATGTGAAACAGGCCCCGATGACAAGGCACAAACCGCAGTGTCCTGGAGCTGTGGGTGCTGCTCCTGAGGCAGCGCTAAATCTCCGTTCCAGTGGGCAGCTGGGAAATGAGAAGTGCCACCCTTAATTGCAGCTCACATATTTATGTACCCACACCTTTCTCTCTGATCTCTCCAGCACGAAACGACCTGATTTAGATGCACCATTACAAGTACACAGCTTGGTTCAAAATGTCAACAATGAGCATGGCAACAATTACTATGACAACAACAAGAGGCCCCGTTTATCCAGCATTTACGGCGGCGCGGCAGACACAGGGGAGGGCCCTTTACACACTTGTCTCACCCTCACCCCACAGCATTGTCAGCAGGTGGGTACTGGATCCTCATTTTACAGAGAAGAAGGTCCGAGGCACAGAGAAGGGAATTCACTTTCCCAACGTCACACAGCTGCAAGCCACTCACTGCACCCCTTCCTGGCGCCTTGCTAGAAATCCCCCGCACATCCTGGGGACCCTTCACCTCTCACTAGCAACAGCCCAGGGCACTTTCAGAGCCCACGGGAACTGTTCATGTGGCAGAACGCTTCATATAAAGGAAGGATCACTGGAGCCTGATTTAAAGTGTTCTGATAGTTCTTCCCTTTGTTGCAAGGGGAGGAAAGAAATCTGGGGAAGGAATGTCTCCCCTGCTTATCTCCCTCACACACAAGCCCGGCAAGAGTGGTAATTGATGGCTAGAGCACAGCAAGGTTGTTGGGACACCAAACAGAGCCCCGTGACGCCCTGGCGACAGCCCAGATCTCGTGGGAAGGGGCTGGTTTATTAACTAGCCACCTGGTGTTTTCTTCTGCCTTGTTTAGAGGGTCTCCATGATTTGGGGGACAAGGAGCAAGGAAGTGGGTGGGGAGCACTCTGTGACCTCCCCTCTCCTCTGCCACCCGGGTCTGGCCACTCCGGGCTATTTATGGAATAATCGGGAAGTAAGGGCTGTCAGGCTGGGCCCGGGCTGCAATCTGCCAGATATGAAAACCAATTGCTTTTCATAATAAATTCCAGCTGGAGCCACAGGAATCATAAGGATGAGGAGAAGGTAACACCAATTTGCTTTATTTGATTAGCTCCGTCTTGGGCGGTCCAACCCTGGCTTCTTTTCATCAGAATAAGGGCAAATTGAAAATCATAAAAGAGCCTTTCTTATCTAGGAACAAACGACTGGGGAGATTCATATGCCTAAAAGCCCCCGCGAGCCACGCGGTGCGGGCCTGCCCGAGCTGTCTGCGGTGAGTAGGTCCCCAGGAGGCCCTCCCTGGAGCTCAGCGTGAGGACCCCCCGGCACCCACTGTCGCCTTCCCGACTCAACGCAGAGACGGCACCAGCCCATCCACGGCGAGGGCAGGTGTGGTCAGCCTTGTGCAGGCCTCCCCAGCCACTGCCCACTGCCCCGCAAGGGGATCCCACGGCGGGCAGCCCCCAGACCCTCGTCTCCACGGCCAGCGTGTCTTGCTGGAGGACTGAAAGCTCAGGCTTCCAGAACTCGGAGGCAGAAGCCAGTGTGTCTTTCCCAAGGATGATGACATGCAGGCTAGAACCGCCGTGCTGGTCATTTAAACTGTGGCCGGAGGTCACTGAAAAGAAAAGGCTGCCAGGCTGAGGGGACGGTCAGGACCAGGAATCACCCCTCCGGGACTCATTCATGGCTCCCGTACTAGAGCTCCCAGGGCACTCAGCTTGAAGTTCTATTATGACATTCGGTGATTTATTCAATTAATATTTATTGAGCAGCTATTATGGGCCAGGCATTCATGTAAGGCCACGCTAGGTGCTGGCGGGAGCAGAGGGGTACAAAGACCTGTCTTTGTAAAGCTCAGGGAGGAAGAGCTTGGAACTAGAGGAGGGACAGGAAACCCTCGGCGCTGCAGGAGCCCACGCTCTGGGGGGAGAGATGGGAGTCCTAGAACGGCTGGCGGTGACATGGTGACAGGCGGTGACATGGTGACAGACACCTCTCCCAGGATGGAGCATCAGAACCGAAGCCTGGATGGAGGCAGGGCCACAACTGGGAAGGCTCCCCAGGAAAGAGCTTTCTGGAGAGACAGCAGCAAAGCCAAGGTCGGGACCTGAGAAACACGCCTGGGGTGTAGCTGGAGGGCAGACAGCAAGTGTGGGGGCGTGATGCAGGCAGAAGATGAGGCCAGAGAGCTGGGCAGGCCTGCTTAGGGGTCTCGGGTGAGGATGGATTCTGTTCTAAGCGGGAGAAAGGCACAGGGGAAGCAGGTAACAACTGTGTTAACCACAGTGGAGAAGTGAGGAGTCTGGATTTTAATGCAGGGGTGACAACAAAACACAAGACGCCATGAACGGACTCTAGATATAATGCTGGTAAACGCAGGAAGGAAAAGCACAGGGTATCCTAAGCAGGTCTCGTCTAAGCTGGGGCAGGGGCTTGTGCCCCCTCCCCTTAGAATTCTGAGCTTCCCCCTCACGGGGTTGGAAAGCCACTGAAGGTGTTAAAGCAGAGAAGTGGGGTGATCATTTAGATCTGGCCGGTCTGCCTCACCCAGACTGCCTTATCCTTGTGCCTCTTCCCCTGTCATAAAAGACTTGTAAACAGCAAACACTCCATAAACACTCACCAAGTGAGGGAAGTAATCAAGCAACTCTGTGGCTGGAACAAAGGAAATCCTCTTACTTTTCTTGAAAGCCAGACAGAAAGCATCACTTACATTTAAAGTGTTTGGTCAATGAGGAAGCATAGAAAAAAGGTGAGTGAGAATAAAGGACATCACCTGTCTTTGGACCCAACAATATTGGGAAGAAAGCAGACCTTCCATTCCTGCTGCTGGCTGCAGCCCGGGTTCAGGAGCCTGAGCCCAGAGGAGCCAGAAGGACATCGCTCAAATGTCACTGAGCGTCTGGGTGACGTTCAACCCCACCGACATCTCATTTGGCCCTAAATAGAGCCCAGCACTTCCGTAGACCCTCACTGTCATATTCCAACACCGATATTTTATTAATAATCCAATGTAAATCTGAGGGAAAATTAATGTGTCACCTCCTAGCAGGAAGGACTGAACATCTCAATGTGATGGTCTGTTAGAGTTGTCATTTATCATTAGCATGCGATTCAAGGCAAGCTTCCCACATTCTGGTGGGAGCTTTCAAGACAATGAATCTCTGGGAATTAGCTTCTGGTCCAATTATTCCGGTTCCCCCACCCCCCACCTACCTCAGAGATAAATTCTGTCTCGGTGGGAGGAAAAAACAAGAAGAGGGAAAGGGGGAGGACGGAGTTCACTATTCTCCTTCTTGGCTGAAATCAATTTTTCTCAAGGAGACAAGGCAATATTCATTTTGTGAGAAGGGAATACAGCTATACGCTAAAGGCCAATAAATGGAGCCGTTCTGATGAAAACTTCCTCAAATCAAATGTAGGGGAACCTCTTAATGTGCTTTGTTCTTCTTTTCCATAATCCGTAACTATTAAGAGAAAGATGGGCAGAGAGGAGATACTGCCAAGGGGGAGCTGTGTAGACAGCAGGCAGGACCACCTTCCAGGACGACCCCGAGAGGTCACTGCAAACATTGGTCTCTCCATCCCATCTGCTCAGCACATCCTCCCTGCCGCTCCCTCCCCGCCAGGCGCCGCTGTGGGCTCCGGGGATGCAGCTCCTACAGGCAGGCACGTCGTGGCCCTTGGGGAGCTTAACGTCTAGCGAGGAAGTTTGTCAATAAAGAAACTAATAACAGATAAGTGCTATCAAGAAAATAAGCCAAGGTAGGAATTCTGTGCATTAAAATGGAACTGTTTTGTCTAGTAACTTTTTTTTTCTAAATCTTCAGTGAAAAACAGAAAAAGGGCAGTCTGGAGTAAATCCTGCTTCTGGTTCCAAAGCAAACAGGAGAGTCAAGATGAACAGTGGCCCCAGGGGCAGCTGCCTGTCCCTCCTGGCCGATGGGAACTGGCCTCGAGTACCTGGGAAGCCCAGGACGAGCCCTGCCCAGGCTCACCCCGCCGTCCACACAGACACAGCCAGGCCCGTGGGGGTCCGGGGGGCCTTCCACCACCGATGGAGCTCGGGGAGACCACCCTGCTGTGCAGAGGGCTGCAGGGCTCTGGGTCGGGGGCGGAGCACTGCAGCCCTGCTCCCTCTGCCGGGACCACCACCGTGCGGGAGGTGTCTCCCCTCGGTGCTGGACCCCACCACGTCCTCCGACGGCACCCAGTGCATCCCGCATCATGACACTTGGCCACTGAGCCGCCCCTGCTCCTGTAGCCTCGTGAGGGTGGGGACTCCGCTTGTTTTTTGGCACCAAAGGGATTTTCTCCTTCAACCCGCACCACCTCGTGAGATAGCTGCTGTTGGCTCCCATTTCACAGGGTGGGAAACGCATCTCAGAGGTGACAGGTGACTCAGAGTCACAGGGCTGCTGGGTGGAGCCTGAACTCAGCTCCCTGGCTGTCTGATGGGGAGGGGAGGGGAGGGATCCCTGCCTCCCCCACCCCCATCTCATGACTTCGGAGTCACACGGGCTTCCATTGAAAATCTCACAGCACGTGTGCCGTAGCCGAGTACCTGGAGAGCGCTGGGCCCCTCCCCGCCCGACGCACACCCCACCCAGCCAGCTTGTCCACCTCCTTCCTCTTCCTCCTTCTCCCGACATGGCCTAGGCGGCTTTTGGCTACTTCCTGACTTCAAACCACCATCACAGGGCAAAGACGTTGCCTAGGCAGAATCCTGAGGGCTCTGAGCCTGAGACCACTTGCCCAGCCCACCACGAGAGGCATCCACAGGCATTCTTATTTGACGTGCAGACTAAGGACTCCCCAAGTTGGGGGCCCCCCTTGCCATGTGAACAAATCTGCCTCCTTTTGCACACAAGTGCCTGGGGACACAGTGACGGCTCCTGTTCTGCCTGCCAGGTCCCGGGCACACAGAGGTCCCTCCTACTCTGGCTGCTGAAGGCTCCCACCAGCGGTGGGTGTGGAGCCGAGCTGTTCTGAGCTGGGGAGGGGGATGGACCCTCCAGAAGGAAACATGCTGTCTGCCCACAGTGGGACAGGCTTAACGGCCTAGGCCCTCAGCTCTTAGGGAAGCCAGGGCACCGGTTCCCTGTGCCCAACTGGCACGGTGCCCAGGGGCTGCAGGTTGTGTCCCTTCACCTGAGCCGAGAAATGATGCTTTCCCCCCAATCTCTTCGGGCTTGGGATCCTGGCAGGAAAGCCTGAGTGATCACCTCCACGGCCAGGACTTGCAGCCATCCCCTCCGACTTGACCTGAACAATGATTTTCTCCCAACAGAAGACTGCAAACCCCAGCAAACACTGCTGGGATTCTTAACAGGATCAGAGAAATGACCTTTGGTGCAGATGGAGGGGTGAAGAGGCAGAGAGATGCAGAGGGATGTTCCAGATGGCAGGAGACAGGGCAGAGGAGGAGTTTTACACGAGGAACGGCAGGCCTGGGGAGGGCGGTGGGGAAGCAGGGCAGCCTGGAGGAGGAGGCAGCCAGCAGGGCAGGCTGGGGGCGCTGAGGGGCCTTGGGAGCGTCGGGGCCAGAGAAACAGGGCAGAGAGCGCAGGGCCAGAGCTGAGAGCTGCCAGTCCCATCAAAGTCTTTTCTCTTCCCCCCAACTCCACATCCCCTGACTCCAACCTTCATTCCTGCTTCCTGGAAGGTCCCTTTCATTGCCAAGGGCTTGTTTACTTTTCCAGGAGAGTTTTGCAACCAAAGCCCAAAAGTATAGCTGTGAATCATTAAGCTGCTGCCTCAAACCCAGAGCTTTGGAGCCACGAGAGGACCAGGCGATGCTGTCCCTTGGCAGGGGGTGGGGACCTGGAACCCTCCTTTTTTGGTTCATAGCAGCAGCTCCAGAATCTTCCACCTTGGCCCCCTTGACCTGACCCAGGGACCATGTCTCCCACTGACACTGCCACTTGGTCCCCGAAGTTAAAGGACCCCTGGAAATTTTCACAAGGGTCTCAAAGTGCCATTCTTTGGGCTCAAACCAGACTTTCAAGACCCTCAAAGAAAACCTCTGGATGAGAGTAAGAAAAGAGTCCAGGCCCTGCGTCTTTGTCAATATTTCTCCTGGGACTTCTGGGTCTGTTTGCTTCCTCTTACCCACCTGGCTTCCAATTTTCTCTGATGAACATATACTATTTTATAAGAGGAAAGGGGAAGTTCTCTGCCATGGAAAAGCTGGATTCTCAGGGATGTGGAAGCTGATTCCCTGCCATCTGTACATGAGGTTTGCTCCCCTCCAGACCCAGCCCCCCACTCCTCCTCCTTACCCAGCCCCCTCCTCTGGTCCTCGCTCAGGGCTTGACAGACTGGCTCACCCTTCGTCACTTGAGGGTGTCACATGTCTAGTTCCTTGAGAACGGGGGCCAATGTCTTACAAGTCTCTGCAGACTTGCAAAAAAGTACTCCCATGCGAGTGTGAGGCCTTCAGGTGGTGATGGCGGCACGGACAGGGAGGTGACATTTTGATGGGACTGCTCAGAAAACCGCCCCAAGCGCCCGCCCCCTAGCCCGCATCTCCTGCCTCTGATCGGTCTTCCTTCTCCCCTAGACCCACGAGCTGCCTCACTCCCTCCTCCTGGACACTGAGAGCCCTGACATCATCTGCTCCAGGGTACAGTCCCCACAATCGGGGACACACTCAGGGACACACTTGGGGACACATGTCCCGACTCACACACTCTCAGTGCCACTGGGAACACAGCATTCCTTAGCCTGGCGCCCTAAGCCTTCCACCAGCTGGGCTCAGCCCACTCTGCCACCATTTTCCACATGGCCTTAAGTCCCAGTGACCCACTGGGTCACCAGCATAACCCATTCCCTCAGGCCTCCATATCTCTGTGCAGTGTGTCGCCTTAACCCAAAGTCCCTTTCTTCCTCCTCTGGCCAAAATCCAAAATCCTGTTTGGCTCTTCGGGGTCTGTTTCCTCCCTTCCCTTCACCAGCATGGGGTTAAATATGACTCCTCAACCCTCCCATAGGGTCTGGGCCCTCCCTGCACAGGCCCTTGTTTTATTCCAGCTAGTTCCACATGTCTGCCTCCCCAGGAGGCTGGGAACCCTTGGGTGAATGCCATATCCTTTTTGGGGGGGTCTTCTATAGACCTCAGTGATATCTTAACTATGGAAGTTCTCCAAAATATCTCCAATAGGTTCCTGACTGGGGCTGGGAGCAGAGGTGATCTGTAAGGACCCCCTCAAACCCCGACGGGAGGCAGTGTCTACCGAGCACTGAGTGAGTGTTGGGAACCGTGTGATGTACGTGCACCCCTTTGATTCAGGCGATGACCCTGTGTGGCAGGTAATACTGTCACCCATCTTCACAGACAGAGGCACCGAGGCTCATAGGAGGTCAGTCTGCCCAAGTCCACATGACAGTTGCAGGTGACACCAGGGCCCCGTACTCTGGGGATCCCAGTCCAGGCATACGTTTTGACCATTGTCCTGGGCTGTCTCCCTTGGAAGATAGTTACGATTTTCACGGAGACTCAAAATGCCCACCAGACCATCAGGGCGTTAGGAAAGGGTCTGGCCCACCCCGTCCCCGACCTGAATAGCACAAGTACCCTCAGTGCTAAGTCTCCCCACATCCAGTGCGCACTCCCTGAGATGAAACGCCCCGTCCAGACTCTTCAAAGATCCCTCAGCATCACCCTCGAGTTGCAGGGCTGCATTGTCAGAAAGGTGCGTCCCTGACTTTCCTTAATTACAACATGAATTGTATGAAGGTGTTTTGGTCAATAGAGACCTCTCTCCCCCTTCCTCCAGAGCTCGTAAATCAGAGCCCCATGGTCTAACAGCCATGATGTTCCCCTGATCATCTTACTGCAATATTAATAAGGCTGTTTAATGCAACCGGATCCTTCTAAATTGTCACATAAAAATTTGGTAAATGTCAGACACATCATTTGATAGAAAATGATGTTTTACTGCTGGGGGTGTGTGGAGGGGGTAGGTGGCTGAGAGGATGAGGTAAGAAGCCCTTAAGGTAAGAAGCAATGACCTTAAGGCAGGCTCAAGGCACAAAGCACTCTAGCCGGGGGCTCCTAACTTGGGTCCTTCCTGCCTGGCAGGCAGAAGTCGCCCTCAGAGTCCACTGTGTGCAGGACACTCGGCAAGGACTCGTGAAGGAGGGGCAGGGTTAGGGTTTGGCTCATAAAGAAACAGTACTTCCTGCGCCCGTGTGGCAGCCCATCTTGGTGGAGCCGAAGGGAAGTCCTCACCACCCCCAGCCCTAGCAGATGGTTACCCCCACTTTAGGAAGTTAAGGAAGTTCCCAGGGACACTGGCCCACATATCAGCAACTTGACATTTGCAAAAGGATGGGTTCCCAAAAGCAAATTGGCCACATGCCAACTGCTTATAAAGGGACGAGGAGTGGTCATACCACCTGGGGCAGACAGAGGCACAGCGATACACACACAGGGACGTTCGCCACAGCCTAGTTTATGTGGAGAAACTGCGGAAACCACCCATAAACTGCCTGTAGTGAACTGCCCTGGCAAGTAAATCACAGTATATTGGTATAAAGGAACGGTACGCAGTTATTAGAAAAGATGGTGTATACCTATATTTATTGATATGGAATGAGTTCTACGAGTTTAAGAAGAAAAAAAGCAAATTGCAAAACAACACGTATGGTTGGATCTCATTTATGTAAAACTACGCACCCAGCACCTGTATGTCCACACGCGCACACGGGGGAGCCAAGGGGTGAGTTTCTCCAAAAGGTCGAGCCTGGTTGTCCCCGGGGAACAGGGTAGCAGGAGGACTTGCGGGGGCTTTGTTATGCCTTTCCGTGGGGCATAGAATGCTCGCCAGTGAGCGATAAGAGGAAACTGCTCACCTAAATTAAGTGAAAGGAGAGGGATTACCACTGGCGGTAACAGAGCCCTCCCACCGCACCCGGTCTGAGCGACACAGAGATGGACGCAACTCCGTCTCTGCCCGGAAGGACGCACAGGCAAGTGGAATCACAAGCAACATGAAGATGGTTGAAATTCCTGCAGGGACAGGCGAGGACGGAGGACAGGACCCCATTACTGCAGGCGGAGGCAGTGAGCTCTGTGTCACCCCCCTTTCACGTGGAAGCCCACCCCGTGCAATCAGGTCCATAAGAGGTGGGTGTTTGGGCTGCAGGAAGGTTGTCATCGAGCGGTAATGTCAGGACAATGAGCTTTTTTGACGTCAGAGAAGGAAAGGTGCAGACGTTTACTGAGAGAGGGTCGCGGACTGGACTCGGGGTCGGGGGGCACCCCGTGCTCCTTATACTGTGCAATCCATCCCACAGACCCACGGTCAGGGGTGAGGACCCGGTTGTATTGCTGGCCACGGCTGTACAGGGGTGAGCGGTGGGGCCTCAGTCCAAAAGGTGAAGGAGCCCGTTTCTCCCCCAGCAGGGAACACGTGGCCTTCCTTGGGGAACGACGGACCCCAGACTCCTGTACTGACTGGAGAGGACTCTAGAGGGCCCACTCAAAGCCTGTGCGTCTGAGACTGGGACCTTTTCAGAGAGGAGACCCAGGCAGAGAAGTGAACCCCAGAAATCACGTTAACTGTCTCGGGGGTGCTCTGTGTTTTTCAAGGGTCTTTATCAGCCACCTGGCACATCATACTGGGGTGCCAACCTTGACACTCCCCCTGCATGGCCTGACTCCCCAGGAAGAGAAGTTCCAAACTCCAGAAATCCAATGCCACCGCTGTCAGAGAAGCTCCTGGGATATTGTTGGGGACATCGGAGGGCGATGGGGGAGGAGGGGACTACGTGGGGTCAAATACAAGATTTGACCTTTAGTGAGAACCTGCCCCAGTCTGGCGCGCCCGGTCCAGTGGGCACCCTTTGACGCCTTCCTGACACTTCTAGCCCCTCCTCCAACCTCCTCGAGGGTCATGGAGGTGGAGGCCCTTCCTGCAGTTCCGCTGGCCAAGGGCTGATGGAGGGGCTCCTGTGAATCAAGCTGTCACAGCAGCAGCCTGTGCAGAGATAGCCTGGTGGGCTCGGTGCCATCCATCCATCCAGAGGACGCGGGGTAGCTGTTACGCAGGGCCCAGGGCAGCTGGGCCAGCAGGAGAGGTACACCTGCCAAACACGCCCCTCCAGGAACCCAAAGGGTGCCTCAGCCAGTGCCTCCCCAGCCCTGGAGCCTTGCCCTTGACAGTCACCTGACACCTAGACAGAGGAGCTGTCCCTCTGTGCCTCCATCCTGCTTAGGGAGGCGTGGGGACCCCGCTGGAGCAGAGCAGGGAGGGGGCGGGAGAGCGCTCGAGTTCCCTGCCGCTGTCTGAGGTGATGATACTGTCTAACAATGAAACCAGTGCAGAGCAGGTTTCCTTCAACGCTCATTTTAGTAAGCGGCAATGGTTTTAGAAAACTGGCGCCCTGCGCCCCGCTGGCGGTGCAAACGCAGCCGCGGGGATTCCGCAGCACCTGGTTTCCCCCACCTGCTGGGCGGAAGCTCAGCCACCCCCGGCGATGCCCCTGCCCACAAGGGACGGGTCTTGCAGACAGGCGCAGTCAGGCCATTTAGGGGCAAGGTCACAAAGTGCCCCACCCCGGCTTACAGCCTGACCTTGAGCAGCTATTACATTTCCTAGTAAGCCGCAGTCTTTCCTGCTGTAAAATGAGGCCCGGAGACCTCAGGCCCCACCTGCAGGGAGCCTGCCTCTCTCCCACCAGGAGATATACAAGGAGTCTGAGCTCTCCGGCTTTACGTGAAGGTGTTGCACAAGTTAAGGAGCCACGCATGCAATCACACATCACGATGGTTTACGCTAGTGACCGTAATTATGGCTAGTCTGTGGTCATAAGAAGCCCAGCATCTCTCAGGTCAGTGGGGCTGATCAAGGTATTCAGGAATCTTCCACGCAGGACACCACCTGCTGGACCACCTGTCTACCCTCCACCCACCACACTGAAGATGGAATGATGCCTTTGTTAAATTTCTCAGAGATTCAAGTGAAAAACTGAGAGCTAATAAATAAATTAAAATATATCTAATAAAATAAAATTTGAGATTAAAAGGAAGCTTGCTTGCATATTCATGAACCAAGTGAATACTCAAATGAGCTCTTCTAAGCTCCTTATTCGTGGGGAGTCACAGATTTAACATGTGCTGAGAGTATTTCTTTGCAAATATAAGCCTGGCAAAGGCACATTCATCCATGAATTCATTGAGCAAGCATTTATTAACCAGTACTTTGCATCACTATTTACTGTGCATCTTCATCCTTCTTTGTAACCCTAGAAGCTCATAGAAATAGTAGGCACTCAACTGACTGAGTGCTGATGGCACTGGTTTTTCTCAGTCCCTGAGAAGCACAACCTCTGTCCTCAATTTGCTTGTATATAGTCAAAGAGGTAAGAGGCACGTCCTCCATGAAGTCCTCCTGACCCTGCTGGACCATGTTCGGTGACCCTGCAATGCACTTCCCAGCAGTTCTTACTCTCCCTGTTGAGCATCCACCCCCAGCACACACACACACATATGCACATGCACATGGACACACCTATTTCATTGTCTCTGTCCTCTCCTGGACTGCCAGCTTAGTGAAGGCAGAGACTCAATCGGCTTTGCTTCCCACAGCCTGTCATTTACATGGAGGAAGCATCTAATAAGTCACTGGAAGAATGAAGTTAGGCATGGACAGACGGATGGGGATAGACAGGTCAATGGGTGGTGGGTGAGTGAATGAGTGATTGATTCATCGATAGATGGATGGAGAAATAGATGGGTGGAGGGGTGGGGAGGTGGGTGGGTAGACGGATGACGGATGGGTGGGTGGATGGATGGATAAACAGGTAAAAGAAAAAAGGCAAGATAAAGGCCTAAGTTGTGGCCCATGATAAAATGTATTGAGGTGGTGGCCAGCAAGGCCAGGGAGGAGTGAGGATGTTGATTAGCAGGGAAAGATCTGGACGGAAATGACTCTGAGATCTTGGGAAAGTGAAAGATCTGGCTTCATCTGTTCCAGGTAGGGAGCTGGGCTTCTCATGAGCATCACTCTGCATCCTCATACCCCAGTGTGCAGCAGGAGTTCAGCCCACAGTGAGGAGGAAACTGGGTTCTGGGGATAAACCTGCACAACTGCAGAGCCAGCGTGTGGGTGGAGCCAAGACCAGAGACCGTGTGGTCTGCATGACATACAGGCAGTCCCAGTGGCTGGAAGACCAAAGGGCACTTCCTGGCCCTGCATGGGCCGGGGCCGGGAAGGAAGCGGTATCTGTAGGAACCTCTGCAGGTGGGCAGAGAAGAAGTTGCCAGAACGGCAGCCACGCTTCCCAGAACAAAGAGCAAGGACTCAGGCCTGTCCGGGGAGGGCCCGGGACGTGTGGCCCCTGCAGCCTACGGAAACTCACAAGCCCGTCTCCCTCCAGGCACAGCCACTGTGTCACGATGGGGGGTGGGGTCGGGTGGCCAGAGAGGCAATGCGACTGTCCCAAGTGATGTTCTGTAGTTGGCAGAGTCAGGAAACAGGAGGCAGAAAGGGAACGGGAGGGGTGGAAGGGGTCAGTGCGCAGAAAGGGTCAAGTGTTCCACACGGATCAGATCTCCGCTGCCCTCGCAAGTACGCTAAGATGTGACGGGCAGGTCCTCAGAGCCAGATGCGCCCAGGGAGCCAGCCCAGGCGATGCAGCAACCCCCGGGGTGAGGATGGAGGAAGACTGCCGCCCAGGGTCTCTCTGCCTGACATGACACTCAGGGATTTTCTCAAAAGCATCATCTATTTAGCTGATGGCCCTGAAGTGTTTCATTTAGCTGGAAACCATGCTTGGTCCATTTCCCAGATCTAACTGACATTATAAGAACCGTGCACATCGCATCTGGCAGGAAAGCAGTTGAATAACCCAGCGCGGTGAGTCAGAGTCCCTCCCAGTCCGAGGAGCCGACAGTGCAGACAACGTCTAGGAGGCAGAGCCACTGCGGCCTCCCAGCCAAGACCGTGGAAGCCCATGCTGTGTGTGTGTGTGCGTGTGTGCACCTGTGTGCATGCCTGGGACACTCTGAGGGGAGGCAGAGCTGCCCAGCACACAGCAGTCGCCGTCCCTCCTGCCCGTGGGTAAAACTTGCCAATTCCTTTACTTCTGTCATTCCTCGCACGGGGGCAGGAACCATAATCCCCAAACTACTTATGACAAAAGTGAAGCCAGTGAGGTTCAGGCAGCCCCGGTCCCAGAGCTGCGAGGAGCAGAGCTGGGCTTCTAACCCAGATCTGTCTGGACCCAAGTCCACACTCTTGCCTGTGACCCCGTGTTGTCCTGTTCATTGGACCGAAGAGGCGTTGCACAGCGTATTCGCGCTCTGCCCAGTACATGTAAGGGAGAAGAGAGTCCACGGTCAGAGAAATCTGCAAAATTTTCCGTTTTTCAAAATTGAACAGGCTGGATTCCGGGCGGACTCCCTTCTTCAAAGGCTAACACACACTGTACGTCCCCCAGGAGCCATGGAACCATGCTGCTCTTCAAAGCTCCCCGAGGGCCAGGGGCTCCAAGCCTCTCTCTGCCCCTCCGGGTCGAGCATTTCGGGGCACGCGGTAGAAGAACGAACTCTTAACCTGACCTGGCGTGCAGGATTCATGGGGACCCTGCCCAACTCAGCTTCAGATCGTCTCTTATGCTGCAAAGGCAGCTCCCTTCGGAGAGTCTGTCTGAGGCGCCCGGCCCTCCTCTGCAGCGGTCCGAAGCCATGGAGCTGGGGTGGCCCCTTTCCCTGGAACCCACAGAGAACAGAGAAGATGGGCAGCACCTTGAGGACACCAAGTGACCAAACCCACCAGCGGGTCCCCAGTGATGTGTGTGCTCTTTTGAACGCTCCCTGTGCCAGGAAGGAGGGTACTGACCCAGCGGGAAGACAGGCGGGCCAGGACCCATGAGCCCGCAGGAGAGTGAGGCAGCCCAACCCGCAGCAGAGCCGAAGCCCCCTTCGGAAGGTGGATCTGTAAATGGAGCTTTCCCACTGTGCTCTGCCTCTCTCTGCTGCTCCGGGGCCCGAAACAGATCCTCTGCAAGCTTCCCCTCTCCTTCCAGGGGCCTGGATTTTTCTACAATAACAGCTCATAGGTGGTCTATTTTAGGAACAAAGATGGTCAGTTCACTCCTTCCACAAACACTCTAAAGCTCCCGCAGTGGGTCAGGCACCGGGCCGCTTCTCCAGCCATGCGGAGCTGAAATCCAACTTCAGCTTTGGACCCTGCCTGAAAACGCTGTGAAAATATGATTGGATGGTGAGTAGTCCTTTCTTGATAAAAACCCACACACACGCATATGTCACAGCCACTAGATCACACGCTGGCCACAGAACAGCGCTGCTCCCACCAGTGTGCAGTGACAGCCTCATCGAGCCCAACCCTCCCCAAGAAACGCAGAGGTTGCCACTCTCCAGTATCCGCCTGAAGTATGAGAAAGGGCTGGCTATGTGAGAGTGCACGTGACCACCGGGGGGATACGCAGCCATTTTAAGAGAGCACACTTGTTCCACGTCTACCAAGTAACACTTGAGGAGAGAAAGTACTCGCCAACTGTCAACTATCCAGATTCCACCAGGGACACTTTTCGTTATTGAAAAACCACTCCTGGGTGGACATCCAAAAAAGGCAAAAACACTAATTCAAAAAGAGGTATGGACCCCAATGTTCATAGCAGCATTATTTACAATTGCTAAGATATGGAAGCAACCTAAGTGTCTATATATATATAATGGAATATTACTCAGCCATAAAAAAGAAAGAAATTTTGCCATTTGCAACAACATGGATGGACTTGAAGGGCATTATGTTAAGAGAAATAAGTCAGGCAGAAAAAGACAAATGCTGTATGATATCACTTACATGTGGAATCTAAAAAATACAGCAAATTATTTAATAGAGCAAGAAAGAAGCAGATCCACAGATGCAGAGAACAACCTAGTGGTTACCGGGGGGAGAGGGGAGGGAGAAGGGGAAAATAGGGGGGAGGGGCTTAAGAGGTAGAAACTCTTATGTATAAAATAAGCTGCAAGGATGTATTGTACAACACAGGGAATGTAGCCAATATTTCACAGCAACTATAAATGGAGTATAACTTTTAAAATTGTGAATCACTATATTGTACACTTGTAACTTATATAATATTGTACAGCAACTATATTTTAATTAAAAAAACAGTCAATAAAAAAAAAGAGAGCACACGTTTTCAAGGATGTCCTCAAGATTCATTTGTGTACAATTACATGAAAACACTTTGTTGATACCAGGCTTGAGGTACCTGGTACTTGAAACTGATGTAACTGTACGTCTCTCAGGGGTCCTCCCAGTAGCCATGGCATTGGTGGCCACAGAAATCCAAATCTCCCACCTTGTCCTCCAGAAACAACACAGAGCAACCAGAGAACAAATAAAACCACACGCAACCCACAACTTTAGCACAACTAGAAGACAGAGACGCTATAAATGTCAAATTACCTCTAAGTAGAAAAATAAACACCGGTTGCAGTGAAGCTACTTCTTGAACTCCCACCTAAAACCTTTGTAGAGAACAAAGGGGCAGGAAGGGATCCCAAAGCCACATTAAGAGAGGAACAGATGATGGAGAGCTTGGGAATAAGCCAAAATTACCTGGAGAAAGAGAAAGTACACCCTAAGTAGAAAAAAAAATGATAGAAAATGCAGATAGACCAGAACACTGACTAGAAGGAAGGGTTTTAATGGTGGATATGGGAAGAGGAGAAGGGCTGAGAGATGATAGGTGGGCACCATCCAGAAAGCGCATAATAAAGGGGGAGAAAGCAAGAGGTTGGCACTGACGAATCTGCAGAACCAAACTAATAAAATAAATCCAAGGACACACTCTTCTCCCCTCCCCCTCCCCCCACCAAAAGCCAACCATTGAAAACCTGCACTATGCTACACTGACAGAAGAGGGGGCTCTTGAACCAAAAATCACATGAACCGCTCAAAAAGTCTGTCACAGAGGCGGGAGCATTCTCTTCTGTATGCGGGCTACTCAGAGAAGGATGAAAAGAAGAATCCAAATGTCTCAGCTGATGAAAATTACTCCAAAGATTACAACAAGAAAGCAGGAGAAAAAAAAACTGAAACATAACACTGCAAAGGGAATTAAAAACCTCAAAGAAGCATTTGAGAAAATACTCTCACAGCCTGCAAACCGAAAGACCAAATAACTTACAAGGGCAGGGGATTCAGACTGTCATCAGGCTTCTCGACAGCAACCTACAAAGCAGAGCCGTGGTGGAGCAGCATTTTCATGAAACTCGAAGAAAGAAGGTGCGAATCGAAAAGTTTATATCCAGCAAAGCAGATCCTCAAAAATCAAAGGTATAAGAAAAGGGATTCAACCACACGAGGAGTGAGGAAATAACGTACCCGTGAACCAGCCCTTCTTAGAAATCTACTAGAGAATTAAATTCACCCAACTGGGAGACAGCAGGGGGACTCTTCAGCAAATGGACTTACAGGGACATTTAATATTTAGTTATAGATCTAAATTAAATATGGGAATAAGGGTAGAAGAATAATTTTACATGTTTGGTCTAAGTGAAAATAAGGCAACTACAAAATGGTAAACAGCAAAAGAAAGAAACACAAAACCAGAATGAGCTCAGTCCTGGTTGTATAGGAAATTAGATACAATATATACGCTGCACATACTGGTGGGTGTCTGGGGAGTCAAGGGATTCCTTCAGCAATGGAAAAACCAGGCAGCAAAAGTTTTCAGGGGACTGAAATATATTTTAAAGGTAGCAAGTACAAAGGTAATCATTAGAATAAAAACGAAAACCTTTTCTATATCAAAAGAAATTAAATAATAATCGAGCAAAGAAAATGTGTTATGGAGAGAAAGAAGGACCACGATGAGAACATAATACATAGTATTTATAACGTAAAATACTGTGGAAATGTTAAGACCAAGCATATCAGTCATATAAATATTGAACATCTAAGTAAATGTGAATAGCCCCATGAGAAGAAATAGATTTTTTTAATTTGGTTTAAAAAACAAGATCCAACTCATCTACAATACACTTTTAAAAAGGGGTTCAGAAGGCTGAAAATAAAAGGATAGTCCAAGATATATCAGGCAAATGGAAACAATAACGAAACAAGTATTGCAACCTTGACATTCAGGTAGAATGAGTAGAATTCAAGGAGAAAAGCGCTAACCGTGGCAGACACATTCTAGCACTAGAAAAAAAATCATGTCACAATGAAAACATAATAGAAATGAATATCAATGCACCAAACAAGAAACCCCTAAAACTACCTTTATTAGTAGAAACTGTAGGAAATGAAAGGAAAGACAGATGGTAACACGCTAATAATAGGACACTTTAAACAACCACTTTCGGCGCAGAAGAGATCAGGCAGACGAAAAGCAAGGATACAGAGTCCTAAACAATACAATCAACACAGTAGATCATACGGAGAGATTTATTTATCTGATTCTAGACAATACACCTTCTTATTAAGTGCACATAGAATATCCACAAAAATTGATAGTGTGTTAGGTGACAAATTAATAATAAGTCTGTCTCATAGTTTCAAAGATATGCAGAAGAAAATGGAAACAGAGATTGTTTGGTACAACTCTTTCATTTTACAAAGGAAAATTTGAGGCCCAGGGAAATAAAGCAACTTTTCTAAAGCCACACAACTCCAGAGGTAAATATAGTACCTTAACCAGGAAAAAAAATAATAAGTATGTCTCAAAAAGCAGAAAGATTTCAAAGAATATTTCCTGATCACAAATATATATGTAAATTCCAAATATATATAAGATAATTAAAACACTACATATCCGAGTTTATGGGATATGTTTAAAGCAGTGATCAGATAAAAATTCAAACTTTAAACACTTATTCCAATAAAAATGGAAGAATTAAAATCTTCTAAATGCCTCACTCAAAAATCTAGAAGAGGATGAAGAACAGCAAAAGCACAAGGAAGGGAAAACGTCAGACGTAGAAATTAAAGAGGTGGATCAAATTAATGTATCAAAACTCTGGATTTGTCCAATGAAATTAACAAATGGGATAACCATTAGCTAAACATACTCAAAGAATGAGAAAGTACAAATATACAAAATAAGGGTCACAACATGCATTGAAACAGGAGTCCTATAGCTACAGTTATCGAAACTGTGTGACAGTGTCAACAGAGGAAGGGACACAGACCAATGGAACAGAATTTAAAAAGTAGAGCTGCACAATCATGTCCAACTGATTTTTGGTAAAGGTACAAAATTAATTCAATGGAGGAAAGATAGCCTTTCAACAACTGGTGACAGAGCAATGGGACATCCATAAGGAAAAAAAAGAATGTCAACCTAAGTCCATTTAAAACCTACAAAAATTAACTCAGAATGGATGATGGACTTAAAACATAGAGGCAAATTTAGTATCTAAGGCTAGGCAAAGAATTCTTAAAATTAACACCAAAAGCACAATCCATAAAAGGAAAAATTAATAAACTGGACTTCATCAAAAGTAAAAACCTGTGTTCTGTGAAAGACTTTGCTAAGAGGATGAAAAGACAAGTTGCAGATTAGTTGTGGATACACATACACACACACATATATATGTAACTACATATAAAATATACAAATAATTAGCAATTATTTGTCAACCAGACAAATGAATAGTATCTAGAATATATAAAGAACTCACAAAACTCACCAGTAAAAAATAAAATGAAATAATCCAACTAGAAAATGGACAAAGGACGCAAACAAGATACTTCATCAAAGAGAAGACACAGATGGCAGACCAACACATGAAAAGGTGTTCAACTTCATTAACTATTATAGACATACAAATTAAAATCACAAGGAGATATCTTCACGCACCTATCAGGAAGGCTAAAATAAAAATTAGCTAAGACACCAAGTGCTGGTGAGGATATGGAGAAACTGGATCACTTGTGCATTGCTGGTGGAAATGTAAAGTATAGCTACTTTGAAAAATGCTTTGGCAGATTCTTCAAAAACTAAACATGTAACTACATATCACCCAGATATTAGACTCCTAGGCATTTATCCCAGAGAGGTAAAAATGTAAGGTCACATAAAAACCTATACACAAATGTTTATAGCAATTTTATACATAATAGCCCATAACTGGAAACACCCAGATGTCCTTCAACAAGTAAATGGCTGAGCAAACCATGGCCAACCCACACCGTGGAATAGTATGCGCCAATGAAAAGGAACAAATTCTTGCTCCACACAACAACCTGTGCAAGCCTCCAGGGACTTAAGCTGAGTGAAAATAGCCAGTCCCAAAAGCTTACTTACTGTATGGTCCCATTTATTTAACATTCTTGAAATAAGGTTACAGAAATGGAGACTAGCTTAATGGTTGCCAGGGGTTAAAAGGATTAGGAATGGGAAGGAAGTGGGTGTGGCTAAAAAAGGCCCCAGCGAGGATCTTTGTGGTGATAAAATGTTCTGTGTCTCGACTGTGTCAGTGCCAGCATCCTGGTTGAGATACTACACTTTTCAAGATGTTACCATTGGGGGAACTGTCTAAAGGGTACATGGGTTTGGATCATTCTGTATTATTTCTCACAACTATATGTGAATCAACAATTATCTCAAAATAAAGTAATAAGCAAAGGAGTATCTCCCTTTTGTGTAAGAGAAAAGGAGAGAATAAGAAAATATTAGCAAAAGAAACACAGGACAGATAAAGAGAAAATCATGAGATTGTTTACCTTCATGGTGGGAGGATGGAAGCAGGGGACACTTCTCTGGGTCTCCCTTTTTTGCATAGTTTTGACTTACGCAACATGTGAATGTTTTATGTACTGAAAAGAAGTCAACTAGGATAGGAAGGGACCATAAATTCGAACAGAAACAGACAAAAAAACCAAAAGAACCTGACAGTATTTTATTCCCAAGTATAATATAGCCAGAGTAAATGAGGGTGGGGAGGGAGAGTAACTCAAATAAATTTGAACAGAGTATTTCAACTACACGCCCTGAGACTAAAGACCAAAAGTGCTACAAGCAAATTTTGAACTCAAGTGCCGTGGAACGCATTCACTCTTATTTAACTACTTTATGTATGTTTTAGGATTTAGAAGATAAATATACTCAGGAAAATTTCTCCTTGTTGGAGAAGGCAGTTCCAGAAATGGAAGGATAAAAGGCTACAACGAACCCAAAGTAGGGGGTTATAATTGGTATCATTACAAACACGTGGTTTTACACACACACACACACACACACACACACACACAGACGCAAGCACGCACGCACACGCACGCATGAATGCATATGTATAGAAATAGGTGCAGGTGTATATGTGTGTTTGTGTCTTTGTGAGTGAGTGAATACCCACACAGATGTTTCTTAACTCTTTCTATTAAGAGAGAGCACCTAGAAGCAATGACATACCAGCAGCAATGAATACACCTAGAATCCAGAAATCATTCTCTACTGAAAGGAGCCAGGACTCCTTGAAGAGACAGCTAACCCCAGGACTGGCGCAAGGAATGTGCAAGGCACCCTTGGGACATTTCCTCGTGCCAGGAAATAAGGAAGTGCTCAAAAAATGAAAGGAATGAATGACTGATATCATCAACGGCATGAATGCATCTCAGAATCATTATGATGAGAAGAACTCTTACACAAAAGAATACATACTACACAAGCTCCATTTACATGAAATTCTGGAACAGGCAAAGCTAATCTTTGGTAGGAACAAAATCAGAGCAGCGGTGGCTCATGAGGAATATGGGGAGAAGGACTGATTGGAAAGGTTCAGGAATAAACTTTCTTGGGGGTGATAGCAATGCTTTATACCTTGATAAGGGTTTGACTTATGTAGGTGAATGCATTCACCAAAACACATCAAATGGTACCCTTACTATTTGTACATCACACTGTATGTAAGTTTCAGCTAATGAAAGAAACGTAAACAAATACTGAACTGTCGACAATATCATGTCTGCCAAGTGTTTAAGAATGAAGTGGACTGGTGTCTACAATTTACTTCAAAATGCAATTTAAAAATAAGATGGATTGCTGGATGGACAGGTGATAAGCAAGCATGGTAAAATGTTAAAGAATCCAGGTAATAGGTATACGGATGTCCACTGAAAAAAATCTATTAACTTTCTGTATGTCAGAAAATTTTCAAAATAAAATGTGAGAAATATTACAGGGATTTGTCAAAAGGACATAGTGGCCAAACTGAAGATGTTCCCACTGGCCAAATCTGTGACAATGTAACCATCAGAATAACTAGATTATAAACCATTGGACAAATATATAACCCACTGAATGTAACTTAGTCAATGTAACCCACTGAATGAAATCAGAATACGTGAATATGTGTGGGTATAAATAAATGAGTAAATAAATGTAAGAAAGCAAAAGCTCCTTGATACAGTAGAAGGAACTAAGCAATAACTAAATTTAGAAAAAAAAAAAAACACCATCTGGCAAACATTATAATTAATTCAGACAAGAATTATCAATGGATGCTGAAACAAGTGGGTAAAAGTCTAATGAAAACCAAGATATTTACATAGACCTAAACTATCTCCTCACAAAATACTAATTAATGACAAAGGGAAAAAAAGGAACTTAACACTGAGAAATGTAGCAGATACCATCTTAATCAACAGAGTTAACAACTCCAGTAACAGGACAGCTGGTAACACGTGCCTCTTAATAAGATACACTGGAAGGACCCAATATTACATCAGTGGTCTTCCTGCCTAAAATGCATATCCTGAATCTGATTATGAAGAAACATCAGGCAAACCCAAATTAAAGGACATTCTTCAAAATGACTGGCCTGTATTCTTTAAAACAATGCCAAGGTCATGAAAGACAAAGAAAGACTGAGGAACTGTCCTGGATTAATAGAGATTAAAGACACTGAAAACTAAATGTGTGAGATTTTAGATTGGATCTTGTACCAGATGATGATGGTGACGATGATGGTGATGATGGTGATGATGGTGATGATGATGGTGATGATGGTGATGATGATGATACTTTGCTAGAAAGGACTTAATTGGGACATAACTGATTACAGGGAAAAAAAAGTCTGAAGATTGGATAATGGTATTGTATCAATGCTATTTTCCTGACTTTGATCATTGTACTGGGTTACACAAGAGAATGCCCTAGTTCTTAGGAAATACACACTGAAGTTTTTAGGAGTAATGGGGCATCATGTCTGAAATTCACTTTCAAATGGTTCAGAAAAAATGCCTAGGCACACACGTGCAGAGAGAATGACAAGGCAAAATGATAACATGTTAACAATTGGAGAATATCGGTGAAAGTCATATAGGATTTCTTTGTACTCTTCCTATGACTTTTTAAAATTTCTTAAACTATTTCAAAGTTTAAAAGGTTTTACAATATAAAGTCAAAATAAAATGCTAGCTAATGTAGGTTATTCTCTAATTCTAACTAGTCTCTCCTGATCCAAAATGGTGAGGGGCCACTGATTCTAAAAGCTCTGAAGATGAGAGCTTCTGTGGCCATCCGAAACACCCTGAAGAGACACCATATTCAAGGCATGAACCAGAAGCTAACTAACCAGGGCGGCCTGTAGAGCAGATAGGCAATGCTCTAGGGTTGAAGAGTGGGGTTATTTCATCCATTACTCTGGCCAATTCCAACAGATTGTTGCTGACAGAGCCCTGAGTTCTCTCAGAGAGAGTGCCAAGGAACAGGCCTGACAGCTGCCCACCCTACCCACCCCACCCAGTTCTGGAACCACTATCAATGACGCAATTAATAATCCAAGGGCAAGGCTCCTCTATCTCATGCAGCCTCAGATACAAATCAACCCCAAAGTGTTAATAGATCAACAGTTATCTCTAATACCAAATACAATTTGCATTTGAGATGACATCTGCAATATTTTAAAAGCCAAAGCCTAAAACAACAAACTTGGCAGTTTTTTCTGAGTAGCAATTAACACAGTGACTAATCCTATCAAGGAGACAGTAATTGGCATGGAGATATCCTTCTCACACCAGCAGCAGGTTGAAAATCTTAATCCTAACCTCTTTTTAACAGCACAGACTCTAGAGCATCTCTGCTCATCCAGGAAACTAATGCAATTATTAAGGACAAGGGTAATTACCCAACAGCTTCAACAAAAACCAAAATAAAATAAAAGTGCTCAAACAGCAGCGACACGGGAGAAGAACGAGAGGCTTGACTCATGGTTGAAGGCTATTTCTGTGCCGTGGCCATCCCAAGGCTAGGCTATGCTACCTCCAGGCCCTGCCCAGGGCAGAGGGTCAACCACAGCCAGTCCTTCCCAGCACTGGCCAGCACTGGCCACCCCAGTACACCGCATCCTATAAAGGGGTCCCAAGTGCTAGTCTGCTGGGAGGTCCCAGGGATATGACATTTGAAACAGCTAACACGCACCATCAAAAGCTGGCCTTCTCTCTAGAATCCACTGTGCACATCCTGAGCCCTTAGTCGAGTTATTCTCCCCAAATGTGATGCCTTTCCCTGGAATCTGTCTAAAGTTTACCCATCCTTCAGAGCTCAGCTTAAGTTGAAGCAGTGCTAAACCACTCCAGCCCTCAGTGGACCCTGAGCAATTTAAGCCCCTCTTGTCCAAACCACCATAGCAAAAACAAACAGATGCAGTGTTCATTCATTACATCATGTGGGCTGGCTTGATTTGCACCCCCAAAAGATCCACATGATTTTCAAGAGTCAAGACCCTTCCCTATGCAGGGAACTAAATTCAATATCTTGTAATAATCTATAATGAAAAAGAATCTGAAAAAGAATAGATGATAGATAGATAGATAGATAGATAGATAGATAGATAGATAGATAGACAGACAGACAGATAGACAGACAGACAGATAGACAGATAGATAAATGAATCACTTTGCTGTACACCTGAAACTAATCCAATATTGTAAATCAACTATATTTCAATTTTTAAAACAATTTTAAAAGACTCTTCCCTGTGCAGTCTTTATGTCACCTAGCACAAGGCTAGAAAACAGGCAAAGTTCTGGCAACAAGCCCACAAACTCTCAGGTGCTCCGGCAGCCAATGCTCTGGGAGGAAAGAGAGAGGGAGGCTCGACAGGATAACTGTAGAACATTCGGTGAAGCCCACAATATGTATTTAATGTGTGATAAGGGAATCAAATGAACAAGTGAACAAACCAATAAGCCTGGGTCAATTTGCTTGGTAAGTTAGCAAGTGGACATGGTAAGGTCATGGCTGCAGACAAGATGTCTACACAAGCCACATGGCCTCCCTGAGAGCACTGCTTAGCCTAAGCCCCGTCCACCCCTGCAGTGCTACCCAGCTGCCTAGAGGGTCTGCTGTTGGCCACAAGAGGACCAGGAGACAGAGACACAGAGAGAGAGGCTTTCAAATCTGAAGGGACATGTCACCCTTATGTAAAGTGGAGGAGGTGGCATTTTATTGAGCATGGAAACCCTTACCCCTAAGCTATGACCAAACCGTACTCAACCCTGGTTCTGGCTGGTGGCAAATGAAGGAACTGGTAATTGAGGAACTACCTGGACTCCAGGTGCATGGGCACATGGCACTGAGAAGCCCAGGAGAAGTGGCAGGGCCACCAAGAGGAAGGAAAGAGCGCTGCTCTCAAGAAGGCTGGAGAGATTGAGGCGGGGCTCCATCCAACCTTGGAAGTACCAGGAGCTCAGTACAAACTATACGATTGGGAGAACCACAGGGCCAGCCAGCTGTGACCAGAAGCAAGGACGAAGCCCCTGGTGCTAGGTCACAGTTGGACCAGCCACCAGGTCTCATGACACAGGATCCTGAAATCTGCCCACTTCAGAATCAGGTTGATGAGGGGGAAAAGGGTGGGAAGGGATAGACTGGGGGTTCAAGATTTACAGATACTAACTACTATATACAAAACAGATAAACAACAAGTTCATACTGTATAGGCAAAGGGAACTATATTCAGTATCTTGTAGTAACTTATGGTGAAAAAGAATATGAAAACTAATACATGTATGTTCATGTATGACTGAAGCATTGTGCTGCACACCAGAAATTGGCACAACAGTGTAAACTGATAATACTCCAATAAAAATATATGTACGTATAAAAAAGAATAAGGCTGATTCTAGATTCACCCACCAGAGGTGAAACTCGGCTCAGAGGTGAGATTTAAGTTGCCAGTGATCGTACAGATTGGAAAGACTGAGGAGATGCTTTAGATGGTGTATACATTTTTACTAGGATAAATTTAGCCTGTTTAAAACAAGAAGAAAAAATTCATTGACAGATTTTCTTTCTGGATTTGTAATATGATATGAAGGTAGAGATACGCTCCTTTCTTTTTACATTCATTTTTACGTAGACTTTACTTCTGCATCAGTGACCTGGTGCTTTACATCCTCACAGGGTATCATTGGTGTCATCTCGCAGTATCTTCTAATATAAATTTATGTCTTCTCTCCCAATGAAGTTATAAGCCCCTTGAGGGTGGGAACTGGATCTAATTCATCACTAAATCTTGTGCGGAGCCTAGCAAAATGCCAGGTACCAGTTGTTAGTCAGTTAATGCTGATTGTTGGTAATTATATAGCAGTTACAGATGCAAGTAACTCAGCAAAGAAATTCCACTAGGAGGCCCAACCCGAGGCTGAACATTCCTCACCTAATAAAGGATACATTGAGTTTTTATAGAAGTGCTTTTCCCCCTCAGGGGTTAGGAGGCTTCACAGTTTCCAATTCCTATCAGCAGCCAAACATTTCTGAGAGAGCAGAGGGCACTTATAGGAAGAAGGTGTGGAGCTGTGCAACCCACAGAGACAGTCCTTATGGGAGGGATCACATGGTGCAGAATTTAGAACCAAGAACTTAAGAACAGTCATTTAAAACCACATTGCTCCACCATTTGCTACCCATCAGACTGACAAATTTTAAGGATTGACAGTAGCTAATGCTGGCAAAACTGTGAAGCAACAGGGAGTCCTAACTACAGATGGGAGTGTGAACTCATATAACCACTTTCAGAAACTACTTGGCAACTTTGATAAATAGGAAACAACCTAAATGACCATCCACATACAAACAGATAAATATACTGTGGTATATCACACAATGGAATACAATACAGTAGTTAAAATTAATAAACTAGAACTACAGGGATCCACATTGATGAATCTCATGAAAATATGTTAGAAAACTCCACATTTATAACTCAAATCCCCCCAAAAAGGAGGATTCGGTAAAGTAGCAGAATATAAAATTAACATCCAGAAATCAGTTCCAGAGAGAAACTCCCAACTTAGTAAGAGATGGACAAAACCACTTTGAGGAAATTTTAAAACACAAAACACAGAAGTATTCTTGAACAAATGGGAAGATGTAAGCTGATCTTGGGTGGGATGATTCAATAGTTATTAGGGTATAAGTTCTTCCAAAGCTAATTTGCAAAGTCAATGCCATTTGATGGAGCTAGACAAATTGATACTAAAGGTCATATGGAAAAATAAACTTTCAAGAACAACCAGACACTGAGAAAGAAAAGCCTCAATGGGAGAATAAGCCCTACAGGACATTAAAAATACTACAAAGCCCTCATAACTAAAACAGTGTGGTACGGGTGTATCAATAGACAGAGGCATAGAAGAAGAAGTTCAGATACAGAAGCAGCTGCATTTGGAAATTCTGCATATGGTAAAGATGATCTTTCAAATCACTGGGGCAAAAACTGACTTTTTGATAAACACCGCTGGGATAACCAGCTAACAATTTGGAAAAAGATAAAATTATATCCACACTTCACACCAAATACAAGAATAAGTTCAAAACGGATCAAAGATATAAATAAAAAGGCTAAAACCATACAAGTACTAAAAGGAAATGTAGATGATCTCTTTACAACCCGACTGTAGGTAAAGATTTTATCACTCTGATTCAAAAATACATAAGCAGTAAAAGATTGATAAATATGACTATATTATATAGTCTATATATAAAATAAAATTTTTATTATAAAATAAAAATATTTTGCACCTGAGACACATTTTCGATTCAAAGATATAAACAGATTGAAAAGAAAAGGATAGGCAAAGTATCATGCAAAGAGCAACCGCAAGAAAGCTGGAGTGGGAAATCTACACTAATATCAGACAAAATAGACTTTAAACAAAGACTGCTACTAAAGATAAAGAGGGACATTTCATAATGAAAAAAGTGTCAATGCATTGGGAAACAATTATAAACACATACGCACCCAACAACAGAGCACCAAAATAGATGAAGGAAATAATGGACAGAAATAACACAGAAATAAATAACTCTACAGTAGTATTCAGAGACTTCATATCCTACTTCCAATAATGGGTAGAAACACTGATAAAATATCAACAAGGAGATGGAAGACCTGAATAATGCCATAAACCAACTAACCTAACAGGCATCTTTAGAACACTCCACTCAACAACAGGATATATATTCTTCTCAAGGGCACACGGAATGGTCTCTAGAATAGATCATATTCTGGGCCATAAAACAAACCTCAGTAAATATAAAAGAATAGAAATAATGCAGAGTATGTTCTCCAAGCACAATAAAGTGAAATTATAAGAAAGTAGCAAAAAAGGGGAGAAACACACAAATATGTGTAAATTATAAAAGACACTGTTAAATAATCAATGAATTAAAGAATAATTTACATGGAAAATCAGATAATACAATGAGATAAGTGAAAATGAAAACAAGATACCAAAACTTACGGGAAACAGCAAAAACAGTGCTTAGAGGGAAACACACAGAGGGAAATATATAAAAGAAAAAAAAATCTCAAATCAATAACCTAATCTTCCACCTCAAGACTTGAAGAAGAAGAGCAAAGTAACCCTAAAGCAAACAGATGAAAAATATAATAAATAAGAAAGTGAAAATTAATAAAATAGAGAACAGAAAAACACAGAAAAAAAACAATGAAAAAAATCTAGTTTTTGAAAAGAGTAACAACATTGACAAATCATTAGCTTCATTGACCCAGGGAAAAAAGAGAGAAAAGTCAAAATGCTAGAGTCAGAAATGAAAGAGGGGACATTACCATGACCTTACAGAAATTAAAAAAAAAAAAAGATTATAAAGGAAAACACCAACAAATTAGATAACTTAGATGAAATGGACAAATTTTTAGAAAGGTACAAACTACTAACTAAAACTGACTCAAGAAGAAATAGACAATCTGAATGTACCTATAATAAGTAAAGAGATTGAATTAGTAATGAAAAACATACCCACAAAGGAAATCCCAGGCCTAGATGGCTTCACCACTGAATTCTACCAAACACTTAAAGAATAATTAATCTTTTACAATTCTTCACAAACTCTTCCAAAAATTGTAAGAGGCAAGAACATTTCCAAACTCACTTTATGATACCAGCATTACCCTGATACCAAAACCAGACAAAGGCATTACAAGAAAACTACTCACCAATGCCTCTTTGGAATATGCATGCAAAAATCCTCAACAAAGTATTAGCAAACTGAATCCAGCAACATATAAAAAGAATCATACACCATGACCAAGTGAAACTTACACCAGGAATTCAAGGTCAGTTCAGCATCTCAGTAATACATCAACTAAGTAATGCATTATATAAATAGACTAAAAAACAAAAATCACATGATCATCTCAATACACAGAAAAAGCATTTGACAAAATCCAACACCCTTCCATGATTTAAAAAAACATTCAACAAACTAGAAAGGAACTTCCTCAACCTGATAAAGGACATCTACAAAATATCTACAGTTAGCATCATACTTAATGGTAAAAGACTGGATACTTTCCCTCTAAGATCAAAAACAAAACAAGGACATCCACTATCATCACTTCTATTCAACACTGAACTGGAAGCTCTAGCCAGGGCACCTAGGCAAGGGAAAGAAACAAAAGGCATCTGGATTGGAAAGGAACAAAAAAAACTATACAGTATAATCTTGTTTATCTATTCTACAATTTTGAAATCCCAGTCTATCCCTTCCCACCCTCTGCCCCCTTGGCAACCACAAGTTTGTAGTCTATGTCTATGAGTCTATTTCTGTTTTGCATTTATGCTTTGTTTGTAGTTGTTTTTCTTTTTTTAGATTCCATATATGAGGGATCTCATATGGTATTTTTCTTTCTCTTTTGGGCTTACTTCACTTAGAATGACATTCTCCAGGAGCATCCATGTTGCTGCAAATGGCGTTATGTTGTCGGGTTTTATGGCTGAGTAGTATTCCATTGTATAAATATACCACATCTTCTTTATCCAGTCATCCGTTGATGGATATTTAGGCTGTCTCCATGTCCTTGGCTATTGTAAATAGTGCTGCTATGAACATTGGGGTGCAGGTGTCATCCTGAAGTAGGGTTCCTTCTGGATATATGCCCAGGAGCGGGATTCCTGGGTCACACAGTAAGTCTATTCCTAGTCTTTTGAGGAATCTCCATACTGTTTTCCACAGTGGCTGCACCAAACTGCATTCCCACCAGCAGTGTAGGAGGGCTCCCCTTTCTCCACAGCCTCTCCCGCATTTGTCATTTGTGTATTTTTGAATGATGGCCATTCTGACTGGTGTGAGGTGAAAAAAAACTATCACTATTTACAAAGGAGATGATCTTATATACAGAATATCCTAAAGAACCCACTAAAAGAACTTAATAGAACTAATGAACAACTTTAACAAAGTTGCAGGATACAAGGTCAATATACAAAAATCAATTGTATTTGTACATACTTGCAACAATCTGATAATAAAATTAAGAAAATAATTCCATTCACAATAACATCAAAAAGAATAAAGTACTTAGGAATAATTTTAGCAAGAAATACAAAACTATGAAAATTGGAAAACATCTTTGAAAGAAATTAAAGACCTAAATAATTGGAAAGACATTCATGTCTGTGAGTCAAAAAACTTAACATTAAGATGGCAATACTCTCTAAATTTCTGTACAGATTCAACAATCCCTATCAGAATTCTACCTTACTTCTTTGTAGACATTGACAACCTGTTTATAAAATTCATAAGGAATTGCAAGTGATGCAGAATAGCCAAAACAATCCTAAAAAAAAAAAAAAAAGAACAAAGTAAAAGGACTCATATCTCCCAAATAAAAAACTTACCACAAAGCAATGATAATCAAGACAGTGTAGTAACAGTCCAGGGATACACATACAGATCAATGGAGTAGAATTGAGAGTCCAGAAATAAATCCACACATCTATTGTCAATTTATTTTCAAAAAGAGTGCCAAGATCATTCAATCAGGGAAGAACAGTCTTTTCATCAAATGGTGCTAGGACAACTGGATAACTACATGCAAAAGAGTAAAACTGGACCCTTACCTCACACCACATACAAAAATTAACTCAAAATGAATGATTCAAAGACCTAAATGTAAGAGCTGAAACTATAAAACAGAAGTAAATCTTCATAACCTTGAATTCAGCAAAGCATTCTTAGATATGACACCAAAAGCATGAGCAACAAAAGAAAAAAATAAATCAGACTTCATCAAAATTTAAAACTTTTGTGACTTACATGACACCAAAACATACCCATGGAATGGGAAAAAATATTTGTAAACCACATATCTGGTAAGTGACTTGTATCTAGGATATATTAAGAACTCCTACAACTTAATAATAAAAAGACAAGGGGCTTAATTTTAAAATAGGCAAAGGATCTGAGTAGACATTTCCCCAAGGAAACTATACAAATGGAAGATACACAAATTTATACAACAACAGTAGTCAGGAATATGCACACCAAGACCACAATGAGATACCACTTCCCATCCACTATGATATCAAGAGTCAAAAAGTCAGCTATTAGCACGTGTTGCTGGAGAAATTGCTGCTGCTCGGAGTGTAAAATGGTGCTACCACTTTGGGAAAGTCTGTGTCTGACAGTTCCTTAAACAATTAAACATAGAGTTACCATATAATCCAGCAGTTTCTCTACTAGGTATACACCCAAGAGAAATGAAAAACATGTCTGCACAAAAATTGTATGCAAATGTTTATAGGATTGTTATTCATAAGAGCCGTAAGGTGGAAACAACTCAAATGTCCATCAATAGGTGAATGGATAAACAAAATGTATGGGGGAATGCCATCAGCCATAAAAAGAATGAAGTACTGACACTTGCTACAACTTGAATGAACTTTGAAAATATTACGCTAAGTCAAAGTCCACATGCTATGTGATTTCATTCACATAAAAGTCCAAAAGAGAGATAGGGAAAGACTGAAAGTAGATTCATGGTCACAAAAGACTGAGGGGTAAGGTGTGGGGGTGGAGAGGTAGTGGGCTAGTAGCTAAATGATATGGGTTTTCCTTTTGAGGTGATGAATATGTTTAAAATTACTATTGTGAATATACTAAAAGTCACTGAATTGTACACTTGAAATGGGTGATTTGTATGGTGTGTGAGTTATATCACAATAATGCTGTTGTTAAAATTTTTGTAATTGTAAGTTTGATGAAAAGATATTCACACAGTCTTCCAGTATTATCTCATGAGATACTTACTAATTACAAAAAGGAAAACCAGCAGACATCACCTTAGTCAAGTGATTAGGTAACACTGCCGTCAACGAGACAGACAGACACCGCGCACCTGGCAAGATGCCCTGAAAAGGACACGACATTACCTCTGTGGTATTTTGGACAGAACGGTGTAATCGAATCTAACCGTAAGCAAACATCAGACAAACCAGAACTAAAAGGGCATCTACAAACTATCATGTCAAACTCAAAAATGAAAGAAGAAAGACTGAGGAACAGTTCCAGATGAAGAGACTAAATGCCACTCATGACAGTTAAATGCAACCCGAGATCCTGGATTGGATCCTGAACCAAAATCAAACAACAACAACAACAACAATTTATCTTGCTTTTGCCATAACAAACATTCGTGGCACAATTGTTGAAATTTCTATAAGATCTGAGGATTAGATAATAGTATTGTATCAGAGCTAATTTCCTGATTTGGTAGCTGTCCTGTGCTGAGGCAGAAGAGCAGCCTTGGTCTTAGGAAACACACACTGCAGTGTTTGTAGGTGACAGAGCATCATGGCTACAACTTAAATGTTGCAGAAGAAAATTTAAATGTTACGTTTGGACACTATTCCATACGTGTGTGAACATATGTATGTACATATGTGCACACAGGGTGTGCATGTGTGTAGACAGAGAACGATTAAGCATATGTAGTAAAATAGTGACAATTGTGAAATTTGGTGAATGATATTTGTACTTTTTTTGCAATTTTTCAAAATTTGGAAATTGTTTTTAAAAGTTGTTAATTGAAAAAGTGTTTGCAACGGGTGGACCTAGAGATTATCATACTAAGTGAAGTCAGTCAGTCAAAGAAAGACAAATAGATGATATCACTTATATGTGGAGTCTGAAAAAATGATACCAACAAACTTATTTACCAAACAGAAAGAGATTCACAGACACAGATAACCACCTTATGGTTACAGCGGGGAGAGGGAAGGGGAGGGAGGGATAAATTGGGAGTTTGGGATTGGCAGACACAAACTGTTATGTACAGAATAGATAAACAACAGGGTTCTGCTACACAGCACAGAGAACCATATTCAATGACTTGTAGTAACCAGTAATGAAAAAGAACATGTATATATATCTATGTACGTATCACTGAATCACTGTGCTGTACACCAGAAACTAACACAACATTGTAAATCATCTATACTTCAATTTTTAAAAATGGGGGGAAATTTTTTAAAGTGTTTGCAGTACATGCAGTGATTTATATAAAGTTTAAAAACATACGAAAGGAAATTATTCATTGTTTAGGGACGCATATACATGTAGCCACAGTACAGAAATGCTCAGGATGATGGCTAGCCAGCCCTGGGAGGCTGGCGCAGAGCACAGTACCGTGTTTTATCCTCAAGCTCACAGTGGTGCAGGGCTAGGCATTTCATTATGATTTATATTTTTATATATCTGAAATACTGAAAAATATTTTTTAATTTAAAAAACTCCTCTTCTTTTATTAATTAATTTTTAATTTAACAAAAATGTGGTGTGAAGGTAATTAGGTTTTATCTATCTTTAATGGAGGTACTGGGGACTGAACCCAGGACCTCATGCATGCTAGGCACACTGCCCCATTGAGCTCTACCCTCCCCCCGTAAAATACTCCTCTTCTTTGTCCACCTCTCCCAGCTCCCCTTCCATCCACTTTCCCCGGCTCCTCCGATGATGCAGGATTTTATTCAGCAGCCAGTTCCCTCTCGCCCTCAGACATATTTCAACAGCATTGAGAAATTCTCAGTGCACACAGGGGATGGATTCCCTGGAGAAAGAGACTAAGGAGAGCGAGCACCACACACACATCGCTCTCCTGTGGAAAGGAAGACGTCTCGCCAGACAGCAGTTGGCTGCTTCTGCAAAGGACGGAGGAGGGGAAGGCTCTGCACCAAGACTGGGGGTGTCTGGGGCTGCAGAGGGAGGTGGCTTCCCAGTCTCAGGGGGGAGCTGGGCAGGGGGATACCCAGTACAGGGCAGAGGGGGGAATATCGGCTGGAACCCAAGGCCCAGGCTGGAGACGCGCCTCTGCCCGCCCTCTGAGCAGCACTGTGGAGAGCAGGGGCCAGTCAGCTGGTTGGAGAGGGCGCCTATGATGGGCTTTGCGGCACCCCCAGGCTTTAGGGAGAGAAGCAGAGAAAATCAACAGGAGTCCCCATCCTCCTGGGAGGACCGTGGAGCAAAGACGAGGCAATGAGGGAACCTGCCAGCACCTGAGAGTCCTGGCCAGGCCGGGAGTGCTGAGCAGGGGCCCTCGGGGGAAGTCCACACGCTCGAACAATTCTACCTCCCATGCCCGAGAAGAGCAAGGGCAGAAATTGGATTTCTGGGCTCCGGGGGAACCGGATCTCTCGCGTCCTGAAAAGGGGCGTGGCCTGGATGTCAACACTCTGTAACCTTCCTGCTGAGTGGGCTGGGGTGACATTTCCAACCTCTAGAATATGTCTTCTCACCCGTGAAAAGGGAGTCAAAAGTACCCTGGGGTGGGGAGGACTCAACAAAATAAGGAGCGCATGCCCAGGGTGTTCAGAAGCGACTGGACGCCACCATGAGTGTCCTTTGTCCCTGCCTCTCCTCCTCTCACCTCACCTCTCCCAGAAACATCCTAGAAAGACCAGTCATCTCTGAGTCCCAAGGAGCAGGAAGCTCACAGTTTCTCAGGAAATGGTGCTAAATCTTGGCATGAGAAATGCCCACGTGTGACAGAATCAGACATCTCCAGAACAGCCCAGCCTGGGCCCCTGGAGAGCCTCTCCTTGTCTTTGGGAGCTCTGAAAGTTCCTACCTGCATCCATCCACAGCTATCCCTCGTCCCCTTCTACCCATCCACAGCTACCTCCCCTTCCCCCGGCCAAGTCTGGCCAGAGCCTCCGGCCCCCACACCTCACCTCCTACCGGAAGCTATGTCAGAGTCTTCCAGCCCCCGGTGGCCCTCACACCCTCCCCTTTGGCAGGCGGTCACGTGCTGCTTGAGTTCTCAGTTTCATGGCTTAATCTTCCTGTGAAATTTACACTTCTGGAGTTCAAGAACCACATACATATTCTATTTTTTCCACATTCTCCAAGGCTGGCGGCACAAAGCCAGACTACCAGTATGTGAATAATAGGTACTTGTGGACTTGAGGTAATAAAACACATATTCATTTAAATTTTTTAATTGGAAGAAATGACTAAAATTAGATAATGAAAGTTCTGCCTCGTCTACCAAATTTGAACTTTTTCTAGAAACACTTTTTTTTATGGACTTTGCAGGGAACCAAGCAATTAATGCCTTTTCATTACAATTTAGGACTGAAACTGGAATATTAAAATTGCCATTCAGTGGGATGTGCATGAAATGCTAAAAGTCTCCTGGCGAATAATTCCTGGTTATAACAACATGCTGTATACTTAAATCTTACTCCTAGACATGAAAAAAGACAGTTAAATCAACTTTGTCCATTTAAATATCATTTTAAGATATCTAGAACCCATCTCTTTATTGCTCAACAACCCTTAGCAATTTCTTTTGCCCTCATTTATTTCTGGTTCCCAAGGGAATCCTGTCTGATTTATTGGAAATTAGTTCTTCCAGCTAGTTAATGCTTTAGATTGTTTTCATATAAATCACCCTGAAACCTGCTAGTGCACCAATGCCTGGTCACAGTGAACTCCTCCAGCAACGCTGAACACATCACATCCTCTGCCTTGTGAGAGGCACGTCTGCTCACTGGCAAGACGCTCCGGAAGCAGGTAGGCAGGTCTCTAAGGAAACTTGTGTTTTCTTCACACCACACGCACTACACCCTATGCACATACACACTTATCCTTTACCTCCTGCTTGTGGACAATGACTGGCTATCTGTCAGCAAGCCAGCTACTGCACGGAATCAGTTACCCCAGAACCGTCACAGTACGTGGATGAGTCACCGCTTAGGATGGAAGCACTCCCACCAGGGGGTTGTGTGTTTCAGTCCACCTGCGTCAGTCAGGGAAGGTTGGACCACACTGCAGTAACAGAGCAGGTCTATTTCCTGCCCACATCACATGGCTGTTATGGCCTAGCTGGGGTTCTGTCACACACGGTCCTCACCAGAGAACCCAGCTGATGGAAGCTCCTCTCCATGTGTCCTCCCAAAATTGCCATGGCAAAAAATGAATGTGGTGAACGGCTCTGGGCTGCTTAAAATGTGTGCCTTGATTTGCATTTCTCTGATAATTAGTGATAGACTTACCGTATGACCCAGGAATCCCGCTCCTGGGCATATATCCAGAAGGAACCCTACTTCAGGATGACACCTGCACCCCAATGTTCATAGCAGCACTATTTACAATAGCCAAGACATGGAGACAGCCTAAATGTCCATCAACGGATGACTGGATAAAGAAGATGTGGTATATTTATACAATGGAATACTACTCAGTCATAAAACCCGACAACATAACGCCATTTGCAGCAACATGGATGCTCCCGGAGAATGTCATTCTAAGTGAAGTAAGCCCAAAAGAGAAAGAAAAATACCATATGAGATCCCTCATATATGGAATCTAAAAAACAACAACAACAAAAAAGCATAAATACAAAACAGAAACAGACTCATAGGCATAGAATACAAACTTGTGGTTGCCAGGGGGGTGGAGGGTGGGAAGGGATAGACAGGATTTCAAAATTGTAGAATAGATAAACAAGATTGTACTGTATAGCACAGGGAAATATACACAAGATCTTATGGCAGCTCACAGAGAAAACAATGTGACAATGAATATATATATGTTCATGTATAACTGAAAATTTGTGTTCTACACTGGAATTTGACACAACATTGTAAAATGATTATAAATCAGTAAAAAATGTTATATTGTTGTTCAAAAAAAAGAAGTGTGCCTTGAAGGGACACGTGTCCTTTCCAATCACATTTCACTGGCCAAAGCAAGTGACATGATCACCCCAAACATCAAAAGCCCCGAGGAAAGGGAAGCTCACCATAAATGCCCCAAAAGTGGCCGGCACTAACGGCGGTCAAACTACCCAACTCTTCCTTCGCGTGCGCCAGACACGGCAATCCCTCCACCTTTTCTGTCTGTCTGTCTGTCTGTCTGTTTTCACCATAAAACCAGGAACCTTCAGCCTGGCCAGCAGGCCCCTTCCTACTCTAAAAAGTCTAACAGTCGGCCACATTTTAGCCCTTAAGAATCCTAATGTACTCTTTATAGGAATCAATTTTAAAAACAAATGGTTGTTATCTAGATAACAACTAGGCACAGAGAGAGAGCTCTTCAAATTGACAAAGAAGGAAGAGGGAGGGAGGGAGGGAGGCCTTGGAGGCATAAGTGGAAAATAAAAATCACAGGATTCTCAGGCTCTTCCGCAGAAGAGAAGAACCACTTCATTCTCATAGCCCGGAGCCGCTAGACAAGAGCTCAGGAAAGGCGGGGACGGGCTGGGGATGGCGTGGTCCCCGGCCCTCCTCCCCAGGCTTCCGGGAGATTAAACACATCCAGCTCCCCTTCCCTGCCCTCCCCCCTTTCAGCTTTCCACAAATACAGAGCTATTTTCAGAAGAAATCCTCCTGTAAAACGGCAGGATATAATGCTCACCACAATACAAATGTATGTAAAATATCATCTGCAGAAATCATTTCTAAGTTGAGATACCGTCCGAAGGCAAAGTGATCTATATGCGGGGAGACAGGGCTCGTGCATCTTTCGGAGAAATGATAGGGCCTTATTCGATGATTTAAAGAACAGCACCATAAAAAAAATTCCACATATTATAAATATTTAAATATAGTTTATTATACTCAATACCTGTCCCAATGCATCCTCCGTACAGATCTCTTCCAACTGCGCTCAAGGCGGAGAACTCAAAGAATGCTCGCAAGTATCCCCCCCAAAACCAAACCAACCATCAGCCAGAAAACTCTGCCATGCTTCTGGAAGACAGGGCTGACTCTTAAAACCGACTTACCAAAAAGCAGTAGCAGGAGTTTGACCGGATTTTGATGAGAGAACGGGGTTGCAAAGGCAAGGAACTGAGTGAAAGTATTTTTATTCATTTTCAGGTCATGCTTCTAAAGACCACATTTCATGAGCTAAAAATGCCTAATATTATTAGGTACAATTCTGTACTTTAAATGATTTTTTAAATTTAGGCCGCCCAAAGTGGGAGGGTACAGCTCAGTGGTAGAGTGCATGCCTATCATGCATGAGGTCCTGGGTTCAATCCCCAGCACCTCCATTAAAAAATAAATAAATAAATAAACCTAATTATCTTCCCACCCCCACGAAAAAAACCTTTAGGCCACCCATACTGGAACTCGTATGCATAAAATACTTCCATTCATGTGTATCCATCTCCGGATGATGAGATAGCATGCTAAGGGCAGGAAAGATTCTGAATAAAATATAGGTTCCCACTTGTTCTGTTGCTGTTTTCAAGGGTCCTGTCATTTCAGCATCAGAGATTGGGGAAATCGCTAATGGAAATCTGACAGCTGGTGACAACTTCAAACTGTGAGCCTCTCCTATAAAACCTACCCGAAAACCTGAAGAAGTGCCCAGAGAAAATCATTTTCCAAGCCTCGTATTCTTTTCCCACCGCCTGCTTATAGAAATCAGGTTGCCTGCAACACCCGCGTCCAGACAAGTGATGCGGTGTTCACCTGCGCGCTCTGCCCCGGGGCCCACGCTCATGCCCACTCTCCCTCACCCACCCGCACCCGCGGGTGTAATCCTGTGCCTCGGGGTCCACGTCCTTCACCCCCGCGCTCACATCCCATCTCCGGCAGCTCAACTTCAGTGGAACTTATCTCCTATTATCAGAAACGTCAACAGTTTTTGAGAAACAGATGCAGTTGGGCTGCAGTAACCTACTTAAGTGCCATAAATTCCAGAAGGCGTTTGGCTTTCGTTGCAGATGTGTGACTTGAAAAATGACGCTCTCTAGAGAGCAAATGACTATTTTTAAAGGGCCGGCAGAAGATGCTGGACTCCTCAAAAAGTTTTGGCACCTGTGGGGATCTATCATGTGATGTGGACTCTCTGCAAGATGAAATCAAGTGCCTTGGCTTTTAGTGTCTGATTTAGGATCTCAGTCCGGTGCTTACCCAACACAGATCACCCTCAGGCTCTCAGCTCCCTCTCCCTCTGCAGGTTCCACATTTACTGCCCACTCTTGGTTCAGATCCTAACCCTGCAAAGACTAGAGCTGTAACCCCACTAAGCCTCACTCCTCCATCTGTAGAACGGGGGTCATGTACCTCACCTGGAAGGGTCGTTAGAGGCCATAAGACCAGGGGGCTCGCAGCACCACGCCTGGCACGGAGCAAGTACTTGGACATGGTCTTTCCCACAGTCACCACCGCTCCAGCGCAGGGCACTCCATTCAGCGGTTAGCAATGGCCAAGAGCGCAGACGGTCCATCTGGGCTACCTCTGGCCCCGGTTCTAGCTCCACCTCAAGAATTCCGAATATGAGATCCGAGGGGCTCTTTCCTCCAATGACTGCATTTCCGCTGCCAGGCTCTTGGACCTCAGCCCCCTCTCACTTTGGGATTTGACCACAAAGGACTGGCACGTTCCTTGATGAGAAAATACACAAGCTCCTGGAGGATGCAGCCACTTGCGGTGAATCGAGCGGTGATGTCCCAGCTGAAGGCCAAGTGCCAAGGCCCCCGGCCAGGTTAGACACCCTCACAGCAAGGAGTGAGCTTCCAGGACTTGTCAAACCTTAGCCTCAAAGTGGAGAGGAGCAGGTGGAGGGGCTGGCTGCTAACACACTTCCAACATCACATCAGCATCAGGGTCTTACAGATCTCATCCTGCAACCCTACTAGAAAAGTGAGAGCGCCAGGAGGTTAGAAGCAAAGACACCAGACGCATATTGACATGTGATGATCCAGGTAACACCCCTTGGCTTTTTCTAACAGCTCCCAACAAAAGATGGCACTATTGCCCCCCGGCCCTGGAAACGTGCCGAAGGAACAGGACGTGGTGGATATCCACCCATTTCACAGATGAGAATGTCAAGGCACAGAGAAGCAGGAACATCTGTCCAAGGTGACACAGCGAGTACCCAGGCTTCTCAGGAAGTGAGCCCACCTGCCTGGACACCCAGCTGTTCGGTTATCACCCTTCTCACCGCAGGAAGAGAACGTTCTTGGAGAAATAACAAAGGGCCCAATGTTTCACCAGGAAGCTGATTCCTGGGGGTTTGCAAACTAGTGGTGCAGAGACCGTCAATAACAAAGTGCTTCCTCACCATCCGCTGCATTTGTTATCACTGCTTCTGTCCTCATCCCTTGTGCCTTGCAGCTGTACCAGATGTGGAGAAAATTACATGTTCCCTGAAATTTAATGACCAAATTTAAAGCAATTTCAAACTAATCAGGGTTCTGTTAAGCTGATTTTATTAATGTAACAGTTTTAAGAGTTTAACAAAATGAGGCACTTGGAAACCTTTGTTGTGGATGCTGCTCATTTAGGTGCAGAAGGCACAGTGCCACCCAAGAAATCCTCCTTCAAAAAGAAGGACGATGTGTGGGGCAATGGAATAAGGCTTCTCGAAAATACACGATTATCAATAACACCGTGCGTGGGAGGACCCCATACCCAGCACTTAGGCTATTAGGAGCAATTTATCCGTGGTGCTTCGGCAGAGGAAACTTCCTAAGACGCTTCTAGCCAGAACAGCAGGCTTCGGTAGTAACTTTAGAATCATCTGTCAAGTCTCCAGAACAAAGCTCTGAAGTGTCCTACCTACTAATTCTTTTTATTGAAAATAGAAGCATCGAACCTTTCGTTTCTCATGTAGACTGCGGACAAATTCCTGGCACCCTTCCCCTGATCAAGGGCGCTTATAAACGGAGCTGTATTCAAATGAAGCCAAACAACCACCACCACCACAAACCAGACCCTAATGGTCCTTGAATCTTGCAAGCACAATCTGCAGCATCTCATTATTTTTTAAAGATAAATCAGAAGCTAAAATCCAGATTTTAAAAAAATGACCTGTGCACCTGTCTAGAAGGAAGTTGTCTGGTCATTAAAGAACTAAATATGCACCCCTCACAAGCTGTGTGACTTTAAGTGAGTGATGTCACCTCTCTGAGCTTATTTCCTATCAGTAAAACATGGGTAGCCTCCTTCATCGTGAACTTTGGTGGAGGTAAATGAGTTAGTGCATTTGAAATAAATCGCCAGATCGGCTGATGCATCAGGGTTCACCAGACATGGCAGAGATCATAAAAACATTACCTCAGAAATACAGAAGGAAACTCATGTCTCAAAAGAAACAATTTACTCAATGTGAAAGTCCAGAATAATCACTGACAACTATTCTTCTGTCTGTTTGTTATCAGACAAAATAGTTTTTACAATAAGGAACTTCCAAAATGCCAAATGAGATGCTGTACATTTAACAACTTTAATAAATGTTTGATAAAAAATAAATAAAGTGCTTAAACCAGAGCCTGGCTCACAGAGAGCCCTTGAACCACACCCATCACCGCTCTGCGGATCTGAGGCACACGTGGTACCACATGGAAAGTCCATGCATCATGACAGACGCATCAGGTTTCCCGTGTTTGTTTTTTTCTTTGTTTCTATTTTTACCTTACAGAAGTGATACATTCTGGTAAAAAAAAAACAAAACAAAAAAACCCTCAAACAGTTGGACGCATCCCAAGTAAATAGTGAAGTTCCCCTCTCGCACTAACTTTATTGTCTTTCTCAGAAACAGTCACAGTCAACAGCCTCATGCACGGTTTTTCCAGAGCTTTCTATGCACGTGGCTGTAAAAGGTCTATACGTGTTTATATTACATGTCGTCTATGTTACGTATACATATATAGGAGTAATTTACATTACATGCAGTGCATCCCTCTGTACATTACATACAACCCCTGTGCACCTCCACACGTGTCTGTTCACACGGGTAGGTTTTACTATGTTATCCTCTGGCTTTCTCTTTTCACTTAACAATACATTATGGACCTCATCCTATGTCGGTACTTGCAGATATAACTCATTCTTTTTATTTTTTTTACTGTAATTTAATTTTATTTTTGATTGAAGTCTAGTCAGTTTCCACTATTGTGTCAATTTCTAGTGCACAGCATCGTGTTTCAGTCACACATACACACACGTATACTCCTTTTCATGTGTTTTTCCGCTACAGGTTACCGCAAGACATTGAATATAGTTTCCTGTGCTATACAGTAAAAACTTGTTGTTTATCAGTTTTATATATAGTAGTTAGTATCTGCAAATCTCGAACTACCAATTTATCCCTTCCCTCTCCCTTTCCCTCCGGTAACCATAAGTTTGTTTTCTATGTCTGTGAGTCTGTTTCTGTTTTGTAAATTAAGTTCATTTGTGTCTTTTTTTTTTTAGATTCCATATATAAGTGATATCATATGGTATTTTTCTTTCTCTTTCTGGCTTATTTCACTTAGAATGATGATCTTCAGGTCCATCCATGTTGCCGCAAATGACGTTATTTTATTCTTTTTTTCTGGCTGAGTAGTATTCCACTGTATAAATATACCACAGCTTTTTAGTCATCTGTTGATGGACATTTAGGTTGCTTCCATGTCTTGGCTATTGTAAACAGTCCTGCTATGAACATGGGGATGCATGCATCTTTTCGAATTAAAGTTCCCTGCAGATAAATGCCCAGGAGTGAGATTGCTGGATCATGTGGTATAGCTCATTCTTTTTAATTGCTGTGTGGTCATTCATGGTCTGCATGTGGTACACACCATTTAACCTTTCCTTTACTGTTGGCATTCAGGTTTTCTCCAGCGTTTCCCTATTAAAAAAAAAAAAACACCCTGCAGCAAGGACTAGTATCTTGTGTACAATTCTGCACACACAGCGACCCATGATGGGGAGAGATAAGGCCAAAAGAGGATGGCAGTCAGGGGTAGAGGATGGATGTCCAGTTTGCGTATCACTTGTTAATAAAAATACAGAGCTTAAAGGGTAATGCTTGATACTACTTTATACCCACCAGGTTGGCTATTATTTTTTAAAAATGGGAAAAAATAATTGGAGAATTAGAACTCTTGCTGTCAGTAGGAATATGAAATGGTACAGTCACTGTAGAAAACAGTGTGATGGTTCTTCAAAAAATTAAGTCTAGAATTACCATATGATTCAGGAATACCACTTCTGGGAATAGACCCAAGAGTACTAAAAACAGGCACTTGAACAAATATTTGTACAACCGTCTTCATGGCAGCATTATTCACAATAGCCAAAACTACCCAGACGTCTATAGACAGATGAATGGATAAACAGAATGTGGTGTGTGCATATAACAGAATATTATTCAGCCTTAAAAAGGAAAGAACTTCTGGCTTATGTTACAGCATGGAGGAACTTTGAAGACATTCTGCTAAATTAAATAAATCAGACACAAAAGGACAAACGCTGTATGATCCCACTTATGTGAGGTTCCTGGAATAGTCAAATTCCTAGAGACAGAACATACAAGAATGGGTGGCAGGGGCAGGGGGAGGGGAAGTAACCCGGCAGTATTTACTGGGGACAGAGCTTCATTTCGGGAAGATGAAAAAGTTCTGCAGATGGATGGTGGTGATGGTTGCACCACAGCGTGAATGTACTTAACGCCACTGAACCGTACACACAAAAGTGGTTAAAATGGCAAATGTTATATATATTTCACCACAATTTTTTTAAACATGTAATGTTTTGCTTTGTTGTAGGCTCAGCCCAAATGTCCCTGCATCCAAATAGCTGCCTCAAAGAAGCAGCTTCCAAAGAGCTCTAGGAAAAGAACTGTATTCATTATTATGTGTCTCAGAAGATCTGGCCCCTGCTTTCAAACGTGTTACACTAACAGGTTGCGTTAGGGAGGGGCAGGTAACCGAATCATCAATGACAGTAAAAATGCCAATAATCCTGCCCCTACCAAGGAGTGTGGGCTTTTCTGAAATCCAGAGGGCAGGCAAACCAATGTTCCTCTTCGTCTCTATAATTTTCTGCATGTTTAAAATATCTTATAATACTAATTTTTAAATAAATACTAACAATACTAACATTAAAAAAGACCTGAAAACGGCCATGAAATTCTATTCAGGAAGTCTAGAATGCCTGGGTTCCCAGATGTTTCAATTTTATGATCCAGCTTTTAAAAATGTAATGGAGACACAAATATAAAATTGACAACTTTTTATTTTGCTAAGCAAGGATGTTAAAAAAAAAAAAAAAGCCTGCCATCTGCTTTCAATATTATTAGTAAAAGAAGGTATATTTTATGTTAAAAAATGAACTTGGAGATACGAGACTGTCCTTCCCAAAAAAGAGGCGATGCATCCCTTCCCACCATGAGTGCTCAGATGCTTCACTGCCCCAGTTTCACACATTTTGCCAGAGATTAGGGTAAACTTCTCTGGAGGATGGCAATCCTTAGGGTTCCTGGATTTGGGACCCCCACCCCCAGCCGTCACCTGCAAACCCGGAGACATTTCCAATCTCAGCTCAAAGCCGCAAATGCTTCCCCTTGCCCCTGGTCACCCTGCCCTGTACTCCCCCTGCCCCCAGCTCCCCCTGCCCCAACCCTGTGCTCCCCCTGCCCTATTCTAGCCCCTCCCCCACACCGTTGCTGGTATAACTTCATCCCCTGACGTACATCCCTCTCTCACTGGGGACCATCGCCTGCCTCCTCCACACCCATGTGCATTACTCCTCTCCAGGGAGACTCTTGACTTACACCTGCTGGGAGACTCCTGAGCTACAGCCCCCAGGGAGACTCCTGACACCCACCAGAAAACTCTGAATTACACCCAGCAGGAAAATCCCAAATTACCCCACCAGGGGGATCCCAGATTATATCCACCAAGGGACCGTGAATACACCGGCCAGGAATATGCACCAGGAGGTGAATATTTCTCTACACTCTCTGTTCTGCATTTTTCTTTCCTTAAACGACTTTTTTCATTCCCTCAAAAGTGGTCTATTGTAAGGAATAGTGCCTGCTACCTCATTTCCAATAAATGATGTTTAATGAGTGAATAGATTAAATAATGAGTTACTAAGCCTCATACTAAGTAGGTCTAGCAAGATGATCACCTACAGAAAAATGATGGCTTGTGTGGGGACTGTATCGTCGTGCAGCGGGTGGGGTCAGAGCTGAGCCATACGTGAGGCTGCCATCTGTCAGCTCCCAACCGCAAAGGGACGTCTGACAGGTCAGCCTGTAAGCAGCGTCACCACACTGATAGCAGAGCTAACGTTTCCTCGGTGGTGCCCATGTCTGCGCCCCAGCACTATGCATTTGTACGCACCATCTCACTGTATCCTCCAGTGCGACTCGGGAGGGCACGTCACTAACCTTTTCTCATAGATGTTTACTTTGAAATACTTTAGGACTTCCAGAAAATTTGTAATAAAGAAATGGTGCAAATAGTTCTTGTAGATCCTTCATGCAGATTTCCCAATTGTTAACAGACCTCATTTGTGTTCTCTCTACACACACACACACACACACACACACACACGTTGTTTCTGAACCACGTGAGAGGGAGATGGAGCCGCAATGCCCCTTCATCTCTAAATATTGTGTATTCCCTGAAAATCAGATCCTTACCACTGACATAAAACTATTACCTAATGCATAGACCTTCACATTTCATCAACTGTCCTGTAATGTCCTTCAGAGCAAAGGAAAGAACCAAGGCTCACCTGGCCCAGGAGCCCACCCGGCACCACAGCCACGTCTAGTGTTTACATCTTAGTCTCCTTTAATCTGGAAGGGTTCCTCTGGGTTGTTTTGGGGTTTTTGTTTGTTTGTTTGTTTCGTGACCTTGACATTTTTCTTAGAGTACAGGCCAATGATTTTGTGGAAGTCCCTCAGTTTGGGTTTGTCTGATGCTTCCTCGTAATTAGGTTCAGGCTGTCCGTTTGGGCAGGAACGCCACAGAACTGGTGCCGCGCCCTCCTCAGTGCCCCGCGTCCGGAGGCACGGACGGCCACTGCCCTGTTAGTAGTGATGTTCCCTTGGTCACTTGATTAAGGTAGAGTTGGCCATATTTCTCCACTGTGAATTACAACTTCCCCCTTGAAATCTGAAGAATTTGGGGGGGAGTTATGCTGGGACTTTATAAATTCTTTCCACATTGGCAATCTACCACGGGGAAACCTTTCTTTCTTCCCCACTTATTTATGTTTCCTCACAGACGTGCAAATAGATGAGTTATCAAGCTTTTTAACTTTTGCCAATCGGACAGGTGAAAGACGATATCTCAGAGTCGTTTTAATTTGCATTTCTCTAATTATGAGTGAAGTTGAACATCTTTTCATATGTTTAAAGTCCATTTGTGTATCTTTTATGTGGATTACCTTTTCATGACTTCTGCACATTTTTCTATCTGGTTCCCCCTCTCCTCCAATTTCAACAGTTCTTCATAAATTAAGAATTTAATATGAAAAGGAATATATGTATGTATATGTATGACTGAAACATTATGCTGTGCACCAGAAATTGACACACTGTAAACTGACTATACTTCAATTTAAACAATGGTTAAAAATGTTTAAACATAGCACCCCACCAGAAAAAATTAACCCTTTATAGCTGATATATTTTGCGAATATTTTTTTCTCACTGTCAGTTGCATTTTTCGGTGGGGGTGGGGAGGTGAGAGAGGTAATTAGGTTTACTTATTTATGCATTTTGATTGTGCTAATGGTGGTGAGGTTTTTTTTGTTTGTATGTGTTTTTTGCCATGGCAAAAGTGTTTATGTAAAAGTGTTTAGTTTTATGTAATCAAATTAATCAATCTTTTCTTTTACTACATGTGGAGCCACAGTTAGAAAACTTCTCCTCACTCCCATGTTATAGGAAAACTCACCCACTTTTTCCTCTAGTCTTTTTATGATTTCATTTTTCATCTTTAGGTCTCAGATCCATTTGGAGTTTATTCTTATGCATGGTGTAAGATACACACCTAATTTTATCTTTTTTTCCCAAAGGGCCACCCAGGTGTCCCAGCACTGTGTACTGACAAGTTCATCTCTGCTCCCACGATTCGAGATGCCACCTTGATCTTATACTAAATTCCGTGTGTAGTTGGCTCTCCTGCTGCACTGTGTATTCAATTCCACTGCTCTTCTAGCTCCTCAACACCAATACTAGTTTAATTATAGAGGTTTAATTATATAATACTTCATTTTAAAGTCTGGCAGAGCTGTTCCCCCTAGTAACTTTATTTCTCAGGATTTTCCTGGTTATTTCATATTTGATTTTTCATAAGCACAAAAGTATCCGTTGTCTAGATCCACAAAAAACCTTATTGGTATTTTCACTGGGATCATGTTAGAGTCATAAATTAAATTTGGAAAAACTGGCTTTTTCCAAGGGATGTCTTTCTATTTGTTTGAGCCTACTTTTGTATCTTGTGGAAATCTTTTGAAGTCTTCCTCAGATAGGCTTTGCCCATTTCTTGCTGAGTTTATTATCTTGCTAAGTGTTTTCTCTTTGTTGGTGCTGTTGTGCTTTCTAATTGGTTTTTATTTGTGCAGAAGAAAGCTACTGACATCTATATGTCAGATTTTTATCCTGCTACTTTAATGATTTCTTTTATTGTTTGATTTAGTTTTATCATTGGTTATCTACAGTCTTCCATTTATTATTATTTATTATTTATTTATTATTCTAGTTTATTATCATGTCATGTGCAAATAAAGATAGTTTTGATTATTTTTTTCCTAGAATTCATGCTTCTAATTGATTTCTCTAATTGCTAATACCTCTAGTACAATTGTGGGATAGTAATGCTGACAGTGGGCATCCTTGTGCTGATCCTGATACTTGTGGAAATGCCTTCCCATCACGTAAGATGCTAACTTTAAGATTCAGGCATATAAAATATTTTATCATGTTAAGAAGTAACCATCCATTCCTGTTTACTTAACTGATAAATCAGGCATGGGTGTTGAATTCTATAAAAGGCCTTTCAGCATCTATGGAGATAACTATACGATTTTTTTCCCCTTAAGTGTATTATTATATTAATGGATTTTCTCATGTTGAACCAACCTTGCATTCCTGGGGAGAAACACCATTTGGCCATGGTGCATTGATTTCTTAATGTTGTATTGGATTCAGTTTATGAATAATTTATTTAGTACTTTTGCTTCAATATTTATAATTGATGTTGTTTTATAATTTCATTTTTTTGTACTTGCTTTGTGAGATTTAGATACCAATGTTATACTTACAAAAAGGAATTAGAATGTTCTCCTTTATTTTCAGCACTCTGAAACAATAAAGAAGGGAGACTAGCTGGTCTTTGAAAGTCTGATAGACTTCCCCTGTGAAACTACCCAGGCCTGATGCCTTTTTGTGGAGTAGCTCCTTCATGATTTTCTCTGGGCTTTTATGGAAATTGTTGCTTTAAGCTTCCTGTGTCAAACGCAGCTGATACCGGTCGTGTATTTCATCTAGGCTTTCATATCTATTTTCATGGAGGTCTCAAAATATCTCTTACGATTTATTCAGTTTTACCTGTTTCAATGGTTATGTTCCCCTCGTCATTTCTTATTTTATATATTTGTGCTTTCTCTTCACTTTTTATTATTAGCAAATGTTGTAGCCATATTGTTACTGTTTTAAAACCTATATCTTAGAGCTGTTAATTAGACCTATCACCCCTCTGTTCTCTTTCTGCTTTACCCCTCACTACTTTCTTCCTTGTGGTCTTTCAGTTTACTTTGTGGTTCTTTCCTGGCTTGCTGAGCTTGGAATTTAGTTTGTTTATTTTTATTTTTTTTAACATGTTTTATTGATTTATAATCATTTTACAATGTTGTGTCAAATTCCAGTGTTCAGCACAATTTTTCAGTCATTCATGGACATATACACACTCATTGGCACATTTTTTTCTCTGTGAGTTATCATAACATTTTGTGTATATTTCCCTGTGCTATACAGTGTAGTCTATTCTACAATTTTGAAATCCCAGTCTATCCCTTCCCACCCTCCACCCCCCTGGTAACCACAAGTCTGTATTCTCTGTCTGTGAGTCTATTTCTGTCCTGTATTTACGCTTTGTTTTTGTTTGTTTGTTTTTGTTTTTGTTTTTTAGATTCCACATATGAGCGATCTCATATGGTATTTTTCTTTCTCTTTCTGGCTTACTTCACTTAGAATGACATTCTCCAGGAGCATCCATGTTGCTGCAAATGGCATTATGTTGTCGGTTTTTATGGCTGAGTAGTATTCCATTGTATAAATATACCACATCTTCTTTATCCAGTAACCTGTTGATGGACTTTTTTTTATTTTTATTTTTACATTTATTTTTATCAGTATTGATTAAAGTGTTTAGGGATGTGTACTTCGCTCTGATCACTGCTTTAAATGTATCCTATAAATTCTGTTAGATAGTGTTCTCATTTAACTATCTCTTTTTCATTTTTAATTTGTTTGTTTTCTCCCTTTCATCCAAGGGTTGTTTAATAGAAGGTTCTTTAAATTTCCAGATGAAAAGGTCTTTTGTTGTTGTTTTTTTGTTTTCATTAATAATGTCCAGTCTTAGTACACTGCTATCAGAGTATTATTTATAATATTTCTACTTTATAGAACTTACTGAAGTTTTTCCTGTGACCTAATATATGATACATTTTTATAAATGTTCTATATGCACTTGAAAAGAAGGTAGATTCTATATTATTGTGACATAAATGTATACATATGTATTTAAATATATATCCATAATATCTACCTTGCTGATTTTGTTATGTTTTTGCCTGCTTGATTTGTCTTACACTGAGTGCAGTATCTCCCATTATTAGTGTGTTTCTATCTAAGTCTCCTCATTTCTTTATAGTTTCTGCTTTATAAAGGTGGCTCCCATGCTACTTAATACATAGCTATTCATAACTGTCCTTTAACTATTTTGGTTTGTTACTAGCCCCCCTTTTTTCCAAATGCATTAACTGAGCACTTCTATGTGCAAGGCAGTAGCCATAAACTGCCATTTATCCTTCCATGTATCTGGGAGCAGAGGCCACAGAGGGACACAGAGATGCCTTGCCTTGGTCATAGACACCTGTGGCTCTGGTACAAGTGTTGCTCACTTAGGGCACCAATTGTTCTAGAAAGAATTCATGACTCCTGGGATACTCCCATGTGTCCACCCTGCCAGCTTCCTAGAAAGCACCTCCAAGCCAAAGCCAAGCAACCTACTGCTGCTGAGAATAGATGCTTCCAATTCAATCATGTTTTTAAAAAACTTAACACAGCACAAACCAAGCAAATCCTCAAGGTTATGGATTCCTGACACAAAACCACGTTCTGTTTATCTGAATTATGCTGACTTCTTATGAGCAGACCGAGAAGGGCTTCATCTTGTATCCAGAATAACTGCAGGGAGCTCTCTGCACCCTGGTGATTCCACAGCACCCTTTCCCCACTGCCTCTTTATGGTACCCACTCCCAGCAACTCAGCGAGCCAGCAGAGAGGCACCCCTTTGAGCATTTTGGAACCAAAATCGGCATCCCTTGGCTAAGAGTCAAGTCAGGATGTAAATGCAAAGGGAGCCAGCTAGACTTCATTAATTAACAGAGTACCAGGTGGCCCCAAGTGAACTTGGGGTTAATCTGTAGGCTGGGGGAGGGGTGTGGCTTAGTTCAGTGCCATTAACACAAGCTCCCTCCTTGCCCCAACATACAGTCAAAAATATTATGTAAAATTCACCAGCCTAATTACAAATGCCGAGCTTTCATTTGGTAGGCAATTAATAATCACTAGAAACATAAATCAGGGCTGAGACACAAACTAGAGATAACTGTTCACAAATCTGTTAAAAATGTCAGCAGAGATACAGTCTGGCCAACTTTCACTTTATAAGGGCTGAAAACTTAGGGCCCAGAGTGATGAACGTATTTGCTATCTGGCCTTTTACAGAAAAATTTGTCAACCTCTGGACTAAGGAGCAAACAATATCTTTTTATTATGTGAAGCCCCTGATTTGGGGGTTGCTACCACAGTTAGCCTACCTATATTTACTCATTAATGTAATTTTCCTTTATAAAAAGTTTAAGAAAGAGTGGAAGCCACTTGGATCAGCTACCCAACAACAGTCCACCCAAGAGGGGTGGTAATATTACAGCCACTGTGATGGTTAAATTGGACTACGTGCACCCAGGTCTCAGTTTCTAATACTATTTTCCAAAAAAAGGAAACAGGGTTCCTTGGAGAAAAGGCTGATTTCTGCCTCAGAGTGTGGAAGATGAAGATGTTTGCCAGCTTCAGAATAACTCCAGATTCATAACTGTATATGTCATTCCTCAATTTGATTTTGAAGGGAAAAGTTGTCCCCTCCCCAAAAAATTGTTTAAATATTTTTCCTGCATTAAAAATAAAAATAATAGATAAAAATAATAAAAATAACAAAGAAATATTATGACAACAAAGTTGACAACCTAGATGAAACGGACCAGTTGCTTGAAAGACCCCGTCTGCCAAAAATCACACAAGAAGAAATAGATGCTCTGAATAGGATTTTAGCTATTAAAGACATTGAATCAAAAATTAATAACCTTTCAAAATGGAAAGCACCAGGCCCTGATGGGTTCACTGGTGAATTCTACCAAAAAGGGAGTCAGGAAATATACAAGATGAGCTAGGGCCTGTCACAAAGTAAAGAAGTACTAAAAAAAAAAAAAAATCCACACTGATGTAGCTATGTCAGTGTGGACACAGGGAACATCTGAAAGATGGCCCAAATTCAGGGAACATTTGAAAGAGCAATTTTAGCAATGAAAGGAAGAAAGTAGCATTGCAAGCTCAGTATCTAAGCATAAATATCCATCAATCCATATGTATATAAATAAATGACTGAATAAATAAATAGAGGAGAAGGGACAAATCTCCCACTCAGAAGAATTCTAGATAATTTATGTAGATACTCTGCCCTGAAGGGGTGGATCCTCCAATCTTCCAACAGGAGGATCCAGGACTTTAAGTGAGGGTTACCTAGTGACCTCCTTCCAAAAGGACAGTATGGAAGGAGGGCAGGAGACAAAGGGAACCCCTGGAGACACCTGGCAAACACTACCTCAGCCGGGTGACCTCGTCAACATCCACAACAGTAAGTCAGATGGACATCAGCTATCCTTGATATGATGAGAAGAGAATGGCACTGCACCTCTGTGGTCTTCCTTCCCCAAAATGCAGGAGCCCAGCCTAATCATGAGCAAAATAGCAGACAAATTCCAGCTGAGGGACAGTCAACAAAACACCTGACCAGTCCTCCTCAAAACTGTCAAGGTCATCAAAAACAAGGAAAATCTAAGAAACTGTAACAGCCTAGAGGAGCCTGAGGAAACATGGTGACTAAATGCCATGTGGAGTCCTGGATGAGATCTTGGAACAGAAAAATGACACTAGTTTTTCCTAAGGAAATCTGAATAAAGATTTTAGTTAATGATAATGTGTCAATATCGGTTCATTAATTGTAACAAATGTACCATTCTAATGCAAGATGTTAACAATGTGAGAAATGGAGTGGGTATATGCATGATCTTCACAACTCTTCTGTAAAGCTAAAACAGGTCTAAAAGTTTATTTCAAAAATTTTTTTCCTAAGTGCTCCATAGGCATCAGGCTCATGCTAAATACTGGACCCACAAATCTCACTCAACCCTGCAACCCTATGAGGTAAACACTTTTATGGAATGAGTTAGGAAGTGGTCCCACGGCTTCTATCTTTTGACAAGTATTGTAGAAAACTGGTATAATTTCTTCCTTAAATGTTTGGTAGAATTCACCAGTGAACCCATCTGGGCCTGGTGCCTTCTGTTTTGAAAGGTTATTAATATTTGATTCCATGTCTTTAATGGCTAAAAGCTTATTCAGAGTATCTCTTTCTTCTTGTGTGATTTTGGCAGACTGTCTTTCAAGGAAATGGTCCATTTCATCTATGTTGTCAACTTTGTGGTCATAATACTCCTTTATTATTCTTTTAATGTCCATAGAATCAATAGTGATGGCCCCTTTTTCTTTTCTGATATTAGTAATTTGAGTCATTTTTTCTTATTTTTTCTTAATCTGGACTAAGGTTTATCAATTCTATTGATCTCTTCAAGAACCAAGTTTTGATTTATTTGATTGTCTCTATTGATTTCCTGTTGTCAATTTCAGGTAAGAATTTTTATTATCTTCACCTTAAAGGTGAGGAGGCTAAGTCTGGGAGACCTCCAGGGAGATTCACGTTGGCCTGACCATCACTACAATTCACACTTTTTTCATTATACATGCTGCCTCCAGTTCATCTGCTCTTCCAAAACTTCTCGACTAAATAGTATATACCATGATCTGGTCTAGAAACCTACAATTGGGCCTAATACGCCAGAGCAGACACCCAGACAGGAGATCCCAGACAGTCAGCCTCTGGATCCATTTGTCCCCATCCCCAACCCAGGTGGAAGAGGAAGAAATACAAATGAGCTAGCAGGTCAGAAACAGCTGGAGCTGGTGCCCAGGACACTGGACTCGAGAGTACTTGGGCTCTACCATGCGTCCGCCCCCGTCCCTGAGGACACCCTCTAGACAACTGTGTGATGTTTCCAAAGGATTCCAGAAGGAGCACTTTGTCTCCTGATGCCACCCTAGCTCTTCCAGACACAAGAGCACCAACGCCTGGGAACAGGGCCCTCAAATAGACTCCAGGCAGGTGGCAGGTGTTAGCAGGCCCCCTCTGGGCTTCTCAGGGCTTTTGCAGACCCCAAAGTCCCCTGGGTGATCCCGGGAGCACACATCTGCCCCCCTGGCCAGGTAGAGATACTAAACTGCAGTGAGATGTCAAGGACATCTCACTTTAAGAGAATCCATGCTGCAAAAATGTCATCTTACAGAATGCAGCAGGGGTGGCTAACCATATTACAAAAGGATTCCAGACTTTAATAAGAATAGAAAGTTGTCCCCACCCCACTCCTGTGTCCAGTGGGGAGGAATCTGAGGTCAGAACGGACAAAGGAGGGTGTGCACTCAAGGCCAGGTGGAAGGGACCAAGGACCCAGGAGGCCAAGTGCAGGAGGCCCTGGAAGTGGCCTCTCAAGTCACTTCAGGGTTGGCCTAAAGAACATCAATTCCATATGACTGGGAGCAGAGAAACCAACACAAGGTGTGGGGAAGGGCTAACAAGATCATGAAAAGGGAAATAACATATCTGTGAAATCACAGTGTTTGTCGGCAGGAAAGAGCTTTCCCTGACACCCGGTCTTCTGAAACCATGTGGTCCAGAATGGCCAGAGGGACTCAAGGGGACCTCACCTGCTCCTCTCAGCTGGATGCTGCCAGAGCAAGCTCTGCACAAAGGTGGTGACAGACGGGTTTGCATTTTTGACTCTGAGCCCAGCCCGACTCCGGGACACATCCCTCACTTCTGGTGCCACAGGGTGGCTGGGACTTTCAAATTTCAGTTTAGCAATGGAGTCGCTTTTGCAGGCAAAAAAGAGAAATTCTCGAAAAGAGTATGAAAAAGAATATGTATCTATGTATAATGTATAACTGAATCACTATGCTGTACACCAGAAACTAACACAACATTGTAAATCAACCATACTTCAATTAAAAAAAAATAAATAAAATCTATGTAAGAAATTTAAAAACAGAAAAGAAGAGGAGGAGGAGGAGCCCTCTGGGCGGCACAGGGGCGGGCCCAGCGTCACGCCTCCGCCCCTCCCTTGCTCGGCGCCACACCAGCAGCACAGGGCGCGGCCGCCGAGCCCTGGCGGTCCTCAGACACCGAAACTACGGACTTGGTAGCAAGGGCACCTCTGACCAGGGAACGCGGGTCCGGGCCCAGCTTCTCCACTTACCAGTGTGAGCTTGAGAAACCTACTTCACCTGGGCAGGCTTCAGCTTTTTTCATGTTTAAAACCAGTGCCTCATACGTTTATATCCACCAACAAGGATTTATGAAGCGCCTACGATGTGATGAGCACCCTCCCCAAGCCAACACTGAGATGAATACATTGCAGACCAGGAAGTATCGACGACGACGAGAGGTCAGACAGCGGGAACCCAGGGAGGCAGGGCACCAGGGGTCAAGGAGCAGCAGGCCAGCGATGGTGGGGCCAGCGATGGTGGGGGGTGGGATCCAGGGCAGCGGGCAGGATTTTGCAGCAGCGAACCCTGCACACGCGCATGCGCGCACAGGCCCAGCGCTGAATCCTAGCTGGTGCTGAGGAGCAGGGGAACTGCAGCGTGGGAGGGGGTTCCCTCTTGAGGGGAGGGGGCCGCAGGTGGGCAGCAGGGCTCTGAGCAGCATCGTGGGCCCCGAGAGAAGAGCAGGGCAGCACCCCAGTGCACCCTACCTCGCACGCAGACGGACTGTGAGCACCCACGCGGGTAGGTCAGGCTGCCCGGCCCCACCCCGCCTCGGGCTTCCACGCCGTCCCTCCCCCAGCTGCTGCCCTCCACGCCTCCGACGCATTCAGCCTTGCAAAGGAAAGCACATTTTGGAAAGGTTGGGATTCCGCATTTTAATTCTGATTACGGCTTAATATGACACGTAGGCCATTTGGCTTTGTGCCTTTGTCCTGAATGCATGAACATTTTAATGGAATTGGGTTAGCATGCGAACGTGTGGCCAACTGTTCAAACAAGACACTCTATCTGGCTTTCTTGAAGAGCTAAAGCAGGTGATGGGAGAGCAGAAAACAGAAGAATAGTAATTCCAGAGCCAGACATTTATGCATCGAAAGGAATAGTCCCGTTGTTTTACTGACACGCACCTAATGTCTCCATCACATATTTCACCGCATTAAAACCGTCGCAAGCCTCACAGCCAGACGTCAACGACCCTGTCTGTTGTCCTTCCCAGAGTGTCCATGCGGACCAGAGGCGACACCTGGACACCTGAAAGGTGCCAACGGTTAGGCGTGTGCCTGTCTCATAATTTACGAAGTTTTTTTCCCTAAATTTCTACTTTTCTAACTAATCGTAGAGTTAGAATACTCAAAATTCTTTAGAATTTTCTAAATTATTTTCAAAAGGAATTTAGAAAAGCCCCCCCCCCCCACTAATCCTGGGGAGAGACAAGCTGGATGCCAGAGTCGGACAGAGGACACTGCCTGCCCACCATCCCTGGGGACTGCCCCTCCCCGGCGAGAAGAAGCTGTCCGCCCAAGACCTCCTGCTGCAAGGGCCCTGGAGGGCAGAGCTGCTCCCCCAGGGCTTCGCACCCAGCATCCCCAGCTTCTCCTGGCCTCCCAGGTCAGTGGGACACGCAGCAGAGAAACAGGCACAGAGGCCTAACTTCTCTCTGCTGGCCCCTGGCTGGGAGCAGAGGGAATCGTAAGCGGTGGGGTCCAAGGTCTTCCCCCCGCTTCCCCTAAGGCAGATTTCTTGGCATCTCCTTGGAAGTGGCCACCGGAGCTGGTGGCCAGGTGTCCTCACAGCTCCTGTATGGGCAGCACGTGCCCCTCACGCTCCAGTATGGGTGTAGGGAGCATGTTCTCAGCCTCGTCTCCTTCTGGAAACTTCCAGTCACACAAGAGCTCTTTGGGTTACTTCTTCCCTCATCCAAGGCACTTGTAAACAGTGACTTTTTGAAAAAGGGCTGTGTGTATTTTTATGCACCCACGATTTATGGAAATAATTAAGAAATTTGATTACAATTCCATTGTGGCTGTTTACTTGGAGAACAAACCTTTCATGTGAACACTTCCTTGCGCTGACTAATGCACGCGGGTTTCCTTTTATTTTTAAAGCATAAATTTTCCTTGTTGAGAGTGACTTGGTAGAGCGGCTGCAGCTGGGGCTGTTTCACTAAGTTTTTAATCTAAAAAGTCCTGCAGAAGAATAATACAGCCATTTTCTCTGCCTGGCAGAGCTGCTCATTCAGGGGACGGATGGCTTGGGGCGCTTTCTCTGCGCTGCTCCTTGCTTGGGTGGGGGCGGAGGGGAGGGGATGCCTCCAGTGTCAGGGGACGCAGGGTGTGACAGTTACGGGAACAAGGAAAGGGACAGGACAGAGCCTCCAGAGGCACTTTGGAGGGTAGGGATAGGGGAACCTCAGTGACAAGACGACCCACAGTAAATCCTGGGTCCTGATGGGCTCCACTGGGTCCCAATGGTTTCTGTTGGGCCCGACTGGGTTCTGCTAGGCTCCACTGGGGTCTGGTGGGCTTGGTGGGAAGGAAAGTCTGCTGTTGTCTTCCTCCTCACATCCTCCCCCAGCAAACCAAGGTATCACACAAAGATGTCTGGAGACAATTAGCTTTCAAAAACTCATTCTCTTGTTCCCTGCCCTGGTACAAAGATTTAAGAAGGGACCCAGCATTAATTAAGCACCTACAACTGCCAGGCGCTGAGCAGGTGCTGCTCCTTCTACATCTCATTTCATCTTCACGACTCCGCAAAGCAGGGACGTAACTCCTGGTTTGGGCAAACGTGCAGGACAGGGAAAGTGGAAGAACTGGGATTCAAACGCAGACATGTGGACCCTCAAGAGGCCGGAAGCAGCAAACTGCTGTTTCTGCAGCCTCTGAGAACGGCACGAGCTGGAGGGGACCTCGGGGGACCGGTGTCCAGAAGCCTGTGATGCTGAGTCTCGCCCCTGAGCCTCCACCCCCACAGACTGTCACCAGCCATGCTTTGGCACAGGATGGATGGACAGAGCTGGGCCCAGGGGAGGGAATCTAATTTTAGCTCGCAGAGACTCAAATTGCTGGTGCAGAAGAAGATCATTAAACACTTGGCTGTCCCCCACCGAGGGGCTCGCCGGCGGAGAGTCTGCAAAGACGCACGAGGTGAGGAGCCGCAGCGTCTGCGTCACCATCCCTCACGCCTCACTGCCCGGGGCCCCGGGGACGCCAGCCGCTTCCGGGCGCTGTCCCAGGAAGCAAATGTCCTTCCTGCTGCTGAGTACGTGTCCCCTGTCCCTCGCCCCCGCCCCTCCTCCCCCGCGCCTCCCAGGGGAAGGCCTGGCGGAGATGGAGACGTCGACGTCAGGCTGGCGGAGAGGCGGCAGCCTGGTGAGAAAGTGGCTTAAAAGTCAAGGAGCCTTCCTGAGGCTGGTTCTCACCGAAGGGACATGGGGAGAAATTCAGACTCCATGTGCTTACTCACTCCCTCGATGCCCTGCCGCCTGTGCGGGACACCGGGACAAGGCAAGTCCCGTGCTTCCTCCTCCCATGGGCCACTCAAGGACGCCCCGTACCCTGCCTCCCCAGAAGCTCTTCTGGATTGAGAAGCAGTGGGTGAAGATTTCCATTTCCACTGGCTTCAACCCAAACCTCCCTCCTGACAGTGAAAAACAAAATGTTGGGTGAGGGGCAGAGTGAGAGGGGAGAATTATGGGAAGGGAAACAACCCAAATGTCCATCAGCAGATTAACAGGTAAACAAAAGGTGGTCCATCCATCCAAAGGACTATCACTCAGTCTTAAAAAGGAAGGGAATTCTGACACATGCGACAACATGGATGACTTGAAAACGTGGTGGTAAGTGGAAGAAGTCAGACAGAAAAGGTCATGATTCCACTGATATGAACTGTTCAGAGAAGACAAATCCACAGAGACAGAAAAGAGATGAGTGTCTTCCAGGGGCTGGGGGGCGGGGACTCCTTAAAGTGCTCAGGGTTTTACTCTGGAGTCATGAAACTGCTTTGGAAGCAGATAGACATAGTTGCACAACATTGTGAATGCACTAAATGCCTCTGAATTATACACTTCAAATAAAAGGGCTAATTTTAGGTTATGTGAATTTCACCTCAATTTTTAAAAGTTTATAAGAGAAGGGTTTGGTTTGAGGGGAAATAATTCATAGGAGGGAGGTCCTTGAGGGCAGAAACTGTTTCAGTGCAGTCAATAATTGTTGACCACCTAGTCCTCATTGGTCCTGTGCTCCGTGGAGCTGACAGTGGAGCATGCGGAAGGAGAAAGAAATAATCATGATAGGAGGTAAGTGTTGAGCAGATCTTGGAAGATAAAAAGCTCACCAGGTAAACAAGGGGCAGAGAAAAGGGGACAGAGACGTTCTGGGGAGAGCGCACAGCACAGACAAAGGCACAGTTGTGAATGTGTGACCACATTTCTAGGTTGACACAACTGAACATATTCCTGACAGCTCACTGCTGCTGAAAAAGATAGATGTGACTCCAGCCTTCCCTAATCTGGCCACTGGACAAACGGAACCAGGAACAAGCTGTGTTTTCCTCCAGTTCCAGGAGAACAGGTCAAAAGCAAATTTATCAAGGAGTGAAGCAGTCAGGGAAGGAAAGCTGTGACAGAAAAGCATGGAGAGGCTGACAAACCCAGCACTATTAATGGGAGCATTTTTTAGCACAACTTTCTCGGTCATTTGTAGAACAAATAAAAACTAACATTGGTAAGGATAAATAAAATTTGAATGACACAATTAACAAGTTTGACCCAGAGAACACATTTAGAACATTGCACCCACCAAACTGAGGACACACATTCCATAGTCCACATGTACTGGAAACAATATTGGGTCTCAAAAATTTCAAAAGGACTAGCATCATACAGATCATGTTCTCCAAATAACTAATTATTAAACTAGAAATCAAAAATTAACTTAGAAACCAGTAACAAAAAGATGCTAGAAAAAGCCCTATTGAAGTGGAGCAGGACCCTACCGGGCCTTCCCAGAACAGACACCCACTCCCTTGCCCCAGCATGTCCTCCACCTGCCTCTTGTCTGTAGAAAACCGTTAGGCAGAGAATAAATTTAAACAGAGAAATAAGATACAGAAACAAAGGGAAATAGTCGAGGAAAACAAAGTAATAATAGTTAAGTCACTAAACAAAGTCAAGGACCTTTGGTTCCTCCTCAAGGGCTGTAGATAATATTCTAAGCCATGTCCTTTGATCCGTCTTGTAGATACTGAAACCCTCACCAGGTGGACAAAGTTAAGCACATGATGACCAGACTGTAGCCATGACATAAACTGCCACAATTCTGAGAACTGGCCTCAAAGAAATGGAAACAAACTGACCCCAGAACTGAAGATTAACTACACTTAAAGTAATCAAGATGACGCTGATCAGATCACCACATGACTAATTTCAAGATGACAGAGCTGACTGCTCTGCATGTAGTCCCCTCCCTCCAACTATATACCCAGAAATGCCCCTTTAAAAGCTCTTGCCCACTGATTGGCGGGGGCTGGTTGACCTCTGGACATGAGTCCACTCTCTTCCCCCAGCTGCTGGTCTCTGGGATTAAGCATACTTGCCTTTCCACCAACACTTGCCTCTCAAGTATTGGCTTTCAAGTGGCGAGTAGCCAGACTTGGAAATAGAAATTTCCAAAAGACTATATGTTTGGAAATTAAGAAATCAGTTTTAAACAACTCAAAAAATAGAATGGAAGTTATAAAATATTTAGAACTAAATGATGATCAAAATACTACATATTAAGAAACCTGGGACATAGCTAAAACATTTAGAGAGGAATTTATAAATTTAAATGCTTATCTGGAAAAGGGGGAAGGTTAAAAATCAATGTGGCAAGCTTCCAACTTAACACATTAGAGAAAGGAAAGCAGATAAACTCAAAGGATGAAGGAAGTAGGGAATGACTATAAAAGAGAAATTAATACAACAGGAAACAAACATGAATAGATATGAACAACAAGGCCAAAGGCAGCTCTGTGAGAATAACAATACAGTTGACAAAATTCTGATGAAAAAAGGGTAATGGTATCAGGACTGAAAAGAGCATAACCAGAGAAGCATCAAAAATTAAAACATTAACGGCGGGGGAGGGTGTAGCTCAGTCGTAAAGCACATGCCTAGCATGCATGAGGTCCTGGGTCCAATCCCCAGCACCTCCATTTAAATAAATGAATAAATAAATAAACCTAATTACCCCCTGAAAAAAAATTAAAGTTATTGAGTGGACATATGACAATAAACTGGAAACTAAAGTGAAATGGACAAATTCAAAGAAAAAAAAAGCTTATCAAAACTGCCCTAAGAAGATACAGACATCTGAATATTCTTAAGCAACCAAAAAAATTGAAGCAGTGAGTATCAGACTCAGATGGTTGTACTATGTAAATAGTTCTATGAAATATTAAGGTAACAAGTAATTCCGATCTTATGCAAATTATCCCAAAGCATAATTATTCCATAATCTCAGACTAACCCAGCCTCAGACTAACACCATGCCTGACAAGAACATCATAAGAAACACAAAGGCCAGCATTATTCATGAGCATCGACGCAAAGCTACACAAAATCTTAGAAAACCTAATCCAGCAATGTAGACAGCGAGGGCGTGCCATGAACAAGCTGGATTTGTTCTAGGATTAGCTAGCTTAACACTATAAAAGAAATAAATGTAACTCACCATGTTCACAGATTATAGGAGAAAAGTTATATGATCATTCTTAACAGCTGCATAAAGCATTCAGTAATATTCAACATCCATTTGTGATCAAAACTCTTAGCAAACCAGGAAGAGAAGACAACTTCCTTGACCTAACAAAGAGCTTATATCACACCAAAACCAAAACCAAAACCTACGGCAAATGGCACTCTTAATCGTGAAACATTAGCGGAATCACAGACATGGAATAGGAGTCCCTACCATTTCTGCTCAGCTTTGTACTGGAAATCCTAATCTGCCCAGTAATGCAAGAGCAAGGAATAAAAGATACAAGGTTTGAAAAGTAAGAAAGAATACTCAATTTTCACAGATGATGTGAATATCCACACAGAATCCAAAAGAATCTGTAGACAAAGAACTAAATTAACAAAAGATTTTATCAAAGTGGCTGAATATGATGTCAACATACAAAAGTAAATTTCATTTCTGCACAACAGCAACAAAAATATAATTTAAAAGATACCATTTGCAGTTGCCATTAAAAATATAAAGTTCCTAAGAATAAATGTATTCATAAAATATAAAACTGTATGGGAATTTGTTAAAGAAGGCTTACGTATGTGGAGAGGTATACTACTGAGATAGAGAACTCAGTATTATGAAGAGGTCAGTTATCACCAGGCTGATAAATAGATTCAATGTAATTCCAGTCAGAATCTCCATAGAAATTTGAGTATTTTGACAAGATTATCTTCCATAATGTTCATGAAACAGCAAAGGTTAAGAATAGGCAAGACACAGCTGATGAACATGTAACAGAGGAGGTGGGGGAGAACTTGACCTAACACTTACCAAGACATTTCAGTATGATCCAGCAATCCCACTCCTGGGCATATATCCAGAGGGAACCTTAATTCAAAAAGACACATGCACCCCAATGTTCATAGCAGCACCATTCACAATAGCCAAGACATGGAAACAACCTAAATGTCCATCGACAGATGACTGGATAAAGAAGTTGTGGTATATGTATACAATGGAATACTACTCGGCCATAAGAAGTATGAAATAATGCCATTTGCAGCCACATGGATGGACCCGGAGATTGTCATTCTAAGGGAAGTAAGCCAGAAAAATACCATATGATATCACTTATATGTGGAATCTAAAAAAAAGAGAGAGAGAGAGAGAGAAATGAACTTAATTACAAAACAGAAACAGACTCACAGACATGGAGAACAAACTTATGGTTACCCGGGGGCAAGGGGGTGGGAAGGGATAAATTGGGAGTTGGAGATTTGCAGATACTAACTACTACATATAAAATAGATAAGCAACAAGTTCATATTGTATAGCGCAGGGAACTATATTCAATATCTTGTAGTAACTTAGGGCAAAAAAGAATATGAAAAAGAATATGTGCATGTTCCTATATGACTGAAGTATTGTGCTGTACACCAGAAATTGGCACAACATTGTAAACTGACTGAACTTCAGTAAGAATATATATTTAAAAAGACATTTCAAGGCTTCAATAAACTATAGAAATTAAGACAATGATGTACTGTGACAGAAATAGACAAACTGACCACTGGAACGGAATAAGGAGTCTAAAGACAGACCTACCCACATAGGACTACTTGATCTAAGACAGAAGTCATACATGGAAACTTAATACATGCAGATCACAGGGGAAAGAACGAACCATTCAATAAATATGGGGACAACTGGTTTTCAACACAGAAAAAAATGAGAATTTTCCTACACGAAATGAACTTCAGATGGACTTAAAGTATAAAAGCCAAAAACACAAAACTTTTAGAAGATAATATCTATAGTCTGGGATAGGGGAAGAGTTATTAAACAAGAACAAAAAAGAAGCAACCACAAAATAAGATTGACAAAATTAAACTAGGCCAAAATTAAGAATTTCTAGCCACCAAAAGACATCATCAAAAATACTTTAAGTCTCAAAATAGAGACATTTGCCACACATACAGCTAACAAGGGGTCAGTACCTAGAAACTATAAAGAATCCTCAAAAAATCAACCGATTACTAAATGACAAACAATTCTCACTTATAATAATGTGGGATCTAAAAAGCCAAACACACGAATAACATAACAAAGCAGAAACAGACTCACAGATACAGAGAACAGATTAGTGGTTGCCCGAGGGGAGGAGAGGTGATGGGCTGGGCCAGATAGGTGAAGGGGATTAAGAAGTACAAACTTCCAGGTATAAAATAAATAAATCACAGGGATGGAGTGCACACACAGGGAATACAGTCAGTAACTGTAATAACTCTGTGTAGCGACAGACGGTCACTAGGCTTAGCACAGTGACCAGTCTGTAATGTACATAAATGTCATCACTGTGTCTTACACTCGAAACTAAAACAACGCTGTATATCAACTATACTCCAATAAAAAAAAGGAAAAAGAAAAGACAAACAGTTCAGTAGGGAAAACATAGGCAAAGAAAATGGATGGACAATTTACAGAAGAAGAAACCCAAATGGCCAATAATATATGCAGAGCAGCCCAACCTCCCGGGTAGTGTGGGAAATGGAAATTAAGACATAAGAGGATATTTCATGATCTTCAGGTTGGCAAAAATGTTGGAGTCTGCAATGGGAAAGCAGAGAAATGGGAACTCTCATACTGGTAGTTGGGAGTAAAAGTCAGTACCATCACTTTGGAGAGAAATTGGACAATCTCTGGCGCGTTGAAGATGTATGCAGTCTACCACCACGCAGTTCCAGCTTTAGGAACATGGGAACATCTGAAAACACACACACACAGTTTCTAGTTCACTTACCTTAACTGCTTTATGGAATGTCATTGCGTTAGCATATATGTGCTATGGTTTCTCTAAGGGGTGTGTGTGTGTCTGTAAGCAAGAGAGAGGAGGGGAAAGGATAAAACGAGAAAAATGTTGCAAGAGGGTGTTGGATGGAATATGAAAATGAATACATGTGTATGTATGCATAACTGGGACATTATGCTGTACACTAGAAATCAACATATTGTAACTGACTATATGCCAATTAAAAAATGAGGGTATTGGAATGGTCTCATTTATATCAAGTTATTAAATCTGCAAAACAATGCTATGTATTGTTAATGATGGCGTAAATATGTGAGAAAAGTATAAAAAATACATTGCAGTGAAAAATACGCATCAGAATAAACAATACTCTCCCTGGGGCAGGAGGGAGGGGAGTAGGACCAGGATGCCTATGTGTATGTTATGCTTTGTTTCTTTTAAAAAATATCAAATGAAAAGGGGCAAAGAGTAAGACTTGATTAAGCTGGGTGTTACATAAACAGGTGTAATTATAATATTCTCTATATTTGTCCATAGGTATCATTTTACAAAGTAATCAATAATCCATTTTCAATAAAGATCTCCAGCCACTAGTATATATATTGACCACTTTTGTCCAGCCCGGGGTGATTCTGTAATCTTAACCGATTTTAAGTGATTTGTCCAACTATGTTTTTGTTGTCTTTTTAAAAACTAGATCTTTTCTTTTAGCCAGCAATGTCTATTATTGTCATACGTTGAACATTTTTCAATTATGTTGTCTTTAAGCAGCTTTCCAAATGATTTTTCATAAAGACAAGTCATGGTTCCAAAAAGGTACGAAGGGACAACCAGTTTAATGTCGGACTGTCCTGAAAAGAACAATACCATTGCGGGTGATTCACCACTGACAAGGAGGGCGTGAGTGCTTGTCCGCGTCATTTCTCCTGGTGCTCCAGGAACCACAGGCACTACTGGCCCCTTTTCCCTAAATGCTCTCACACAATTAAACAGTGGAGCTAACTTCTATTAGCTCCATTAATCATCTTTTATAAAGCTGAAATAAACCTTACTGGCCAAAATGCTGCAGAAACAAGTAACAATTTTAATTTTCGAACAATCTGTCCATTTCCATTTCTCTCTGGCTTCCAAATGTGAGCTCAGCACTCCCCATGGGGCCTGACCTCCAGCCCAACCCAGCACGTGGCCGGACGGGCCAGTACTGGGCACGGGACCCGAGCGGATGCTACGCGTCACAGGCCCCACGGTTTTGGAATTAATAAAGCGCTAGGCGGCGTGAGGGGTGCCAGCTCAGACACAGGCCACGCTGGCAGCCAGCCGCCTGCCCATCAAAGCCCCAGCACTTCTCTAGAATCCTCAGATTAAATAAATATTTGGCAAAGCACCACTGGCGAAAAGGATAATAAATTCAACTCAATTCCCACCACCAACTGGCAAATTCCTTCCACAACCCAATCCAATCTGTCTGCCTCAACTTCCAAATAGCTGGTAATGGGGCCAGCTGGGGCCTGTGGGATCCTCGGAGCTCCGAGTCAGTGTCTTAGGCCTTGTTATTTGCCAAAAATTCTGAGATAAAATGCAGAACAGACTTGACTTCTACGCTAGGGTCATAATGAGGAGGAACTCAAGGAGTGGGGAACTGGAAAAGCTCTAACTTGAGGTACCCCTGGTCCGGGCCCCTCAGTGCTGCTCTGCGCACACAGTAACAGCATCGCAGGAAGAGTCTGGACTACCTCTCATTCATTCAACAGGCATCACCGAGCACACATGAGGTGCGAAGCCCAGTGCTAGAGACTGGAGATACGGCCGTGAATAATACAGACACGCTCCCTACAAAACAGAAAGTCCGGTCCAAGGGGAGGGCGGTTGTCCCAGCACCACCAGGTCTGGCCCCAGAGGAAACGCACACTCTCCCCAGGACCCTGTCTCCCTCTGTGGCCTTCCCAGATGCTACCCTTTCTCTAGTACCCCAAGTATCCCAGACCTTACATGTGAATGAAGCCGATGCCCTCCCTGTTCCCAGTTACCAGCTCCAAAACAGTTTTCCAGCTTCCTCCCCCAAACCCCAGTTCCTTTAAGGCTGGCGCCACTGCATGCTACGGCCGGTCCTCCCCTTCTCATTGCTGCCATTGCAGACAGACCTCCGGGCCACCCCGCTCACTCTGGTCTGTTATGCCCGGACCACTCTCCTCTTCTCCAGTCCTGTGTCCGCCGTCATTCTGGGTGAGCTGGACATCCATGTGGGGACCCTTCTCTCCCCCGGCCCCTCGGCTCCTCAACTTCCTTCTCCACCCCAACCCCGGCCACCCAGACACCAATAATGGCAACATCTCTGAAGCTGCCACACAAACTTTCTTTCTCTGACCAGTATCTCCTTCCCTCCAGTTCTCCAGTGTGAGGACTCACACCCAGTAATTCCTGGGTTAAGGAAGATTTCCAGCCTCACTGGTCCCCCACTCTCCATCACTAACCTCAGACTTTCACTGCTCTCTTCACCTGGATTTTAGGGTGTGCTGTTAAATTTCCTCCCAGACGTCATGTCCACCCTCCCCCTCTCCCTGCACTGAGAAGAGGAGGAGGAGGAGAAAAAGAAGAGGATGAAGAAGAGGAAAGAGAAGGAGGGGGAGGGTAGTGGGGGGGAGGCAGAGGGGAGAGAGAAAGAAGAAAAAGGAGGAGGAGAGGAAGGAAGGAAGGAAAGAAGGGAGGGAGGGAGGGAGGGGGCTGAGAGGGAGGGAGAGAGAAAGAACACACCAACCACTGGAACTCCGCTCCGTGTCCGGACAACGGCGCCTTGCTGCGAATGGTCCAGGCAACTCTGCTGATGAGTTTCAGGTAAAATCCAGGACCACCCACCCTCCTTCCTTTCTCTGTGAGTCCACTCAGATGACAATGTCACATGTCCTCACCCCTCAAACATCCAACATCACTTTTGTCCGCCACTGCCCATATGAGACTAGATTTGACATTTCTCCGAGAAAATAAGAAAATAACACTTCTCCATCGTGAACTCGCTCCCAGCACTGCGCCCCCTGCCCCCTAATCTTCTGTCCTGCCCACATCACCTGCCCTTCCCGGCCTTCTTTCTTGCCCCAGGAGGAACAGCATCCCTGCTCCTCTCAGAGGCTGCTGTCCTCTTGGGCTCTGCTCCAGCCCCTCCTCAAGGACTTTTCTTCTCCGACTGCCCTCTCTCTTCTGACTTCTCAGGTTCCATCTCTCTAATGAGTTCTTTCCATCAGTATTTACAGATTCTCTAGGGTCTCCATATTACTAAAAAAAAAAAAAAAAAAAGCCCTCCTTGACTTCATATCTCACTCCAGGTGCTGTCCCATTTCTCTGCTCACCTTCACCGCAGAACTGACCGAAGACGCTTCACTGTTACAACTGACTCCTCTTTCTGTCCTTCACTCACTCATGCCATTTCAACACGCTCTCCGTGCCACTGAAACTGGCATGTATGTGGCCACGTGTATGACCGCTTAGCCTTTAAATGACTGTGACTTTCAGTAGCATGTGACACTGGTGCCTAAGCCCTCCTCCTTAAAACATCTTCCTTTCCTGTTTCTGTGATGCTAGAGGTCACGTGTGGGCTCCTTTAGTGGATTCTTCTCCGCTTAACCCCTAAGTGTGGGAATACCCCATTGCTACAATCCTAGACCCACCTCTCTGCCTTCACCCCCTCCGTGGGTTAACCAACATCCTCTGACTTTAAATCTGTGTGTGTGCTGATGAGCCCAAATGTGGATCTCGCCCCCTGGCCTATAGACTCGTATATCAACTGCCTTCTTCCCATCGCTTCTTGGAAGGGCTAGGAGGCATCTGAAATTAATTTATCCCAGAGAGAGCACTTGCTTGAGTCCCAGCCCTCCCCACCTCACCAAATGGCACCATTCCCGCTGCACTACTCCAGGGAGAAGGCTTCCCGACTTCTCCTTCCCTCACTGTAATCCAGTCCCCCGGGAAGTCTGTCAGCTCTGCCGCCACGATGCCCCGCTCCCCATCCACCTCCCTCCGTCCTGGGGGCAGACCCCCCGCGCACGGCAGCGCCTCCTCCCGGAGTCCTGCCGCAGCCTCCCAGCACATCTCTTGCTTCTACTCTTGCCTCCTAAACTCCATTCTCTACAACCAAAACTTTTAAATGTTTAAAAGTAAATCTCTGGTGTGAAAACAAAATAGTGCAGCCCCTTTGGAAAACAGTCTGGCAGTTCCTCAAAAGACTGAGCGTAGAGTTTCCATCTGACCCAGGAACTCCACTCCGGCACTATGCCTACGAGAACTGAAACCGCGTGTCCGTGGAAACACTTGTACAGGAATGTTCACAGAGGCCAAAAGTGGAAACAACCCAAATGTCCATCAACTGATAAATGGATAAGCAAACTGGTCTATCCGTGCAACGGACTGTTACTCGGCCATAAAACAGAATGAAGTATCAACACATCAGTAAACCTTGAAAACATCATGCTAAGTAATAAAAAAAAAAAAAAAGCCACAAGAGACCACATGTTAGGTGATTCCATTTATATGAAATGTCCAGAACAAGAAGTAGATTCATGGTTATCTTGGGCTGGGTGGGTGGGGGGTTGTGGGAAAACAGGGAGTGACTGCTAATGGGAGGAGGGTTTCTTTTTAGGGTAATGAAAATTGATCGTGGTTCTAAAACTGATTGTGGTAATGGTTGCACGGCTCTGTGAATACACTAAAAAAATCATTAGAATGTGCACTTTACGTGAGTGAATGCACTGTATGTGAATTGTCTCAATAAAGCTGTTATATTTAAAAAAAAAAAAAAAACCTAAATCTGATTTTATCACTCCCTTGGTTAAAAACTTCCAATGGCTTCCACTGCACTAAAAATAAAACCTAGAACTCCTCACTGTGACCCACAATGAAATGTGTGGTCTTGCCCCAGCCAACCACTGGGATCCAAGATCTAACAACTCTCCCCAGGGCTTACTGTACGCCAGAAACCCTGGTCTTCTTTCTAGTCCTCAAACATATCAAGCATACCCCCCTTTGGGGCCTTTGGAGTTGTTCCTTCTGCCTGGGCTGTCCCTTCCCTCTGATCTTTGCTTGGCTGGTTTCTTCAGCTCCCTCAGGCAGAAGTTCAAAGCCACCAGCCGTGGGGTGGTCGATGCTCCAACACAGACACACACACCCGTGAACCGTATTGCATCACCTTGTTCTGTCTTCTTCACAACTATTGTTGCTGTTGGAACCTATCACATTAACCGTTTATTCACTTACTGTCTTTCCCGCAACAGAGGTCAGCTCTGTGAGTAAGAACCTTGCCTCTCTTCTCCGGCACTCCATCCTCAGCGCCTGGATGGAGGAAGCACTCAGTGAATAACTGCTGCGTGAACGAAGGAAAGAGATCAGAGGAGGCTTCCTAGGGGAGGTGACAGCGCAGCAGAGCGCCTGAGGATGAGTGGGAGTTACCCCAGAGGTCGGGTGGAGGAGTGCTGCAGGAAGTGCGAACAAGAAGTAAGAGCCCGCGGGGAGAGAGTGCATAGCGGTTAGAGGACCTGAAAGACGGACGGGATGGTCGGAGAAGGGCGGTCTGGGGCCAGACCAGGCACTGCCTCGTGAACCCAGTTCAGGAGGTTGGATCTTGTTAAAGAGTAGGGGGCAGGGACTATGACATGTTAAGTAGGGAATGACATCATTACAATGGAGCTTTAGAAAAATCATGCTGGTCTCAGTAGAGAGAATGAATTGAAGGTGGGCAGGAGAGGAGACAGGGAGACAAGGAAGAGGCTTTTGCACAATCCGGGAAGGAGATGACGGAAGCCTGAACTCGGGCGGGGCAGTAAGGGCAGAGAGAAGGAGTCTCAATCTGGGTATTTAGGAGGCAGGGTCGACAGGAGGGTGATGGACTGGGTGTGGGAGCTGAGAGACAGGAGAACTCAGATGGATGGAGCTGTGCACCGCGGAAGAGAACTCAGGCGAGCGCCCATGCGGGGCAGGGAGGAGTCCAAACAGAGCTGTCCAGCAGCTGAATTCCTGTTCTGAAACCTGGAGAGCTACCTGGGGTCATCATTAAAACGAAAGTCATAAAAACAGATGACACTTCCCAAGGGACGTTTTTAATGTGAGGAAACAGAGCCCGAGGCCACATCCTGCGGGCCACAGACATTTAAGGAATAAGCACAGAGGTGGGAGCTCGCTCGCCAAGAGAGAAAGAAGCCAGAAGTCAGAAGGAAAGACAGAGGGCGTGGTGTCGCAGAGGAGCCTGTTTGAGGAAGAAGCACCTGCTGAGATACACAGAGGGACGAGGACTGAGCAACGGTCTGATGGGGACCCGGAGGGCGCCGGTGAGAGCACTTCCAGGGCCAGGTTATAAGCTGGAGGAGACAGCCAGTGTGAGACAATGGCAAGACGTTTGGGGGAGGGGCAGAAGTGGAGGCAAGATTATACATACATTTTATAGAAAGATATAGAAAGGAGGTATAATGGGTGGAGCCAAGTCATTAAGAATCATAGCTAACAGAGAATAGTTGCTGAATTTGTATGGTGTGCCAGGCACCATCTAAGCACTTTAGAGATATTGATCATTTCACCTCTAGACAACACCACCATGGAGGAGGCACAGTGAGGCGAGGCCACGCCTCCATTTATCCAGTGATGGGGGGAGATGAGTGTGCAGAGCTCAGGGAGACGGAGATGCCCCGATTCTTAGATTTCCCAGGGGAGGCAGTCGGGAAGTTGAGGGTGGGGGCATAGCTGAGGACACCGGCTTCCTGTCTTCCGTCTCGGCCGGAGAAGCAGGGAGTGGGGTCGTTTGCTGAGAGTGAAGAGGGAAGGTTACTGGATTTGAGGCTTGCATTGCCAGAGTTTGAATTCCAGCTGTACTGGTTTATGTGTTTTCCTACTTACCTTTTAAAATAAGCATGTGGAAAATACCCATCACTTTTGCAACTAAGTAAAGCCAAAAGCTACAGAGCCACTTTCCAGAGTCATGAGAGCGTCACGTTTACCCCACGCTGGATCCCCACTGGTTCCCCGCCTGGACTCTGGCTCCCCCTGGAGATGAGGAGCAGCCCCTCCCAGACCCAAACTACGCAAATTCTATTTAAAACTGAATGGTCTCGTTATTTCCTCTAAAAAATATCTTCAGAGCCTTATCAATCCTTTAATATTTTTACTGCATAATATTTAACACATAGAAAGATATATACTCTGTATATGTAAATTACAAAGTTTAAACAAAAGACTCATTAACCCACCCAACTTGGAAACTAGAACATTCCACATAAAGCCTCTGTAGGCCTTTCTTTGGGATCAAAAGCCCAGAGAATCACTACCCTGATTTTTTTTAACCTTATTATTTTATTGTATTTTATTTAATTATTTGGGGGTGGTAATTAGGTATTTATTGATCTATTTATTTACTTATTTATTTAAATGGAAGTACTGGGGATTGAACCCAGGACCTCATGCCTGCTAAGCACGCACTCTACCACTGAGCTACACCCTCCCTGCCACCAGTCCTGATTTTTGTGTTTATAATTCCCTCAGATATTTTAATCTAGTTTTACCAGATACATATGAATCCATGAAAGATATATTGCTTAGTTTCTCTCCAACATTTTATTACGAAGACTATCAAACATACAGAGAAGCAGAAGAATTTCACAGAGAAAACCCTTGTTCCCACCGCCTAGATCCTACAGTTCACATTTTGCTATATTTGCTCTGTCTTGTAATTATCCATCCCTCTATGCATACATCAATCCTTTTTATTTTCTGATGCATTTCAAAGTAAACTGCAGACATTGCTACACTTCTGCAGGCGTATCATTAACTAGAGTTCAATATTAGTTTGCAGGGTTTTTTTTTTTAAGTAAAATTTACAGAGACTAAAATAAATGCACGGATCTTGAATATATCATGGGATGAATTTTGACAAATGCATGTATCTATGTAACCCCCAAATCTGTCAAGGTGTGGGGCATTGCAGTAATCCAAGAAAATGCTCTCACGTCTCCTCCCAGTAAATTGCAGACACCGTCATCCACGGTAGAGGCAACCACTGTCACGATTTCTATTCACCATAGATTAGTTTTGCCTAATCTAAAGGTTCATGTAAATGACGCATATGACATGTATTCTTTGCGTCTGGTTTCTTTCACCCACTGTAACGTCTTTGAGATTCACCTGTGTTGTGGTGTGGCTCGGTAACGTGTCCCTTTTAATGCTGAGTAGTATTCTCCTGTACAAATATACCTCTTTTTGTCCATTCATCTGTTGGTGGATACCTGAGCTGCCTTACGTATTTAGTTATTATGAATAAAATTGCCAAGAACATTCTTGTACAAGTGTTCTCGTGAACTTACACTTTCATTTCTCTTGGTAAATGTCCAAGAGTGAAACTGCTGAGTCATAGAGTAGATGTGTATTTAGTTGCGTTAATAAGCAGCCACAAGGCGGTCATAGCATTTTATATCTCCACCAATAATGTGTGAAACCCTCTACGATCCCACGATTTGCCAACATTGGTGTCCTCGGTCCGCTTACATTTTAACCAGTTGGTTAGGTGTGTTGTGTACCTCACTGTGGTCTCAATTTGCATTTTCCTCTCCTACAGATTTTGATACAGTTACCTTTCATCACACCAAGTAAAGGCCCTTCTATCCGTGACGTGTTGAGAGTTTTTATATTCATATGCGTTGATTTTTATCAAATACTCTTTTTTCTGCATAAGCACTCTTTCTGACTCATGATTTTCTCAGGGACAAGGGAGCTGATGGAGAATTTTTGCCTTAAACGCCTCTCACGGTCCCCGCTGCTCAGAAACTCGTGAATGGTGGTGGTGGTCTTATCGTAAAGGAATAGCACCAGCAATAAAGGAAATCGTGTCTAAAGTGTAGGAAGCATGACACGGTTCAGATAGTCGGAAATTGTAAATGATCTGCTTGTCATAAAATTATACACTGGCCTTGGGACCATGCAAAGGACAGACGTTACAGTCGCTGCCTGTACTTCTGAAGCCGTCTTGGTCTTGGTGTGAAAAATCTCAGTCAGGCGTAGCAAAGCTGCGGCAGTGTGTGTGTGGGGAAAAGCCTTACACTGTTTTATATTCATTCTGGGGCCTGCTCAGACTCTTGCCACATCTGTGGTACACCTGAGTGGTCAGTGTAGGCCCCAGGGAGCTCATCTGGAAGGGAATTCGGCTCAGATGTCCCCTCCCTGTTGAGATGCCCTCTCTGGCCATCGCAGGCCTGCTCAGCATCTTCCCTCTGTTCCCACATGTGTATTACTGTCAATATCCCTCCTGTATTACATTATATCCAGCCATTTACCTGTCTGCTTCCTCCACGAGACTCTGAGCTGTAAGACAGAGACAATCTCTTGTTTATCATTATGTCTCCTTTGGGGCACAGAGCTGGACCTGGAGGATGTGCCTGGCGCATGCGGAGCTGAGTGAACGGAGGAACTGCTGGAGAAACATGCGTCACCCACCCCCAGGCACATGCGGGGAAAATGACCCGGGAGACACGTGGGCTGGAGCTGGGGTCCACCAGGCTGTGGAACCGCAGCTCCTACAGATGAGAGTCTCAGTAGAGGGGTTACTCCCCAGGTTCAATCCATTTAACTTATGGCTCTAGGAAAGGATACCCCTACACTATGTTAGTGAGCAGACCCACTTCGGCATCTTCTGCATTTTCACTGCTCTCTCCTACAGGGACTTTTCAAAGTGCCTCCCAGAAGCCCAACCTAATTCTGTGTAGCGATGCTGCAGAGGAAACAAGGGCTGCTCACGGTGGGCAGAAGGCTCAGCATCCTGGTTAATGCTAGCCCAGCACCTCCAGGTACGCCTGGGGCACCTGGAACCCCAGGAGGGATCTGCTGGGTCCAGGATCATCTAGGAAGCCAGTGGCAGGATGGTGACAGAAGCCTAACCCTAGGGCTCCCGGTTCCTTCAGGCTTGTTCCATATCACCACCCCACACTTTAGGGGCTACCACTTACCTCCAGCCTTACAAAGGCACGTGCAGTGTCATCGATGAAGTGTACCCAGGATGCCTCCCTCTCCCCTGAGGGACCCCAAGACAAGGGGAGAGGAAGAGGGTCATGGAGCCCAGGCCCAAGAATGGACTGTCTTGTGCAGGGAGCCAGCAGGCTAAGGGGGACTCCAGTCCCCCCCCCCACCGCACACCTGACGTGGATGGTGCATTGGGAGGAAGAGGAGGCAGGCTGACCCCTCGCCATCTCCTACCCCTTCCCTCCCCTCCTGATCCAAGACCTTTCTCTTCACTCACTTGGCCCCTTTCCTTTGGTTTATGTTATTTCTTCAGAGGGTCACCTACAGCGGAGGGAAAACAGCCTCACTCCCCGATGGGCTGGGGGTCTGTCACTCCCCTCTCACCCCAGAAAATGATGCTTGTAAATGGGAAGTTCAAGTTGAACTGAGGTGTGTGCCTTTCACACAGGGGCCTAAAAGGCTTCCAATTCACTGTTGAATTTTTTTCCTTCCACCAAGTGACAGAGACCACGGCCCCTGATGTAGGTGCTGGGTTTTACACCGCAGCCAAGGTTCCTAAGTAGTGGGGATTTTGTCTTTTTCATGAATACAAAATATTTCCATTAAAATCTACCTTTTTTTTTTTCTCTCATTCCAAACACCGCAAGAGACAGGAGCGGGTTCAAGACATTCATTATGTGTCTCTCGTGGTACCTCCCACGGCAGAAGCCTGATGCACCACCGCGAGGCAATATCCCCGCATCCGCCTAACTTGCTTCAAGTGTCTGTGAAATGACCTGGAGGCACTTGCGGTTCCTGCTGCCGATGCAGTATGCAGATTTTACAAACAAGATTTAGGTTCACAGCTGGTTTTCAGAACAGCTTAGAGTCAAAGATTCAAGATACAGAATACGGCGAATGAGTTCTTATCAAAATGTCAAAATCAATTTTGCCTGAAACCTTGGCCTGAAACATCTGTGAAAGGTTAGGGGAGAGCCCCACTCCCTCTGGCTCCTCCAGACGCCAGATTAATCAGGGTGACTGGAACATGACAGAGCAGAGAGGGGGCTCCCGGGTTCTTCTGAGCCCACCCACCCTCTGTCCTGAGAGGGAGCTAGTCTCCGGCTTTGCAGCTCAAAGCGGCCCCCAGAGGCCCCCGGGGAGGCAGAGGAGCTGCTGGGGACTGAGCAGGGGGAGGACTCGAGCCCCGGGAGGGGCTTGGAAACCTCAGAGCAGGGACTGGACATCGCCACCCTTCTCAATTTTCCCCTTTTCCCCCATACAACTCAGGGATGGCCTCAACACAGGAAGAGGGGAAAAGTGAACATGCTTTAATGAAAAAGATTATGAAAACAAATATACGTTATATATGTGCATGACTGGGACACTGTGCTGTACACCAGAAATTGACACATTGTAACTGACTGTACTTCAATTAAAAAAAAAAAAAGTGGGTACACATTCTGCCAGCAAACACCATCATCTGTCAAAAAATACTGCTGGAGTCGAGGCTTCCGAGTGTCTGTTTGCATATGGGTGGAAATCACACCTGCCCTGTGTGTTTTCCTGGAGGGTTGCATGTATACATGAGACAGACGCTTTACATGGAGGGAACAGCTTTAAGCCCAGTCTAGGGAGAAGGGGAAAAATGAAGGTGCTGGAGAGAGAAATGCGCCACAGTCTGTCTCATTGCTGCTGAGACAAAGGCCTCACCGGAAGGTTCTTCAAATGCCAGGCGCTTTGAACCCGTAATCGGCATCATCTCCTGCACAGCGCAGGCTTGTGTTGAGGTCAGAGCTAATTACTGATTCTAATTTTTTTTTAACTTCAGACAGAATCATAACACTATTAAGACCTAATACATTTACGGCTGTGATTCTCAACCGGGCAGTATTAAAAACTTGTGAAAGTGACTTTGCAAATTACCAAACAGTCACCAAGCTAATGAAGCAGGGCTTTTAAAGTGACTGAGAAATAATTCCTATATTATAAAGACGGCAATCTGTGAAGGGAGATTTGGTTTAAAAAAAAACACATTATAACGTATAATGGAAAATGTTAATCTGGGGTGAATCCAATCAGAGCTGGTTGAAGAGAAAAACATAAGAAAAGCAAAAATACAAATGAAGTGTGTGCAGCTGAGCCCACAGGAGGAAAACTTCCCAGAAAGGAAGCCCCCCCCTGGGCCTCTCAGCAGTCACTGGGCACTGGACCAGCAGCCTGTGCCCTTCCCACTGGGAGACCCTCCTTAAAGCCAGAGGAGGAAGTGGAGGAGGCACCAGGGAGAAACACGGAGGTCCCTGTCTGTCTTGACCCCTGAGAAAATGCCCTGGACATGGCCAGGAATCGGCTATGCCTCCGTGGCTGTCTCTGTTGCTTGGCTTAGAGGCTCTGGCAAGAAAGAGGAGCTACATCCTGGAGGACGGTAACATCCTGAGATCTGTCCGAGCAGTGGACAGCAGGGACACGGCCAGAGTCAAGACAGGAGTCACCAGGAGGATCTCCCCCCCACCCCATCCAAGAACCAGGCAGGCTTCCTAGGCAACAGGGCTGCCCGCTGTAAAGAGAAGAACGGGAAGGGAGCAGGTGGACCCAGGCCGGCATCGGTGCTAATGATGAATAATTAAGCTGGGTGCTTCCTTTCAGAAGAAGTGCTCTCAATAATGAAAACACTTTAGAAGGTGCCCCATCAAAGCACAGGGCAGCGGAAAGCCAAGGAGACAGACGGGCGAGCGAACACTGGCCAGAAGGGAGAGAAGACCCGTGTTTCTTGTTAGCATTTGACAGCGAGCACCATGTGTTACTTAGTGAACCAAATCCTCCTTTATGCAAAAGTGTTTTTCTCATTCTTGGCCCAATGGTTTCAACAGTGGCTACCCCCACACCCTCCCCCCAACAGATTTCAAATCCTATTATACAGTAAACATCTGTGGCATTAATTTTCACCCTGTAAACAAATGCCGACAGCGAAGGCAGATCATTTGATGAGTCAATCAATATATGAACAGCACACAACGCCTGCTTTCTTCGCTCGGGCGAAATGAAATGCTTTCTAAGCCCGCCTGCAGCACCAGCCGGCAGCCGCCATATCGGGAGAGGAACAAACTTCCCACTTTTATGTCCAAACAGGACCCAGATCCTTTCCTTTCCCTCAGAGCATCCAGAAGGAATGAGCCCTGCCCCGGCTCAGGGCTCCATGCCCTGCCCTTTTGCACATGCCAGTATTCGATCCCCAAAGAACCTGTGTCTTCACACTGTACGGAGCACGGTCCTGCCATCCACAGAGAACACTGCACCCAGTGTGGTCTCCTGTTCTCAGTGGGCATCTGGGACCAGCCAGGGAATCTAGCCCAGTTTTCAGACTCAAACAAGAAGTAACTCACATTACTGACACTCTGCTTTCACAGACATTAACTCATTTGATCCTTAGATCAGCCCTAGGAGATGAATGTTATTATCCTAGGCTCAGAGAGGTTAAGGAACTGACCCAAGACCACACAGCAGTTAAGTAACCAAACTATCACCTGGACTGAAGTTGGTATTTCTACAACTGAAGGCTCTAGAAGGGAAAGCACATCTCTTGCTACATTCGATCACAATAGAGAGGCAGAAAATGAGCGAATTCCCTTAGGTGCGAGGCCCCTGGGTCTCAGGAGCTGTTTCCACAGTCAAGTTCTGCCTGGTTCCAGCTGCTGAGCCGCTGTTTGCCCTGTCAGAGACACTTCTGCAGCTCAGAAACAAAGGTCATGTGCTTAGACACACACGCTCCCCTCCTCCAGGGAGAAGCGCCCCCTGCCCCCTTCTGAGCCCAGAAGGAAGGCATCTGGGACCCCTGGTTCGCCCACAAGTCACCAGAGGAGCCCCTGCCCCCACCACTGCCACATCCCAGCCTCTGGGCAGCTGGTGGGGAGAGCATCATGTGAAGGTGCCAGGTCACTGGCTGAAGTGCCCGACAGCCCAGGCCACTTCCCTCCACCCTATTCCTCAGACGCGGGTCCGCAGGGTGGGAGGGCCCCACTACACCGGGCACACATGTCCTCTAGCATCTGCCAACAAGGCAACAGCATTTCTGTGCCCTTGTCTGTGCTGATGCTGGGGCCTAGGAACAAGCAAGCCAGGCTCTGACCACAGGGACCCTCAGTCAAGCTGGGCAGAGAAGCAAGTAAACAGACATCCTGACGGTGGGACAGGCAAGAGGGTGGCACTCATAGGGCAGCCGTGCAGGGGCCACCTTCTCAGTGCACTGGAAAGCAGCAGCCATGCTCAGAGGCCCCAGCCGCCCCCAGATAAAGGAGGGAGGACCTAGAGCCTGGTGGGTAGGGGACACACTGGACTCCTGGGTACTCCAGGACTGAATGGGCAGGCTGGCTGCATCCTAAACTTGAAAAGGAGAACCCTGGTTGTATACCCAGAAATGGGCAAAGCTGGGATTGGACCCACTCCACGCTCTGATGGGTAAAGATGCCCGGTGGTGAATGCTGGTGCCAGCCTATGGGAGGGGAGCTGAAAAGGCAGGGAAACACATCACTAGAGAAGACATGAAGACAGCAAGTGCACGCAAGATGCTCCACTCATAAGTCAGCAGGGAAATGCAAACTCAAACAACCATAAGAAGCCCCCATGCACCTATGAGAATGGCCAAAATCCAGACCACTGACAACACCAGATGCTGGTGGGATGTGGAGCAGCGGGAATTCCCATTCACGGCTGGTGGGAACACAACATGGTAGAGCCACTCCGGAAGATGGTTTGGCATTTTTGTACAAAACTAGACATACTCATACCATATGATCCAGAAATCAGAGTCCTAGGTATTTACTCAACGGAGTTAAAAATTTGCGTCCACACAAAAACCTTGCACATGGGTATTTTTAGCAGCAATATTCGTAATTGCCAAAATTTGGAAGCAACCAAGGTGTCCTTCAGTGGGCGAATGAATAAGTACACTGCGGCGCGTCCGAAAAGTGGGGCGCTATGCAGTGCTGAAAAGGAACCAGCGGTTAAGCCATGGCAAGACACGGAGGAAGCTTCAACACACATTACTCAGTGAAAGAACTCAATCTGAAAAGGCTACGTACTATATGATTTCAACTGTGTGACGTTCTAGAAAAGGCAGAACTATGGAGTCAGTGAAAAGATCGGTGGTTTCTAGGGGGTTGCAGGGACCGGGGGGATTAACAGGCCGAGCAGAGAGGACATTTAGGGCATGGCACGACAGTGATGGATACACGTCATTTCACGTGTGGCCAAACCCACGGAACACCCAACACAGAGAGTGAATCTGGTGTGAGCTACGGGCTTCGGGCGATTAGGTGTCAGTGCAGGTTCCTCGGTTCTAACAAAGGCCCCGCTCCAGTGAGGGTGAGGATAATGGAGGAGGCTGTGAGTTTGCGATGGCAGAGGGGATATGGGAATCTTTATACCTTCCCTTTACTTCTGCAGTGAAGCTAAATCTGCTCTAAAATAGTGATGTCTTAATTTTTCAACAAGTAGGGAAAGAAGCAGGATTGAGACGTGGAAGCCCCCAGGTCCCTGCTAGGAGCCCAGCAAAGCAGGAGAAGGCGCACCTGTGCGCGTGGGGGGGAGGGATGCCCCCGCGTGCCCTGCCCCTGCCCCTCCCCGCAGCGGCCCCCTGAGGACGCAGACCCGGGCAGGACAAGCCTTCACTCTGCAGGGACGGGTCTCCGGGACCTGCTCCGAGCTCCCTCCGGGAGGAGCCTTCAGGAAGCAGTGGGCTTCCCGCGTGGAGGGGAAGCAGCGCCAGGTGGGGGCCCGGCTCAGCAGCGCTCACACTGTGCAGAAGTCCAGCGGAGTTCCTTCTCATCAACCCGGTGCGATGATATTCCTAGACGAGAGTCCTGACAGGAAGAATTACTGCCTTTCTTAATTGAAAGATAACCTTCCTGCGCGTTCTTATCTCTCCACTTCTTTCATCCGTGCTTCCTCCCTGTGAAGATGGCCAAGGCAGGGACGCACTGGTGAGAGCTGGGGGCTGAGGGCCTGCCAAGCCTTGGTGCATGGGGCAGGCACCTCGGCGGGACGCGGGGCCCCTGGACCACTTCTGGAGTAACCTGCTGCCCAGGTCTAAGGGCAGGGAAGAAGGAACTGCCATGACTGCGGGTCCCCAGGTAAGATCCCCGCTGGGCCTTTAGAAACAGTGTCTCGTTGAAGACGAGGACCCAGTTCAAGCACTCGGCGCAGCACCAGGCACGGGCAAGTGCTCGGTAGGTGGAGGCGATGACTCACCCCCGCAGCAGCACCGAGAGAGGGTGCACACCCTCTCTGCCGAGAAGACCGACATTCAGGGCGATTCGCGAGCGGGCCAGAGGTCACACAGCTCGTGAACAGCAGAAGGCGGCTGAACCCAGGACTGTCCTAGTCCAGAGCTCTTTCCTCTTCACTGGAAGAACCCCCAGCCCTGCATCTCCCTCAAAGGCAGCCTCGCCCCGTGCGCAGGCAAAGGCTCCATCCACCCAGCCAGGAAGCCGCCGTTAAGCAGCTGACTGTGCGCAGACCATGGCACCTCAGGTGGCCCGGTGGCTGCACCGTCCTGGCCCCCGGGGGCTCACAGGCTCATAGGTTAACACTGCTCCGTCCTGTCAGCCCAAGCTCCGGGTCCGGCCACCAGCCAGGGCCACTGGATGCTCAGCTGCCATTTCCTGTGTCCTTCCTCCCCTAGGACCACCGTGGGCCTGAGGGGGCTTCACCAGGGCTCGGCTCCACCACGTCCCTGAATCGCCCTCCTCCAAGCCCAGTGGCTTCACTGCTCCTTCTCATCTCTATTTCCATTTACTCTTCAAGTTACAGAGCATCTCTGCTCCTCTGGTATTAAAAGCCCAATTTTCCCTGCACTATTAAACAAATTTCTTCAAAGATAGAACCTCACATTGAATTAAACCCTCTTTTGAAGTCTTTAGTGGTTTCCATAAATACAATAGATGAATAAGCTGGCAGCCCACTAAAACCCTTATTTAAGGCGAGATGAAGAGGGACCTGGAGTCCCTCAGAAGCCAGGAGCAGCTGAGGGGGCATCCTCACTGTCCCAGCCCAGGAAGGAGGAAGGCCAGACCTCAAGGGGTGGCCGCGGAAGAGAGGAGGCACCTCCGGCTCTTGGGGTTAATGTGGAGTTTCAGGAGTTGCAGTGGGAAAGGTCCTGGACACAGGACTCTCTCTGCTGAAAAATCTCGGCCGTGTCTTGGACCTCTCTTCCCTCCTGTTACTTGTCCCTGGAGCCTAGTGATGCAGCAAAAACAGAGACAGCTCTGGGAGAAAGACAAGCCATCCAGGTTCAAATGTGAGCCGGTGACTTGACCTGCCCGCATCTCCTTCTGCATCTGTGAGATGAGAGAATAACATGGCTTATTGGGAGGGACAAATGTCCAACTCGTTGCTGACTTCTTACAGTTGTTCCAATCATGGGGGACAGTCTCAACTGCTCTGCTTTGAATAATAAGACACTGTATGGCGAAGACACATTAGCTGAGACCTCATCAGTACTAATTTGGGATGCTTTTAGGGGTTACCCGACAGAACTGATAAAAGGAGGCAAATAAACTTGACACAGCTTTAGTAATGACTCTGAGTGTTCCAGCCTCACAATGCAAGCTCTGATGTCTGTCACAAGCCTTGCAAAGAGCTTGAAACAGGAGTAAGTCCTGACCATACGGAGATCACAAACATACACCTACAAAGCAAATTTTAAAACCCTGCCTAATGGTATATAGAATGAGCCTTGTGACATGACGCCACAGACTGAATTGTGTCCCCCTAAAATTTGTATCTTGAAGCTCTAACCCCCAGTGTGAGTATATGTGGAGACAGGGCTTTGAGCAGGTAATTAAGTTAAATGAGGTTGTGAGGTTAGGGTCCTTGGCCTTGTAAGAAGAGGGAGAGAGAGATCTTTCTTCCAAGAACTCATTGAGCACTCAGCAAGGAGGCAGCTGTCTGCAAGCCAGGAAGAGAGCTCTCATCAGAGCCTGACGCTTCCAGCTCCCTCCCAGAACTGTGAGAAATAAATCTCTGTTGTTTAAGCCACGCGGTCTACTGTATGTCACACGGCAGCCTGAGCTAAGACTCGTGGGATACAATTTCCGGTCTCCATCATACCTAGATTCAAAACACAGTGTATCTCAATCCACAGAGGGTCAAAATGTCCTGTGTCCAACAGCTTGCCGAGTGGTTCCACCAATGACAACGTGCACAAGAAGAATACAAATAAAAACTATTTCATAAAATGTCAGACTAGAAAAAAGCCACATTTCTACAAATAACTTAGTTAATACACGTCTGACTTTCTGCATGTCCGTACAATTAAATTAGTACAATGAGTAGTGTAAGTTGACATCTGACTACTTCATCTAAACCCCTAAAAGTCAATATTTCAAGTTAACCAAAAATGTGTTTTTTAATTCTGCCATGAGAACAAGGGGTGTTGCCTTACAGCTGGGGTCACCCACATTTAGGGATGTGCAGTAACTGCCCCGTGAGGACTCCTAGGGAAAGGTGAGGAGGAAGCATCTTGCTTCCTTTGGGAAAAGCTTCAGTGTCAGCTGTGGATGTGGGTTGTTGCCATGGAAACGGGCTGACACCTCCCTTCATAGGTGGTAACAGGAAAGCTCCCCCTAAGGCGCCAGTAGGAAATCCCACATTGACCAGAAAAATAATCAGACCAGAAAAGCCGGCTCCCTCCACAGACAGGAGGAAGCTGGCCGCTGGCACTGAGGGGCGGGATGAGGTGCGCTGAGTGCAGTTAACTTTGGCTTCACGCACATCTGAAGTGGCTCACAACAATGCTAGCTCTGCAACATCCAGAGATGTCTCCAGGAAGGTTTCTGCTTCTCGCGGTGACAAATCCTTGAGGATGGGATGGATATTCAAAATATGTAACAACCGATTAGAATGGAGACCGATGCCTGGGCACCATGTCTGACCATCCAGGGGCTCGGCCACCACCAACACCCCTCCCTGGAGCGGGTCTGAGACTTGGCCCAGCTCCCACCTGGAAGGTGTGGACCCTCAGAGCCAGCACCCCGGGCCCTTTTCTACATGGAAGCCTCTGGAAGGGTCAGCACATAGATCAGCAGCCTGTCTTCCTGTGCGGTCGCCTTGACAGGGAGAGGTCCAAGTCCAGTCCACCAAGTGGATCTTAGACTGGGAAACCAAGACCAGAGCAGATATGAAAACACCGGGTCAGAATGGACACTTGCAGCCTGAAAGCACCTGGAAAACCTGCTGGTCAGGGAAGGAACTCGAGGCCCAGGGAGGTGACGTCACCCACCCGGGATCACAGGCCGCGCTGGCCCCAGACCCTCTTCCCATCACCGCACACTGCCGGCCTTCATCATGCTGTCTCCCTAAAGTCATCCACCTCCCTACCGGGGATCTCTGCCCCCTCTTGACAAGGGTAACAACACAGCACCCTGATCGAAGTGACAGTGAGCATGAGAGGAGCCAGGAGGCCGCCCCCACCACGTCCCATCCTGACCGTGCATGGTCCTGACTCAAAGTGAGACATGAGCCTGTCACTGAAACTCAAACAGTATCACTTGTCCATTAACAGCCCGTCTGTCATCTTCCTCCTCCATCACTGTCTGCCTCACTCCCAGTTCCCAGTGCCCTGCGTGAGGCTGGGATACCACCCTGAACAGGCATGCCCACCCACCATCAGCCTTCCTGGGCCTCTCCCACCCTGACCTCAGGCTCGACCTCCTCCAGGAAGCCAGGCTGCTTCTGGAAGCATCCACAACACAATTTGGCCTGGGGTTACAGGCGATGCCTCACACCACCTGCCCTAGATTCATACACGTGCAGGCTGTTTCCCAGGCCACCAACTGCTAGTCCCTGGAGGGAGAGGACGCCTGGGGCCCCTGGGCCCCCTGAGCAAGTCACTTCAGGCTGAGCTCCAAGCAGAAGCCTTTTTCTCCCACAATCTGATCCCCTCCTGCAAACCTCCAGCGAACCTCCCGCAAACACCCTGTGTGTCTAGAGGGCTGGACCACTGCTTTCAAAGAGCATCATCAGCACCATGTTCCACCCGGAGCAGGGGAAGGACGCGGCACCACCTGGCGGGGGTGCGGACGGCACCGGACGCCCAGCGGGGCTGTGAGAGAGTAGAGTGGCTGCTGTTGAATAGGAAGATTCTTTACCGTTCGAGAAGCCCTCTGCGGTCAGCAGTCCTGCCCACAGCCTGGGAGAAGGGTGGCAGTGGGCAGGGCTCTCCATGACAGCAGGGGTCCCCAGGCATCATGCCAGCAAAGTAACTGAGCACCTTTTCCCGGGCTCTTCTTGGTACAAAGGAAGCTAAGGGGAAGCAGGCAAGCCAGAGGGAAGAACAGGGGACGTCAGGGACCCCGCCCCACCGCGGCTCACTGTGTGCACTGGGGGCGTCCCTTCTCCGCCCAGAGCGCTTGTCTCCTGTCCTGAAAGCACGGGGCCGGGTGACGTCCCCTCAGTTGCCGTCCACATCTGAGGGCCGACAGGTCCTCAGGGCCATGTAAGGAATGGCTTGTTTCCCTTCCTTCTACCCTTGGGCAGCTTCCAGAAAGATCCTAAAGAGGGCCTTCCAGGATCTGATTATAATTAGAACAATAAAATATTCATCATCTCAATAATAACCAATATTTATTTAGCAGCGTGTGCCGTGTGCCAGGCTCTGTCATAGATGCGTTCTGAGATTGATCTCATTTAAAAAGTAACACTGAATGTGTTTACAGCTGTTAATCAGCCCCAGCCAGAGCCAGGCTCGGGGAGGGCCCCAGTGCCCAGTCTGCCCTCTGTGTCCTCTGTCCTCTCCTCCCTGCAAAGGCCACTGCCTAGGCACCCATATCCCCTGTCTTCATGATTTTTCACAAAGGACCTGAGGACTTGAGCCTCAGCCAGGGGTCAGTGACTGGCGAGGAACCACTGCCTGCCAGCGCTCTCTATTTTAACAGAGAATGAAACATTACATTAAAGGGCTAATGATCCTTCCCCCCAAAATCAGAGACCAGAAAGTCAGTTAAAAAAAAAAAGATCTGGGGGGGAAACACAAGCAAAGGATCCTGTCCGTGCCAGTCTGAGGGCAGACACCTGAGCCACACTGGGCCGGGTCAGGAAGAGCCTGCAGGTGATGTCCCTCTGCCTTCCCAGGGTCCCGTCACCCTCTTCATTTCTGGAACCGTTTCTGGGAAGGTGTGACCAACCCAGATACTTGAGGGGCTGCCCTTTGGCCTGGAGAGGACCCAAGCCCAGCTGAAGAGCCACAAAAATTAATATTTAATTGCAAAGTGATTTCCTGCACAAACACCCCAAAGGCTCACAGAACAGTCATGCCCCTTCATCTTCTACCGGTACATTTTAAGAGAGAGGCGAAGAGGTAGCAGCGAGTGGGGATGGTGCAACTTTAAGGTACATTTTTAATTAAAAGAAAAAGATCAGAGCTGTGATGCGGCATCATATAGCAGATAATTTTACAGTTGGATGGGCTCCCTCTGATGTACTTGAAAACCATTTTCAAGCAACATAAAGTTTAACATACCGGTACATCTGCCTACCCACTAGATTCTACATGGAATTTAAAATTTAATTATATTAAAGCTTTGTTACAGTGTGCATTGCAAGCACACTAACCAAGTGGAACTTTAACAAAATCTCCGCAGACAGCTTTTTTTTTTTTTTAAACTAGGTTTTGTAGAACGCGGAGTTTGACAGACAGTTGATGATTCTGTCCGAAGCGTTTACTGCTTACATAACAAACCGCTTGGGACCTAAATGTTTATTCTCCTGGGTGAGAATTCATCTTCTCTTTGCTAAACAAGAAGCCGCCAAAGAAATTAAGCAGTCAGGGAGCCAGGGCTGACCCTCCAAAGCCGTGTAAGGTTCTGTTTTGTTCACTTTTTGGTGGGGAGAGGATGTTGGGAGAGAGTTACTCTGGAGAGAGACTTTCCACGACTAGTTTTATATGCAAATGAAAGGTTTCTGGGCTGGGGAGTGGGGAAGTTGGCCATATTGATCCATTCATCACAAGTTGGGTGCTTTCTGCAATTAAAAAGTGCAACCAGTTCCAACGGGAAGAAACAATTCCACGCAAACCTGGTTCTCATCAGAGAAGCGCAAGGTTGGGCTTACGAAGCTGGGCTGTGGATCAGGCAGCCGGCTCTGAGGCCCGGCCCTGCCCTGAGCCGGCTGTGTGTTCTCCAGCACTTCCTTGCCCTCCCCGCTACAGAGTGAAAATAATAATAGTATCTGATTCATATAGGTCGCTGGGAAATTAAAGAAGACAACGGACAGAAAGCACGTAAGCACCGGCCCCCACAGACAGAACACTCAGGTAGTGGTCCCCGGAAGTTTTACTGCTGTTACTGTTTCCGTTGTTATTTGTGTTAAAAAAGAAAATGCCGAAGCTAGCTCGTGGCTGAGCAAGGCAGCAGCTGCACCTGACAGGCTATGGACGAAAGCTCCTGCCCCGGCCAGCAGACCTGCACAGCTGACGCTCTGAAGCGTTTTGAGGTATCGCTTAGTCAGGGTTCAAAAAATGAAGATAAGTTGGTCTTTTCATTTTTTTCCCTTATCCATCCATCCATCCAAAAAGCATCCCACAACTATGGAAGACACAAAACCACAAAAGAGACACACTTCCTGGTCCCTAAGGAATCTGTAATCTAATGAATTAGACACAGAAGTAGCAACGCTCCAGGCAGAGAGAAGGCAGCAGAATCATGACGGGGCACCGTGCCCGGAGCTTCTGAAGCGGGAACAGTCACCCTTGAGTCAGAGAATCCAGGCTGGAGGGAGGGGGGAGGAGCAAATCGAGTCCCCAGGTGTCCCACTAGTCACCAAAGATGCAGAGGCACCCGCACAGAAAAATATCTTTGGTATATTTTTCAGCGGAAAGAAAAAGGTGAACTCTATAGTACAGAACAAGATACCATTTTTTTAAATGGCTGTGTGAGTGTGTATTATCTTTAGAGAGAAATGCTATGCACAGAACTGTCAGCAGAGGTGTACCACTGTGGGAAGTGTGACGGCAAGAAAGAGAGATGGGAGAAAAATGTGAAAGGGGCCATCTTTCACTTTTTATTATGCATTTCTGTACAGTTTGAATCTTTAAAAATTAGCATAAATTTTTTATAATAGTTATTAATGATAAAAATGCACATTCAAGTTTTAAGTGATTTTATTTCTTTTTGGTCATCATATTTAATTTCTGAAATTTAAATTCATATTAAAGGAGGGCATGGGATTTTTATGTTTATTAATTTAGGATCTGGATTGAAATTTATTCACTTTTAAAAATATCTGCTGAATCTCCATCATGAGTGGACTCTGGTCTAGGCACCAGGGAGCGCAGTGGATAAGGGGGTCGGAGTGCCTGCCCCTTGTGCCCAAGCAGGGGACACAGACAGTAACCAGTGTAATGCCAGGTGGTAGGAGAGAAAGGAGCCTGAGAGAAGGGATGGGGGTGGACAAGGAGAGCTTCCTTGAGAAGGGGACACTTGAGACAAGTGAGGGATATGAGGCCATCCAGGGAGAGTGCATTCCAAGCAGAGGAATAGAATGTGCAAAAGCTCTGAGGCAGGAATGTGCATTTAGGCAACGTGGCTGGAGCAGACCTGGGGACCAAGAGATGAGGTTGCAACACTGGCAAGAGCCAGATCCAGCAGGACTTTGTGTCCTTGGGTAGGACAGGAGCCACTGGGGGCTTTTGAGCAATGGGGTGACATGATTGAATTTCCTTTTAAAAGGAAACCCTGAAAGAGGGCTCTAGGGGTGGTACATGAGAAAGATGTGGGTGGTGTAGATGGCAATGAAAGTAGTGAGGGTGTTGAAGATGTCAATGGATTCAGCAGCGATTCTGAAGGTAGAGCCAACAGAATCTGGCTTGGATTGGATGCAGGAAGAGAGAGAAGACAGAGTCAAAGATGACTCACAGGCATTAGGGCAAGTTGGAGTTGCCATTTTCTGTGATGAGAAAGATCAGGGTGTGAGCATTTTAGGTGATAAATTGAGTCTTGTTTCAAACATTTTAAGTGTGAAACGCCTATATGACATCCAAGCAAACAGAGAAGTCTGAAGTTCATGGGACGGTCAGGGCTAGAATTATAAACTTGGGGTCATTCAGCATATAGATGGCGTGTAGAGCTAAGGACCTGGATGAGGTCGCTGGGGAGTGTTTGGTCAGAGACATGGAGCATGTGATAACAGAGCCCTGGGCCCCCCTAGCACTAACAGGGATAACGGAGCCCTGGGCCCCCCAGCACTGACAGGGATGACGGAGCCCTGGGCCCACCAGCACTGAGACTTGGGGGAGATAAGGAGACACTCAAGGGATACTGAAAAGGAGCAGAAGGAGAGAGCTGGGAAAGGGTGGTTTCATGAGGAACAGGTGACCAGTTATGTTAAATGCTAGTCAGAGGCCAGTGAGGTGAAGACAGAAACTTGACCTCTGGATTCAGTGTCCTTAATGAGAGCTTTTCCAGTGAAGTGGACAAGAGACTGGGAGAGCCGGGGGAGAGGAACTGGGAGAGAAGGAATAAGATGACCATCCAAGTCATTTTGCTGCAGAGCGAAGCCAAGGGAAGTTTCAGTAGTTTCAGAAGCTTGTGGTAGCTGCAAGGAGGCACTTTTTTTCTTTTAAGATAGGAGAGACTAGAGGCTGTTTTATGGTGATAAGGATGATCCCATAGGGAGGGGACGGTTGTAGGAACAACGTCCCTGAGTAGGTGAGTGGAATGGAATCGGCGCACAAGCAGAAGGCTGGCTGTGGCTGGCGGTGCAGGCTGGCCATCCACAGGAACAGGAGGGAAGGTTGCCCGTATGGATGTAGATACAGGTAGGTAGGTGGACAGGCTGATGGGAGCCTGCCAAAATTCCCTTCTGATTTGTTCTGTTCTTTTAGTGAAATAAGAACCAAGGCCAGGAGCTGAGACCGAGGAGGAGGAAGAGATGCTTTTGAGAGGGGAGAAGCTGGGACATGTTCTGCACAGGTGTGAACAGAGCAGTGTATCACATCTCTAGGTAGCACTGGGGCCTGGGGGGTGGCGGATTGCAAATTTTAAATGAAACCGTTAACATCAATATATATTTTTCTCCAGACTCTTTGGGCTGCTTGGATGCAAGTTTTCAGAAGGTACAAAGTTGTAATTAACCAGGCATGGGGTTTTCTCAGGTAAGTACCAAGGAAGTGTGATGGACTTGACATAAGCAAGAAATAACTTACTGGGTTAAGTAACTGAGATTTTGAGGTTTGTTGGTAACAGCAGAGAGCATTACTTATTGTAACCAATACTCCTGTGTTTTGAGAATATCTCCATGAGGATATTAAAAATCACCAAGAATTATTAAAAGTGGGATTTTGGAAAGAGACAGTGAGCAGGTCCTAAAACCTTCAAGGAATGAGAGAGACAGCCACTCAGGGAATCTGTAATAACTGCAGGAAGAAAGGATATTGGATGATAAGACCTTGAAGGCATGCGCTTCAAAGGTGAAGGAGGGTTTTCGGGGAAGATAGGATGACAATGGTCTGGGAGTGAAAATGAGGACCAGGGGAGACACCCATACAGCCTCCAGGTCCAGCAATACCAAGAGTGTGGGGGAGGGAACATCCACTGAAAGGCACGGATGGGGAGGAGTGACCTCAGACTAAACAACCAATACTCCTGTGAGAGCAGCCATTCTCCAGACTCCTTACCTCGGAACTCCTTTATACCCTTAAAAATTATTGATCACTTCTGCTGTCAGCCATGATGAAGTGACAAGAACTGCATTTACCCTCCCAACTTAAGAAATTTTTTAAAAGGACGTAATGTATAAGACAACACTTTTAAGATACTGACAGTGCAGGACAGTGATGCCAAGAAAAAAAAATCAATGGCTTTTTGAGAAGATCAATAAAATTGGCAAACCTCTAAACAAACCGATCCGGAGAAAAGAGACACAAATTACCAACATCAGGTATATGAGGGAGTACCCCACTACAGGTCCCATGGACATTATACACATTAAACGTATAATAAGGGAATACTATAATAATTTTATGACAATGAATTCAATAACTTGAATGAAATAAACAATTCCTTAAAAGACACAAAGTATCAAAGAAATAGATAGACCTTTACCTTTTAAATAAATAGACCTTTACCTATTAAAGAGATTAAATGTGTAGTTTGAAGTTTGCCCACAAAGAAAACTCCAGGCCCAGATGCCTCCATTGGTGAATACACAAAACAATTTTAAAAAGAAATATTACTAACTGAACATAAATTCTTCCAGAATATAAAACAGGGAACATTTCCTAACCAATTGTATGAATCTAGCATTACTCCAATAATAATACCAGAAAAAGACATTATAAGGAAAGATAACTATGACCAATATCCTTCATAACATATATGCTAGATACGTAAAAAAAAATGAACAAATGAAATCCAGCTGTATATAAAAACAGTGATACATTGTAGCGAAGTAAAAGTGTGGTTTCATATCTGAGAATCAATTAAATATTTGCCACACTAACAAACTAAAAGAGAAAAATCGTTAAGATCATCTTAATAGGTACCAAAACCACATTTGGCAAAATCCAAAATCCACTGATGATTAAAAACACACAACAGAAATACAAGGTCTGTAGTTTAGCTAATAGTATTGTTCCAATTTCAATTTTCTTGTTTTGATAACATCCTATAGCCCTATAGCTGTGTAATATGTTATCATTGGAGGAAGTTAGATAAAGAGTACAAGGAATCTCTTTGTACTATTTTTATTTCTTGGGAGTCTATAATTGTATCAAGATTCAAAGTCAATCTCCTCCCAAAAAAATACTCTCAGCAAACTAGAAATAGAAAGGAATTTCCTCAATCTAATAAAAGGCATCTATTTAAAAAAAAAAACAAACCATACAGTTAACATCATACTGAATGATAGAACACTGAATGCTTTCACCTCTAATATCAGAGGCAAGGAGTTCTGCTTCACTATTCCTTTTTCATATTGTTTTAGAGGGCCTAGCCAATGCAACAAAGCAAGAAAAAGAAATAAAAAGCATAAAGATTAGAATGGAAAAAAATAAAACTGTCTTTATTCACGGATGCATGATTCTTAGGTAGAAAATCCTGCGGAATTAACTAAAACTACAACTAATAAGTGAGTTTAGAAAGTTTAGGGATTACAAGGTCAATATACAAAAAAATCAATTATATTTCTGTATACTAGAATCAACAATAAATAGTTAAAAATTGAATGCCATTTGCAGTTGCATCAAAAAATATTAAATATTCAGGAATAAATTTGACCAAAATATGTACAAAACCTGTAGAATGAAAACAGTGAAACATTCCTAAAAGAAATTAAATAAAACATAAATAGAGAATACCATGTTCATGAAAAAGAATACTTAGTATGGTTAAGATGCCAATTCTCTCCAAATTTATCTACACATTCAGTGCAATCTTAATCAAAATCCAACCAGGCTTTTTGTAGAAGTTGAAAAGCCTATTCTAAAATGTGTATGGAAATTAAAATGACTTGGAAAAACCAAAATAAATTTTAAATGAACAAAATTGGAACATTTACACTACTTGATTTGGAGATATCATGCAAAGGTACATTAATAAAGTATGGTGTTGGTGCAAACACAAAGATACAGAAAAATGGAACAGGATAGAAAGTTTAGAAAATGACCCACATATTCATGGTCAATTGATTTTCAGCAAAGGGGCCAAGGCAATTCAATGAGAAAATGATCATCATTTTAAGAAACTGTACTAGGAGGGAAAAAAAGAATCTTGATCCTTATCTCACACTACATACAAAGACTAAGTGGAAAAGATGATAGACCTAAATATAAGGGGTAAGCTATAAAACTTCTAGAAGAAAACATAGGGGAAAATCTTAATGGTCTTGATTTTGACAAAGATTTCTTAAATATGACACAAAAGGCATGAACCATAAAAGAAAGTCAACAAATATGACTTCATCAAAATCAAAACCTTTTTATCTTCAAAAGATCCTGTTATGAAAATAAAAAGGTAAGTCACTAAGAAAATATTTTTAAGTGAAAATCCAGCAAAGAATCTGTATCTAGAATACACAAAAAACTCTTACAACTCAATAATAGGAACACTAGCCAATTTTAAATAGGCAAAATATTTGCATATAAAGTTCATCAGAGAAGATGTACAGATGGCAAATAGGAACATTTAAAGATTATCAATATTATTAGTCATTACAGATACAAATATACATCCAGTAGATTTGCTTTTAAAATGTCTAAATAAATAAATAAACTGACTATAACAAGGGTTGGCAAGGATGTGGAGCAACTGGAACTCACACACATCTGGTGGGATGCAAAATGATACAACCATTTTGGTGGTTTCCCATAAAGTCAAACACACACCTACCATACGATCCAACTGCTCCACTTCTAGCTTCTTAACTCAGAAGAAACAAAAGCATACGTCCACACAAAGAATTGTATATGAATGCTTATAGCAATTGTTTGTAAAAGCCCAAAGTTAGAAACAAGCCCATGCATCAACAGGTGACTAAATAGAAAAAAATAACTGAGGTAAAAAAAAGAAATGATACAAGTGGGCTTATTGACAAAACAGCAAGAGACTCACAGACACAGAAAACAAACTTACGGTTACCAAAGAGGAAAGGGGGCAGGGAGGGCTAAATAAGGAGCCTGGGATTTGCAGATACAAACTACTATGTGTAATAAAGATAAATAACAAGGTCCTAATGTATAGCACAAGGAACTACCTTCAATATCTTGTAATAACCTATAATAAAAAAGAATATACACACACAGCTGAATCACTACACTGTACACCAGAAACTAATCCAACACTGTAAATCAACTGTACTTCACACATACAAAAATACTGTGGCATATCTAGAAAATGGACTGCTACTCAGTAATTTAAAAAGACATGAATTATTGACCCACGCAACAACACGGGTGAATCTCAAAATAATTATGTTGAGTATAAAAAGACAGATCTAAAAGAGTAAGTACTGTATGACAATTCTTTTAAATTTCAGCTTTACTGAGGTAAATTGATATGTAAGACACAATTTGTACAAAATTCTAGAAAGTACAAACTAACGGATAGGGACAGAAAACAGATCAACGTTTGCCTCGCAATTGGAAACAGGCAGAAGAGATGGATTACAAAAGGGCACTGGGAAACTTTTTGAGTGATAACTATGTTCATTATCTTGATTTTTTTTTCATTTTCATTTCTTCTTTTCTTTTTTTTAAATGGAGGCACTGGGAATCAAACCAAGGACCTCGTGCACGCTCAGCATGCGCTCTACCGAGCTATGCCCTCCCCTCATTATCTTGATTATGACGATGGTTTAATGAGTGTATACACTTGTCAAAACCCAACCAGACTGCATGCTTTCGACGTGCAGAGTTAAATGTGTACAGTTACATGGACCTCAAACTCGAAATGAATAAGCCCAATGACTGAGCACTACTGTCCCCATTTTACAAATACAGAAACTGAGGCAAAAAGGAACGAAACACATTGCCTGAGGCAGAAGCCTCACGCAGCTGGGATCCAGCCCACATCAGCCTCACACAGGACTCTTCGTCTCACAGTTCTCCGCGCCCCCAGGGGTGGCCGTACACAGCACTCCTCTAAAGCAGTGAGCCCTGGAGAGGTGGCACGCCCCCAGCACCATTTCCCCCGTCAGCACGTTCAAGTCCTGCCCTCTCCTGTACCAAGGATCTGATGGAAAGAACCCAGGGTTTCTAGAAACCAACAACCTCAATTCACGGCAAGCTCTGTCTCATACCGGCTGGAGACTGGGCAAGTGACTTTATTTTCTTTCTCTTTAAAAATGGGGCTAATCTTTTCTAACCTGTTTCAGGTCCTACCTTAGGACCTTTGCACAGGCTCTTGGGTTTGCCTAGAGTGCTTTTCAACACACTTTGTCTCCTCTCTACAGTTCCTTAAGGCCTTGGCTAAATGTCACCTCATAAGGAGGCCTCCCCTGACTCCCTGTGTCAGGGGACTCCAAGACCACTCCCAGGTTGGGTGATTCCCTAACAGGACTCACAGGACACAACATACATGGTCATACTCATGGTTGAGATTTATTACAGCAAAAGGATACAGAGCAGAATCAGCAAAGGTGCATGGGGCGAAGATTAGGGGAAACGAGGTGCGAGCTTCCAAGAGTCCTCTCCCTGGGAATCCCACCGGACACACTCAGCTCCTCCAGGAACAGGGTGTGACAACCCATCCAAGTGCTGCTCACCAGGGCGGCTCATTAGAGCCCCACACCCAGGGCTATCACTGGGAGCTGCTCACACAGGCCCCCGCTGCTCAGCACGTATCAAAATTCCAGACGCCAAGAAGGAGCGTTGGCACACACCACGCTGTTTGTATAAACAGTTTAGACACCATGAGTCATTCTTAACTGTTTAGGGGAAGTTTAATATCAGAAGAGAGAACTGTTTACCAGTTAAGCCCCCAGACAGCAGCCAAGGGCTGACACTGCCAGCAGGCCTCTCCAAGGGCATGTTTGGTGACCTCTTTCCTGCACGCCGCCCCAGACGAGGCTCCCTCCCCTTGAACGTTTTCTGGGTAGCTTCTGTCACACTTGGAATGAACTGAGTCATGCATTAACTACTTGTGCAAATCACTTGTTTAATGTCTGCCTCCCTTCTAGGCTGGAAGTCCCATCAGAGCAGGTGTGGTGCCTGCTTGGCACAGAGCTGACATTTAATTAATACATGTTGAATGAATGAAGAATGAATGATCGTAAAGAGTCTAGCAAAGTGGCTGTCAGTAATGGACACGAGCACATGGCAGCTCTTCTCTCTTAAATGCTCGATTCTTGAGTATCTGGGTGGAAGATGGGTAGCCACGAGCAAAGAAAGTCAGAACTGTAGCCTGGTGGACATAGAGACAGCCTGGAAACGTTAAGACCTCATGGTCAAAAGCCTCAACAAGACGGACGAAGGTGAGTTCAAGGACTGGGAGCAGGGCTCCTGGACTCAATAGCAAAGATGAACCAGCTCGGACCCCAAGGGAACAATTTCAAGCTCAACACAATGAAAAACAAAACAACCCCATCCCTCTCTGGCCTGTCTTTTACCCCCAGATCCACGAGCACCCAAGAAAAGCTGAACCATCTAAGAATTCCCCTGGGGTGCCCACAGCATCCAGCTGCTGGGGTAACCCCACAAGCAAGAGGCTCCCACACACAAGGAAGCCACCTGTCTCCCAAGACCCCAGACTGCCAAGCCCCCCAAAAAGCAGCAGTCCTAAGGGACAACAGAAGGAAAGAGTGCAGATGGGCAGATATAAGAATTTCAAAAACTTGTTCCAAGTTATGGTTTGGTTGGATCTTCAGCCATTAGGAGAAACAAAATTTTTAAAGGATACTGAGGTGTAAGGATGACTCTATTATTTTAATACAGTCAGATACTTCATGGCCAATATGAATCCTTGTATTTTTAATGTGAATTATTATTCAAAATATGTCACTGCTCAATCAATACAAAAGTTAAAACTCATCAATATTTAAATTTTGCCAATTGACATCTTATCATTCTATCCAGGAAAGAGCTCGGCAGATCACAAAATCCATTATTTAATCTTTCAAGTTTGCAAAGTTCAGAATTAAACACCACAGCGTGTCATTAGCTGCCTGCACAGAGGCCAGGGGCAGAGCAAACTGGAAAGGGGGGCAGGGGGAGTGGGTGGGGAAACCTGCACCAGGGCCCTCAGTCTGATGTGGCCTCAGAAGATGGGAAGGCACTCGTCCAGCTTCTGTGGGTGGCTGGGCTTTGGGGAGGGCGCGGGGGCCTGAGGCCTCTGCCACGTGACCCAGCTTGGGGCCAAAGGCAAAATTACTCAGTTTGGGTGACAGATGAGGCCGTCTAGAGCCTATGTGCTCAACTTCCAGCCCCCTCCAACCCTACCCTCCCGTCCTACTGAACCCCACACCCTCCAACCACCCCAGGCCAGCTCTCTTGTCTCTAGATATCTCAATGCTATTTCAGCCCAAAGTGTGATTTGTCCTCCTCCCCTTCCCATTGGCCTGGCTAATTCCTCCTCCTGGTTGGGATTTCAACATCACTCCAGGAAGGCATCCGTCTGGGATGGGTAAGTGGCTGCCATATGCTCCACGCAGGACTCTGTGCTGACCTTGAACATAATACCAGTCTGGCTGTATCTCTGTCACTCTCAACTTTCCTGTCACAGAGACTGGTCCTACCTGGGAACACCCAGGATGGTGCCTGGGACACAGGTGGGGCTCAGTCAGCATCAGATTGATGGATGGATGGATGGATGGATGGATGGATGGGTGGATGGGTGAATGGTCAGCACCCTAGACCCAGCAGCTTTCCTCATGTCCCCGAGTCTGACTTGGAGGAGAGAGGCCTGGGGGAGGCGCAGGCCCTTGCAGGTGGTCAGAGGGTGACTCCCATACCTGGCTCAACCTTCTAAACAGGTATACACCTCCATCCTGAGGGAGTGTGGGAGCAGAGGAGTTGCGTCCTGGGGACTCCACCCAGGGGAGCTGGTGCAGTTTGGGGTGGAGAATGGAAGACCGATGGGGACTTTTCATTCTGAATCCAAGTATTCAATCTGATGAGAAGAACCAGGCTCAGAGCTCCTGAGGGCTCACGGGTAAGAGGACAAAGGTGCAGACAGCACTCTGAGTAGATTTAAGGGCACCAGGAAAACTCCCCACACAAAAATCTCCTCCCTTTTCCCTGGTCAACTGGTCGACCCCACTTCTCTAGGCTTCCACAAATAAAAAGTCATTTCTTTTGAGCCTGAGGGTCTTGGTTCTCTCAGAGTTCACCACTAAACTGCACAAAACCTGGGGAAGCAGACGTTACAACTTCTCAGATACAGATTCACTCATTCCACACACACCTGCAGAGCTCGCCACCCCTTCCAGTCATCATCATGCTCCCCGACAAGGACTCAAGGCTGAGATGCAGGGGATCTGCTTAACAACTTCTGCTGGCAAAGCCTGAAAAACCAGTCAGCAACTATTGGGAATCCCCCATTTGCCACATAAAGTATTGACTCACACATCATCCCTGCCTTCAAGGAATCTATAGTCAAGTTAGGGAGAGCTAGAGAATAAATGTCCACTGAACAAGTTACCACTGCTCAGGTGCCGTCCACACACCACATGAAGTTTTCTTAAAAGAAAGAGCGACTGAATGGCGCTGAGGATGTGGAAGAGGCACAGGGAGGAGGGGCATTCAAGCCAAGCCCAAAAGGATGAGTAGGACGTTCCAGGCGTGGAACTTGCACCAACAGGAGGGAGCAGGAGCTGGCCTCGTCACATGTCCCCGTGGTGGAGGGAAGATTGCAGCAGAGCAGAGGTGACCGGAGGGAGGGGGTCCATTCCAGGAGGAGGAAAAGGAGCACAGAAAGAGGGAGGAGGATTCTAGAACCTGTGTGAAGGCACATGTGCCACAGGGAAGAGCTTGGCCCACCCAAGGAACAGAGAGCGAATGGGCAGAGAATGGGGAGTTCACAGCACACACGGCATCTTCAGCAGGCTGAATTGTGTTGCCTGAAAGGTGCTGGCGTCCTAAACCCCAGTCCCTGTGAATGTGGTCTTATTTGGAAACTGAGTCTTTGCAGATGATCATTATAAGATGAGGTCATTCATAGAAGCAACTTAAATGTCCATCAACAGATGAATGGATAAAGATGTGGTATACATATATACACACTGGAATATTACTCAGCCATAAAAAAGAATGAAATAATGCCATTTGCAGCAACATGGATGGACTTAGAGATTATCATATTAAGTGAAGTAAGTCAGATGCAGAAAGACAAATATATGATATCACCTATATGTGGAATACAAGAAAAATGATACAAATAAACTTATTTACAAACTGGAAATAGACTCACAGATAGGAAACAAACCATGGCTACAAAAGGGGAAAGGGGTGGGGGGAAGGATAAATTAGGAGTTTGGGATTAACATATACACACTACTATATATAAAATAGATAAACAACAAGGCTCCACTGTATAGCACAGGGAACTCTATTCAATAGCTTGTAATAACCTATAATGGAAAAGAAGCTGAAAAGAATATATATGTGTGTGTATATGTATAATTAAATCACTTTGCTGTACGCCTGAAACTAACACATTTTCAATCAACTATACTTCAATAAAAAATTTTTTTTAAAAAAGATGAGGTCATTAGGGTGGGCCCCAATCCAAGATGACCAGCGTCCTGATAGACATGGGACAGACACTCTTAGAGGGAGAAGGTGGCCACCTGCAAGCCAAGGAGTCCTGAGGCCCCAGAAGCTACGAAAGAAGGAACAGCTCCTCCTGCACAGCCCTCAGGGGGAGCCAGGCCTCGAGACAATGAACCTCTCTTGTTTAAGCCGCCCAGTCTGTGCTGCTTTGGTTCAACTGCCCCAAGAAAGTAACTCAGTGTCTATCTCACCACACAGGGGGCGGGGGACCAGCTGGGGTCGAGCGATGCAGGGCTTGCTGGCCACATCAGGGTCTCCAGTTCTGTCCTGGGGAGACCTGGAAGCTATATGGGGTCTTGACAGAAAAGTGACCGTCAGACTTGAGCTTTTACATAGTCGCCCTGGCTTTCGTGGGGACAGGGGCCGGGGTGGGGTGGGGCAGAAGGCAGACCAGTAGGGGACCACTGCTGTGTCCAGTGGGGACAAGGGCAGGAGAGGGGTCTCAGGGAAGGGCCAGGCTCTGGCTTTAGCATCGGAAGGCGGTGGAGCTGAGGGTGGGCGAGCTGGGAAGTGTTGCTTTCAGCGTCAGCCTCGGAGCTGCTCGTCTCCAGCACAAAAGCCCCCGAGGGAGGAGCCCCCCAGCTCCTACCAGCCGCTCACTTCACACGCCTTCCTGAGAGCTGATGAGGACAGAAAACGAGTGGGAGCTTTCTGCACCCCTCGTGGTGAAGGGAGTGGTGTCTCCGCAGGAGTGTTAGATGGAGAGGAAGAAAGAAAGCTCCCGTCCCCTCTGTGCCTTGACAGGTGCTGTCCCTCGGCCACACGCGCCCTTCTACCACCCGCCGAGGAGCCTGGACAGATTCTGCAGGGATCATTCGAGCATCCTCTAAAGAGCACCTGCCGGCTCCCAGGCTGGTCCTTACAAGTATGCACCCCCTTCTTACATTCAGCCTCGCGAGGTCTGTTAGCTTTCATTCCATAGACCTTGAACCCCTTGGGGGGCGTGTGTCTGACTCATCTGTGGGTGTGGATCACTGGGTACACATAGTCTGGCACATTCTAGTGAACCCTAAGGTCAGGGAGCAAGGGGCAGGCAGGGACGACAGGGAGAGTTTTTATGGCCCTTAGGAGAGAGCAAGATGCAAGACTGGAGGAGGAGGAAGATACAAGGAATTCAGCTCCTTTAGGGGAAGCGGGCGGAGCCTGCATCCACTGCCCACATAGAGCCACTCTTTCAAAGCATTTCCCTCGAAGGGCCTCTTGGAGCTTCCTGCTCCGCTGGCCGCGTTCCCACCCGTCCTTCCTGGAGCAATCCTGAGGACGCAGGTGAATGCCTGGCAAGCCACAGAATAAGCCTTGTCGCCAGGAGAAGGCAACATCAGTGAGGGGACCAAAGGACCAAAGCAGCATCTTCCCTAGACAGAGCCTCTCACCCCATCAACCCCCCGCGAGACTCAGGGACACAGAGTGACTCCCAAAGGGCCACCAGGCATCCACCCCATGGCTCTCTTCCCTCCACTGGGGGTCACTCACCACACCTGAGACCAACAAACCAAGTACAAGGAGTCCGCCTGGAAAGGGGCTTCCAGAACCCAGTGTGCGGACTCTCCTGTCTCAGGCTGGGAACCCCAACCCCACGAGCAGAGAGGAGGAGCAGGATTGTGTCTTGCTCTTTCCAGCAGCCCCTTCAGGACGGAGTTGACCCAACATCCCAACACCCCCAGAGTGCACTTTCTCAAATCTTCAACAACGCAGCCCAGTGATCAGGGCCCGCCTACCAGTGCCCGTGCAGCAGCAGGGGGCAGTCAGTTCACCGTCGGCGGCTGTGGCTTTCATGTACCTTCTCACGCACGAGCGACACCCACAGCCTCAAGGACATCCTCGTTCTCTCAGCACTGACTGCTGCTCTGGGGGAATGCACGGCGCCTCCAGGCACCAGGACGCTCCATCACCAGGAGCATCTCGTTCCTGACCACCATGCAGCTTTATTTAATCCACCTTAACCACCTACTACATGTCGGAAATCGTGGCCTTTGTTTTATGCCTCCCTACGGTTTCTATCAGGATGTCCTACTGGTCCCCACTGGGTCTCTTTCAACACACACACACACACACACACACACACACACACACACACACAGAGCTCATCGTGTTCTTTTCCATTTAAACCCAGCCCTGGGCCAGCAGAGCCAGGGTGACTCAGTGGCACAGAAATGCATGGAGACCTTTGCTTCCCGCTTCACTCAATTCTCCAGTCACTATGCTCAACTCTTGGAAGACAGTTTATTCCTCCAGTTGTGGGCACCAGGCCCGTAGCAGGCCGTCTGGATGCTGACCACCCGGCAGAATCAAGGGTTTTTCTTAGCTGCCAAAAGTGAGTGAGCTTCTACAGAACAACACATGCCCTTGACATCTCTCCTGAAAGCAGGTTCACTTTCTTTGAAAGATAATTTTATGCAATGTGTATATTGCATCTCATATATTAATCAAAAGTGTGGTTCTGAGATTGTGATTCTGTCCTGGATAACATCAGAGATGTAGAAAACACTGTATCTGCTAAAAAAGACCATCCAAGTAAACCTGCGGGCCTGGGAAGGGTGTCTGCAAACCGTCACCAGGTCTGGCCTCCACTTTGCAAAGGGGCAGTGGGGCCTGGGCTGGCCTTTGGAGTCTGTGGTGGACAGATTCTAAGACGTCCGCAGTCACCCTCACTGCCTGGTGCTCAGACCCTCCTGGAATCCCCTCCCCTCAAGTGGGAGGAGAGCATGTGCTTTGCTCCTAACCAACAGAATACGGCAAAGGGGATGGGACAGCACTTCTGTGATTAATTTACTTAACTTTGGAATCTCTGCCTTGCTAGAAGACTCTCTGCTGCCTTCGTGATTGACAGGCTTTGAGGAACAAGCAGCGACGTGGGAGAGAACCAAGTGGCAAGGGGCCGAGCGCCTCCGGCCCACAGCCTGAGAGGAATCGAATCCCAACAACTACGTGAGCTTGGACGCAGGGCGTGCCCCAGCGGAGCCTTCATGTGAGACTGCAGCTCCTCGTGAAAGACCTTGAAACAGAGGAAGAACCCAAGCTGGCCCGGAACTGCTGACCCATAGAAACCAATGAATATGCTCACTTAAGCCGCAAGGTGTGTGGTAATTTTTTATGCAGCAGCAGAAAACTAACATCATCAGACAGGTCTGGGTCCAGTCCTCAGTCCACCATTTACCATCTGTGATCTTAAACTAGTCACTCAATCCCTGTGAGCCTCAGTTTCTTCATCTGTAAAATGGTGCTAATTGTACCTACCTCAGGGGATGGCTGTAAGGATTACATGGGAGAACGTATCAAAAAGGCTTAGAATTCCTTAAGTCAGATGTTCTCCGGGTTCCCCGAGGGAGCAAGCCTAATGCATACAGGGAGTGCATGAAATTAAACGCTCTCCTGGAATATGTGCATGCAGGTACGCACGACTGGGACACTGTGCTGTGCACCAGAAATCGACACATTGTAACTGACTACTCTTCAATAAAAAACACAAACAAAAGAAGAAAAATTAAGGTGAAAATTTAAAAAAATTTATCTCCTGGGAATCATAATGGTACCAGCTAGGTACCCTCCTTGAAAGAACTGAGAAAAATCCACACAGGGCACTCTCTGGATAGCTTAACCCTCTTGTGGACCCCAGGTAAGAAAGGCTGCAAGTAAGTATCAATGAACGGTCGCTGCATCTTTTATCACTGTTATGTGTTACACCAGCTGCCCTGATTCTCCAAAGGTAGAACAGTAACGTCTGTTCTAGAATCAAGGGGCCTCTTCTGAGCCCCCTTTCTTGTGCTACAGAAGCAGTTGCCTACTTTTTCCCCGAATTAGCCCAGAGGACCCCCAGAAGACAGACCTCAGAGTGAGTTAATGACAACAGCAGCTCTTGCCAATGAAGAGCATTCCTCACTATGTTTTGGGCCCAGGGGTTCTTCCCAGCTGACTCTCTAGGACCCAAATTTGGCAGGGCAGAAACAAAAATAAGCTGCTGTTGCCTCTGTTAACGGCAATGCTTTCTGAAGGATTACATTGGTTTGGATGGGAAAGCAGGAGTGGAGAGGCTCAGGGTTCCGGCGGTTTGTGGCGCCCAAGTTTAACGCTTTGAGTTTATGCGTGTGTGCTTCTGAGACATCTCACCGACACCTCCTGTGCTGGTTTTCATCTGGGGCTCAGCACAGATGACAGCTGGACCTAAAGGGAGGGGCAGGGGTCTCAGCAGTGCCACCGCGGCCCTTCATTGGTTTTGGGGGGGATTCACTGCACCCAAGGAGTCATTTTAATGAAAGAGATCAAGTGCTAGCCAGTCTTCAGAGAAAACAGAAAGCATTTAATCCTTTAATTTCTGAAATTTGAACTGACATCAGGGGTCCTTCAAGAGCTCTGTGAAGTAAGGCGATTTCCTGCGCTCTGGACCCCAGGCTGCGCGGGAACTGCACAGGAATCTGGGAAATACAGAAGTTCCCAGCTTAGCAAATTATGTCTCATTACACACCAAGATAAACTCTGTTCATTATACATGCCGCACTCTGCTCTCCAGCGTGAAAATCAGCTTCTGAAGTCAGCTCACCTTCCAACAAACACGGCTTGTTATACAAATGGGTCTGCATTCACCCAGTCTGAATAGCAGGCTCTGCATTATGTCAGCTCCTGCCGTCAAGGTCTCCCGCCTCAGACCCTGACACGCAGATGGTCCTGGTGCCGCCAAACCACAACCCCCGCTTCTGATGTTCAGTGCACGTTTGCAAAAGCCAACCAAGCGCCATTTATCTAACGCACGGGGACGTGCCTTCTTTCACAAGGAAAAATTTCCAACAGTGTGTGAAAACACAGTCATCAACATTTCTGACTCCAGTAAACCACATTTGGATTAGAGTCAAAAGCATCAAAGACCAAAGGGGGATGCTAAGAATTTGAAGGCTGACTCAGACCCATTACTCCTGGACAAGGAGAACCTGGTTCAGTCAGTACCCTCAGGTGACAGGAGGGACCCTGAACATGTGGCTCAGCCATCAGAGATGGCTGCATGCATCCACAGAGATGATCGCGGTCATGTGGCATTTGGAGCAACGCTCTGGGACCAGTCGGCTCTCGTCCAGGCATGGAAGCCCACGAAGCTAGTTAGGGCAACACCCGGGCTGAAAGTGCTGGTTAAATTAGCTGAATGCCTAGTGAGACCCTGAGGGGCTGGGATGCAGATGGAGACACCGAGACACTTAGCAGGAAGAGGAAAGAGCCACCTGAGGAGGGTACACCCAGCAGGGATGAGGACAGAAAGGCAGCGCGTGAAGGGCCTGGAGGACAGGACACAGGAAGGAGGCATGGCTGTGAAGAAGTGGGGAGGGTCTGGGATCAGGAGCAGGTGAAGATGAATGAGGGCAGAGATACGCAGATTTTTCAGTGCAGTTCAAGCCAGATGAAGCACCTCCCCCACTCCCTGTATTAAACCCAAAGCCTAAGGCCCACCCCTGCCCAGGACCGGAGGGCGGTCGGTCAGCAATGTGTGCCTGGGTCCATTAGCGCCTGCTCAGGAGAGCCAGCTGCCACTTTTTCAGGAAGTTTTTGAGCTGGTTGGGTTTTTTAACTGTTGGGAACTTGAAATCAGCCTGGGGAGTGTTTACACCATGGAAATTGGCAAATGCTACAAGCTGGCAACCCCGCCCCACCTCCACCCGTTGAGGATGTACCAGCACCTCGTCCTCAGGTAGTAACGACCCTAGGAGGGCATTGTGACCCTAGGAGGTTGTGACTGTGTGTGGACCAAGAGCCCAGTTATGCTTATTCTCAAACCTGTTTGGGCTGGCTGCGTTTTTTTCTTGTTATTCTGTAAGTAAATAATGTATAGAAAAATGAAAGATGAGTATAAAAGGAAGGCTGGTTACTTCTGTGAAAACGAAGTCCAGTACTTAGAAAGAGCCAATACAAGTGAGTTGCTTAAAGAATGCTGCCAAGCTGGGGGCTTGCTTCAACTCTAAAATATTGGTCAGAAAACTCTAGACGGATCCTGTGCTCAGACTGCTTCACAAGTGTCCTGAGGAGTCCCCTCCAGTGTGAAGATATCTAAATTGGAAACAGTCGACAGGGTATTATAAGGTGACCTGCGAAAAAAGATGGAACTCACCCTCAAACAACAGGCCTGCCCTCGGGGAAACCAAGAAAAAAAAAAAAAGAGCTTGGCCCCAAGTCAAAAGACACTAAGTCAATACCTATTCATAGGTTTTAAGTTAAAATTCTTAAGCCCTGCACCCAACCTGATTCTCTAAGTGATTCTTTTTTAACAAACTGATTAAAACCAGCTGAGTCAGTGGTCAAACACCGGACATGATGGAGGAAGGATGGGGGTGAGAGGCAAGAACGAGCCAGCAAGTGTGACCAGGGAAGAGGACTCTGGAAGCAGGAGGCTGTGATGGCTCCTTTTCTGTGTCAACTTAATCAGGCCATGGAGAGCCCAGAGATCTGGTCAAACATTCTGAGTGTGTCTGTGAGGGCATTTTTTTGGAATGAGATTAACACTTGAATTGCAGACCAAGTAAAGCAGATGGGTCCCCAGAGTGTGGGTGGGCCTCACCCAATCAGTCGAAGAATGAATGACTAGAATGAAAACCTGACCCTCCCACGAGTAAGGAGGAACTCCTCCCATCTGCCTGCCTGCCTTGATCGGGGGCACCAGTTGCTTCCTGGCTTCTCTCTTTCCTGGCTTCGCTTTTCCTGATGGCTTTCCAACTGGAACTTACGCCATCAGCTGTCCTGGGTCTCCAGCTGGCCGACTGCAGATCTTGGGACATGTCAGCCTCCGTAGTCACGTGAGCCAACTCCTTATAATAAATAAATTCATACACGCACACACACACACACACTGCTGGTTCTGCTTCTCTGGAGACCCCTGGGCCACAGCAGAGAAGCCTTCCCTGACAGCTCCCGGAGATGGCCACACTCCTTCTCCTATGACCCCCTCCCACCTTCAGCATGGCACTGTCCTGTCCCCTCTGTCACCGTGGTCTGTGTATCTGCAATTCCCACTAGACCTGGGCTCTATTCACAGAGCTGGGCCCCAGAGAACCAACGAGAGAGGACTTGACAAAGGGTCGATCAGTCTGTGGGGTCAAATATTGCACAGGTCCAGGGGAGTCAGGGCAGAGGGAAGGTCCCACCCTGGGCACTTGGCTTGGTTCTGGCCATGCTGGGCGGGGCTGGGAGGAGCGAGGCTCACGACTGATCAAAAGAAAGGCCCCTGCAGCCACCGGGCCAAGGTCTCCCGTGGTTCTGTCACTATTTCACCCTCCCAGACAGCCTCTGACCCAGAGTACAGAGAAGTAGAAACTGCATCAAAGTGACTTCACTTTTGCCAGGCATTTGGATGCAGAAAGCACTCACCTCTTTTTGTCTGTTACATTTTCGAAGCATAAAATATATTGCTAAAGCGAGAGAATATCATTAAAGGTTAATTATGAGATACTTAAAGGTTATTTTTGCATATCTCACCTCTTGGACAAAAGCTGCTTCCTCATTACCATGTTAGAATATAAATTAATCCGAAAAGCATTTAAAATGCCACAAACTCCCTAACTTTATCAGGATGTGAAATACCATGAATACGTATGTGAGGCCCTGGTCTGGCTGTAGTGGGAGGTCAGCTCGAGACCCTCCTTCCTCTCTCCACTCTGGGGTGCTCAGACCTGAAGCCACTCGGGCCCCAACCCTTCTCCACACCCAGAGAGTTGGGTCAGGATGGTCCTTCCGGAAGGGAGGGAGTGAGGGAGCGTCTCACGCTCCTCTCTCCAGCCAGCCCCGTCTGCTTAAAGGGGCCACGCAGGCTGGTTTGAGCCCAAGGCCAAGGGCACAGGTGGGACTCCCAGCCCGAGCCCCAAGCTGGTGCTCAGCCCTCGGCAGCCACAGTGCTCGGGCCCCAGGGCCTCCATCCATCCTGTCCCGTCTCTGGCTTCTGATAGAAAAGGATGGTTCCGGCTTTAATAAAGTGAGACTGAGTTTCACTGAATAATTTATCTGCACACATTGCATTTCAGAAGGTTGCTGCTTCTCTTGCTGATGCTACACTTTCCTGAACCGGGAGCCCCGTGGAAGGCCCAGGAGAGAGAGGGCTAGGGTACCCCAAGGGGAAGGCATGAGGCTCCCTGGAAAGGCTTAATGAATGCGGGCAAAGGGAGAAATACGCGGGAAATGGACCAATGCCTTCAACGGGGTGGCCACACGAGGGTAAGAGGTCTGAACCCAGGGTCCACTGCCCCTGCCAGGAAGTGAGTCCTGGGAAGTGGGAGAAATAACCAAATGGCCCCTGCGATCTAGCCCCACAGCCCGATCTTTCCAAGACAGCAAGGGGAAAAGGACCCTGGAGAAGTGGTCTCCCTGGGAAACACTGGGCCAAAGGGGACAATTCAGCTCCGTGCGCTCGCTGCCCTGCCCTTCATGTGTCAAGGACAAGAGTGGAAGGGTTGGGGAGAGGATACTCGGAGATGTGGGGAGACGCATGCTGGGAGCGGGTACGGATGCTCCACTGTCTCCCCGTGTCTTGCCCTGTGCTTCTCTTCCAACTGGCTGCTCCCAAGCTGTGTTTTTTTCAATAAGCTGATAATCTAGGAAGTTAAAAAAAAAATGAGAGTGAACTGGGGACTGTTGGCCCCCAAAATGTGCTGCCACAGAGGGAGACAGAAATGAGAGGGGGAGCGGGGGGGGCCCCAAAACTTATCAAGAGCAGCCAACATCTGCAGGCATATGAGGAGAGAAGGAACTAGAACCCAAAGGAACACCTGACCTTGATCAGAAGATCTTGGGGTAGCATAGGGCTGGTCAGCCAGCTGGCCTTGGGCAGCTGTGAAATGGAGGTGACAGCCTCTGCCTCCACCAGCCATCAGGAGGAGACACAAGCTGGTGGAGCTGCTCCTGGAAGGATCAGAGAACCAACCAAAAATGACTCTTAGGAAGATTATCAATAGGCACCTTGAGAGAGACAGAGGGAAAGGTCAGTCTGTGACTCTCAGGGGCACACAGTCCCGGCTCCTAAAAGTAAGAGGATGGGTTTGAATGAAGCCAGACGTGAGAGGTGACCAGAGGCACCAGCAATCCTGCAGCAAATGCACGGGTTCCCGAATCAGACAGAGGCCCCCAGAAACCCTGCCCAGCATCCCCTGCACAGAGCTCAGCTAACGAGTTAATGAGACACAAACACCTCCCGACAGAGAGATGCCCACACACTCAGCCCAAAAATGAAGGTACATGAGGATCGTAGATCACAGGACCCACTGCTGGCTTTGGAGGGCTCGGCCACATGGTGTCCCACTGAATCTTGGCAGCAGCCCTGGGAGATGGGTGCTCGTAAGTCAGTTTTACCGGAGCAGCGGGGTGGTGGCTGAGGGGAGGCGTGAGGTGGGACTCAGGGATGAAGCGACTTGCCCACTGGTCATCTGCTGCCACAGAACTGAGACGGGCCCAGGTCTGCCCGTCTCTAACACCCACGAGGCTGCCTGCCCAGGAAAGCTCTCAGAAGTCTTCTTCTCAATAAAAAGTTCCATCAAACCAGCAACAATGAAGCCAGGGCCACAGGAGGGGTGGGAGGCAGAATGATGCCCCACCAAAGACATCCACTTTCTGATGTCTGGAACCAGTGACTACATTAGGTCACACGGTAAAGGGGAGTTAGGTTGCTAATCGGCTGACTTTATTGGAAGAATAGTACTGTGGGTTATCTGGGTGGGCCCAGTGTAATCATAAGGACCCTTAAAAGTGGAAGAGGGAGGCAGGACAGGAGAGCAGAGACAGAGAGAGGGTCCTGGAGATGCTACCTTGCTGGCTCTTAAGATGAAGGAAGGAACCAGGAACCAAGGAGGGTGGCGCCCCTAGCGGCTGGAAAGGGCAAGGAAAGGGATTCCTCCCCAGAGCCTGCAGGAGGAGCCAGCCCGGCTGACACCTCGATGTTAGCCCTGCGAGCCCCGCGCCACGTGTCTAACCCGCAGACTGTAAGGTACCAGATGTGGGTCGTCTTAAGCTACGTTTGTGGCAACTGGTTACAGAGACAACAGGACACCACTGCAGTAGGGATGCAGGTGGGGGACAGGAGCCTCCCGAGAGGCCCCAGGCTGGGAGGGACCTGGGGTTACTTTCTGCTGGCATGGGAAGAGGACCGACCAAAAGGGAGCATGGACAAGCCCGAAGCTCAGTGCTGTCCCTCTGGGGTCAGAGGACAAACCAACCTCCTGGAAAAGGCAGAATCTGAGCCTTCTTCTAACAGCGCGCACTCACGGGCCCTAGGTGAGCAGCAGCTGTCTGTGAAAATGGCCTCCCAGGTTGCTGACTAGATATTACAACAAGAAGACCCGCTCACCCCTGCAGCAGGGCTGAATAATTCATAGCGGACTTATTTGAATGAAGCAGCAGAAGGCAAGATGCTGAACTGGGTCACGCCGGCCCAGCCTGCTTGAGCAATTCAGCTATTAGGTCATTTTAAAACAAAAGGGATGAGCTGTTGAAAGGATTAATTATTGGCTTCTCAAGTCTCCCGAAGCACAGTGGCGAAAAATCATTGCAAATCGATGTCTATTAAACTGCCTCTGAATATTCCAGCCCTTCAGGAAAAGAAACTTTTAAAAAGGAAGCGGGCCGGGGGTGTTGAAAATTCTAATGGGTGGGGATAAAGGGTTACTCGGTCCAGAAAATGCGCTCTGCTCCTTGTTAACAGAAGGCCCCAGTAGCTCCTGGAAGCAATGAACGCATGGTATCGAGACCTCAGAAGCAAATTAAGCCAAACCTGGAGCCCAGGAACATGACCCAGGAAGGAACGAAATGCATCACTTGAGAGTCAGATAAACTGGATGCAGGAACACCTCAGGCTGCCTCAAGCCCATTTCAGAGTGACTGAGGCTCCGTTTCCGGGCGGCCACAGGCGGAAGAGTCCCTGGAGCCCCCATGAGGAATCAGACAGAAGCCCACCCACCAGTGACAAGGCCAGGCCAAGCCAACCCCACGCTAGGCTTCAGACCCCACAGCGGCTCGGCCAGAGGCCCCTTGAATCACCCTATCTGGGGTCCGTATGAGGAGGGAGGGTAGGGCTGCAGTGCGGGGCCAGCTGGGATTCACACACACACACACACACACACACACACACACACACACACACACACACGAGGCAGTCAGCCTTCTCACTCTGACCAACAGGAGGGCCGTCGTCTGCCCTTTTTTACAGTAACATCTTTTTTTTTCTTTTTTGGTTTTTTTTTGGGGGGGGGGATGGCGGGGCAGGAGAGGTAATTCGATTTATTTAATTATTTTTAATGGAGGTACCGGGGATTGAACCCAGGACCTTGTGCACGCTAAGCAGGCACTCTACACTGAGCTGTACCCTCCCCTCCTTTACCGAAACATCTTGATTCTGGGGTGCCATGACCACAGAATGTCCCTTTGTCGAGATAGCTCAGAGAGAGCAAATTAGTGTCAAAGCAACTAGGAGTGGCCGCCTGGAACGAGCACCGTGTTAGGAAGGCTTCTGAGGCTGGATCCAGCTCTCAGGAATGCGGTATCATGATTTGTGATGTCTACCCTGAGCACTGATGGATTTTTTTTTTTTTTTTTTTTTTTTTTTTGCATCCGGGAATCCAACTCAGCCATTTAAGAAGAAGGAAACTTGAGTCCCAGAGAGGCAACGGTGCTTTGCCAAGGCCGAACAGAGTGGGTGTTGATGCCATGATTAGCTCTGCGGTTACACTTGGCCTGTCTCACCAGTCTCCTCGTGACACCTGAGTGTGCCAAGCAGCCTCCAGGTTGGCCCCCAGTGGCCCCTGCCTCCTGGAATTCACACCCTGGTGTGATCTCCTCCCCTCGGTGTCGGCTGGACCTAGTGCCTCACTTTTAAGAAAACAGATTTCAGCAAAAGCAATAGGATGTGATTTATGAGATCAGATTCCAAAAAGACTCCTGTCCTCTCCTGCTAACCTGCGCTCATGAAGTAGGCTGCCATACTGAAGAGGCCTGTGCAGTCAGGGGCCGGGGTGACCTCCGGCCAACAGCCAGGAGTTACTGAAACCTCCAACACCCCTGCACATTGGGTTGGAAGTGGGTCTTCAGATGCGTCTGCAAGAGACCCTAAGGCAGAGGCATCCAGCTGAGCGGTCCTGGATTCTCGACCCACAGAAACGGTGACATGATAAATACTTGTTATTGTAAACCACTAAATTTACAAGTAAATTGTTATACAGTGACAAATAACTAACACAGTGATCAATACGTCATTTTTGCGTGCATAAATTAGTGAGTTTGGGGCTCTGAGCTTGGCCTGGGCAATGTTTGACTATCTTGACAACCACCTCCTATTTGAAATCCTCTCCTCTGCTGCTTGTGGTGACGTGAGCTCCCATAGTTCTCTCTCCCCTTTCGTCTCTGAACTTGTTTAGCCCAAGGATCCTTTAGGTAGTTGAGAATGACATGAGACCTCAGGCCACCCCTCTGCACAACCGCAGAGACAGAAGTGGGGAAGCATCGGGCTGTGTGCGCACAGAGTCCAGGGACACCTGGGTCATCTGAATGGATTCCTGGTGAGAGAATCATAATAAGTTCACCAATAACACACTCCACTCATTTATTCCTCACAACAATAGGAGTTTCCCTATTATCATTCCTATTATACAGATGAGGAAACTGAGGCGCAGAGAGTAGGTAACTAGCTGCTAATAAACAGCAGAACTGGGATCCAAATCCAGCCTGGCTCATGACCACCGTGCACTTCAGCGTGGAATCTCTGAATTCCAGAGGCTGGAATGGGCTGGATGGGCTCTGCGTCCTCATCCAGCCTCTGCCGGCCCCGCGCGCTACGCACAGGCGAGGACATCCCCGGGGCGACGCTGTTCTCTCCGGGAGACTCCCTTCCTTGTGCATCCTGTGGCCTCCAGAGCCTTAGCATCATTTACGCCAAAGCCACCAATTAACTGCCCCTCCCTGATTTCAGGACAGGAAAAGTCCCAGTGTCATCTCCTCTGTCCCCATCAGGGTGCACCACCCCCCACCAAAGTTCACGGTTTTCTGATTGAAATTCACCCTTACAAATGCTGCTGTGCTGTTTTCCCCAATGAAATCAATTGAATCCAATTGATCTTGGCCCCGTTTTGCATTCTTCCTACAGCTCTGTGTGTGCGTGAGCACAGGCGTGCGCACTACATACACACACACACACACACACACACACACACACACACACCAGGCTCTCCTGTGCGCGGTCTGGGAATTACTCCCTAGTTATCTCAGATACACGTGACTTGTCTCTCCGATTGGATTAGGGGCCACGTTTTCCACTGCCTTTGCACCTGCACGGTGCCTAGTACAACCCGTGCTCGCAGAGGGCACGCAGTAGAGGCTGGTGGATGGATGCTAGACATCACGGAATTGCATTTCAACGCCCCCTCTCCTCGCCCCACCTGCCACCCAGCATCTGTGATGAGACAGGCCGTCCCTGGTGGCTTCCACGCCACCTCCCCTGAGGCAGCTCTTCAATCTGCGCGTGATAAGGATCCTGCCCTTGGAGTTAACAAGACCACTGTCCCAAACCAGATCAAACCCTGGTGCCTCCCTGCGTCACATCCAGAAAGTAGAAATATTAAGCCAGCTGTCTGTTGGAAGCCACTTTCCAAGCCAATTAGGGATAATTTTTGGAGAGCAGGTTCATGAGATGCAACGTTAAATGCTCTCCTCTGAAATGAAGGTTTACCATAGGATCAAATTCTTCAGAGCAAAAAATTTCCGTGGGAAATTGTAATGAACACTTGGCGGTGCAGTGAAAACTGCTCCACTGAGTTATAAATACTCCCAAGTGCCCGGCTACTCGGGGCGGTTAAAAAGTTATTTTAAAGCACTAAGATACCTAAGTGAGGAAGAGCACTCAAATGTGAGTCAGAAAGACCTGGGCGCTAGTCCCAGCTTCCGTGGCTAATTAGCTGAGCGACCTTGGGCAGGTAACAGAATGTCTTAGACTCAGTTTCCTCACCCTTGAGCGGAGGGAAGTGACTGGACGGCTGGACAGGAGAAAAAAGGCTGTTTAGTAACTCGCTCTCTCTCTCTGCCTCAGTATCCCACTGACTTTTGCCCACTTTGCAGAACTGTTATGAGGATTAAGATCCCAGATTTAAAGGGTTTTGCAAGTTATCTACAGCCTGTGAGGTACCAAGATACCTTCAGTACCAATTCATGAGTCAGCGCTCTAAGCAGTTTTACAAATTAACATGACATAAAAGGAATCAGATAGCTAGAAAATACAAATAAAAATTGAAGCTGCAGTTAACCCTTGGCTGAGATCATTTATAGATAGGAGATCAAGCATCTCCTAAAACTCCATGGGAAAACCCAAAGTGATTTTAAAATCGACTTTGAAGCACATGCATTTATCATTCTTTTACCAGGATGGATACCCTCATCACCTTTTGTGTGGGCTGATATTAAATCCTGAACAAACAACAAACAGCTCAGAGCCACAGCCCGAGCGTGAAAGGACCCCAGATGTGCCGTCCCTGCACGCCCAGTGCACCACTGGGAACCGGGAACGCCGTAGGAGAAATCCCTACGGATTCCCGTGGAATCTTCCTAAACTAATGGCAATGTGACTTCTGTGAATTCAGACACTTATCCGGATGATGAAGCCCTAACTTTCTGGTAGGGGGTAAATTCACAAAGCAATGACCTTAACTTAGTAAATTAATTCCAAAGCACAATTGTTTTCAATCTTCATTTAAAATCAGCCTTCGTTAATCTAGATTTAATGACATAGGAAATGGAAATTCCCTTAATAAAATAAGTTATGAATATTTATTATCCCATTTTACCTGAAAAATTGAATAATTCATCAATTAACTTTACTATTAATTATTTAACGCAAAATTAATAAACTGCAAAACTCTTACGCATCCTTGCAAACCCTCCGGCGCTGGGAAAGGAAATTAAGCACCAGAGAAATGGTGTAACTCTGGATAATTCCAGACACACTGCCGATGGGATACATGGGGTTAAGGGTGGCATTTTTCTTCAAGAGGCAGAACCAAACATCTCACTCATGAAGTGAAGGGAGAGATTTTTTTTCTCACCTTGGAATTTTGTACCACAGCCAAAAAAGAACTCAAAGTTTGGCAATGATGGCAAGAGAATATTTCATTCGTGCATCCTCCCTGTCATCCAGCCCCATCACCAGCATCCTCAACATTTTTCTCACACGTACATGGGCCATGATGGGAGGCGATCACGGCCAGCCGATCCCGCACCCTGGAGGTCACGTCCTTCCCAAAGGACCCCATGTGAAGGGGTGGACTGAGCACACAGACGTGAGAGCAGGAGCCAGCAGTGAGTGCAGGGGGGCAGAGGGGTGGGTGGCATGTGGCATCAGCCAAATGCTGAGCAGTTAACCTTCAGGGGAACCAAAGCCTTGAGCGCCGAGCCACAGAGCACCCAGTTCACCAGAGCGGAACTGTGAGTTCCTCAGACTCTGCAAACTCAGAAGTTCAGTCCTGCAGTAACAGCACGCAGACACCTTCAGACAAATGGTGCCTCAGTCTTTCCATCACTGAAGTGGGTATCTGCAGAGGCCAGCGAGAGCGCGCTCCTGTTCCTCTGTCCTTCCAGTTCATTCTCCACCTCCAGGGCCACCAGGACAAGGCTGTTCATCGCATCTGCTCATTTAACTGCCCACCTCAAAACCCTCCAGTGGGCGTCCCCTCATCCAGCACTATCCCTGAATCCTTGGCATGGTCTCCACGGCCTTCCCTAACCTCAGCCCTGCCTGCTTCTCTCCACTTGCACTGCCTCTGGCTGCCAGGACTTTGTCTGCTCCCACACTCTCCTGACGCCCTCCTGCCTCAGATCTGCACAGGCTCCCACAGCACAGCTGAGAACCACATGCTTTCCTCCCGCCTGGCTCATCCCACCCCCAACACACACTCACTCACACACACTCACTCACACACACACACGCACACACACTTGTCCTGCAGGTCTCTGTCCAAAGCTCAGCCCCTCAGGAAGGCAGCCTGATCGCCCCGCCTGCCCTGCCTGCTGAAGGCACAGCCCTCACCGCAGGGTCCCATGCAGCCCTCGGCAGTACCGCCATTCTTGTCAATTCTCTGTCTTGCTCACTGTGACATCCGCGAAGCCCAGCACAGCGCCTGGCAAGTCACGAGCAATCAACAAGTGTTCACTGAATAAACAGACCAACAGAAGCAGACTACCAACACAGGCAGGGACAATGTGGTTCGGGAGGAAAAGACACACACGTCACCCCTCCAGGAGAAGACGATGCGCCTTCCCCACACAGCGCCGCCAACCCCCAGATTCGGGGGCTGCATCTCCCAACGTCGGTGGAGCAAATTAATTACTGTGAGCCTGTGACTTGGGGGCAGGAGAGCCGTGGGTTTGTGTGTGTGTGAAAACGTATGGAAATGGCACATTTCACGGTGACACTGCGCTCCGGGGGAGAGGCAGACGTGGCTCATCCTCGTTTGCTCCTGAATCGTTGCACCTGTGTTGTGCTTTCCCTAATTTCTTCGCCTTCCTTTACAACTAGCCCCTTAAACTTGGCAGTGGTCTGATCTCCCTGACACCTCAGCCCAGGTGCCAGCTGCCCTTTTATGTACAAATCCAATGCCACCACAGACAGAAAGTTCTTGTGCCTAAAGAATTCTCCAAAAAAAAAAAAAAAAATTGGTCTCCAATTCCTACAGCCCTTGTTAGAGCAGTGGTGAGAATCACAAAGCAGCCAGCCCAGAAGCACCCCGGCGAGTCCCCTGCCCTCGGCACAGCCGGGACCCTCCCCCCGCCTGGTGTGCAGCTTCCGGGGCCCCAGACTCCGGCCCCACCCAGCCCCCCAGAGTCACCTCAAACGAAACAGCACAGTCAACCGTAAGTCCCCTACCGGACAGGGTTGGGGCTACAGGTATAGAAGGATTTGTCTCTTCCAGGAGAGCTCTTCCTCTACCCAAAATGTCCCAGCCTTCCTCCTTATTACATCATGGACTGAAAAGAAGGAAATTTTTCCCAGAAATTTTTTCTTAAAAAACAGGTATGACATGTAGTGTGGGGGGAATATAGTTGATAATTATTTGTCTTCGTATGAAGGCATATAGTAACTGGACTTACTGTGGTGATGAGTTTGAAATGGAGAGAAATCCTGAATCCTGCGTTGCTGTAGGTCAATTACACTCGGAAAACAAAGAAACAAACTTACAGAAAACGAGGTCAGATTTGTGGTCACCAGAAGCGGGGGCTTGGCCGGGGTGGGGGGTTGGATGAAGGCAGTCAAAGGTACCACCTTCCAGTCACCAGGTAAATAAGTACTAGGGACGCCGTGTACAAATGACAGAGTTAACACTGCTGCCTGTTATACGTGCAAATCGTTCAGAGGGGAAATCCTGAGTTAGCACAAGAAAAAAATTTTTTCCATTTCTTTAATTTTGTATCTCTTTGAGATGATGGATGTCCACTGAAGTGACCGTGATGATCACTTCATGATGTATGGACATCGAATCGTCCTGCCAGCACATGTTAAGCTCAACACGGTGCTGTGTGTCGACTGTACCTCAAAAAACTGGAAGAAAAAAAGGAAACAATGACTGAAGTGGCAGAGTACGTGTTGGGGGGGTGTTATGTATTTGTATCTGTTGTGTATTTCTGTATATGTGTAAAAGTGTACTTGAGTGTACCGTGTATTTCTGAATGTGTGTGAGCCCTGTGCACACACGTGTACGTCTGTACTTGTGTGCCATGTGTGTATGGTACGCGTGTCTGTGAGTGTGCCTGTATGTGCTTGTGTGGACGTGCACTTCTGTGGACGTGTGCCCATGTGTGTGTTGCGCACTTGTACCTGTGTGTGTGTGAACACACACCATACAAAGTAAATGCTCACCTGGCAAGTGAGAAATGCAGCAGAACTAGAGAACCAGGAGAGGTTTCATTCCTTTGTTTTTGGCTTATTTTGAATTTTTTAAGTCCCATAATAGAAGACTAGACAACCTAAGAATAGCAAACACTGCACTGCCTCTGAGCCAGACGGGGAACAGAATTTCCAGCTGATTTGAGAACTACTCATTTCACAGAAAAGTATGAAGTGCAGAAAGCGGTCTGTTCCGAGTTCCGAGAATGTGCCTTCAAGCCTCGCGACGCCACCAGGCACGCGGGCAGCCCTGCAGCGAGCACCGATTTATTAGAGCAGAATGGATCCAGAGGAAAGACCACAGATGCCAATCCGGACCAGCTACAGAAGTACCAGATGATCCTAATTTTCCAAATTCGGGAGAAGGGAGTGAAGACGCTAAGAATAAACCTGTCGGCAGGGGAACGGAAGTGAGATTACAGCCTGTGGACTCTGACAGGGGAGGTGCCCATCTACTGGGTGAGCACGATCGATGCCAGTGTGCTGTTTCATTCTCAGAAACGGTCTTTGCTGCCAGCAGGCGTCCCCCGGGCGAGCAGTCTCTGGTCGGCGTGCCTGTACCCCAGCCACACTGCAAGGTGCCCTGATGGGAAGCAGCCTGCCAGGAGACTTGAACGATCGTGGAACACACCTTTGTGGCCAGGCAGAGACAAAAGGCATCGAGGTACCCGTGTCAGGTGACGTGCCTGGCATACTGGATGGCCCTGGCAGCACCCCAGGACCCCCAAAATTCTGCCCAGGGAGAAGCCATGCCTCTTGCACCAATGCCAGGTAAAGCTCTGAGCCGGGGGTGCTGCACTGAAGAGGGCGGGGGCCCGGGGGCGTGGTGTCACCAGAGCTGCTCGCTTTTCGGGCCCCATCCCTACGTCCAAGAAGCGTCAGCATCCTGGCGACAGGGTTTCCTGGGCCCGGAGCTGCTGTGCGTTTAGAAACCTCAAAACTGCGTTGTGAAGCGTTTCTTTCTGCAGACTGAAAACAAGAGAAAGAGAAAAAGGCAAGAGAGTGAAACGGCAAGTAAGACTGAGAGTGAGCCTACGAAGAGGAGAGAGGAAGAGAAAACAGGGGAGGAGGTCCCAGCCGGCCTGGCTCCAGTGGTGGCCAGCGAGAGGACAGGGCCGCTTGGCGTGAAGCGCTGAGCCCCGGGCCTCCGGTCCAGTGACAGTAGAGGGATGACAACGGGTATAAACCCACAAGGACAGAGCAAGGGGAACAGATATGAGAGAGGGCCGAGGATGTCAGCACATTCTAGAGAGATGGAAGGCAGGCACCGTGCTGAGATGACAGAGTAGAAGCAGCTAAAACCCACGTGTCCTCGACGGGGCATCAGGGAAAACAAGCCAATTCGCCTGCAGATCCCCGGGAAGATCTGTGAATTGGAAGCCTCAGGTACCAGCAAAGCAGAGGCTTGGGAAGGGTGGGAGGCAGGGGAAGGCTGCAGGTCTGTGTAGGGAACAGTCAGACACTCCAAGGGCCCCACATACCTCCAGGCACTGGGCAACCACCCAGCCTCTGCCCCTACTGGATACACGTTTATTCTCTGGAGAAAGGGACCCCAAAAGACTCTGAACTTGGAGTCAGCAGAGAAGAGGCAGGAAACACGGATGCAAACCAGGAGGACCCACTAATTACTGGTGAAATTCCAGCCCCTCCCTGCCTGGCTCCCGACCGCCAGCAGCCAAGCCAGCCCCAACCACCAGGCAGCACTAGACACTCTTCTCTGAAAATCCGAACGGCATATCCAGACGTCAGCATCCAGAGATGCTGAATCTCAGACTCCCCCAACCAGACGCTGGCTACCTCCCCCAGGTAAGAGAAGCAGAGGAGATGGCAGAGTGAGAGAATAAAGCCTCATTTAGCACACAGGGATGGACGTCAAATGATAACATCTGAAATTGACAAATCAGGAAATAACAGAATAAACATACTGAGAAGTCTGGAGGTAAATATCAGACCTAAAAGAATTGACAGTGGGCACCCCCGAGAAATAGAATTGAGCTGTAGGGCAGAGGGCTGCTATTTCTTCTTACAAACCTTTTAGGACCATTTGACTGATTCAATCATGTGCACATATATTTTGGATAAAAATGAAAATAGTCAACAAAAGTGGAGCTTGGAGCCAGAAACCGGCAGCTGCCTAACCCAGTGAGATACGAGACACAAACATCCACTGCCCTCCCCTGGCTGCTTCCCAGGAGGGAGGCCCTGGACCGGCACTCCTGGCTCAGAGAAGTGCGGGGGATGTGATGAAAGCTGGCACGGCCAGCGGAGCCACTTCAGCAAGCGGCTGAGCACAGCAGAGGACACACAAAACCCGCAAGTGTGACAGTCTCCCCGTGCCCACTCACAAAGAGGCAGCCACTTACAGTCTGTGCAGCCCGAGACCTAAAGACAGCCCGGGTCTGCTCCCAGGGGCACGAGGGACAGCCAGTGCCTTCCTGCGCACAGAGGGGAACTGGTGAAGTGGCCTCCACCGTCTCCTCCGGCTGTGACACTCTGCATTCTCTGATTCTGGAAAATGAACTGGAATCTGGGACAGACCCACTTTGATACGGAGGCTGGGGATTTCCCCACCACCACAGAGACACCAGACGCTTTATCAGGATCTGGGTCACAGCTAACTCCCCACCTCACCCAGAAACATATCCCATCCACAGGACCCCCGAGGCAGATGTCCTCCGGGGTGGGGGGAGCCCAGGGCAGCTGGGGATCCTCGTGGGCCCTGAGCCAGCAGCCACCCCCCACCCCTGCTACCTTTGCTCTTTGGTTAATGATAATAGTATGGACTTCGTCAAGAATTTGCTCAACGCATTCAGAAATGCTGAAATGGATGTAACATGACACATCGTTTTGTTAATTTAATAGCAGGTCCCCAATTCAGCATAATGCAGAGGTCACCACGTTGAAATCATTGGTGACCTGGTTTATTTCTTCTTTTGCAGCGCCAAAGAACAGAGCCCCTGAGATGATCTTGGTAGAAAGCTGCCCTCCCAAACTCTGTCCCCCAATAGCACCCCCTGCACATATGCGTACGCGCGCGCACACACACACACACACATACACAGCATCCCCTCTGCCCTTGCTCTGCCCAGCTGCACATAGCTAGAGACAGCTCTGGGAATCTTTTTTTTTAATTGTTGTAAAATATATGTGACATATAAACTTTTCCAAGTGTGCTGTCCGCTGGTAATTCACATCGCTGCACAGCCATCACCAGCCCCGTCCATCTCTAGCACATCTTCATCTTCCCAAATCGAAATTCTGTCCCATCAAACATTCACTCCTCTCCCTTTCCCTCCAGCCCCTGGCAACCTCCACTTCACTCTCTGCCTCCGAGATTCTGACTGTTCTCAGTGCCTCATATAAATGGAATTGCACGGCATCTGTCCTCTTGTGACTGGCTTGTTTCACCCAGCACAGTGTCCTCAGAGTTCACCTATGTTGTGGCATGTGTTAGAACTTCATACCTTTTTAGTTCTGGGAACTTTTTAATCCTCCAAATGGGATCCCCACATGATTTGTGTCATTCTCTTCTGGCCACTCCAGCAGGCTCCCCAGGAATAGAGGCTTCCTTAGCAAAGTCCTGTAACTGTCCCAAGGAGCAGATGCCCTGGAGGTGGTCAGCAGGTCACTCCTGTGTGCCACTTACAGAGGACCTGCCCAGGGACCAGGCTGGTGCCCGACGAGGTTGGCTTCCTTGGGGGACCACTGTGCCCACACCCTGGCACCACCACCCGGCCCCTCTCCGCTGGTCTGTGCAGGTGTGAAACTGCCGCTCAGCCACAAGCCCGCACACCACCGTGCACCCCCATCAGCACTCCCCTTCCTCTGTGCACGAGACCGCCACGCCTGTGACCACTAAATCATCAGACGACTGACGGCAAAGAGCGTGGGCTGCGGAACCTGACAGTGAAGATGGCTCCCTGTCAGTCGGTCTGTCTGGGGGGCTCCCAGGAAGAGGTGAGATCCAACAGACGGGCAGATTGGGCTGGACAGGGGCATTCAAGGGGAAGTCAGTGGCTGAGTGAAAGAGGAAGTTGGGGACATGGGAGGTGTGTTTGGAGAGCAGTAAGCCGCCCCCTAAGAGTAGAAGCTACTTTGCAGTGGGGAGTCAAGGAAAAAGATCGAAAGGAGTGGGGGTGCTGAGTCAGAACAAGGGCCTGAACACAACACTAGACTTCATCTCGTAGGAAGTCTCAGAGCGTTTCAAAGAGAACAATGAGGTAACCAACGGAGCGTTTTAGGGAAACCAGCAGGAGGAAAGGAGCCCAGGCTGGAGAGTGGGGGGAAGCTGTCAGAACTGTTTCAGTAACTCAAGCACGAGGCAGGCGGTGAGGGCCAAAGCTGGGGGGGGGGGGGCAGGAAAGTAAGGATGTGAGTGACCGCTGGAAACACTGGCAGAACCAGTAACTAATTCCCTTCAGGGGACAAAAGTGAAAGAGGGGTCGTGAAGGATGCCAGGTGTGAGCTTCGGAGTCTTTAAAATGACGTGGCTCTTCTGAGAACCAGGGAAGTTAGAGGACAGGAACAGAGCAGAAGTGGGGGCAGGGGGACGAGGAAGCGTGATGCATTTGAGATAAGATGACATCCAGGTGCCCAGGAGAGAGGTTCCGAATTGGGGAAGGTCCCTAGAGAGTTAACAGTCAAACCCTGGAGTCCTTGGAGTCCTGGGAGGGAGCGCTTTGGAGGAAAGAGCAGAAGACCCAAGACCTGGTCTGGTCACCAGGGTGGGAAAGACCCAGCATGGAAGACACAATGGACCTGTGGGGTCCCGAGAGCCCGGAGAGCGAGGGTGGGGCTCTTGCTGAGTCTCCTTGAAACTCAGGCCTTGCTTTTCCTCTCCTTTCCTTCCAGACCCCTCCCTCTACTTGACTCTTACTGCTTACTGACCAAGAAGCATTTGATGATCATTACAGGAAAATTCTATCACTAGACCTGTAGTGTTTCAGCTTGAAGGTGCTACCTACATAAATTCAATTACTTAATTAGATAATTGACAGCATTTCCTGCCTCTTTGTAACTGACACACACAGGGCTCCTGGGAAGGAAGTGCTCCCAACTCCCTGCTGAGCATTGCCCTGCTCCCAGCTTCCAAGGAAGGCTGCACGTTTCCCAGGGGAGGAGAGAGAAATTACTGGAATTGCTACATTTTGCAGCCCACCTGCCTATGCTCTGCTGGACTCAGCTCTGCCCTGTGGGGGAGTGTGCAGCTCTCCAGACTGCCTGCAACTCGGGGGCTAAATCCAACTCAGGAGGCCAGCAAGGAACCCAGCCGGTTGACCTATTCAGGCCAAGCTCACCAGCAAAGGGAGGCTGGGTCTCCCAGGTGGCTCAGAATTCAGGGAGATGGGAGGTGGGAAAGCAGAGTGGAACGATCTATGGGGCCACTTTCAAATCTCACACCTGCTATGTGCAGGAGAGTTAGAGTATCAAAGCTAAGAATGTGTGCTTTGCAGTAAGACCTTCCTGTTCTGGGTTCAAATTCCAGTTCAAACACTGGCTGTACAATCTTAGACAGAGAACACACCCTCTCTGCATGTCAGTGCTGGCAGTGCTGTTGAAAGGACTGAAAAGCAGCGCCAGGCCCACAGAAGTGTCCCAGAGCCCAGCACTAGGCCAAGCCGTACAAGACAAAAATAAAGTAGAACAAACCCAGAGCTCTTTCTTCACAACCTTCAGGCTCACGTTTTCTACTGCTGACTCGTTTCACAAATACACACTGAGCACCTACTATGCATCCAGCAGGCACTGGGGACGCCCCAGGAACAAGCAGACCGAAACTCCCTCTCCTCGTGGTGCTTCCACTTCATGGGGGAGGAGGTCGGATAATGAAGAAGTGAATCGAACAGAATAAATAGGTGAGACACACCGTGTGTCCGAAGGAGCTAAGCGCTCTAGAGAAACAGGAAACAAGAAAAGAGGAAAGGGAGTCTGGCTGGCTGGGAGGCGTGCGATCTTCAGTTGTGTGTCCAGGGAAGGCCCCACAGAGAAAGTGACACCCAAATCCAGGCCAGAAGGAGGAGCTGGAAGAACATTCTAGACAGAGGGAGGAAGCTCTTAATTCCAAGTTTCTAAATTTACCCTGGAGGGGTCGGGAGCGGGGAGTTCCCCGGGGTCTCCAAATGTTGCGGTTCTAGTGCTGAGCACAAAGCAAGTGCCAAATAAAGACGTTCTGAAGGGTGATTTTTCAAGCTGCCATTTCCAGAAGGTCCCAGTTGCTGATAACACAACATGCGCTGTTTAAACATTCAGCCCTCAGCCCTGTCGTGGTGCCGCGCCGCCCCCGGGGCCCCCAACCCTGGGAGCCTCTGGGTAGCACACCTCATTATTAGACAGGTGAGCGGGGCTCCCGGGACCGTCTCTGTAATTAGGGCAGGATCTGAGCAAGGGCTCTATTTATAACCCCCAGCCATCAGCAAGCTGCGGAGACCAGGGGTAGGTCCCTCTGCAGCTCCTATACCAACATCTATATGTGAACTGATTACAACAATTAATTTAATAGGGATTCCTCCACACAAACAATGTATCATTTTATTAGGAAACTCTATAAATGTCAGTGGTGCAATTCATTTTTATTAATTTTCTAAAATGAAATTAACAGTGGCGGCGGCAGCGGCAAACAGAAGTTGTATTGCCTTCTTGTTCAGCGGAGTATTGGTGTCATTAATTCCTTAATACCAGGAGGCCGGTTTGTATGAACTCAGCAGTTAACCGCACCAATTAATTTCAATACAAGAGATGGAAGGGGGAGGGGGAGAGATCCGAATTCAACTCAACAACTAATTTAGGAAGGTCCTTGAACAACCACAGCAACTTTTCCTCCTCCTGGGACGAGAAGCTTTCAAGTGTAAACACGGGTTGGATATTATAATACTAACAGGAAACGTTCTGTCTTCACCCTCTGTCTTTAGGAAAGAAATTCGTCCTTTCGAAGCCTTGGAGATATTGTGGCAGGTGCCTCCAGCAGGCGAAGCTTCCTGCAGGCCCAGGGACTGCCCGTTGCAGACAAGAGGGACGATGACATCCCCGTGCGTGGACACAGACTCTCAGAGCATGCAAAGCGAGATCACAAACATTATCTCATTCAACCCCCAGAATGACCCTGTGAGGACAGGACGGGCATTGGTTCCGATTCGTGCATGAAGAAGACAAAGGGGAGCTTTTAAAGGGGCAAAAATGACTTGCTTAAGTCTCAGAGCTATGGGCCAAGGCTCAGACCTGAATTTGTCAATATGGAAACCCACGTGACTTCTCTTCTGCCAGGTGCACCCCTAGTGCCTTGGGACGGAAGCCTCTTGGCTCTATTTATACTCCAAGAAGGCGTGACCGTGAGTGACATTCACTTCTCGATGGAAACCTGAATTCAGACTGAACCACAAGGCAGAGTCCCCACCCTGAAATGTCCTTCCGTGGGTCGTGCAGTCAGAGGGCAGCTGGAGCAGGACATGTGCCTGCATATCTGAAATCAGATGTCTGGCCTGGGACGCGTTCCAGAGAATCTCACTCTCCGGCTAAAGAGAAGCTCTTTCTTTCCACTTATATTCAAGGAGTGTTTGGCTGAGGAGTGAAGGGCGTGTAGAGAGGCTGGAAGCTGCTTGAGATGAGAACCGCTTGTTGGGAGTCAGGAAATGGTGCCGAGGCAGAAATCAGACAGAGTCCCTCCGCCCAGAGAAACTAGGGCAGCCAGCGGTACCCAAAGTGAGGTCCCAGACCAGCCGCATCCCATCCCCTAGGAACTGGTGGGAAGTAACGGGGGCTCGGGTCCCGCAGCAGACACACTGAATCAGAAACGGGGGTGGGGCGCAGCAGACTACTTCAACAAGGCTTCCCGCTGACTCTGATGCCTGCTCAAGTCTGGGGATCCTGCCCTGGAAGATGCCCCCAGAAGAAAGGAGACAGGGGTGTGCCAGGCTTTCCATCATGCGGGGCAAAGCTGTGCTCGCCAAATAGTACACTGCACCCCATTCATTCTCGCCTCCCCCACTCCGACCCCACTCTAGTGAAGAATGTTCTTCTTGGTCTCATTCTCACCGGGCCTGGCCGGGGGAATTGCTTTGGCTAAAGGATTTGTGACCGGGTGTGACATAGGATGCCACATCCAGCATCCTATCAAGGGGGCTTCACTGTGCCTGCATGGAGTGCCTTGGGCTTTAAACCTCTAGGATCTGCCATGAGATGTCCCAGATGGGGAAGGGGAGTGGGCGGGGGGGGGGAGGGTTCTCAGCCTAGGTCCTACAACAGAAATTCACATTGAGTGGTCCTGAACCCAACTCAACACCGCAGCCAATCCATAGACCCATGAGCAGGAACTTATTGTTTGTTATAAGTCACTTAGTTTGGAGATTGTTTCTTACAAAGCATTGTCACATCAAAAGCTGACTGATACAAACCATTTGATTTTACAGCAAAGGAAATCATGGCCCCAGAAGGCTGAGGAGTTGAAGACATCCTACAGAGGGATTCAGGATGAAAGGTAAAAGGATCAGAGTCAAACTCTACTCCCACCTGGGGGTGCAAATCTCAGGAACTAATCTTTCTTTCCTCAGTATCCTCTGACTTCCTTCAGTATAGAAATTTTTGTTCTCATCTAATGAATGCTAACCAGTAAAAACCTAAGCCTTGTAAAGAAATATTTTAAAGAAACTTCTAGACCGAGTAAACATCTTTCCTCCATGGCTCAGGAAGGATGAACAGGTCACACTGATGGCCAAGGAGGCAGAGGACATACTCCCCACCCCTTTCCCTGCTCTCAGTGAACAAACTTGGAAAATTTGATGCTTCTGGCCAAAGTGCACAGACGGAGCTTTCTGCCTCTCAAATTCAAACCCGCAGCCCAGTGATCCCGGAAGCTGCACTCCGGCTAACCCTGCTCAGACTATTAAACACCTGGCCCCTTCATCACTGCTAACAGAAAAACTGTGGCAGTTGGAAGGGAGAGGCCATGTACTTCCAAAGCTCTAGGATATAACAAACCAAAAACGAACGAATGAGAGCTGAGGAGGAAAGAAGAGGTGCCTTTAAAATAAATGTTCAACCCCAACTTCACCATTCTTCATGAAATAGCATCGCTTGCTCTGGCAGACCGCAAGTCAGCTGACTCCTCACCAGGTTGCCCCGCTCCCAGTGGGGAGAGGAGTTCAGAGGCCATGGCGGTCGGCTGGCTCACAGACATTTACTGAATAACAAACTGCAGACTCAGCCAGTGCTTCTGATCTGGGAGCTCATACCACCGTCGAGAACGACTTTACTTTCAGTTTGGACAACAGGCAGCGATGCAAGTGGACAGTTTAGGTAGTTTCCCTATTTAGAAAGTAAGTTTCTGGAGAACACTGGTGACAGGTGGGCACTTTCCCAAAATAAACTCCCCCTGACCGTCCTGCCTGCTTGCCCAAGCCTTCCCAAGCCCCCCACTGAAGGACCCAGCGTTGAGCTAGCGGGTGGAAATGTCCAGGGTCCATGATGGCAGCTGAACTTTTAATCCATCCGACTGCATTCAGTACCACGGGCGTAGGTCAGTGAGTGAGACCTCAGTGTCACAAGCTATCAGGCACAACATGGCATTTTGAACTTGGTGGTGAATTGACTGGCCAAATCAGATCATCAATGAAAATCAATCCATTTACATATTTGAAAAACTATGAGAGCTGGGACATTACCTGGTCTTAGGGGATGTGGTTAGCCATTCTTCGTGTTTCTCAAATGTTATTAAATAAGCTGCAATTTCCTGAAACAGAAGAATAGAAAGATAATAGCAACAATTAGCTCACGTTGGCTCCTGAGAGGTCAGAAAGTCTTTTCGTTGTTTCCCAGCTGCTGCCCTCTTTCGAGAGGCTGGAACCCCATCCCTGGTGGAGAAACGCTTGACTTGGACTGTATTTCTATTCTTTTTTTTTTTTTTAAGACCTTGCCATTCAACCTGCCATACGATAATCATCAAAGTGTTGGGTTTCAAAAGATGAGTCAGTGGCAAGGACAAAGGGATTTCTCTGCGGGAAGAAAACATCAGACACCATTTCTGATTCTAAATGTCATTAATTCGGAGGAGGGGAAAACACACGCCAACACCAGTGCCCACTCGTGCAAGGTCACAATCGGAAAGTTTAGCCGGTCTTCTTCTGAAGCTGGACTCATCTTTCATCCTCGTCCCAAGAAACGCTGCATTCTCTCAGCTTGAGCCCCAATCCCCGAGCCAAATCGCACAAAGATTAAAAAGAAAAGAAAAAGGCCTATTACAGGGAGAGAGAGAGTGAACCTTTCCCACTACCGATCACTGCCAAGCAGAGCTTCAGAAAGAACAGCGGTGTCAGCAGAGTTTAAGGCAAAGATGGAGGAAATGTGGGCACCTGAAGGTAAATTAAATATTTATCAACACAACAACATCACTGCAGATGGAATTACTGATTTATTAATAATTTCCATAAAAAGCCAGCGGGTGACACCAATGTAAGTCATTGCTCCAGCTCTGAGGCAGGATACGGCCCATTACTTCCAGCTCCAACTGGATCTGCTAACATGAAATTGGCAGGGGTTTTAAGTTCAGTTAAGACGGGACTAGCACACGGTTCCCTGGATCTTGGTGACAATACAGCACCGATCTGCAGCCCTTGACGACCAGAGAAACGTGGAGAAGGGATCTCCCTGCTCAACCTCCTCAGCAGCTGGGGTCGCTGGAGGCTTCCGGTGATGAAGCGGCCCAGCCCCCTCGAGGCCTCGCAGCCTCCCTCTGCAGTTAGCCTCCTCTGGCCTTGGACAGAGCGGAGTGGACACCTGTGACCAGAGGTGCTAAACTGGGCCTTGAAGAAAAAGAAGGGACTGTCACCCAAACCTGGTAAGCAGAGCAGGTCAGGGTAGAAAACACCACCCAGGCCACATGGTATGAAGGCCACGGGTCCAGGTGGGGGTCGGGGGCCTCACATAACCACGGAAACCGGCCACCACCACGGGGCAGCCGGTGACTAGTAACCAGAGCCCAAGCCACCTCAGTGTGGAAGCCTGGACCTTCCACCAAGAACCTGGGAAGCAGAAACCTATGGCAAAAATAGAGCTGCCTCATTGTACGGATTTCTGTTGTTGGTGGCAGCTGAAGACGCTGATCAACTGGAACATCCCCGAGAGAGAACACATTCCATTTCCCTCTCCTTCCGAGATGTTTCCCCTAAGGTCTCACTGGAGACAGATGCCACCTCCTCTGGCTGGCCCTCCTAACTATTCACGGCAGAGTTGGTCGCCCATCCTCGGTGCTCCCATGGCACCTGGCACCTTCCTCCAAGTGTGTAGGATTGATCACTCTGCATCCTAATTGCTTGTCTACTTGGATAGCATCCCCACTGGTCCATGTACTCCTCAAGGGCAAGGAATATCTCATCACTGATGTATCCCCAGGACCTAACAGTGTCCTGATAAATGTTTGTGAGACAAATGAATGGGTGGGAGGGAGGGCCTTACAGAGAGAAAAGCACATATAAGTATGGGGGTCTGAGTGTGCGTCCTGAGAGGGTTGTGTGTTTGTATGTGTTTATTACTGAAGATAGTTCGAGCTAGTGCTTAAAATCGGCCAAACCCAGCAGCTCCTGGATAAACCTTTACCAGCGACTTAATCAACCCTGAGTCATTGTGGGGAGGTGACAGAGTGGCACAGCTGGGAGCACCTGCTTCGGAAGCAAACGGACCTGGCTTGGGGCGCTGGCTGTGCCACTCACGAGCTGCCTGGCCCTGAGCACATCGCCGGGCTGCCGAGACCTCGGTTCGCGGGCAGGTACAGGGAGCAAAACTTCTTAACACCCTGACTGGCGCGCAGCCACGACCGCGGTCACAGCCACCGTGACTACCGCTGCGAGGTCTCTGTGGTGCGAGCCGCCGGCAGCGAGGCCCCTGACGACACAGCAGGTACCAAACGGCCCAGCTCAGAACCTGCTGGCACTGCTGGGACCTGCCTTCATCTACTCCCGCCCTCCGCCCACTCTGCCCACGACAAACCATAACATCACAGCGACCCCTCAGGGTTAGAGGCAGTCAGCCCCTCCCTTTATCCATCGGTGCCCATTTGGTTGCACAAAGCACTGGGTGCAGACAGTGGCTGGAGGCAGTAAGTACATTAACTTTGCCACTAATTAGGTGCCTCAGCCCGTCTACCTGAACTTCAGGAGACCTGTCATCCAGAGGAACAGTCGATGCCAGTGGGAACCCCTCGCCTATGCCCTTGCCCAGGGTCATGCTGAGAGCCAAGTGACCCTGATGGCCCAGAAGGACTGGAGGCAGAGCATACCAGCCACCTCTGTGTGTACCACAGTGTTCCAAAGAGCCAGACTCCCAAAGAAGACCTTCATGAACATCCCCCGGGCAACACTTGCCCCAACCTCAGGGGGCCCCCTCTACAGCTACTGTCCTTCAAAGAGAAAAACTCCCTGGACCATGTATTGCATTCAGTATTTACTCTACAAATATGTATTGAGCACCTACTATGACCAGAGAATAAGACCACTAGGAAGCCTGCCCTTCACAAGGCAGAGTAGGGGACAGAGACAAGGTACCATAATAGTGCAACGTTGAAGCTATCCTATCACAGGGTCACCTGTCCCATCAGCTCTACAGCCAGACCCAGCAGGTCATCTCAGGCCTACTGAGCTCCATGCAAGCAACCAGAGGCCCCAGGAAACCATACTCATTTGGAAACTGAGCACCGGCTGCTCCCTTCTCCGCTCTCAAGGTAACGAGGACTCCTCCACCACACAGCCCCCTTGCTGGAGCGCCCACCCCACCTAAGAGCAGGCTTTCTGAGCAAAGGACATGGAATGCTCCCTTCTTTGTCACGTTCGAGTGGGCCAGGCCCCCGGAGCTGGACTGGACCACCCGGAAATGCCGCCATGCGGCCTGGCTCCCAGCCGGACTCGGAGTGTCTGGGGCACCTGTCTACTCCCAGACCCGTGCTCGCAGGCTGCCAGTCCATTTCCCTTAGGCAGGTCTTGGTGTGTCTCATCATCAGACCCTGCCAGGCCCTGCCTCCCCAAAGCTTCAGAACTTGCTGAGGAGATGGCTAGACACATACCAAAGAACTATATAGCATGGTAGCTGCTAAGCAGTGTGGTGCAAAGTGAGAACCATCAAAATTCAGAGGGAGGAGAGTCATCTGGGCTATGGGGGAAGAGGGACTTCACCACCTGTGTCATCGTTACCAGTCATAACGTTGGTGGAGTGAGGTCCAAGGCCAGCCGCTGCTCTGGGACTTCATGAGGGATAGTCTCACTTCATCTCCATCACAAACTAGGAGGTAGGAACCATGCCCACGGTACAGGTCGGGGAACTGAGGCACAGAGCATTTAAGTGGCTTGCCCAAGGTCACATGGCTAATCTCTGTAGAACCAGAAGCCAAACCCACGCAGAGTCCACACTCTCCACTATGGATCTGAATTTCTTAAAGAACTGCTACAATGTGCTCAGATGCAGAAAAGGAGAACCTGAGTGTGGACAACCATGCTTTCCCAACCCACTACCAGCCTCCTGCTCCCCGACCCTGATCCAGGGTCCCAGCATTGCCCTGCTTCCCTGCAGGGGACAAGGAGGAAGCCAGAGTGAGCATCTGTCAGCGGGAGTCCCTCCTTCCAGCAGGATCAAGCTCATCTCCACCCAAAAACCCTTGTATGAGTCATGGGGTCACCTACTTCAGTGATAGGAAAAATTTATTATATCCAGGAACCATTTGCTTTATTTTTTTAATTATTTTATTTGGACTTCTTTTTCTAATTTCTGTCCTTCCAGTTTCATTGAGATATAGTTGATGTATAGTACTACATACTTTTGGGGTGGGAGGTAATTAGGTTTTATTTATTTCTTTATTTATCTAATGCAGGTACTGGGGATTGAACCCAGGACCTTGTGCATGCTAGGCACACACTCTACCACTGAGCTATACCCCCCTACTCCCCAGGAACCATTTGCTTTAAGTGTCTTACAATGTAGACAAAACAGCAGAGAGAGAGCAATCTATAAAGAAAAAGAATATGAAAAGGAATATATATGTATAAATGAATCACTGTGCTCTACATGAGAAATTAACATAACATTGTAAGTCAAATATTCTTCAATTTTAAAAAAAGAAGAGGAGGAGAAAGAGAGAGAGCCGCTCAAGCTGAAGAGGGAAAGAGGTTTTGAAAAAAACATCTTCAGTCCAACTGTCTGTACTCCCCACCTCTTCCCCCGAAGCTCCACCAACCTAGGGCTCTGAGGAAGGCAGATGGAAACACAGATCGGGGCCACCTCAGTTTCACAGAGCAGGAAACTGAGGGACAGAGAAAGTGAGGGACTTGTCCAAGGTCACGGGCTTGCGGCTGAGCCAAGCTGGTACCTGGGACTCCGGACCCCCAGTGCGTGATGATCTTTCCCGCTGGCTTGTTGCCTCTCAAACTCAAGTCTGGCCCAGGAAGTTCACAGAGAGCTCAAACAAAAAGGGAAGTGAAAACTGGGACTCAACAAAAACCGTGACACGAATGTTCACAGCAGCGCTGTTCACCATCGCCACAAGGTAGAAGAACCCCAAGTGTTCGTCCACAGACGGAGAGATGGACAAACGGAGTGTGGCTTTCCACACAATAGACGGTTACTCAGCCACAGGAAAGGAATGAAGGTCTGACACAGGTTACAACACAGGTGAACCTTGCAAACATGCTGAGTGAGAGAAGCCAGGCACACGAGGCCGTTATAAGATCGGTATAAGATCTTATAACGTTATAAGATAAGGCCGTTATAAGATCTTATAACCTCGTGTTATAAGATCCCGTTCATGTGACATGTCCAGAACACATAAATCTGTAGAGATAGAAGGTAGACTGCTGGTTGCCCAGGGCTGGTGAAGGGGACCCCGGGGAGTGACTGCTAATGCATATGGAGTTTCCTTTCGAGGGGATGAAAACGTCTGGGAACTGGATCATGGTGACAGTTATACAACATCGAGGATGTATGAAGTGCCACTAATGGTAAGTTTTATGTTATGTGTATTTCACCATGATAAAGAACAAGAAGAGAGTGTAGACCTCCAGCTAGGTGCAGCACTGGGGTGAAGGAAACGCCAGCCTTCCCCTCCTACAAGGTTGGACCCTAAACCCAAAGGGCCACCCTGCGTGCCTGCAAGCCTCCTCCAGCTCCCTGGCACCCTTAGCATCTCTCTTTCTGGATCCTAAACACTACATCGATGCTGAGAGGAACGACTCGACTGTCAAGATGAAGGAATTCACTGCAGGATCCAAAGCAAAGACTGTCCAGCTTGCAGATTTTAGATGTTCAGTTTGCCCTTTGGATGTTCAAACAGAAAAACTGCCGCCAAGGTAGGATGTCTCTGTGTGGCAAGGGCTCGAGGCACAGAAGGTGAGAGAATCCCCCAGGCCCTTTGGATCTGCCTGGCATCGGGTTTGGGATCTGCAGGCCAGGGAGATGGGTGGGCCCCTCCCCGTGGGCCCTCCCCTCCCCAAGGCACTGACCCAGCCCCGCCTAGAAGGACAGAGCGGGCAGGGCTGTTGAGGGTCATTGCCCCCCCCTACGCTGTGTCCTCGTGCGTCTCTGCCGTCAAAGTCATGCCGACCATTCACCAGCCAATTACCAGGTGGGGCTGGCCCTGTCTGCTCCCAGGCGGATGGGGTCTGACAGAGGACCACAAAGCCCATCTCGGTGGTGAGCCAGTTTGGGTCAGTGAGGCTCAGGGTCATCCTGGGAAGGCTGCCCCCGGGAGTGGCGGGTGGGAATGCTCGTACCAACCTGGCTCTTCCTGCCTGTTCCCACTTCGGCCCCGATGCCCTGATACTCCCCATGTAACCTGCCTGGCCTTGTTCACAGTCCACCTCCTCCAAGGAGCCCTCCCTGCTGTCTCACTCCACCATGAACTGCAGCTTCCAGAACCTTCTCAGCAGTGGTTGCACCACTCCTGGACTAACAGCACGCAGTGCTTTCTGTTGCTAGCGCTTCTGTGCATGGTGGTTCTCCATTCCCAGTTTTGCAGTGTCTGGGGAGGGTCTGAGTCTCAGTTCCTACAGCCCTGTACAGCCCTGAGCGGTTCTGTATCCGGAGATGACTGTTGGCACAGTAGTGGCTGCGTGAACAAATACAAAGTTCTCTTCTAAAGGATGCAAACAGAAAGAGTCCACATCTGAGCCAACTCTTGCTACAAGCTGGGAGGTTGTTGAGGGGGGACACATATGGGTATAGTCGCCATTAAACCTCAATGCCCCATGTGAAGAGGCTCTTCAGAAATGTTCTGCTAAATGCTCCACATTCTGAAAGGCAGCCCCTGGCCAGCCCATCAGCACCAAGGCAGCGCTGTCCAGTAGAAACATACCATGAGCCACAAATACAAGCCACAGGGGTGATGGGCAAATTTCCAGGAGCTGTATTTTTTTAAAAAGTAGAAAGAAACAGGAGAAATCAATTTTAATAATAAATTTTCCAATATATTTTCTATTTTAACCCAATATGTCCAAAAGATTACAATGTCACTAATTTGTTAAAAAGTAGTCATGAGCATAGTAAACAGTCTCATGGTTACGGGGGGAAAGGGGGTGGGAAGGGATAAGTTTGGGAGTTTAAGATTTGCAAACATTAGCCACTATATATAAAAACAGATTTTAAAAAATTTTCTTCTGTATAGCACAGGGAACTATATTCAGTATCTTGTAATACACTTTAATGAGAAAGAATATGAAAACAAATATATGTATGTACATGCATGACTGGGACATTGTGCTGTACCCCAGAAACTGACACATTGTAATTGACTGCACTTCAATTTAAAAAAATAATAAGATAAAATAAATTTTAAAGCAGTCATGAGCTATTTCACATTCTTTTTCATACTCAGTTTTCAAACCCTAATGAGTATCTTCCGTGCCTGGACCACCCCTATTTTGAGCAGCCGTATTTCAGGAGCGGGACAGCCACCTGCAGCTGCCACAGCGGACAGCGCAGCTCCGGATACAGGCACCGCAGGAGCCTGCAGAACACAGCATGCCTGCGGGAGCCACGCCCTCTGCATCCTCAGGGCTGATGTGTGAGTGAGGATGTTGCTGCCGCAGACACTTCCTTTGAAGCAGGCCCACTGCCCCACAGGTCCACCCCCGAGGTGCGGAGCTGTGTCCTGCCTCTGCAGTGTGGACAGCTGTCCCCATTTGGAAGAGGATACAGGACTCTCAGAGGGCCGAATTCACCTCCATCTCTCAGCCCACGCTCACCGTCACTTCCATTCCCTTTCCAGAAGGAGCCCCCCACTGAGGACACCCCATAGAATCGTCCAGCCCGGAGAAACTGGCTTCCCCCTCAGCAATGTCCCCCGAAGTGGCCCTCAGAAAAAGGACAGGTCCCTCCCAGGCCTCCCGTTGGCTGCCCCTGGGACAGTCCATTCTTGATTTGGGAGTCCAATGTCAGTGAGACAGAAAGGTCAAACCCAAGTTTTTTAGTGCTTCTTGGGACAAATTAAACACACAAACAAAAACAACAACAAACTATATACAGACATGTTCTGTTTCTTATTCTCCCGAGTCCAAGAAATGAAAATATCTGTGGTCTATAATCTCAGATATTCTGCACACACACACAAAATAGATCTTTCAACCAAGGGGTAATTTTTTAAAGTTTGTTTTTTATGAGAGTTCTGCACAAGGGTTTTATCTGTAAGGGACCGAAGCTGAGCGGGGAAAAAAGAGCTAGGGCTCTCCCAGCAGCTGGCCCCAGCATCTGCTACAGCCGCAAAATGCAATTATATTACTCCCAAACGAGAAGTAAAAATATCTCGTTTCCAATACTCTTGGTTTTAAGACTCATACTTAATGTCCTCTGGGTATTTCAATGGTGCCAGATCCCTGTGTTATGTGCTTTATTAGCTATGTGTGAATGTCATATTAATGACTTCTAACCCGCATGTTTACAGTGGAAGCAAATTCTCCCAGAACCCACCACTCACTGCACTTTACAGAAAATAATTGGCCTTAATTTAAATAAATAAATAGCCATTTCATACCCTACTCCCGCGTCCCTCACCGGCTCTCTCCAAGGAACCCCATGTACGGAGCTGGTGGGTCTCCTGCCCCATGATGAATATTCCAGCCCTGGGTCCAAGAGCACCATGGCCCCTCTTTATACATCCTGTCTCCGTCCACTGACATACTTCCCGAGAGCCCAGCTGGCCAGGCCAACACCCTCTGCGGGATGTTCTGAGTCCCCACCCTCAGGTCTAAACAAACACCCCAAATCATGCCTTCCAAATGACCAGCTCTCGTTCTAAACAACAGCAGAGAGAATAAGGGTTTATGTTTTTTATTTATTAAGGGGTGGCACAGCCCCCGGCAATTTATAAGGGTGGTGGCAACTAAGATCTCAGGGAATCCAAGGGTGTCTGGAGGACTTTCTACGAAACATCGCGCAGCAATTCAGGAGAAGGTCCTAACAGCCCAGACTTGTGGAAGAAGGGCCGGCTCAGTTGGCTGTCAGTTATGTAAACGTGCTGAAGCATCCTCACGACCATCAAAGTGCCAGTCAGAGCAGAAACAACGAGCTCTCATAAAAACAGTCAGAGGAAGATTCAGTGAAGAAGTAATTAATCCAGTCCTCCCTTCATTTCATTATCCACTCATTGCTTCAGTCATTCGATGAATTATTGAGCACCTACTATACGCCAGGCACTACGCAGGGCCCTAATGATACAAAGACCTATGAGTAATGGCCCCAGGGAAGACAAGTGGGAAGACAGACAGAGATGCAGGATCCAGGGCTGTTGTGCTGGCTGCAAAACAGACGAGGGGCGGCGAATTAGCAGCACGAATACTGTGCTCAAGCCGGAAAGAGAAGGGAAGGTTTCGCCAAGGAGCCAACATTCAAACTGGGTCTTGAAGAAGGAGTAGGAGGTTGTCAGGCTGACAAATGGTAACGGCATTAGGGAAAGGAAACAGCAGGTGCAGAAACAGGGAAGTGGGGAAAGGAAATGTGTTTGGGAGGTTTTGAGTCGCATACAGTAGTGGAGTTGGCAGGGCACGGGGACAGCAGAGCCCAGCGATGGGAGGGTGGAGGGCACCAGACTGCGCAGGAGCTCGAACGCCAGGCAAGAAGAGCTTAATCCACAAGGGCCTGGGGAGCCCTGGGGACGCTTTTTGGTGGAGGAGAGTGTGCTTTAGAAACCACTCTGATGGTGCCCCGGCAGAGACGGCTGACCACAGACTATGATTACAGCCCAGAAGGAGAGGGTGAGATCCTGAACTACGACGGTGGGGCTGCATACGGTGGAACCAAGTTGAAGTTTTTCCAAACTGAGTAAGTAGGGCTTGAAAGTAACTGGCTGGAGAAAATGAGGGAGAATGAGGCAGCGAGGACGTCTACAAAGCAGAGGAAGCCCAGGGCCGGAACGTGCCCAGAGACGTGCCTGCTTGGTGAGCACGGCATGTGTTCCCATTTGGTTTATTTGCTAATATTTAAAGATTGGGAGATGAAGACTTGCAAAATGAAAAATGAGGTCTGGCCTCCAGCCTTGAAAAATAAGTTCTGGCCACTCTGGGCCCACATCCCTGGAGAGCATCCACGGGCTGAAGCTGAGGAACAGCTGCCCTTTGGATGACAATGAGCTCTCAGATGGTCGCTGTCCCCACCTGGCCAGCTGTCTTCACTCACAACACATGCCTGGACCTATCTGGGGCTCCCACTCTGATGTTCCTGACGTTGGAAGTTGAGTGGGTGGTAGGACCATGAACCTTATAGGCTACTCAGAAAGAAATACATTTAGAGCAATAGACTTTAGAAGAGAGATGGAGAGATGTGTTCATCAGAATACTCATTGCCTCTTAATACAGTGACTTCTGCTGATTAATCTGGACCCCAGACTGTCCCAACTTCTATTTCAATATTGTGCCAGTTGTCGATTTATTACCTCTTAGCTTCAGTCTCACCCTTATGTGTCCTGCTTTGTGACACTGAAGACGGGCCCTATAAACACGTTTCCCTGCGGGCTTGGCAGAATATTAAGCTTCCTTAATAGAGTAATGAAATAACCCTGCAGGAGGACAGTGGCAAGACATCCCCCTGGTTTCTGCCTGGGTCACTGTTATTATCAGATCATCATCACCACTCAGAGCGGGAGCACGCCCTGCAGGTGAGCTCCGGCTGCGCGCTCAGGGCACCCTCCCTCTGCCGGCAGGCTGCAGCTCTGGTCCACCCGACATCCTCAAGCGACAATGAGCCCCTCCCGCAGACCAGCCCTTTGGCAGCCGGCACGTCCCTGTGGTGGCCCCGTGCTCTGACGAGGTCCGGATGTCAGCATATAGCATGGGGGGACTCTTCGTGTCCTTGGTTTGTTTGCTGCCTTCTCTTCCTCAGCCTGCAGGCAGCAGCTGCCGTCCCGGAAGTACCTGGACCTTCCAGCGCCCTTACAAGTCTCTTTTATCCTTATTAGTAGTCTATCACCTTTTCCTAGTTAGCAATTCTTTATATTAAATTTTCTCTGTTCAAATAACCAACATGGCTTCTGTGTGCTGCCTAGACCCTGACTGATGCAAGAATCCCCCTCAGCCCTGAGGGTCCTTGTGATCTCACTGCTGGCCCGTCTTAGAAGGCGTACTGAAACGCACAGGGGAACAAAGAGATATGTAGAGGAAAAGAAGCACACGTTGAGAGAAACACATAAATCAGCCCAGTGAGGATTCCGTGCCGTGTCTCCTAGATGCCAGCCACGCAGTATCTTGAAAGGCATTGGAACAATGCGTGTCCTACACTTCCATTTGTGAGAGTTTTGACTCTGCCTATTTGGGGAGATAAAAAGCATTTCTTGCAGAGTAGAAAAATGTTACTCTGTCTCCCTTTGGCTGCATGATCTGGGGTCAGTCACTGACATCCGCTCACCTGAAGTGTGGGATAACACAGCCCTGTTACGTGAGGTAACAGACGTGGGTTCTTGGCACACTGGGTTAAAACGGCCTAAAATCAGCTCCACTGAGGTATAATTCACAGACAGTAATATGCAACTCATTTTAAATGTACAAAGTTCAATGAATGCAAACCAATAAATGTATTATGTACCTATCCCGACATTCAAGATACAAAACATTTCCAGCACCAGGAAAACTCCCTTCACACCCTTTTTCAGTTAATCTCCCTCAAATCTGCAGCCTCAAGCAAGCATTGATCTGCTGTCACTGCAGATTACTTTTGCCCGTTCTCAGATATTATATAAATGAAATCGTACAGTATGTACTCTCTCTGTTTCTGGCTTCTTTCATTGAAGATAATGTTTTTGAGATTCATCCATGTTGTTGTGTGTATCAATAGTAAGCCGTTCTTTTTTACTGTAGAGTTTCTATTCCATTGTATGGATATGTTATAACCTCTTGATTCATTCAAGTGCTGATGAACATTTGTGTTGGTCCCAGTTTGGGGATGTTATAAATAAACTATTATTGACATTCATTTACAAGTCTTGGTGTGGACATATGTTTTCGTTTCTCTCTGGTAAAAACCGAGGCATGAAATTTGCTCAGTCATATGGGAAATAGGTGTTTCACTGTACGTGAAACTGCCGAATTGTTTTCCAAAGTGGTTGCACTATTTTATTCCTCCATCAGGAACGTATAGGAGTTCAAGTTGCCTCACATCTTTGCCAATAGTCGGCACCTTCCGTCTTTCCAAGTTTAGCCACTGTCGTGGGTGTGTAGTTATCCCATTGCTGCTCCACTTTGCTTGTCCGCAACAGCTAATAATACGTAACATTCATTCACATGCCTGTGGGCCATTTACCTACCTTCTTTTGTAAAGTCTGTTTTAACATTTGCCCAACTTTTAATTGGGTTGTTTGTCTTTCTATGTATAAAGTTTCTTTTTGTAATTTGGATCTGAGTCCTTCATCCAGTTTATGCATTCTGAACACATTCTTCCAGTCTCTGGCTTACTTTTTCATTTTCCTAAAGATACATTTCAAACAGCAGGAGTTTTTAATTTTGGTTAAGTTCAATTTATCATTTTTTTTCTTCTACCAAATTTAAGAAATCTTTGTCTACTCCAAGGTGTCTGCTTTTTATTTGGAATGTTGAGACAGTTTGCATTAGTGTCATTATTGTTATGGCTGAGTTTGCATTTACCAGCTTCCTATTTGTTTTCTATTTGTTCCATTTGTCTTTATTTGATTTTCCTCATTCTCTTGACTTCCGTTGGATTAACTGCTTTTTTTTTTTTTTTTTTTTTTTTTTTTAGTATTCCATTTTATCTCCACTGTTGGCTTACTGGGTTTGCTGCTGTTTTATTTGTGGTTGCTCTAGGATTTACATTATGTGTCTTTAATTGAACAGAATCTACTTTCAAATAATATTCCTCCACTGACGGGTACCATAAGGACAACGATGTGTTCCATTCTGCCCCTCCCTTCATTCCTTTACTGTTTGTTGTCACAGTTTACATCTATCTCTGTTCGAGTCCCGTGATGCAGTGATGTAAGCAATTCATTATCTTTTAAAGAAATTAAAAATGAAGAAAAATATCTTAAATTTACCTGTGCATTGCCCATTTTCAGCACTCCTCCTTGTTTTTCAGAGCTCCAAGCTCTCATTTCGAGTCATTCTGTTTCACATGAAGACAGGAGTCATTCTTTAACATTTCCTACAGTGCGTGTCTCCAAGCGGTGAATTCTCTGAAATGTCTGTCTGTCTGCCTGTGTGCCTGTCTGTTGAAAAACATCTTTACTTCACTTTCATTTTTTTAAGGATAATTTCACTGAATATAGAATTCTAGGTTGACAGGGTTTTTACCTTTCAGCACTTACGAGATTTCATTCCATTGCTTTCTGGCTTACACGGCTCTGACGAGGAGTCAGCAGAAATTGTCTGCCCTGCCCTGACTCTGGTTGATTTGGGGATTTCCTCTTTGTCACTGATCTGCAGCAGTGTGATGATGCTGTTCCTTGCTGTGATTTTCTTTGTATTTATCCTGCTTGGGGTGTGTTGAGTTTCTTGGACCTTCGGGTTTATAGTATTCATCAAATTTGGAAAACTGTCAGGCATCACATCTTTAAACAAAGACTGTTAGGCTTTGCTCTGGGCGGCATGTGAGTTACTCATGGATCAATCTGAAGCTTTCTAGACTTACTTTCAACGTTTGCAAAGGTGGGTCTGCAGTACCTCTTATTCTAGAAATGTTTTAGCCCTAGTTTTATTTTATTTTTTTCCTTTTGTACTGAATGTCCCATTTATTCAAGGCAACTCTACAATCTGGTCGGTCAGATTGTATGACTTCTGGAAATTTTTCATCTTACAGCGCCTAGGTGCTTTAGCTCAGCTTTGCAGAGTTTATCCTTATACATCAATTTTTTAGAATCCAGCAGAACTTTCCAGGGGGCCTGCGCGGATTTCTGGAATACTTTCTCTGCAAGGCCCTCTCTTCTCTGATATGCTGCCTTCTGATGTCTGGCCAATCTCAGCCTCCCCAAACTCTAATATGTCTCCTCAACTCAGCAAGATGACTGTATTTTGCATGGGGTACCTCCCTGAAACCAATCTTGAAATGCCTCCAAGCAGAAAAACAGAGTGACTGTCAAACTCACAATCTCCCCTCGGGAACCAGAATCCTATCCTGACTATCGTACAGCATCTGAGAACATATACCTCACCTATTCTGTCCAGTTTTATCATTGTTGATGGCAAGAGGACAAATCTGGTCCCAGCTACCCCACCAGTGGACAGCAGCAAAAGCCTAACCGTGATTCTTTAGATTTTCATTTTATCCCTTGAGAACTCAGCTATCTGTGGATGAAAGACACTGCCAGCCTGAGGCAAAAGGGTTAAAACTCTGAGGGTGTCTTTGTTGCCTCAGAGAGAGGCTTCCATGAAGCCCATGCAGATCCAGGCTTTCTCAAACACAAAAGTGGGAAGGAGAGGTGGTGTCCAGGGATGAGAGAATACTGCTTTAACAACACCCACCCTTCACCTCTATCCCTGGATGAAGACGTAGACTTGCTGATCTGACAGATTCAGTTCAAGAATCAGAGGAGCCTAAAAGAGCACAGATTGTTGTTGTAAGTCCTTCCAGAAGAGCGATATAAGCCTGAATATAAAACAGAAGTAGTGTTGCAAGAATTTGGCTTCTTTTTCAACCTTGGCAGGATTCTATCTGCACAGAAAGTGTCACTGACAGCCACACGCTGCCAACTCCGATTAAGAACTAGGGACAAGGGACAAGCTATGTAAAAATAGCCCACATCCACTTGGTTTTTGTATAGATACCTCCCTTTGAGACAAATCCTGAATCCTGGCTAAATAAATCAGGAATTTATATCAGGGGGTGTGTGTCTCTTCCTGTCAATAGATAACCCCACCCACAATGCCCAAAGGCTCTACCTCTGATCTAACATATTAACCAGTGGAGCCCTTTGGAAATGGGTCTTAAATCATTCAAAGAGATCAGAAAAGGCTGTGAAGGTAGCAGGCGGTGGCTCTGGTGCCCATGGGGACAGAGTGGAGGTGGGCATCTTGCCTTGCTCCAGGCCCTTCCTGCCTCCGAGCGCAGCAGAGCCACCTAAGTCTGAGCAACTAAATTTCCTTGCCAAACAAACACCAACATTAATCCTAAACCCTCCCAACCCCAAACCCAATGAAACTAATAATAGCAGAGCAAGCCATCTTAAAATTAACACATCCAAGATACAAGCAGAAACCATTGATCAAAACCTCCTAGCTTCCTTCACAGCCGACAGCTCCAGAGCAGCCCTAACACCCCATGATGGAATCCTATTATCTACAAAAGAAACTTGCTCCAGAGGAGAGCCACAAACAAAGAGAGAACCAAAGGCGGCGGGCAGAGGGGGAGGCTCCAAAGCTCGCCTCTGCTCCCGCAGAAGGGGTGCCACCCTCAAGCTGAGAGAGCCATTAGAACAGCAGCAATGAAGAGGCACTTCCCGCAAGTTACGAAACTGAGAATGAAATTAAGGAAGAGTCCAGTGGGGAAGGAAAGCTGAGAGCCCACTTCTTCCCATCTGTGCAAAAGCAAAACAGGCTGATTTCATGTCGGAAGAAAAGAGAATCAACAAATATCTCTTCTTAAATTCTAGAACTGCCTGAATTCAGAAAATACAGGGATTCCAGCTAAAGTCAGGAGTAAGATTCATTGGCAAATGGCTCAAACCCTTAATTCACACTTCAAAAACACAAGTTAATTGTGTAACTAACAGAGTGTGACTTGATTATAAGCCACTGGGGGCCGTTAATAGATGAAAGGTGTTTGGATTTCAATGGTGTTTGGATTTCATAACCCGCCTTCACAGGAGAAGTTAAGCTTAGTCACCAGCCCCATCTGCAACACCTGTGATCATGAATCCCACATGGCAAGCAAGCACCCCAGCTTTGAGCTTTTAGAATTGAAGAGTAAACAGGAGGAGAATTCATGAATTTTCTAGAGGTAATTGTTCTATCCTGCTTTGAAGAGCAGTTGAGTTTGGTCTCAGAAGACCCTAACATATGCATGAACACAGGCTTTCTAGCTGACACACAGCTCAAAGGCCCACTGCTATGCTGCTTCAGCAGGAATCCCATTGAGAAAGCTGGATAGGACCACACTCCAATCCTCAGGTATTATTGATCAATTGATCAAAGACGCCCTTTTCCCAAAGACACAAGCCGAGGACCATGTGAGGCCTTAATTAAAACAATGAAGAGTAGGTGCATCAAAAAACTGACCAAATCTATATCAGGTTTTCCTTTGACCTGGTGGGCCCTGTCCTCAGAATTTACAATTCCATTAAAAGGGAAAAAAGAGATCTCCCTCTTTTCTTGCTCCTTGATGACGTCAAGTGGTAATACGAAAGATGAAGAGCCCAAAAGCATCACGTTGTGTTATCTGCAGAGCACCAGGTGCTGCAGGGTGGAAAACGCAGTCAACGAAATCTATTTTCCTGAGAACCCTGTGAGACGATGATGCAGGTAACGTCAAAAGTTTTATAAAAAGGGACTTTGCTTTTCAAAGGGTCACAATAGGGCAAATCAATAGTAGGAGGGCTGAACTGGTCCTTTTTTTTTTTTTTTTTCTGGTCATGTGAAAAAGGAGGCCCTCCTTGCCCAATGTGATGACCATCTACAAAGTAAACCCCAGTCTGCAGTCAGCTGCACCCCCAGGAGAGCAGCCTAGATGCAATCCTCTTATCCTCACCTGTTGAGCTCCATTAATTGTTTGAGGATCTGGGTTAGGCATTATGGGGGATATAAGTCAAGGAGAAGATCTAGTTAGCTTTCTCTTCAGGAAGCTTATGATCTTTGAAATCTAGGCACCAAAATTAAGGAGTGACACGAGATCCTAAGCCCATTAAGATCCAGAGTGGGCCATGGGAAGTCCAGGAAGAGATAGGTCAACACAGGCTGAAGGAGTCAGAGTAAGAAATCAAAACGTGACCTCAGGGGAAGGAGAAGGGTGGCTGTCCTTGGTCCTGAAGCAACTTGTGTTCAAGGGCAGCAATTTCTTACTGCCTGTTGTAACCCATTAACCTATTAATGAGTCCTGAAATCACTCCAGTGTTGTAATTGTTTTTTTCTTTAAAGAATAGGATGGGATGGGATGGGAAAGGATGGGGTGGGATGGAGTGGAGTGGAAGATGCCAGACTGCACTACAGGTAGTATTGTTTCTTGAAACTTCTGTTCAGATATTTCACCACAGATAAATATATATATATGTGTTCTGGGTCATGACATGAAATGCATTTCTGGATGGCAAGGACAAAGGGCTGGAAAATCACTGCTCCAGGGTACAGGTACAAAGTCCTCCCAGCGGCCCACCATCCCTGAACACTGAAGACTCCTGTCGCCAGGAATTCTGACTAAAGTTCCAGCTAGGAGGCAGTGGCAGGAAAGAACAGGGTGAAAATCAAGAGAAACAAATATTTTACTCTCCACAAATATTAAGAGATTATAAAGGGAGAGATGAGGGGAGATTTTTATTTTTACAACACAGTTACCAAAATGGTTGGGACTCTTTTCTGAAAATTTGAAGTAGGAAGCATATCTCCAACCTCTGCTCCCAACACTACAGGGGTTTCAGGAGGAAAGTGGCTGAGTAGCAAATCCAGGCTACACTGGCTGTTAAGGGATGGTCAGTTCCCCTCAACCTTTGGTCTTCACATTCAAAGAAGGGCTTTAACTCATCATTAAAGGCTTTTCTGTAAACTGGGAATAATGCTTGCACCTGTGTCAGAAGGTGGTAATGAGAATTAAATGAGTTAATTTATGGAAAGTACTTAAAACATGGCCTGGAACTCAGTAAATGCTACATAAGGGTTAACTATTATTATCATTTTACTTTGATATAAATTTAGGTGGCAAACTCACAGTCCATATTACACAGTCGTTCAAAACATTCATAAGAATTTAATGCTTATAATACTGTGTTGAGGAGGAAAAAAACCAAGAAGCAAAGCGATGTAACAGTATGCAATTTCAAATATGTTTTAAACATATAAACAGTATAACAATCTCAAATATGTTTTCAAAGAGTTCATAAAAAATGCTGGGAGAAAATTTACTGAAATGTTAACAGCAGCTGGATTTGGGCGTGAGGCCCTAGATAAGCTTCTCTTTTGTACCTTTTCTTCAACTTTCCAATTTTTTTCTCTACAATTAGTATGTGGTTTTATAATCAGAAAAGAAAAACCTAGACTTCAAAGACTCTAACTCGAAGCCCAAATGGCTTTCATCTTGAAATGTGCCACTTTGCAAAGCAGGCAATAAAACTGAATGTAGGAAGGAGGAGGAAGCAGATAAGCCATCCACATAGCAGGAATGTGCCGCTTCTGACTTTCTGATCTTTCTTCGGCATTTCACGACTCCTGGAAAAGGGGAATTTACCTTAAACAACCCAGGATCCAGACACACCAGCTTGGGTCCTCCTGCTAACATCTCAACCACAAAGGATAGTACTGGGGAGCATGTGTAAGCCCCCACTACGTGCCAAACACTGAGTTTCCAACAACACCTCATTTGGTCCTTGACAATAACTCTACGATGTAGGTATTGTCACTGTCCGGTTTCACAGATCAGGAAACTGAGAATTTAAAAAGGTAAATATCTTGACCATTCCACCTGGATGCTCCCCTTCAGAGCACGTGTCCTTTAAAGAGCATCCCCACTGCTGCCTCCAGCTTCTCCCCTCTCATCCTCTCTTAAGCCCACTCTTATCAGGTTTTCAGTCCCACTGTTCCATCAGGACAACTCTTGTCATGGTCACCAATGGTATCCACGTGGCCAAAGCCAGTGGTAAATTCTCAGTCTCCCTCCCACCTGCCCCATCAGCATCTTTTGACATTGGTCCCCACTTTGTTGAAATACTACCTTCCCTCAGCCCCCAAGACTCCCTGCTCTCTCTTGGTCTGCTGCTTCCCTGGCTGTTACCTCTCAGTGGTGGCCTGCTCCTCCTCACACTCCTTTCTTCCCTCTAAACATTGGACCACCCCAAAGCTCGGTCCCTGAACCACCTCTCCACCCCCACGCACTTCCTCTCGAGACACACAACTCTAAACATCCTCTCTACACTTTTGACTAGCTCAAAATGTGTATTTTCAGCCTGAACTTCTACCCTGAATGGCCAGGAAGTAATTCCACCTGGATACCTGCTAGGCATCTTAAACTTCACATGTATGACCTGTGAACTCTCGCACACACACGCACATACACATGCACACACATACCCCTCTTCCTCTAGTTTCCCCATCTCAGCCAATAGTACCTCTGCCCCAGTGGCTCAGGTCGGACGTCTGAGAGCCATTCTTGTCCCCTCTACTTCTCAAGAATTCATGAGCAAATTCTGTTTGTTCCACCTTCAATATGTGCAAAATCTAACACTTCTGCCACCTTCCTTGCTGCTCCCTTCGTTCAAGCCACCAGCACCTCCCACCTGGAGGACTACAATGACCTCCTATCTGGTTTCCCTATTTACGCTCCTGCTCCGCACACACCAGTGAGGGGCATCCTTTAAGGTGGCTCCCACCTCACTCCAAGTCAAAGAAGCCAGGGTCCTCTGGGCAGCCCTCCAGCCCTGCCTGCTCGGGCCCCACACTCCTCTGATCTATTCCCTACCACTTTGCTCCAGCCACACAGTCCCTTGTTGGACCCCGAACAGATCAACATATTCCTGCCCCCGGACCTTTGCATTTGCATCTCCCGGTGTCTAGAAGAGCCTCTTCTCTCGGATTCCCACTTGGCTCACATCCTCACTTGCTTTGGGTCTCAGCCCAAATGTCCCCTTAGGAGTAAGGTCTTCCCTAATCACTGCAGAAAATAGCAACAACCTCTTACACGCTCCCTGTCCCCCGCACCCACGTGACTTTTTTCTCCATAGCATATACCCCACCTGATATCCTGCAATATACTCCACACATCACTACCCTATTCTTTTATTGTCCCTCTCTGTTCCTTACCACCAGCCCCACTGGAAGGCAGAGGTTTTGTCCATTTGATCACAGCTTCTAGAACAATGCTTGACCCAGATTCAATAAATATTTATTGAATGAATAAATAAACAAGTACGCCTGTTCAAGGCCATGGCTAACAAATTCCGGTGGTAGGTTTCAGCCTCGACCTTGTGTCTCCAGAGCCCACACACCTCCCATCTACACCCTCCTGACTCTGGTTGCCAAGACGTGTTGCCTGACAGTCTTGCAAAGTCAGAAATATCCAACCAGCGTGCAGCCAGGGGGGAAGCTGGGGTGATCCCCCACGTGGTTAATGGGCCCAAGTAATTGAAATAAGAGGTTTATACTGGGACATTTAGGATATATGGTTATGACACCAATAGCACGTATCATGCAGTGCAGCTCAGAGGAGTCCAGTGTTGACAGAGTGGTCAGGGATCCAGTCTCCATGTAGACCAGTCTGCACACAAAGCCCCAACAAGCATGTAACAAGGATTTGCCCTTGACCTCAGGAAGGCGCAGAAGACCACAGTGCAGATCGGCCAGCACAGTCCATCTTTACCACCACAGAAATAGCCCCAAAGCCTGACCCTACCGGATCCCACCGACAGAGCCACTAGTCTCCACGTCATCCTTCAAAGACAGTGCGGACAGTCCCCTCCAGCCTCTCCACTCATCTCAATAACCATCCTCCAGGCAGGATGCCACAGCGTATTTTCAGCACATTGTGGCCCAAATCCTTTGTTTTAATTGGTCCCAGGCATTTCCACGTTTAGCTCTTCCTTCACTTATTTGGTTTAAAGAGTCAGTCTCCGCTTAGTCCAACAGGGATCCAGAGACTAGATAAAATCGTGAGACTGATCTACAGCATTTGTGTTTAATGGTTAGATATTAATTGGCTTCTTTAAAAGTGCGTAAATTGGCCCATCTTCAGTCTTTGTAATCTGCTCCTCCTCATCACTGCAGGAGCCATCCTCATCACCAGCTCTGCTCCACGTCTCACCTTGTAAAACTACAGTTCGTTTATTTAAGAAAAATAAAATAGATTTATCACAATTTGAAATACAGAAAGTCATTAAAGCAATAATTAAAAACACAACTACAAGCACCATCAAAGTTCCATGATAATAAACTACATTTTATTGTGTACTAATTCGCCTCATGATTTACTGTATACATCTTACAGGGTCAAATCAATGTCTGCACCGAAAAAAAAAATTCAATTAAATTCTATTCACTGTATCTTTCAAGTGAGTCTATTGTTTGCTTTTGTTTCCTATCAGGCCCTTTGTCAGCTGTTCCAGCTCAAGATTACAAAGAGAAGGGACAGGGCCCCACCAAGGTCAGGAGAAACACGTCCAAATCCTACCCAGTCCACCTTCGCCATCTCCTGTTCACCTGTCATTTAGGACCTTGTTCGAGGAGGAGGAGGGGAGTGGGGCAAGCCCTGGGCCCGCGGGCTCTGACGCACCCTCCCCGCTCCTGCGCAGCCGGCATGAGCCCCTCCCTGCAGCAGCCTGCGGGGGCCCCGCCGATAACCCGGCGCACACACGGTCCCTCTTTAAACGTCCTCTCGCCTAGAAACACGCACGAGATCGGTCCTGCCTTCTGCAGTGTCCCTCGCCCAGGTGTTCAGAACCAGAACAAGCACATCTGGATCCAGTACCTCCCACTAAAGCAAGTTACTCACCAGGCCTTTACCCTGCCCAAGTGATTTTTCCAGAATTAAAACACACATACACAGAGATGATTTCTATGCTTAGAAAAAATTGCCTGCTACTGACAGTTTGATGAGATGGAGGAATAGATGGTGGAGACAACTGGGCAGGAGTCTCTTCCTGTCCCCTCCCTGCCACCAACAGAGAATGGCACTGCCCAGGGAGGCACCAGAGCCAGCATGAAGTCCAGGCCTGGGTCTGAATTGACCCCTCCCTAGTCGCCACCTCTAGGGGTCACTAGGCGTAACCGGCATGTCAGGGAGAAAGCTGGGTTCTCAAAAGGCCTCTGTTTTGCAAAGCCCAAGGTTCTTCAGAATATGGAAAGGGAAGTGAATGACCCCAGAGCCTCACTCTACAATAACCAGGAGCCAGCAGTGACTACCAGGGGCACCGATTCCAAGCCTATTTTCCAAGGGAGAGAAAACAAGCTACAGAATGAAAGATTACTTCAGAACCCAACAGGAATCAGTGATGAAGCTGAAATAAAGCCAGAAGTGGCTGTCCATACCCATGCTCTTTCTTGAAAGCCTAGCACGTCCAGCACAGCACACACATCCCCTTTCTGGCCCCTTCCTGGCTGTGACGTCAGGAGGCTTGGGAGCCTCCCTGAGATGGCCCCTCTCCACTGAGCTGCCCTGATTTCGCTCTGAGAGATGCCTGCACCCCGAAGACTCCACACCCAGGGGGCCAGCAGCTCCAGGCACTTCCAGGCCCTGCCTCTCAGCAGAGCCCTCCTTCCTCCAGAGAGCACAGGACACACCCTTCCAAGGAGCCGCGCTTGGACCCGAAGGACCAAGAGCATCAGAAGAGGATGGGCAAGCAGGACCAGGGGGAGGCCAAGGAAACGAGCAGGAAGCGGCGAGCTTCTCATTAACCAAGACAGCCTCATGCTGGGGCCAGGCTTTATAAGTCTCAACTGCACAATGCTTTTTAAAATATAGATGCAATTTGGGCCTGTGGTTAATACTGTTTAATTTTATTTTGTACCGTGTAATATCTTCCCAGGCTGGGCCTAGAGTGAGTCTTGAGTCTCAGCTCCAGACCTGGCTGGCTTGGCCAAGATCACCCTCGGTAAGTGTGTGTGCCCGTGGCCGCCCCACTGCCCACCCGTCTCCCCGAGCCACAGTCAAGTCCCACAGCAACAGCAGAACTCTCGGCTCTCCTCTGCTGCCCCCCCCCCAGCCCACCCTCCAAACAGGGGAGACAGACCTGGTGGCCTCTGAGACCAGATGGCCCAGAACAGTCCATTGACGCAAGATCTATCCTGTCTATGCCGTGCCCCATTCATTTGTCTATTCCTTCAGTAACTATTTATGGCTGCCTTACTCTGCGCAGGGAAGTCTGCATCCCATCATTGGTTTGGAAAATGTGATCCTGTGGTGTCAGTGGAAGGAGACGAGGCTCCAAAAAAAGAACTTGCAGATTCTAATCCCTGTTCCACTGCTTCCAAGCTGTGTGACCCTGGGCAAGACGCTCAACCTCTGAGTCTCCTTCTTGTCCTCCGAGCATCTCTGGAGACAAAGCAGGGAAAGCCTGGCAAAGAGCATGGCATGAAGCAGGAGCTCGCGATGTAATAGCTGCTCCTTCATGGCTAATGACAGTCGTTCCCAGTCGCCTGTGGGTCACGGGAACGACCATAAAATAAAGATGTTACGTGAAACAGGAAAACATCTCTAAGACGCCAGGGGCCTAGCGGGGTCAACGGGTGAAAGAGGGCCCGTGAGGGCGGCGGGTGTCCAGACCCACCTTTCCTGCTTTACAGCCCTGCAGAGCCCAGACCTGCGTCCAGCTCCGGCCAGTCCTCCCGCTGCCCCGGGGGTTCTCCCGCAGGAAAATGGAGAAGACTCTGTGCACCTGCACGAAAACACATCAATAACTCTGCTCGGCCAAACAGCCCCGAAATGCCAGTGCGCAAAAAGAGAGAGAAAGGAGATGTCCGTGCCCAGCACGCTAGAAAACAAGAGAGGACTCAGGCTCGAGGCAGCCCCGGAGCAGCCAGGAGGGCCCCTCGGGACAGAGAGAGGCGCGGGCAGCTGACCAGGAGCTGGGGAGCTTGATCGGGCCGATGTTCGGCAGCCATGAATTTTTCTCAATCCCAATAAAGTGCCTTTTCCTTCATTTGTCCAGATTATTTATAAATGGATTTTTCAATAAAACACAGAGCTCAGGACACCGTGATGGATTTTCCCTGGCACCTCGGGGGGGCCCATTCACCCCAACAGCCGTCAGCCCGGCCCAGTGGTACCGGCCTGGGTCAGCCCGTCCTCCCTTCAGGCCACTGACTGGCTTTCAGTAATTTCTCAGAAGCCCATGGGTGGTCACTAAATTTAAACTCCTGTCCTAAAAACTCACATTCAACTCAGTAAGCGTTTATCGATATTCTACGACGTGCAGGACTTGAGGCTGGCCAGGCGCTGTGCCGGGAGAGGGAATGGAAGAGGGGAGCCAAGATGACCTTAAGCACCTGACAGTTTAGGAAAAAATACGCTTGTGCAAAAACTGGGCTCAACACAAGAAGCCTCGATAAGGATTAAAACGGGGGCTGTGGTGACAGCGGAGACTTCCGACTGCAAAAAAACTTTACAGAAATCCAACCTAAACCTTAAACAAGAAGGCAAGCGAGCATCTCGCGTCCCAGGAGGCCTGGAGGCAGGGCTGGCATCAGTGATGTCACTGGGAACCAGGGCTCTTCCTGCAGCTCAGTGGTCCTCTGACTGTGGCCGGGAACTCTACGGCTGCAGGGCGACCACAACAGCGCCCTCCCAACCATCACATTTTCCAAAGCCCAGAAGACACAACTCTCATACTCCTTTTTAAGAGGCAGTGCATTTCTCCAGGAGCTCCTACACAGCTCAGTGGCAATAACTGAGTCACAGGCGGCCCCTAAACTAACTAGTGCCACAAGGGGCTGAGACTGATCCGAATTTACTCCCCGGGACTGCAGAGGGGCCTGGCCGTGCCTGAAGAATCTGGCCCCTGAGACCTGTGGGCAGGAAAGAAGGGGGGTTGCTGTTGGGCAAACAATCAAAAGTTGCCCTGCCTGGGGAAACAGATACTCTCCAAAGAGGTTTTGTGTTAAACTAGTAAAATGTACAAACAAAAAAGGCAGAGAACTGGTCTGTTTTGTTCTTTGTTGTACCCTGTGCAAGTAGCCCAGTGCCCAGCTTACAGTAGACATGCAAATACTTACTGAGTGAAAGGAAGAAGGAGGGAGGAAGGAAGGGAGGAAGGAAGGAAGGAAGGAAGGAAGGAAGCAAGGAAGGAAGGGAGGAAGGCAGGGAGGAAGGGAGGGAGGAAGGGAGGGAGGGAGAAGGAAAAGAAGAGAGAGAGAGAGAGAGAAAGAAAGCTGGCATTAAGCCAAGAGACAGAGAGCATCCAAACCTCAAATCCCAGGTCCCAGGGAGTCAAAAGAGCAAAGAAGATAATGTAGGGGAAGGATGCCGACCTCTAAACTGGGGGTACTTTACGGAGGAAAAGTAGTCCAGCAAGGAAGCGAAACTTTCCTTCTCTTGATTTCTCTTGTTACCCAGGTACTGTCCAGCCCAGACGCTCCCCTGAGACATGGCAGGGCTAACACAGCCATTTGGGAAGCTGCCTGTCACATGTCCTTTGTTGTCGGCATCAACAAAGGAGGCAACCATTTATTCAAGCAGACAAATGACCTTAGCCCACTGGCTCTTCCTCTGACCAAGACTTCAGCTTCAACTTCCTACACACATCCTCTGATGCAAGTTCTACCAAATCCATCAGATCATGGGAAGCCAGTAAATTATACCATTTTTAGAGGCTACTGGTGATGCGTACCAAAAGTAAGCAGGTTTACCTTGAAAGCAGTACAGTTGGATCTACAGGTAACTAAGACAAAGTTTGTTCAGAGACCAGAAAAATCTACCTCGATTTTTAAAAATGACACGAACTGTTTATTACACACACACAGACAGATGTGCCTTTCACACTCCACAGGGCCAGGGTAGCTCACAGACAGCCCACCTAATATGAGACTCTGGGGGTGGAAGGGCCCTAAGCATCGGGCAGGGCAACCAGCTGAAGCCACAGGGGCTAAGGGGCTAAGGATGCGGCTGGTAAGGCTGCCACCCGCGCTGGGAGAGGAGGGAACCACTGGGAAGATGACTGTGGAGCAGCCAAAAGGCAAGAAAGAGAAGACCTCTGGGCAAGGGTGGGGCCCAGAGGAGGTGGGCTGGACAGGAAGCTGATAGGACAGGAGCAGTGTGAAGTCAAGGTCAGGTAACTGCAGATCCACAGCTCAGCTCCATCCCTCCCACGAAAGCCACTCGGTGCTGGGGTGAGCACTGTGCACGGTGCAGGGTGCGCGACGCAGAGCCACCCCAGTGAGTGCGGATGCCCCAGTCGGGGTGAAACAAGGGCTGTGCTCTTTGCTACTTCCTCTTCCTCAATCTAAACACTACAGCGCTTTCAAATGCAGCAGGGGGTGGACACTGATAAACATGCCTGGGGCCACCTGCTCTGTGAAACAAGGAAAATCCTTCACCAGGTTGGAAGAAAGATTATTTCCCTCATTGGTCTTTCCTACAATCAGACGTTGCAACTTAGGGCTCCCACCTAACCAGCAGCCCATCTTCCTTTTCTGGATCCCTCCCATCAGCTGACATGGAATCCCACAGGAAGATGCCCCATCTCCTCCACTTTCCCTCCTGCTGCAGCGAAGCAGCCCTGCCCGTGCAAGTCAAATCCGTCAAGTTTGCGCTATATCCCGTCTTCTCTCATTTTCCCAAGGACCTCACTCCTAAGGTTTCCTTTCCTCTGCATCGTCCATTGATCAGAATTCATTTCTCCCCTGTCCTCCCTCCAACCCTCCCTCCGTTGGTCCCCTCCACACTCACTACGAAACTTCTCCATGGCCACGCGCCACCTCTAGACACCAAATCCAGTGCCCTTTTCTCTCATCTCAGTGGCCTCCCACAGAGCCGGCAGCCCCTTACCCCTCCCCCCTCCCCACTGGGCTTCTGTGAAACCATCCAGACCTGCTTCTCTGGGCAGCACTGGGAGCCTCCCCATCTCCAGCACCATCTCCTCCCCCTCCCCCATCTGAGCACTGCAGGACCCCACTCGGGCCCCCTCGCTCTTCCCTCTGCCCTTTCTCCAGTGGTGGGGTCCTCTCCTGGGTCATGACTTTACACACCGACTCCTTGTTGATGACACAACACACTTACTCCTCTGAGCTCCTGGCTCCAGCATCCAGCTGCCGACCTGGCTCTCCATGGGGACAAATGACAGACATCTCACATTAAACATGTCCAAGATAGACTACAGCTCCCAGCTTGTCCCTTCTCACCCCCTTCCCCACCTGGTGATCATAAGTTTGTTTTCTGGGGTGGGAAGGGATAAACTGAGAGTTCGAGATTTGCAGATACACACTACTATATATAAGATAGATAAACAACAAGTTTCTTCTGTAGAGCACAGGGAACTATATTCAATATCTTGAAGTAACCTATAATGAAAAAGAATATGAAAGGAAAATATGTATATATGTGACTGAAGCATTATGCTGTGCACCAGAAATTGATGCAACATTGTAACTGACTATACTTCAATTTAAAAAAAAGAGTAACTATATAGAAGAAATAAAAACATGTAGAACATTAAAAAAAAAAAAAAAGAGCAAGGGTTGGGTTCGGTCACTGGTCTTCGCAGCACCTGGGAAGTCTTACATTGTATAGGTGCTCAGAAAATGTCTGTTGAATGAATGAATAAATGAATTTCCAAAGAAAAAAAATATGTCCAAGATAGATTTGGGGGGTTTTTTGGCCTCTGTAAACCTCTTTCTCCTCTGGTTCGGGCTTTACCTTCTCCACATACTGCTCTGCTGACCACCTGGCTGCTCAAGTTGAAAACCTACAAAACCCAGGGTTCTGACTCTAAGGGAAATCTTAGAGCTGTCCTCTTGGCTCCACCTTTAGGGCCGGGCCCCCTCCCGTCCCACCTGGACAACTAGCACAGTCGCCCGGCCGCCCCCCGACCACGCTCGGGACGCTGTCCTCGAGGAAGAACCTGTAATCCACCCCATCACTCCCTGGGCCTCCGTGGCTCCCACCAGCCCTGGGTGCCCCCTAACCTCTCTGTGACCTCAGACCCAGAACACACAGAGCTCCTTCCATCCTTCGCAATTGCCACTCTCCTGGCAGCTACTTTCTCCCTCTCCTGCCCCAGAAGATAAACCGCAAGAGGCAGAGAGCATCTTGGACTTGCTCACCACGTGCCCCCCAATCTGGCAGGATGCTCAGACACGTGCCCCCCAAAAGTGTGATGCCCAACCTTGTTCCTGCTTCGTCTCTACAACTTGCTGGGTTTTGTAAGAAGAAAAATTGTCTAATGCTCGAAATCTGAATGCAAATACAAATTAGAACCAGGGAAGATCATTCAGATCCAAAATAGATTTAAAATCAAAAAAAAAAAAGAAAAGAAAAGAAAACCAGGCAGGGCGGGGCGTTGGAGGCAGGCATGGACACGCAGCAGTATTTCTTAAGAAGAAATCTTTCATTTCAAGAGTTGGAAGGTCTGTCTGTCCCTGCCACCAACCTGCAGTGCAGCTAAGCTAGCGCTCCCCGCGGTGCGTGGGCCCCAGGGCTGCTCCCCGCAGAAGCTCTCCCAAAATAAAGGGGTGGGAGGCGAGGGGCGGAAAGTGCCCAGGGTCAACAAGTCGGCGGGATGATAGCCCAGGAGGCGTCCCTCTGGGGAAGCTGCGGATCCGCACATCGACGTGTCTGCGAGGCGCTGCGTTTTCATTTCTTTCCATTGGCACTTCTGGACCCGATGTGACCTGCTGTGATGGGTTCCACTCTGTTCCCCAGAACCAGTACTTTGAAGTCCTAACCCCAGTACCTGTGAATGTGACCTCGTTTGGAAATAGGGCCATCGCAGATGTAATCAAGGTGAGGTTGCCCAGGGGTGGGTGGGCCCACGTGGGTGGTCCCTGGGTGGGCCCTCATCCACGTGACTGGTGTCTGGCAGGTGAGGACAGATGCACAGGGAGAAGGCCCTGGAGGCAGAGGCTGGGGGGACGCGGCTGCACGCCAGGAGCCCCAAGGATGGACATCCACCACCCAATGTGAGGAAGAGGCAAGGAAAGGTCCTCCTCACAGTCTCAGAGGCTCAGATGGCCCTGCCAGCACCTCGACTGCCGACTTCTAGCCTCGGGCACCGGGAGAGAATCAATTTCTATTGTATGAAGCTGCCCGGTTTGTGGTGTTTTGTTACAGTGGCTACAGGAAACTAATACACCTGCCAGCCTTGGAGCAAAGACGCCCGGGCTCCATAGCCCCCTTCCCCCCCAGCGCCTGCACACTTGCCACCGCACCCTCAACTGGCTGTGGCCCCAAGGCCGTGAGTCCACTCGGTGAAGAGCCTCTCCCCTTTCTCAACAACCTCCCTTGATCCTCGACCATGATTTCTTCCCTGCACAAGATGATCAAAACAGGCAACCACATCTGATGGACAGTGACAGGTCCCACATTCTGTGTTGCAATCTTGTCTTATCTTCAATTTCTTCTCCTCATTTTTTGCACCAAAAAATGTTTAACTGACTGTATTACAGGTCTCTTTACAATTCACTGTAAATGTACCACTGAGTGCCCAGCTATTTACTGAGCCTCAGCTGTGTATCAGGAACCTAAATCCTTGCTGGAACCAGGGAGTATATAAATAAATGTATACATTTTTAAAATACTGTGGGACTGGTCATCAAAATAAGCCCTTCACTCGCCCCTCCTCCTGGCCCTTGGCATTCCGACCCCTGTGTCCTCTGAGTCCTGTCCTTTTTCCAGTTCCTCCTTCTAAGATTGCTACCACTGTGCACCCAGGCTCAGCCCACCCACTCCATCCCCACCAGTCCAGCCTGGTGTTCTCTCCTCTCATCTCCCCACCACCCCACTCTGTCACCACTTTACCAAAATCACCATGCTGTTTCCTGCCTCAGTGCCTTTGCACAGTCCAGATCCTCTCCTTAGAATGGCCTTCCCCCTGCTCTTCCCTGGTCTGGTCTGCTGAACTCTCACTCAGAATTTGGCCTTGCCTTGACCTCCTCCAAAAGGTCTTTCCCAACCCTTGACACTCAATCCAACCCTGCTCATCCATGTGCCCTCCACATTGGTAACATTCAGAAGATTTAACAACCGGTCTGGCTCAGACAGCATGACTCCAGATGGACAGGGGCCAGAGCAGCCGGGGCACTCAAGGAGCTCAGGGAGGCACCTTCTTATCAGCAGTTCTGACATTTTTTCGATGGGTCCACAGCCTGGGAGCCCAGGTGGTGAGCAGCCCCTCCAGGTACGCATTCTGGGGCCCGGATAAGCGTGTGTCTGCGTCTCTGCACGTCTGCCTCGCTCCGTACGGGGCTGGGCTGTCCCCAGCCTTGGAGCTCTGGCACCTGACATGGTACCTGGCACGAGGGAGGCACTCAATTAATATTTGTCCAACTGAACCGAACTCTTTCAGGCAAAGACAAGCTGGAAAGGCTGGGGATTTTCCCGGACTGTCACATCGACTCGGGGAGCCAAATAAAACCTGTTCCTGGACAGTCTGTTTGCTCAGATGGTGAGTCTGTCAGATTTCACAGCTTCAGCGACCTCCTGAAGCCCTGACCTGAAAATAAATTGAGAGGGAATAAAAAAAGAAGGAGGAAGAATAAGAGAAAGCAATCCGCTCCTTCTGAGGCCGCCCTTTTGGCGGGCACACTCCAGTCAGTTCCAAGAAACAAAGGGAGAGCTTCGTTCTGTCAGAAAAACCGACATAAATCTCCAACAATTCTGCTTTCCTGGCAACACTTTACGTGCTCCTGGGAAACTGGAACCTGACTTGTGAGCAATTTCAGTGCAGAAGGCTTCTCGCGTGTTGTAGAAGACAGCCACAGAACTGTCCACAGTCTGAAGAAAAAGGACACTGCTCTGGATGGAAAATAAAGTCAGAGGCCGAGGGGACAGTGGCCGTGACCACCTCCCACCCACCCTCAACCTGCAGCTCCGGGCTCACTCGGGCCCCTGGTGGCCTGAAGACATGTGCACAGGTAGAAAGAGGATCCCAACACACACCAAGGAGACCCCTCCAATGTAAAGCCAAAGTCCTTGTTATAGCCTGACCTGTGCCCCCTCCTCAGAGTCATATGCTTAAGTCTTACGCTGCAGGACCTCAGTGTGTGACTGTATTTGGAGTCAGGGCCTTGAATGATGTGATTAAGTTAAAATACAGTCACTGGGCCCTAACCCAGTGTGACTGATGCCCCGAGAAGACATTCGGACACGCAGAGGGACGCCAGGGGTGCGTGCACAGAGGAAAGGCCATGTAAGGACACAGCGAGAAGGAGACCACCCGCAAGCCAAGGAGAGAGGCCTCGGGAGACGCTGGACCTGCCAGCACCTTGATCTTGGACTCCACTCCAGGACTGTGAGGGAATAAATGTCTGTGGTTGAAGCCTCCCGTCGGCAGTATTTCATCGCGGTGGCCTGAGCAGACACATACAGCCCCTGAGAAGGGGAACTGACCCATCTCAAGGTTCTCAACTCACAGATCGGCCACAGCAGACGTGCGGGCACCGGAGCTGGTGCGCATAAAGGCACAGCCGCAAGCCCGGCGGTCCCGGGGCCCGGCCAGGGGCGGCCGCAGCTGCTGCACGGACCGGAGCTCGGGACTCGGCTCCAGGTATCGGTAGCTACTCCTTAGTGTTTTTGTGAGATTGAGCTCCAATCATGTCTTTAAAGTACTGCACATAAGTACCCAGCAGAATGGCAAGTTCAGTGAATCCCACTCGTGATGCTCTGTGCCCCATCGCTCCTCAACACACACGACTCCACTCTGATCGCCTCGGTGTGAGGACGGGGAGGACGTTCCCTTGAGAATAAAACAGGAGGAAAAGAGGGTGTCGTTGGAACAAGGGAGAACACAAGGGGACCGGGATGGTCATCAGATCATAAGATTTTTTAAACTCTCCTAACTTCTCCAGATCTGCCACCATCACCCTGTCCAACCCACCCTCTATTCGACAACATTCTTAAACTGAGCCAGAGTGAGACTCTGGAGTCCGTGAAGGGGTAGGGAGTTCAGTGGGGTTCTCCTCCCAAGCCTTTCTAGAGAGACAGAAATCTCTAGGGATGGGACGGGGGTGGCGACCTGAGATGGAAGGGATGGCGGGATAACCTGGGGAGGCCCAGGGGGCAGGGGGAAAGGACAGCCCGGGCACCAGGCAGTGATGCTGGATGCGGAATCTGCCAGAGGCCCAGGGAAGACCCACACGTGTGACTCTCCCGCCCGGAAATTCACTTCCCCGAGCCTAGAAGAATTCACCCTACAGAGCTTACAGAAGTGGTCTGGGAGCACACAACTGGAAAGTAAGAGGCGGGGTGTGTGTGCGTTTTAGCCATTGGAAGTGGTCTGATTTATCAGAAAAGTTTTTCATCCTTCCACGGGCCAGGATGACACCTAGAATATGCTAGTTTAGGGAGAGGAGGGGATTTTCCTAAGCCCTGGCTGTATTCAGACCCCAGAACTCTGGACCAGTCTATCAGTCCAGATGCCAACTTCTTGGACTCGGTGGCACCCAGAGCTCCGAGGCCCCTCGGAGGTGCGATCACCTCTCTGTTGGCTGAGCTCCACTCATCACCCTTCCTTGTTCATTCACTGCGGGAAACACCTGCCGGGCATCACCCTCACAGAGGAACTACGTTAATGCCGGCCCCAGCCTTTCAAGCGGTACCACCTCTACAGCAAAGAACTTTATGTCATTTCTGCCAGCCCAGACACGAGAATCCATGTGAGGGTTCCCCAGACAGGTCAGTGGCCCATGAACGAGGTGCCTAAATATCCTTCTCGACTTTTCCCCGCAAAGAGATCAGGCCTAGGACAGAAATGAGAAAACCCAAGCCACTCCTGGTTAAGGAACGCACGCTGAGCATGAAACAAATCAGCAAAGCCAGGGACTTTCTCTTCCAGGCCCAGAGGAAAGAAGGTGGAGACACCAGATACTGGAGTGCAGGGGAATCCAGTCCTGGAAGCAATCAAGGTGTCGTGCTGGAGAACCCGGCCAAAGAGCCCCAAGCAGGCAAAGCTGGATGTCCGCAGGGCTATTTCCATCCGGTGTGAGGGGGAAGGGAGGGGGGCTGCTCCCCCACACTCCTGCCTGGGGGCAGCCTCCTGGGAATGACATCAGCCAAGGGTCAAGGAATCAGACGCTGGGTAATGCTGACCTGCACGACACGGGGTCGCCCACGGGGAAACCTGGTCTTGCGGGAAGTGTCCCCTCCCTACCTCTGGAGTAGAAAGGCGCCTTTAGTCCCCCTGATTATCTGTGACCAAATGGCCTGGCCTGGCTCAGCCTCCAGGATCTGGGGCCCAGTGAAGGAGTGTCCTCAGGCGGGAAAACTCCATCCTAGCCCTGCCTCTGAGAAGTCATTGAGTTGCTTCCGGCTCAGAGGCCCCACCTGCAGGATGGATGACAAACCGTGACTCCCCTGGGGCCAGGGACCTGCACACGAAAATCCTCTGCACGTCAGTCAGGATGCTGTCGGGACCAACCAGCACCAGTGGTTTCAAGAAAGGCCCCACGTACGAGTCAACCTGATGGATTTCACCCTCACAGGTCCCACTAGTCCAGGGGCAGCCGGACACCTTTGCGGGCTCCTAAGGAGGCCCCAGAAATTGTGGCCCTCCTCTGGGTGGGAGGAAGGGAGACACGGCCTGAGCAGAGCGTGACCTGAGTACAGCCAGTGCCATCCGGCCAACTGAGAATCTGCCAAGCCCGCTGCATAGACCTGTCGTAAAACCCACTTTAAAGCTACGTTGAAATACCTGCAATGTTGGCCTTTTTAAATACGCTGTCCTGGCAGGGGTACAAGCTCTTCCAGAGATGGATACCCGGGCCACTCCGGCCACAGCAGCCAGCACGTGGGGTAGGTTAACACACACCGCAAGGACCCAGGAGCTGGGCTGGGGGCCCCCAGCGCAGTTCCATCTCCAGCTGAGAAACCCAAAAGCAAGAATGGAGCTTGTGTTCATCTTTCAAACAAGTGAACTCCCAGAAGGACCTCGGATGGCAGAGAGACCGGAAGAAGAGCCCAGAGCCGCAGCCCGGGCCCAGTCTCTCCCCGCTTTCACCCCTCCCCCAGCCCTGGGGTCTCTGCCGCCCCAGGAAGGGGCCAGCCCAGGGCCAGGAGGATGCCAAGGAGGGGAAAGCAAGGCCCAGAAAGGAAAACGTGGACAGAAAAGAGAACAGTGTGAGCCAGTGTACTGGCTCTGGGAGCGTAACAAACAGCCCTTGGGCGGGGCTCCCTGCAGAACCTCATGGCTCCCCGTGGAAGGACGCACTTCCGCCCTGGGCCACTCCCCTGAGATGCCTCCCCAGGCTTCTCCACTCCCCCCACCATCCTCCCACTCACACCTCCTTGGCAGCACCTGCCAGGTGTTGCTCAGGGACCTGCAGACTCTGAGCTCCTCCCTCAGGGGGTCCAGTCACACTCCTGTCTGCATCCCCGGCACCAGAGACAGGGCTCAGATTTAAAAGGCATTCAGGAAGCACCGGCTCCGTCCACCCTCCCCAGGTGCCTGTGTCTGGTCTTCTGGAGCAGTGTTTTCAGTGGCTCTGTTTTAACAGGGAACGTTTATAATTTTCTAAAATAAAAAGGACTAGAAAAAAAAATTACTCCAAAACACCTTGCAGATAATCACACACAAGCAAATAGGTCAGACCATGGTCCCGTTTCCCACCTGGCGGCGGCGGGTTCTAATTGCAGGTTCAGCTCTTTAAGTAGTTAAAAATTATCGAAACCATAAATTTAAATATTCAAAAGCACCAGGGTAACATCCAAAGGGGTCACCAACAGCGCACATCTGAGACGTGCCGTTTTCCTGGCTGGCTCCAGGTGAGGGGCCAGCCTAAGGAGGTGTGGGGACAGCTCGGCGTCGTTAGGTGCTGATACTCGGCCTCCACCCTGACTAAAGCGATGGAGGGGCCGCAGGACTCCCATGGGATCGTGCAGACAGGAGCAGCAGGGACAGAAACCGGGGGTGAGAACTAACACAGCCCTCTTCATGCAGCGTGAGGAGTGGGGCCGTGACCTAATTTGGAGGGCTCCCTGGGAAGGCACCTCAGACCGGAAGTTGTTCTCCACTGGGTTGCTTAGCCCCAAAATCCTTCCAGTCAGGACTCGCAGTGGAGGGAGAAAAACACGGCCTCTGAGAGCCCGCGTGCCCCAGCAGGTAAGCCCCCTCGTGGGAGAGACTGAGCAAATGGCCTGGGGCCTCCCACTGGGAAGCGGCCGCAGCCCGCAGGTGAGGACGAGGCCATACAGGCAAAGGAGCCAGGGGTCCTTCAGCCACTGCACAGGCTCTGTACTCGGGGCCACCACCTCCCACAGCATCGGACACGGAAAGGGACAATGACAGTTTGCTGTGTAAGTAAAGATGAACAGATCACAGTCCCTAAAAGGTGAACTGTGCAGTAGGGTTGAGAGTCCCTTCCCGTGAGCTCTCCCATCTGTGTCCCTCTTCATGCGAGAGGAGGGGGTTCAGGGACCCTACGTCCCACGGGAGCCACCGAGAGGCAGAGCTGAACCAACCCAGGGCTTTGAGGAGCTGCATGCAGATACTTAACACTGTCGCAAAGGGAAGTCCCTGCTTCTCAATTTAAGGCTTAAAATAAGAAGGGCTAACAGCTAAGGCTTACTGTGCCCTAGTCCCACGTTCTCACTTAATTTCATAACCCCCCAACGAGCGAGGTGCTGTCACAGTCCCATCCTGCAGAGGACAACGCAGGCCACAGGGGCTGCCTTTCCCGAGTGCTCAGAAGTAGGCAGTGCCAGGCTGTAAGTCAGGTTTAGGCTGGCCTGACCCCGAAGGCCACACCGCGATCTGCTCTGCCTGGCGGCCTCCCAGTGGGGATGGGTCCCCCTGCAAACTCCCTCACTATCAGCACAGACCACCTACACTTGGCTGGGCCAGTTCAGAAAGACCTGGAAAAACAGGGGGCTGACCCTGCCTCCTGCCACCGCTGGCCCCGCCCGGCCCCTCCTCAAGAGGAGGGGAGTCGCCACTTGGCCTCATTCGTTGCTTCTGACAAACCACACAAACGTGAAAGGGAAACAAAGAATTAGAAGATGAAGTTGTATATAATGTGCTCTGGCAGGAAGAAGACCCCCAAATGGTCCATCAGTTTTGCCAGCCGTCCTCCAACTCAGGAAAAAACCCAGGAGGCATGCTCTCTGCCGTAGGAACCAAGAGATACGGGACAGCTGGCCTCTCCTCCCACCCTTCCTCCTGGGGGAAGGGGGAGCTGTCCGTGAGCCAGCGGGAAGCCTCTGGTCCCCACCCCACAGCTTGTGGTGTTAAACTTGCGGTGAGAACTGCAGGAAAAGAAGCGAGCTGCCCCGGAAGGCCCCTGCCTGTGGGGCCCCCGTGCCAGCAGTGACCACCCAGAGGAGCTGAACAAACCCCGGTACCCCCCAGGGACTCACTGCAGCCAAGGCAGTGGGAGCACACAACCAGTAGGGAGCAGGTCCCCAAGATGAGTGAGAATAGAGGCTCAGAGGGACCAAGGGACCAGAGAGCAGCAGCAAGATCAAAACCTGAGGCCAAGCCAGGGTGGCCGACAGGGGAGGAGACTGCTGGGACATTGCATCGCTAAGAGCCATCTCTCATCAGGAAGACTCGGTGTTCCTGGAGGGAGCATTCATTCATTCATTCATTCCACAAATGTATATGGCACATCAAACACTTGCCAGGCCTTGTTGTAGGTGTTGAGGACACAGCAAAACGATCAAAGTCTCTGTCTGCAGGAGTGAGAGGGACTGGCACTTGAGGCAAGATTAGCCAGTGCAAAGGCCCTGGGGTGAGAAATGGCAAAGGGGCCCACGTTCCTGGAGCAGAGTGAGCAAGGAGACAGTTGAGGGTGAGCTCAGAGGGATGCACGTGGGCAGGTCCTATCAGGGTTTGTTGGTTGTGCCAAGGGCTCTGGCTTCTACTTCAAGTGAGAATGGACACAGGAAGGCTCTGAGCAAAGAAGTGACATGATCTGGTGTATGTTTTAACAAGACCTCTTGGGCAGCTGTGCTGAGAATGGACCACAGGACAGCAGGGGAGAAGGAGGGAGATGTACTGCAGGAAAGTGGACAGGAGGCTGGTGTATCTAAACTCGAGGTGGTGGAGAAGCTGGAGAGAGAGAGTACACAACTTCTCCTTTGAGGTCAGTTATAAAGGGGAAAACGGAAATGGAGTCAGAGCTGGAGGGGAAAGGAGTGGAGAGGGAACCTCTCGTGAAGGAAGCCTCTCTGGATACTGGTGGGAAAGAGGCAGGAAGGAAGGAAAGGGGCGGAGAAGGGCAGTCGAGGAAATTGCCAACGCCAGAGGGAGAAAGGGGAATGGCAGAATAGACAAAGGGCACAGGGTCAAGGTCACCAGAGAAAACTGTCCTTGGCAAAGAGCATGACAAGCCCATTTCCCTTGTGTACAATATCGGGGAGCTACTAGTTACTGAAGCCACGCACCGTACTTGCCCCAGTCGAATAGGGACTAGGGAGATTTGGCCTGTCTGTAACTTCCATTTTAAACTAATGCCTAAAGCTGGAGGAGATTTGCAACACAGGTTATGGCTCATCTTAAAGTCTCGAAAGTCCTGTGAACAGTTTCAAGTGCATCTGGGGAAGGCCGCGTCGCACAGCTCAGCCTCCAGCAGTGGTCCCCGCCGGGGAAGACACAGAGACGGGTTAAAGACGGTTTGGGGCATCGCGTCAGCACACGCCCACGGAGCCACCTGCACAGACGCGAGCCACTACCCCAGTGACAGATGAAGCCCCCCTTCTGACCTCAGAATGAAAGGAAGGCAAGGGTTTGGTAAGGGAACCCCTCAAGACTCTTGGGAGGAACACTGGGTTTCTTGCAGAGCTTAATGGGACGCCGCACAGCAATTTCAAAGCAAACCCCAGGCTCTCCCTTCTCTCAGGAAGACCCATTCCTGCAACTCTTGATTTACTAGTTCCACCAAGTGCTACACTTTAAATTGTATTTTGTTTTTCAGACGACCCCCACTGTGCCTCTCCAGCTCGTGCTTGTCTCACTCCGTTAATCACCTGGACTTTCCAATTGCAGTGGTTTATTTTACCTTGGAGTGACTCTCTCTTCCTTTTTGCCACACTGCAAAAATTTCTCCTTGTCACAATAATTAATAGGTTCTGTTCCTACAGTGATTATATTCAGGTTATCTTAATAAAGCACAGTTCTGAGTGCCATCCAGCGAAAGTCTTATCCTCACGAGGCCAGATAGACTCCACCTTCCCCCAAACAAAAAAACTTCTCTGAGTCCCAGGCCCCCAGGAAGGCTGCACAATGATGACCAGCAGACTTCCCTGATCTCAGGATGGCTTGGCTTGGAATTCACTAAGTGTCTAAGTGGAATTAACTGGAGGGTAGAGGTGGGTGAAGTCCTAAAATCTCTTCTTTGTCAATGAAAACTAGAAAGTCACCTGGCAATAGAAATTCCCAGGTTTATACAGAATCTACCCAAGTCACAAGAGCCATTTACCTGGGGAGTCATTAAATTTAGGTAGATGCCCTTCAAACACATCTCTAGCATGACTGACACTTTAGCCAGTAGAGAATTTGCACCTATCAGCTTCACTATTTAATCCTCGTAACCTCGGGAAAACGGGACAGCAACAAGAAACCCAGGGAACGGGAGACAATGATGCTGCCAAGAGCTTTGAGATAAACTCTCTGGGGATCAGGCCAGTTAGATGACAACTTCCAGGATCACCCAAGCCTCAGGACACCTGGCAAGAGAAGAGAGCAGAGGGAGGAGACAGGAGTTGGGAGGAGAGAAAGAGAAAGGTAGATGGAAGAGAGGAGGGAGAGGCAGACAAAAAAGAAACAGAGACCTTTGCGAGGGAGCCCGAGACGCCCCACACACAACCCAGCCAGGCCTCAGTGCTCGCCCCTCCACCTGGAGTGCACTTTGCTCCTTTTGCACCTGCAAAATGCTGCATCCCGATTTCAGACTATGCTCAAAGTTACCCTTCTCTGTGGAGCACCGCCCTCTTCACCGAAGCAAGAAAACGTATCCTCTTGAAAGCATAGTCAGTATATGCAAGTTAGGCTGCAGTAACAATCAACCCAGAAATTTCAGTGGCTGAAAACAAAAACAGTGTTTCTTCCTCAGAGCACAGATCCAATGCATGATGTGAGGGAGGGGACTCTGCCCCTCGTGGTCACCCAGGGATCCAGGCTGATGGAGGCGCTAAGTCCAGGGAAGGGCATGTAGCAAACAACATACTGGCTTTTAAAGCTTCTGCCCAGAAGAGACCCACATCACTGCTCACGCTGCATCGGCCAAAGCTGGTCAAGCACCCACCCATAACCGCACAGAGGAGAGGGAATAGGGAGGTGCAGTCCCACCATGCGCCCCCAGGAGGAAATGCAGAAATACTGATGACCAGCACGAGGCCACCGCCCACGTCGGCCCCGGGCCCATGGCCGTGATGGCCACTGCCCCATGACAGCTGTTACACATTGGCTTTTACAGTTCATCCTTTTAACAAGCCTGAAAGAAAAGCAAGACTATGTGCATTTTTTACGGATGAAGAAACCAAGCCTGAAAGACGTTAAATATCTTTACTAGTTGGGCTGTCTAATAAGAAAAGAGCAGCACCAAAGGCTGTCCTGTGCGAGCCAAACAGGCACAGTCCTGCCCCACCCCGCTCTCTCTCCTAGACTGAACATCGCTCTCTCCGCCCTACCGCTGTGCGGGATGCTGTGGCCCTGCCCCGCGCTCGGGCCGGGAACCCTGGACAGCTCCCGCGGGGCGGGCACCTGGAGACAGGCCATGCGGGAGTTCTGAATTTCTGCTGTCCTGGCCTCCTGCTGCTGCCGACCACGCTCAGACCCATCCAGACCAGCCAGAAAAATCTGCGGGGTGATAAACAGCACCCCTCCCCCATGCAGTGTGGGCTCAACCACATTGGCTGCCAGCTTATTAAATAAAGAAAATTAGGTTTCAATTATTTGCTTGCACACCAGGCAGGAAAAAATGAAAATTTCCATCTAAAAGTAATATTTCTATTAATATGCAGAAGTGATTCTGAAACTGGGCTTTCTGTGCACCTCTGCCAAGAGAGGTCGGAAGTGAGAGATTCCACGAAGGAGTCTCCTCCGCATCAAGGCGCCCGGTCGGGAGGCGTCCAAGGCGCTTTCAGAGGAGCTGGGCTCTGGGCACCTGGAAAAGCAGTTTGGGCAGGAACCGCAGCACCGAAGCCATTAACTTAATCTTCTCTTTCCCTTTCCTCGGGTTTAAGTTCCGCATCGCTGCCGAACGCCCTGATTAGCACTGCCTTTCAGGATCGAAAAATCTAAACCAGGCACATTCAAGGCCTCTGAATTTACATTTTTTAATGGAAAGGGAGAACCGGTATCAGGTAAAGGTGTGTTAACGCCAAGCTCTTATCAGCCACACGATCCAAGAGCAGACGTCGGAGGACATCTTCAGAGAGGAAAGTCCTGAAACCCACTCATGCCGCTTTCCTCTGGCTGCATCAGCACCGTGCACTCGGAATCCCGTGTCCTGAATTGAAAGGACCAGGATGCAGTAACGTCACTCACTTTCTAGGTTCCCCCCTTGCAGAAACCCTCTTTCCTCAAGGGCATCTACAGTAAGCACGTAATGGTTCCAGTGGAATAAAAATAATCTTTCAAATGTAGATATATTTAAAAGTTTAAAGAGTTTGAGGTTGGCCTGGGGGCAACTTAATGACTAGTCAGACATACACGAAGGGGGATTTTGTGCAGGATGGAGATCAGCTGGTTTCTATTTCAGCTGAGGACAGGAAAGATGCTTTCGACTGCAGCAGAAGGAAGGCAGACAGGCAGGTGTGGCTAGCAACAGCCAGGACCTTCCCGGGAGAGGTTGACCATGGCCCCGAAGGCAAGGTGTCAGAGGTGGAGAGGACAGTCTCCAGGCTTCTGCCACCTTTCAGCTGGGTGACCTCAGAAAAGTTATCTTTTAAATGCCCTGAACTTCTGTTCTGTATCTAAAAAATGAGGACAGCCCTAGCACCGGCTTCTTGGGGATTCTAGGAGGATTAAAAAGATAAGCATCTAAAACATTTGCTTGGTGTCTGGTTACAAACAGGCTGGACTCATCTGTGCAGTTTGGGGGGATAGGTTCTACTCTGCCAGGTCTCTTTGTGTGGAAGTTATCGCCAACGGAAGAGATTGATTCATCAGGTTTATAAAGAGGGCTGCTTCCCCAAAGCTCCAGACTTTATATAGAAGCCCCTCACATATATGGGCTTAGGGTTTTGTTTTAAGTCAAAATGATGGGATGAGACAGAGAGAGGAGATACGGCTGGCAGACAGGAATAGAAAAGAGAAACGCAGGAGGGAGGAGGAGGGAGCAGGCGGGTGGAGATAAGGAGGAAAGACACACCAGGCAGGATGCAAAGGGGACGCCATGCAGGGAGAAGCTCCCTCTCCAGAGCAAGCGAAGGGCGAAGGGCGGATGCTTCAGAAGGTCACCCGGAGAGGGGAGGGCCGAGAACTTCCTGCCTCGGGCTCCTTCAGGCTCTAAATGCCGAGTCTTCAAGGTCAGAGGGCAGGTCTCCTCCCTCAGCCCCTCTACAGCATCTGCACGCTCGAGGCCCAACATCATTTGCTGATCATGCCAGTGTCTTTCCAGCCGGAGACTTCTGGACCCTGCCGAAGCCCCAAAGTTCATGCCCATCACACCAGAAGGCATGTTGCAAGCACCAGGGTCCCCAGGAGGGCCACTCTGTCTCTCTGGTCTCCTGCCCCGCCTGCCAGTCAGGGTACGACCCCGTGGCCAGTCCGCAGGCTTCAGTTCACAGGCCAGCAGCTGCAGCCCCACGGTCAGTGGTGCCGGGTGCCTGCTCTGCAGCAGCCCTGGTGATTTTCTGTACGTGTGGGGGGGGGGGCACCTCCGCAGAGACATCCAGGGGAAATTACCACTGAAGGCAGATGGCAGCAGCATGTTCTGTAGATCACTGCTCCTGGCCTCCTCCACTGGCAGCCCAAACGGCCCTCCAGAGGCCCCAGGTAATGCATCCTCCTTCCCTAAGACCCATATATCCTCCAAATGTTCCCGGTGAGGGACGTGAGCACCTGCATCCAAAACCGCCCTCTCCACACGCTGCCTGGCTCCTCGCAGAGATTCGCACACGTCTCTAATCCCACTGCATGCAGGCAACTCGGGCATTTAGAACTGGAGGAGAAATGTGGGCATGTGAAGCCTCACAAAGGCTCCAGCCATGGGGACCCCAGTGCAGGCCCCCTGACCTCCTCCTCAGAGCCCTCAAGTCCTCCTGCCAGCCACCCGCCAAGGATGATGACGCCTTCCCTGGAACAAACATTTAGGAACTGCTGCCAGTAAAGGGTGGCATTTCTTACTTTGACCAACGGCATCAACCTTTAAGGAAGATCACCAAGGAGGGCAGGGAGGGTGGCCTCGTGACTCTGAGAAAGAGTCCAAGCCACTACTGGGGGGTGGGGGGAACACTTCCATCGCTCCTCCCCTTAGGAGAGCATTATCATGACTAACACACATCAGGCACCCGCTAGGGGCCGAGCCTGCTCTTCAGCCCTTACATCATACATCATCTCTTTTCAACACCGAACAGCTCTAGGTGGACAGTGCCATCACCGAGCCCATGTTCCAGAGAGGGGAGCGCGCACACGCACGCATGCACATACACACTCCTGAGAGAGCCTGGCCCCCAGGATTGCTGCAAGAAATGGGTTGTGAGGACGAAGCTCAGGGTGTGTGCTTGGTGGGGAAGGAGGAGAGCCCCTCCCGCCGGATGCGGGCCTCTGGTGCCCCAGAGAGCGGGGCTGCACAGGCCTGCGCAGGGCCTTGGGAGTCAGATGTTCCCTAAGCAGGCCACTCACCCGGGTCCCACAGGCTTTGCCGCTCAGGAGATCTTCCACAGAGGAGAAGAAAGAGAGGCTGCAGGTCCACACCCCAGAATACACTGCAGCACACCCAGGCCAGTCAGGAAACTTAGGGGGTTTGTTGGTTTCTTTTTTTTTTTTTTTTTTTTTTTTTTTTGAGCTAACTACCAACTTAAGTCTCTCTGAAACACCTGCTTTCTACCTTATTACAGTGACCTCTGGTGGTCAAGAGCCAGACATTGCAGGGCCAAATTAGAATTACTTAAATTGCTTAATTTCAAGCAACTCTAAGTAACAAAAGGCCCTGAGGTCCTTTAAAAGCTTCCAGGAAAAGTAGGAGAAAAGGGAGTGAGAGATGGATGCTACCGCCTGCCCCGTTTAAGACGTGAGCTGGCTGCCACCTGACCCTGAGTGTGACCAGCCCGGGGCTTCTCAAATGATGCTCCCCGCACCAACGCCAATGTCCTCTGAGCTCCAACCCAGGGTGCAGGCTCAGCCTCTGTGCCCCTCCCCCCACAGCTGGTGGCGTCTCAGTGCCAGGCTCAGAGGGCACTGGCTCCAGGAGGGTTTTGGAAAAGCTTCAACCCTGCCAGAGCCTGCTAGGAGGTTAGGGATGGAGGCTGGGGGGAGCGCAGTTTTCTAGAAGGCTTGTGATCTCGCTGCTGCCAGCCAGCTCTGCTCCAGACTCCCTGGACCTCTTGCCGGCAGGCAGAGGCCGGAAATGAATCGGGGAGGCAGGGAAACAGCTCTCCCCTCCACCCCAGAATCACAACCCCAGCCAAAGGAAGGTCTGCAGGAACAAGATGGGGAACAGGGCTTCAACCCAGAGCCCACGGGTGCCCAGGGGCCAGGGGGGCCCAGGCGAGGGGTGAGGGGGTAAGAAAAGAAGCATTTGCTCTAGGAGTCATTTCGGAGACTGGAGCTGCAGACTTGCAGGCAGGAGGAAGGAAGGACAAACCCCAGGGGTGTGACAAATAACCTTGTAGACCTAAGCCAGGTCAGTGGGAGTCTAGGGGTGAGGTCTTCAATGGGAAACAAGGCTGAGTAGGGTCTCCTGTGGGGTAGAGAGCAATGGGCATATAAAACACAGCCCTGCCCCCCAGAAATCAATAAAGCTTAGTCCAAGCTAAGTGTATCACCCTGTCCCTAAGGCCACCCCAAACCATCCTAGACAGATACTTGTAAATCCTAAAAACTCTTCAGAAAAAAGGATCTGACAACTCAGTCATTCAATTCAGAATCTTCCAGGCCAGAGCACCCAGAAGGCAATGTTTCTGGTCCACCCATGGTGTGCAGGCTTCGGCCAAATCCCCAACACAAGGGGCAGGCTCTCCCAAGGCCCCGGCGAGCATCGGTTTGGGCAGGCCAGGCCTTGGTGTTTGGAATTTGAAAACAGGCTGGGTCACTCTGCTGGTATTCTGTGAGCCTCAGAATGGATGTAGAATATCAATATTGTCTCAATTTCCTTTTATCTGCGAGGAGACGTCAGCAAACCTTTCTGCCAAGGATTGTACAAGGATCATTAAAAGGAAAATGTCCATGGTAATTGTGGCTCTATGCATATTTCTTCACTCCAATATTCTATAACATAATAATGTTTCACATTTCTACAGAACTGTCTTTTCAGCATGTTTTCGCATTATGCTTAATTTTGTAAGAGTTTCTCAGCCCTACATAACGACACAGTTCAATGCAAAATCAGATATAAATCTCGCTTAAGAGACTCTCAACAGGAATTTCATTTAAAACTGTAAATGTTAAAAGATTCTGGCTCTGATTTATGTTATGTTGTGTAGTGTGTGTGTGTGTGTTTCAAAGGGAGAGCTTAACCGGCCCTCTTAAACAATAGATGCACGTGAAATCGGAGCCACGCCACCGCCAGGCCTTCGCGGGGCTAATCCGACCCGTCATGCAGGGAGGAGGGCAGACAGGCCAGCCTGTGGGCAGGGTGCCAGCGCGCAGGCCCGCCAGGGCCACGAGTGGAAAGTGAGCTCCTCCTCCGAGCACCAGGGCACCACACAAAGGCCCTCGGTGTCTCTGCTCCCACTTGGCCCCGTCTTTAGAAAACACAGAGAGAGGTACCACAAGGAGAGGCAGAAAGTCCTGGTGCCGATTTCCACCTGCACTCCCCTGGCTGTGTCCGTGACCCTGCATGATGAATCCAGCCCTGCTCCCAAATACACCTGCGAGATGGGAGAATGGACAGTCCCGGAAGCTGTTTGAGAGGAAGCAGCCCAAGCCTTCAGGGGCTGCAAACTGCAAAATTCCATGAGGAATTCATGAATCTGGGGAAGGCGCTCACATCCATTGCCTCAGCACATTCAAGACAATTTTAAAATGCAGATTATTTATATACTGCGCCCTAATGACTGAAGCAACTATTACAGGCCGTCATGTCAAATCACATCCAGGCAATTTTATTGTAGCCTATCACACGCGTGCCGTGTTTGGACAACTTATAATACGCAAAATATTTACATCGTGAAAACATCTCTGTGGCCCTGGCATTCTGCTACCAACGAGAGACAACACAGCGGCAGCAGATTAAATTGAAATCTGCTGGCGGCTTCTGAAACTTTCAGCTCTATTCCAAAATGCTGAAAGCCAACCAATTCCCAGTTAGGGCTTTGGAACCCACTGGACCTAAAATTTCACTTGAAAGGTGGAGCTATTGTGAGTTGCAACTCAAAAAAAGAGTAAGCCCCCACCCTGCAAGTGTAAAATCCACTTATTTTAAGCAGATTGAGAAATCCAAACCCTCTGATAGCGCTTAACATATTAAAAAATATGCACTGCAAAGCTCTAAAAGTTCCTGAATTCCTCCAAAAAGATGTATTTTTGCCACTTCTAATGGACTCCACCCAACTCCAGGCGGGATCTGTGGGATACACGCCCCCAGAAGAAAAGCAATTGAAACGACTTGACTCTATATCTTTCCAGGAAAGTAAATTATATATAGGTCTGTATTCACACCCCCCACGCCCCTATAGTTTCCCCCCTTTTCCTCCCACACTCCACGGCCCACAGAAACGAAGAGAAAATTATCAAGTGGGTTTAAGCACCTGGATACCTAATTGCAACCCATCTCAGAGCCCCATCCTTCCGCCTTCTAGAACTTCAGTTTCAGACTTTAAAGTGAGTCCTATTAGCCAAGCTGACACATGCCAATTAGCTTCATGCATTTCACAGAATAAAACGCCCCTTGAGATAAATCACCCCACATACCTACACGGTTTCCACCTAGCGCCGCTGGTTTCTTTCAGTGTTGCGTTAAAATCAGGTTTTGACATGATGATGCAGGTGTTTGCAGAGTGAGATTCGTTCTAATTCAGGGTCCTCATACAAAGGTATCGGCTCAATTAAAGACAAAACAAGTGCCTCCGGTCAGAATGGTGCCCCCATTTTTGTTCCTTTTTTCATATGAAATGCAGGGGATGCCTGTGTGTTTTGTATCTTTACAACAGAAGCAAAGCTTTCTGTAACTGTGCTTGTGATGATGACGGAGGAAGGAGGAGGAGGAGGAGGAGGAGAAGACACAGTGCCAGGCTCCAAAATGGTACAACTCACACTTTATCTACTTACCAAGCGAAATCACATTGCTCATAACCCTGCTCCTAACAGATGACCATCCAAAGCCATTTATTTACTATGATCCATGTAGGCCCACATATACAAACATGTTTTTTACATAAATGGGTTCATATAATACCTGTATTGCTATAAAACTAATTTTTCAGAAGAACCATAAACAAGTGATGAATTCTAATGAATATATGTGTGCTGAAGTATTTGGGGGGAAAGTGTATTGATGTCTGCAACTTTCTCTGAAATGAATCAAAATCTTACACGGATGGGTGGATGGATGGACAGATAGGTATGTGGTAAAGAATGTAGAATAAAATGTTAATGGTGGAAGTGAGTTGGTGGGCATCCAGGTTCCACTGCAAAATTATTTCAACTTTACTGTATATTTTAAATTTTCAAACTGAAATGGCAAAACCCCCTAATTTTTAGCTTAATAATATGGCATTGATCTCTTTCCATGTCAATACATACAAATCTCTTTATTCTTTTAAATGACTGCACAAGATTCTATTTCATTTCAGGAATGCACCACGAAGGCGTAACCAAGCCCTCACTGATGGACACTCAGGTTACTTTACAATGATAATGCCATGTAAATATGTCTTTGAATACTTTGGATGGCTTTTCCATGAGATACATTCCTAAATGTGGAATTGCTGACTCAAAGAGAATATAATTGTTCTTACTTTTGCTAGATCACAATAACAAGAGCTAACGGCTACTGACTCTGTGCCAGGGCAGGTTAAGAACTTCTCACAGGCTGCCGCTTGACGCTCTTCACAATAACCCAGATAAGTAGGTGCCCTCTGGTCTCATTTTATAGTGGAGGAAACTGAGGCACAAAGAAATCAAATGACCCGCCCCGGGTCTCACAGCCAGAAAGTGGCCGTGTGACTTCAGAGCTGCTGCTCGTCTCCATCACGCCTACAAATGATGGTCAAAAAGATTAAACCAATGTACACATTCCCACCAACAGTGCTGGGGAGTCACTGCTTCCCCGGGTTGTACTGTTTTCAAATTTATCTAAAACATGTAGAAAACACTGTCCATATTTCCAGAGACCATGAAGACAGATGAGAAGACCACAACACACAGAGAAAGCACAGACTGCATAAGCCAGGGATGGATGCCTTGTTAATCAGAGCAAGGGCACAGGGGAGTGGGTACCACGGTTCTGCCTCCATGTGGGGTTCTCTCTGTGCTCACCTCACCGCCTCTCTGCAGTATGTAGGCTCTCCGGGTTCAGCAGTAACACTGGCAGGTAAGCATACCTACGAAACTCTCAAACTTCTATTTTTAAACTGTATAAATCCCCAATCCATCTTCCTAGATGAATTAATGTGATCTCAAGTATTCTGCCTCCATTTTGCTTTATCGGTCAGCTGCAAGCAGAAAGGACTGCATGAGTATGTGTATCACCTCTTTTACCATCATCTACTCAATTAATTCAAATAAATCTTTAGATGATGCTTGATGTGCCAATGGGACATTACTATCAACAACCTCAAAAGGTTCTTTTGTTTTATTACCTAAAACATTATAAATGATCCCATTATGAATCTGATTAAGAAGTCTTCCCATAGCAGGCGATAGTACCAGCCCCCAACTTCCAAGATCCCACCAAAACACAGCGTGGATGCAATCAGCTTCAAAGACAAGAATGCTACAGCCCGTGGAAAGAGCCCTCTGCAGATAGCAGGGCTTCAGCCTAGCTGAATGGTGCAACACAATGAAACAGTCATAATACCTAATAATACCGCCACTTCATTGTTGCTGTAGGAACAGACACAACATCATGGATACTGCTGGCTCACTTAGAAACGTAACAAACTACCCAAGGCTTGGGTTCCAGTAATGAATTCACAATGACTCACTTCGGGACCTTAGGCAAGTTATGTACTTCGCTCTTGAGAACGCAAGGGTCTCAGCTGCAGAACTAGGTCAATAATTCCCACTTCACAGATGATCACAAAGCCGAGTGTGAAGCTAGATGGAGTCCCTGCCGGATCACGGCGTCTCCACACATGGCAGCTGCTGGCACCAGGATAACACACGGTAAACTTGCCAACAAGAACTCGCCGAGCACTTTTCACACAGAACTGGGGATCTATCTTGTGTCAACCCATTTTTCTCTTTTTGGTATATTAACTGAGGAGGGAGAGAAGGAATGTGAAGGATTTCAAACTTTCCAAAAACAATAGAGACTAATATGATAAAACCCCACCTGCCAGCCAACCATATTTTCGAGTCTTACTGTTTTGCTAGATTTCCACAGATTTATTTTTTAGAAATAAAAAATAAGAATTACAGATACAACCTGTTACCGATTCCATCTCATTCTCTTTCCTCCTAGAGGTAGGCACTATTTTTCACTTAGTTTTATTTACTACATATGTAAGTATCCAAAAACAACATTTTTTTACATTTAGGCTTATGTAAGTGGTACCAGACAATATATCTCTTGCTGCAACTTGTCTTTTTTCCACTCAGCTGTTTTGATCTCTATACATAAAGATAGATATCGCTTTAGCCTATCAATTCTTTTTTGTTAAAGTATAGCTGATTTACAGTGTTGTGTTAGTTTCTGGTGTACAGCACAGTGATTCAGTTACACATATATATTTATGCATATATTCTTTTTCATTATAGGTTATTTGTCTATTTGTTGTTTATCTATTTTATAGACAGTAGTTTGTATCTGCTATTGTTGGACTTTGTTGTTTAGCTCTTTTATATATAGTAGTTTGTATCTGCTAATCCCAGACTCCTAATTTGTCCCTCCTTCCCCCTTTCCCCTTTGGAAATCATGAGTTTGTTTTCTTTGTCTGCAAGTCTCTTTCTTTTTTGTAAATAAATTGTATCATTATTCGTATTTTTTTTTAGATTCCACATATAAGTGATATCATTAGCTTATCCGTTCTAACTGCTACATACTGTTCTTCATATGAATATAGTACAATTTATCTATCCATTCTACAACTGATGACCATTTAGTGGTTTCCAAATTTGTATTATTGTATAAATAATGCCACAAAGAACATCTTGTATATATCTCTATGCACAGATACAAGAGTGTCTGGAAGGTAGCAACTCTCACAGTTTGGTCTTTGGACCCTTGGAGCATCCCCAAGACCCTGTTAGAGCACCATGAGGTCAAAACAATTTTTTTAAAATACTAAGAAGTCATTTGCCTTTTTTGCTGTGTTGATGTTTGCACTCCTGGGGCAAAAGTAACAGTGGGTGAAACTGCGAGGCCTCAGCACAAATTAAGGCAGCAGCAACAGACTGTACTGGGAGCCATGTATCTTCATCACCATGTACTTATAGAAACACAAACCAGTCTTATTCAAGGATTCCTTAATAAAGCAGTACAAATTATTGACTTTATTAAATCTCAACCTCTGATTAGATGTCCTTTCCACATTCAGTGTGACAAGGTAGAAGTATCCACAAAGCACTCCTGCTGCAAACGGAAGTATGACAACCACCTTGAGGAGGAGTGCTGTGTGACTGAGCTGCAAGCTCACTGGCCACTTTTTCCAAGAGTGACTGACAAACGGGTTATTCAGACTTGGTTGTTTGGCAGGACTTCTTCTTCTGGCCAAGACAGAGTAATAACTAGGGGCTGGATGTAACCTCCTGCTTGGAACAACTTAAAAGCTGGACAACATTTAGGAAACATTGGTTTTCTAGAAATTGGACATCAGGCAGTGAAGGACAATGAAGGACAGTGATTCTGGAGAGACAGGAAATAAACTAAGCGAGACTTATGACTGCCCCAGCTTCTTGCTAGAGAAAGTTTCCAGGCTGTGGCACAGGAAGGGGACCCAGGCAGAGCCCAGCAATCTCCCTTAGTTGAGAAGGAACTAGAAGTCCCAGGAGGTCAAGGCAATTAGCTGGTGGTCGTAGGGCAGAGTACCAGAGAAAGCAGCACAGAGAACTCCAGAGTGCTACAGAGGGTCTCCCTCAAGTATTCAAATAAATATGGATCAGTGCATGTGTGTAATGAAGACACTATCTGAAGCTGTGAAATGAATCAACCGAAAGAATTAGAGAGTACAATCACCATCATTCACATTTGTGCCTGTAAAGTGTCTGTTCCTATCAAAATGTCATAACATATAGGGCTCAGGGTAGAGTGTTCAACAGAATATTACATCAGTTTTGGGGTAAAATTAGCTCTAGATCTAATGCTGCTGTGGACCCACTAAACAAGTGTAAAAGCAAGACCTGAGCAGATCAAACTGATTCCAAATAATGTAACTGCAATCCAGGACAAAGCTCAAGAACATTTATAGGAAGAGAAAATGTATACAGTACCCAACATGGTGAAATTCATAACATCTGGGATCAAACAGAAACGCTCCAGGCATGCAAAGAAGTATGAATCACAATGAGAAGAAAAATCAATCACAACCAAACCAAAAATTATATGACACTAATATTAGTAGAGAAGAAGATTGAACACGTTAAGAAGAGACATGGAACTTTGAACAGACACAAGTAAAAATTCTAAAGAAGAAAACTGCTGTGAAAACCTGAGATGCAATCTGAGATGAAAAACACACTAAGTAGGACTAACAGAAAATCAGACATTGCAAAAGGAAAATATCAGTGAACGTAAACACATAGCAATAGAAACTATCCAAAATGAAACACAGAGGGAAAAAAGAACAGTGACAACTTCAAGCAGTCTGATATATACATAAAGTTCCCAAAGAAGAAGACAGAAAAATTTTTGAAAAAAATAATGGCCAAAACTTTCCAAAGGTGATAATAGCTATAAAGTCACAGATCCAAGAAGTTCAATAAGCCCCAAGCACAAGAAAGGAAAGGAAAGGAAAGGAAGAAAAGAAGAAAGAAAGAAAGAAAGGAAGAAAGGAGGAAAGGAAGGAAGGAAGGAAGGAAGGAAGGAAGGAAGGAAGGAAGGAAGAAAGAAAGAAAGAAAGAAAGAAAGAAAGAAAGAAAGAAAGAAAGAAAGAAAGAAAGAAAGAAAGAAAGAAAGAAAGAAAGAAAGAAAGGAAAAGAAAGGAAAAGAAAAGAAAAGAAAAGAGGGAAGGCAGGCAGGCAGGCAATCTACACCAAGGCACATCATAATCAATTTACTTACAACCAGTGATAAAGAGAAAATCTTCAAAGCAGCCACAGAAAAAAGGATACATCATATCCAGAGAAACAAAAATATGAAAAACTTCAGATTTCTCATCAGAAATAATGCAAGCAAGCCAGAAGACATAGATCAACTTTTTTAAAGTTCTGAAAGGAAAAGCTACCAACTTATAATTCTTCCCCACTGAAAATGCCTTTTAAATATAAAAGGTTTTTTCTCAGAGACACCCAAGCTGAAAGAGTCCATGACCAGCAGACGTGCAGGACATGAAATGTTAGGGGAAGTCGTTCAGGTAGAAGGAAAAGGATACCAGATGGAAATCTGGGTCCACAAAAGGAAATGAAGAGCGTTGAAAATGGTAAATATGTGGGCAAACATAAAGACTTTTCCATTATTTAAATCTCTTTAAAACATAATCAACTATTTAAAGCAAAAATAGTAAAAGTGAATTGTGGGATTTATAACATATCTAGAAATAAAACATGTGAAAAGAACAGAAAAAGGATGGAAGGGAGAAATGGAACAATAATACTGTAAGGTTCTTACCTGCACTATATGTGAAGTGGTATAGTATCACCTGAAAGTAGACTGTGATAACTTAAAGGTGTTACTAAAAACTCTAAAATAACCACTAAAATAACAGAGTTATAGCTAACAAGCCATCAAAGGAGATGAAATGGAATCATAAAAACTCTCAGTTAATCCAAAAGAAGGTAGAAAAAAAGAAAAGGGGGAAAACAGCAAATGGAAAAAATAGAAATCAGATGGAAAGTCAGCCACATTGATAATCACATTAAATGTAAATCATATCTAACTACTTCAAATAAAAGACAGAGATTATAAAACTGGCTTACAAAGCAAGATTCAACCACATATGTCTTCAAGCCCACTTTAAATATAAAGATAGAAAGTAGGTTGAAAGTAAGGGAATGGAAGAAACTACAGCATACCAATGCTAATCAAAAAAATCTGGAGTGGCTTTATTAATACGACACAAAATAGATTTCAGAATAACAAAAAAAATACTACCAAGGATAAAAAAGATCATTCATAATGATAAAGGAGTCATATAATTAAAAATACCTAACAGTCATAAATGTTTAGGCACCAAACAAGAGAGCTTCAACATATATGAAGCAAAAACTGACAGAAATACAAGGAGAAATAGACAAATTCACAATTCTAGTCAGAGATTTCCACACTCCTCCCTTAATAATTGACAAAAGAAGCAGACACAAAAACAGTACAGATGTAGAACACATGAACAACACTATCGACCAAATTGACCTAGTTGATACTTACAGAACATTCCAACTAACAACAGAAGAATACACATTCTTTTCAAGTGCATATGATATTTACCAAGATATATCATATTCTGAGCCATGAAATAAGTCTTGATAAATTTAAAAGAATTTAAAGAACTCAAGTCATACAAAGTATGTTCTCTGACCACAATAGAATAAAATCAGAAAATAATAGCACACAACTATTTGGGAGACATTTTTTTTAATAAACAGTAAGACTATCACTTCAGCTGAGCATATTTTCTGCAAAAGACAAGATCTGGGTTTTCAAGTAAAAATTAGAATTGGGGAAAACTTGTATTCACCACCATGAACTTGACAGCGTGCAAAACTTAAAAACTTTTCTGATGACATCTGTTGGTAATGACAAAAAGAGAATTTCAGTTCTCTAACAGAGATAATTTTTTGGTATTGTATAATGAAATATGTCAACATTTGGCAGGTCTGCATAACTGAATAAATCAATATTCTCAAAATGACCAGTATGATTTTACAAAACCATGCCTGGGTAGAATATTGTTTCAAAGAGTCGTATTAAAAGATACCTCCCCCAATTAAAAAAAAAAAAAAGATAGGCCAATGGGTTTTAACATAATGGGGCACCAAAACATTCATTGATATAATTTCAGATTGCACGTTGCAACTAACATCTAAGAAAGTACCACTTGTCAAGGTTTGGTGTGGTATCAAAGAAGAATATTCACAATTCTCTGAAAAAGCAATTACAATATTACTTCCTTTTCTAAGTGCATACATGTATGTGTAAGGCTCGATTTCTTCATCTATTTCAAATATTGCAACAGATTAAAGGCAGAAGCAGATATAAAAATTCAATTGTCTTTTATTAAGTGAGACATTAAGGAGATTTATAAAAATGTAAGACCATGTTACTATTCTCACTAAATTTTATTTTGTTTTGGAAAATGCAGTTACTTTTCATTAAATAGTATGCTATTTATGTGAACATGAAATGAGTTTACTGCCATTAAGTTCTAATGAATTAATACAGATTTTAATACTTTCTCGGTTTTAATTTCTAATGCAGTAAATATTACAGCTGTCTCCCATAAAGATCGTTGGGTTCCCAATCGGTTTTAAGGGTGTAGGTACTGAAACCAGAAAGCTGGGGAACTGTTGCTCCAAAGAGGTTGAGTTTTGCTCAGTCACAGGCCATGCAAAAAAGGAGGTGTTTCTTGATACCTGCAAAATCACTGGGAGATTCCCAGCTAAGCCGCAGGCAGTTCAATGGGGTAGCTAACACAGCCGGCCCTTGACTTTAGACTAACAGTAACAGTGGTGGTCCCATGTATTAAACTGTTACTGTGTGCCCCTCAAACTGAAATCCTTGTCATCCTCAACAACCCTGGAAAATGAGTATTATTCACAAACTGTGGATAAGTAGACTGAGGTTCAGAGAGGTTAAATTAGTTGCCCTAGAGGATGAGGGGCAGGATCTGAGTCCATTTCTGTCTGATTCCAAACCAATGACACCTTCCACGCTGAAACTTCTCTGAAACTGCACCATGACACTCTTTTTTCTCAGCTGTGTTTTCCTTCTTAGCACCTGCCTGACATGTCACACAGCATCTGTGTATTGTCTCTCCGCCCCGTTAGAACGTAACTCAATGAGGTCAGCAGAGATTTTTGTCTGCTCTCCGACATTCCAAGGTCTACAGCAGTACCTGGGGCATCAGAGCAGCTGGCCAGTAAATATTTGCTGAATGCGTGAACGAGTGAATCCTCATGGTAACAGACAACTCTGTCATCTGTGGGGCTTAGAGCTCTAGTGGCATTAACATTTGTTTTAGTCCTCATCAATTTTTTTAAATGAAAAAATTCTATACGCCTTCCTTTACGCAGACCACGTATTCATACAATGGATAAGGGCAAGGATCAATTTCGTGTTTTATGGGAAGAGAACTCAAGCTCCAGATGCTTGTTTGCTCCAGGTCCTGCAGGCTTTAGGAGAAACTCCCTGGCTTCAGATTAGTGTTCAGTCCCTGGATCTTAGGATAGGAACTAGGCATTCAGTCTTTAATCTGTTTTTGGTTATTTAAAGTAATTAAAAAATCCTAACTTCAGGATACTGTGAGGGCCAGCCAGGTCAGAAAGAACAAGAGTGCACGTTTATTCACCTCCGACAGTCCGAACACTTACTGAGCATGTGCAGAGTACCATGTGATGCTCTGGGTGAGCAAACAGAGAAGATGGACCTCAAAGCCGGTTGCGGGGACAAGGCACACAGACATGAACACACACGCACATGCGACAATGAATGACAATACCAGAGGCCTCTCTAAGCCCATGGGCATGCTGATGGACAAGTTCTGCAGGGAGTCCAGAGCCAAGCATGGTGGCCAAGGGTCAGGATGATCAGCAAAAGTCAGGAGAAAGGAAAACCCTGAGAGCAGGACTTAGATTCGTGGGCAGGAGCAAGAAGGAAGAGATGTAGGAAATCAAACTGTAGTTTCAAAGACCGATCGGGGACCTGCCTGGAGAGGATAGCTGTGCCTAAAACAGACTTAAGTTGGAGGATCCAGGCAGCTGAATGTGTTTGGCAGTTCTCATTGGCTCATCCTGTGATCTCTGGCTATAGGTCCACTCTGACCAGCAGCTCTACCAACCAGAAATTCCTGTGCTCTAGAAGACAGTGCAATGGCTGACGGCCTTCTCACTGCTTGCTGGTCCACATTACACACTTTTCCTCTTCAGTTTTGCTCCTGCCATAAACTTGGGTGCGGAAAAGTGTCAGAAAGAAAAATGCTAAAGAATATTTCTGGTTGACAGCAAATGCCCATCCAGGCCTTACCACAGAAGGGAACCAATAAAAAGTCACAGAGTCACCGCATCTGCCACCAAAAACACCAAGCTGACTTAGGACACTAAAAATATGGGCCCAAGGGAGGATCAAGATTTAAAGAACAGATAAGAAAATGCAACCTGGCACATATTGATCTCTAGGTCATTGAAATATATAACTAAGGTTCAAGTCATCGCCTCCCCCAGGTCCAGTGGGCCTCCCAGGAGTCGCGCTTTCAGGCTTCGACCTTAATTGCTGATATTTAAATGCAGCGCGTGTGTTGCTATTGATCCTCAAAGCAGCCTTTTAATGCTGATATCCGTGATGTTGTCGTGACTCTCAGCAGCTGCTGAGTGATGTGCGTCTGTGTCTGTGTGTGTGTCTGTGTGTGCACGCGCACGCGCAGGCATGTGTATCCAAATACAGGCTGGACAGGTGGGGTTTTTGTTTGCTTTTGACTTTATCCCCCAAAGGTGAGAAGAGAATGCTGTGCTTCAGCTGTTTTCCACCCCCTTCTCCAGCCACCAGAGGCGCAAGCTTCCTGAAGACGCCAACCGCAGCTCAAAAGAATCCCAGGACCAGGGATCCACCCCAAACCTGGCTCTGCCACCCCTCAGAGGAAGTCCTCTGGAGGAGGTAAGACCAGGGGACAGTGCACTCCAGGGAAGGGAGATGGACAGCTGTGGACATGCCTAGCCCTTAACTTCTGGGTCAAAGTTCCGAGAAATGCCCCCCACTCAGCCTCGATTTTCCTGTTATAGGAAACCACCCATTAAAGGTCATTAAAATCTTTTGAAACCAACTGTATGGTTTTTAGCTTACACCCAGTTTCTGGCAAGAGGTGCCGCAAGGCAAAGAAGACGTGGAACTGCTATGCTGAGTACCTGTCCTTTGTCCTCCTGACTCCCACCCTCCAAAACTCGTTCCCCTGAACCCGTGAACGCATGCCTGCCTACACATAAACCAAGGAAGAGTGTGATCAAGCCCAGGAATCCCGAGGTCTGAGCAGCAGCCCGGCTCCCAGTTCTTTGCTGGTCCCACCTCCATCCGCCTCAGGCTCTCGCCACCGCCAACCGCGTCCTCACAGCCGCAATGGCAGCTCTCCCTTCCGGGCCTTTGCCCACATGTCCCCTCCTCTCCTGCCCTTGGTCAAATCTGAATTAGATCTCACTCAGACACCACCTCTCCAAGAAGCCTCCCCAAATCCAGGCCCCCTCTTCCACCTCCAAAGGGGGTGAGCAGTAGTCATCTGTGCAATGATCTGACCCCCACCACTTCACCCGTCTGGTTCACTGAAATCATCTGTTTGGGTCTCTGCCTTTCTGGCCCCCCTGGGAGCCTCCTGGAGGCAGAGGCCATGTCTTAGTTATGTAGGTGTCTCCCCAGCACCTGGCCCGGAGGCTGGCACAGAGGGCACGCAAATTCCTGATGAATGCAGTCATGCCCACCCTCCTCGACCACCCCCACCTGGCTGAGGCCACAGGGACTGACCAGAAGGACCCAGAAACAGCTGGCAAACCCTACACCCCACCTCCATCCCTCCAACATCCTGCAGGCCTTTAATTTAAGAGACCCCAGCTATTCGCCCATGCCCCCTGGAGGTGTGAACACGCAGACATGCGTGGCCGGGGCCCCCGGGCCTCCAGAGCCAGCCCTCCCGTCCTGCGGCATCAACTCCCACAGCGGAAAGTCATTGCATTCAGCTCAGCTGCCGCGGCAATAGGTCAGACTTCCAGAAGCCTCCCCCAAACGCTGATTAATGGGCAGGAGCGGCTCCTGCGCATCTCATTACGCACATAGCTGCAATGAAACCATCTTTGCTTTACAGTTTTGTGCAGGACATAAAAGCGGGAAATATCCCAGCCTTCAGAGGGAACAGGCTATGAATATTGAAGCAGCCCCGGGTTATTAATCCAGCACCATTAGTCTTAGGGAGTCACCCTAGCACTGACCCCCTAGAAGGAAATTTCTCTTGCTGTCCATTTCTCACTTCAAATTATCCACATAGCCACCCTACCTACCACCTGTGAATTATTTGATATTTTGGAGAGGAAAGTAAACAATATAAAAAATCAGCAGAACTTAGGGGATCTATAAATTCTTAGCAAGTTATTTTCAGAGTGAGGAAAGCTGATTCATAGGGCACTTTACTTCCCAAGATTAATTTAGTTTGCTTTTTTCTTTTATTAATAGGACGTAAGCACCCTGGAAAGATCACATTTTCATTCTTGGCAGCACCTGTCAAGGGGGGTCCCAGGCCCACAGCCCATATTTGAAGGTTTATCCCCAAAAGGTCTTCACAGAGCAGACGCGGCACCAGCAACACGCCAGGTGAACCGTGCTTCACAAAGCACCAAGGACAGACGCACGTGATGCTTTTGTTTTTAAAGGCCAGCATTACATGGCCAGCGCAGACCAACTGAAGAACCAAAAGTATACATTTTCCTATGATTTTCCCGACAAGACATATTAAAATATAGGATGCAGCCCCTATTCTGCGTTTTCCCCACTTTGGATTTGTCCAAGTTAATATGGTCTTCCTGCGGTTGTTTTCCAGGGGGGTTTAAGCTATTGCCATATCTTTGGCGTTCACTCCTTCCCCCAGGATGTATCCACACAAGGATTTTTGCTCAAAAAACAAAAATCAACCCATGTCCAACTTCATTCAGAGGACTTGTGCCTTTTTTATTCCTTCAGCTCTATTTCTTTCAAATAGAGGTCCTGGGGAGGTGGGGCCACATCTCCTGCACGAAACTGGGAGCAAGCAGGGCCCATCCTTTCTGTCGATAGAAACTAGAAAGATTCTGTCCACTGGTGCCTTCTGTCTTCTCCCTCGCTCTGTCTTCTCCTTCTGAGACTCCCACTAGATAGGTGCCGGACACTCGCACTCATGCTTCCCGTCTACACTTCCCTGAGCTGCGGCCTGGACGGCCTCCTCCGGGCTGTCTCACCGTTTGCCAGCTCTCCCTCTACATGGGCGGCTGTTCTTCTGTTTACCCCACCCATTAGGCGTGGTTTTCTTTTTCATTTCAAATATTATATTTTTTATTTCTAGAATAATTAATTGATTCTTTAAAAAAAAACTGCTCCATTATCTCCTATTCGAGTCTCACAGATTTTATTTCTTGTTTCATCGCAAACATTGTAGACCTCTGAGGTCTAATATTCTTCTGGGAATGCTGTGTTCTCTACAGATCCTGACTCATAATCCTCCTTCCTCAGCATCTGCTGACTATCTCTTATGCTGGTAGATTTTTTTGTTTGCTTTATAATTTTTGTCTAAGAGCTCATCTACATTGGGAATCTCCCATTTTCCCACGGGAGTCCCATGGGACTCCCCATGTTGAGGAAGCATCTCCACAGGGCAGTTTTACACTTATGGCTGACAAAGCCCTAGGGCCCCACTAGTACTGGACCAAACTGTGTGTTCAGTCCTCAGCTGAGGGTTTCTGCCCTGCAGGGACAGTGCATTGATTTGGTCTCCTATCTGCATACGCTGTAAGCTTGCTTTCCCTTTCTTGTAGGATACTCTTTACAGCTACAGGTTGGGGCGGGGGCATACCATGCCCCTGGGTCAACAGGCAGAACCTTTCTAGTTTTTACTGACAGAAAGAAAGGCCCCCTCTTGCTCCCAGTTTCATTAGGAGAGCTAGTTCCACCTCCCAGGACCTGTGAAAATCCAGCCCTTAAGGGATTTACTGTGAAAACCCCAGCAGGACGACTCAACTTCAATTCTGAATTTCATCTTCAGTTTCTGACACCTGGAAATCTCCCACTCTCGCCTTTCAATTCAATTATGTCTTTGCTGCTATTATATCCAACCCAACATTTCCATGGGTTTTGAGTTAGAGGAGAAATTCCCACATGCGCATGGTCTGTGTCTTGATTGGAAGTTCTTCTATAATCCCTCCACCCTGAGGAATTATGCTCTTGCCTCACATTCACCAAGAACATACTAAACCATAGACATAGCTAGCCCTCCTTCAAATACCTCAGGCACGTAGCCAATAAATGTCATCCAATTCAACAAAGAAAAGATAATGGCAAAAAAACAAAAAACTTCTACCCAACACTTCAGGCCCCCATACCTCTCTAGGATTTCAGAAGTTGCCATGGCAATTCTGCCTGGATATTCCAAAACTTGGAACCAAGATCTGACCAAATTTGACTTTTTTTAAAAGAGGCTGTTTCATGTCATCCTAGACTCATCAGGGAGGCCAGACCAAGATAAAAACCTCTCTCCTCGCGTGCTGCACAGCCAGCCACACAACACCGGCTCCACTCAGAGCTCACGTCAGGGCCATCCTGTGCCCTTTCCAGGAGCCTCTCTCCACAGCCAGCCAGACAACGCCAGGTCAAAGGGATGAAAGGAGCCCCTCCCCGAGTACCACGGCCCACAGCTGGGGACAGGGACGCTGCAGAGAGAGGCAAAGGGCAACGCCCATGAGCAAGAGAAGCAGAGACCATCTTCTCTGCAGACTCACGCCTAATCTCAAGGCCAGAGGAAGGCAATTTCCAATGCTCTCCCTGCTGATGGTTCTGAGTGGCATTTTTGTCTCATCCCATGACTGGTGGTGGAGGAGAGGTCACACTCTGGAGACCTGGGCGTGACACGGAATTTTGCAATGGACCTGCTGTGTGACTCAGGGCAGGTCACTTCACTTCCCCTCTTGAATCTCTGACAACAGACTTGTCGTGCAGACGCGACCTCTACCCACATGCAGGAGTTGTGGGCGCCGTGAATACTGATGGCAGAGCACCCAGCCCAGGCTGGGTCCCATTCTCCCTCTGATTCACAGGGAAGCAGAATACAGGCTTTTCGAATAGTCAAGTATTCAAAAACATTTCTTCAAGGCTCTTCTACTCCAGAGGGGAGGGTATAGCTCAGTGGTAGAGCACATGGTTGGCATGCAAAAGGTCCTGGGTTCAATCCCCAGTACCTCCATTTAAATAAATATTTTTTAAAGCCTCTCCTACTCCAAATGGGTGAGGATTTTAAAAAACAGAACTGAAGTAAAACTGACATACAATAAGCTGCATATATTTGAGGGCTCCGAGTGATGAGATCTGACAGGTGTCCACACCTGTGAAACCATCACCAAGTCAGGACAGTGAACCTAATTGTCTTCCCCAAATTTCCCTTGTGTCCTTGTCACCCCTCCCTCCTGCCCCTGCTCACTCCGTCCAGCAGGCGGGGTTTGAGTATAATAGAAAAGTCTAGTAAGAAAGAAGGAAAGAAGAAGGTGGGAAGGGAGAGAGATGAGGGGGCGCGAGCAAGCAGGGAGAACGTGTTGACGGCCCCATGATGGGGGGTAGATAGAGGAAGACACAGAAAGACGATGTACGTGCAGGGAACTGAGAGCGAAGAGAGAAGCTGAGGACAGGCGTGTACATCTGTCCGCGTCCCCTCCAGGGCCAGAGGAGGCACCCACGGCTTCCAGAGGCTCGAGGCACCCCCTCCGCAGGGACCCCGCGCCGTCACACCCCATCGCACGGCCCCATTTTTCACTGTCAAGGCCATGCTAGCACACAATTCATCACCTCCGCGTTCGGAAACTACCCATGTAAATGCGGAGTGATTCCACCTGGCAAGGGCTTGGTTGCCCTAAAGGGGGTTTCTCCAAGCATCTCCGACACCCTTGTCTGGTCTGCATCTGCCATGACAGCCCCTGGCATCTGGGCGGGTCCATGGACTTGCTTCTGAGCCCGAGCACAGAGAAGGGTTAACAGCAGGGGATGAGCAGCTCCCCAGGGTGGTCCGCACCCCTGCAGGGGATGCAACAACTGTAGCCTGAGCCTGGAATCCGAGAGGCTGATCCAGGGCTGGTGAGGGCCACGGGGGACCAGAGCAGGAGATCACCCCAGCTCCATGCAGCAGCCTGTGAGAGTGAGCCTGGAGCTCAGGTCCCAGCAAAGGAGGACAGCCCGGCTGCTTCCTACAGCCTTGGGTCAGCCCCCACCCCTGTCCCAGCCCCCACCTCTGCCCTGACCCTCCTGCTGCCTGTGTGACGGTTCAAGGCCAGGCGCACAGTTTGCAGCCCAAGCTCTTAGCCCCCCACCGCTGAGACAGAAGCAGGGAGCACATCCCACACGAGTCCTCGGAGGGTCCTGACCCTAAGCCTTGGGCATCAGGTGGTAGGAAATTATTTCTTTAGCTCCTTCTTTATTTGTTGCTTGTACATGTTGTGGAATACACTCTTCGCCCTAATTGACTCCGATTCACCCTCCTGATTACAGCACAAACTCCAGGGCTCAGAACAGAACTGCCTGTTGGAAAACACAGGATATCTTCCAGCAGGTGACAGTGACACGCACGTGCCACCCTGGCGTTTCCAGAACAGCAGGCAGCCAGTCATGCCCACGTCGGCTTCCATCAAACCCCAGGGAGTCCCTGGATGAGGAACCATCAACGCCTGTTACTCTGGAGTTTGAGCCTAAATCGTTTCTGGAATCACAAAGCCCATAATTGGGAAAGGGGAGGAAAGAAGCCATTCACCTTTGAGACTGTGTTTCCACAGGAGCTGGAGTGGGGTGGGTCCAGGGGAGGGGAGAGCCGGCCACAGGTGCCTGGGTTTCTCCAGGAAATACTTGGGTTTCAGGGTGGAAGGCAGAGGGCTCACAGTGTTCTGCACCCTTGTTTTCTACGCTGATGAAAATTTTTACCTTGTTTACACAATAGCAGAACAAACAGACTCCAGCTTGTGGTCTCATCACTTCTGTTGCTGATTTCTTGTACTCGGACAGATCTACGGCATTTCTAATGGTGAAACTGTCCCCTCTGGGAAGCCAGGAGGGCATCCGATGCCATACCCAAGGGGTTCCTAAGAGGGGCTGCCCTGCACCACTTCACTCCTCACTTCAGGCTTTGTCACTGCAGTCCCACGCTGCCCGGAGCTGCCCCAACCCATGTGTCTCCTCGCAGTGAGAGTCCTGTTGAGGTTACACGCCCAGCCTAGACGCCCATTCCCAGCCGTAGCTAACTCCTTTGGAAGGTCTGGCGAGCCAACAAGCAGGCTGTTGTTCAGACGGAACTGTTTCCAAATGTCCCCAACACACCTTCCCAAAAATTGTTCAAACCAACAACAGAGGCTTAGACCATAAAGAGACCACTGGGGAGGTTGCCCAGCCCACGTGGGGCCAGCCAACTCCTCAACATTCCAGCAAGAGAACCCGCCCAATTCCACGGGTTCAGGGGAGCACTGAGCCGTGACCCCAAGAAACATCAGCAGTTCCAAGGAGCGGGCCTGGAACTGGGCCTCCACCTGCTCCCAGGCCAGTCCACCTCTGCCAGGCACAAAAGTGGTGCAGCATCCGCTCTGCCCACCACGGCCCTCTGGCCAGGATGGCAGTCGTGGAGCCAGAGCTGGAACAGACACCCGGACACCAGGAGTGTCTGTGCCCCAGTTCCCTCTCTGCTGGGTCCCCAGCTGCTTCCCTGATGCTGAGCAGAGAAAGCAGAGCCAGGGTACTGGGGTCAAGCCCACTTCTCTCCGGGTGAAATGATGCAGGAGGAGATGAGAAGATTTAATGGTTGGGAGGGGATAGCATGGGCTGGAAAACCAAGAAATGACTCCAAAAATGGCTTCGATCTCAACGACAGGAAATGTTCCCTCGCACCTACACCCTCCACGATCACCACAGTACGCGGCTGGAAGAGGGGTGGAGTCTAGCACGTGATACTGAAAAGACACCTAGAAAAGTGGCCTTTTTCCCCCTCGGAGAGCTTCCTTTTGCGAGTCTAGTGTAATTGGCAGTATAAATTTGGGTGGGGAGTTGGGAGGAGGGTTGGAAAGAGAGGGAATGTTTGTAAAATTCCCGCAGAGTTCTCCAGATGGGGAAAAGAGTCCTCCGTGAATCCCACCCCTACCTGTTCTTTCTGGGATAAAGATTATAGTAAAATGTCGTCCCCACTCAGGGCAAGCCCACAGGGGACGGAAAACAGCTGCACTCCCTCCGCACGAGCAGGACTAACCACAGGCAGATCCAACACGCTCCTGCTGTCGCCTTCAGCCTCCACATCTTGGTAAACCCACTTGAGACCATTAAAAAAATGTGCTCAGTGGAGCGACTTTCTGATGTCGGAGTCAAGAGATGGGTCCTAACCCACAGATCCACCCACCGCCAGCATCGCCTGGACGAGCCCAGGCAGCAGTCAGTGCAGAGACAAGAGACCACCGAGGGCGAGCAGAGGAAGGATGCCATTGTAGGAATCCTCAACCAAGGAGGCCCCCGGGACTCTAAGCAATCAAGGCCAGGAGGAGCCAGCCCTGACACGCCCATGAAGGACCCCAATGCAGCCACTTCTGCACCGAATCCCTGTTGGAGAAAAAGCAACTGCCAGGGGCCCTTCACCCTGCTCTCTCACTGGGGGAAGTGAAGGATGCCCAGGGAGCAGCCGGGCCGGGCTCAGGCACGAACCCCCGTAACCCACGTTTCTGGCGCACTTGGACATTCAGTCCCTGGGAGGGTCATCTGAAGGACACCAACCTGAATCAGGTCATCCCAGGAAAGGAGGCAGGAGGAAAGAGAATGGTCCATAAAAATTAGATGGGGCCACGACAGCACAGACCTACCATTTTCCTGTCCTCTCTTCATTTGAAGAAATCTAAAGACATACAACGGTTTTTCCAAATCCTACAGACACTAAAAATCTCAAGTTAAGAAAATAAAAATTAAATTAAATTAAACTCTCAAGTTCAAACCGGCACATAGTAGGGACCTAATAAACACTTGCTGAGTGAGTGTGTGCACCCACAAGCAAGGAATGTACGCGCCACAAAGAACGAAGCCACTTGGTTAGAGAATCCTGTTTGTTGCTGCTGGGCTGTCTGCGTGAGGGTGTGCACGGAAGTCATCTCGTCCCCAAATTACATCCTTTCAGAGCTTGGGAGACCACAGAAATCATCTGTTTCGGTTTCATCATTTAACAGATGTGTATAAAATAAGGAAAAGGAAGATGGAGACCAGAGTGAGGAAGAACCTAAGCAAGGTCACACAGCGGGGCCAGACCGCAGCCAGGGGTCTTGACTTGCAGGCTGAGCCCCCCTCGTCCTGCTGCTGGGAGGTTCAAAGGAGTGAAGCGACTCAGACTGCGGCCTGTTCAGGCCCTTCCAGGAGTTCGACCTTCTATATTTCAGTTGCTGAAGACTATGAACAGTGGGGCCTAAGATTATAGATCCCGCGACACCGTCGGGAAGAAGCTCGCCCCACGAAGGAGATGGAAGGGCGCATAAGCAGGCAGAAAGGCATCCCTGTTATCAGGCCAGCTTGATTTCTTTTCTCCTGTCTCTCCCGCTAACAGAACATAGGGGAAAAGTAATTGTTTTTAATTCAGGAAATCGAAGGTTATGTTTATTAGAGGATTTTTTTAGGCAGAGGAAATACCAAAGTTCTGTAAAATGAATTTCACATTCATGTCACTTGCTGGGCCTCATTCATTGATCCATTCAACAGCCAAGTCCCTACTATGTGCACAGCGCTTGGAAGGTTGTCAAAATGAATGAGACACCGACTCTGCCTCCCGGCTCTGGCGACACAGGACATACACAAAAGAAGGTAGAGTCACCTAGAGAAGGTGCAGGTGCACGGTGGGAATGGATTCGTACCCGGCAACCAAGACAGCAACGCCTGAGACACACAACTGGGGTGAACGTCAGAGGCACTGGGTGGAGGAAGAAGGCAGCCTCCACGTGACATTCTCAAAGAGATCAGACAACGGGGTGGAGGACAGCTCGGTGACTGTGGGGTTGGACGGGGGCAGGACAGGGTACCAAGGATCCAGCGGCACCAGGGGGTGTTTGAGGTGACAGGGCTGTTCTGCACACTGATTGCAGTGGTAGTGACAGGAGTTAAAGTTCATAGAACCACACCCTTCCCCCCAAAAACTCAATTTTACATGATGAGGATTTTAAAATACAATTTTAAAAATGGAAAAATCATAACACGATAGGCACTCAGAGGAGAGGCAGACCACGTCTAGCTGCGGCCACACTGGGAGACATCTGATCAGACCCTGAAATTTGGTAGGACTGGGATCCGGGGAGCAGAACACTCCAGGCCCAGAGGACAAGCCAAGAGGAGGCGCTGGGTGGGCCGCGTGGCAGACACACTGCGGGGGCAGGGCTGTCAGGCCAGGGCGGGAGAAACCGGGGGTGGCTGGCATTCAACTGTCTCCACTCAGTCCAACAAAACAGTTCTGGTTACTGCGCCAGGAGGGCAATGCAGCTCGCCGAAGCAGGAGATGAGAGCCTCTTTGAAGATCAGAAATCTTAAAAACCCCAAGGGGCAGGTCCGTCCAGCAAAACCCCATGAGGCACTAGGAGTGGAAACTTCCCACTGCCTAGCATCTGCTCTGAGAGGGAATTCTCTTGTATAACTTTCAAAATCTCCTGACTTGGAATAATAGGACCAGCGGCTCTCAGAGCTGGAAGAAAATTTACAGCTCATTTCATCCGTGTCTGTTGAGTCAGGGAGCCTCAAAAAATCAGGAAGAAAAGCTCCACACTCTTTCTCCAGAAAAGGACCCGCAGAAATGGAGTCTGGATTTTCAGACAGCCCTAAACTCCCTGACGCTTGCCTCTGGGTACACGAGGAGGGGCTGGCTGTCTACAAGTCCCAGATTAAGATTCCCAGACACGACCCCAAAAGGCCTACGCTTCCCCGGATCCCACATCTCACACCGAGTGTGGAATCTCCAGCTCACCTGAGCCAGCCCGGTCCCACCGACGACATGGAACCTGGACATGGCACCAGAGGGAAGATGGTTCCTTTCGGAATTGAGTCAGATGTTGAGTTACGAGAAGTAAATTGAGGCAGGGAGGCAAGGGACGGTGCTCCCACACCGTCCTGCTGCATGAAAACAGGAGCTGGGATATTTCTACCTGCAGTTGGCTTGGGCGTCAGTTACAGAAGAACCAGTCCCCACCGCCATGGGCTCTGTCCCCGCAGTGGCGGGGGCAGGGGGCTGGCACAGGGAGCCAAGATGAACTCACATTTCTAGAGGGCATTGGGATTCCCAGGAAAGGAGCCTGTCTCCAGCTTGTTCACAGTTGACTGCATCTCCAGCCCCCTCAGGCCTCCTGGGCTATATATAGCCTCACACCCAAAATACAAACTGTTGTTTGCAGCTTTTCCAAGGTCTAGCCCAAGGAAATCCACTTCAGTTCAGATTTCCATATGTATACACATCCAGCAGGTAATGGGGACTGCCTCCTGATGGGGTTCCAAGAACAAGGACGAGGCCACCCCAGAAAGTGAGCCCCTGGAACAGTACCTGGGCCTCGCCCTCACCAAGCCGGCCACAGGCGCCTTCCCAGGGCACAGCTGCCCAGCTCACAGGCCACCCAGCAGGCTCCATCCCCTAGGTGCAGAGGCCCCACAGAGCCTACAGGCTGGGCAGGCTCCCCCCTCCCATGCGGACAGGTCTATTTTAAGAGCTGTATTTTTAGGACAAGCAAATGCGCCATGTTCCTATATTCCAAGACCACGGCCTCGCCTCTGGCGGCAGCTGCACTGCCAGGCCTTGTCTTTGACTTTGGAGGATGCTTTCAGCTGGCCGTCTGTGGTCTGGGCTTAAGGAGAGGATTCTCGAGAAGGGAGGCGTTCTGGGGTGGTTCTGGCCTGGAAGAGTAGAGACAACATGGGACGGAAAATTCCACCAGCCCCTGGAAGCTGAGAAGGGCAAAGGCATCCTTGCTCTCACCGCCGAGAACATACCGGAAACCAACAGGCTGTGGAGGGCCCCATCCACACCCGGGAGGTGGCAAGTCAGGCACCCAAAGTTCAGCTTCTGCTTCCACCAGACTACCTCTGTCACCTGCAGCCAGGAGCAGAGCACTGCTGAGCCACACTTGCTCCCCTGAGCCCTGAGGTGAGACCAGCCAGGCCCACCCGGGGTGGGGGGGTCACTGTGAACGAGGGAGAGGAGGCAGCCAAGCTTGAGTCCCAATGACTTACCATAGAAATGGGTCTTCCGCTGTGATGCCCTTGGGCTCACTTCACTGTGGGAGGAGCTTGGGGCCTCCAGGAAGACATCCTCTTGGCTTTCTCCTTCATGCCAGCAGGCCTGGTGATGCTGTCCAGGGTGCGGCCCTAGCTGTGGTCCTCCCTTCAGCATCTCCACACCTTCAGTGGGGCTATCCCTGCCCATCACCTGACACTCATCCCTGCCTCACACCTCTACAAGGGCTGGTCCATCCCGCACCATGCCAGCTGGGTGAGTGTGTCCCTCCTCTGCCCAGAAACCTTCTGTTTCTCCCATGCTCCCTGGGATAAAATGCAATGTCTTTAGGCCTCGTAGGCAACTGGGCTCATTCAAAAGCTCATCCAACTTAACAACAACAACAACAACAACAAAACAAACAACCCAACTCAAAAGCGAGCCAAGGACTTGAACAGACTTTTCTCCAAAGCAGACACACAAATGGCCAACAGGCACAGGAAAAGGTGCCCAGCATCACTAGCTGTTAGGAAAATGCCAGTCAAAGCCACCACGAGATACCACTCCACACACATTAAGGGGGCTACGATAAAATAAAAAAATAATAATAACAAGTGCTGGCGAGGACACGGAGAAGTTGGAACCCTTGTGAAGTGCTGTTGGGATGTAAAATGCTGGCTGTGGAAAGCAGTCTGGCTGTTCCTCAAAAATACTAAACAGAATTCCTGTATGATTGAGCAGCCCCACTCCTGGGTATATACACAAAAGGACTGAAAGCGGGGACTCAACCAGATACCCGTCACAGCAAAGTTCAGAGTGGCATCATTCACAAAGCCAAAAGGTGGAATGGACAGCCCAGACCCAAACTGTCGTCCACTGACGGATGAATGGATACACAAAAGGTGGTCTATACACACAACAACACAGTATTCGGCCTTAAAAAGCAATGAAATTGTGATTTATGCCACAATGTGGCTGAACCTTGAAGACATTTTGACAGTGTGAAACAGGCCAGACAAAATGGGACAAATATTGTGTAATTCCACATGTATGAGGCCCCTTGAATAGACAAATTCATAGAGACTGCAAGGAGAAGGTGGGGGCCAGGGGCGGGGGGAGGGGAGAATGGGGAGCTGGTGTTTAATGGGACAGAGCTTCAGTTTGGGAAGGTAAAACTTTCGGTGGTGATATTTGCACGACAGTATGAATGTACTTAAGGCCACCGAACAGCACACTTAAAAATGGTTAAAATGGTAGATTTCATGTTATGTATGTTTTACCACAATTTTTTTTAAAAAGACAACCTTTTTCAAGGCTGTTATTCCCAGTCTCACCTCAAAACTGGGCTCTCCAGGAACCACCAAAATGTCTGCTAGACGTCACACTGTGTATTTTTTTTTTATCTATTTCTGTGCCTTTGCTCAGATGCTGACTCTGCCGGGTTCGGGGGCAGGGTGGGGGAGGAAGGACTTCCAAAACGCATCAGTTCAACAAATTCATTAAAATATTTATCAAACACCTGACACGTGTAAGCCAGTGATCGAGGCGCTGGGGACCCTGTGACGGAAAAAAGGACACAGTCCCTGCGCTGGCACAGCCCCCATCCTGACGGGGAGAAAGAGAACAAACAAGGCAAGAACACAAGCACCACGGGCGGGTCATCAGACGGCGATCGTGTGATGGAGAAAAGTATCGGGGAGAGATGGCAGGTGTCTGAGAGGAGGGGTGAAAACTGTCACCGTGGCCAGGAAAGGGCTCCCTGGAGAGGTGACACTTTGGGGGAGGACATGTAATAGCTCGCATGGAAAGAGCATCTATTCAGAGTGAGGTCCATCCTAGGAGCCTTCCACGCACTGTCTCGTGGGCTCTTGGGTCACATTTTCTCCATTTTGCAGGTAATGACACAGGGTCTTGTGTTAAGCAACTAAAATGAAGTGGAAGCTGGCAATGCAAGAGGAGGGAAGGGCACATCCTTCCAGAAGGAAAAGAATGGCAAATGCAAATTTAGGTGGGCTTGGCCACCCTGATGCAGGAAGAGTGAGCTGGAACAGAGGGCGGGAGGGGAAGGTAAGCCAGGCGGGTGGGGGAGCAAGGGGCCCAGGGCCCTGGGGGTCAGTAGAAGGGCTCGGTCCCTGACTCTTGCTGAGATGGGAACCACTGGGGGTTCTGAGCACGGAGTGATCTTCACCTTACCACAGCTGCTCTGGCTCGGGGGTGTAGGGTGGGGCAGGGACTGAAGAGGGACAAAGGCGGAAGGGAGCAGGGAGGAGGCGGCTGCAACCATCCACATGAGAGATGCTGGGGACGTGGGCGTGTCAAAGGGCAGTGAGACAGGGCGCGGGAGAAGGTAGAGCCGGTGGGATGGAAACGGAGAGACGTCCCCGAGGCATCTGGCTTGAGACACCAGAAGGATGAAGCTGGCATTAGCTGGGAGGTGAGAGTCAGAAGAGCAGATCTGGGGAGAAATCAGGGAGTTGGGTTTTGGAATGCTGACAAGTGTAGGCATCAGAAAAGCGGCTGGACCGGCGAGGCTGGAGTTCAGGAGGGACCCGGGGCACAGACCCCTGTGGGGTCAGGTGTAGAAGCAGGAGCCGGGGTGAGAGTGGTAAATTCAGGGACTCCAAGGGCAGAGCCTGGGGCTACAACATTTACAAGAGGGGAGACGAGGAGGAGCTGGCAAAGGAAACAAAGGGGAGGAGCCCAAGAGGTGGGCGGAAACTAAGCAAGTCCCTGTGGCGGCCTGGGGGCGGGGAAGGGAGCGCCAGACGAGCCCAGAGCCCAGCGATGCGGCGATGCAGTGGGAAGGAGGCGACAGAGAACAGGCTGCGGGCCAACCACGCGCCAGGGTGGGAGGCGAGGGCGGAGGGCTCCGGGGAGGACAGGCCGAGCCGGCGCTGCAGGTGCGGGAACCCGCTCCCCGAGTCTCACCTGCAAACACAAGGAGAGTGATGGGCAGTCGCCAGAGGGGGCGGGGTCAAGAGGGGGCGTGTGTATTTTTATTTCCTTCTTCACAACGCTCTAAACTTTCCAAGCCTTAATACTACTTTTTTAAATTCTTAATTGCCACAAGCACACGCAACATGCTCTTTACCACCTTAGCCACTTCAAGTATAGAATTCAGTGGCGTCAAGTCCGTGCCTATTGTAGTGCAGCCATCACCGCCATCCATCCCCAAGGCTCCTTCCGCCTTACAAAACTGTCCCCATTAAACAATAACTCCCATTCTCCTACCCCCAGCCCCTGGCAGCCACCATTCTACTTTGGATCTCTGTGACTTTTGACTGGTCTCAGTAACTCCGCTAAGAGGAATCAAACAGGATTGGTCCTTCTGTGACCAGGTTATTTCACTGAGCACAATGTCCTCCAGGCTCATTCATGTTGTAGCAGGTGTTGGAATTTCATCCCTTTTCAAGACTGAATACTATTCCACTGTGTGGATCTACCACATTTTGTTCTCTGTTCATCCCTTGATGGACATCTGTGCTGTTTCCACCTCTTGGCTATTGTGAATAACTCTGCTGTGAACATGGGTGTGCAAATATCTCTTTGAGACTCTGCTTTCAGTTCTTTTGGGTCTGTACCCAGAAGTGGAATTACAGGATCATATGGTAATTCTATTTTTAATTGTTCGAGGAACAGTCATACTGTTTTCCGTAGCAGCTGCACCATTTTACATCCCCGCCAGCCGTGCACAAGGGTTCCAATTTCTCCACATCGAGAGGGATATTTTTAAGATGGGAGGAATCATGGCATGTTTGTATGCTGATGGGAAGATCCAGGAAAGAGAGAAAAATAGATGCTTGGGAGGACCAGGACAAGGATGGAGAAGAGCAGCGAGGACAGGGCCAGGGCCGCCCATACCCGCGGGGAAGGCCGCTGGCGGGTGCAGGTGCAGGAGCTGGCAGTTTTGGCAGGAATCTGAGGAAGTTTTTTGTTATGATCTCTGATTAGCAAGGTAGTCAGCCAAGAGAGGGCAGGAGGAGTGTTGGGGCTGGAGGAGAGGGAGTGGGTGTCTAAGAGTTGGCCTGGAGCGCAGGAGGAGGCACAGACAAGGGACCCTAGGGAGCCTCTGGGCAACGTCACCAGGATGCCACAGCACAGGGGGCAGGCAGGGCTTTCCCTTGGGCCACTGAGCTGTACCCTGCTCCCGGAACCAAACAGCCCCGAGTAGGACCCCTGCCCGTTCGCCGCCTGCCCGTTCACGATGCCTTGCCACCAGGGAGCCTGTTCCCTGACTGACCTCTGGCCCCTCTCTCCAGGCGCTGATGGGCAGCGGAAGAAGGAGGGTGAGGAAAGCAGTAGCCTCACGCTGGCCCCTCAGAGCCAGAGTGGACCCCCAGTCCCCCACACTGAGGCTCAAGGAGCCCCAGGAGCCTGGGGACAGGCTGCTCTGTGCTGAGGGGCCATCGGAGGCCTGGGGAGGGGCAGGAGGTGCTCCCAACTCCGAGCTCTCCGAGGGTTGAGGGCTGAGGTCACTGCTAACTCCAGGCCCTACACACAGGGCTGGTGAGGCCCCCAGATCTGCAACTTCTTCAGGCCATCCAGGTAACTCTGCTGCAACCAGCTGGTACCACGGCTAAGGGGCGGGGCTCATGGGCCCCAGGGAAAGGGAGGGCAGCTTCAGTTGATCCATTTGTCACCTGCTTGCTTCTCTCTCTCTCTCACACACACACACACACACACTTGCAAGCTCTGGCCTGTCCCTGCAGACAGACCAGCCTGCCCTCAAGAGGCCACCAGAGCTCCCATGCGCCCTCCTGCCCCAGCCCCCTCCAACCCCAACACCTGCCACCCCACTGGGTCCTGGGGACACAGTCCTGGCCCAACCCCAGGGCTGCCTAGGCAACAGAGTGGCTCCCAGACAAGTAGGGAAACAGGAAGGTCTCCTCCCCCGTCCTGGCCAAGCCCCGCCTCCCTCCACCAGCAGGACCAGTGCTGAACTGGGGGAGGAAAAAGCAGGAAGTATAGGGAATAAGAGGAAAAGGAGCAAAGCCAGCCAGGAAAGATGCGGCAGAAATTCCCCCAGCTCTGAATTCCCCCAGAATCGCCCTGTCCCTACTCGGCCTTGAGAGCAGAGGACCCAGGCAGGGAACTCGGAGGGTGGCACCCCCGTACGGCGGTCAGCGAGCCAAGGGCTGTGTCCAGGTTATGCAGTCGCATCTCTGCACAGTCCCAAGGAATAAGGATTGTCACACCAGGTTGAAGATGGGGAGTCTGAAACTCAGTGAGGGATGTGACCTTGACCTTGACCAAGGTCACATTGCCAAAAGTGACCTGCCAGCCTCCTTGCTCCCTCCCACCGTGAACAGCCACCACTGGAGAGCAGGCAGAACCACGGTGAAGGGGGCGGGACCTGGGCTCCCTTGCCAAGGGTCAGTGGATGAGCGGCCCTGCTGACCCAGTGAGGCGCAGAAAGGTGCCGAGCCTCCCAAGGGCTCTTCACTCAGGAGAGCTGGCAGGAGGCCTGAAGCATCTGTTTATTTCCCTTGGTCTCATCTCCAGCATTAAGCCATAACATTTATCTTTAGGTCACTTAAAGCATGTAAATTAGGTTAAATATTTCATTCACTAAATAGCTCGGATAGTTATGGGTTCTACATAAATGAGCAGAAAGTTAATTCTTTCTGCACTTACTCAATAATATGAAATAACCATCTTAAAGGAATATTTTACAGTTTGCACTAATTAGCAATCCAAACCCTTTCAGAGCCCCTTGTAAGGGGTCCCAATGCCTTAGGAAGTTGAAACCATCAAGACAAAGCCATCAACTTGTACAAATTCTATGGGTTTGGTATAGGTATGGGGTTAGACCGTGGCCTCTGGTCCTCAGAGCCACCTCCTGGTCCTTCTCCAGGGAACTTCCAGCTGAGACAGGCAGGTCTCCTGCCTCACACAGAGCCAAGCTCACCCCTGACCTATCTGGATTCTCCCAACTGGTGTCTTGTTCATGTCAAAACAAGAAACCAACAAGCCACTGAAGCTTTATTCAGCGCATACTCTGTGCAAAGGGCAGTGTGTGCCTGTCCCCACGACCCTCCGGTCACCATTCAGGCCCCCTCAAACCTCTGCCGACAGCTCCAGCTCAGAGTTCCTTCCGCCTCCACTCACTTCTGTGCACCCTGACTCTCTGCATCACTCACCCAGTGCTTATCTCGGATCCCCACGGTTGGCTCTAGGAGAATCTCACTGGAGTAAATATGAAGCCCCAGATAGGAATTAAAGGTTCCTTAAGAGGGTGGCTCACTCTGCAGCTCCCTCCTACTCCCTGAGGGTCGCAGACAGCACTGAGCATGGGGCGACCCTCCATCGCCTCCCTGCTTTCCAAATCCCACTATCAGAAAAATGCACAGATGGAGACAAGGTTCCACGTCTTCCCTTTCAAAGCCCTTCTTTCCTCCTCCCGAGTGAGGAAGGGGCGCCCACCCAGGCCTCCCTCTTGTCCACTGAGTGTCCATGCGCACTCAGGACTTTGTGTACGCAGTCACGTGGGATGCTGTTTTTCACGTCTTACCAACTCTAGGCGCTTTGTGGGTCAATTCAGTTAACAGTCATTAAGTGCCTATTAAGTGCAAAGGCCTGGGGGAAGGAAAGCAATTGGAAAGAGCCACAGCCACTCTCCCGTGGAGTTTACAACCTGGTAAGAGGGTCCAGCGGACAAGCACAGAGGCACTGCAGGCATTTGTGCTGTAAGGGCAGAAGCAGGATGGGGGCCCAGCAAGGGGCCTTTGGGAAGGATGCAGAGCCGGGCATCCCAGGGCAGCAGCACTGAAGCAGCAGGTGGCCTGAAGAGTTACCAGCCAGAGCCGGAACCAAACTCAGGTTCAGCTGCTCGTCGCCCAAAGGTCAACATTCAGAGGCAAGGGTTGATGGAAAAAGAAAGATGCTTTATTCAGGAAGCTGGCAAGGAGAGATGGTTTTGGGGATGCTAGTCCCCCGGTTGTCCTGAATTAGGTTCCAGCTCTGGCTGGTAACAAATTTTGGCAAGCCAGCCAGGAGACTGTCACCCAAAAGTCTCCTCTGGTCTCTCTCCAGGGGCTTCCCGCAGCTGGATGATCACTGGAACCCGAGGACACCTGTCAGCTGCTCATGGCTAGCTGACCCTGGGACAGCGATTTGCAGGACAGTCTCAAGCAGCTGCCAAGGCTATTTGGCCCCAGGAGTGAAGGGTGGGGTGAGGAGGCAGGTTAGAGCTAAAGGCAGGAAGGTAAACTGAGTCCCGACCATCAGGACTATGAAAGGCGTCCTGAGGAACTTGAACTAGTTCCCCTGGTGGGAAGGGAAACACCCCCAGGGGTCTTGAACAAAGGAAGGAACTTAGAGTGATGCTCCGTCTCCCCCACTGGACTGGAAGCTTCATCAGCACAGCCGAGTGTTCCTGCTCATGGCTACTCGCCGTGGACACTCAGCACACTGGTGTCCCTTGCGGGGGTCCCTGTTTTCAGACCCCTTACATCCCAAGTCCTGTTCTGTTAGGCCTCTGCTCATCAAGAGGTGGTTACAGGAAACGCACATACTCTTAAGCCACGTAAGGCCCAGCGTGGACCTTCCTCCTGGTTCATGTCCATCAGGTGAGATCCTGGGCAGTCACCTCCTTGGAGGACTTAGTGACAGACTGGCCCTCTGCTCAGATGGGCCTGTTTCCTTCCGAACAAATAATCATGCACCCCATCGTCTTTCCCTCCTGCCCCCCACTACCGGGGCACTCGTAGGTAAACATAAAGCCAATCACAACAGTTAGGGATACTGGGCTTTTCCCCTTGGGGTTTTTACTTCTATCCTGCAGCCTTGTTGAAAAGTGAATTTTATTACAAGCCATCCCAAATCTTTCTGGAAGCAAATGGGATGTAAACTGAAGGAAATAAGTAAGTCCTCCAACTGGAAGAGGGAAAAAAAAGACCTAAAAATTATACAACGTTTCCAATGTTTGATTTCATAAAGAGGTTGAAGGAGAAATCGTAGAACGTGAGTGTGGGAGGGGAAGGAAAGAGAAATCTTCCTGCTCAGGTGGAGACAGGCCCCTGCTCACCGCGCCAGAGGTGAGCTCAGACACACCAGGGGCAGACTGTCCTCCGTGACCCGTGATCTGAGCTCAGTCGCAGCGAGTGCCTGGCGCTAGCGGCAGCCCGCCGGGGGCTCGCCAGCTCCAGGCTTTGTAGAAGGTCGTCACATCTCGTCCCCCCACAGCTGTGTTCTTGAACTTGCCTTAGGACTGGGGGAGCTTCTTCTCAGCTGTATGATTGTCCTTATAATTATGAAGCTAATTTTCTATGCCTAGGCCTCAGCATAATTCTGAAAGGAGTACAGAGTTTGGCTTTTGGTTTTGGTTTTGTTTTCCATCAAATAAGCAATAAAGGAATAAAGCCTGCCATCTTCCACTCAATACAATTTCCAGAACTAATATCACACTCCAGTAAAATACAGCCACTTATTTTTTTCTTTCTACTTTTCTGTACTTTCTGAATTCTCTATAATAAGAATATATTAGTTTAGGATGGGTAGAAGTCAACTTGATTCTTAAAAATCTCTTTGCTCACCAGATCTTACTATCCAGGGTTTTAAGAACAGAGTTAGGAGAATCAGAGGGCATCCTACTGCCCAAGGAAAGACTAGATTTAAATTTGCGAAGTTTCCAAACTCAAACACTGTGAGTGGGTCCAAGAAGCAGATCTCAGTTTTCCTCCAAGTCTAGCTAAGCCCAGAACCCAGCGCCGGCATGTCCCCACCCCGACCCACTTCTCCATCCTTCCAGGTGCTTCAGGCCAGCCTCAGTCACTGCTCCTCTAATGTGCACTGGCCTTCCGGGAAGGTGCTCCTTCCTGTGCGCTTCCTGCCTCACACTCCCTACCCTTGTCTGCTCCGCACCGTCTCCCGCTCAGCCAGCCCTTACAGCGCCCGCTTCACCAGGGGTGCGGCCTTCTCCAGACCCTGTGTCCGGTTGTGTGGACTCTGCGAATGGCTCTGTGCATCTGAGTGCTCAGTGCACCTGTCAGAATGGCTTGCAGTGCTCTGAGTACATCGGGCTCATAGTAGCCCTGGCTGGGAACACCTTCTCCCCTTTCCAGCCTGCATGATGCCATCAGTCTTAGATGGCTCCAGCTGCTGGAAAAACATAGACCAAGTGGCTTAAACAACAGAAATTAATTTTATCACAGTTCTGGAGACTGGAAAGTTCAAGATCAAGGTGTGGCAGGGTTCAGTGTCTGGTGAAGCTCCCATCCTACAGACGCTGCCTTCTCACTGGGTCCTCACCTGGCGGAGAGACAGGGAACTCTGGACTCTTCCTCTTCTTATAAAGGCACTAATCCCATCATAAAGGCCCCACCCTCACAACCTCATCTCACCTGAATTACCCCCCAAAGGTCTCACCTCCAAATACACCTGCAGTTAGGGCTTCAAAGTATGAATCTGTGGGAACACAATTCATTCCAAAGCACAGCCTCACCCTTCTGTTTCGAGGTTCCTGGCTGCAGGGAGTCTCTGAGGCCCTCCTGGACTGGCTGGTCCCCTTCCTATCTCACCTGCACTCACTGTATTCCACTTGGTGCCGTTATCTGTAAATTGACCAGGCTTCCCCTCGCACACCCAGCAGATAAGACCCATGAAGGCGAAGACCAGAACCATCTTGCCTATCTTGGACCTTAGCACCTGAACACCTAACTGTGTGCAGGAAGTACCTGCTGGAAGGAACAAGAAAGGAGAGAACAAGGAAGAAGAAAGAGAGTGAGAGGAGAGAATTTAATGAATTAATTCCTTGCTGGCTTGATTGGTCATTTTTCCCAGATAACTGAACCTGGACTCCTGGGGGCTTCAAAGGGACCCCGACCTCCCCGTTTCACCAGGAGCCTGCAAATGGACACTCAGCACTGGTCAGACTTCAGCAGATGTCTGGGAAACCGGCCCAAGTGTAATCGGATGACCCAGAAGCCTGGCTCCAAGATTGGCATCTAAGAATTTCTCAGATGAGAAAAAGCAAAATGGTCATAATCCGTCCATCGAGGTGCAGGGTGGGCAGGTCTTCATTATATTCCTCCCACAACATCTCTGCAAGTGTAAAACTATTCAAGCTCAAAACATTGAGAAAACAGACAAAACTAAATTATAGTGTTAGAAATCAGGGTAGCGGTTGTCTTTTAAGGAGGGGCTGACTGGGGAGCAGGCTTCTGAGTTGTTGGCACGTTATACTCTTGAGATAAACGCTTTTCATACTTTCAGTGATCTGCATAGTTCTGCTTACCACACTTTTTTGTGTACATGCTTAATGTCACAATAAAAAAGATTAACGATTTTTTAAAAAAGTAAATGAAACACACATATTTCTGAAGGCTCCGTGGGATCATGAGAACCTTCTGGCAGGGGGTGGGACCGCCTGAGCTCTGCCCAGCTGACTGACCAAGCCCCAGGTCGGATTCCAGAAGCCGGTCCCGGGCAGCTGCCTCCCCTTCCAGGCCCAGTTTTGGGTTCCTACCCAAGTTCTCCAGCTGAAGTTTCAGCTGCCTCCTACAAAAGTCCAAAAGCAATTGATGTCAAACCCCCATTTGGGGAGAGAAAAAAAAACAAACAGACTTGGCCTCTCTGCTTCTTGGCAATTACTCTCTTCAAAGAGACAATTTTTCACCATTAAACTGGACGATGGAACTTTAGTTGGTAAGGTGATCCATCTAGAAAATAATGTAGTGTCCACCATAATTCCCATTTCTTAAGCATGCTGGGCCATTTTTTATTTCAAGAAAAGCTAGGGAAATCATTTCCTGTAACCGGACGCATTCCTCTGCTCAGATCGCCTCAAAACAGCTTACATTTTAAAGTGGAAGTCCCCCTTCGAGAGGCCAAGCACAGCCTGGCCCCTTTGGGGAGTAAATTTTCAAAATAAAAATAATAACGATGAATAACCTCTTGTCTGGCAGGCAGCGGCAGACTTTGCCTCGCCTCTCATAGCTGCTGTTACCTCCCGGGGCATAAACCAGACACTTCTGTAAAGTTGGGGATTTCAGCCCGTGATCACATGGGTTTATTCTTGCTGGTATATGAAAATCATTACTCTTTCTAACGGAAACAATAACTTCGGAACAAAGTACCCGTGTGGCCTCCCCTGACCACCAACCTACCTGCATGAGTGATTGCTTAAAACCAGAGAAACTTAAGAGATCCCCCTTTATTGGGTTTTGCTGCCTCAGACCACAGAAATGAAGTCCCGGTGCTCCTGTGCCTCCGGCACGCCCTGGTGAGATCTGGGGTCCCATCAGCAGCTCCTCCAGGACTCACGTCTGACTGGTTGTTGGCACGTGGATCACCCACTTAGCCCATCATCGAGGCCCCGGAAATTCATCTCAGTCTCATTCCCCTGACCCCAGTCACCAAGCAGGCTTCTGGACCACATTACTCGATGTAGACAGAGCAAAATCAAAGCGTTCAAAATCTCTCAATACTGACCTTTGCCAAAGACAATTAGGACAGCAAACCTGTGTGGTTCTGAAAGAAAGTCCAGGAAACATGGTGGTCATGCTTGATATCACTGTTCTAAATACTTCTGTTCTCTCTCCTTTAGTTAAACCCATGGTTCTCAACAGGGGCAGTTCTCCGCCCCCTTCCCCAAAGGACACATGACAATGCTGGGAGGCGTTTTGTTTGACACAGCTGGAGGTGAGCGCCCCTGGTGTCTAGTGGGTAGAGGCCAGGGACACTGCTAAACATCCTATGATGCACAGGACAACCCCCCGCCCCAGCAAAGAGTTACCCAGCCCAAAATGTTGGTAGTGCCGGGGTGAGAGACCTCGAGCTAGATCGCCAGCAACATACCATGGTCTTTACCATGTGCCTTCAGGGAGTTGCTGAGGCTTGTGTGTTGCATCCACTGTGATGGAATGCTGGGGATCACAGGTCTGGGGAGCACTTAGACGCTGTGACCCCAGGGAGAAGATCAGCATCATCAGAGTGAGTCCTGACAGACCACCTCAGCCCCCAATGAGGGCTCCCATTCTGTACATCTCAGTGCCTCCAGACTTCAGCAAGGCAGCCAGCAAGGTCCCTCACGTTATCCTTGTAAATTAGATGGTGGTACAGGCGGGCAGATGCATCACTGATTGAATGACCAGACTTGCAAAGTATGGAGTAATGGATCCCAGTCACCCCAGAAGAAGGCCTTTGCCCTCAACTCTACCACGTGGGACATTTCTATCTACTCTTCAATGTGATCATAGAGAAAGGATTCTGATGAAACCCCATGAACACCGAGAATAACATTGGGAAGGACGCTGACATCCTGATAGGCTGGGACGCAATTCAAACAGACCTCAATGGATCTATGCTAGAATAAACCAGCTCCACAGCAGTAATAGGCAGCCTTGGATGTCTTTATGGCTTTCAAAGCACTTTCTCACCAGGCTATTTCATTTGATCATCATCACCAGTCCATAATGGGGGTGGGTCTCTTGACCCCCAGCCCAGAGTCCATCCTGTACCCCACCTGGCTGAGGGGCCAAGAGCCTGTACCTCTCCTGGTTGGAGTCCAGGACCGGGAAAGAGTCCTTTGGAAAAGGGTTTTAGTTGAGCATCAACTTGAAAGGCGTTAGCTTGGCTGGGTTAATGGGAGGATGAAGTCAAGGAAAAGAAGGTGGCAACGCCACTCCTCTGCTCTGAAGCCACATTTGTGGTTTGGTATTGGTTTGGTCACCACGTTTCAAAGCAGAAATGAACACAAGAGCTTGCTCAGAGGAGGCTGGTTAAGAGCGAGGAGAGCACCAACACCAAGACCCAGGATGAAGACAGAAAGAGCGACACTGTTCATTAGAGACGCCCTAGGGGGCCCACGGTGGCTGTCGTCAAAGGCAGAGGTGCTGTCATGGACAAGATGGATTCAAGGTACTCTCTTGACAGACGCAGGACAAATGTATGTTCAGGGGGAATAATTTAAGCACAATAGATGGAAGGACTTCCTGACCATTTGTACCACTCAGAAATGGCAGGCAGGTCAGCGTGCCATGTGGTGGGCTCCCAGCCTTGAAAATGTTCAAGCTCAGGATGGAGCAAAGAGAAAGGCTTAGAGGACAGGTTACAAACTACGTCACTGGTTCGTTCAGCAAGTAACGCGTTGAAAGCATGGCCTCAGGAGCTGGAGGGGACAGCAGTGAACAGAAGATGAAATCCTCTTCTCCCATAGGTCAGAGGGGCGGCAATTATGAGGGGGAGAGCAGTGCTGTGAACACACAGGGCTTTTGTGACAACTAAGAACTTCCCACCACATTATCACCCAGCACTACTCCTCCAATACTCGGGTCCTTAAAACTTAAAGAAACCAGAAATGAAACGACAAATCACTGTAAACATTCAAGTGTGCAGCTAGAAAACAGTGTGAGGGTTTTCCCATCAGCAGGGGATCCGGGGTCCTAAAATGAGTCATTAGTGAGTCAAATACCAGATAATCTGAGATCAACAAGACCTGTCACCTCCAAAGTCCCTTCCTGCCCAAAGACGCTGGGATTCTATAAAAACATGTCTGTGGCTTCCCACAAAGCCTCTTCCTGAAACAAGCCTGACCACTGACCAATTTACAACAGTGAGCTGAGAACTGGGACTAGGCAGACAGCCTATTAGGCAAAAGAGGAGCAGGAATTGGGGGAGGTTAACAAAAAAGGGTGGGAAAGTGGAAAAATCAAGTTTGCAAGTAATCGGGTCAAAAGCACCAAGGTCACAGCCGAGAGAAGCCACGTGACCCAGACCCCCAGGCGGCAAGGGGAAGAGACCCAGGAAAAGGCCCGCAGCCCCTCCGCTCCCTCCGCTCCCTGGCAGGACTGTGGCCCCTAGGCCAGGCCTGCTCCATGGGATCTGGGGGGCCTTCCGGCCGGTTCCTCTGCTTGCTCTCCTCAGGTCCTCACTGTCTCTCCCCTGCCACTCCCACCAAGCTCAGCCGTTTGGGACCCACTCCCTGCCCCAACCGTCTTCAGAACAAAGCAGCCTCAGAGACAGAGGCAGCTCACCAGAAGCGAGGCAGGTGGCGGCTTCCCGTGCTTTGGAGGTACCCCTGAGCAAGACGTAGAACTGTGGGTGCTTCTTGGGGGAAAGAAGGATCACTCGGTCCCATGCAGGCGTTAGCTAGACTGGGAGGTGGGAGAGGAGCCAGCTCCAGGCTGAGTAGGGCTGCAAGCAAGCTTTCCAGAGACCCAGGTCTGGACTCCATCTTGCCCTGACGGCCATTCCCATCGCACCACTAGGCTGGCGCGGCCAACAGGCACCAGCCCCTCACCCGGGACCAGCTGTGGGGGTGGAGGTGGGGCGGTGAAGGTGGGGAGCCTGTGACCAGGGGCAACGGCAGCGGGGGGCCTCTGAGCGCCCCGCCCCACAGGCGAGGGGATGGTCACAAAGGCTGGCAGCTTTTAGAAAAGGGCCAGGTTGGCCAGGTACAGGCAGAGGGCACCTGAAATCAGGGAACGAGCAGGCCCAGCTTTACCATCCAGTTCTCCACCCTGAGGGCTCCCCCTGCTCCCGCCCATTCTCTAAAATTCACCAGGCAAAGCCCAAGTGTGGGGCTGGCACTACCTCTCCCCGTCCTCATGGCCATCCCAGGTGGCTGGGGCTCCCAGGGAAAAGCAAGCTCTATGGAGAGCAGCCACCCTAAGAGAAAAACAGGAGGTACCTCTGTCCGTCCACGAAGCAGGGTAAACAGACAAGACACAACGAGGACCCAAGCTAAGCAAATAAATGTCCTCCAAGAGATAAGGAAAATCATTGCAGATAGAAGGTAGTTATAAAGAACCAGCTGGAAACACTGGGTATGAAATACGAAAGAGCTTTGTTTCATGGGGACGGAGTTCCAGTCTGAGGAGATGAAAAGTCTGAAGGGGGATGGTAGTGACAGCTGCTTGACAACATGCTCAATGCCAGTGAAATGTCCGCCAAAAAAGGGTTGAAACAGTGACTTCTACATTACGCGTATTTTTGCACAATGAGAATATATAGAAACTAATTAATTAATATTTAAATAATACCATGAATATAAATAGCCTAGCACTGTTTCTGCCACAAAGAAGCTATCCAAGAAAAGGCAGCTCTAAAAACTGAATAAATAAATAATAATAATAGGTGAAACAAGTAAAGAATATAGTACAGGCACTGATTCACTCAGCAAATATTTCCTGATGTTGGGGAAAGATTCGAGAATGAAATAGACAAGCAATGCTGCCTTCCTGGCCCTTAAACTTGGGCAGGAGAAATCAAACAAGACAAAGAAATAATGCAGTCTATACTGGATGGTGACAGGTGTGATGGAGAAGTAAGGAGGATGGCAGTGGGTTCCCAAGGGAACAGAGAGGAACTGTCTCCCTAGGGAGGAGTCCTTGGAGTCCAGCTCCTTATGGTGACTGATGATGAGGGGCAGGTGGTAGTGAGGGGACACAGGAGGCATGGGAGGGGTGGGGACAGTGCCAAGAGCTTACAGAGTCCCAGGCATCCCTCTGGACTCACATGAGGGGGATGAAGGCTGCCAGAGGTGTAGACGTCTATTCTATTCCTAAATAAAGCACCCAATAACAGCCAAAGAATAATTTAGTGAGCTAGAAGATCACATCGGGGAACCTTCCCAGAAAGCATCAGGAAAAGGTAAAGAGATGGAAAATGTTTCTTAAATAAGTAAGTAAAAGGCAATTTGGAGAATAGACGTTGACCTGTCAATATCCATATTGTAGGATGCCCAGAAGGACAGAGGCGTAAATGGAAAAGGAAATAAATGAAGAATGAATAATCAGAAATTTCCCAGAATTAAAGAGAGATGTATTGACTTACCATATGATCCAGCAATCCCACTCCTGGGCATATATCCAGAGGGAAACTTAATTCAAGATACATGCACCCCAACGTTCACAGCAGCACTATTTACAATAGCCAAGACATGGAAACAACCTAAATATTCATAGACAGGTGACTGGATAAAAAAGATGTGGTATATTTATATAATGGAGTACTACTCAGCCATGAAAAATAATAAAATAATGCCATTTGCAGCAACATGGATGGACCTGGAGATTGTCATTCTAAGTGAAGTAAGCCAGAAAGAGAAAGAAAAATACCGCATGATATCACTTGTATGTGGAATCTAAAAAAAAAAAAAAAAAAAGACAAACTTATTTACAAAACAGAAACAGACTCACAGACACAGAAAACAAATTTATGGTTACCAGAGGGGGAAGGGGGTAGGAAGGGATAAATTGGGAGTTCAAGATTTGCAGATACTAATATATATAAAATAGATTTAAAAACCAAGTTCATACTGTATAGCATAGGGAACTATATTCAGTATCTTATAGTAGCTTATGGTGGAAAAGAATATGAAAATGAATATATGTATGTTCCTATATAACTAAAGTATTGTGCTGTACATCAGAAATTGACACAACATTGCAAACTGACTATACTTCAGTAAAAAAAAAAATTTATATATATATATATATATGTGTACATGTGTATACACAGACACAGACACACACACACACACACACACACACCAAAAAAAAGAGAGAGAGAGATATGAAAACCTCACACTGAAAGGATGTACAGAGTGCCAGAGGATGGAGAAGAGAGAGAGACAGACATTAGATGCTTCTGAAAGGAGCAATAACTCAAGAAGATATAATGATCGTGCAAAGAAATGAGACCTAAGGATTGGGCCTCTAAAAAAAAATCAGAGTAACAACTGACAGAGCTACAAAAAGAAGGAAATAAATCAAGAGATTTGGCTGGAGACTCTAACACACCCCTCTTGGAAATTGGTGGCTTAAAAACACAAAAAGCAAAAAACAAAGATAAAGAGATTTATTAAGTTTAAAGTACTAAATATATGGAGACTTCACCTAATAGAGACTACACATCCTTTTTGAGTGCATACAGAGCATTCACAAAAATTAAATGTGCACTAGGCCATAAAGGAAGATTGAGTAAATGCCAGAGAATCAACATCACACAAACCATGTTTGAGACCATAACATAATAAATTTTAAAAATATTATGAAAGCATTGCTTGTAAATCCAATGTATCTGGGAACTAAGAAACATTCTATTGATCCCTGTTAAAGGAAAAATCATAAGGGAAATTTTTATATGTTTAGAATATCTAGTAAAATCACTATATGTCAAAATTTATAGAACACACAAAAATTCCTCTTCCAATAATGGAGGAGTAGCTAATATTAGACCAACCTTCCAAGTTTAAAATGTGTATTTTTTAATCTGAAGATACCTAGAGACCAAAAGCAGGCAGAAACTGAAGAGATTTGGACACTTAGAAGAAGGTGATAGTACTGGGTGAGTTTCTGAGTTTTTTTTTTCTTTATAGCTTTTTCCTGAGGCAGACCCCAGTCAGTATCAGGGAGCAACAAATACTCAGATAGAAACCTGCAGTTCACTGGTTGCAGTCAGAGGACACGTGTGGGTGACCACAACAGCCAGAAAATGAAAGAGGAATTCCCCAAAAGGAGACAGCCACAGAGCCAGAGTTCCAAATTCTGTGGGTAAAGTCTGCCCAAATCTCTGGCTGATCCCTGAATTACATAGGCATGGAGCAGGCTCTCAGCACCCCAGCTAAGGCTACAGACCTGAGCAGGGATTTCTACAGCTGCCCAACTCAAGAGGGATAGATTAGAGTTTGAATTTGGCAAAGTTAAATGTCTGCTAAAATAGAAACTCAATACTATTCAGAATAACAGAACAGAATCCCAAGTCCTTGCACATTAGCATTCACAGGGTCCAGAATACAATCCCAAATTACACTATATACAAGCAAGAAAATGTGACCCACACTCAAGAGAAAAAGCAACCACTAAAGACTGACTCTGAGATGACACAAATGTCTGTATTAAGCTAGTCTTTTTATTCTGCTGCATTGACATCTTGGGAACTTGCTGACACTGGAAGGGACTGTCCCTCAGAAGGATAGCTAATTCCTAGATAGTAAATAACTTACCCAGGAGAGCACATTTCATATGCAAACCCACCAGTCTGAACTGGACGAACAACTGTATGAACAGTTTGACATTCTGTGCCCCTTCCTCCTGGGAACTGTGAATAACAAATTGTATTTTCAATGGCAATCATCTCCTGATCAGCTGGCCTCACCATTTCTGAATAATAGTGAGACTTACATTTTAAAACAATGTTAAAATTAGAAGGCAAAGATTTTTAAAGGAACTATTACAACTATGCTCAAGTGAGTAAAAGAAAATATGTTTGTAATGAATGTACAGATAAGTCATCTCTTTAGAGAAGGAGAGACTACAAAAAAGAACCAAATGAAAATTCTACAGCTAAAAGAGAAAATATCTAATATACATTCACTGGATTGGAAATAACAGAGGAAGAGTTAATGAACTTGAAGACTGGACAATGTCTGTTGATTATTTCAGTGATTTTCAACTGGAGGTGATTTTGTCCCCCAAGCGATATTTGGAAAAGTCTGGAGACATTTCTGTTTGTCACAAGTGGGAGGCTATGCTACCAGCATCTAGTGGAGAGGCCAGGAACACTGCTAACACCTCACAGTACACGGAAAACCCTTCCCACACACAGCAGCTAATGATCTGGCCCAAGATGTCAAATCGTCCTGGGGTTGATAAATCCTAATCTATCTGGAAAGCAAAAATGTTTTTAAAAAGTGAACGAGCCTCAGTGATTTGTGAAAAAATAATGCAAGGTCAAAAATACATATAATTGAAGTCCCAGAAGAAGTGACTGAGAATAGGGCAGAAAAAAAATTTGAGAAAATAATGAACCAAATGTCCCAAATGTGTTGAAAGACATAGATTTTGAGGTGTAAGAAGCTCAGCAAACCCCAAACAAAATGAGCAAATCAAAGCAGAAAATACTTCAGCACATCATGGTTAAAGTTAGTAACATCAAAGACAAAGAGAAAATCCGGAGGGCACCCAGGGACAACATATCACATAAAGCAGAAGAATAAATAAATGCTGAGTAACTTCTTATCAAGAAAAAGAGGACAGAAGAGAGGAGAACATCATCTTTAATGTGTTAAAAGGAAAAACTGTCAACAAGAACTCCATACACAATGAAAATATCATATTCAGAAAAATAAAATACAAGAAAATTTACCACCATAAAACCTTCCCTATGAAAAAAGTTAAATGAAATTCCTTAGGCTGAAGAGAAGTGACACAGATGGGAATTATGATTTCAGGAAGGAACAAAAATCCTCAGAAATGTGAGCAATTATAAAAGACATCATTTTGCTCTTTTATTTTGCTAAAATATATATGACTATTTATAGCAAAAAAAAAAGTGCATTACAAGGTTTATAGCAACTATTGATGTAATACATATAACAAGTATGAAGGAGTAGAGAAACATTAAACTATATTTTTGCAAGATTCTTACAATGAAATATTCTTACAATGAAGTGGGATGAATGCTAACTGTAAGTAGACTATGAAAAGTTAAGAATATATACTCTATTACCTAGTGCAACCACCTAAAAATGCAAAACATGCAAAGAACATAGCTAAAAAGAGAAATTAAAATGAATCTCTTTTTTAAATATTCAAGTAACCCAAAGAGAAATAAAGAACAGATGAGACAAACAAAAAATTCTTACCAGCATTGTAGACTTAAATCCAACCATATCAATGATTACATTATATGTAAATAGACTAAACAGTCCAATTAAAAAGCAGAGATTGTCAGATGAAAAAACAAGACCCAACCATACACAGTCTACAAGAAAAATACTTTAAAGACAAAGAAAGTAATACATGAAAACAGATAAACCATGCAAACCGTAAGCATAAGAAGGCTGGAGTGGCTACATAATCTTCAGGATAAAGAGTATTACCAGAAATAGAGATATTCCATAATGATAAACGGGGTAATTAATCAGGGGGACATTTCTATCATAAATTTGGATGTGCCCGATAATAAGGCTTGAGACAAGAAGCAAAAATTGACAGATATAAAGAAAGAAATAGATAAATCCATTGTCTTAATTGGAGATTTTTAACAATACTGCCCAAAACACATTAAGTGCCTAGAAATAAATTAACAAATGATGTGCAAAACCTCTACACTGAAAACTACAAAACATGACTGAGGACATTTAAAGGAGACCTAAATAAATGGTGAGATATACCATATTTATCGATTGGAAAATTCAGTATTTTAAAGATGACAATTGTCTCCAAATTGATCTATATATGTAACACCACCCCCTTGAAAATACCTGCAGGATTTTTTTTTTTATATATTGACAAAGTAATTCCAAAATTTAAAAGGAAAATGCAAAGGAAGTAGAACAGCCAAAGCTATTTTTATAAAGACCAGAGTTGGAGGCCTGCCTTCAAGACTTACTATAAAGGTACAGCCATCAGGATAGTAAGGTACTGACACAGGAGAGACAAATAGATTAGTGGAACACAAGAGAGCTCAGAACAGACCCGCTCTTATGTGGTCAACTAATTTTAGGTGCCAGAGCAATCCAATGGGGAAAGAAAAGTCTTTTCAACAAATTATGGTGACACAACTAGATATCAGTACAAAAATTAACAAATGTCTCTGACCTTACACCATACACAAAAATTAATTTGAGATGGATAATAGGCCTATATGTAAAAGCTAAAACTATAAAGTTTCCAGAAGAAAACATAGGAGAATATCTTCACAATGAGGAGGCAAGCAAAGATTTCTTCAAAAGGATATGAAAAGCAATAACCATAAAAGGGAAAAGAATAATAAATTAAACTTCAGCAAAATTTAAAACTGCTCCTGAAAAGACATCATTATAAAAATAAATAAGCAGTCCACATCCTAGGGGGAAATATTTGCAAAACATACAGCTTACTAAGGACTTGTATCCAGACTAGATAAAGAACTGCTACCAGCCAATGATAAAAAGAAAATCCAAAAAATTTAATGGGCAAAGGATTGGAACAGACACTTCATAAAGGAAAATATGTGAATGGCCAATAAGAACATCAAAAATATTGTTAGTCATCAGGGAGCTGGAAATTGAAACTATAATGAGATCCACCATACACCCACCAGAATGGCTAAAATTAAAAAGACTGACAACATTAAATGTTGGCAAGCAAGTGGAGCAACTGGAACCGTCATACACTGTTGGTGGAAATGTGAGATGGTCCAATCACGTTAGGGGAAAAGTCTGCTAGTATCTTTTAAAAGAAAAAATAGCACCCAACAATTCTCTCCTGGGCATTCATTCCAGAGACATAAAAACACAAATCCAAAAAAGAGATCTGTACAAAATATTCGCAGTAGTTTTGTTCATAATAGCCAAAAACTGGAAACACACCAGATGCCCATTAACAAATGGATAAACAAACTCTGGTACATTCATACAACAGATTACTACTCATCAATTAAAAAGGGAAAAAAAAGCGACTGATACTTGCAACAGTATAGATGAATCACAAAAACATGCTGAGTGAAGGAAGACTTATCCCAAAAAGTACCTATCATATGAATTCATTTATATGGAGTTCTAGAACAGGCAAAAACAACCTATGGTGAAAAAACAATCAGAACAGTGGTTGCCCATGGGAGGGGCATGCTGACTGGGGAGAGGCAAAAGGGAATTTTTGGAATGCCAGAAATGTCTGTAGACATGTTATGTGAGTGTATGCATTTGTCAAAGCTCATCAAAAGGCACACTTAAGATTGTGTATTTCACAATATTTAAATTTTAGCTTTAAAAAGTAAATAAACAATTCATAAAATGCATTCTGAAATATTTAGGAGTGACATGTACCGTCATCTGCAGTTCACTATGAAATGCATCCACAGCTGAGATGGATGGATGAACAGATACATGAATGGATATGTGACCAAGCAAATAGAGCAAAATGTTAAAGAGATGGCTATAAGGACGTTGGCTACAATTCTTTCATCTTTTCTTTATGTTTGAAATTTTTCATAATAGAACATTGGGGGGAAAACCAAAAAAAAATTGTGGAACACAACTTAAGCAGTATTTAGGGGAATTTTACTATTTAAATGCACTTAACAAAAAACAAGAAAGATCAAAAATAAACGTACTAAGCATGTGTGCTAGAGACCACTGGTGGCCTGCCAATCTGCATTTTCCCCTTCTTCCCAAACAATACATCCCGATCTCATCACTGGCGGAGGGTACTGAGTAAAAGACGACCCATCCCAGCTCCCTTCACAGATGGAGTTGGCCAATGAGATGTTACCAGCAGTGGCTGGGACTTCCAGGAAAGCTCCTTAAGAGGTCAACAGAGAGTAGATGGACTCTCTTCTGTTCACTACCTGCCTGGAATCCAGAAGTCCGGTGGCCACTCTGGTCCTGCACCCTCCTCTGCTCTCGTCCAGCTCTTTCCCTGTATTCCTCAAGCCCAGGGCCAACCCACCAACTCTAGCGTCAGTAAACGATGATGACAAAATAAATTTGAATTTTTTTTAAAAACCCATACAGGTGGTGGAACTATTTAAACCTCTTTTAGTCGTTAGCAAACAAATGATGTGACCTTCCAGAGTCAAAAGGCTCTCCTCTCTGAGTAAACTCTTCCCATGGAAACAGCAGCATCCCAACCCAGGACTCTCCCCATGGGAGCTCCAGCATCCCAACCCAGGCCTGGCCAGGGCGATGACTCTGAAACCTGAGGACGCCACCCAAATGAAGAGGTTTGCTGCCTCACTTATGAGCAATAACAGAGCAGATACCTTGAACCACAGGTTCTCATAAATCTTGTTTGCGGGAAGGAAAAAAAAACCCTTTCCATTCCCAGTGGAAATATGCAAAACAGCCTCCACACTGTAAATCTTCCTTTTCAGTTCTAAGGAGATAAGCCGGACCTATTAACCTTCCGTGCTATTTTCAACTTCATTACTTGAGCCGGCACGACAGGAGAGCAGTGACGGCTCTTTCTGGCAGAGTGCATGTAAATCGCTTTCTCAAAGGAAATTACTTCTCCGGCCTGAATGTTATTAATCTAAGTTCTCCGTTAGTCAAATTGTTGCCCATAATAAATATGGAACAGGTTGTGATACTTATCGAGTGTGGCTATCGTGGCGGATGCCACATTCGTCCCATGGAACTGTCCCTGGGGAAGAGGTCCGCCCCGTACAGCTCCCCAGGCATTAGGCCCCTGATGGTAAGAGGCGGGAGGTGGCTCACCCCAGGGGCGGTCCTTGGCTCAGCTCTGCCCAAGGGACCTCCATCCTTCCTGTCCCTCCTCCTGCCTCATCAGGGGGGAAGGCCACTCCTGGCCTGGTGGCCTCCCACACTGGAACATCATCTTTCAAGGAAAACTACCAGAAGGAGGCTTGAGTCACCAGCCGAGGATGAGCTCAGTCTAGACTCTGTCTGCCCCGCGCTTCAAAAACCACGTCTCCCTGATCCCCCGGGCAGCCAGCCAGATAATCTGCAGGCTGACACTGGGGTTATGGGTAAAACTCTTCACAATACCACTTAAGTCACATTCTGTTCAGCACCAAAGTCTTTGCAAATCACTCTATTCTCAGACTCTGGGGCAGGGGAGGGAGCTGCCTAATTTGCATGTGGCCCGACCCAACCCGCTGGCCAGGCCCCGAAGAACTCTTCATATAAAGATGCTCATTTCCGACAAGGCAATCTTAAAGATGGAGAAAACCGGCTGCCGTGAAGCAGGGTGGGGTAATACAAAAAGCTTTTTTTGGTTTCTACTGGGGTTTTTTCCAGGGTAATTACAAGAAGTTTAGGATCCATTCAGGGACTTGTAGTTCATTAAATGAATTTCCATCTGTGTATCCACCACCTAAGAAGTATCACTTGGTACAATACTCGGGTTTTTATTGTATATAAGTCAGATTGTTAATTTGCAGCAGGCAGCACTGGAAGGATCATTTCAATAGCGCCTGATTATGCAAAACGAGACTGGGTTTTCATTAGCTTTGGCTCCTGTGCTCCTGAATGCTGGGTGGGGTGCCGGGATGTAGGGATGCTGTGCAAGGAAGGAAGCCCAGCACCAGCTTTTGGAGCATGCCGGGCCCTTTCCCAGCAGGGCCATCCCGCACAACACCCCCACGCCACCCCTCCGCCACAGAGGGACCCTCTCTGAGCCCCCGCCTCTGCACTCACTCCCCCAGCCGTGCATAGCCCAGTGACAGGAAAACAGAACTTGTGAAAGAGTAGCTTCTAGATTCCAAGCATGTCCTGGGTCTATTGATTTTAGTTAAGGGATAATGTTCCCAGGGAGGGGGGATGGGAGGCAGAGCAGCCCCTGCCTATGGTTCAGCACCGGAGTCAAACAGAGCCAGCTGAGCCCCACAGAGTTACAGGAGGAGATCAAAGATTCCAGAAGCCAGCTCTCGCTGCAGATGATGCTCGCCCAGGGACCACGAGGCTGGGGTGGGGACCACGTGGCCTGGGCCAGGAATGGAGGAGGGAAGGAAGGAGCCACTGAGGAGGAAGAGAAACCTGGATTCCTGGGACCACAGGCAAGGGGATCCTTTCCACACCCACTGACAGGATTTGGTCCCGAGCATCCGACATCGCATCTGATGGCAACGAGTATCTGTAGGTGGTCAAAGGAGAGAAAGGAAGACCGAGGGGCTCTAAAAACATCCCTGCTTGTCCACAGCTGGACTGTTTGCTCTACTCAGACCTGTATTCTTCCAGCGAACGCACCAGCTCACCTGCCTTAATAGTCAGGAGGGGTCCTCAACCTGGGCTGAACATCAGAATCTTTGGAGCCTCTGAGCCCCACCCAGACCATTTTAAACAAAGTCCCTGAGGTTCCCTGGCACTAGTTTTTTTTTTTTTTTTAAACTAGTGCCCCTAAGTGATGAGAATGTGCAGACAGTGCTGAGAAGGCCTGGCTCAGATCATCTTTGAAAAGTTTGTCAAAATACTCACCTGAAGTCAGAGACACACAAAGGAATGCTGGAGTGAACTGACCCCAGGGTCTCATATGCCATTTGAGGCCCAACCAAATCACAGTATCTGCCCAAGAGCCAGTTTATAAAATATTGATCCCCAAGTCAGCAAGGGTTCATGTCCCAAAAGAAACTGGCAAGGGTACTTCAGCAGGAAGTTTGGGCCGAACCCTCACATCCACTGCTCCAAAGGCTCACGGGGTTCTCCCTGCATTAACTCTCATCCTCAGCGTTTTTCTATTCCACTTGGTGCCAGGTACAGGCAGTACACCAGGAACCACCTCCCCGGAGACTCAGCACTTACAGACTCCTCCGGGAAGCCTCCCCTGATTAACAGAGTGACCGTAGACGCCATATGTCGATGTGCCCCAGCACTCCCTCTTGCGGTTTGTATGTACCCACTGATGACTGATTGTTGGCAGATGACCTAGGAACACTGTCCCTTCCTCCACATTCTCGAGACTGTAAGTCCCTCTGGGGCAGGCACTGTGGTATGTATCTCTGTGGTGTCTAAGTCCTTTGTAGAAGAGCCCTTCCCAAGACAAGAATGTCCACATGGGCAGTCAGTCCATCCTGACCCTGACCAGAGTCCACTCTCTGCCACGTGCTCTGCCCAGCAAGCCCTCTTCAAAACGCCCTATGTCACCTCTGGGCTGTGCTCCCCGCCTCGGCTGGGGATAGAAGGCTGCTTTCCTCTTGCTAAGAGGAGATCTAGAACTTTCCATCAAAAGATCGTCCCCTGATCCTGAGAGGACCCACACCTCAACCTGGCAACCCAAGCACCTGCACAGGGACTGTCTCGGGGGGAGCACACCCTGTGGGGTGGCGAGTGGCAGCAGAGCCCAGGCCTGTCCTGACCTGCTCCCTCAGACCCTCCATCCTCGGATAGCCACCCGCGGGTACCAACAGGGAAATGCAGAGAAAGTCCCAGGACGGCTGGACCCAGGAGCGACCCCTCACACGTCTAAGAGTTCAGAAGCCTGCGTTTCCAGAATGTTCTCCCATCCCTGAAGGAAACGGGTCAGCCCAGGAAGAGTTAATCCTCCCATAGTCAGAGGTTAGAAGATGGAGCTCTTGCCCACACAGAGGTGCGGAGAGGACCTGGAGCACGATAAATCCAAGAGTCCAGGGGCCTCTCTCCTCATTTGTTAGCCAGCGATGTGTGAAAATGTTAATGAAGGGAGTTATAATCTGGGAGAATTTCACTATTAGAATGTCGTTCACGTCTGAAGGCTTCTGCTTACAGGCAGCCCACTACATCAATCCTTCCTGGGCGCTGCTAATAATAGATGTAATTGCCTCACTCTGTCTAGCCGCCTTCACCCTGGCAATCCGAAGATTGGCTACAACTGTTATTGTAGAAATTATTTTCATGCTATTAACTTGGAGTTTTATTATATGTGTTCTTAAAAGAAAATAAATGCAGAAAGATTGTAAGTGTATATCGGGCCCCCGATGAAAGTATTTTTAAAAATACAACGTAATGACAAGAAGCACTGAAGTAGGGTGATACAATGGTCCCTTCCCTTATTGGAACCTAAATTAGCTTCTGCATTGTAAAAGCGCAGAAGGAGGTTTCTTTCTTTTCATGGAGAACATTTCTGTTCTGAGATGGCAGCACATTGCCTGATGCAAAACTAGGCTGGGGAGGAGGGCGGGGCTGGAGTGAAGAACCCAGACACCGGCTCGTCCCGGTCCTGTTTCACAGTGGGTGTTTGACGCATCCCGTGGCAAAGCCGTGAAGACCTTACTGGATGGGTTGGGGGGCACTGTAGCCTCAGCCCAGTGCTCTTCCCAAATCCAGGCTGGGCCTGGCTGGGCCGACCTTCTCAGCTCTGCAGGTCAGCCCCACTTCCCTTGTGCTCCCAGCTCCAAAGGGGAGAGCCTCACAATTAGTGCAGGCTTCCAGGCCTGGGACCCCACAGGCATCAAATGGGATGTAAGAACTTCAGCCAAAACTGGAAATCAGAGCCACAGGACAGCCTCTGATCCCTTTCTCTGGGAAGTGACCCCTGCAGTCCAGATGTTTGACTCGCCCCACCCCCAGCAGCAGATGACTCCAGCCTCTCTTCCCCAGGAATCTGGGGTTAGATTTGAGGGCCTGCCATTTGCCCCCTTGTGTGGCTGACCTGATAATGTATAAACACAGGACTCAGAGCATCCACATCCTTCCATGGAACTGAGGGCAGAACCAAGCCTGTCTCCTGAGAGACAAAACAAAGCAACGTGCAGAGAGACCCGAGATGGAGAGGGCGAGTCTGGATGGCCTTCCAATCCCCTGTTCCAGTTTCTACCTCAGCCTACTTCTCCTCGTGAGATATTCCTATACCCTCACAATAAGTTCCATTTTTTCTCAAGCTGACTTAAGTTTTTTTTCTGTAATGTGTGACTAAAAGAGTTAGAATATAGTTGGTTAATGTAGGATGGGTTTAGAGACATTTTGAGATGCTTAGCTTAATTTTCATGGAATGCCCCAAAAGTACTTGGTATTGCCATCTGTCTATCCATCCAACTATCCACTCATCCACTAATCCAACCATCCACCCATCCACCCATCCACCCATCCACCCACCCATCCATCCATCCATCCATCCAACTATCCATCCATCCATCTATCCATCCACTTTCCTATCCATACATACACCCACCCTTCCACACATCCATCCATCTACCCATCCATCCACTCTCCTATCCATACATCCATCCATCTACCCATACACCCACCCTCCCATCCGTCCATTCTATTGGTCTATCCTTCCATTTCATTTACCCAGTCATCCATCCATCTATCCATCTAGCCATCCATCCATCCATCCATCCATCCATTCAATAGATCCATTTATTGAGTGCCTACCATATGCCAGGCACTGGGCTAGAGCAGTGAACAAATTATTTAATGGAACCTGGTTCTATGGAGCTTTGTAGAGAAGGTAAATATGAAATAAAACAAAACACTAAAATAAATGCATAAAGACATGATGTGATAGTATTTTGAAGGAAAAGCTCATAGTGTGATGGCAGATTATGACACGGGTGCCTGGTAGGTTTGGTGGGGGTTGAGATTTAAGCTGAGACTTAGTGAAAGTTAGCAAATGAGGAAGGAGAGGAAGAGGGGGAGTGGGCACCTGAGGCCGGAACAGCATCAGTGCCTCGGGAACCGGAAAGCAGCCAGCACAGCTGGAACGTGGATGGGGGGAATGGGGGGGACCTGGCTGAGGGGGAAACACAGGGCCTAAAAACTAGCTCTTTCTGAAAGCAGGTATATTTCCTAAGAACATCAAGCTAGGAAGGGTTTCCAGGAACACAGGTTTTCCAACACACACTCTGGGTTTCTTTCTGGAATTCACATTTCAACGACCCGTCCCAGGGGAGAGGAACACAGGATAAAGACAGCAGATAGGACGCAAACACTCAGCACACTCCGTAAGCCCCAGTACCTCTTCCCAGACCCAGACAGAGCTTTGGAGGATGAGCATCTAGAAAAGTGTTAACAGGGCAGCTCCGAGGCTCCCCGACCCAGAAAGGACTTCAAAGCCGTGTAGTCCGAAGCCCTCACCTCCAGGAAGCCTGCGAGCCGGGACCCGTGGTCTCCAGTGGCCTGCTTCCCATTAAGCCCAGAGTTGGGGGGGGGGCGGGGGGAGTGTGAGGGGGCGGGGCCACCCTTGCCCCGCCCCCTCCGGCCCTCCCAGGCCAGCGCCTGCCGGTGAGGACCAAGGTCCTGGAGCCACTCTCTGCTACCTCCCTAGGGACAGGGAGCCAGCACCAGGGACATGCTGACTGCGACCTTGAGGAGGGGCCCCGGATGGTGGGAGAGGTACTTGGCACCCTGAGGAACAAACAAGGAGCTCTTGTGTGTGAAATGCAGGCAGGAATCACTTGCTCCAGGGGCTGTTCCTCCCACTCCGCCTCTCCTTCCAACCCCTACAGGTGCAGACAAACAGAGAGCCGTCTCTCCAGGACCTGCCCTCGTGGTCCAGGCTGACGGGATTCCCAGCTGCCTGCGGCTAGCACGGACAGGTCACCATTCTGGAAACAGCCCCTACGTTCTGCCCCAGAAGACTGTTCCCATCCCACCGAAAGCTCCGGGAGGCCTCAGCCAGGGCTGTTCCCAAGGGGACTCCCAGATGCTGGAGAATGTCCTGGGAGCTGGGAGGATGCTCTGGGCTGGGGTGCTGGGTGAGTAATAGTCTGACTGGTGGACAAGCAGTCGGGGCTGAAGGAGAGAAGCTCCGGGCGAGAGTCAAGACACCGGCTTCCAACTCTGTACACTTCAAGAAGACTTAAGAGGTCAAAAACATAGAAAAGTGTCTATTATGTAAAAATGAAGTGAAAAAAGCAGGGTAAAAATTGTACAGAGTAAGAACACAGCCAGATACAAGCACATAGGCAAAAGTCAAGATATTGGTCAAACTGAGGGCAAATGGCCATCTTCTTCTAAAGGTACTTGTTTGTAACCTTTCTATACTTTTTCCTCAAGGAGCACATATAACTACCAGACAGGGATGGCCACAACCTTTATGGGGAGTTCTGAAATCCCAGAAGCTCAGGGAACCCAGTTTTCTTCTTAAACTGGGCAGCGCAAGGCAGCACGCCTTCGTCTGAACTGACACAGTCCTAACCCTTACTTCTCCTGCTCGGGCTGAGCACGCATTAGTTTCGCTGCAGAAATATCAGTGTGTTTGCTTACAGGGCTTTGCTCCAAAAGCCACTGGGGTCGTGCCAGCACTTGCACTGGTGACTCTAGCAAAATCCAGAGGATTCTGAATTCCACAAACAACTGACCCGAGTGTTCCTGATAGGGAACAGACATTTAAGACAGGCACCCAGTGGCAGAAAGGAAGCCCCAGGTTTTAGCCCGAGTCTCGCGTCTATTACCACAGCTTGTGCCATCTTACAGGAGTTACGTCCCTCTGGACCACAGTTTCCGGATTTGCATCACAAAAGAGGAAGATCTTGAGTCTCTCCTGGGTCTGCCTTTCCACACTCTTGTGATTCCTGGTGCCATCATGATGCAATGGGAAGAGTCCACAAAGGAGGCCCATCCCTTCAGCCCACCTAATGCCCCATGCATCCTAGATGGCCAGAGGAGCCCCATCCCTGTGGGAGGAGAGGAGGGCTTCCAGATGCCTGGTGGTCTGGTGGTAGCAGGATGGTAACCACCCATCAGGGAAGGCAGAGCCTGCCCTTGACCCCACCCTGAACTTGCAGGCTCCCAGTGAGCAAGCCCTAAGCAGTGACCTTCTTCTCCAGGGAGTGCTTCCACCAAATTACCAGTAAGGGGCAGTGGGGAGGGGGGAGCCAGCAAGCTGCCTCTCCAAGGGGCTCCCTCCAAGGGTGCTCCTCTCTGGAAGAAAAGCCAAAGGGAGTCAAGCCCCAAGGGTGGGATTTTAGGGACTTGAATGACAGGATGGGGGGGGTGGGAGGCACTCCTCAACCCCCTTCTCCACGTGCGCTCAGTGGGCCCTTCCCACACCTGGAGCGTGCAAAGGAAGCACAGTGAATGCAAGAGGGATGGAGAAGGTATCCCCAGCCTCAGGGGCCCTCTCCCCCAAAGTATACCACTACCACCACAGCTTTGTGATTTTTAATTTTCTTCTAATTTTAGGATGGTGGCAGCGTTCTAAGAACCCCTCTAAGTGTTTTAGGGAGATGGTAATGGTCCTACACTAAAATAATTCAACCAACACTATAATTTTAGTGCCACCATCAAAATGAAATAATGGCTGTTTACTATGTTACACCTTTCAAATGACCTTCATTTGAATACAAATTGTGGCTTGAAATTCTAAAAGCTGTTCTGTTCCAAAAGGCTGCAAAATGCAGGAACTCAGTGAGGGCTCCTCCACCCAAGCCTCCTCCCTAGGACCCGCAGTTTAAATGGATCTCTTTCTCTCCAGCTGCTGGGGACCCATTTCACGACTCCATGCAGAACAGAACGGCCCTGCCTGAGCAAAGCAGGTGGCTGGGGAGGTGACAGAGCAGGTGGGGGCGTGATCTGGGAAGCCCCACCATGCTGAGACTGGCGGGCAAGGGGTAAGGAAGGTTCAGGAAGCTTCTCAGAGGACACAGATGCTGCTCTTTATCGCTGGTCCACTCACCCCTCACCTGCTTCTTCCTGAGGCATCCCAGCTCATCCCCCTGCGTGCCCCTCACGCTGCCCTCCCCCAGCCACCCCAAACCCCTTGCCCAGCGGTCCCACCATATGCTTTCTACCCCTGTGTCTTTGCTCAGACACACACGCATCAAGTGGAAGAAGGCAGGAGCTCCCTGGGCCATGTATTTATGCATTAGTTCGACAAGCGGTTTCTGCACAGCTGGGAGGTGGAGGGAAGTGAGCAGGTCATGTGTGTGAGCGTGTCCTTTCTCTGATCATCCAGGACACCCAGGGTCAGCAGTGTGGCCTTCTCAGCTTCGAATCCCAAGTGCTAGCCCTCCAGTAGTATTCCTTGAACTGAAATCTCATCTCTAGAAGCTTCTGCTACATCTATCCAGTCTAAAACACACAGACATTGTTACTGCCTTTTGTTTACACCCAAGTGAAAGCTTTTTAAGAACCCAGGTTCTGCAATTTTCAGGTATGTGACTGAGGGTAAGCACTTAATTTCTCTTAAATCTTAGTTTCCACATCTGTAGAGTTGTAATAATAATAAAACACACCCTGTAGGTTGTTGTCAAGAGTAACACAAAGAGTTTAACCCGGTGCTCAGCGCTTAGCGCGTGCTCTGTTTACTGGCTGTGTTGACACCAAGCCACCTGCCCTGCTGGTTCTCTGAGGTTCTCTGTGGGGTACAGGTTCCAGCCTAGGGCTGGACCCACATTCCCTCTCTCCCTTTCAGTGCCCCTGCTTCTGCTATGTGCCTGGCTTAGATCCAGAATATTCCCTTCCCTCCTCTCTGCCTGTTCATGGCTTATCCATCCTTTGGGTAGAGCTTGGCTCGTGCCTCCTAGAAATTTCCCAGAATTAAAGAGAGATGTATGGACTTACCATATGATCCAGCAATCCCACTCCTGGGCATATATCCAGAGAAAACTGTAACTCAAAAAGATACATGCACCCCAATATTTACAGCAGCACTATTTACAATAGCCAAAACATGGAAACAACCTGACTGTCCATCGACAGATGACTGGGTAAAGAAGCTGTGGTACATTTATACAATGGAATACTACTCAGCCATAAAAAATGAAACCATGCCATTTGCAGCAACATGGATGGACCTAGAGATTATCATGCTAAGTGAAGTCAGAAAGAGAAAGACAAATAACATATATGACTTATATGTGAAATCTTAAAAAAATGACATAAATGAACTTATTTACAAAACAGAAACAGATTCACAGACATAGAAAACAAGCATATGGTTACCAAAGGGGAAATGGGGGAGAGGGATAAATTAGGAGTTTGGGATTAGCAGATACACATTACTATATATAAAACAGATAAACAACAAAGTCCTACTGTGTAGCACAGGGAACTATAGTTAATATCTTGTAATAGCCTATAATGGAAAAGAATCTGAAATGAATATATATATATATATCTGAATCACTATGCTGTACACCAGAAACTAACACATTGTAAATCAACAATACTTCAATTTAAAAAACAAAATAAAATTGATTGTAATGATGAGTGCACAACTCTGTGAATATACTAAAAGCCACTGAATTGTACATCTTAAATTGGTGAATGCCCCTATCAGACTCTACCTCCTTTTTCTCCCACCAACTCCTCTAGCAGCCTGAACTGGGATCTGTCATTCCATCCAACCTATGAGAAAAATATCCATCCTTCAAGGCCTAGCTCCTCAAATTCCTATGCACTCATTCATTCATTCATTCTTTTACTTACTCACTCACTCACGCATGCATCTGACCAATGATGACTGTGCACCCACCAGGAATTCAAGAGCACCCACAGACTAATGACAAACAAACCAACAACAGCAACAAACACAGAAGCAGGCCGAAGGAGGGTTACAGTGCTGCGGCGCTCACCATACCATTCTCTTGGTCCTTAACATTCTTACTCAACTTTCCAGGTTTCTCTGGTTCCTCCTGAGAAGATCCTGAGCCCCCAAGGACAAGAACAATGTTCTGTGCGTCTCCCTCTCCCCCGAAGCGCACACTGCTCCTGATGGGTGGAGAGAGCCCAGAACTGACTTCCGAAGAACCGGGGTCAGCCTTCAGCTCCATCGACTTCTCTGCCCGCCCTGTCCCCCTAAAAACAATGGCGCGCCTCCTTCACGAGAAAAGCCACCAAAAGGTGATTTGGTGAGATAATCTGTTGAAAAATTAACTTGTATCTTGTAGACTCATCAGAAATGAAAGATATTCTCCCCTTCTGCAGGGAAGATGGCAAGCATTTTGTTCATTCCAGCAAGTACTTGGTATTTGTTGGATGAATGGATGATGTTTTTCTCTTATTATTTACCCGCAAGGGGAAGGTTTCAGGGCTGGAAGCAGAAGTTTTTGGGCTGCCCTGGGGGACTATCCCTGAGCAGAGGTCGCTGTACTTCCAAGGTCTCTAAGATGACCCCTGAGATGGGAGGGGGCTGAGGCTCCACCCATAGGAGGCCCTATCCTGGGGCATCAGCTAGTACATGATTTGGAGAGGACCCAGGTGGAGGGTCTCAGGGTTCGGGGACCTAAATGTGATCAGGACCTCAGAAATAGGGGGGGTGGGAGGAGACCAGGCGCCTAAGGAAGGCTCACGGTGACCCCACGTGGCAAGGCCACCAGAGGGGCCACCCCCAATGTCCTCTGCTTTCCTCTGCTGGCCTCCGCAGGGCTGGGCAAGCCACACACAGAGGGGTTCCTCTGGGCTCTCCTGCAAACCCTGAGAACTCTGGACGTGGGACCAACCCTGACTCATAGCAGATGGGGCCTTGAACTGGATTTCACTGGATTCAAGCAAAGAAATGTACCCTTGCCTGCACTCCCAGCATCCTGGAACAGTTCCAACCTGACATTTAGGGGGATTCTCAGAGATGATTAATTCACAACCACCTCACCAGCCAAGCACAATTCCTAGACTGGGAAACAACTGATGTTTTATTCTTTGAGGCAGTGACCAGAGAACGGGGGGAGAGAGGAAAGCGAGGTCTCTTCAAATTTCCTGCTGGTTGGGGGATCCCAGTGAAGTAAGAAAAAATAAAAAGCTTAAAAAGATCACAAGAAGGCTTCCAAACCCCAGGACAGGTAGACATTGAACAGGCGATAGCATATTCAGGGGGAGAAAGGGGCCGGGAAAAGAAGAGCGTGGATACCTTGTCGAAAATGAAAAAGAAGAGCCTGCAATTCCTCACGTGCCTGGAGTCAGAGTGAGTCGCTCAGTAATGATTTTCCGATTAATGACATTGAAACCTCAGGCAATCCTGAGGACAGCCTGTGGCTGGGGTCCCTGTTGGCAGGGGTCCCAAGGACACCTCATTTCAGTTGCCAGGGCGTAGGCAGGTGGCTGGGAATCTCAGTGGGAGAACCTTTTTCCAAAACTAATAGGTTCCAGACGGCAGAGGTAGGGCTGTAAACCCACGGGAGATGGACAAAGAAAAATATCTCCATTCGATGTGGCTCAGAGCTTGCCCCCGGTCCTGCTTGAAGCCAGTCTGCAGATCACAGCCCTCGCTTGCCAAAATGAAGCCTTCTCTGCCCAGTTCCAAAAAGCCAAGAAACCACAGTCCCTGAGGCCCGGATGATTCTCCAGGACATCTGGCCACATGAAAGGAGTCCAGCTTCCTCAGAGTCTCCCCTCTCAGAGCCCCCCTGCCCTCTGGGGCCCGGGCAAGACATTTGCTGGCCTGGAGGATGGAGCCCGCAGGAGGCCGTCGGACAAGCTTCCCCTTCCATCTCCCCGGCCACCACCCAACTCTCCAATTCACAGAGAGCCCTTTGCTCTGGGACAGAACCCAACACAGCAGCCATCTCTCCATCAGTCTCCCAGCTTATCTAAGAAAAATGGCTTGCCTATGATTGGGGCCACCATGCTGCGTGCCACCCCATTTAGAGTTTATTTTACATTAAATCTCCAAGCCAGAGACCCTCCAGTTGGTCTGCATAAAGCAGAGTTATTGGTCCAAGTGTTTTTAAAAATAGATGCAACTCCAGACCCCAAGAAACTGAAGGGATATTATGGGAATACGCAACTGTACTGTTGTGTTACTGTGTGAAAAATTGAATTCTCAGCTCCTCGGTTTCCCTTCCTTCTCCTCCCACTCCTGGTGCCTCACCTGAGATGCTGTAGCTCCTGGCATCCAGAACAGTATATGTGACAAACCAGCTCCGGTGGGAACAGCCCAGACCCAGCCGCAGGGGCTGAGCTGCCCTGTGCGCTGGGGGCAGGCGGAGGGATGCTCCATAAGCCCCAGCTTCTGTCTTTCTTCAGACCAGAATGCCATTCAAGGCCACATTTTAAATAATGACAACCCCTCAACAAATCAGCCACAGCTTCAAGCTGGATTCGGGAATCACATTTCACCGAGGGCCTCCCAGGCCAGCTGGTCCTGACAGGGGACGTCCATGTTGGCTTTGAGATTTGGAGATGTGAATGTCCCCCCCTCCCCGGGCCAGACATCCTGGATGTGGAAGCAGCCTCTCCAGCCACAGGGGAAGTAAGAGGAGGGGGCTCCTTTATTCACGCCAATGGCCACAGAAACGGCCAACACTCACAAGCAGTTGGCACAGTCCATACATAGATCAGGCTGTGTGTGGATACAGAAAATAGTCTACCCCAACTTGACTTCCCTCCACTTTCAGCCTCTGCTATAAACTGAATATTTGTTTCCCCAAAAACTCATACGATGAAATCCTAACCACTAGTGTGATAGAATTGGGGGTGGGGCTTTGGGAGGTGATGAGGTCATGATGGTGGGGCCTTCACAAATGGGATTAGTGCCCTGATAAAAGCAACCCCAGAGAGCAACTTCCCAGCCTTTAGAATCATGAGAAATAAATGTCTATTGTGTAGGAGACACCAGGTCTATGGCATTTTGTTATCATAACGCAAATGGACAAAGTTCCCTTAACCGAGATTTTCCTGGCCAATCGCCAGCCCCTAAGGTAGCTGGATAGGACCTCCTTCTTCCCCTCGATAGCACTCTTCTTGGAATATGAGCTCAGTGAGGGCAGACAGCAAGCTTGCCTGGTTAGCCACCCTAATGCCCAGAAAGGGCGGCCGGGCACACAGCAGGCATTCAATGGAGTCAGCCAGAATGAATGCAAGTTCACGGCAGACACTGGCACAAGAAAGTGCTTACTAAACATGGAGCCTCGCTCCACATGCAGAAAGAGTAAAAATTCAAACACTTGTCGAATGTCAAATCAATATTAATTTACTCAAAGGCACAAGTAAATGTCTTAAACGAGGCTTTTTGGTCTTTATTAAAGACAAGTGGCCAGGGTGTCACTAAGAGTACACACAGGACTTTCTTTAAGTTGCTTATTATTCTTCCCTGCAATTTACAGAAGCTTCCAATCTTTCAATACTCTGGAAACCAAGTTCCCTCCCTTCCAGGGAAAAGGACCTCCTCTTCGTGAGACCCTGCCTTAGCGGACCTTCTCTGTGCGCACGCTCCAGGTCGGGAAGGAGGGAGGAGGCCAGGGCTCCTCCCAGAGCCCTCAGTCTGCACCTCCTGCTCTTCTTCCCAGCACTGCCAAATGCAAAGCCGGCGCAGAGCTGTCCGTGCCCTTAGGCACCGCGCTAAGACACCCACCTCCTGCTCACAGCCTGTCAAGGGCACACGAGGCCTCCCCTCCCAGGAGCAGCCAGCAGCCCCACCAGGAGGCTGAGGGGCTGGGCGGAGAGCCCACGCCAAGCACAGAGTGTGCCAAGTCACACCTGGGTGGCAGCGATGATGCCGTGAGGGGACCCAGGGGCCCGAGCAGACAAGGCTGCCTGCTTCTCCAGCACAGCCCCATCCTCTTCTTCCTTCCCTCCTTCCTCAGAAAGCAGGAACTCCATCCCCACCACCTACCTGATATCGAAGGGGAACAGTCACGGGTGTTTTTATCCTGGCCACAGACACCATTATCCTGCACCAAATCGGCTCTAATGCAATGAAGATTTTAAAGTTATTAAATGCCTCTCCATAAAAGGCCTGCCTGTGGATCTGACCTTCAGTTCGGAATCTACCCAGGAGGCACTTTCGTCACCATGCAGCTTAAGAGAGAACTGCGAGCTTCGAGGTAAGGGTGGAGGGGAACCACTCCACCCCTGGCTGGTGTGCATACAAACTCTCTGAGATCTTACGATTTCAAGTTTTCTGTTTTCTGTTTATTTGTAATCCTACTTGAACTTGCAGCAGAATGACACAGTGCTACTGCACATTCTGCTATTTGGTTACTTTTTCATAAGCATAGCGACACAAAGAAGAAATTTCGACCCTCCAGCAAAAGAGGCGTTGCTTTAAATACTCCCACTCCCAGACACCTACGTGCAATTACTTATAAAGAGTGAGGAGGATGAGGACAGAGCGAGGACCCGGGATGTGCTTTTTTTCTTCAGGAACTTCTTGTGCTTGCTCTATTAACTACTTTCAAGGTTTACTGCATCCCTGCTTTCTGCTCCTTGAGAGGTCCGAGGCTGACCGCGAACCAGCCGCTGGGTGATGGAGAATCAGGCCACTCTGGAAGGCAAAGGGGCTTCAGGGCCGCAGGAGGACGGCAGGCTTGGCTGAGGGAGGCCCCCATCGCCTCTCCTCCGATGCCTGGTCCCTCCCCCCGCCCCCGCTCTCCTGCAGCATCCTGGTCCCCGCCATCCGCATCCCCATCCTGGGATGCTATTTGCGTCTCCCCGGCACGTATGGAGAACGCATATGGTATGTCAGGCAGAAAAAGCAGACTATAAAATCCTATCTACAGGAGGATTACAAATCCATTAAATAGATGGATACGTACAAAAGAAGGCACAGTGGATGTGCGTCGAAATGACCACAGCAGCTGTGTGTGGGGCAAAGTAACGGAAGTATTTCCTCTTCACGTTCCTAAACTTCTGGAAGATTACTACTATATATTATTATAGTAAAAATGAACAAATTTATTATTTTAAATGACCTTACAGATACGGAGAATGCACTGGGGGTTGATTGGGGCTAGAGATATCAGGAGCAGAGGGTGGGTTGACTATGAAGGGTTGCGGGAGATCTCTGTGCTGATGGACCAGTTCAGGATGGTGACTATGGTGGAGGTTACACAGATCTACACACGTGACACGAAGTGACTAGACATACAGGCTCACTGCGTCACGCCAGGCTCCTGCTGGTGACATGGCACTACAGTTGGGTGGGATACAGCCACTGTGGGGAGGGCCTGGGTGAAGGGTACTTGGGTCTCTCTGCACCATCTTGGCAACTTCCTGCAATTTTATAATGATTTCAAAATAAAAAATTTTGAAGTAGATCTAACTATGGTCCACATCTAATGCAGAGGAGGACGGATGAAGCCTCAACCTTGGGTCTACACTAGCTTTCAAGGCCAGTCAACACCCAGCCGACCTTCATCTGGTAAACACAGAAAGGCCAAGAGCACACTTTCCAGTTGTACTCAGCCCTCCAAGAAACCCAAAAGGTACGTCCCCCACTGAGGCAGGAAATGTGCACAGAGCTTGAATAAGCCTGTCCCATCTGCCCACAGGCTGCATCCCAAAGTTCATCTCCTGGGGGGACCACTTATATCAGCACATCATTCAGTCTCAGCACAGTTTCAGGTAAGGAGCCCGACCGCCCCCCTGCCACACCCCCGTCACGAGGTAAGAAACAGCACAGCGACTGAGTCCAGGGCTCTGCCTGCACCGCGGGCGTGTCCCCCACCTGGCCGCCTCTCTTCTGCCCCCACCCCAGTCTGGCTCCACTCAGGTCACAGGCATCCCGCTGCCGTTTCCACAGACCACCAGCACCACTTCCTTCCTGCCCAGACTCCAAGCTCAGACCTGTAACCTGTGTCCTGTTCATCAGCTGCCTAGTTTAGTCCGGCTCGGGCTGAAGGGACAGTGCACTTGGCAGTGGATGAGACAGCTGGCTTATTTTAGCTCACACATGGAGGCTGAGCAAGGACCCCCCACACACACATTCCATGCCCCCAGCCCCAGTGTATCTCAGCTGTCAGCCTTGGCTCTTTGGTCCACTCACCAAGAAGCAGCCAGGAACTTTCCAAGGCAAGACAGGTGCCCTCCTCAGTGGCAGCTCTCTTATTTCGGATAAAACCCAAACTCTTCAAATGTCCCCCAACCCTTGGAGACAGGCCCTTGCCCACCATGCCTCTCCCCCCTCGCTCCATGCTGCAGCCACACATAAACCCTGCATTCTCCCCTCCAACCCACTGCACATTCGGTTCCCTCTGTCTAGCATGCTCTTCCCTGTACGCCAAGCACCATCTCCACCCTCTGTCCACCTCCTTCTCCAATTCAACCTCAGTACTTCCTGCGGGACTCTTCCCTGACCCTAAACAAGTGCCCCAAGAACCCCCCACGCTTCTGATACACACATTGATCACATTCTGCATTGCTGACCACGTGCTTGTCTGTCACCCCCAGACTGTCAGCTCCAAGACAGCGAGGACCATATACACTGCTTAGCACAGGCCCGGCACACAGGAGGTACCGAGCAAACATCTGTCAAATTACTCTATTTGGGGGTCAGGGGTATAGCATGTGCTTAGCATGCATGAGGTCCTGGGTTCAGTCCCCAGGACCTCCATTAAAAAAATACGTAAATAAAGCTAACTATGTCGCCCTCAAATTTAAAGAAAAAAAATTTTTAATAAATAAATAAATTTCAGACAAATAAGCTGACCTGACTCTCCAAGGCCATGTTCCCAGGAGGGGAGCTGGGACAGGTACTTAGGTAATGTCTACCCTGGGGGCCATGACTCTTCCAACTGAACCAAGGATGAGGAGAAGGACACGGCCCACCCCTTCGGCCTTGATTTCTGCTCTCGTCCCAGCCAAGACAGAAGCAGGGGGCAGGCCAGGCCACCACCCTGCCCGTTGTCCTCAGGAGAGATCTGGGGCTGGAGAACACAGCCAGAGCCTCATTACGAGCAGCGCCCAGGGCACATGAAGAGGCAGCCGGCTGGTCCTGGGGGTGCCGTCTGGGACAGGGTGAGCCGTGGGAATTCTGGGGTCCATGATGCAGGGTGTGGGGGTGGTCTCGGCAGCCAAGAGAACAAGCTGTCTATCGATGTTCCTGGATTAATGCATTATTATTAGCTTGCATATTCACAATGTGCCCTCTAGTTATTAACGGTGATCTAATGCCAACCGAGAAAACCAAGAGGCCTCAGAAATATTTACACAGAAGCATAATTAAGACTAAAAGCTGAGTCACCCAGGGATCCTACTGATTTTTCTGGGAGAGGAAAAAATAGGACATTCTGACTTCACCTAAGACCCTCCCTAAGACCCTCCCTAATTCCGTGCCAGGCAGAAACCCCCTTTGCCTCCCCTGTGATCACCCTCTGATGTCAGCAGAAGATGGACCATCTATGAAATGCCTAACTGTTGCCCGTCCCCAGCGTCTCAGCCCAGACCTTCAAAGTGGTGGCTACACCACGCCCACCACATAGCTGGAGTTTGTGAGGAGGAGGGGGCCAAGGCAGGAACATGAGGCCCCCAACCCAACCCAAGCTGCTCCAGAGCCCTCTCCACACTGACATCCCCCAGGGAATCCTTGAACGTAGAGCCTGAGGGTCCCCTTCAACACAGAAAGCTCTCTGAATGGCCAGCAGCAAAACCCTCCAGGACTCCAACATCAATACTGGGGTCAGAGGCTGCAGGCCTCCCACTGAGTGAGCCCCTGGGCCAAGTCAGATGGCAAAGAATCAGCTCCATCTTTTCAAGAAAAAACCCATCACCCAGCCCCTTCCCACATTCTCTGCTTCTCCCTCCATCCAGAACTCCACTTTCCATCAGAAAAACTCAGGTTTGTTCCAATGAGCTCAGCCATGATTTCTTCATGAGTATCTTTAAAAAAAAAAAAAAAAAAGAAAAAAAAAAAGAAAGGAAATAGGTTTTAAAAGCGAGGGAAATCAACTGATGAAAACATAAACAAAAAGTGGTCCATCCATACAGTGGAATATTACTCAGCCACAAAAAGGAATGAAGCACTGATGCATGCGACCATGTGGCTGAACCTTGAAACATGATGCTCAATGAAAGAAGGCAGACACAAAAAATCACATACCATATGATTCTATAAATAAGTAAAGCCCAGAGTAGGCAACTCCACAGAGACAGAGGGTAGATTAGTGATCATTTAGAGCTGGAAGGGATTAGGGGATTGGGGGTGATGGCAAGCAGGGAGGGGCTTCTTTTGTGGATGATGAAAACCTCCTATAATTGATTGTGGTGATGGTTACACAATTCTGGGAATATACTAAAAGCCATTGAATTTTATACTTTAAATGGGTGAATTGTTTAGTATGTGAATGTAGACATAGAAAAAAACTATGATTACCAGGGGGAAAGGGAGTGGGAAGGGATAAATCAGGAGTTTGAGATTTGCAGATACGGACTACTACACATAAAATAGATAAACAACAAATTTCTTCTGTACAGCACAGGGAACTATATTCAATATCTTTTAGTAACCTATAATGAAAAAGAAAAGGAAAAGGAATATATGTATGTATATGTATGTCTGAAACATTATGCTGTGTACCAGAAATTGACACATCATTGTAAACTGACTAACTTCAAGTAAAAATACTAATACAAAATAAAGTTGTTCAGTATGTGAATGTTATCTCAATTTTTAAAAAAAGCATCTGGAAGAAATTCCTGTTTCTCCTAGCATGGGACCTGATCCTTATAATGGCAGTGTCCCCCAGGTCAGCCTCAGACAGAAGCCTACCAAAACGTAACACCCCCTCCCCTGTCCAGAGGCTGCCCCTCTCCCCAGCCTGGCTCCCCTCCAAAAGCTCTAACGTGCACTTGACAACAGGAAGCTCTTGCGACCCTCCCAGGAAGATCCTGAGACTGAAAATCTACATTCCACAGGACAGGACAAGCAGTAACTAATGCCAGACACGCGGCATCGAGCTTGCAATAAATGTCATCCTGTTTGGCTTCTGAAAGGGTCTCTGATATGCAGTTAATGCCGCATTCAGGCTCCATCCAGTCTCCAGCACGGGCGGTATGCAAATGCGGCTTTTGTCACAACCGGCACTAACTCTAATAACTCCCAAAGTGAAAATGTTCCCATAAAAACCACCATAAAAAGCCCCTTATTTTATTGCCAGCTAAGTTTTCTTTACTTGTTGTCAGGACTTTCTCCTCACTGTTGATTAGCCAACAGGCGGCATGTCACTTTTTTTTCCTTTAGCGAAACCAGAGCTCACAATCGCCAGCCTGTCCCCTCCCTCCATCTGGAACACACCTGGCTTCAGCCTGAGCCAGAGGGGCTTATCAACATTTACCTTCCCCAACTGACGGGCGGCTGAAATGCATTCCCTTTGGTCTGCTGGTTACACTCCCGGGTCAATGGGGAATCTGAAAATCAGCCTGATTTATAACCACAGAATGTTCAGCTCCCCCAGCTGGACCTGGCCCCGCCATATACACTCACACACACGCACACACAGGGCACACACATGCACACAACACACACACAAGCATAAAACACCATGCACATTTGCCCACATGCACACACGCTCACAGATTACGCTGCTTCTCCCAAAGCCACATACGTCACATACATGCCCCAAGACAGGGCCTGGCCGGCCCTCCCAGCCGGGCCCTGCCTCTCTGAGCCTCGGTGGAGAAACCTGCGTCTCCCCCCACCCCGGCACTACGTGTCCAGGTAAGAGAGGACAGGCAGCTCGCCAAGACAAGACCCTCCCTCTCTGAGTGAGAATGCAACTAAATCTCCACCTGCTGCTCTGAGATCCTTGGAGGAGGGCCTCAACCCCCCAGGAGCCAGCTCTTTCCCGGGCTGACCCCGCCTCCCTCCTGAGCCCCTCCAGAAGATGACATGATGGAAGACAGTCCCCCGCTTTCAGCTACAAAGGCCCACGACTGACTCATCTTTGCAGAGAAACCTCCTGGTCCTCCTTCCAGAGAATTCCTGGTGGTATCCCACAAGCAAGACACACTAACTGCTTCCATCAAGAGCTCCCGTGGAAAGGAGAATCCAGACACCCCGCTACTCCCTGCACAGGGGCCGAAGCAAAACAGTGTCTGCATAGGTTTCTTGCAAAAATGTAGAAAGGAGTGAGTGAGTCAGTGCGCGACCACCGCCTATGCGAGCAGGAGAGTGAGGAAATGTAGCCCCTCAGTGTGAAGTGCCATGTGGACCACGGAGCGGCCACTGTCAAGGGTGCATGCACTCCATGGTGTGGGGGGAGCAGCCACCACCACCACATTTTCTACCCAAGTGACAAAGACCCAAGATCTCAGGTGACATGCAGGACAGAGGTACAGTGATTCTCCCAGGCTCTATGCCAGTCCCAGGTGTCACTGCAGAAAGGCACCCAGAGTTCCCAGGACACTGCACCCCTGTCCTGGGCAGTCTCCACTAAGTTCAGATAGCATTGCGATGAAGCAGGACACCCAGCTTTCATAAGCAGGACGCCCAGCCTTCATAAGCAGGAGTCCCCACCCCATCCTCATCCCCCAGGGACCCTCTTTCCCCACTAACAACATCAGGGGCCCAGACAGTGATCAGGAACGTCTCTCATATTCACTCGCTTTCCCCCAGGCTTGGTGACCACTCACAGGACCTGGCATAAGGTCACGACCTCTCATCCCCCAATGAAGCCCCAGTGCCCCTAGCTCCTCCACTCCGCTGGGAACCGCATCCCCCCTCAACCCGGTCAGGGTTGGGGGAGGGGTCATAGACCCCATGGGCAGGTGAGGCCACTTCAAGAGCGCCCCATTCTTCTCCTGCAGCTCGGATTCCTTTACTTGAGGTTTTAAAGGTCATGTTCTCCGTCAGCGGAAACATTCTACATGACACTTCTGAGGCAGAGGCTCCTTTCAGAGGCATTTAATCCAAGAGCAGGCACCCTCTAAAGAAAAGGGTTTATAGGTCACCACCTAGACAGCCTTATAAATCACGCAGGCTCCTGCCGGGGGATGCGGGTGGGGGAGTTGCCAGGCCTGGGGGCGGTGGAGGAGGGGGGGGACAGGAGGGGGAGGGGCCAGACGGGGAAGGGCCAAAGACGAGGTGGGAGAGGCCGGAGTTGGAGAGGTGAGGCCATGAGGGGCGGGGCCAGAGAGGCAAAACCATACAGGAAAAGAGAGAAGGGGCCAGAGAGGGAGGGGAGGAGTCAAACGGCAGGAGGGAAGAAGCCAAAGGGGAGGGGCCTAACCAGGATGGGGGAAAAGGGGAGGAGAAGGGCGGGACCATGTAGGCAAGGAGGGGCGGGGCGCCCTGGCCACCCACTCTATAGCCTGGGATCGAGCCCTCACACCGAGACCCGCCTCCCAGCTAGGGCGAGCTGACTTTGACCGGAAGCAAGGCAGGATCAGAGGAGAGGCTGGAGGAAGTGTGGGCATCTGGGCCAGGCAGACAGTGGGGAAATGGGCTGTTTGTCTGGGAGCAGTGACCACGCCTGCCCCCTTCCCACTGTGCTCTGTGCCCAACCCAGAGTAGACAAAAAATGCTTATTTGTGCAATGACTAAATAAAGGCGCCTCGGAGAGGCATGAAGGCCATCAGACCAGCAGGCGCTGATGCTCCAGTACCGTGGACACCCAGGAGACACAGCCGGCACCCGGGTCAGGGTCAAGGGAGGCACATTAGTGGGGCAGTCGGGAGGAACAGCAGAGCCTGGGGACTTGGGTTTGACAGAACAGGACAGATGATTCCATCCCAGAAGACCCTGCACTGTGCAATTCACAGCCACCCGCTGCTACTACCCCTGGAAATGGGTCCCCCACAACCCGCCCTGGACCAGGGCAACAACTTGCAACAACCTCTGAGAAAGGTCTGTTCTGTCTAACCACGGCCCCTGGGACACTCAGCCTGACCCCACCTTCCCCTGCCTTAGAGGCTGGTGCCATCCCAGTGGGAGAGACTCCATCTAACCCTGGTTTGTACCGGTTTCCAAACCCCCTAAGCTGGCTGGCCCTGTGGTGCTCCTGTCCTTTGGAGGCTGAGAACGAATGGGCTTGGATCAATTCAATCAATCCCCTCAAAATGTTAAAAACCTAAGAAAGGTCACTGCCAGTGAATAGTCCATTTAGGGAGAATCACCCTGCCCACCCCCCAACTCCAGAACTATGTCCCAAGGAAACATGACTGTGAGCCTTTGGCGCTTGGGCCCCTGGGCCCCGGGACCACAGCGGGTGGACATGGGCGGGTAGGACGAAGCAGCTCCCATCCATGGTCATGGTCTTAACAGAACCCTTAACACTTCAGGTCCTCGCTGCTTCACCATGTAGGCACAACAGTGACGGGTCACCAGGCCAAGAATCCAAATGAGGATAGGGGAGTGGGGACATTAGGACTGCAGAGGGGTGGCTGCACCCCAGCAAGTCTGTCCTCAGTTCCTGCTAGGAGGTCTGCCTGGCCTTCCCAAAGCCCTTCCTTCCAGTATGTCCTCTCTGCGAGCTACCCAGATCCTTACAGTAAATCCACTTTTACTTAATTTAGCTAAAGATGGTTTCTGTAGCTTACAACAAAGGAACCTTAACTGTATCACAGCCTAAACCCTCCTAAATTCAGGCTTTTTTTTTTCTTTTGGGGGGGGGCATAGTTTAATTTATTTATTTATTCACTGGAGGTACTGGGGACTGAACCCAGGACCTCATGCATGCTAAGTGCACATTCTACCACTGAGCTGTACCCTCCCCTATTTTTTTTTTAAGTAAAATAAGGATTAATTCCAGAGAGTTCCCTAGTAAGAATCACAATCAGAATGGGCTTATCTGCAACTTGGCTTTAAGCAGAAGCATCCACCCCAGACTGCCTGGGGTTTAATCCCAGCACTTCCACTTACTAGCTGTATGATAGGGAGAAGTTACTTAACCTCTCTGGGCCTCAGTCTCATCACCTGTAAAATGGAGATGATGAGAGAACTGATCTCACAGGGCTGGCACAAAGACTAGTAAGTTCATCCATGTAAACAGCTCAGGGCAGGACCTGCACATAAGTGTCTATTGAATTAAGTCAAATTCAATCACCTCTCGGTCTGTCATTTACCCACTCATCGTTTATTTAGTGCCCACTGCATGCACAGCACTGCTCCAGGCATGAGGACACAAGAGCCGAGTGACAGGGGACCTGCCCTCTGGAAGCTCCTGGGAGCTGGAGGGAGACTGGTAAACACATAAATCCGAGTCCGATGTGATAAGACTATTCTGCAGGTATCAACAGAGCTGTGGGAGCAGAGAGGAGGGGTGATTAATTTCGCTTCAGGGGTTGGGGGAGTCTTTGCAGAGGAGGTGACATTTGAGCTGGACTTTGAAAGACGAGCTCTCCACTGAACTAAATCTGGACCCGGTGCCAAGAGAGTCATCTTGGAAAATCAACCCAGCCGCCAGGTGGAGGGGCGATCGGCTGCAGGCCGGCTTCCCAGGGGCTCCCTGCCCTGAGGATGGCTGAGGCCTGGCTATCCCAGGAGGCCGAACCAGGCCTCTGTTGACACCTGCTGTGCTTTCCAACCACCCGGCCATCCCCTCACCTCCAGCTAAGGGCTCTCTGTTCTAGGCAAGCCCACCTGATCTCCTCCCCTTGAATGCAACGTGCACTTTCTTCCTCCAAGAATGAAAACCATCGTGATAGATTCTAAATTACATCCTTCCTCCGTAGAATGCTTTACAGATTTCCAGAGAAGAAATATAGAATACTAGTCAAGGACAAAGCTTACTCCCAGCTCTGCAGCCAGCTACTTGGTGACCTTGGGCTGGTTATTTGACTACTGATGCCTCAGTTTCCACATCTGTAAAACGGAGTCACTGGGTTGCTATGGGGATGAAATGATTCATAGACATGAAGTTTCCAGAAGGGTATCAGCCCAAGAGTGGGCACTCAGTGAGTTCTGGTAGGTTCCTGTGTACTTTCTCCCATCCCAGGTAGCACCCCAGCTACTTTGTGATCCAGTGCGGGGGTTCTGGAGGAGAAACAACCTGGATTTGAATCCTGGCTCAGCTACACATGGATTCTGTGACTTTAGTCAAGTGCCTTAACCTTCCCCCAAGGAAGATGGGACAGTCAGGGCCACGCCCTGTCCCTGGGAGAGGGACAAAGATAACGTGCCACACGCTTCACACCTGGTGGGCAGGACGCACTCAGTCAACATTAGCTATTTTTGTGAATAATACATACTTTCCTGACACATGACTTTTTTGTGCCTTGTCTCCCCAATGAGACTGTGACCTTCTGGAAGTCTGGGACACAGCTCCCTGGCACTTGCATTGCTGATGGTCTGATTGTCAGTATCCCTGGGCCTGCTCTGAGCAAGTGGCTTCATCCAACCTTCATCCATCCTCTGGGGACCCTCCCCGCCTACACACACTCGTCTTCCCTTCGTGTTATTTGAACTGCCTGTTCAGAGCGGATTTGGGTTACCCTTTCTCCCAGCTCACACTGTGTACAAATCTGTGATTTCCCCTGGATATCTGTATTTTTTTTCAGCACAAACTGAACCGAGGATGAACGTGTTCTCAGGACTCTCTGAAGAACTCTGACGTTATTTTCCAGTTGTTGGCAGCAAGGACTCTGCCAAAATACTCAAGGTCAAGAGACCAGCATGGTTCTAGGCAATCTGTACCTCTTAAAACAGTGACAAATATGTTATTTAATTTTAATGAGCCTTTTTGCATCTCAAATCTAATTACAGCATTATCAAGTACTGCTTTGAACTGCAGGTGGCTTCTCATTACGTGTGCGATGCCTGCCACGAGCATTTTTCGTGAATACTAATAACTGCTTAATTTTACTATCTGCTTAAAAAAAAAACTTTCAGCCACTTATAAGGCTGGGCTTTATAAGGCATCTGTGGAGGGTGGGCCACACCACAACACAACTTAATTAAAAAAAATAAATATTGTATGTGGCCACCCTCATGGATGACAGCTTGGGAAACTACAGCAGCGCAGTCCTTGGGCTGCGAGGAGATGCGCCTCGTGCACTTCTTGGAGGCTCTGTTTTTATTGCAGGCTTATTGCATCACATTCAAATTTCCCAATTTGCTTGCAGTTCAGAGAGAACGGTTCCGTCAACAGATTTTCTGGGTGACAGACTTCAGTAACAGGCCCAGAGCTGGAGGTCCCTGAGGACATGCTCCAGAAATCTGTTGTGTGGACAGGTCTAGAGAGATGCCTGCAAATCATCATGAAAGCTGTCCAAGAGGAGAGCCCAGCTGCCTCCTATCCAGGCTGGGCTGGGAGAGAGTGGAGGCAGCCTGATGGTTCTCGATTATGGGTGAAAAGCTTTGTGGTCCCAGAATGGTGAGTTACCAAGCCCATGGACCATGACTCCCACCAGTGAGTCTACGCCACTTCGGGGGCTTATGTGTGTTCATTTATTTTGAAAGTTGTTAACACAGAACTTCATCTTTCAAAGCCAGCTTCCTGACTTGCACCTTCTCCAGAGAGGTGGTCCTGGAGGGAAAGGTTGCCACTGATGCCCCCCACTTTGGGATTTTCATTCAGGAAGATTCCAGCATAGTCTGTGACATGGTGGGTTACGCTGCTCCTGGGTTTTGTTCATGCAAGTTCACACTGCATCTTTGACCAGGAGTTCCTGGGCAATGCAAGTCACATATGCAGCACAGATGCTCCCCTGCACAGACAGGTCATGCTGTTAATCCAGCCCCACTTCCTTCTCTCTGATTTCCTGCAAGACCAGCTCATTTATATCTGCCTCAAATCCAAGCCCTGACTGTACAGAGCTCAGGGGACACAGAAGTCAAACTGGCCAAGGCCCTGCTCTCCTGCTAACTCTGGTCAGGAGAATACCATCCCCCTAAAGATGGCCACGTCATAATCCTCAAAACCTGTAAATATGTCATGTTACATGGCAAAAGGAAATTAAGATTGTAATGCAATTACTTTGCTAATCAGCTGATCCCTAGATGGGAAGATTATCCCATGTACAATGTAATCACATGAATCCTGAAGAACAGGAGAGAAGAAGGCAGAAGAGAGAGTCAGAGAGAGATGACATGAGAAGGACTCCACCCGCCTCTGCTGGCCTTGAAGGTAGAGGAAAGGGCCATAAGCCAAGGGATGCCTGCGGCCCCTAGAAGCTGTCCCGCCCACACCTTGATTTTAGCCCCATGAAACCCATGTCAGACTTCTGACTTCGGAGCTGTTAGACAACAAATTTGTGTTGTTTTAAGCCACCGATTCCATAGGCAGTGAATGCACTGCTGGGGGCTCTGTGGAGACAGAGTAGGGTGGAGCAAAACATTCTCACCAGCCTATTGGTCTTCACCTTGGATTTGAGCTGTACAACTTTGGCTTCCGAATAACAGACTAGAAGCAAGCCTCCATCGTCCCGCGTTGGACCCCGCAGACTTGTGGCTCCCAGACCCACATCCACAGCACCTGCCTCAGGGCTGCGTCTTTAAGCGCGTTGTTAACCTGCAGAGTGGCGGGCCTTGCTGGTCTGCCTGGAGGACCGCAGAAGCTCGCCTGGGCCCCCGCGGAGACCATGCTTGCTGCCCGCCACTCACTAATTACTGAATTCCACTCAGGCCTCTTGCTGGTCCTGCCTCCATGTGAGGCTCAAAGATGGCCACACCTCAAGGCAGGAGAGGGTCCCTGATGTCAGCTTGTCAAACGGAGGCTCTGCCACCATGGTCCCTCACAGACAGAGGGAGTTAATGGGCCAACACTGAGCCCTTTGTTTTTATAAGAGAACAAGTAGTTTATGACAAAGAACAAAGTTTCCTTCTTTACGAGGCCATCCTCGGCGCTCCCTCTCCAAGCCCATTAAGCCTAGTTATCTCCCGCACAACACTGCCACACAGGTACCGTTGCCACCGACAAGTTCATTTAAGAGAATTTATTGCCTAATTGTGCAGCTGTTGCCTTCTGAGTCAGTTTTAAGAGATTGTTACACAAGCAGTGTCATAATTTAGTCATGTTTTCATCTCACAACTATACTGTAATTACTGTTGTTAACGGCGAATGGTAAACAAGAGAGTGAGGCGGACCAGCCGACGAGAGCATGAACAAATCACGGATCAGGCAGGGCAGCGGGAGGGAGTACACGGGGACCCTGCGGAGCTCTCCAGGAAGCCCATGCAGCCCCGCAGCCCCTCACCTTGGCCGTGAACTTCAAGCACATGGCGTGCACCTGAGGAGGCACCTGGCCGAGGTGAGAGGTGGAATACTGCCTGCCTCCCAAATTCCTACTTGGGGCTGGGGCACCGATCGGGCTGCCAGGGCCAGAAGGTGGCAGGACCCGGATGGTTCTGCACCTGGGGGTGGGGAGCCCCAGGCAGTGTGCCTGGAACAGAATAGACGCTCCAGATGTATCTGTCCAGAGGGAAAGATGAACTGCGGCTCCAAAATGAGCCCCGCCGCAGCGCCTGCTCAAGCAGAAAGTGCTGGAAAACACTGCTGCAAAGGCGCGGAGGGCACCGCAGAAGCGGCCCTGAAATCGCTTCCTCTGATGCATGCGCTTCCCTCCCAGCTCTGCCCGAGGATTATTTATTTGCACAGAAACACTCAGTGGAGGAAACCTCTCTTTGCTAAGTCTTCCTCCACCCCCAGCCACAGGGCAGGATGGACGGCAGATCCCAGGTCCTCGCAGCAACTCCCACCCAATCCTAACCCCGTCTACCCAACAGGCAGCAAAATGGGGGGGCCCCAAGCCCCAGCCAGAGTGCAGCCAGGCTCAGTGAACCATAAACCAGACGCAGAGCAAGGTGGGGGGGATGCACATGGTCCAGGCAGGGCCCTCGGGGGAAACCAGGTCCCCCTCCTCCACCACCACGACAATATCATAGTCCTCAGTGCCCCCACCTTCAGCAGTGCCAGCCCCAGGGCTCTTACCTCCCCACGTACAGATAGATAAGGCAGAGCCTCCTCCCCTCAGATCTACGGACCCCGCAGCCCTGGCTCTGTCCCATGTGCCATCTCCGGATCTGATCTTCAGGCTCTCAACAAGCAGCAGCCCCCTCCTAGACTGTGAGTCTGACTCTGAACCTCCGCAGACCCCAACATATTAAGGGCCGGGGCCTTGGACCCCTGGGGGGAGGAGGAGTGGAGGTGATGGGAGAGGTGGTGAGCGGGCAGCAGGCATGTTGCCCCTGCCTGGTGGGGGTGGCGTGGGGGCCTCCAGGCAGCCCCTGGCACCGCGGCCCCCACCCTCCTCCCCAGCTTATTCGAAGCCACTGGCCATGACTAGTTGGAGCTGATTAGGGAAAGGTCGGATGCTCTTCAGTGGCTAACGAGGCTAGAAGACTCATTTTCAGATTGCAGGAGCTGCAGAGAAAAATTGAAGGTCCGGAGACAAGAATCAATAAACATGAAGCCCTTCTAAGGGAGGAGAATAAAGAGTGTGACGTGAAGAGGAGTCGAAACAGTGACCTGGAAGCAGGTGCAGACTGAGAAAGGTCAGGGTGGTCCTGAGAGGGGGCGACTGCAGCCCAGATGGAGGCTGGCAGGTGTCAGTCCACCTGGCTTCCTGCCCTGCCCACCTTAGCCAGGGGGCCATCTGCCCTGGGCCAGGAGAGGGAGGGAGCATCCCAGGAGCTGCAGAGTCGAAGCCAGCCCCATCTGCTCAGAAACAAGCACCCACTGGCGCTGTTCCAATACCCAGTTGCCCGGGGACCTGGCTGGGCTTTCAAAGGGACTCATGATCCTTGGGGGTTGGTCTTGGAACCAGGCTGCTCTGAGCTCAGGATCTGTCGCCTGTGCAGCCTTGGGCAAGTGACTTAACCTCTCTAAGTCTCTTATGGTCTCGTTGGTAGAGTCCCCACCCCTGGGGCTGCTATGCACCAGATACGAGGCAGGTGCAGGGTGGCCACGCCATGAACAGGAAGGCTTCTTCCTGTTCTGCAAAGCAAAATTCAGACCTCACTATCTGACAAAATAATTGTGTGCAACTGGGGGGTTTGAGAGGTGATCCGGAAGGTCCACTCTGGATAGTGAAATACTGGAACTCACAGGATGGGAGGACAGTTCTGTGGTATATGAGGATAAACAGAAAAGTGAGGCTATGAGGATTCATGAAACTGGAGCCTCCCCCACCCGCACCCAACGTGGGCTGGAGCGGAGGTGCGTGCTACCCGGCCCTGGCGCCACGTCAGCCTGGGGCCTCAGGTGTAAGTGTCCTCGCCCAACAGCGGTCTACGATCTGTGGCCAAGCTGGCTCCAGTCTCCCCAGTTCTGCTGACAGCTGTCACCCCTTACCAGCCTATGAAGCCACCATCCAGGGGCAACATTACAAAAGCCACGACAAGGGATTGGCTTCCCAAGCCTGGCTCACAAAAGCATGGCAAACTTCACAGATGATGAGAACGTGGACAAACACAAGACCTTTGACCCCCAGGTTCCAGCCACATCAGTCAATCCCCAAGGTCTCGACCACCCAAGTGCTGCCCTCAGGGTCAGCGAGGGCCAGCCTCACCTTGAACCCGGAACCCCCGCAGGACTGAAAAGCTGCGGCTTCTCCCACGGAAGCGGACCCACAGCCTCACAAACTTTCATGTCGGCACTGGGTTTTTACACCGGTGTGGTGCTCAGCCACTCTATGTGGGATTATGTGCTGTGTGTACCAAAAAGCTCATAAAAAAAAAAAAGAAAAGAAAAAAAATTGAATGAACATTGTTTTTAAAGGCCCTTAAAAGGCTATAAAGTGCAGTGACTTTCATACCCTTGGGTTTTTTCCATCTTGCATGAGAGAGGTTCCTCAATCAAAGCTGACTCTGGGCAGAAGGAGGTAACAAGGAGGTAAGGAAAGTGGGTTCCAAGGTCAGGGAGATGGGAAATTCCGAGCAGGCCAGCTCCCCATGGGGACGGGCTTAGGTCCTAAGCCCGTCCTCAATGAGGAAGTCAGCCCTGAGCCAGGAAAGGCACGCAGCCTCTCCAGGAATGTGGGTGTGACGCTGAGGGTGCCCCTCCAGGGCTGAGAGGGCATGCCTAGGGGAGGGGAGCAAAGCAGGGTCTGGACTGCAGGCACGGAGTACAGGAACACAGGGATGGACCCTGGCCCCTCCGCATTGTTCTGGTCTGTGCACAGCTCACACTGGCCGGGGCGTGTGCAGTCTCTACAGTTTCCGGAATCTTCCTGTCTCAGACAGGAAGGGACTCCACAAGGGGAATCTACACTGAATTCCTCAAAGCTAGAACAGCAATGCAGAGAGAAAATGATGGGATGGCCACAGGCTGGGCTAGCAGGCAAACATTAAAAATCACATTTGCAAAGAATATTTAATGACAAGGCCAAGTGCGCACAATATGTTGTTAAATGAGAAAGTAAGCTCCCCAAATACCATCCCGATTTTATGAAACGAAACAATGCAAACACAGGCCTAAATTGACAGAAGGGGGCTGGAAGGAAATCAACCACGAGGTCAAGTTGTGACCTCAGGGTGGTGAGTCCTGGGGTGAGCCCCATTTTCCTCTTAAATCTCTTCTGTATTTTCCAAATTCCCTGTAATGAATAATTGTTTCTATAATGGGGATTGGTTGTGGGAAAACGAATTAATATTTAAATAAGATTTCTTCCCAAAGGAAACTGTTCCCCATTTATCCCCATTGGATGCCAGAAATATCTGAAGAACTTAATGTTATGTTTTCTTTTCTATACAATTGTCACCGTGGACAGAAGGCACCAGAGGGTGCAAACAGCAGGCCGACAAGGGGGAATCCTCTGGACAGAGGCAGAATGGGAGGGAGATGGGGGCTGGGCTGTGGCTGAAGAGAGAAGCAAGGGGCCACAAGAGTGCAGGGTGGGGGCACGGGCAATGACATACACTGACCGAAGTTGTCACCCTCACCCGGGACCATCCCAGGCTGACGGCAGTGGAAGGGGCATTTTCTAGCACAGGGCCAGGCTCTCACTACTCCAGCCATGGGATGAAAGGGCAGGGCCCAGGAAGGCTGTGGTGAGCTTTAGCTAGACTAGAAAGGAGGAGGGAGGACGGTCCCCTCCAGAGCCCCCACCCCAAAACACCAGCAGGAGACTAAGGTCTCCCAGGTGCCTGTGCTGGTCTGGGGCTTTACAGCATTTTGGTCTTCCCAATAGTCCCGTGAGGTAAAGATGCTTCTTATAATACCCATTTTACAGACAAGAAAACTATGACATTTGCTCCTTCAACTGGAAACCATGCATTCAGTGTGTGCCAGGCCCAGACCAGGGCCTTTCCATATACATCCCACCTGATCCTCACAGTACTTCCAAGGGAATAGTTTTCCAGTTTTAGAGATACACTAAGGCTCAGAGAGCACACAGCTAGTAAGATGCAAAAGTAGCATTCAATAACTATTGGACAGATGGAGGGATGGATGGAGGAATGGAGGGAGGGATGGATGGGTGGGTGGGTGGGTGGAGACCTGGATGGAAGGGGGATGGATGAGTGGGGGGGGGGGAATGGATGATGGGGGGATGGATGGGTGAGGGGGGAGATGGACGGATGGATGGACGGATGGATAAATGAAGTCCATCTGATCCAGATCCCAGTCCTGCGGCCTCCCCAGCAGGCAGCCATCACACTTCTGTCTTCATTCATTGTGTCTCCTGAGCCCCACCATTGCTTGACCCCACAGAATAGTGGGAACAAACATGTTTCCTTCCTCTGGGACCTTGTCCATAGGCACCATTGGGATCCCTGACCCCAGAGCGGCTACAGAAAGTTTATCTGCAATTCCCAGCTCAACACTACAAGGAGAAACAAAATGGAGTTCATTCTGCAGCCTCCTCCTTCTGCTCCAGGACAAAAGCCGGGCCCCTGTTTGCAGTCTCTCCCAGAGCAGACAATGCAGACCCCTGCAGGAGGCCAGCACGGGCCTCAGGGACACCCAGTGGACAGCCTGCTTGCTGGACAGCCCACGGCAGGCGGCACCCCCACATCTTGCAGAGCCTTTGCCCCCCTCCTCCCCCGTGGTGGGCATTACTGCTGTGACCCGATCGCGCCCTCACAGCATGTGGCAGGACTGCCCCTCTGTCCCACCCTGGTTGGGGTCAGGGGGATGGGACCAGTTCCGGCCAATGACCTGGGAAGTAGCACATCACTTCTGGCTGGAACATTTCACAACCAGGTCAAGACCCCAGGGCTCTCGCTTTCCCTCTGGCACAGTGATCGACGTGCCTGCGATAGGGGCTGCCCCATCAGCCAGGTCCCTGAGTGGCCACAGTGAGCCTGGCCCCTGCCACCTGCAGTGGCATGAGGCAGGAGTGAGCAATCATATGCCGCTGTTTCAAGTCACCAAGGCTTGGGGGCAGCTGTTTCCAGTCCTTCCTGACATGCAGCGTGGAGAAAGCATGGCACAAAGGCACCTGGGTTCCTTTTCCAAACTCTCAGCCCTGGATGCCAAGGGAACACCCCAACTGTCTGTAATTTAAACATATAATGTACAATACCCCATCAAGATATTGCCAAGCATTGCAGGAGCCAACGGCCCCCACAGGCCCCAGGCTCCTCTTAGCAACCAGGCTCATGTGCCAAGGGAGAGCGCGTGGGGTGGTTTAGGGGCAGGAGAAGGCCATCCCCTTCCTCATCGCCTCCTCCCCAGGCTCACCCAGGTGACATGTCCCCCGCCCCAGCCAGATGAGGCCCCTGCTCAGCATCCAAGAGGCAGTGGTGATGGCTGAGTCGAGAGCCAGCAGCAAAGAGAAAGGTCCAAGGACGCATCCATCCTTGGTATCGTGGGACCCACGTGGGGCCTGGAGTCAGGCACACGTGGATTGCAGTCCGGCTCTGCCCGGTTTTTGCTGGGTGGCCCTGGCAGAGCAACCCACCTGTCCGAGCCTCCTTCCCCTTTCTTGTCAAATGGGGTAACGCCAGCACTTCCAAGGCTGGGTGTGAGCACCGGATGAGACAACGGACCCAGGTGTGCCTGCACACCGGGGGCCAGCAATACAAGTCACTGCCAGTCCCTTCTGTCATTTGTTGCATGGCTTTGAGGACGATTCCAAAATTCAGTGCCTTCCTTTGAAAAATGAACTTAGACATGAGCTTGGACTAAGTGAGCTCTAAAATGAGAAAACTGAGGATCAAAAATACTAAATTATGTGCTCAGGGCCACACAGATAGCGGGTTGCCCAGGGGCCTGACTCCAACGTCCAGGTCCAACCTACTCCAGTCCGGGTCTCCAGGCGGCAAGGGTCTGCAGGGCGGGCTGGATGGGTGGATTCCTGGCCAGCGGCCTCTCTACAGGACTTCACAGTGTTGTCAACTGCGTCCCTGACTTCAAGGAGTTTTATAATCTTGGAGCAGAATACTGGCTCTTGGAATAAGATGGGAAGGGAAAATCACAGAGAGACCAGTGTCGTCTTCCCAGAATTCTCACCCACAGCATCATCCACGTGGTCTGTAAAAGGGGGACCACTCTGCCTATGTCTGTCCCCCTGGTATCTGGTGCTGTCCTGAGCATCCAAATGGAATCACCTGTGATGTCAGCAGAAGAGGCTGCAATTCCCACGTGGGATCTGGCTCCAGGCCTGTCTGCTGGAAACTTTGAGATCCCAGTGGTTCAAAGACCCCCAGGCACCGAGGCCATGATTGCCCTCCTCCCCTAATCCCACTTCTCCCAGGGAACAGCCAGGTGTGGGGGCTGAAATGGGACCGACTTAACTCATTTCAATTAATCATCAGTTCTAAAGATAAAGTCGAGGAGTAGATTAGTCACAGGGACTGGATTAGCCAGACTTCTCTGGGAAAAAGCAGGAGTTCATGTGAACAGGTTTCTGCTTTTCCCTGAAAGATTATCCAGCCACTCTTGACAGCAGCTAAACCAAAGCTGGGGGGTGACACAGTGAGGGGACACATCTCAGGAAGGCAGAACCTGGCAAGGCTGGCCTTCTGGGGATTGTTCTATTTCCGTGTTTGTTTCCCTTTAATGAATTTCCTTAATCATCTTGGGCCTCAGGCATGCACGGAGTCACTCACTTGGCCCCTCTAACCATCAATTTTCTGAGCAGTAGCAAGGGAATAGTGATGTTGAATGGGGATTAAGTAGGAATTGTATGTAAATTGTCCAGTGGAGTGTCTGGCACATGGGAGATGTTCAGTCCACATCACTTCCTACCCTATCCCTGCCATGGCAACACTTCCCAGAAGCTGGGCAAGGCACCAAACCTTTCTGAGCATCAGTCCCTCATTAGTAAAATGGGGACAATGAGACTCATCCCTCTGATCTGACAGGGTTGTGAGAGGGTGAAACAAGATACGGAAGAGGAAGCCTTCAGTAGAACACAGTGTTACTGACTCCATTTCACTCTGGTGCCAACACGGGTACATAGGGGAGGTATCCAGCCACACAGAGAGCAGCTTAGCACTGCAAGTGAGACTTTCTGAGCTTGTCATCAAACCCAATGACTGCCATCAACCAGGTTGGCCTTGGTCTCTCCCCAGGTCCCCACCATTTATAGAGATGGCACAGCTGGAGGAGAAGGCATGTCAACAAGTAAACTGTGGGTAGTTGTTCTGGGCTGGCCCCATCGCTCTACCTCTTGCCAGTTGTGTATCCTCAGACAGCTTACTTAACCTCTCTAAGCCTCAGCTTGGCTATTGGTCAAATGGGAATAAAATTTATAATTACTTCTCTGGGATGATGTGAGGATTCATTAAAATTCACTTATTCCTTCCATTCAATGCTTGAGGTTCTAGCCAAGGAAATCAGGCAATAAAACAAAAAGAATTTATCCAGATTGGGAAGGAAGAAATAAAACTACCCCTATTCACAGATGAGATGATCTCATACATAGAAAATTCTAAAGAATCCATACATGCACACACACAAAAAAAAAAACTATTAGAACTAATAAATTCAGCAAGGTTGCAGGATACAAGATCAAAACACAAAAAGCAGTTGTATTTGTATACACTTGCAATGAACAAGTCTAAAAATGAAATTAAGAAAATAGTCCCATTCATAATAGCATCAGAAGGATAAAATATTTAGGAATAAGCTTAACAAAAGGAGGGCAAAACCTATATTCCAAAAACTGCAAAACTTTGTTAAAAAGAAATTTAAGATCTAAACAAATGGAAAGATGTCCCATGCTCATGGATCAGAAGCCTTAATAGTGTTAAGGTGACAAGATTCCCCCAAAATGATCTACAAATTCAACACAGTCTCTATTCAGCTGGCTTCTTTGCAGAAATTGACAAGATGATTCTAAAATTCATATGGGAAATAGAAGGGACCCAGAACAGCCAAACAATCTTTAGTAGAACAAAGTTGGAGGCTTCACATTTCCCAGTTTCAAAATTTACTACAAAGCTATAATAACCAAATGTGGAACTGACATAAAGATTGACATATAGCTCAATGGACTAGAACAGAGTTCAGAAATAAACCCTCAGAGCATTGATGGTCAATTGATTCTCAACAAGGATGCCAAAACCAATCAATGAGGAAAGAACCATCTTTTTAACAAATAGTGCTGGGACAACTAGAGAGTCACAAAAGAATGAAGTTGGACCCCTACCTCACACCCATATACAAAAATAAATCAAAATGGGTCAAAGACCTAAATGTAAGAGCTAAAACTATAAAACCCTTAAGATAAAATTTTATGAGTTTGTACTTGGCAGTGCTTTCGTATATACGATATTTCTTATGTCAAAAGCACAGGCAATGAAAGAAAAAACAGATAAATTGAACTTCATCAAACTTTAAAACTTTTATGCTTCAAGGAATAGCATCAAGAAAGTGAAAAGACAACCTACAGAATAGGACAGAATGTTTCAAATCATAAGGAAGTTGTAACTAAAATACATTTTAAAACTCTTACAACAACAATAAAAAAAAAAAGACAGATAATTTTAAAATGGGCAAAGAATGTGAACTGACATTTCTCCAAAAAAGATAGACAAATGGAAAATATACAAAATATACAAATGGAAAGTTCTCAGAATCATTAGTCATCAGGGAAATGCAAATCAAAACCACCTCACACCCAGTAGGATGGCTATAATCAAAAAGAATGATACTGTTGGTGAGGACATGGAGAAACTGGAATCCTCATATACAGCTGGTAGGAATGTGAAATAGGGCAGCCACTTTGGAAAACAATCTGGCAGTTCTTCTAAACACAAAGTTTCCATATGACCCAGCGATTCCACTCTTAGATACATACCCAAGAGAAATGAAAATGTGTGTCCACACAAAAGGGATCATGCATGAATGGTCAGAGCAGCATTATTCACAACAGCCAAAAAGTGGAAACAACCCAAATGTCCATCAACTAATGAATGGATGAACCAAATATGATTTATCCATAAGATGGAATATTACCCAGCAGTAGGAAGGACTGAAGTACTGATATGTGCTAAGATATGGATGAACCTTGGAAACATTGTGCTCAAGGAAAGAAGCCAGACATAAAAGACCACCAATTATATGATTCCATTTATATGAAATGTCCAGAATAGAATAATCAATAGAGACAGAAGGTAGATTAGAATTTGTCTAAGGCTAGAGAGACTGAGAACTGACAGCTAAAGGGTTTCTTTTGAGGATAATGAAAATGCTCAACAGTTGGCTGTGCTGAGGATAGTACAACTCTGTGAATATACTAAGCCCACTGAATTGTACGCTTTAATGGGTGAATCATATGCTGTATGAATTACATCACAATAAAACTGTTACAAAAAAAGGATCAACTATTCATTCAACGAGTATTTATTGAATTCCTATTATATACCAAGCACTGTCCCAGGTGCTCAGGATACATCAGTGAACAAAACAGAAAAGATTTCTGCCCTCTACGAGTAGGAGACAGAAAATCAACATAATACAAAAGTAAGTTATACAATATGCTAGAAAGTGATGGATGCTATTTTAAGAAGGAGAACCAGGTCAGGAGGACTTGAAGTGCAGAGGAGCAGGGTATGACACCAGGTTAACTAGGGTGATCAGGTGTAACGCTGGAAAGAAGACTTGAGGGAGATGAAGGAGGAAGCCAAGCCCTCAGGGAGGGGTGTTGAGGCGGAGGGCACAGAGGGCAGGGATTGTGCCTGAGCCAGCCAGCAGGAGTGAGCCCGTGTGTCTGAGGAGGAACAGGGGCTCCGCGTGGCTAGGGTGGCGGGAGGTGGGGTAGTGAGGGCAGGAGTGAATGAGGTAGGAAGGCGTCATGCAGGCATGGGCTTCTCCATGGGGAGAACTGGGAGGCCACATTGTCTGACTCGTGCTTTTTTTTAACTGCAGTATAGTTGATGTATGATACTATCTAAGTTATAGGTATACAGTATAGTGATTCACATTTTTTAACAGTTATACTCCATTTATAGTTATTATAAAATATTGGCTATATTCCCTGCATTGTACAATATATTGTCGTAACCTATTTTATACATAACACCTTGGATAAACTCTTGCCCCCCTCACTGGTAACCACTAATTTGTCCTCTATATTTGTGAGTCTGTTTCTTTTGTGTTATATTTACTAGTTTGTTGTATTTTTTAGATTTCATATATAAGTGATATCATATAGTATTCGTCTTTCTCTGTCTGGCTTATTTCACTTAACATAATACCCTTCAAGTCCATCCATGTTGTTGCAAATTGCAAAATTTTGTTCTTTTTTTACGGCTGAGTAATATTCTGTTGTGTATATATGCCACATCCTCTTTATCCATTCATCTGTTGACGGGCACTTAGGTTGCTTCTGTACCTTTGCAATTGCTGCTGTGAACATTGGGGTACATGTGTCTTTTTGAATTTGTGTTTTTGTGTTTTTGAATATACACCAGGAGTGGAACTGCTGGGTCATACAGTAGTCTGACTTGTGCTTCAAAGAATCACTCTGTATCTGTGCACCCACGTTCACAGAACATCATTCACAAGAGCTGAACAGTGGAAACAACCCAAGTGTCCACGCACAGATGACTGGATAAACAAAACGTGGTCCATCCATACAATGGAATGTTATTCAGTCTTAAAAAGGAAGGAAATTGACATCTGCTACCACATGGATGAAACTTAAAGACAATATGCTCAGTGAAATAAGCCTGTCACAGAAGGACAAATACAATTCCACTTAGATGAGGAACCTGGAGTAGTGAGAATCATAGAGACAAGAAGTAGACGCTGGGGCCAGGAACTGGGGGAGGCGGACACGGGGAGTCAGTGTTTAATGGGGACAGAGTTTCAGTTTTGCAAGATGAAAAGAGCTTTGGAGAGGGATGGTGGTGATGGGTGTACAATAGAATGGACTTAATGCTACTGAACTCTACACTTAAAATGGTTAAAACAGTAAACTTTACAGTACGAGTATTTTACCACCATTATAAATAATTTAAAATTAAAAAAAAAACAAAAACTCTTGCTGCCAAATCAAGAAGAGGCTGAGAGAGGGGAGGCGAGGGCACAAGCAGGGGGTGAGTTGGGAGGCTGGCAGTCCTTAGTGGCGTCCACCACCTGTCTCTGACACCTCCTGGCCCTCGGGGTTTACCAGCATGTGATACCCCTTAAATTCTTTCCCTCCATTTTGGGAGCAGCAACTCCCCAAGGGAGTCAGTGGGAGGAAAGAGGACCAGAGCTGAGCCCTGAGGCTTCCAGAAGAGACCGAAAGCAGCCGCCACTGAGGAAGGAGGAAACCAGGAAACCCTGGGGTCCTGATGCCAGGTGGACCGCTCCAGAGAGGAGGAGGAATGAGCCATGTTAAATGCTGCTGGCAATCAAGTGACATGAGACCTGACCATTGCATCAGCCACCGGCAGGTCACTGTGACCCTGGTGAGGGGTCACACCTGCAAGTGGTCAGCACTGTCTCCAGCACAATCTGGAGGAGGCCCTCAGAAATGACTGGGAGCTGGGAGGGCCAGGCCTCCTACCTGAACATTCTCATTCAGCCCCAAGACAGCGCCTCGTGCCCTTCCCAGCACCCAGCAGGCTGCCCTGGTGTGCGCTGGCCATGGCAGCACCGAGTCAGGGCGTGCTCAAGGCCACCGGGCTGCAGTCCCACCTGCCGGCACACACAGCCCTGCCCAGTGCAGCCCCGAGCTGGCCATGCAGGCTGGACTCGTCGGGGGAGGGGCGCAGCCCCAGGCCGCTGGGTGTCTGGGGACGGCCTGGCCCGCAAGCTGCCCTCTGCCTTCTGAGCTCTCTCCCTCCTCTGCTGGTTGCACCGCAAGCCCCTGGTTTTAACTCCAGGGTTGATCCACCAGCCAAATGAACAGGAATATTTTACAAAATTGTAATACTGTATGAAATTGCTAAGTACATATATAAGGCTAATGTCATTGTAATATTAAAATACTAAATTCATCTATATACTTTTTATTTAAATTGCTGGGGCAACTTGCCATAGTCGATTAAAAATTCTGAACAGGGTGTATTGTGTGGGCCAATTACGAAACCGGGTGCAAGCGCTGCGAGCAGCTCTCGTAATACGCAGAGAGCCGCTTGTAAAACGAGAGTTCTTTTAAAAAAAAAAAGGTGGGGGGAAATGAGTGTACTGAGTTGAGGCAGGCTTGTGTGTAGCCAGGTAGTCACTAGGGGCACGGGTCCCCACGCTGAACCCCGTGGACGGGGCTCCCCCGGTGACAGTGGCACAGCCCCACGTGCACCCCCGGCCAGGCTGCTCCAGCAAGGCCAACTTCTACGTCCATCACTCACACGTCTCCCCTCCTCTTCAGACTCTTTGGGGGCCGAATTTATCATGACTCAAGCCTCCCACCTCTCCTCCTAGAGTTCTGGGAAAGAGCCCTGGCCACACCTGGAGTGGCCTTCCCCAGAGAGGCCACATCTGGTTTCTGCTCGTCCCAGGAACTGCCTGGCTGGGCAAGGTCACAGAGTGGTCCAGTCCACCTGTACTGCCTCCACCTGTCCAGGGGTCACCCCAGACCACTCTGAGCATCCGACCAGTGCTCTCAGGCTAGACTCAGTCGGCCTGGAGGGCTGCCCAGAAGTGCTGTGCCACTAGGAGTGATCCTCAGCCCATGGGGGACAGGAGCTGATGGACAAAGGCCCCAGCTTCATCATCCCCACTCCGCAGCATGCTCCAGCTATCTCTTGAGCCCACAGTGCTAACTGCTCATTGATTCCTGCTGGGTCACCTCCAAAACAAGGCAGTAGCCCCCAAATATGTGCCTCAGGGTGACCTCAGGGAGACACAAGGCCCTGTACTCTCCAGGTCAAGGCTTCCTGGCTATTGAATGCAAACACCAGCATCTGACCTCTGAGGGACTGGGATCGGGAAAGAGCTGCTGGAAAGGTGGGAACATGTGAGATCTAAGATGGCAGGGTGCTGGTGGGTGTCCTTCTCTTGGGGTCTCCCCATGGTGCCCTGTGGCTTCAAGACATCAGTGCCTGGTGTCTGTGGATAACAACTGAAGCTGACTTAAGAGCCGCTGCTGGGAGCCCACGTGCAGTTGTGAGATACCTCCTGCGGGTGTGCCCAGAGAGGCAGTGGCAGACGCAGGAAGGAGAGGGTCCCTGCCCCGCACACACTGGCTGTGCGGGCTCCTCGGCAGAAAGAGGCTAACCACGCCCACCTTTCAGGATGCCCCAAAATGCCACAAACAAGTCGGGCTCATGCTGGCCTGGCCCTGGCATGGGAAGAAGTGGGTGATGACGGTGACCACGATGGAGACAAAGGTGATGATGACACCTGCAGAGTGGACACCAGCCTTCTCTGTCCTCCCTACCATGCCCCAGGTCACACCCCCGCACCCCTGGTTCTGCCATCCCCAGGGTCCTCAGATTATTACTCATTTTGAACTCTTGGCTGCCCAGAGAGCTCAGAAATCTCTTTTCTACGCTGAACAATCCACAGCCCCTAACCCAGAACTGGTTCCCCACCAGGGGCTCCGCCCCAGCCTCCTGCCTGGACTGTTCAAGTCTCCCTAGAGATGCAGGCGGAGACACTGGGAGCCTGGAGCTGCCCTTGAGGCGCTCACAGTCCAGGGGAAGAGACGCACATTCATTCATTCATTCATCCAATAAATAGCTGTTACATGCCCACTAGGTGCTGTGCGCTGGTCTTGGTGCTAGAGAGGCTGGGATGGACAGATCAGGTCCCTGATCTCCTGGAGCCCAGATGGCAGCAAGCAGACAAATGCTAAGCAAAAACCCTCCAAGAGCAAATCAGCGCCATGATCAAAACAGACCCTGTGCTGTGATGAAGAGTGACTGAGTTACTTGGTTTGAGCAGGGAGGAAGGCTTCTGGAGGGCACGCCGAGCAGCAAGAAGGACCTGTGTGATGTGCCCAGCGACGGAGTAGGAAGGGGTACCGGCGGAGGGAACAGGGCTGAGCAGAAGCCCTGCAGCAGAGACGAGGGGCCGGGAGGCTGCCCCAGGAGGCTGGGCGGACACCGCTTTCCCGGGCACCGGGCGGCACTGGCTCCTGAGCCCAGCCCTTGGGCGGTGTCGGTGGCTCCAAGGCCTGTCCCCGCCATCACCATGGTGATTCCCTTCTATTGGGAAACAATCATGTTTATTTTCTTTTCTATATTCTGGACTGAGGCCATGTGATAATTACAAAACGCACAACCCATGATGTGTTCTGAACGGTCTCTGCATCCTCTGGATCCTCTGTGGTATGGAACGATACATAAAAGGCTTAATAAAAGCTAATATGGAAAGGAGAGTCATCAGCCTCACTTGGAAATAAAATCGGTATTAATGTCTTGTCCGTAGTTACCCTGATGAGCTAGTCACACCGCGTCCTCTCTCCTCGACCTTTGACAACCCATGTAGGAGACGCCTGCTCCTCTGGCCGCAGCCTCAAATCCCGATGGCCCCAGGGTCCGGTAACGACAATGTGAATGTGGGGGATAGTCCTGTGGGCTATCACAACCCCCTGCGTTTTCCCGAGCCTCGGGTCCCCCACACCTGGCAGACAGCAGACACACGGCTAGTATTTGCTGAAAGCTGTTCCCTGAGAGACTTGAATCAGTCAGCTGTGTGGTCGTGGGGAGCAGGTATAAACCCCCAGATCCTGCTGTGAGTGTGGATCCAGCAGAAGAGTATGCAGGACGCCCCTCAGTCTCTGGTGGCTGCAGTCCTGTCGCATGTCCTGCCAGCTCAGCCTTGCTCCTGGAACAGGATGGGGACGGGGCCCTCGGTGGCTGGCCTGGAGGGCCTGGGCGTGGCCACTCCGCCTACACTACAGTCAAGCATCAAACCCAGAGTTCCTGGTGGGCCAGCCCCCGGGAGCCACCGGCTATCACAAGAGGCCAGAAATGCAAAGGTCAAGCCTCCTGAAAGCCATGCGGCCAACAGGGAGGGGTCAGACTGCCGGCCACTCAGCTGGGCCCACCTGCTCCGACTTACTGACAAAAACAAGTGACACCAACAAGACAAACACACACTAGAGACGGGGCCATGCAGCTCGTGAGGGATGGCAGAGGCCACTTAGGAGACCTGGGAGGACAGCATGGTTGAGTGGCCACGCCCAGGCCCTCCAAGCCAGCCACCAAGGGCCCCGTCCCCGTCCTGTTCCAGGAGCAATGGCCCCAACACTGCCAGGGTGGAGCAGAGACCCCCTACTGGCTGCGCCCCTCCCAAGTGCCTGGGGCTGGGACCCCACAGCTCCTCCTCCAGGGGTCCAAGTCCCCAGAGCTGCTGAGGTGTCAGCCACAAGAGAACAGAAATCCCCAAGCATCAGTCTCAAACTCACAATTGTTGAAAGCCTTAAACTTTTCTCTTGAAAAAGAGCAGAGTTGGCTTTTTCTTTAACATTTAACCTTTCTCTTCTTTTAACCTTTAAAACTAAATTTATATATATATATATATAAAAATATATATATATATATATTTCCTATATATATGTGTGTGTATGTATATATATATTTATTTAAATTTCCTAAATGAAAAGGTACAGTTTGGAGCGTGGGCCCCAGCACCCAGCTTCAGGTCCTAGCTCTGCCACCACCCGAACTTCAGTTTTCTCATCTGTAAAATGAGCAGAATAATATCTGCCTCATGAGATCAAAGGAGACAACAAATGTAAGACTTAGCCAAAGGCCCGGTACGTGACCAGTGGTGCTGGCGACGATGATGGTGATGAACATAGCGATGAGGACCGGGAAGACAGTGGTGAGAGGAGGGACTCTGGTTTACAGGCAAAATCTGATCAATACACGAGAGTTCAGTGGCTTGGAGCTCTGCTCACAGCACAAATCCATAAGCCAGAGCTCTCCTTCCTCCCCCAAGCCCCAGTCCTGCAGGCTCAGCAGATGCAATCTTGCATCCTTATTCATCAAAGAGAAGGTCAGAGGAAACAAGCCCCTCCCTGTGCCAGCTCACAGGCACAGAAACCTCATCCCCTCCTGCCCCCATCCACAGGCATCCGCCTCCGGCCACCACTGGCACCACCAGGCACTCAGCATCACCTCTCCCTGTATCCCAATTGCTAATCCAGTTACTGTGTTTTACTTTCAGTGGAAATTCCATCACTTTGTACTAAATCCCACCACACACAAAACATTGAGTGGCTTCTCCTGATAAGAAGAGATACAGCCGGAAGGAATATTGCCACATTGTGTGCTGCCTATTATCTGGGCTATTTTTGTTGAAAACTGCCTCATCTTAGGCGCGGGCTAATGGCACAGACTCCCAACAGCCAATCCAGAGTCCCCATGGCCTTCATTCCACGAAATCTGAGACGTTCCACCCAAGTTGGAGCACTGCTGCCTGGCCCAGGGTTTCACTGTCCAGGAGGCTGGAACAGAAGACAAGCAGGAGGGCAATTCTGTGGGTCATCCTCAAGGCTCAGGCTCACCACCCCAAACGGCTGGACCTCTCACAGACACAAGTCACAAGAACCCAGACCTCCTGCCCCCACTGCCCCTGCACCGGCCCTCTGGACTCTGTCCCCATCTGGTGAAGTGTGGGTCCAGCCAGGGGCTCTCCAGGGCTCCTTCCATCTGAGATGCAACCAACAGTCACTGCCACATTTCCAGCATCCACTGTCAGCTGGCAACCTACAATCCAGGAAGGAAAATCATTCATGTCAGCTGAGAAAGGCCATGGAAAAGTTTCCTTCTTGCAAATGTTTTCTGTACAAAAGCCAAATCCCAGAGCTGATATGACGTGGGGCGGCTTAGACAATTAAAGCAGGCCCACGGAATACAAATCTGCATTTGTTCAGCCGGGTCTGGAGGAGATCGCCCTCCTTTCCTCCCACAACTCAATTTACTCAGAGCAAGCAGCCTTCGCTCCAGATAAGCACTTTGACTTTAAAATAAAGTGTGTGCCAACAGCTGCAGCCCTGTGACTGGAGCAGACAGAGACGTGGCATAGAATGATAATTAAATATATTTTCATCATCCGTCTTTTTTTTTTTTTTTTTTTTTTTTTTGCTGCAGGTGCCAGGGTAATAAATCTGGACTCGCCTCCTTTGTCAGCTGGCAGTGAACACATTTTAACGTGAAATCTCCTGGGAGGAATTAAGAGTCACTTGGCCTTGTAAAGGAGAAAGGGTTTTACTTCCAAACTGCCAAGTGGGGAGCTCACAGCTGATTGGTTTCATAATACTTTATTATTTGACAATATATATGCCCTGGGTTGTATTTCAGAACACCACATCCACGGGATAACCAGGCCTCCGGCAGGTCTGTCATCACATTCTAGAATAAAAACTTATTTGGGGAGATTTTCACCACTATTTCTTTTTATGAATCCCCAAATTTAATGTATTATTGACTAGGTAGATTCCAATATTTTAAAACTTTTCCTCCATTCTTTAAGTTCCCCCACAGCTTTTTTCTCCCCCACAACACATTGCAGGGAAATCTGTTGCCTTTGCCGCCTGTCGTCTGAGTTAAGTGCTTTCGATTGGCCTAAGGAGTTTGGTTGACTTTTTATTTTGACAGTTTTACAGCCCCTTTTCCCCAGGGGCAGCCTCTAGTGCACAGTCCTCAGCAAAGCCCACTGAAATGGCACCTCAGAGCTTCCTTACTTCCTTCCTCTCCAACAATGTCCCCTGCAGAACACCCTCCCTGAAAGGCTGGTCCAGGGGAGGCAGAGGAATCAGGGTACCTGCCGTGGGGCCTCCGCCGACTCCCACCGGCCACACACCACCCCGGGAGGAGGTGAGGGATTCCACAGCACATGTTAAGGCCAGGAACACACAGACACACTGGCCAGCCTAGCAGGGCTGCAATTACCGAGTATCCTCCCTCCTCCTCCTCAAAGGAATGTTCTAGAAGGAAAGCCCTGCCCAGTGCCCACTCGCACACAGGTCAGCATACGTTCACACCAGTGCTAAGGCCTGAGGCAGGTTAGCTGGGCAGATTAAAGAAGGAGGGCCCTGTACGCACTTTGCAAAAGGAAGAGCAGTTTCCTTGCCAAGCCTTGACTCAGGACCATGAGTGATGGAAACTTCCACAAGCATGTTTGAATTTGTCCCTCAGCAGGGACTCCCATTCAGCCAAAAAAAAAAAAAAATCATATCCTGACACCCTAAGGTCAATGCAAAGTGTCCTCCAAAAATGCTTTAAAAATACTGACACCCTCTTCTTTTACCGACTGAGGCACCCTCCCACCCAGCTGCTCATCTGACTCCAAAGCTGTCCCACACGGGGGGCACCAGGTGACAACTCTGGAGGAGAGGACCCACAGAGAAGACAATGTGAGGCTCGATCCCAATCAGAATCCCAGCAGGCTTTGTTTTAGAAACAGAAGCCAATTCTAAAATCCATATGGAAGTGCAAAGGACCCGGAGCTGCCAAAACGATCTGAAAAAGAAGAACAGAGCTGGAGAGCTAAGACGGCTTTGATTCAAAGGGTTTCAAGACTCGTTATAAGGCTACGGTAGTCAAAACAGCATGTTAATGGCACAACGATAGACAACCAGATGGCTGAAACAGAGCGATCAGAAATAGACCCTCATACATGTGGACATATGATCTTCTATAAAGCAGCAAAAGGCAACTCAGTGGAGAAGAGGGAGACTTTTCAACAAATAGTGCTGGAATAACCGAACATCCGCATGCAAAAAAAAAGAAAAATGGACCTCACCCCCTACCTCACACCATATACAAAAATGAACTCAAAATGGATTCGAGACCTATGTTGAAATCTATAAAACTTTGGGAAGGAAATACAGGAGAAAATATTTGTGACCTTGGGTTAGGCAAAGATTACTTAGATACAACACCAAAAGCATGGGCTATAAAAATTAAAAAATCAATAAATTGGACTTCATCACAATTAATTTCTGTTCTTCAAAAGACACTGTTAAGAGAATGAAGAGAATTTAGAGATTGAAAGAGAATCTTTGTAAAGCCTATATCTGCTAAAAGACTTTTTCTAGACTGTATATAAAGAACTCTCAAAACTCAGTAAGATATGACCTAGCAATCTCACTCTTGGGCATATATCCAGAAAAACTCTCATCTGAAAAGATACATGCACCCGAGTGTTCACAGCAGCACTATATGCAATAGGCAAGACATGAAAGCAACCTAAATGTCCATCAACAGATGACTACATAAAGAAGTTTATCTCATGGACTACTACTCAGCCATAAAGAAGAATGAAATAATGCCATGTGCAGCAACATGGATGGACCTAGAGATTATCATACTAAGTGTAGTAAGTCAGACAAAGACAAATACATATGATACCACTTACACGTGGAATCTAAAAAAGGTACAAATGAACTTATTTACAAAACAGAAACAGACTCACAGACACAGAAAATAAACATGGTTACCAAAGGGGGAAGGGAGGGCATAAATGAGGAGTTTGGGATTAGCAGATACAGAATACTGTATGTAAAATAGATAAACAACAAGTTCCTACTGTATAACACAGGGAATTATATTCAATACTGCAAGATAAAAAAGAATATGAAAAAGATTATAAACATACGTATAACTGAATCACTATGCTGTACACCAGAAACAACACAACGTTGTGAACCAACTATACTTAAACTTTAAAAAAGGCTTAGGTCTGATACTAAAGATCTGAATTGCCTCTTGGCATTAAGTATGATGATAGCTATAGCTTTTCAGTATACAGCCTTTGTAAGGTTAAAAAAGTTGCACTCTACTTCAAGTTTGGGGAAGTTTTTTAACTCATGAATGGATCCTGAAGTTTGTCAAATAAATTTTTGTACTTATTAACATATTTATACGGGGGGGGGAGTCTCATTAAGAACATAGCTAACCCAATTTTTTTTGAAATGGACAAAAGATTTGAACAGATATTTCACCAAGAAGACATAGGGGTGGCAATTAAGAGCATGAACACTATCAGTTATTAGGGAAATGTAAATTAAAACCACAACCAGTGCCACCAATCACCTATTAGAATGGCAAAAATTAAAAGCAATGACCATACAAAGGGCTGGCGAGGACGCAGAGGACCTGGGACTCTCACGCCCTCCTCCTGGGAATGTAAGATGGTGCGGCCCCTTTGGAAGGCAGCTTGGCAGTTTCCATATGACCTGGACATTCCACTCCGAGGTATTTACCCAAGAGAAAAGAAAGCATATGACCATGCAAAGACCCGCACATGAATGTTCACAGCAGCTTTATTTGTCACAGTCGAAAACTGGAAACAAGCCGAAGGTCCACCAGCAAGTGAGTGGACAAGGTGGCTCCTATCCACACGTGGAACACGGCTCATCGATAAAAAGACAAACTGACACCTGCAAAGTGAACAATCCGCAAGTAAGTGTGTGGAGTGAAAGACGGCAAACCCAAAAAAGAGTAAAGACTGCCTGATTCCATTTCTATAAAATTCTAGAAAATGCAAACTAACTATGGGGACAGAAAGCAGAACAGCAGGGCTGGGAGGGAGGAGGGGCGGGCCTGCAGCGAGAATGGAAAGGGGCTCCAGGACACTTCGGGGGTGCTGGACACTTCGTCCTGTTGATCCGGTGCTGGTGATGCCAAAACCCACCAAGGTGTATGTTTTAAATATGTGCAGTTTGCCATATGTCAATTATGCCTCAACAATGCTGTTTTTAGGTAAAGACTACAGAACAAAGGGTGCCCCTGGAGCTGTGTGAGGAGGCTCCGGGATGTGCAGGTGCTGAGAGCGGGGAAAGGAAAGAAAAATCAACAGAAGGAAGAGAAATTTGCCCGTGACTAGTGGAGGAAAAGCTTGCATCAGAATTCAAAGCATCCCCTCTCGTTCGTCCATTCACTCATTCCTTCATTCAGTAAATTGGTGTTCTGAGCCCTGAGGACACAGAGGAAGATATCACTGGTTACTCTCCTCAAAGAAATGAGGACAAGAACCCTGAGTGGGGGGCGGGGAGGAGTGTCACTGTTGTATACATCTTGGCGGTAAACTCGCAGCCTGGATGCAGGTGTGCGGTGAGTGCACAGACAGGCTGCCCAGCTGATGAGTTTAGGCAAATTACACCAACACTTTGTGCCTCGACGTCGTTCTCTGTAAAACGTGGGTGACCGTCGAATCCACCTCACAGGGACTCTGATTTAATCAGTTAATATCTATGTGATTCAAATGATGCTCTCAAAAAGAGAGCCATAGTTGGTGCTGGAATGATCACTGCCTTTATCACCAAACTGTCTGGAGACAAGATAGTTCCCAAGATGGGAAGGTAAATCCAGGTGCCGAGATAAATGACCCTTGATTCTATTTGTTTTTCTGTATTCCTTGCTTTTCCTCATTAAACATGTATTACTTATAAACTGAAAGTTTTAACTTAATACAAATACACAAAAGAGCAATTAATCCAAGGCCCCTAACCGCTTCAGTACGAACTGGCCCACATGCTGGGAGGCAGGCGTGGGTGTAGACAAGCTCCCTGTAGGTGGTCAGCCTGCACCTTCCCTCCCCTTTCCTCAGATCGCCTGGAAGTCTCCCCGCAAAAGCCGAGGTCAGAACCTTTACCTGCAGCAGGTGAACATGTCAGAGGTGTGAACAGAGGTTTCTCTTGACCCCCCATTCCTGGTAGCCTTTTATTCTAACCAGACGGAGGGCATCCTCGCCCCAGGCCAGCTGGTACATGAACAGAAAATAGAAGCACCAGAGCCCCGTGGGGCGTGGTCCCACCTGCTCCCACCCCGGGATGGGTGATGTGAGAACCGCAGAGGCCCAGGCTCCCAAGCAGGGGCTGGTTCCTCCCATGGAGCCCACAGAATCCACCCAGCACCCCAGAGCCCAGAGACGGCTGCTGGAGGTCAGGGGCAGCCAAAGGGTCCCTCACCCCTCCACCCCAAGAGAAGTGTAGAAGCAGCTGAGAAAAACTTGGCCCCGGAGAGGCCTTGTGTGGGGACGGAGGGGAACAGCAGTGACCTGTGTGGGGTGACAGCCAGGGATCTGGGGAAAAGGCAGTAACTGAGAGCCAGAGCCCTCACTCGCCCTGCTTCTCACACACCGACAGACCCCGCGGTGGGCCAGGGGAAGCTTTAAATGGACTGAGAAGCCCCAGAGTTAAGTGAGACTGTTTCTGCAGCCAGATGGAAGGAAGGATTGAAATCCAAATTAAATTCAGTAATCGAAAGAGAGAGAGACAGAGAGAGAGCTCTGGGTCATGTGCCCTGAGCTGTGGCCTGAGGCTGGTCCCTGCTACCTACTCAGTTGCTACCAGCCCACGGTTCCTCTTTGGGGAACTGAGGCAGTGTGGGGCACAGGGAGGCACAGAACAGAGGGACCCCTGGATCCTATCCTGGGTGCTGGCCTCCCCCAGGGGGACAGGCATGTAGGACGGATGATGACAAGTCACCAAGGAGCAAAGGGAGGTGAGGTCAGCTCACAGCCTCAGGAGAGGGCGTCTGGGCAGATCTAGAAGCTTCCAGAGACCAACAAGGGCATGTGAAGCCCAGCAAAGGCAAGTTAAGTGTAAACTGTGGCTCCCCCACCAGGGGTTTCAGCCGAGTGAAGGGGGCAAGCATCGAGAGAACAAAACGAGGACGGCCTTGGGAGGGAGAAGGCGGAGCCTCCCAAGTGCTCACTGGCTGACCAGGTTATTCCATGAGGGTTTCCGTCCATCCTTCTCCTCGAGATGAGAAAAGGGCGCCTGCAGCACATCCTCAATAAAGCGAAATGTATTCCATTTCAAGAACTGTCCTTTATTCCCAGATTATGTCCTTCCAACTTTTCTTTTATGAAACCATGATGATATGTGGATGCAGGAATTTTTTGAAGCCTTACTTGGCAAAATTAAAAGTTGCCGACCCTGTAAGTCCCTTCCATTAAAAACAAATGCCCTGCTCCGTGAAAGCGCTCACTCCTCGGGCCCACGGGGGCCAGGCACAGCGCGAGGTGCCAAGAAAACAGACAATGCAGACTTTGTCTCTGGCTGGGCGAAGCTCGCGTGTGAACGGAGGGGCCGGGAGCCTTCTTTAGGTGGGGGCTCACAGACGACCTCTTTGGGAAGCAACATTGAAAGTGAGACATGGAACATGAACTGGGGGAGCCTGGGAGCGGCTGAAGACAGAGAGGCCAGGGGGAGGGGAACGGCAAGAGCAAAGGTCCCGAGCGAGCAGGAGCCAAGGGAGCCCCTGGAACTGACAGCAGGCTGCGGTGGAACCACAGGTAAGGGCATCTGGGAAAAGGCAGCCGGGGGCATCTTCCCAGGGAGATGGAGGTAATCAGCTCTCCCCTGGGGCGGGTAAGGCAGATGGGAGTAAAGGTAAAGAGGAGGTGCTATGAGAGCAAGAACAACACGAGCAAAGGCCCTGGGGCGAAGCACCTGTTTAACAAGATGCAGCCCAGCCCGCCTGGTTTACCATCCACCTGCACCTAAGATGTAGGCACCTGCTGAACAAGAAGGTACAGACACCTGGCTCCCCCTCTGACACTTCCATAGCGGGCACGGCATCTTAGAAATCTTTTCAGACTCCCTGTCTTGTAAACTGAATAGTTTGGGGAGCTCCCTGCCTGTGGATGCAAAGGATTTCAGTACCTAGGGCAGAGGAGAGGACACTTACCCACTGGAACAACGAAGGGAATTCCCAGCTCGGAACAGCAAGTGTGACTTGTTAGCGTCAACAGCGTGGCTGCAAATTGGGAAGTATTTTGTTGGGAGGAAGTTTTTCTGGATCCGTACGCCAGAGGGTTCAGGTCATCTTCCACGACTGTGGAGAAGATGCCTTTCCACGACCCCACCCGCTGGCTGATGCCCAGGCACGAGGAGAATGAAATGCAGAGGGAGGAAGAGCATGGAGGGACAGAGGGAGGAAGGAGGCGGGACACGAGATCCTGGTCAACTCTCCCACACCACCACCCCCCGCCTCCAGATGGGGACGTAGGAGTCTGACAGCCTGAAGGCCAATTATCCGCTTCCAGGGTAACTGGGAGAAGCCAAGGTCCCGGGAACATGGTTCCCAATCTGCACACCAAGGCATCCTGGAGAGCCTCAGGAAAGTGATGAGACCACAGGATGTTTTAAGTTATTGAGGAAAACAAACAATTCTAAGTGTCTGTCGGACCCCTGTTAGATGCCACCTGGGACAACAGGCTTGGGGTAGTTTACAGCCTCACCGTTGGCTCGATCAGCCTACGTCCCTTCTGAGGACGTCATGTCCTTGTGAAGCCGGCTTTCCAGTGGTTGCTGAGGCAACAAGCGGGTACCTGGGAAGAATCAGTACTGAGCAGGAAACGAGGGGAGCAGCACCCAGTCTGACTCCCGGATGTGAAAAGTTGTCCAGCGCCCGACGGGCACATATATCCCATTAGTGAGTAATTTGGTAATTTAAGAATGAAATAAAAAATTATGAGTATGATATTTTCAAGCGGCCATTAAGTTGTTAGGATAAATATTTATTAAGGTGTTTGGATCTAACTGCTTAATACATGGAACTGTTAAGTATTCTCTGGGCCCAGGGACACCATAAAAAATCACTGAGTCACTCTGGGCGCCAAGAACCAAGAAAGTTTGAGAACTTCTGCTCTGGGGAAAATGGCCCAAGGACAGCCAACGTGGGGCAGGCAGACAGACGAGCACGAGAGCCACCATGGCTGATGGACATGTTTTGAGCTCACACTCAGGACCACCTGGTACTGCCTGAGCAACTGACTTGGAACGATGTGTTGCACCCCCAACAATCCTACCTGGGACAGAACAAACACCGCTCGGCATAGAATAAGCCATCAGTGTGAGATGACGGTGGTTACTATTATTATTGTTACCTTTGTCATCAACGTGATACCCAGAGGCGGGACACAGAGAGGAAGTCAGGCCCCTACGTTTGTGCACCTGGTGGGGGAGGAGCCATCTACCACCTGCCTCTTACCCACCCCGCCCCACAATGCCCCCTCGTGGACATCCCCTGAGGCGGCTTACTGCCCTACAAGCTGCGGGCCCCAGGGCCTTGGTGAGAGGCGGGAGGAGGCAGAAAGGCTGAGACTTCTGATGGTCAGGACTGAGGGGTCTCTTTGGAAGGTACCTCGGATCACTGAGAACATAACAGGGACTCCTCCCCCAAAGTCTAGATGGGCCTGTGGCTCCCGGAGCCTGACAGCCCAGCAACTCTGCAAGCAGTTACCCCTCAACCTCAGCTATCACCAGGTCATGAGGACACCCCCCTCCACACACCCCGAGGGGCCAGGGGAGTGGGGGATGGGCATCGGAGAGACTGAACAGGGACCTAAAAGCCAGACGGAGACAGAGTTACCTTAAGCCACTCGACTAACCTCGCCAGAGTGGACCTAAACCCAGGAGCCCAGCCCTCCTCTCTGGAAAGCAGGCCACTCAGAATAAACGAGCGAAGCTACATTCTTTCTGCACACATGGGGCGCAGTGTGAGTGAATGGGTGACCCCACAACACACGGGTCAGGGCGTCAGAGACAGGACGCAGGAGAAGGTCACCCATGGGCCGAGCCATCAGGACCCGCCATGGAGAGGGCTGTTGCCCCGTTCCACTGGGCAATGGATGAACGATTCCAAAATAGCTTCGCCAAGTCCCCAGGCTCTGGGCACCGGCCTCCCCGGGACCTGCACCCGCAGAGGGCCCCGTGGGTTCAGGGTCGGTGCGTGAGCCATCGCGCAATCCCCCCAGCACACCCGGGAAAGCTAGACTAGGCCTCATGAAGGAATCACCCAGAGAAATCAGACCACGAGGCAAACTCAGGCTGCCAGAGTTCATCAACATCACTGTTTGCAAGGTTTCTATCTGCCCTACTTGACTCGCTTCAAATCCGTGGCGCCAGAGTCTGCAGGATAGTAATAGGAAGGGTATCATAGGCACTCTGGCTTCCAGGAAGATGTGAAAACTCAGCTCACATTTTTAAAAGTTTATAAATAGCCTCGGAAAAGGAGCTGGAACACACTTCTTAGTAAATACAGTTGACCCATTTTCCTCATTCTTCACCAGGAATAAAGCGACTGTTACCACGGAAAGTACAGAAGAGTCTAAATATATATTTCTCCTCCCAGGCACCCAGATCAGAAGAGCAGAGCCGACACCCAGGAGGTGAAGGAGGGAGAGGCCAGGTCCCCAGTTGCCTCCCTGCACTTCCGAGGGCCAGGGCGGGAGCGGGCGGCCCCCAAGGAGCCCAGGTCCCAGGCCCACCTCCTGGCTCCTGCGGCCCTGCTCAAAGTCAGGGAGCTCAGCGCTCAGCCAGGCTTTCCCCAGCCTGCCCGTCCCCAGCAGCCTCTGCCACCCTACTGTCTGTCTCCCCATCTAGGAGGAAAGCTCCAGAATGGGACTCTGCCCTGGGGGTTCACTGTTTATACCCATTCCTGGACTGGTGCCCGCCACATGGTAAGTCAACACTGTGAACTGAACAAGGAGGGGACAGCGTGGCCAGGCCGGGTCAGCCTGGCTCCCAGGGCTGTTTCTCATCCAGTTGAACTTCCATCTTTCCACCTGTGAACACACCCAGGTCATCCCTTCCCTTAGGAAGCTGCAGACCAGCCTGCCTGATAGCCTGGGAGGGAGCCCTTGTTTCTGGTGAATTCCATGCCTTGGGGAATTGCTTCCCCTCTTCCTTTTGACAAGAGTTACGGTCTAAAACAACCCACCAACCCAGCAGCTCTCAGTGACTCAGAAAAAAGGTGGCCTCCGGGCCTTCCGTGGGGAAGGGAAGTGTGTCTGTTTGTCCACTGCTGTCTCTGGTGCCTGGAAGCGAGCCTGGCGCCCGGCAAGCACATAATCACTACACATGGACAGGCACCTCCGAGGGCCCACGGGTGGGCATCTGGGCAGCTTCCCGAGGATCCGGACACGGCCTCTGTGCTCCGTCCAGCACTGGCAACAGAGTCACTTCTGAAGAGTGTTCTCAGAAGGGGCTGCAGGCAGGACAGAATGGAAAAGCCTCCTGCACTGTCTTCCCAGGGATTCGCAGGGGCCACAGAGGAGGGGCGGGTACGTGGTGGGACCAGCTCTGCAGGACCCCCTGGGGATGGGGTCTGTCACACTGGGGGACGGGAAGGTTCCCCTTCAGGGTTGCAAAGGACTGAAGTCTCTGGGCTGTCTGCCACCCAAGCAGGGAGACACAGGAGGGGCGCAGCCTGTGGGCAGAGGCCAGGAAGGCTCCAGGAGGCTCTCAAGGGAGCTGAGGTCCCCATGGAGGCAGGACACTGGGCCAGACCCAGGGGAGAGCACTGGGATTCCTGTTGCTAGGGGACAGGATGGACATGTACCCCTGCTCTTCTTCCTGCCCCAGCTGACCCTGAAACACCCACTCTGACCAGCTCATCACCATGGAAAGCAACCATATGAGACCCTCCCAAGACTGGTGGAAACCTGTTTTCTGGCCCACCCACCCACCTCCACGTCACACAACAGGGCTTGAACCGGCTGCCAGCCCTGTGATGGGGGCCGGGCCACGGGCATCCCCATAGGGCTTGCTGGGTAGCTGTGGGTTATTGCACCTCAACTTTCCGAGACTCTGCACCAGCCTCCTTGAACGGGAAACTGCAGAGCGCCTCGGCTCCGAGAGCTGAAAGCCTGCCGCCCACTAGCCCACACCAAGCAGACGGATTTCACAAGGGCCCGCTGTCACCCCTTCCCACACTCTGGTCCTGATGGAGAGACACGGGGACGCCCCCAATCTGATCACGGATGTTTGGGAGCTCAAGCTTGTACCCCCTCACCTCTGCACACCACTGCCCCACCCGCATGGTATTAGCCCAGTGCCTTGCACACAGCAGGTGCTCAACCAGGGCGGAAGGCTGCCTGCTTATAGAAAGGGTGAGTGAGTGCTTGGAATTCTACCAGTCTACACTGTATTCCTGAAGCCTCCGTTCTTTATCCGTTCTTACTCTATTGACTTTAATTCATCATCTCGCTGGTGATCATAAAAGAGCTTAATTGACACTTATTTGATGGAATCTACCTTATTCATGAAATTTATTACTTCATACAAGTGCAAGCAACGACCAGCAAGCAGAGCCCGCCACCCATCACTAGAGAGCCACCTGCTTTATCCCCCACCAGACTCATTCCTGGAACAGGTAAGGGCATGGGGGAGCCCAAAATCTCAGCTCCCCAATTAAAACTGGCTCTCCGAGGAGCTTGGGAGCCACGTGGTGGTTTCAGAGCATGTCAGCAAAGCCTCTGGCATCCCTCCCATCGAGAAGGGAGGGTAATCCCTCGCTCCTTGAGTCCAGGCTCACAGGAGCGGGGTGCTGTGTGACTTCACAAAGGCACCACGGCTTCCCCTGGTTCTCTGTCAGCACACACACTCCCGGAGCCCACATGAGATACCCGGGGGTCCTGAAGCCACCAAGGAGACCACGTAGAAGGAATGGGGCCCAAGAGCCCTCGCCGCTCTGCCCCCAGTGGCTTGCGTCTTTCCAGACATGGAGCGAGGGGCCCTCCGATGACTCAGCTCAGCACTGTCATCAACAGCACTGGGACCCCGAGTGCGAGCCGCCTGGCCCAGCCCAGGCAGCCCCCAGAACCAGGAGACGTGATGATAATGAGTGATTTTGCTAAGTCGGGGGTGATTTGTTATGAAGCCAGAAAGGGCTGGAACAATACACAAGCTTTGCCGGCTGTGGGGCCCTGGCCAGACAGCTTCTCACCTTTTGCTCACTGAGGAACCAGCAAATGAGGGGACTGGGAACCAGGAACAGATTTCAGCCAGCCTTTTAAAAACATGAGAGGAAAAGGGGGAAAAAACAAAAACAGGTGCAAAGGAACAAATTCTTCACAAAGCTAAATTTATTCCGTTTGAAGAACTATTCTTTATCTTGAACTATCTCTCTTGTACTGTCAGTCTTAGAATGCTCTTCCCTTTACGAAACAATGCCGTAGTAGCTGGCAGCTGACTTTTAATGGCCTCACTTGGTCAAATTACAGTTTTTTAAATTCGACCAGTCGGCGACATCCAAATTCGGGGAACCACCTGGTTAGACGGCCTCAGACCATATCCACATCCGACAGGCCATGATTTATGAAATGCCCGACAGGAAAGGGGAGCTACCTCCTCTCCCACCAAATATACTCTACAAAGCCCTGCCCCGGTTTATCAGCTCAGACACCTGGGCTCCAGGTGAATTCAGCTCGTTGGTCACGCAGAGTCACTCCTAAGCAGGTGTGCAGTGCTCCCACCGCAGGCCCACCCAGCAGCTGGTGCCCACTCCTCCGGCCAGGCCTTGCTGGTCTCTGGGAACACTGAAAGGATGGAGAGCTGGAGGCTCAAGCAGAACAAATTCCTTCAAACCCCAGCAAAAAATGCCTTGCTTCCTAAGGCCAGTGCCTCCTCCGGCAGCATCTGGCCCGGCCGAGGCAGAACGGCTCGCCATGGAGAAACGCGCAGACCTCCAGAAAAGAGTGTCAGCAGATCTGCACTTTCCAAAAACAGGGTGTTTTCAGGTCACCGAACAGAAAGACGCCGGCCAAAAAACGCTGTGGACCTGATTTCTAAAATGGGGAAGTGGCCTGGAAGCGTCTGGCTCTTGGCTTGCCCCGTCTCCCGACTTCTCTGTTCCCCTTCGGAGCCACTGCACCCGGCAGCCCAGCCAGGTTCACGTCCTTTCCTCCCCTGCATCAAGAGGTCTGTGGCTGTGGAGCGGGAGGGTGAGGATCCCTCCGGCCACAGGATGCCAACCCAGGGTATCACTGGGCTCGGAGAGTGTACTGTGGCCCCAGGCTGAGGACCCTGGAGGGGAGTCCCGGCCTCCTCAGGAGAGGCTGTGAGCAGGACAAGCTAGTGTTGATGGCTTCCTGAGGCCAGATAAATACCATTCTGAAGCCACCACAGTATTTCTCGAGCACAAACAGTACAGTAAAGCCGAGACATTTATATGCAATTGGGAGACATTTATCCTGTGACAACATTCTATTCCAATGACTTTTCTATTACCACCAATGATTAATGATGTAAATTCTGTCACTTGGGATGATGGATGCAGGCAGCGGAGGGGCCTTGCATAGATTACCCAAACCCCGGCTTCCCATTGGCTCCCCAGACAAATGTGGTCCGTGCTTCAGTCAAGCATAAATGTAAAGTTCTTTTAGATTAAAAAAATATTCTTCTCCTCCAGAAGCAGCCGGTTCAGGACTGGGGGAAAGGTTCCTCCCCCTCAAACGTGTTTTCTCTTTTCGGCAGCGGGGCTGCTGACGTGCGCTCCATTTAAGCGTAATTGCATAATTCTTCTCCAGCAGGAGCTGCGAAGGCCTTTCACCACAGCAGGAAGGTTAGAGACCGGCCAGCAAGGCCCGAGGGCTTAGGTGTTCAGGGCCCCTGGGTGCTGGGTCTGATGCAGCCCCACCCACCGGCCTAGGTCCCAGGCAAACCCGGAGCCTCCCTCCTTCTCTGCCACGGTCCTGCTGGTCCAGTGACCTGACATCTTCTCCCAGGGCCGCAGAGTCTCCACTGGCTGAGGCACCACCACTGTTCTGCACCAAAGAGGGCGTGCAAACGTCCCCCTTACGACCCGGCTGGTACTGCTTTGCGCTGTGTCTCCAGGGCTCCAAGGCTCTCCTGCCCTCTCACTCCACCTCGCCCCTCGGGAGCTCTGCCTACCCCAGGCTTGAGTGTGGACTCCCGAGTCTGTATTTCCCAGGCCCTCCCTGAGTCTGAGCTTTATACTTATGGACCCGACTGCACACCGGTACCTCCTAGGGCCTCCAAATGCAGGCTCTGGACGCCCCGAGCCCCGCGCGGCAGTGAACAGATCTCCTCCAGCCCAGCAGGCCAAGACAGAAACCTTGGAGCTGTCCTGGCTCCTCTCTGGTTCTCACCCTCCATGCCCGAATGATGACCAAGTCCTTTAGACTCCCTTCCTTAACAAGGTCTTGAATCAGTCATTTCTCTCCCCTCTCTGGTCCAATTGTCATTTAGATTAATGACAGCAAGTTCATGGTCTCTAATCAGTTTTCCTCACAGGCAGTCTCCCATGCTGGCCTTCTCCTCCAGCAAGGAAATCTCATCAGCCGCCCCTCTCCTGGGCCCTCCGGTGCCTTCCCGGCGCACCCTACAGACTGCCCAGCGCAGCTGTCTGGGCTGCCCCCAGTACCTGAGACAGCTCCAGCACCCTGAGCCTCAACCTCGCTCCCACGCTGCAGCTCTCTGGACTTCCTGCACTTTCTTGGACACACTATCCTCTCTCTGGATGCCTCATCTTCACAGGACAACTCACCCTGCCTGAAGCCATTTCTTCCCCCAAGTCCTCTGCGCCTGGCTAACTCCAGCTCACCCTCCAGGTCTCAACTTAAACAGCACTGACTCAGAGAAGTCTTCCCTGATCCACCCACCCAGACCACACAGGCTCCAGGAGCGGCCTGTAATTCTGCCCTCCTTCCTCCTGACACCCCACCCCCACCCCGCAGGGTGCGCTCAGGGTCCATGTCGGTCTGGTCGGTCACCCGGGCAGCCTAAGGACTTCACATGGTGTCAGCACAGAATAACATCCCTTACAGGGCTGCTTGGCAGGGACACCAAGTCGAGACCTTCTCTGCCTGCTGGGTTTCTCCCCACCTCTCCCTGGAATGCAAACTCCTTGAAGCCCAGAACTGTGATGAGTTCATCTCTAGTCCCCTGGGGAGCCTGTCACAGGTCCTGCACAGAGCAGGTGTTCCAAACATGTTCCTGGAGAAACTAGGAGAGCAGAAAGGAGAAAAAACTCACATAAAAGCCCAGGGAACCTAGAAAATCAGTGGCCTCATTCATAAGGCAAAGGCTTAAAAGTTTAAAGAAGGAGAGAGAATTGATGTGAAGTGTGCAGCAAACATGTGGGCCTGTAAATCAAGCTGTTGTAAATGCCACGGGGCGAGCGGCTTGGTTTCCCTGCAGAAACGCGGAAAGCAGCTCTAATTCAGAGGCAGGGCGGGCCTTACAGGAACTCGTGGATCTGGATTCCTGGCACTCCTAACTCAATTTGGCCATCTCTCTCAGCGTCCTTTCTTGGAAAACGGATGAGCTTTCCACTCTGTGATTCTGGGGGAAGGCCTAGCTCTGCGCTGACAGGTGGGGGAGCCCCAGCCGGGGGACACCCGGAGATCTGTGTTGTCCTGGGGATTCCCACCTGGTGGCAGGAGAAAGCACGGAGAAGAACACAGAGGCACTGGTGCCCTGGATAACCTTTTCGATTCCTTCCCTGGCAGTGTGGTCACCTGGAAGGGCATCTGGGCCTGGTAACGGGAGATGTGCCCTGTAGATTTGGGGGCTCCACTGCCCACACTCGGCGTGAGGGACCCACCAGAGAGCAACCAGGCCCCTGCAAAGCCCCCGACCACACAGCAGCATGAGGAGTGGTCCCACTGGGAGTGGCCTGAAGGTGGGACCAAATCTTGGCTGGGGCTGGGGGGGCGCGTGTGGAGGGCCACAGCACCTCCAGGCCCCAACCTAAGGGACAGGCTTGGTCAGCAACAGGACCGCCTGCTCCCTTTCTCAGCAGTTATGAACATCACCAATTCTGTCTTCCTCCCTAAACCAACACCTCCACCATGCCAGTGGCTGTGGCCGCTGGAGCTGGAGGCCAGAGGCCCGCTGCTGCTTCTCACTCAAGTCACCAGGTCAGCCCACACACCTGCCACAGCACAGCACCTCATCCTGCCCCCAGGCTCTGCCCTCTGCCCCAGGGACCCTCCTCCAGCGAGCCTCTCAGTGGAGACCACTCCCTCGAGCCCACCCTCGCCCTCCAGGCCGCACTGGGATCCCCCTTCTTGAAAAGCAATGTTCACCCGGCTCTACCAAGCCCCTCCCCACTGGACTGCTCCTCCCCTCCCTGTGAAACTGCAGCTGGCACTGACGCCTCCGAACCAGGAGGCTGGGCGGGAAGAGAACGCAAGCCCAAAAGCCCAAGAAGGCAGGACAAAGAAATCACGAAACGCGGAAATGCAGAGACCTAAAACGGCTGAATTTCTTGGTTGAGTGAATGCACATCCCCCACTACAAAAATTATTTTCCAAGTTTGGTTTTTAGGTTCCTGCGGTAAAAGGAATGAAAAATCTAATTTCTGAAACCTTCATAAATATATGCATTTTTTTTTTATAAAACTACTTAAATGAATCCACTTTGGCCTGACAAAGTAGAGGAATCCAAAGTGCCTGGATTTTAAAAGCTTCCATTAAATCAGCTTTTCTTTTTTCAAAAAATAATGAATTGAAAAATAAATCAGAAGGCTTAATTAAGCCCAAGGCCAATAGGAGACAGCCAGGACGAGGCTCCCTGACAAGTCCAGGAGGCCGGAGCAGGGCTGTGTCCCCTGCTTTTCTTATTTCTGAAGCAGCTCCAACCAAAGGCCTGCCTTTGACTCGTACAGAATTAGAAATTCTGCTGTGTTTTTTTCAGGCAGTACAGTATGTCTTCATTGGTGCTACAGCAGGCTCGTAAATTAAGATAAAAAGCTGGTGAGATGGAGACAAGAATGTGCTCCTGAGGAGGGGAGAGAAAGCCGCAGAGCAGTGCCCCCGCGTTTGTGGCTCCTGGCACCTACCCGTTTCCTCAGACCTGACGAACTAAAAACCCCGACTTTCTCAAGCCAGGCCTAGGCTGGCTGCATCTCAAAGAGGGAAAATCTGTGACCCGACCATGCACATGTGCCACCCTCCCCAAGGGTCTGCCGTGGACCACGATCTAAGGAAGGGCAGACAGCGCCCATGCAGTCTACAACTGGTACCACTGGTCAGAGGCCACAATAAATGGCCATGGATGGCTACTAGCTAGGCACTCCGTAGCTCTGTGTGTGTGTGTGGATCTGCTTTGCCTTAATTCACGTGCACATTCATTCCCTTAAGAACTTATGCAGTACCTGTTAAATATACCAGGTGCTGCCCTAACACCAGAGATACAACAGTGAAAAAGAGAGTAAAAAAAGTCCTTTTTGCAATGTACATTCAACTAGGGGAGGCAGGTAGCAACCAGAACCCTCAGAAATAATCAGCTATAATTATGCTCAGCACCTCAAAAGGCAGTTTGAGACCATGTGAACAGGGACCTCTGCTCTAGTGCAGGCTCTCTGCCCCATCTCAGGATGCTGGCATGAACCCTGTGCTCCAGACAAGATGGACTATTCATTTGCCTCCAAATCCGTCCTTGCCTGCTCCCATGCCCACACTCGTGTGTTCCTTACACCAGGAAGGGCTCTGTCTTTACCTCTCAAACATCCTACTCTGCCTTCAGAACCCAAATCCATGCCACCTCCTCTGTGAGCCTCTCCTGGTCCTCTCCCCACCATCTCCCTCCCCTGCACGGTCTCCAGCATGGAGTGCAGAGTGTGGCTGAGCACAGTTTGAGGAGAACACACAGAAATGCTCATCCACAGAGCAATTGGAGAACACCCAGGAAGAGAAAGAACAGAATTCAGGGCAGGAAATGATTAGTGGAAGCTTCCAGGAAGAAGCTGACCTGAGTCCCTGCTGGGGGAAGCTGAGTGGGGGAAGGGAAGAGCTAGGTATCCTAGGCAGGGGCCAGGACCTGGCCAAAAGCTCACAGGGATCAAGCTGGGTGCTGGCCACCAAGGACAGAATGCTTCCCCTGCCATGACGGCATGACACTGGGATGCACCCCAACAATGCCAAAGGAGCAGGGAACCCCAAAGGCAAGTAGCTCTGGGAGGTCCCCACAGGCTCCCCAGCAGAGCACTGAGCAACCTGATGGAGCTGCTGCCCAGCCGTGTGGGACTCACAGGTATGGGGGTGGGAGAAGAACTCAACTTCCCCGAGCATCCCGGCCGGAGCAAAGTTGAGGGCATGGATCTAGAGCCCAGTGGAAGAAACTGGCCGCAGAAATCTGAGCCATCCATGGCCTTTGTCCCCAGGAATGTTCACACACAGAAGAGGGGAACCGAAGACAGATAATGTGACTCACTCAAGGTCACAGCACATTGTCAGCAGCCTGGGGAGGTCAAGCCTGTGGCCGAACAGGGGTGCTGGCATCATGGTGCGAGGGCTGGGTTCAAATCTGCCTCTGTGACTTACCAGCGGTGTGCCTTTGGGCAGGTCACACAGCCTCACTGAGCCCAAGCTTCCTTCCCTGCAAGTGGGAGCAGAAACGCCTCCCTGGCCGCCCAGCGGGGTGGTTGGGAGGATTCTGTGACACAGGCACGGTGGCTGGCAGTGGGCCTGGCTCAGCCCGAAGCAGCTACAGCAGTGCATCCCCTGTGAAGTGAGGTCGTCTTCCCTTGAGAGGGAGGCAGAGGTGGATCATAAGAGGGCTGGGAGAAGGTGTCAGCCTGGAGGACAGATGCTGGGCAGACCGACCAAAGCGGTCCTCCCCAGGCACGTTCGTCCCCTGCCCCCGCCCCCGCCCCCGCCCCCGGCAGAGGGAGAGAGCCTCACCGCAGCCAGTCACACAGTGCAAGAGATGAACTTGTCTACTACGGCAGCAGAACACCAAGGTTATTCTGGAAAGTACTAAGAAATGCTAACTCCCTGGGGCTCTTTATGTAAAGGCAGACTAAAATCAAGAGGATAAAGTGGCCCCCAGCAGACTGACAGGAAGAGAGACGCACTTTAATGTTTCATTAGTGTCCCATTAGCAAGATAACACACATTTTCACACTTGGTGACTTCTTGGGAATAATGTCTCATTCAGAAACACACGGGGACGCCACTGCCGCTTACCCCGCTGGCCTGCTAAGCATCCTGAAGCAGCCAATCGGAAAGGACTTGACCTTCAGGGTTGTGTCTACCCAAGCCAATGAACTCAACAGTGCAAGGCTTCCTGGGAGGCTCCTCAAAACCTGCTAATCCGGAGGAGAGCCAAGCAATTGAGCTGAAAAAATAAGGAGGCCAAGCCTTCTCAAGCCAGGCTCATACTGCTCACCCCTCCAGGCCTGTCACAGTAGAGCCACCCACCAATTAGGGGATCCTAAAATCCCACAATTAGGGGACCCAAAGATCTGGGCCTTCAACACTCACCCTTCAGTTATAGCTACAGTGGAGGGCAGGGACTCAGGAGGACTAGGGGAGGGCTGTCCTCAGCTACCATCATGCAAATCCTTGTCACGCTCACTGCTCCGCAAACACGCGCCAGGCACCTAGCGTGCGCCAGGAGCGAGCACAGGGCAGGAAGCATGCGGGCGGCAAGCATGGAAGCCGAGAGGAACAACGGTGTTGCGGATTTACGCTTCACAACAGACCCAAGAGGCAGTCTCGGTGTTCCCATTTTTCAGATGATGCAAACAACCCAGGGAAGTTAAGTGCCCTCAGCACCTCAGGTCACAGACTGGGCCGAGCTGCCGGTCCTTGCTGCCGGAGGCAGGGACGTGCTAAAGGGAGGGACAGGGAGGGGCTCTGGGTTCTGGACCTGCTCCGCCCTCGGGCCAGGGAGGAGCCACCCTGCTGTCAGTCTACCAGACAGAGTATTCAGAGATGACAAAAGACACAGGAAGACATGGCAGATGGGCTTGTTTCCTGGCTTTCAGATGAGCCGCTAATGTCTCGTTTTCTGGATGGACGATAATTGCCCACAGGCAGGAGGCTTGCTCAGTTCCTCCCCCTTGTCCCACACGAGGGCACAGGGAGCCAGAGGAAATGACAACAGGCTGCGCCCTCTCAGCTCAAATGAGCCACCTTCATACAAGCAGCCCCCTGGGCGCCTGAACTCCCTCCCGGACTGCCTTACAGACGTGTATCCCGGTCCCAAGCAGAAGTCATCATCCACGTCCGAGGAGCAGAGGGCATCCGGCCTCCAGGGACACCCTACCCAATTCCCTCTAATTTGGTCTGTTAATTTAAGGCAAGGGAAGCTGGTCAGGAGTGGTTAGGCACAGGGGATGTCTGAGAGAATGTAATTAATGCAGCTGCTCCAAATGGAAGGTAACGCCTTGTCTCCTCATTAGCAGGTGTGCCGCAGTTTAGGATGACATCCTGGAGGACAGCCATAGGGACACACAGCTCCCTTTAGGTCTGCGCCTCACCCACCGTTTCCGCTTCCTCACTGTTGAGCAATTACAAACAAAGCACTCCCAGCAGAAGGCTCCGAGCTGCTGGAAGCCCAGCGAAGGGGTTCTGGAGCTGGAAAGGCCAGGTAGACCCCGGTCCCAGCAACCACGGGTTCCCACGGAGACCTGTCAGGTGACAGAAGAACATACTTCTGTCTTTTAAATATTTCCCCGATAAAGCTTCAGTGTGGGTCCCTGACCCTGCTCTCTGCACTGTCAACACAGAAGGCACGAGATGGACTGGAGGATGGGGTGACCTTCCCAAATCGCGACGTGGAGGGACACAGGGTAAGCAGAGAGCTGTCTCCCAATAGCACACACTCACATCAAGTCATTTTAGCATTTTCCCTTCAAGAAGCAAGACCAGCACCCCCCACCCCAAACCCCCAAAATGTGCTGGCTTCATTTTGTAAGCCTCAAATGCAGCAGAAACATTTTGAGAGGCTTAACCCTGTACAGTTCCGCTTCGGCCTGGCTCAAAAGAGACACACACAGGTCCAGGTCCACCCAGATGACTACTTACGCAGAAGCTGTAAGACAACTGGGGAAGAAAGAAGAAAAGCTGCCATATTGGTGTCTTGAGATTACAAGTCTTCTTTCTTTCCCAGCAGGTCCCCCAGGTAAAGCCCATGGCAGTTTTGGAATCATCTGGAATGTGAACTTTAATTATGACCCAGAAGAAGGAAGATACACAAAGTGCCCCTTTGATCACTGAGCAGCCACCTGGGCCCAAAAGAGGTAGCAATGCCCCAGCACATCCGCTCCACAAGGGCAGCAGGGCGATACGCGGGTAAAGCCAAGAGCCAACGAGGGATGGCTGCAGACTCCACGATGGGACCTTGTGAGAGAGGCCCATTGATATGGGGGCCGGTGAGCTGGAAAAGGTTGGCTGCTCAGAGCACCATACAGGCTGAGCCGCCCTCAGGGGGTGCAGGAAGTCTTCCTCGGCATTAGGGTAGCACCAGAGCAGGGAAATCCAACAGTCACCGTCCCCTCTTAAGGCTGAGCCTGAAAGACGAGGCCTGGGAAGTCCACTCAGGGGAGGTTTATACAAGTCTGACTGTGCACACGTTTCAGTTCTTCCTGGGTCACACTCAAGATCAGAGTCCGGCCTAAGGCAGCCGGGGAGTACACCCAGGCCTCACCTGCCATGGGACTGCCGCCTATGGGCCACCCCACCTGCTGCACAAACGGACAGCCCCACTGCCTCACCAGCGACCTGGATAACTAGCGCCTTCTCCACCTCCCAGGCTGGCTCCCTCTCGCACACAGCTGCACCTCTGCCAGGTGCGCTCCACTCCTAAGCCCTGTCAACCTGCTCAGGGTCTGCTCTAGAGCCCGCCCCAGGGTGGAGACCCCAATCCCCTGGGAACTGCGCCCCCTGCTGGAGAGGCCCTGAGGCCCAGCAGCCCTGAGAAGAGCTCTTCCAGGCTATGAATTTCCAGCCTGTTGCCAACCCACCCCCAGCAACATTTCTTTGTGTCATTTTAAGGAGTTCCCAAGAGTGAAACAACTACGATTTTGCTTAGAAATAACAGGGTTTTTTTCCCCAAATGCAGCTGGAACAGGGAGGCAAAACTGACCTTTCACGTGTATTTTGAGTTAATTCAGAAATACTCTATCCAAATACAGAATATTAGGTGACTTTACTTCATGCACACTTTCATCTAAATGATTAGAAGTCCCAAGGATTCTCCACTCTGTATACAACACTTCAGATGATCAAAGCAGACAAGAAATTTTTTTTCTTTAAGGAAAGGAAATCCTCATTTTCCTAGAAAGTAAGAGAGAATGTGCTAAGCCAGCCTGCTGAATCCCACCTGCCTCCATTGAAAAAACAGAAAAAGGATTATGATATAAAATGACCAGGATGCTTGTGGTTATTATTGTACTTCACCATGTTATTCTTTGATTCGATGCCTTTTAATTAAATTTAAATTGATCTAGCAGTTTCAGCAATGATTTCTCAATACTCCTGTGTGATTCTGAAGATGCCAGAATCTGGCTAAATTAATACTGCACACTCACTTGTCAATAACAACTCCTGGTGAAAAATTGCACGTTCAGGAGCCTGGCAACGCCTGTCCCGCTAAGCAGTGCCGGGAGGGGGCGAAGCAAGGCACACTTCAGCCGTTCCTGGCTACCGGCAGACTTTGGTCTCACAACACCGTACACAGTGCCTCATGAGTAGTATTTTATCACACTTGAGTCAAAGTGTATTTTTTAAAATTGTATGTCCATCTTTCCAAGTCCACTCCAAGAAAATAAAGTGAATGCAGACCATGGTTCACGACTATGAACTCGGACAGACCGTGACAGACTGCAGAGGGGTGACAGGGCCACTGTCCTAAGAGGCTTGAATTTATGGGGAGAATCGGGAGGTGAGCAAGTTGCCCATTCGCACAAAAACCTAATCTGGGGAGAAGACTGCTGAACTTTATGTCTGCTTCTCGAATATTCTAGCTTAGCAGAGAACAGTGTGCCAGGAAACAGACAAGCTGTGGGTAGAGGGGCTACACCCTGAAAGCAAGACAAGCCCTGGCCGTCAGCCCGCTGAGTGCGGAGAGCAGCGGGGCACCCTCCCTGGACACTGGGTACCACTCTGCGCCAAACTCAGCAGTAACCCCACTTCCCATGCCTTAGCCCCCAGGGGGACAGGTGAGATACAGACAAGCAGATGGTGCACATCGAGCAGCCGAAGTGCCTGGAGGAGAACCAGCAGGCACGCAGGGTAAGAGATGCTCTCCAGCTGGGGTGACTAGGGAAGCCATGGGATAGGGGCGTCTGAGCCAAGCTGAGGGGAGCAGGTGTGGTGAGAACTGTCTGGGGTGGCAGGCAGAAGGAACAGCAAGTGCAGCGGCCTTGAGAACAGGGCAGCTGGGAGCCGGCCACCTGCAGCCTGGAGGTCACGGGAGAGCTCTGGATTTCAGGGCAAGTGATGGCTCTGAGCTAGGTTTGAGAAGGACCATGCTGGCTCCTGCCCCAGGCCAAGAGCAGAGGGGCTGGCTGGCTCTCTGACAGATCAGGGCCACAACCTCTGGCTGGGTGGCTCCAGCCCCTGGGATGGTGGCCTGTACGTATTCCCCGTCAGGCTGGCCGGGTACCTGCTGATCCACCCCCAGAGTTTTCAGTGTCTCACAGGGGAAGGGACTGTCAACCCAGGCACCAGTGCGAGCTCGCTATTGGCAAGAGTCACATGAGCCCCAGAACATGTCACAGCTTATGAAGGTCATGGAGCAGCAGTTTGGACAAAGCCCAGGACTCCTCACTTGCCTTTATTTGAAGCTCACCCAGCAGCAGGCCTTGCCCAGGAAGAGCTGAATTACGCTGCACTCACTCTTGTCCTTGAAAACCTCCGCCCCCCTCCCAGGAATATGGGAACCGGGGGAGGCAGGCCGCCGGGAGGGCAGCAGCTGAGGCCGCAAGTGAGTTTGTCACGTCTCCTTACAGCGAGAGTTCCCAGAGGTCAGGGACTGTGTCCCTTTATCCGTCCCAGAGCCCAGATGTCTGGCGACTCAGCAAATAGTGAATGTTGACGCTGCTGCTCAGGCTCCAGGACATCCCATAACTCTCACTGTTTCACCAACTCAAGGACACCGTGGAAACCGCACACCGGATTTTTAAAAAGCAAACAAACTGAAAAGCAATTAGAACAGATAAATCACAAATATTTAAATATTGAAGGCCAAAAATTGATGTCTATCTGGAAGACAGGTCTCCATTTCCTCTTAAAACCCAAGGGATGCTGCTGGAGCCCAGCAAGGCCATGTCGCCACACAGAGGCCACCAGCTCCCTCCTCTTGGCTGGTCACCTCGCTCTGCCTCAGTCATCCCACGGTGGCTCCGGGCACTGAGGTTTTAAATTTCATTAAAATGCATTTTGATGCACTGAAGAAACCTGCACTGGCCCCAGGCAAATAATAACTTTACAAAAATATTTCACAAAGCACCTTCCTCCCTCGCTCCCTTTAGGGAAAAGAGCGCTGCGCTCAAAAAATGAGGGGGAGGGAAAATTAAATAAAAAATACGTTGAAATAACAGCCCCAGCGCCGGGAGGGAAGGCACAGATTTCTGAGCCAACTTCCAAACTCGAACTGTACTGATTTGCCTTTGAAACAATCTCACTTTGCCTTCTGTTGCTTACACAGTAATTATCAAAGGCATCAGTGAAAAAAGCCCACTCCACCACTGCCGTGCCCACAGGCCTGGCCCAGCCCACCTGCGGCACCTGCCAGCACCCTGCATGCTGTGTCAGTCGGGTAAAACCACCTCTAGAACAGAGCCTCCTCTGTGGTCCACGTGCCCGCTTATCTAATGCCAGAAGATGGACCATGGCCACCCACAGCGCTGCCCAGCGTGAGGATGGGGGACCGACACGACATGGGCCTGCTCTGCTGGCTCTAATTAGCACCAGTAGCCCAGACACAGCACCTGAGGTCGGCCTGGGAGGCATTCCTTTGTTAGGAGACCAGCATGCCCACCTCCTGTGGAGAGACTCTAGGCAGTGGTTTTCTCCCCATCCCTCCTGCCCCTTCCCGGGAAGAGAAGCCTGGCAGAGTCACGCTGCCAGGACCACTTGGACATGACATGGAACAGGCAATCCCTCTTCTTAGCATCAGTGCTGGAAAGCTTCCAGATCAGAGTCCCTCTGGGAGGTCAGAGGAGATGGTGGGCGACTCGGAGGGCTCATGCTCCCACGGCCAGAGCGTAGACACTCAGAACAGAAGGTGCAGCGCCAGCTCCGCATCCCCGGGGCATCTGGAGGAGCAGGGAGGGTCCTAGGAAGCACAGGAGCCTTTCCAGGGAGGGTGGGCAGGCGCTTCCATCAGGCTGCACCAGCTGCCAGCGATGCACTTCGATAACCCTTCTTCAAGCACCTCTGTGTACGAGGCCGTGTCAGGCCCAGAATACATGAGTGAGAGAGCCAGGTACCACCTCCAACGTGTGTAAGGCAGACACACTCACAGATTACTAACAGAGAAATATGGAAAGTGCCACACAAACCCAAAGCAGGGAACAATTCATTCTGCTGAGAGCCGAGGACAACACAGGAGGGAAAACTTAACTGAAACTTTCAGTGTGCCCATCACCCACGTGCAGAAGAGACAGGCCCTGCATGGACCAAGGGTGTCAGTGTCATTCTAAGGAGCTGAGGTTTTATCTTGCGGAGTGGGGGTCACTGAAGACAAAAGTAGGTTATAGAGAAAGGCAGAACAAGGCAGGGAAACCCCAGAACAGGTCAGGGGGTCACGGGGGCCCACTCTGGGGCAGTGGTGGGAGAGATGGAGAAGACGGAAGCGGGTAGGGACACAAAGAAATACAGGCAAGACCTCCAGACGTTCATTCGCTGACTCCAGAGAGCACGAAGGCACCAGGGGCGGTGAGCCTGGGCCACTGGGCTCAGGGAACACCCTGGACGCAAGAAAGGAGCAGCAGGGGAGAAATGATGGGTTCCCTGAAGCTGAGAAAGGAGCAGCAGAGGAGAAATGGGTTGGGTTTGGACAGTGAGTTTGAAATGTTCGATACACGACTGAAATAAAGACTTGAACTCAGGAGAGAGGTAGGGACTAAAGATACAGATGTGGCGTCATGAGTGTACAAATGGAAATTTAAACCATCAGAAAGACACAGTTTCTTTTAAGCCAGAGCCCTCTTAGAAGAGAGCAGAGGGCCAAGGACACAATCAAGGCCCCACAAGCACAAAGGGAAGCCAGGGAAAAGGCAGGGTCTGCGCAGTGAGCAGGAGAGAGAATGATGTCCCAGCACCAAGGGAGAGAACGATTTTTCTTCAAGAAAAAAAAGACAATTAGCATCAACACATGCTGCAGAGAAGCCAGAAAGGATAAGGGCTGAAACTAGCTGGGGATTTAGTAATGAAGAGTCCTCAGCGAATCCTACAACGAGAAGGTTCTATTGAACGTCTGGGGAGGCAGACGCCCGACTTAGAGGGTCAAGGAGAGGATGGGAAGGGAAGCGGAGAGATAAAATGGCAGCAGGAAAGGCTTGAGAGAAACTTGACATAAAATGAGAATAACAGCACATCTGTGAGCAGAGGGGAGAGTGGGCGATTCAGAGCAGGTACATAGAGATAAACTAGCCTCAGCTCAGAAGAGAAGCATGAACAGCAGATAATTTGGGAATCTTCATGGCGATGGTTGAAGCCATGCCCAAGGACCACTGCTCATGGAGAGCACAGAGAAAAAACAAAGACTAAAGCAAGGGCCCTGGTGTTTGAAAGGAGCTGGAGCAAGAGCTTCTCTTCCAATCCCCGCCACCCACATCCAACTCCATCCATAAGCCTGGAATTTCCAGCCACATTTTCTTCTAGAAGGGGTTGCCCATATGATTAAGGCACATGAGGGCCTTCAAGTTCTGGGTAACACTGAGGTTCTGTGAATGGTGAGCTGGTAAATAAAGGCAGAGCTTATAGGATCCAGAATCAAAAACACAGGTTACTCACCTGACCCTTCGATATTCAGAAGCTTTGAGCCACGTCAAATCAATCAATCAGAAGTTGAGCCTTTCCTCTTGCTCCAGTAGAATACTGGCTAACATCAACACCCGTACCGAGTAGAAATGTGGGTTATGCAAAATGCATGTAATGATAACCGAACAGAATAAACGGCTAAACAAGTTAGGATTCAACAAAATGTTTCCCAAGTGAGTCTTTAGGACACTTTCATTAAAGTACAGTTAACATACAATAAAAGGTACAGACCTTAATCTGTTTGATGAGTTTTAACAGCCATCTATCCCCATGTAATCACAGCCCCAAACGAGATTCAGTGTATTTCCATCACCCAGAAAGCTTCCTTGCTCTTTCCAGTCACTTCCCCTCCCTGCCCTCAAGTAACCACTTTAGACCACCAGAGATTAGTTTCGCAAAGTATGTACTTCTTTTGTTTTCTAGATCCATCCATATGGTTGTATCAGTAATTCATTCTTTCTATTGCTCAGTGGTATTCTATTGTGATAACAATTTATTTACTCACTTTTCAGATGGTAGCTATTTGGGCTGTTTCCAGTTGGAGGCTCTATATAAACATTCTTGTACAAGTCCTTTCATGATCATGTTCTTTCTTCTCTCTAAACACTTAGAGCGGAATTGCTGGATCAGAGTGTAGATGTTCAATTTTGTAAGAAGTGCCCAGCAGGTCTCCAGAGAAGTCACACCACTCAATGCACCTACCAGCCGCTCCACAAGCGCACCGATGGTTGACGCTGGCGGTCTTTCTTATCTGAGCCATTCTAACAGGTGGAGTCTCACGGCGGTTTTGATTTGTATCCCCTGACGAGTGAGATGCCGAGCACCCTTCCACGTGTTTGCTGGCCATTCGGGTATCTTCTTTTGTGAAGTACCTGCTCCAAGTGCCCGGGTCTATTCATTCTGACAACGATACAGTTGTGTAACCACAACCACAGCCAAAATATAGACAATGTCTACCACTCCCAAAAGTTCCCTTGTGCCCTTCTCAGTCAGCTCACCTCCACCTCCGATCCCCAGCAACCACTGATCTGTTTTCTTTCCAGAGAGTTTTACCAGTGTCCGGGACGTCATAAAAATGGAATCAGACAGTATGTAGTCTGTGAGTCTGGCTTCTGTACACTACACATAATGCGCCTGTGAGACGTGGCCACGTTGTATCAGTTTGTTTCTTTTCGTTGCAGAGTATATTCGGTGAAGCTGCTGATTCATTCACCAGTTGAATGAGTGACAATTGGGTTTTCAGCTTTTCGAAATCATGAATAAAGTCACTGTACACACTCACACTCAAGTTTTTGGATGAAGGTAACTTCTCATCCTCTTAGGTAAATACCTAGAAGTGGGGTTGCTGGGTCATATTTTAAGTGCAGATTTAAGATTTTAAGTGTAGATGTGTAAGAAACTCTCAAACTTCTTCCCAAAATGGCCGTACCACTCTGCCTTCCCCGCAGCAAGGTGTGAGAGTTGGTATTACCCGGTTTTGTTTTTGTTTGGAAGGCATTCTAACAGGCATGTACCAGCATCTCATTGTGGTTTTTAGCTCCATCCCCCTGATAATGAGGCTGAACATCTTTCGCGTGCTTTATTGCTCTCTGTATATCTTAACTTGTCTATTCAAACCTCCTGCGCATTTTTAAATGGGTTGTTTCCATGTTACTGAATTTTAAGAGTTCTTCATATATCCTGGATATAAGCCCTTGATTAGACATATGCTTTGCAAAAGTTTCCTCCCAGTCTGTGGCTTGTCTGATCATTGTCTTAACAGTATGTTTGGAAGAAGAGAATTCTAAAATGTCGGTGAAGTCTGGGCTCCATTTTTTTTGTCTTGCAGATTGTGCTTTTGGTATCTAAGAAATCTTTGCTTGTTTCAAGGTTACAAAAAACTTTCTCCTTTTAATTCTGGAAGCTTTATAGTTTTAGAATCTAAACTTAGGCCTATACTCCATTTTGAGTTAATTTTTGCGTATGGTCCAAGGTATGGGCGAGGTTCACGTTTTCTGCATATGATGTCTACCTGGTCCCCGACGATTTGTTGAGAAGACTATCCTTTCTCCATTGAACTGCCTTCACACCTCTGTCAGAAGTCAATTGACCATGTATGGCTGGGTCTATTTCTGGACGGTCCCTTCTGTCCCATTGATCTATGTACGTCTCTCCTTTTGCAATACCACCCTGTCTTGATTACTGTAGCTTTACAGGAAGTCTCCAAAATCAGGCAATACAATCTTCTAAATAGATTCGGTTTTTCTAGGTCCTTTGCATTTTCATATAAAACTTTACAATCAGTTTGTCTGAATTTTGACTAGGATGGCACAGAATCCATGAATCAATTTAGGGAAAATAGGCATCTTAACAATATTGAGTCTCTCAATCCACAGTATCACCCTCCTTTCTCTCAGCAACATTTTATAGTTTTCAGTGTAGAAGTCTTACACAGATTTACTTAGTTTTAGTCTAAAGTATTTGATGGTTTTGAAGTAACTGGGACTGATTTTTAAATTTCTTTTTTTCCCTAATATATAGAAATACAATTGACCTTGTATCTTGTAGCCTTGTTAATAAATTCACTCATTCTTTCATGTGGCGGATATATATATACACACACACATACACATACACATACACATACACATACACATACACATATGTATCTGGAGTTACTTTGTCTGAAACTACAAAAGATGGGTGCTTTTCAACAATCAGAATGTGTACAAAGTTTCAGGAAAAAAAAAATTGGAGAAAATTCAGTTTAATTGCATGAGTTGAGATGGCAACATTTTTACCTCCGAGATTTACTCCCTTCTCTTGTTAGACAAACACCCTCTTAAAACAACGGGACACCGCCATCAGGGAATTTGGGTGGCTGTGCTAACTTACACACAGCTTCAAAGTCATTCCTTCCACAATCACTTCTTTCTCCTGGGCAGTGTCAGTGCTAGAAACAAGGCTGAAGAACATTAGCGTTACAGGGAACGAATGGATGTCTCAGGGCATCTCCACCGTCTACTATCCGGATATTTACTGTAAGTCTGGCAATATGATCCTTCTGGGGCTGGTAAACAAATTCTGGATTTCACGTGTGACTTTTCAAAGAGCTCCAGGGAGTGGGGCTGTTAATAGCATTTCTTCCACCAGCACAAGAGGCACATGATAAGGTCTCAATTACAGGTAACTGACAGTCCAACAATAACAAACACACAGCAGTGTTTGAAATGCAAAGACCCCGGTTTAACAGGGAGGCAGCATCGAGTTTACCAAGTTTATGGCTCAATTACTGAAGTACACAGAAACAAGGAAATGGATCAACTGACCAAAGACTTGACAAGGGACTGGGTTTAAAACTTATTTCTGCTGCCATCTGATTTTTTTCCATCTTGCAACCTTATATAATTTGACTACAGTCCTCAGTCACATCTATGGTATCAACTGCTAACATCTGTCTGAAGTTAATTACTGCCTCCATCACAAAAGTCAAGTAATTATTTATCACACTAGTGTTTTTACCCAATAGTTTCAGACGTGCCTTCTTTATTACGAGGCAGTGAGACTATATGTGTGTGTGCATTTGCGTGTGTGTTCTATATATAATTTTTTAACAGAGAAATAACTCTAGAGCACTCCGCTGCCATTCTATCAAATGCAAGGCAAGTGATTGCTGAGTTCCCAATTATGTTCAACCTTAAATCACACGGTTTGGTCTGGTTGTATATCCAGCCCTACAGGGAGTTGTGCAAAGGCATATATTTGGCCAGCTTTCAAACCACGGCTACAAAACATGTGCTGAAGAAAATGATTCAAAATATTAAGAAAGCAGTCATTTATTTTAGAAAGCCTGTTCACGTGAGACAATAAGCTGCTTCCCAGAATAGGCACCATCCATCAGGAACACACCACAGCCCAGCGCACACTGGCTGGAGCCTGCCTCTCAGCCACCGCATGGCAGCGATTACCCTTTATCATCCATGGCGCATCTGAGATGGATAAGCAGGCTGCCAGGACAGCCCCCTGGCACAGATGACCTCACGGGAGCACGCGGTGGCACTGACACAGAAAGGGGATGCGAGGCAGGAGCACCTCGGGGCAAGGTCTACGTCATCCACTTCTCCGCTAAAAACAACAGTTCAAACAAAACCACCAGAGGCTCACGTCAACCAGGAGGCCTCCGTGTGATAAGAGGCTAGTGGTCCCTCCGGGCTTGGGCCAGCTGGGCCAGCTAAGCTTGGTCAACTGAAGCAAAGGAGATGCCATTTGAGGTGAGACTCGGGAAAATCTCTTTCCAGTGTCTTTCTGAACTCCCCGCTGGAAACCTTCCGGGACATCCTGAGGGGCCCACTCACAAGCCAGCTCCACCCAGAGTAACTGTTCCCAATCACGAGCCCATCTCTCATCGTCCCCCGGGCTTTAGCTTATGTGCTGGAAAGACAGAACTTAGGTCCTCTCCTTCCATCACTACCGCCCAAGGAAGGGGCAGCAGATAAATCCTGGAAGGCATATGTAATAATTAGTTTTCCCTAAATCAGGGCACTCTAACATTTAATAAATATTTAAGTTTTTCAGTCATCTCTAAGAAACATTTAATGAGCCAACCATGGTACCAAGACAAAGAACATAAAACTGTATTTTATTAACTAAACCACTGGAATCTCAATTTTCCTGAGGCAACAATTTGAATTTGTGGGGGTTTTCCTTTTCAGAAAATACCACTAAACACAGCCAGCATCTGCAATGAAGAGGAAAGTTCTGGACCAGTGGTTAGCAGACATTTCTGCAAATATCTAAGACAAGAGAGGACGTCCTGGAAAAAGACAGCCAGACCGTGTGTGAGCAGGAAATCATGTGGGCTCCTTTAAGGCTGAGAAAGGAGAGATGGAAGATGGTGAACGCGTTCTTCTCCCCGTGCTAACATTCACGGCCAGTGAAACACAGCCAGGTGTCCACCCAGAAGGGCCAACCTCACTTCTCCAGGCTGGAAGGGAGGGCCCTGTCTGTTTCATTTTCAAACAACTGAACAACAAGGACCATATATACCAAATGTGTGTCAAGCACACTGTCAAGTGTCCGTACACACTAATTTCTAATAGACCACATGGGAAAGTCACTGCCCTTTAGATACTTAATGGGATTTCTGACCACTAGCAGGCAGGAATGTGCAGGATCATGTGTAAACACTTGATGACAAGCCAGCATATTAACTTCAAAAGCAATCAACCAAAGGGTCGAAGTGAGACACTTCAGGGGTGGGCAGCACATGGTTTCTCCATGTTAAAGAGGAAAACAGCTCCAGTAAAGACAGTTCTGGGGTTTTCCATGACCAGGAAACCAATGGCTCTCCCAGCTACCAGCTGACCCCAGACTCACCCCAGCTCATCACCACCTTTGTGCTGTCCACTTCTGACATGCGAGACCCTCCATAAACTGGTCAAAACCCATTTTCCAGCCCTATCTCCCCACCTTCATTGCACAGCCCTCAATCCTGCACAAGGCCAGGCCCTTTCTCCACTCTGCCTGTCCTCACCCCGTTTGTCTCCGCCAGCCTGAACCTGTCCTCCAGTCGGGCATGGGGGGACCAGGCAGTCGAGCACCCTGACTTGGGTGGCATCAGGTTCCGGTCACACACAGAAGGGAGAGATTGTCTTAAATTGAGTCTAATGAGCTGATGCTCAGCCCAGAGAAACTTGACTTAACTCTGCTACAGGGCCTTATCCATCGGTCTCAGTTCTAAAAAAGCCAGCACATCACTATAAATTAACTGAGAAGTTACTGCTTTAGTCACACACCCCACCCTCTGTAGTGACGCGCTGATACAGGCAGCAACAAGAGCGGGAAGCTGCACAGGGGGTGTCTGCCCAGCAGACGGGCCCCCCGAGTTCTCCAGCCCAGTTCCCAACTGGCACATTTGAGACCAAAGAAAATGCTTTGACAGACAGCGGGGAGTGGCACAGTATATTTGAGATTCGGTGAGTTGGAAATACGATTCTTTTCTCCCTAACGAAGTTGAACGTGAAGGGTTTAATTAACTACTCCCAAGCACTGTCACCAACTTTCTGGGCATCAGCAGACTTAGCACATTTTCCTCTGAAAAATCTGAGATGTCCCCAGAAGATAAACCAAGGAAGCTAAAAGATACCCCCCAGCGTTCAGATTCCCACAAATCTCAGCATCTTAGCAGATCTGTCCCCTCACCCGCAGGATGAATGCTGAACACAGAGAGCATCCCTGTCACGCTCGCAAGAAAGAAGCCACGGAAGTCACAGGAAATGAGGCTGGGTGCGAGTGAGTTCAAACTCAGTCTCCAGCAGGGAGGCTGTGCTGGCCTGTCCCACTGCCCCCCCAGGGAGGCAGACCACCACTGGTGGGCTCCCATGAGCCAAGAACACCGTGAGCCAAGAATGCCAGCGACCCTAACTTTTCATGGGGGTGGTGGCCAAGTTCACATCCTTTGCAGGACAAGGGCTGATTCTGTTTAAGGAGAGCCATTCTGTGAATCCCCAAATGTCAACTTTTGATGCCTAAAGGCAAGGCTTAAGCAGTTTCCTAATCGGTTCCCCAAGCCACCTGGGGACACGGACTGCAGGGCTGTCCTTCTCCTTGTGTCAGGTCATAGCTCCCCGGACGTCAGCGATCTCCAGGGCTCCTCTCCAGCAGTCACTTCATCCGTGGTGATCTGTGCACTTACAGGCACTTCTAGCCGCTGGGACTACAGCTGAGGAGACAAGGTTCCCGCCATAAGAGCGCTTGCATTCTTGTAGGGTGGGGAGGAGTGGAGAAATAAGAAAAAGGAAGACAAGGAAAAATTTCCAAGGGTAATAACTGCTATTCAGACAAACAAAACCAGCCATGTGACAGAGTGAGGAGGGACTATGCTAGATCGGGCAGTCCAGGGAGCTCTGGGGAGAGGTGGGATCTGGAGAAGTCTGAGGTGGGATCTGGAGAAGCCAGCAGAGCAGGAGGAAGGGGGAGAGCATCCACGTAGAGGAACAGCCAGCGCGAGAGCAGCGTGCGGGGTGTGCTGGGCTGCGGGAGAGGGAGGGTACCCGGAGGAGCCAGCGGTGGGAAGTGAGCTGCGGCGGGGACCCGACCACACGGGCCGACTGGACGCCAAACAGATGGAAGTCACTGCAGGGTGCAAGCAAGCTAGTGACCTCGTCCCAGAAACATTCTGAACAGCCCGCTCTGCCCCCGCACAGGGAGACACAGAGTCCACCCAGGAAAGGTGAGATCGGAGGCCGCCAGGCCTCAGGAGGGACCAGAGGAGATGAGCAGCATGGACCCCGTCCATCCTGGAAGGTGGACAAGAGAACTGAGAGAAGGAGTCTATGTGTGAGTTGGGAAAAAAGGCAGAATCAAAGACGCCTTGAGCTTCTGGCTTGCAGGGCTGAGTTTGTCTGTCAGCCCTCGAATTCCTTGTTCCAAATACTCTCCACGCTCTTCTCAGCAACAGTGCACATCAGCCCTCACCAGACAACTTTTAACCGTGGGCAGAGAACATGCACCCTCTCCAAAACGGAAAGGCAGATTTCGGAACTAACAGTCATGCTTCAGAATGAAAGATGAGTCAGGTCCAGCCCAAGCGAGAGGTCCAGCCCAAGAAGAAGCTGCCTGAGATGCCACCGGCCTCTGCCCGCCTCCGCCCACACCACTGCCCTCCCCACTGGAGACTCAGTTTCCCTGCCCTCCAAAGGCCCTCCAGAGCGACTGCTGCTCACTAAGCACTCTCAGCTCCTTTAACCGCGCTTTTTAAAACAGTTCATTTTTCTACACTAAGTTTGTCACCATTTAAAATGTGCTGGTTAGCGGTAATTATGTTAATGCAAGCAGCCATGTCTATTTTTAAAAGGAAACCCCATTTTTGCATTCGTACATCCTGGAATGTTTAAAATAAGCTAATCCAGTGATGTTTTCACTTAACTCGAACTGTTTGTGCGGATTTAAATACAGGTTCAGCAGAAACCAAAGCAAGTCAAACATTTACTTTCTGTTAAATATCTAAATCAGAAGATTAAAAACCTATTTTATATTTAACAGAAAGAAGTCGTCAAATCAGCACAGCAACAGCCTCACCATATTTACCGCCAAGCAGAGCTGAGGTTTGCGAGGTTATCAATTTAGGGAAGGAGGGATGGGTTTCTTTAAACACTTCAAAAAGGGAAAAAAATTTGTGCAAACCTTTAATTATAGTATCTTCCAAAGAACCTACAAAGCCTTTATTCTTTCCAAACCTAATGCTATTTAAAGGCAACTCTTGCCCCTTAATTCCACATGAAATACTCAGCATAGCGTAATTAAGTTTTATTCCATGCTGTTTTCGTTCGGTTCACAGAAAGAGAGGGTGGTATTATCTTTGAAACTAACTTCCCAGCAACTTCGCTCTCACAGTGAATGGCTGGTGCTCAAAATTGAACTTAAAACGCAAAACCTGCTTCAAATGCGTTATTTCCGTCCAGGACAGATGGGTGGGCATTCACATGTCACACCCAGCCTGCAAGGAGACAACTGCCTCAGTTCTCCGCTCACCTAACTGTGCTCGCCACAGGCACCTCTGGACACAGATCTTCATTTTCAATATGTAAATTCGGGGGCCTGTTTTAGTTTTAATGTGACTCTACCTGGTGGGTAAAGAAAACAGAAAGGACAAAGACAGGGAAAGAAGTGCCCATCCATGGCTGAAAGACGCATAACATGACTAAGGATTTGCGTAACTGGATCATTTGCAGGGACTGGGCTTGATGTTTTGGGTCATTCTTGTAAGTTATGTAACTAAAATCTTAAATCTCTTTTCCAGTCAGTGTCAGTGAGCTACAAGTGAACACAAGATCCTCCCTCTCAGACTGGCGACCCAGATTACAGGACTCAACACTCAAAGACAAGAAGGGGTAACACACTTCTCAAGTGATTCACCGCGAAGTCTCCTAGCAGGAAGCCAATGGCCCCATCTAGCATGACCTTCTTGGGATCAGTCCCATGGGATTCCCCCTCCCATAGTCCTATTAGAACACACATCTCCCCCACAATGCGCACGGGGAGCTGACGTCTTCACTTTAAATTCTACAAACATATCAATAGAGACGATCTCAGATGAATGGTTGTCCAACCTCTTGGTCCAGCCAGTCAGTTCCAACTGTTTCATAACTTCCTAAAAAGGCATCAGACCTAAAAGGGCAACCAAAACACCAACAACAGCAAAGGTGTTTTATTAAGTGACACCCGACACTGCTGTAAGGGAGCGGCACACCCCCCTCGCCAGAGGCCATTCGAAGGGCCGCCAGGGATTTACCCTGGATGCTGCTCCAGAATTTTGAGCTGCCAGGCTAGAATCGGGAGAACACTTGGATGCGCTGGCAGCTAAACAAACAAACAAATAAATAAATAAATAGACAGACAGATGGATAAACAAACAAACAAACAAATAAATAAATAAATAAATAAATAAATAAGAATGTTCCTTAATGAGACTGCTAGAACTTCAAAAGATTAGAATGTGTCTTAATTCTTACACTTGACTTTGCCTTTGTAGATTCGTCTGTCATTGATTAAAGAAAAGCCACCCACCAAACTCAGCAAAGTGGTCAATGAGAACTTAAGAGCCTGGGAAAAGCTGGCATTACAGCCACCAGCAGGCGGGCTCCTCTGAACTCATGATTCCAGAAGGGTCAAATGAGCGGCTGTTAAAAACAGAGCCCTAACCCAAACCAAACAAATGTGACACACTAAATTTTTATACCACAGAAACAGGTATTAGAATTTACCCCACCATATGTGCAAAAAATTTTTTCTGAGACTCATTTTTGTTTTCTATTTAGATCTAAATGAGTAAGATGTTCTTCTAGCTTCTCAAGAACCTGGCCCATTTATCACTTTTTCAAACCACATCATCTTCTCATTCCAGTATCTCAGTGGCTCTTATAGAAAAGATGTCACTCGTGTCTCTAATGTCAAGGTGTTTCTCCAGCACAGTATCCTCCCAAAGATCACACACAGGATGTCGCCTCAGAAGAGGCTGCATTTGAGACTGGGGCCTGCAGGGCTCCGTGTCGGCCCAGACTGTGATTTCCCCTGAAGGCACAGGTTGGTGGGATTCTGTTAAATCCAGCCTAATAAAGCTGATCTCATAACATTCAGTAAGGGTCTGGGCTGAAACAAAACACATAAATTGTCAATTAAGTATTGAATATTTGTATGCATATTCAAAGCATAGATATGATCACTAGGGTAGAAGTCGGCCCATTTATAAGAGGGGGAGAGGAGGCATTTTCGCAGCCACATCACTGCAGGACTGCTGGGCAGGTGTGGGCTGGAGTCTCACTCTGTGTCTGCAGGACCCCTCCAGGGGGCTTGAGCTCTAACTGTTGCTCTGTGGCCTCAACCAGGTCGCTCCCTGGCCTCCCCTACTTCATCCAAGTTCACAAGGTAGGGGGGTTGTGTGACAAAGCCCTCCTTGCCCATCTCTCAGGGCTCCTAAGACACCAAATGACGTGTCTGTGAAATCATTTTCTTGAACTGTAAAGGCACATAAAATGTGAGTTGCTACTATTTTTGGTTTATATAATAACATTAATTATAGGTTGTTGGTGAATTAAAATTAGTCAGTGGACTTTTAATTGGGAAACCTAGTAAGCTTCTTTCTGTATTTCTGAATATTAGAAATGTTTGGGGATTTGGGGGGGGGGGTGGCGATTGAAAACACATGTGCTTCTACCTTGACTTAAATTGTGATGCCGTGAGAAGGAGCTATGAGACTGTAAAAATGCCGAGCGGAAATAATGACACAAACTGCCTGTTTCGTCTTCCCTTTGGTTGCACAGCTCATTAATCACATAAACAGGGAATCTAGGTGTTAAGATCTTGGTAAATCAAAGAAGGTTATTCTAATGTCAAATGGTCACAGGCATGGGCCAAGGTAAAAACAGAAAGATGGTGTGGAAGCAAATGCCACAGCTACAGCAAAATTCAGGTATTCAAGGCAATCATTTCAGTCTCAGCAAAGCACTAAATTGGCACTTTAAGCTTAATTTGATCAAAGTTCATAGGGATTATACATGAAAAGTTACCAGGAAAACTCCACAGTATAAAAGTGACGCTTAAAACAAAAGTGAAGCTTACAGGAAAAACTAGGTGAGGAGTAGGTAGGAACTCTACCATTTTTGCAACTTTGCTGTAAATATGAAATGACTGCAAAATAAAAATTTCATTCTCTAAAACAACCTTTTTAAATTTAAAAGAGGGGAGCAGCTTGCTTTTGAGGAAGAGAAGGAAACTAACATGTATTTAATAACATTCTGCAGTTTCATTTAAAACTGTTTCACATATCAACTCACTTAACCTAACAACCATCTCTCGACATAGGTTAGAATCAGCAGTGCCATCTCACAGCTAAAGAAACTCATCAAAGAACGATTCTCCCCAGGGCCCCACAGCTTCAGAGGTGGAGGTGGGATCCAGCCCCTGGGCTGCCTGAACCCAGAGCCCGAAGTGTAACTAAGTCTGGCCAAAGGACCCGGGTGGGAAAGGCGCGGCTGCGCTCTAGGGGAGGTGGAGACGGGACAGGGATGTCCACCTAATGCTAACCCACAGGGCGAGCTCATCAAGCAGTAGCAGGGAGTCCCCCGCAGGCCGTCACTCCAGGAGGTGATGTGGTCCCCTCCACCAAAAAGGCAAGTTAAGAGACGCATCTAAAGACGGACGTCCTGGTCCCCCCTGGGAAGTCTTACTGCTGTTCACACTGAGAAACACTGAGAACTCTTTCACCCGGAAACCCACTCACAGTCTACGCTCCTAAAGAAGACTCCCTGTAAGACTGTGCCCTGAGTTACTAGTCAACTCAGGATCATAGCTCCACGGAGTAGGAGACTGACAAGCACCAAACACGTGAAAGATAGTAAATTACAGGTGAGCTTAAACCAGCCACCATGCGACCTTTCAAAATCCACCAAAAAGAAAAGCTCAGGAAGAACCAATTATAAGGTGGCTCCTCCCTTTTAGAGGAGCTGCCCAGAGGCTCCCCGTCGGTCCCTCCTTGCCTGAAGTCCTCTGTGCGCCACCAGAGGGCACTAACTCATGTAATCGCTCTTGAAAATCTTAGGTCACACATTTTAAATGGCAGGGATATTGAATGAAAACTAGACTTCAAATCAATGAAATAATAAATCTGACAGGGGCTTTAAGCACTTGGTAGCCATAAATTTCAATGTAATTCCATAAAACTTAGCAGTACACACATGAAGTGGCGGGGTATGCTAAAAGCGGTAAGTTAATCAAATCTTCAGATTTATGAAAATAATGTATTTCAAAACAAAACTAAGAGTTATACATTTGCCCCAGGATCTTTTGTCACTGAGGTTGTCATCTGGATCACATGTCCCAGCACCTTTCACACGTACACACAAAAGAGCACAAAGAAAAGCATTTCAGTTTCTTCTCTGCTTTAAAAAGCCACTCTTTTGAATTACAAGTGGACATTTACCATTATAAAATTATGGAACAGTTTATTATGCATGATTAAAACATGATTTAATCTTTTGTACTAAAATCCCTGTAAGGGCAAATAGAACATTTACTAGTGCTCATTACGCCCTAGGTTGCTATTCTGAGCACATTACACTTATTTAATACTCACAACATCCCTCCGAGAGGCTGTAAAATTCTATTTCGGTAAAAAGTTCAACCTTGCATTTCTTGAAGGCAATCAAGAATTTTTCTTTTCGTTTGTATCTTCCTCTGATGATTTATTTGTCCACAAGACTACAAATGCAGATTTGTGAGTTCTGCCTCATTAGCTACCTTCTGTAATTATTTCTTCACTCCAGAATTCACACTTCTCATACTTCCATGGGAGGATTAGATTACATAATCAAAATAGTTCAGTGATAAGTTTAATGAAAAATGCATTATGCCCTGAAAGGGGTTTTGTTTTTGTTTTGCTTTGTGGTACATGAAAATCTAATCTTTGCTTTTCACACTTAATTTAAAAGGAACTGAAACATTTACTGTTTGATCAGAAATGTTGGGTTACTTCTCCATATGCAATAAAATTCAAGTTCAGTTGGGCCTGCTTCTCCTGGTTTTAGTTGATTCCTTCAGTGTGCAATAAATACCTGAAGTTTACACTGAAATGAACAAAATCTGACAAATAAAATACACTATACCTTAAAAGTTTCAGCTCTTTAAACAATTCGTCACAAGTTAGTGCCACAAATAAACTCACCTTGAGATAACAGCCTACATCAGAGGATACTGTCTCCTTGGTTTTGTTTTTGCTCTTTGTATTTAAAAAAAGAAAAGGAAAAAAAAAAAAAAAAACACACAACCTCCTCAAAGAACAGTATCTTCACGGAGAGTATCGGTGCCCCGGCCTACACCCACACACAGGACACGGATGGAGAGGGTGGCCACTCACGGAGGGGACCTGGGACGAAGTACTTAGCTACTATCATCTACATAATTGCCTCCAAGTTCCCTTCCTATCTTGCTAATGCCCATTGACCTAGGAAATACTTTGGTTTATCTTGTTCACTTGATGCCAAATTTCATTATTTCAAATTATTAAACATTCAGAAACAATCTTAATGTCTGCCTATTTTCTACCTCCTGGTTTTTATTCTTCAATGTTTCTTTCCAGACTCTCACTAGATGTCTTGATACTAAAATATTCCAGAGACATAACCCTTGTTTCTCCTCCATTTATTTCTTCTACTTCTTCATCAGGGGCATGGGTACCGTGACACACAGTAAAGTTTCATCATTCATAATTTCAAAGACCTGATATGCTCTGGTCTCTTATAAACACTCTCTACTAAGTTGCTGGTCATTTCAATCACAAAAAAATTCTTGTATTTATCCCCAAATATCACTGCTTTATCATTTTTAAAAGTCATACACAAAAGGCAAATTAAAAGGAAAATGTTCAGAAAGGATGCGATGTCATGTGCCCCATTCACACATTCGCCACGTTTATTTAGGCTCCATGCTGTGCCCGCCACTGCCCTACGTGCTGGAGACACAGGGCGGACGAGACAGAGGCCCTGCCCTCGGGGAGCTGCCATTCTCCCGGATTTGGACAGTAACCCACAAGCAGGTCATCGCTCCCATTAAAAGAGCAGCCTGTCAAGGGGATCGAGAAGTGGCATCTGGGCATATGGATGGTCACACAGGCCTCTGTGACCGGGTGGCACGCAGACAGAGACCCGCTCTCCCCGAGCTAGGTCAGGCTGGAGATCTCCTTCACAATAACTCTGGATGAGGCGAGACTGGGTTACTTTAATCTATTTCATTTTTAGTAACATTCGGTTCAAATTAATTTTGGGTTCTGAGTACAATTAATTCACTAATAGAATTGTCTTGACGCCAGATATGGAGCTGGCGGGACGGCAGAGCTCTCCCTGCGAGTCCTGCCAGCTCCCACTCCGGTGTGTCAGCCCTCACGGCTCCAGCTCCGTGGATCCCTCTTCTTGCTGCACCCGTGAACAAGTGTGTGCTGAGAGCCTGAAATAAATAAGCGTAAAGTGGGTCAAGACCATTGCTTCTATTTCCGTTTTTAACTGAAGAAAATTTGCCCCATTTCCAGAGGCAGAGAGAGAAGACATCTGGATAAAGGCAAACTAAAGTACATATTGAACACATACATATGTCTGTGCACATACATGCACGAATGTACTGCATGCACAACTACATACAAACATATTCCCACACATCTGACTGACTTCCCTGCGGGAACTCAAAATCAGTTCTTTTACAATCGATCTTTTTGTAATCAATACAGCGTAACTTTTACTGGGTTGTAGGTTGTGTCTTTAAGAGGCCACAAAACTTTTTAAAGGATCAAATTAAAAATTAAAGGTTGGAAGATGATCAAGGTTCAGATTCAATTAACACTAATTCAGGAGAATTTTTTACTGACTGTGCATATTCAGTAAACCACTTAAGTTTTTGTTTTGTTTTTTCTAACAGCGTCCCAGGGGAGTCATTATGTACAATCAGCTCTCTAATTCAGATTAACGCGTCTAAGTACATATTGATAGAACAGAACACAATGTTTCGAGAGGCTCCCCTGCTAGAGACTATTAGTTGAAGCACAGGATGACAAAGGTGAACTTCTTAAATTGAATTCCCAGCATTTCCAATCATTACTTCCTAGGTCAGTTTCACAGGTTAGAAAAATATGGTATTTCAAAGGGTTACTGAATAAGGAAAAGGACTAAGAGTTCCTAATTATGTAAGAGCCTAATGGTAAGCTGTGGGTGACCTCTGCGGTGCCCTTAAAACTACCAAATTCACACGGACGCTGACGCAAGCTCAGAAGACCCATCTCCTCTAACCTCTCACGTACCCCCCCTTGCTTAGCTACTATCTAAGGGGGAAGCCATAAAGTGCGTGACGTGGGGTAAAACACTGAATGCTGTGCTACCGAGTCTTAAAGGGCACGCAGGGAGCAAGCCGTGCTGCAGGTGGGGGCAGTGATGCTGTCTAATTTGTTTTTCCAATTTGGAGCTGATTTCCAACCAAACCTCAAACTGACTGACAATAAGCTTAACTATTCAATTCCAGTGAAGCAAGGTTAGTAAAAAAAGAACTGTCATATTCAGGCACGTGTCCAAGGCTCAGAGGCCAATTTCACAAGTCCTGAAGACAGTTCTTTTTAAAAAGGACACATTACAAAAAGAAAAAAGCTTCTTACAAGGGAAGTTCTCATGACATTTACAATCTATTTCCTTAGGCATTATTCAATTAAATAATTAACTAAGACACCAGAACAACAAATGGAAGGTTTCAAGGCGATCAAATGTAAATTATATATACATATTTTTTTACATAAAATGTGACTGTCTCCATGAAATCAGGCAACAGCTTCTGATTTATTTTCCATTGCTCTTAGCACATTTGCTTTCTGCTACCAAATTTTAAGATTTATATAAACAAAAACAGTATTTATTCTCTTTCCCCCAAACAGTTACTAAGTTTATCTCTTTGGCTTGAAGGTGCACAACCCCATCCATCAATCATCACTTCCCCATTCGTCCACCCACATTCATTCACCCACAACCACATGCAGATACTGGGCTGGGTGCAACAGAAACAGAAACAGGTGAGGCCCAGCCCCTGCTCCAAAGAGTGCACAGATTACTGAATTAAAGACATCAATAAAGAGAGAAACAACAGTAAGACTGTGCCCAGGGCCCTAGAGGGGTGTGGAAAGCAGTGTCCATGATGACAGGGAACCAACCGGGCTGGCTGTGCAGGAAGGGTGCACGAGGAGGGACACCCAGGCTGGTCCCTGGGAGCACCTGCCAGAATCGGCAGCACTGGGGGGAAGGGCTGGCGCAGAGAAGGAAACAGCATGTGTGAAAGGACAGAAGTGCAAGAGGACACATGTGTGTGTTGGGGGTGGTGAATGTGGCTGGCGGAGATGTGCCATGTTTGCTCATGAAGGGCTGGGGGCTGGTACTTCTCTACCTGCACCTACACCTGCATCCAGAGATGCAACTGTCGGGTTAACGAATACCTTATTAGTAAAGGTAAATCCAGGTGACAATACACAGAGCCATCCAGAGAGCTGCACGTGCGTGGGTTCTAGGTACCCTGAGGATGCGGGCAGGGAAGCGCTTGCCTACTACAGGCCAAACAGCTGCCTTGGTTAAGGTTACACAGGCTACGTCACTTAAAGTTTAAATTCTAGCACTAAATCTCTGAAGAAATAAATTACAAATTTAAATGTTATGCTTTAGATTTTTTGAGGCAAGAATTAAAACAAGAGCATGCTAGCCATCCAGGTCTAATTTTTTTTTAAATGAGCAAATATCCAAATGCTCACTTCCTAGTCTCCTAGACACGCTGACCTTCACTTTCAAAGAAACTAGAATTGTGTGTGTACCAAATTAAGTAATTACGCTAACACTTTTAAAAAGTTAATCCCTTGGTTCTCTTACATGATGTGTTATAATTCACAAGTGGCGTCAAAACACAGCTCTTCTTTTGCTGGGATACATTCCAGTCCATTTGTCATAAAGACTTACGTGCACAGGAGTGACTTTCTAAGCAACACACCATGTAGTGGGGAGAAAAACCTCAAAACAAACACCAATAAAGTCATTAACGTTCTTTTAATTTCTTGCTAAATTTCTAGTTCTTGCCATTCATAAACTTTCCCATCAGATGGAAACATTTTAATTAGAATAAAGAGAGTTTAAGAAAACTTATGAAATGGGTAAGCTTTCATTATTACTAAGTTGTGTTTACTGAGTTTTTTCTTCCGTGTGAATGAATACAACATGTGAGAAGGAGTCTATATTTAAAAGCTAAACATAAAATATAAAAGCACAGAGTCAGGGACCAAGGGGACTCTCTCCGATGCTCAGGGGATTACTGAGCTCTGGACGCTGAAAACACGCGGTAGACCTGAATTCTCGAGACTTCAGTTTACACGAAACCAACAAGCAGTTATGCCTTCAACGCGAGGTCATCCAAGGACGGAAGGTTCACAAACGCCTGGCTCCAAGTGGGCGCCTCATAATTTGGGGGCTGGCAGGACTTTTGAGGATTTGGGGGTTAATCTTAAACACAGAGAATAAACTAAAGCAATTTAAACTTGGTAAAGGTACAGAATGGGGGATCTGTTCCCTACCCCCCAGGGTTCCTTACTGGTACAGGGGGTAGGAGAGCATGTGGACTGCTGTTCCTGTCGACCCTTTCAAAACGTTCACTTTCCCTGGCCTGCAAGGCTAAAACACAGCTCTCTGACCTCACCATCCATGTTTCCTAATCTTTAAACACACATTGTGGAGCAAAGCAACACACATACACACACACACACACACCACTTTGCTTTACTGTGCTTCACAGATCCTGCATTTTTTACAAACTGCAGGTCGGTGGCAGCCACGTGTCCAGCAAGTCTATCAGCGCCATTTTCCCAGCAGCATTTGCTTACTGAGCGTCTGTGTTGCATTTTGGTAATTCTCACAGTATTTTGCACTTTTCATTATTATTCTGCTTGTTATGATGATCTGTGATCAGTGATCTCTGATGTTACTATTGCAAAAAGATTACGACTTGCTGAAGGCTCCATGATGGTTAACATTTTTTAGCAATAAAGTATGTTTTTAATTAAGTTTTGTAAGTTACATACATTTTAGATAATGCTATTGCACACTCAACGGATTAGAGTATAGTGTAAACATAATTTTTAAATGCACTGGGAAACCAAAAATATTCATGTGACTCGCTTTATGGCATTATGTAATTTATTGCAGTGGGGGTGTGTGTGTGTGTGTGTGTGCATGTGTGTGTGTTCTGTAAGCTGTATCACCTGGGACTGCCTCAAAGCTACTGAACGTGGGCTTCCGCAGGGATTCAAACACATTCAGGATTGTTAAGCACAACTAATAGAATCTGAGGAATTTGGAGATCATGCCAAAATAAGGACAGGAATCTAAAGATATGACAAATAAAGGTAAGAATCTAAAGGATAAAAGTAAAAACCCAAGTGAAGTTGCCCTTTTTAGAAGATCTGTCAAAATTATGGATTTGTGTTCTGATGTTTTACTGTGACTCAGAAATCTCACCTCAAGCCCCTAATTTCAAGGAGTTACCACTTGGATTTGACTTGAGGCAAGAGCCATCCACCAGAACCTCATAGATGCTTTGAGAAATGTGACAGGACCTGGGGAAGGAAATGCTCCAGGGCGGGGAGAAGGTCAGAGCAGTGGCCCCTGCAGCAGCCCAGGCCTCCCTCTCCTTCCTCTCCAACCCTGCTCATCTCATCAGGAGTCATAAGTGGTTTCAGATCCACACTGACAAGCCTTCAGAAACCCTGGTCTCTCTGCTCCTTCACCCACTCCCCTCCGCCAGCCCTGGACTGCATTTCCATGCTCATTCCCAAGACCTGCGCCGTCCAGTGTGGGAGCCACAAGCCACCGGAGGCTACTGAGCACCTAAAATGTGCCTAAGTCTGAATTAAGATGTGCTGGAAGTATAAAATCCATGTCAGATTTCAAAGGTGGAGTACAAAATAAAGGGAAAATATCTCAATAATGTTTATACTGATTACATGTGCACATTACATTTTAGATACATCAGGCTTTATAAAATGTTAGTAAAATTAATTTCATTTGTTTATACTTTTTAAAAATATGGCTACTGGAACGTTACAAATTACACATGTGGCTCACATTACACTTCTACTGGACGAACCGCCCTAGAACTTGATGTTAACCACAACTGCACCCCTTCATAACATCACTTTTAAAAGCACCCTACTCTTTGACTATACCAACTCCAACAATTTCTTGGCCCTACCCCTTGAATCTAGTGACCCCAGGGCCTCTTGCTGCCCCTCATCTCCCTCCTGCTTCACTTGTGCTCCCTGCCTGGCTTAGAGCTCCGTAGCACTCCCCTCACAAGATCCCAATTCCGGGTTAGATCCAGCTCCCTGCCCTCTCCTGGACTGCCCTGGGGCAGCAGAAAACACAGCTCCTTGAAAGTGCCTGCTCAATGCCCTATCCTCCCATTTTTGCTTGAACCAGCTAGAATCAGTGACATCCTTACCCTTTCACTCGTCCAGCTCTTATCAGTCACCAGGGACCTCCGTGCTGCCGGACCCAAGGTCAGTTCTCAGCAGTATTTGACACAGAGGATCACGCTCTCTGCTTTGAAACACTCCTCCCAGACACCCTGCTCTCCCGGCTTCCTTCCCTGGTGTTCCTTCTCATCTTCTGCCCTTTCTTCTCCTCCCTCCTCTTATCACTGGGTATCCCGTGCTCTGTGTTTGAACTTCTCTCTCCATCCACTCTTCCTACAGGATTTCATCTAGCCCAGAGCTTCAAGAACCTTCAATATGCTGAAAACGCTAAAGGGTCTAAACTGTGACTGCCTACTTGACACCTCCACTTGGCATATTAAAGTTAACATATCCAAGAGCTCTCTCCTCACCCATCTCCCCAACCTGCTGCTCCCCGGGTCTGAGATCAGTGAACGGGAATTTCATCCTTCCAGTCGCTCAGCGCAAAAACACTGGCTTCATCCCCAACTCCTCATATTTACAGACAACCAATCAGCTCTTCCTTTGAAACACATCCAGCATTTGCCCACTTGCTGCCCTGGTGCAAGCCACACCAGCCCTTGCAACAGTCTCCTCACCGGTCTCCCTGTCTCTATCCCTATCCCCCTAAACCAGTGCCCAGTAAACTTTATCTTAAAGAGCCAGATAGTAAATATTTTAGGTTCTGTGGGCCAGATGGTCTCTGTTGCAACTACTCAACTTGGCTGTTACAGCTTGAAAGCAGCCTCAGACAATACGCAGACGAATGAGCATGGCTCTGTGCCAGTAAACTGGAACTTAAACGGACACTGGAATCTGAATTTCATGCAAGTTTCATGTGCCACAAACTATTATTATTCATCTTACCTTTTTCCAACCATTTTAAAATGTAAAAAGCATTCATAGTTAGCTGGCTGTACAAAAACAGGCAGCAGGCTGGATCTGGCCCTCGGGCCATAGTATGCCAACCCCTGCCCTAGGCTACTCTCTGCACTGCATTCAGAGTGATCCTTTTAATCACGTCATTTTCCTGCTCAGAAAATCCTGCAGGGCTCCCCTTCTCATTCAGTAAAATCAAAGAACTTAGCTCGACCTACAGGGCGGTATGGGCTCTTGCTCCTGACCACCTCATATGCTCCTCCCCTGCCTCGTACCCCTCAGCGCGACCACAGTGGCCTGCCCACTTCTTTTGCTATGGCCAAACCCACATCTGCCCCGGGGCCTTGGCTTTTGCTATTGCCTCTGCTTGAAATACTCTTACCCCAGATATCTACATGAATCATGTGTCACTTCCTCCAAATCACCTGAGGAGAGACACCTGCTAGTCGAGCCAAACCAGGGCACGCCGACACCCAGGAACCCTTAAAACGGTCTGCCGTGCTTCGCTATTCTTCGTCACACTTACTCTCATATGATGTTTATTTCTTCATTTAGTTAGAGATTAACTGATTCGGCAGTTTTTCAACAGGGAAACAACAGCATGGCGTCTGAGGGCATGACACCTGGAGGGAGACGACCGGGGCTGGAACGCCGGCAGCCCCCAGGACCAGCCGCGCGCACCGAGGAGTTATTTTTACCTCTGTACCTCAGTGTCCTCATCTGTGAAATGAGGACACGAAAAGCACCTCCGTCCTCAGTGCTCTGAGGCCTGGCGAGTTAATGAATGTAACTGGCACACAGAACACTCAATTCGTGTTACTTGCTTTCTGTTTATTGTTTATTACCCCTCCTCGCCAACCAGAAGACAGGCTCTTTGTGAGAAATGGCTTTGTTTTGTTTACTACTTTATTCTCCTCACCTAGGACAGTGCATTCCGTAAGTACGTACTGAACAAATGAATAAATGTTTGAATATGTCAGTCTCGGAGAAGACAGAACACTCCACCACCCCCACCACCACACAGATAACAGGGAGGGCAAAAGCTTTCCGGACACCCACCACAGAAAGAGAAACAAAAACCCTGCGGTTCTAGGGGGGTCTGCTGATGTTTCTGTGCAGAACGCTGAAGGAGGCACACCCGCCACCCTCTGAGCAGCAATAGGGTCACTTCACGAGAAACCTCCCATAATTCAAACCTGTGCTGTATACTCAGAGGTTACATGTTCAGGTCTCTAACTGAATCAGAGAAGAAGCAGATTGCATAGTCAGGTTCAAATTCCGCATGTAAAATGCCAACTTAATACCTTAGCAGCGCAGTTCCACATGGGCCTGACAGTATCTCCTGGACACACGCATGAAAGACGGCGTACTCAAAGTAGCTTACATTTAACTGACTTCTAAAAACAAAGAACATCTCCTCAAATGAAAGTCTTTCCCGGGCAAAAAAGGTGGTAAAAACACTTCCATCTACGCATCACACATACTCATCACTCACAACCATCACGAGGATCAAGGACTTGACAACTCTCCTAAGGCGACGGAGTTTTGATTTATAAATGGTATTAAGATGACTTAAAGCACCTCTGAGTTCCACCATTCTGTGAATTGGTCTTTAATGTGAAGATGCTTATACATGGCCTGGTGTAACATGGGCTCTCCTTCCAGTGAGAAACCCTTCCTCCTTTAAAGAAACAGGGACGATAAGGTCCCCCCACCATTAAGCAAAGTAGACAACTTCCCTCCTGATCCTCTAGACTAAGATGTTTGACTGTGAAATAAGAAACGAGCATCTTCAGTGCTGGTTTGACCAGAGAATAAATGAGTGAGACACAGGTGGTGAAAACACACCTTTATCAACCACCACAGAATGCGGGTGTGTAAGTGCCCACCTGCACTGAATGCCAGGAAGTCATGTGCTTGGGTAAGTAAACGATCATGACGAAGGGTAAGAAACTGGGGGTCAAGGAGCGGGTGAACCACACGAGGTTAAAGTGAACTGCCTGCCCCCTCCTGCTGACAGTGACACCACAGGGCAAGTGGCAGGGACTCACTGGGGGAGGTTTTTCGCAGAAGAGCTAAGTCCTGAGATTCGTCTTTTCCTGTCATCCCGCCCAGCGGCTGCTTTGTTTTTTAATTCTGCAGTTGGTTGGTCACTGAGGTCACGGTGACACAGCACAGAGGACACGCATGAGCTGGACAGCACACGTCCCACCTCTGTCCTGAGCTGCTACACAGGGGCAGAACCTGAAAGTCAGGATGACAGCGCTCTAACTTAATACCGTATTTAGCCGACGATCCTAAATAACCCTTGGTCAGCTTTTGTGATCTAGCACAAAACCACATGCCTTGTGATACACCAGCTGGGCTGCGGTAATGCCCTTGACTTGAGGCTTAAAAGCTTTGGTTGGGACATAACTTTGATGTATTGAATTTCCATTTCAAACTGCAATGATTATCCCTGGATTTGGCATCATAGAAGGTGCTACCAAAATTAGATTATGGCTGGTCAGTAAGACTACCTCTCCCCTCTGGGCACTCCTAGGAGGGCTGCTACTCTGCTTTGCTTGTTTGCAAGATCGAAAAGCCATGGCTGTTTGGTTTACAGGATGCAGGGATAAGAACCATCTGCCTGGTCTGGTGTTTCTTTAATTAAAACTTTAATTACAGATATATCTCTGCACAGATACGTGCAGTCTATCAGCTCCTGTTCTTAATTACCTGTGCTAATGAGAGCTGAAAGGAGAGAGAATGTTTGCTGGGTGTCTCCTACATGCCAGCACCTGTGACAGACGCTGGACTGCACCAGAGGAGGTCACGGAACCCAGTGTCAAACAGCCGCCACAGGCTGCAACCCGCCCTGCCGGGCCTCTTCCCATCGCTACAGAAGAACACAGAAGGCCTTCGGGCTTCTCCCTTGGGAACATGAAGGGCTAAGGGGTAAAACGCTCTCAAGGACCAGCAAGAAGAGCGCCGAGGGCTGGTATCAGGCTGACTAGTCCGAGTCCTGTGCGGGCAAGTGTGCTGTTGGCCTAGCATGTGGTCCCTTCCTGAACCCGCCCACAGACACGCGTGGAAAGTCTGGTCTAAGTCCTATGACTCTGAGGCGTGTCGCCCGGAGCCACGTTAACCAGAGCGGCGGTCTCCCAGCGACAGGAAAGGCACAGATGAAAACAAACAGCAGGTGCATCCCGTGCACTAGCCCGCAGCCACCGTCTGCCTCAGCACCGCCCCCGCTGCCAGGGCAGGCTGTCACTGAAGGGCAAAAATTTCTTTCCATACTCAGACCCTGTGTCTCAGTCTCCTTACTGCCTCCACAGGACCTGCTCAATGCCAGCCAGCCCGACCCACTGGGCGGGGGCCACACACAGCTGCTGGCCGCCTCAAAGCGTGCTAACCTTCCATCATTCGTTCATTGAGAGGGGAGGTGACGGAAGAAATGCAGAAGGGGGGAGACTGGCTATTTCTCCGTCATCTCCCAAGGCCACAGGCACCAATGACATCCACGTGCTCCGGCACTGGATCTGCGCCCCTCCCCGGGCAGCAGGTCTGGACCGGCTGAGGGCCTCCAGAAAGGGCCTGCCCCTCTCAGGAGCGGCTCCGCCATCACCAAAATGACTTCAGACTTCCCAGCTCCACAAGCTACGCAGCAGATACACTAAAAGCCAGATGCAAGCACCTCTAGCATGGCCAAGCCCATCACATGGCCCAGATCCCATCCTGGTCAGTGATGGCGTCTCAAACTGTTATGCCAAATTAGCTACATTTTAAAGATAAAAACCACTCCACTTAAGAGTTGTGGACCACACAAAATCTGGCAATTTTCAGAGTGATTTGGGGTAGTGCCTCCACCTCTGAAAGACAGATCCTGAGACAAATCAACACATGTCAACTGCTGGGGACACCCACGACATGGTGCCAGGTTCCTTGCAGGATCTCGAGTATGTTACAGTCTGATGATAGATACACCCAAAGCATGTGGTAGACGATGGAGAAAAAGAGAAACAGAGGAAGAGGGGGTTGGGGAGGAGAGGGAAGGAGGCACGGAGAAATAAATGCATACAAGAGGGGGAGAGAAAAGGAAGTGAAAAAGCGAAGCAGAAAGGAGGCTGCCTGTCTGCTGCCTCATTTTGCCCCACAAGCACTCTCAAACCTGGTGTTTGTGGTGGTCAAATGCCCACTCCCAGAGGCTATATTCTATGGACAGGACAGCTGGACTCTTCCCATAGAAAGGGTGCTGGTTACTTGTGGGTGAACTACCAAGCTGGCCCACAAAGGCCTACTTTAACTTACAGTGAAGCTAACTATAGAATTAACAGCATTGGCCCATGTTCTGGAAGCATGGGTCCCCATGTGCACGCATTATTTATACTTTTTTCTTGCTTATAACATAAATGCCCTGTATTTCTGCACCTACTAATCAGGGGCTCTATGCTAAAAAAGCCAGCCGAGTCTGGGATGGGACCAGTGCCCCGTATTTTAAGTGATCCTGATGTGTAGCTGAGATCAAGGAAGGGCTGCCATGAGCCCCTCAAAGCGCCACATGAAGGATGGGCCATCCTGGTGATGGTGGCGGGGCGTCGCTGGAGGCTGAGGGATAGGAATGAGTGCAGCTGAGGCCCCCGCAACCAAATGGCAGAACTTCCTGCCGGGGTGTGGCCAACTTTGCCGGCAAACAGAAGGCAGCAGGGGGTTAAAGCCCCAATTCTGCAGTTTACTCGGGCTGTGACCCTGTGAGAGCGGGTTTAACCTACCCGAGCGTCAGTGTCCTCGGCTGTAACACAGGGTTAGCAAACACCACCAACCTCACAGGTAAACCCAGACGATGATGTGGAAAGCACCGGGGGAAACCTGACACGTGACAGCGACTCCCCTCCCACTTCCACCGAAGACAAGGCACTGCAGCCTCTTCACACAAGGTAAAAATCCCCCAACAGTTCAACGCTTTCTGCCTCCTTGAAAGCTTGCCAGACAGCTTACTGATGCTAAGAGAGACTCAGTAAGTGCTGACTAAGTAAAAGATGGGGCCTCTCCCACGGGGCTTTCTTGGGGCTCCGTAGCCAAAAACAGCTAAAACAACAGAACCTATCAGCAAAGGGTTAAGTTAACTCTCAAGCACCCAAACTTTTCTTCCTAAAAAGTTAGGAACCCGGATGCATTGCATTGTTTAAGAGGCGCTTAATTGCCATAAACTATCCGGCTCCTCCCTCTGTAAGCAAGCCTGCCTGGGTCTCCGAGACAATGCTGGAAGGCTAACAGGGAAACTCTTCAAAGTTTAATTTTCTGCAAGGTTCCTCTCAGAATTCCATTTCACAGAAAGCCCCATTCTGCTTGGGTTGCTCCTGGTGCGCAGGGTCCTGCCTGAAGCACACGGCCACACTGCACGCCGGCTGCCGCTCTAAGTACGGACTTCCTATGCAGCAACTCACCCCAGACTCTCCATGCCCCTCGGAGTAGGCACTGGTATTATCAACCCCATTTTAAAGAGGGGGAAACTGAGGCACAGAGAAGCGAGGTAACTGTCTTGGGGGGGAGGGATTCGACGCAAGGCAGCCCGACCCCAGCCCACGCCCCCCGCCTTCACCAGAGGACACAGCACCGTGGCCTCTCAGCAGGAAAATGCAGCTGCTGCGTGTGCCCTTTCTTCTGGGCTCCAGGGTATCCGTCACGCGGTTTCACTTATCCTCCCAACAACCCTGACAAGCGAGTAGGAGACACACAATACCTATGTTTCACATCCGATAAAACTCAAATCGAATCAATGACATGTTTTACAAACTCCTGAACGTGAAGCCGAACAACTGATTTCGCTGTTTTCACCCCCAACATGAAAGCCTTTTGAAGTCTTTCTATGTGAGGTTTTTAGTTTTTTGTGTCACTACCTTACGAGATACCAAGAGCACATCCAGAGACCCTGCTGGTCAAAAGCAGGTTTTCTGCCTCTCAGACTAGGATTTTCTCACCAAATCATGCTTATAAAAATTATATCTATGTGCCTTACAACTTATTACAAATAAGCAATGCTCATTGAAAATAGGTAATAAATGTGTCCATATACCAGCTCTCTTTGACCTAATTGCAAAGTAACATTATCACAATAAAAACATTTCTCTTGGGTGCCTACTCACATCTCTTTAGCTCCGACCAGACTTACGAATAAAGTAACTGACCACCTCTAAAGGACACGGCAGCCCACAGGCAGGTGCTAAGAAGCCCTGGTTCTGTCAACAGGGAGCTTGTGACTCTAGGACCACCAGCCAGCTGGCCCTCGGGGGCCAGGCAGGTACAGGGCTGCTTAAGCAAGAGTGGGCAGACACCACTCAACGGCCCGTCTCAGCCCTGTGACCATCTGCTCAGTCAACTCCCAGCTACGCACCACTCCCTCAGTGCTGGAAGGATGCAGCACCAGAGGGACCGACACAGGATGGGATCTGGAAAACATTCCTACACAACTCTGAAAACATCATTTAAAAAATCACCTTAAAATGCATGTCTGGATAAAGTAGCGGCTCCCAAGTGGTAGAACACTCGTTCCACGTGCTTTCTGGCTTTGTAATCACAGGATGTTTTACCTACTTGTACTTCTCAGCTCTGACAGTTTGCCATTCTGTGAAAAGATGCCCAATAGGCTAAAGGCAGTTTCCCAGGCATATAAGTGTAGCAGACAAAGATGAGCCAGTAAGCCTGCAGAAGTGTCCGTGAGAGTTCCAATCTCCAATCAACAGCTCACTACAACTAATTTTAATTTGTGGTTCTAATGAATGACATAAACTTTTATAGGTATCAACAAAGCTCAGAGAGGACTTAAATCCATTTCCATGCTCATTTAGCAGCTTCAGCTGTGTGCAATTAAAGCATCAGCATTAAATGTTGGAGAATAAAATAATGAGACTCTTAAAAAATAATCTGTGCTTCAGCAGGCCAAGCTAAGAGATTTCACATTTTTTTTTAAAGAACATGATTTCTCAAGAATATCTTGCCAGTTCAAAGAATTAAGTCAAATCTGATTTTTGTTTTTAGATTGTAGGGTTTTTTTTTTTTTTGCTTTGAAGGAGAATACTCTGAAAAGTGGAAAACAATTAAAAAATGCATTGTCTGAAAAACAGTCATGAAATAGCATACGCATAAAGCAATCTGGTATATGGACCATCACAGTGGACTGATCAGGTTTCAGCAGAGACAAAAGGGCACTTCTGATCAGGTTTAAAATGTTGCTTGTTCTTAACTTATACCTTAGATAAAGAATAAAATACTGAAGGAAGGGGAAAGGTGAATTTTGGAAAGGAGACAACTTTCTTATCTTCCAGCCCATATGTGGAATTAAAGGGTCAAACCTTTTCTCCCATCAATACTTGAGAATATAAAATGTAATCTGAGGTTGTAGAATGTGGCAGCTAAGATGAGTAATTCAAGTTGCCACTATTTCTGGAAAAAAGATGAGTTAATCTGCAAAGGAAGGGGTGTGTGGTGTGGTGATGGTGAGAGAAGGGAAGGGGCGGTGGCGTGGGGGTGGGGTGGGACCCCGGGTGTCTGGGATGGGTGTGCGTGTGCGAGAGAGAGAGAGAGAGAGAGAGAGAGAGAGAGAGAGAGAGAGAGAGAGAGAGAGAGAGAGAGAGAGAGAGAGAGAGAGAGAGAGGGAGGGAGGGAGGGAGGGAGGGAGGGAGGGAGGGAGGGAGGGAGGGAGCGCGCGCTACGTGTGAACATCAAGTTAATTTAGCTACTGCAAAACATGAATCAAGAAGGAGATATACTGTATGGGGAAATGCACTCATTAAACTTAAATTTTTTAAGGATGAAAACACAGATTACACTTTATTTTTAAAACTGAAATGAATTTTAATACAGAAAATGAAGACAGCATTTTGCAAATTTATCGCTCAAAGGGGTATCTCTATTTGAAGAAATCAGCGTGTTACACTTTGAGAGATGAAATGTTACAGCTTGTACAGCAAAATTAAAAAATGAAATTAAATTAAAAAATGAAATGGTTACCAAGGTAATGCAGGTCAGGGGATCAAAGGTGAAGGGTCACACATTATTAAAAAGAAATCCAAAAGGACGGCTGCATCATGATCTCTGCAAAACAAAGGAGCTCCAGTAAGTAAAACTGATATCTCCGAAAATTTAAAATCAAGTTCTTGAAAAGAAGACTCCCCTGTAATTGAACACAGTCATTCCTGATTCCATGTAAAGCCATTTTTATTTAGGCACAAAACCAAATTTCAATTACCTGTTACCAACAAAATTTTTGTGAAGATTTAACCATTCAATCATATTAAAACCCCAAAATACCTCCAACTATAAATGTCTGAGAAGGACTGACATTTCCACCGGACCCCACACCCTGTCTTCCAGAATTGACAGTGTTTGATAAGCTGGCAACATATCAGAAATCTAATTTGGTCACAGCGTGGTGAGTTTTTTTCCGTTTCCTCAAGGAATGAGTTCCAGAATTGAGTTTTTGCAAATTTGTTTCATTTGAAGTAGCTGCATAAAATTTCCATTATTGGAACACTTAGTATAACAATGTTCTAGAAGACAGTAATAAAGTGATACAGGATAAAATAAACTGTGCAACTATATCTATTAAGATCTGTTCTCACACTCAACTCTCACTGCACCAGGGGAAAAAGACATTTTAGGCAAAATAACTTGCTATTTCTCCTGGAATTACACAGAATTAATAGAAACTTGACAGAAAGACTATCTCAACAATGGAAAAAAACTATATGACAGGTTAGGCCTCAATTTCTCGTTATTATTTACTTGTCTTCCTCATTAACAAACTAAAAAGGACATTAGTAAACCATAAAAGGACACAGCTAAGGTTTTGTTTTGCCTCATGTAGCTACCACGTAACCCATGGCATACTTAACTCTGCAGCAAAAGCAAGCATGACAATTAGCGGTGACAGTAAATCATTCCCATAGTCCTTTCACTAGTAAATAAAATGACTACTGTTTTATTTCTCATGATCTTTAGTCTCCACTCTACAACTAAACTTGAGCAGGCTACATGCTCGGATCGCAGGATCCAAGTTCCCTACTTCTTGCTGGACGGCAGGTTCAAACAGGCAATGCAAATGATGCCTCCCCAGCTCTGAGGGAAAATGAGAGCATGACTAGCAGAAAAGAACTTTCAGTCCTGTTCCTTCTTCCAGTCTCCTCATTTAGCTTCAGTCCTACAATATCTAACATTTGAGTTTGCCTTGTTAAAAATCAAATTCCAAAAATACTTAATATTAAAATATAGACAACTGCCCAGAGGATTTTATTAAAAGGAACAGGATATTCTTTCTGGTGGCTTAGAGCAATCAATAAACAAACAAACTCCATAAAGATTTTGTTCCCCCTGATTAGGTTTTGTTAAAAATATCTTGCAGAGCCTCATGCACTAGATACAAGCGTGTTAGTGCCTCAAGGCCACATTTCTAAAAGCATGATTTTTTTTAAGTTCCACAGCTACTGAAAAGTAAACTAGCATTTCATTCATCTGGGATGCTCATCTCTTGCAACGTCTGTCACCTATGTACGTGTTGCTGGGAGGCATGTAAACAATTCTGCACACGACAGAAGGAATCAATCCCCCATCAAAACAAAGCGCACGTTGTTTCGGTGGCGCTGTTATTCAGGCCACTTCAGCACGTTCCTGAGAAATGGCAAGAAGCCAGCAGTACACCGTTAGCCAAGTTTTGTTTTATTACAATATTTCCTATTTAAAATGAGAAAAAGTATATTCAGATCAAATATCTATGTGTACCTCCCCTTCATTACCAAAATATATACATTTATTTAAAAATTTCTTCATGACAAGAGGATAAAGTAGTTATAGATGCTTTTTATAAGTCTTCTAAACCATTTCTAAAACTCGCCAACTCTGAAAAATGTGTTAGCCCCAACTGTTCTACCAGCGTAACCCCTGCCAGCAGTTGCACACCTCAGCCTCCTCCAACTTGATGTAACCCCCAACAGTAAGGAACTGCTCTTTGAGGACTTGAAAGCATTACAACCAACCAACCACATTGCCACAAATTCCATGGAAATGAATACAATCTAAGAAACAAACACAGACAGACAGAACCCTCCCTACCTAAGCACTTAGAAATTCTGACAAACGAGTAGCTTTGAGTAAATTTGTGCCAGTAATGCTAACATTCTAGGTGATTTATGAAAATCTACGAAGGATTTTAGCTAATGTTTTTCAAATGTGTTTGCTATTTGGGGTAAAAGCTACCAGGAGTTTCCCACATCCCTAACAGTTAAGGATCCTGGAATCAAATTTAATAAGTAAAAAGAGGCCTAGAGACAGCAAGGGGCCAGCACAGCCAGGGGGCACCCAATTCAGCCCCAACACCAAGGAGCCGAGGCCAGAGCCCTCTGCTGAGGCTGGGAATCTGGAAACATCCATTTCCCCACAGAAACCCCCTGACACCTGCCCACTCAACCTGAAGTCTGTTGAAGCGATAGTTTTGCTCCACATTCTAGAAGCTGTGGGCTTTGTGGAAACAAAACAGTCTCCAAGTCCCCTTCCTGGACCCCAGACAGAGTGCCTTGAGGACCAAAGTTATCCCCTTCCTTCCTCCTCCAGAAGCCTCTCTTCTCTTCAGTAAGGCCCGGGCGTTAGCTGACTGAGAACAGACTGAACCAATACACACCAGGACAGGCAGACTCAGGGGGTCTCTTCCACCCAAAACAAATCCCTAAGTGGGGAAACAAGCATTTTTATGTCCAGGGGCAGAGGAGGAGAATCCTCTTCCGGATGACGAGCAGTAAATGAATAAACAGGGAAGACTCCCAAATCCTACTAACTCCTAAAACTTCATGGGCATAACTAGCCCACACATTATCCTCAGCCTGAAAGTGGAAAGCTATACAACCACACTGGTGAGCTACGTTACTGAAGAAACACACCAAGTCTCATTTTCAAGGACCATCAAATCATGAGAGTTCTGGCAAAGAAGACTTTTCCAGGGAAATTCTCACCCCTGTTAAGCTCTCACACTGTCTGGACAACTTTTTGCAGGATATGTTTTCCAACACACTCAACTGTACTCTATGTTTTGGGGAGTTTTTTGTTTTGTTGTGTTGTGTTGTGTTGTGATGCCAAGGACTAGCCAGCAGTTCTAAGCACAGAGAACGGGTTCATTTCTCAACTAAACACACAAAGAACAAAGAATGTCATTCCTAGTAAGGTTAACCACGACAGAAGGGCTGCCGTTTTCACCTCAAGCATATTACTCGCAAAACAAAACAAAAATAAGAACCAGAGAGAAATGATAAATAATGAGCTGAGAAAATTCAGAGTCAGAGAAGCTAGGAGATAGTTGAAGGAATCCATTAAAATAGAGCCCTATTTTACTAATCTTTTACAAAATGGCTATTAACTCAACACTATGATGCTTTCTGCAGCAGAATCTAATCTCAGCAAGTATATTCGGAGATTAAAAGGAGCAAGGTCCAGCCAAAAGTTTATCACACTGATGGGGCATTAAAAAATAATCTATAAATATAAATAAATAAGTCACTGAAATGTCACTCAATAAAACAGACAATTCACTAGAATAAAATGCACTTGAGCTAAGTATATCCTTCAGTTAAGTGGGGATTATATTTCTATTACCCTTTCATGTTAGAATTTATGTTAGTTTTTTCAGCATGTTAGAAATACTGCCTGCTTGAAAAACCAAGAAAATGAAAGCATTTGGTATCCACGTCTGTGGCTCCTCCAAGTGCGGCCCAGCAAGGCCCTGCCAGCAGGAGGCGTTCCCACCTCCCTCCTCCCACCTACCTCCCAGCTTCAACATTTCTACCATTTTTTCAACCTTTCTGAAAATACATTTCCTCTGTCAAGCCTCTCAAAGATAGTCTGTTCTAAAACATGTCCCTGTTTCTCAAAATTTTTTATAAATGATACAGAAACCTACACCTACAACCATCACATTATTTCCACCACAATCCTCAAAAAGAAAACAAAAGCTAAAACTACAAGTTAGAATACCTTTCTACCTAGGGCTTAACCCTCAACAATGTGATTTTTCCCTAATAGCTTCAAAAGGAGTAAGAGAGTGGAAGGAAGGGACAGTCATGAGCAGGAGGGAACTTTTAAGAGTGAGGGATGTGTTCATCCTGGTGGAGTGCTGATGGCCAAGTGGTGTGTGCACATGCACAGTTCTCAAAAGTGCATGCAATTTATTATACGCCAATTATGCCTCAAAAAAGCTGTTTAAGAATGGGAGGTGGAGACTGAAAACCTCTAAATTCTCCAGGCACTGGGCAGAGTACTCAAGCATTGTGTAGAAGGCCTCAGAGTGGGGGGAAATTAGCCTTAGACCAAGCACTGCAGCAGACTCACCTAATAAATCATAAAATGCAAGACCTGAAAGGATCAAACTATTTAAAAGAAACTTAGTTGCATCCCAGAACAAAGTTCAAGAAGAATGAGAGGGTCCTGCTTTCTTCAATCTAGTCTATCAATTTCCACCTTTTAATCAGGATATTTAGTCCATTTACAGTTAATATAATTATAGATATGGCTGGGTCTTAGTTAATCCTCCTGTCATTTGTTTTCTATTTATTCCGTGTGTTCTTTGTTCCTTTATTCTTCCTCTTCTGCCTTCTTTTGGATTAATCAAGTATTTTTAGTTAAAAAAAAAATTTTTTTTAAAGAATGAGGGGCAGGTGGGCAAAGGCAGGGACTTCGCCCTCTCCCTGCACACAGTAAGCCACACAGCCACGCTGCAGCCACCGTGCAGAGAAAGCCAGGAGTCATGGCGGAGCCACCTTCCAAGCCTGAACCACCAGCTCTGGAGGCACCTGCTGCAGGTCTTCTTGGGTGAAAGAGTAAAAGTATCCTTGTTGTTTAAAGTAAATAAATAACTACTGTGCATTTAAAACGTTTGATACTGATCACTAACTTTCATATTAGCCACAAGTCGAAATTACCAGAGTTTCTAAATTGAAAATCAGCATACAGTCTAACAGTTTCCCTAAGACACTTGAAAAATCAGCTTTAGACATACTCTTAGCTTTGCCAAGATATGCAAATTCATCAGATATTTTAAAATTTTTTCCTCAGATTTAGCATTTATATTATGTCAACTTTATCACATTCCTTTCAGGTATTATCCCCACTAGGGAAAAAGAATAATACATGCCAAATTCCCCCAAACACAAATTTATAAGAAATAAAACAAAAGGAAACAGGTTCGTCCACTGTTGACTTTATTTCTATGTGATTTGTTTTTAAGTTTACTAACCTGCACACCAGTGCTCATTTTAATTGCCCTACTGGCTTCCGACATGACAGTCAGGACCATTAAGACTCTTAAATTTCCCATTTCCTCTAGTCATTGATTTTCAAACTTCAGACTGAGTAAGAATCCCCTATTTAAACCAAGTCATTCGTAAAAACAGTTTCCCAAGTCCTTCCCCTAAGAGACTGTAATTTAGCACATCAAAAGGGGAGCTAACAATCTGCATTTTTCAGTAAAACCCACAGGTGAGCCCACTAGAACAGTCCACAATCCTCATTTTAATAAAAAGTGCCCGGGTGGGTCCACCCGACCCTCCAGTCCCCACACACACCTGCCTCCCGCCGGCACCCAGTCACAGATGTCAAAGCTGCCGAAGTGTAAAGTAAGACACAAATGCCAGCTCATAACACCTTCGGGCGGTGCTTCAGTTTTTAAATGCCAATTGATGCCTAGAAAGTCTTTAAAGCCCCAAAGAATAAAGCTATACTAATAGACAGGGTGGCTATATAAGACACGGGGAAGGCATTACCACTTACTGCTTCTCTGAACTCAAACAAATTGTTTACATTTTAAACTAAGCTCCACTTTCTTCACTTATAGCATACCTCATAGGGTTGCTGGGAGAATTAATGAAAATAAGTAATACAAACTGAGTAGCATGGTGCTCAGGACCTAAAAAGCGATAACCATTGTGATTACTGTGATTAAGACATTGGTCACCTTCCAGTCTCTCTCTCACCCAATTCTTCCCATGGTTTACAAGAGGGATACTGCTATCCCCATTCCTCAGATGGGCTAAGGTTAAAGTGCAGAGCTGGAATTCAACCTCCATCTGTCCAGAGCTGTCCTACTCCACGGCTTAGCCCTGACAGGTATGAAAGGTGTTTAACAGTCTCACACGAGCACGCTGTGCACATCGAGGCCCCCAACACGTGTTTGGGGAGTAAGGCAATGAATGAATGGTTAGGGCCTCAAGTAGCGCAGGTGAATGTCCACATCTGTACCCATCGCAGCACCTCACACAAGGCATTCAGAAGGACACATGTGGGACTTCCACCAGTGGAATCACAGGAAGTAAGTTCAAGGACTTATTTGCATGCAAACAAAGGACGAGTAATTACTTTCTATTCTGCAGTTCTACTCAATAATTTAAAGACACACTCCTTGATTCAAATATTTGCTGCACGCCTAGCTATGGAGCAGGCTCGGCTATAGGTGCCTGGATGCGTGGTAAAGAGCAGAGAAAAGTCTCAGTTTTGTCTATCTGAGGCACCGAGGTGAGGATCCCCACACAGAACAAGTCACTTCAAGCAGCATGAAGAAGTGCAGGACACCACAGAAATATATGGTACCGATTCTGCAAGGGGCCAGGCAATCTCCCCTGGGGAAATAACATGAAGCTGCGACCTGAAGGATGACACGGTGGAGAGTGACCATCTTCTAAGCAGAAGAAATGACATGTAAAAAAAGGCAATGTGGCAAGAAGGCCCTGGGAGTGCAGAAGGCACTCGGGGAAGAAGATAGTGGTTGGAACAGAGAACAAGGGGAGAGGTGCCTGGCAGGAGGCCGGAGGGGTGACAGACAAGATTACACACGCCTCGTGGACCATGCTGAGAAGCTGGGATGGCACCTTCAGTATGACGGAAAAGTATTCAAAGGACTGAGAAAAGAGGCACCATAATCCAACTAGCATTTTTGAAAAACCACTCGCATCTGGGTGGAGACTGGGTTGGGAGGGGGCAAGAGTCCAAGCAGGGACGGGGTCTGGAGATCTCTAGAAGCAGTCTGGGCACAGGTAATAGTGGCCTGGCCTGGAGGGGTGGCTGTAAAGAGTGATTTAGACAGAATGGAAATTCATTTGGAAACAGAACTGATAGGTTTGGATTCAATACGTAAAAGATGAAAGAGGTGTCAAAAATTCTAAGAAGTAACTTTCGAGTGGAGAAACCTGATAAACTCTGCCCCAGCCGGGGGACCAGGGTTGACGTCGTCATCAGTGATCGGTCCTGTTGCTGGCAGGCGCCCTGGATGAGATGAGATGAGGGGCACTCCACCTGTGTGGTCTTCCCCCCAAAACCCAGAACCCAGCCTGATCACGAGCAAAACGGCAGACAAGCCCAAATCAAAGGGCATCACACCAATACCTGACCTATCAAGGTCAACAAAAACAAGGAGAGTCGGAGAAACCATCACAGTCCAGAGGAGCCCAAGGAGACATGATGACTAAGTGTCATGTGGCCTCCTGGATGCGGTCCTGGAACAGAAGGGGACATCAGGGGAAAACTAAGGCAATCTGATGGGTGGCGTGTGGCTTATGCTAATGCCTCAGTACTGGTTATGAGTTGGGACGAACCGCCACATTACTGCTATGAGGGGAGACTGGGTGTGGGGCGCACAGGAACGCTCTGTAATATTCTTGCAACCTTCCTATAAATCCAAAACTTTCTAAATGTAAAAGTTTATCTTAAAACTGACCCCCAGGTCTGACCTGAGCCCCTGGGAGGTGCCCTTCAATGAGACAGGAGAGACAGAGGAAGACCAGTAGCTCATTTCAGACATGCTGAACAGAACCAGCCCCTCAGATCTGCCAGCGGAGACACCAGGTGGGTGGCTCTGAGGTGGCACTCGGCAGAGCAGAGTTCAAACCACAAATTTAGGAGCCCTCGGCAGGCTGAATCTGTGGAAGCGGGTAGGGTCACCAAGAGTAAAAATGGATTATCAAGAGGTGAAGGGCCTCGGTCCAAATACCCACTTTAACCAGTCACGCAGAGAAGGCTGAGTGTCAAGCCCCGAAGAAATTTCACCTTTAAGCTGGTGCATAGAAGAGATCAAGACAGGACACCCAACACGTGGGAGAAAAACCGGGGGTGTTGCCATCCCAGAGGCCAAAGGGAAAGACCTGCCTGAATACATTTGAGAAGCCAAATAAAATAAGCACTGAAAAATGCTCCTTATATTTTAACAATTTTGAGATCACTAGTGATCTAAGAAAGAGGTTTCAGCACAACAATGGAAACTAAATTCAGACTGGACTAGTTGAATAAGAGGTGGAAAAAATGAGGAAAAAACCAGCTCTCACAAAAAGTCTGGTTCTCAATACACCCGTGCTCACAGCAACATTACTCACAATGCCCAAAGGTGGACGCAACCCTGGTGTCCATTTTTGATAGATCTTTAAGGATGGAAAAGGAGCAACAATTTTCTCTTCACAACATATCAGATTGACGAAAACTAAATCAGTGTGTAAGGAAAAAAGAAAAAAGAAAGAACTACGTGGTGCTGATGCAAGCATGAGATAAAAAGATGAATGAACAGAGAGCTTCAGGTACAAAACCATGTATCTGTCGAAATTTAGCACAAGGTAAAGGCAACCTTTCAAATCAGTAGGAAAGGATCAATGACTCGATAATAAGCATCTATTTGGGGAGGAAAAAAAACAAATAAGAGGCTCTACCTCACTCTGCCCATATATACAAAATGTCTGTGTGTATTAAACGTCTAAGAACAAAAATTCAAAACAAAGATGAAAGTCCAGGGAGAAATACTAGCACCTGGGGTAAAGGAGACTTTCTGCGGTATGCTACCAAGGGCAGGACGGTTCCCAGTTTGAGTGCATGACCCACAGGACCGCCAGAGGGACAAAAAAGGGAAAATTAAGGCTGAAATACAGGTGTCTAGCCAGGAAAAAAATCATACGTACTTTTTTAAAAAGAAAAACACATAGAAATCAGAAATAAAAAGGATGAAGAACCTACTAGAAAAAAAGGGCAAAGGAATGAATAGTCAAAAAAGTAACATAAGTGACCAAAACATCTCAGAAATAAAGAAATGCAAATTAAAAGGGGACATAATTTTTCACCTATTGGACCAAGAAAGATTTTAAAAATTGGTAATCCTTGGCGTTGGTCAGGGTTTAGAGAACTGAACGTTCTCACGTTCAGCTATTGAGAGTACAGATCGGTATCTTTCTGGAGGGCATATGACAAATGTTTACACTCTCTAATGAGCAGTTATGTTGGTGGGCCTCTCTCCTTAGAAAATAACTGGAGAAGTGTGCAAAATACTGGGATAATCAATAAGGGACTGGTTTAAATTTGTATAGAAAATCGATGCTCTGCAGTTATGCACATCCACAGCCACATCTATGCACCGGCAAGCACAATGGTTAGGGAAGAGGTGTCCGTGATGCTGTGTGTGTGTTGGGGGAGGTGGGGGTGGTAACACACACACACACACACACACACACACACACACACACACACAAACTCATACAGATTTACATATGCATTTTTAAAGTCCAGAGGACCTCAGTCAAATTGTTGATGATTATCTCCTAAGGTGTACAATTTTAAGAAAAAGTTTCCAATTTAACCTCTACTGTCCTATGTTGTTAGCATTTTTCCAATGACCATTTATTACTTTTATAAATTAAATGTTTGTATAGTTTTATAATAAAAATATAGTAAAGCAATTGCTATGGGAAGGGATAGACTCCCTGGGACAGAAAAAGATGTAGGTGATTTTCCATGCTTCCTTTTCCTCATTAATAGGTAAAGTCCGTCAATATAAGCCAACTTCCAGCTATGACTGAATGGCCTTAAAACACCTGTATCAAATTCTTTTCAACAAAGGAATGCCCTATGCAGTCCTTAGCAGTCAGAAGATGTTAGATATTCTTGAGCTATGACAAAATTATACATGGCACCAGATCCTCAAATAAAAAGCGTAAGACTCAGCAAATAAAGGACAATCTTCTTCGTGAATGCCTAAATTAGAAGGAGTTATGTGGCCTCCTTCTAATGGTTAACATGGTTTCAAGCAACAAGAAGATCATCACACAGCTAAACTTAGGATAAGGCCATACAAAACATTCTACAGGATCAGCCCAATTAACAAGTCAGAAGAGTAACTGCAAAGAGTATAACTTTAAACCTAATATCTGACCACTGCAGTTGAACTCCAGCTAAACTAGTTCAACTGGCATAAAACAACCATACCCCTGCCACATGTACAAACATACACACACACACACACACACACCCCACCCCACCACTTTAAGGCAGTATAACGCTTAAAGCAAGACAGGCTGGAAAAGAATTTCAATATATAAATCAATATATAATTCCAATTGGATTTTAAAATTACTAAAAACAGTCACCTCTCAATTGGGTAATTCCCGGAAAGATAAATAGATCTGTAAATTATATTAACACAACTGAGAAACATACAGTGGACAAAACTAATGCCGTGAAACAAAGCTAACTCAAAGAATCTAAAATATAATTGAATAATTAAATTTTAAAAGCAAATATAATTGCAATTTGAATTGGGGATATCAGTATTAATATCCCTACAATACCCAGACCCTCCCTACAATAAGTCTTCATCTACCACTAATCTCATTTTAGTCTCTCAGTAAGAGACAAAAGAAAATATATACTGGTCTATGGCCTCAGTTCCTGGCAGAGAACTCCTAAAACTCTTGTAATCGCCCAAGTGATAAGAGCATCTTTTGTTCCAATATTTGGTCTTTGACCTCTTCCCTGACACAGGCCTCCTGAATCCCTTGTAAACTCCAAGTGATAAAAGCACTAAGAGCATCTTTGTTCTAGTGAGGCAACTCTGGGTTGGCTCCTGGATGGCTCCTGGATGGAGGCTGGTCACCACAAAGACCAAGCCACCAATGGAAGCTTGGAAATTTCAGGCCCATGTCCCATTCTTCAGAGATGGAGAGAGGCTGGAAATGGGATTAATAATTGATCATGAAGAAGCCTCCATAAAATCCCAACAGTACAGGATTCAGAAAGCTTCCAGACTATGAAAGTGAACACATCCACACGGGGAGAGCTCCTGCACTCTGGACCCTCCCAAAACCTCAGCTTATGTCTCCCTTTGTCAGGGTGCTCATCTGTACCCTTTATCAGATCCTTCAATAAAGTGGTCAAAGTAAGTACTTCCTTGAGCTCTGTGAGCGGCTCTGGCAAATGAATGGAATCTGAGGGACGAGGTCACAGAACCTCCAATCTATAGCCAATCAGTCAGCACAGGTGACAACCTGGACTTGCAACTGGTAACAGAAGTGGGGTGGGACTGGGCCTTAACCTGTGCGATCTGACACTACTGCTGGTATACAGTGACAGAATTGAGTTGAGTTGTAGGATACCCAGCTGGTGTCACAGAGGATTGCTTGGTAGGGGAAAGTTCCCACACGTCTGTGAAGCGTTGTGAGTGTGGCAGTGGTGTCAGAAGAGGAGACATACAGGAGGAGAGCTGGGTTTTCCCAATACACTTGGTATTCCACAACTCACTCCTTCCCATCCCTGGGATCCTGTGCCATTAATTCATTTATACAAGAATTATTTATCAAGCACCTACCAGTGCCAGGCACCATTCCAAACTCTGGGGATAGAGCAGCAAATAAAAATCTCTGCACTGGTGTATCTTGAATTCTAATGCATCAAACCCATCAATGCCAACCACCACTTAAAATTATATCCCACTGCCCACCCCTCACCTCCTATATCTCCCATAAATAGACTCTTTTTTTAATAATGCATTTGGCACCTTATTTTATTTTTAAGCTCCCTGTACACAGGGATTTATGTTTTGTGTATTCTAAGAGTTTAGAAAAGTGTCTGGCACAGAGACACTTGAATATTTGTTGAGTTAATGACAGCCTTCTCTTCTCTCTGTGGCCTCCCTCTTAACAGACCTGATCTGTAAAACAAAACCCGATACCTGCTCTACACTCAGACCCCAGCCTCCGGCCTTCCAGCTCCTTTGGAGAAGGCGCAGAACCTGCTGTCTGCACTGTTCCTGGCACCCCTGCTCCTCCCACGTCCTCAGCCGCGCCAAGCTCCTCCCCCACTGGAAAGCCTTCCCACAAGCCTCCCTCTGCCTGTAACACCTCCCTGATCAGTGATCTAACTCCTCCCTGTCCCTCATGTCATAAAAATCTCACTTCCTAAGACTCTTTGCCCAGTCTCTGATCTATATTGTACCCTCCTCTCTTGCGGCTGTATTTTTCCTTCATAACCTTTATTACCTGCTTAACAGCCATTTCCCTTTAATGGCAAACTGTTTTGCTCACCACTGTCATCCCCAGGGGGCTGGAACACTGCCTGAAAAAAGGAGCTCGACTGACCAACTGAATGGGTGGCTGTCCTACTGGACCAAAGACTCTGCAAAGGCAAGTTCAGCACCTATTTTGTCCACTCTTATGAATCTGGTGACAAATACGTTGTCTGGCACAGAGAAAATGTTCAACAGCACTTATTAATAAAATCCTAAATGAGTACAAGAGGGGCAGGCACCATAATCCTACTCCCAGGGAGGAAAAAAAAACACTGCTACCATCCTGACATCTTGAGCCTTCCAGAGGGTCTTACTTGAGTGTGCCATTCTACAGCACCCCTCCTACAAGCCAGGCGGCCTCTCCAGCTCGTGCAGTCCCCCGGTGTCTGGCTCCTGAGATGCATGCAGCTTCCCGGGCCTCTGCAGACTGGAGCACAGAGCCCAGCAACACCCAGCAGCTTCCCCCAGCAACCCCACTTCCGGTGAAGAACCTTCCTCCAGCACACCAGGAAGTGGCTTATGGCAAGTTCCAGAGTGCGGGTCCCCATCCAGTTCCACCAGCGGAACACCCTGCGGGAAGCCACAGCCTGCCCTCAGGATCAGGGCTGGGTGTCGGCCATGGGCACAGCGGGGCTCTTCCCTGGGGGCTCTGCCTCGGCCCAGGAGGATGCACTACCCTGTACATCTTATATTCTTTAGAGTTCTCTTCACTTATTACTTCAATTCCCTCTTACAGTTAAAAATGTTCATATTAAACTTTTTCTCTCAATTTACTGTTTGGTTTTTCTCTCTTGATTGGATCCAGACTAATACAGATTTGGAATTAATTTACATGTGTGTAGTGTAAGGGGCCATGTTTCTTTTCCCCCCACCAAATGAATATCTAATTAACTTTTATTAATACATTTATTGAGAAGATTGTTCTTTCTCTACTATTCTGCAGAGCTTCCTGTGTGATAAACCAAGAGTCCAGATAAGAGTGGATCTGTGTCTGGGCTGTTTTGATTTACTGGTCTACTTGTCTAGCCTTTTACTAAAACCATGTTATTTTAATTACTATAGCTTTAAAATAAGTTTTATCCAGTAGAGTAAGTCTGCTCAGTTGGCTGTTTTTCAAAATTATTGTGGCTATCCCTTGCTGTTTACATTTCTAAGTACATGTTAATGTCAGTTTGTCATATTTCATCAAAAAAATCTGCTGGCATTTTGACTGGTACCATATTGAAGGCACAGATTAACTTGGAATCAACATCGGAGAACACTGAGTCTTCTAACCCATAAACATGGTATATCCATCTATTAATTTAGATCTTTAACTCCTCTCAATGTTTATTTTTTCCTGTATAGATGCCTTAACATTTCTTAAGACATACTCTGAAAAATCCAACTGTTTATGTTATTTGTATTTCACTTTCTACTTGTTGATATACAAAGTTGCCATTGTGTCAGGAGTTACTTTGAATCTTGCAATCTCGTTTATTAATTACAATAAGTTACAAGGAGATTTTTAAAGTTTCCTGCATACACAGTCAGGTCATCTACAAATCAGTTTTATTCTTCCCTTTCTGATCCTTGTGCCTTTTATTTTCCTTGTCTTATTGAAGTGGGGCCTCTAGTAAAATAATGAACATAAGTGATAACAATCAAAGTAACTTACTTCTACTCCCAGTCTCAGGAGGAAAGCTTCCAACACTTCACCATTAAACATGATATTTGCTATAGGATTTTTCTATGTAATCTCTATCAAATTAAGGAAGTTACCTTTTACTCATAATGTGTTATGGGATTTCATTTTGAGTGGATGCTGAATTTTACCAAAGGCAACTTTTACATCTATTGACATTATCACGTTTTTTTCTGCTTTACCCTATTAACTCAGTGATTTCTATTAATAATTAATGTAATAAGTCTGATACTCTAATTTAAATCCTTTGAAACTTGTCAACGCTTGCTTTACACATCAGCAACTTTGATCAATGTTCCACTTGCATATAAAAAGCATGAAGGTATAACCTATAATTACTGGGTACAATGTCCTATTTATTTCGTATTTCATTTTATTCTCTATTTCATTTTCAATATTTATTATTTTCAATCTCCTAGTTCTCTCTCCTACTGTATCTAATCCACAGGTAAATCAATTATGATCTCAAGTAGGTCAAGTTTGTTACGTGTGTTACTGAGATCTTCTATATCCTTAGTGATTCTTCACTTCTTTACTCCATCAGTTAATAAAGTGTATGACAACCTCCCACTATGATTGTGGATCTGTCTGTTCTTTCTTAGTTTTTCCAATTTTTTGCATATTTTGAGGCCATGTTTTTAGGCTCATACAGATACAGAACTACTGAATTGAGTATTTTATCATTACGAAATGTCTCTATCTCTAATAATGCTTTTCTGCCCTAAATTTCACTTTATTAATAGAGGTATGCCAGTTTTCTTTTGCTTAGTGTTTGAGTCATTTATCTTTTTCTACCATTTTATTTTCCACTTTTATGCACACTTGTATGCAGTAGAGTTGTGGTCCACATTTTTTTAATCTCCCAATCTTTGTCTTTTAACTGGAAATTTTAGTTCATTTTCATTTAATATAATTACTGATATCCTGGGTATAAATCTCTCATCTTACCGTTTGCTTCCTATTTTTCCCACATGCTGTATGTTCCTTTTTCTGTCTTCCAGCTTTCTTTTGAATTAAGTTTTCCTTGATTACTACAACTATTATTCCTCCTCCTTTTCCTCTATATTTCCCTTCTATTAGTTTGGTAGATACATATTCTTTTCACTGTTCTTTTAATGAATATCCTAGGGATTACAACATGCACCCTTGACTTACCAAAGACTCAAGTAAATTAATAATGTTACTACTTCCAGGACAATGCAAAGACCACAGGATACTAATCCCATTTACATTCCCACAACTTATGTGCTATTATTGTATTTTGGGGTTTTTTTAATATTTTTAAATTTCATATACATTTTAAACCACACAAGACATTATCATCACTGCTGTTTTATATACATCAATATTCATTTGCATTTACCCTCTCTTTGGTCTTCACTTTTTAATATATCTTAAAACTGCCATCCAGGATCATTTTCCTTCTGCCCAAAGACGAAGCTTTATTATTACTTCCCTTTAGTGCAGGTCTCATGTGATTAATTCTTTCCATTTTGTTGATTTAAAAAGATGATATTTTGCCTCCACTTTTGAAGGATGTTTGCTGGCTACAGAATTCCAGTCTGACAGTTTATCTTCTTGTTTACATTCTGAAAATACTGTTCCATTGTCTTTTGACTTCTACTGCTTGCGCTGTGAAATCAGCTGTCAGTCTTATTTCTCTTTTGAATATAATGTGTAATTTTTCCCTAAGCATTTAAGATTTTCTCATTATCTTTAAGCATCAGCATTCTTATGTTTCAGTGAGATTTCATTTGAATTTACCTAGTGTGGAATCTACAGTAATTCTTGAATCTGTGATTTCAGGCTTATCTGTTATAGACAATTCTCGGCCATTTTCTTTCCAAATCTGCTTCTGCATCATTCCTCCTTCCTTCCCCACTGGGATTTCAATTGCACATCTGTTAAACATTTTCACTGAATCCTGAGTCTTTCATAATCTTTTATGTATTTCCCATCCATTTTTCTCTCCATATTTTATCATTCTGAGTATTTATTTTCACTTTATTACTATTGTTAATATACTATTATATATGTCTATTGAGATCTTAATCTCCTTGAGAAATTTCACCTGTACTGTCAGTTTCTTCCAGCTCTCCTGAGTTCCCAGGTCCATATCCAATCATCTTCCAAGATCTCTACCAAATGTTCCACAGGCAGTCTCTAAGCTCAATTATACAAATCTAACTTCTATGTCTCCTCAAACCTACTTTTCTTTCTGTATTTCATTGCCTACATATCACCATCATTCAAGCCAGAATCTCAGTAACTCCTCCTCTTCTCCACCACCAAATCTTAGAGGTCATGATAAATCACTGATTCTAGCTCTCTGGTCAGATCCTTTTCTACCACCACTGTGTAAAAATAGGTCTTAATTGGGGAGAGGGTATAGCTCAACTGGTACAGCACATGCTTACATTAGCATGCATGAGGTGCCAGTACCTCCTCTAAGAATAAATAAATAAACCTAATAACCTCCCCACATGAAAAAAAATTTTTTTAAAAAAAACAGGTCTTAATTATCTCTGGTGCATTCCCCCTACTTTCCAACTTCCCTCCAAACTATTCTCTAAACTGCCCAGAGTGACTGTGTAAAGCGAAAATCTGATCATTCCACTTTTCTGATTAGAATCTTTCAACTAATCTCTATCACTTAAGAGATAAAAACGTAAACCCAAAATGGCATACGAAGCTTTCTGTGAGCAGTTTGCTGCCTACCTCACTAACCTTAACTCATCTCTCTCTCTCCTTAAACCCTAACCCAGCAAGACCTCGTTACTCAAGCAAGACACATTACTGCCTTCTTCCACTCCTTTGCACCTGTGATTCCTTCATCCTGGAAAGATTCTTGCTGATTCTCTTTGCCCAGCAAACTCACAGTCATCTTCAAAACAGGGCTTTAGTGTCTTTTTTTAAATAAAACACCCACTACTTACATGCTTCAAACTTATCTTGTACATATGTACATCACAATTCCATTATACCCCTTATCATACCACATTGCAACTATTTTTATGTCTGTCTTCCCTACATGACTGTAACCACCTTTTATTTACTTACAAGTGGCCAAGCTTACCTCAGGGCTTGGGTACAAAGTAGGCATTCAAAATGGTTACAGAACAAAAAGATTAACAGACATTATGCTTAATTAACAAACTGGTTTATAAAAATTATCAAAAATGTATTTCTTAACAGAAAACTGTAAAGAGTGACATTTGACTCAAATTGTAATCTCATTATGTAACAAACCCACCTCTGGACTCCTACAAACAGCTTAGAAGCACTGTAAGTAATACTAATGAGGCTGTTATAAATTTAATCCATGCAGAAATCACTTGTTCAAGGGCTCCCGTCAGTCAAGGAGTTAAATCATCTCATTCAAAAAAACATGCCTTGTATCTGTATTTCTACACCCAGAGAAGCTAAAAGTCTACATAACTACAGCAAAAATTTTTCCAGTCTTTGCATATAAATGGTACCAGACAGTCTTTGTTTTTGAACTTTTGTAAAAAACCTTCACATCCACTTCCTAACGACGGTACAACTACAGCCCTAGGCAGGAAAGCTGCATGTCTTTCTTTATTTGGGCAATTGCTTCCTCATTACAAAGAGAATAAAAGAGCCATAACAAACATTCAAATGAAAAGTGGCTCCATGTAAAAGGAGAGTAGGTGAGGGCACTTCCAGTAAGTTTTAGACGATGAGAATGTTTTGATTTCTCAGATTATCAAAACAGATCTGACATGAAAGTTTTAATCAATCTGTAAAATCTACTTTTAAGCACAAAGAAATCATAGCTCAAATTTTAAAATCAAAAATGTAAGTGAAAAGTGACAGAAATAGCCCATTAACCTATTTTCAAAACTCGCTCACAGACCCATCAGAACTGGTTAAAAAATGGACTACAGGTCCTATCCTCCAGTTAAGAGAGACACAGAGACAGACTGATAGGGAGCAATGACTACTGGAACTTCCAGATCTCAAGAAGGAGCACTTGAATCAGCCATGTTAACATCTTCCAATCATCAAAGAGCTAGAAAACAAAGACTGCAGCACACTGTGCCCTGTAACTTATAAACCGCACTGACATCACCGCCCATCACATTGGCCTTTCCTGTGTCTTTCAAGACGTATTTACAGAAGATTACATGATAATAAAACAAACACTTGCGGAACCCCCACCCACCCACCCATAACAAGGGGGAAAGTTCTTTAACACCCAAAACTCCTTTCACAACCCCTCCTCTTTCCCAAAGGTAACCACTATCCTGACTTTTGTACCAATTATTTCCTTGCTTTTCTTTAGAGTTTTCAACCTGTGGCAGTTTTGCTTAAATAACAGCTTTATTCAGATATAATTCACAAACCATCAAGAGTACTTTTAAGATAGTGTCACAGACTTGTGCAACCACCACTGTGGCAGTTATCTCTATAGATGTGGTTAAGCTGGAATTTCCCAGAATCCCCTTCCCTGAGCCTGCCCAGTATTGAAAAGGTGGTCTGGAACAGCCTCCACTCTCTGAAGACCTGTGGTGACAGACAGAAACTGAGGTACAGAGTTCCAGCATGCCTACATGTTTCCTCTTCGGACATTAGCTTTATTCCCCACCTCAGCCCTCCACCCAGCACTAGAAGCCATGGGGGTGTGGGGCGGGGGGGAGGGGGTGCGGGGGGTGGAAGACCTATGAAAGGGTAGCCTGCCAGACACCTCCTTCCAGACCCAGGCAGGCTGATGAGGGGGCCAACCCCACCAGTGTTTCAGGAGGCGGTTCATGACCCTTTTCTGACCTTCTAATTCCTCCTCTGGGCTCTATCTTTCCAGCTTCTCCCATGATTGTACACAGACCTATTACTGTAATAAATAAACCCCTTATTCCACAATGCTCGCAGTGGTTCTGCTTCCCTGACTGAATCGTGACTGATACACACCAGCCACTTCTATTTCCCTAAACAAAAGCTCAGCACTGACTTTCTGAACTTTATAAAAATAGAATCAAACACTGCATTTGGTGCGATTCCTCCATGCTGTTGCATGCAGCTGTCTTCGCTCACTACTTGTTGTACTTTAATGATCTATGTTATGCTATACACCCTTTTAATGAGCTTTTTAATGAAATGTAATATACCAGTAGAACACAAATCATAAGCATTATCTGTGTGTCTACAACACCTACAATCAAGAAATAGGATGTTACTGGCACCCCAGAAGCCCCACTAATACACCCTCCCTATTCCCGCTAAGGTAACTACTCCTGATTTCGACCATAAATTATTTTTCCTGTTTTTGAACTATTTTGAACTTGTATCCAGATCATATAACATATAAATTTGACAGTCTGGTTTCTTTCACACCATATTATGTTTGTGAGAGTTATTCGTTCCTTGGACATACAATCAGTTCATTCATTTTCATGGTTGTCCAGTTCACAGTATATTAATGTATCATAATTAATTTTTCCCTTTTGTTGGTGGTGAGCACTTGGGCTGTTTCTAGTTTTTTTGTTTTTTTTTTTTTACTGAAGTATAGTCAGTTTACAATGTTGTGTCAATTTCTGGTGTACAGCACAATGTTTCAGCCATACATAAACATACATATATTCGTTTTCATATTCTTTTTCACCATAAGTTACTGCAAGATACTGAATATAGTTCCCTGTGCTATACAGTACGAACTTGTTGTTTATCTATTTTATATGTATTAGTTAGTATCTGCAAATCTCAGACTCCCAATTTATCCCTTCCCACCTGCTTCCCCCGTTGGTAACCATAAGTTTGTTTTCTACGTCTGTGAGTCTGTTTCTGTTTCGTAAATAAGTTCATTTGCCTTTTTTTTTTAGATTCCACATGTAAGTGATATCATACGGTATTTTTCTTCCTTTCTGGTTTACTTCACTTAGAATGACAATCTCCAGGTCCATCCATGTTGCTGCAAGTGGCATTATTTTATTCCTTTTTATGGGTCAGTAGTATTCCATTGTATAAATATACCACAGCTTCTTTACCCAGTCATCTGTTGATGGACATTTAGGTTTTTTCCATGTCTTGACTATTGTAAACAGCGCTGCTATGAATAGGCTGTTTCCAGTTTTGAGGAATCTGAAGTTACACTCCTGAGAATATTCTTGCACATGTCTTTGGTACATACATGCACATACTTCTGTTGGGAACACACATAAGGACTGGAACTGCTGAGACACATGGTGCAGACAATTCTAGATTTCCCACACTGATGAAGATGACCCTCAGTGGTGCATGAAAGCCCCCACTGCTGTGTTCTTGCCAGCACTGACTGTCTCTTTTAACTCAGTCCCCTGGGTGTATGATGGCATCTTGCTGTGGTCTTACTCTGTACTTCCCTGATGACTGATGAGGTTCAGCACCCTCTCCTATGTTTACTGACCATCTGTGAAGTACAAGTTCAAGTCTCTCGCTCATTTTTCTATTGGACTTGTCTGTTTTTTTCTTACTAACTTGCAGGGCTTCTCAAAATATTCTGATTATAAGCCTCTGTTGGCCAATCTCTCACTCTATGACTTGACTTTTCAGTCACTTAATAGTATCTTTTGATAAACAGAAGTTCTTTTCATGTAATCCAACATGTCCTCCTTTTACTTTATATAAAGTTAGTGCTTTTGGTGTCTTATTTACTTACTACCAATGTGGGCAGGTGAACTAACGTTTGTTACGTATTACGTTAGGTGTTGTGCACAAGGACTCATGGACTCCTCCCCACCATCCTAAAGAAGTAAGAATGATTGTCCCGGAGGCAGAGTGCTGCAGGTGCACCGAACAGAAGAAGGGGAGGCTGCCAGACCCAGCAAACAGACTCCGGCTACCCCAGTGCTGTGCAGTGAGATGTGTTCACTGGTGGGGGCATACCCTCCTCCTAACAGTGCTCTCACAGCCACACCTCAGCCTCCCCCACAGACACAGAACATAGACTCGCATACACACAACATAACATTTACTCACATACATAGGGTACTTTCATGCCACATTTCAAAACTCTAAGAAGTCAACCTGACTAAAGATTAAATTGTATTTCCAATGCAATCTCATAAAAGAGTGAAAAGATAGAGCGCTAAGCCATTAAGACTGGCATCAATTTACTGAGAATCACAAGCAGATAATTCAATAGTACTGATGAATAATGCAAAAAAAACCTAAACACTAAGAAAATCAAAAATTAATGAGTGGGCTTGGAGGAAAACAACTACTTTGGTAAAAATTAGAAAACAAAGTAAGATTAACCTTCATCACATATTTGTGAAGTATTTTTAAAACCACACTAAATTTGCTGCCATGTAAGATTATGTCAGTGTCAGACAGGAACGGTACAATGAAGAAGTAAGGAAATGTACAATGAAGATGCTTAAAATAAGACTGTCCTCAATGGAGAGTTATCAGAGACCGTCAGTAATCAACATCTACCTGACAGCTCCCTCCATGAGGTCTGATCTAACCTCTTGATCATTTTTCTGGGCGTTTCCCTGACTAAGGCAACAATATAAAGGTTTATAACAACTGAAGCTTCTCAGAAACTGATCATCTTGTAAAGTATGGTGTCTTTCCAAACTGGATGGCCATGCTACCAGAAATGCTCACTGTCACAGTGTTTTGGGGCTAGGTGGGAGATGGAACACACATGAAAGAACCTTAATATATGGATAGAGAGGAACACCTAACTGATGCGGGCAGACTATGGGAAGAAAAGAAAAAATGATTTGCTGCAAACAGGTGCTTCACCATACCGGGCTGAAACATTCAGAAAGGAAAAAAAGGGTAAAAAAAGTTACGGAAAAAACAGAAACAGAAAACCTCTGCCCTCGCAGACACCACACTCTGAATGTTACTCACGGCTTAAGAGTTTTAATTCAAATTCCAAAGTTTCAGTTCGTTCCAATGATCTGCGTTCTAATAATGTAATTGTACATTTAATAAAGCCCACTTGTCTATTACAAATGTTCCCCTCCAGACTTCCTTTTGCTTACTTTCAACCACAATTTGTTTAATTACAGTGAAGACTTCTTCTGAAAGCAGTCAAGAGAAGATTTAAGGCAGTGATTCTCAACCTGACTGCACTTTAGAATCTCCCAGAGAGGCTTTAAAACCCTAAGCCTGGGCCCCTCCTCAGAGACTTCAGTTTAATTGCTCAGGGGTGAGGCTCAGGCCCAGGCACGTTTAAAAAGCTGTCCAGGTGATTCTAATACGCAGCCAGACTAAGAACCACCCACATAGCACTAGGCTGGGAGCAGGAAACCCAGGCACTGTTTTCTCCAAGCTTCCCAAGCAGGGCATTTTTACCATTTTGCACAATCACACAACACTCACAGACACACTCTCACTATGACACCCCAGAAGTGCTCCCACCTGTTTCTAAACACCCTCTTAAAGGGTCAGTATCAGCCCCATTTGAGAGCCACTGGCCCAGAGGATGGAAGGGTCTGGTCTGCACTAACTTGGTCTTCCGCCTGTCTGGGTAGCAGCCTCCTGGGTTCCAGGCTTGGTGTGGACTACAGCAGTCAGGTTCTAACCCTGCTTCCTCACACCCAGGGTCAAGGGCTCTCTGTGGTAGTTGCCTCTGGAGGAGGTCCGAGGCCCAAACAGGCAGAAATGGCCCCACTCTCCAGCTTCAACCAAAGCATCTCCACTTTTGTCTGTTTCATAGACTTAAGTTATTCACAAGTTTATGTTTGAAAAGAATGGTTCAAAAATGCAAAATAAAAGAATTTTTAAGTTTGAAAACTACCAGAACTTCCAGTTCACAAATACATGTATCCAACTGAGAAACACAGAGGTCCAAATTGCAAGTTCCTGCCGTGTTCACCCTGCTTCTAACCCCAGCACTAAGCACGTGGCAGTAATCGTGTAAATGATGTTGAAGGAAAGGAAGAAAAAGAGGAATGAGAAGAAACCTGCGAAAGTCATTTCCTCCCCTGTTTCAATCTACCACTTGGAAAACTCCCCATCCATGTCTCTAGGACTGCAAATTTGTTAACACTGTGCACTGTCTGGCACATGGCGACCTGACCACAGGGCGTTCTGTCTGTGATGCATTTCTCCGGAGAGGCATGTGGAAATTTGTTTCTTCTTTTAAGGAGACACACAAGTACAGAGGTGTGGGATGGGAGGGGCTGACCGGCTGTAAGACAGCAGCCATGCTCCCGGCCTCCTGGGTAAACCCCTCCCCTTGAATAATGGTGGGGGGGAGGCTGTGAGTCGACTCTAACCATCAGAACACAACCAAGTGATGGGATGTGGGTGATTCCATCACATAAGAGCATCTTTCTTGCTAGGACTCTCTCCCTTGCTGGCTTGGAGCCAAGTAGCCATGCTGGGAAGGCACAAGGAAGGTGGAGCTGAGGGCTGCCTTCAGCTGATAACCAGCGAGAAATTGAAGGGCACAGTCCAACGGCTCCCCTGGAAAGAGATGCTGCCAACAACCCCCCTAGCTACAAAGAGGATCCTTCTCCAGTCAAGCCTTCAGATAAGAATCTGCCCTGCTGGACAGCCTGGCTGCAGCCTTGTTAAGACCTTAAGGCAGACAGCCCCACTAATCCACGCCTAGACACCAGACCCATAAAAACTGTGCAATAAACACATGGTGTTTAAAGCTGCTACGCTGACGGCAATGCAGTCACGCAATAGATCACGGTGTCCAACAAAGGCTGGAAATAGCACGTCCCAGGGCCCTGAGGTGGGGAGGAGTGCGGAGCTGGAAGAGGGGTGGCTGGAGCTCGGCAGGGGTAGGTGGGAGGGCCTGAGGTGAGGCTAGAGAGGGCAGGCCAGAGTCTGGCGTGTTTGAATTTGTATCCAGAGAACAGTGAAAACAACTGAAGAGGGCAAAGCTGGGAAAAAGCAGGACTTCATTCGCATTTTACTATTTTAAAAAGATAACCCTGGCTGCTGAAGGGAGAACAAACCAGAGCAGAGGCAAGGAAGTCACAAAGGAGGCTCCTGGGGCCGTGCAGGTGAGCAGTGGTGACAGTGACCACAGGGAAGTGGAAAATGAACGGTGAAGACAGAACAGGGGCCGTGAACTTGGATGAGAAAGTACTACATCCTTATTTCACTAACTTTCCAGTGAAACATAGTCTTCTGTTTAATTGTGAATACAGGCAACTACTCAGCACCTGCGACGTAGGAATCTCAGAGTCTTATCCCAATTACTATGACGGATCACCGTGTTTACCGTTACCTCACATTTATGGTACTTACAGACCACCACTAGATCTGTTATTTAAGAACGTTCAAGAAGTATATATAGCTTCGTACCACAAATCTGTGTTTTATTAAGATTTTTATAACTGTTTCGATACAACTGGTTTGCTTTACGTCTGATTCTGAAAAGTTCTCACAGGCTTCTTCAATTGGATGCAAAAGGGCCCAAGAAATCCTGTGACGAGAGGAGGGCGTCTCGGTAAGGTCTGGTGCTGCCCTGGACCCTGGGGGTGAGAGAGAAATAAAACAGAAGGACAGCAGTAGGGGCAGCAGATCTGGGGAAGGACCCAGAGTTTAGTGTGGGCTGATTATGCCTCAGGTGCAAGTAAGGCAACTGAGTAAATGTTTGAGGAAAAGACAGTGCTGAATCCGAAACATGTAACAGTGCTCTGAGCTACGTGAGTAGATGAAATTAAAGACAGCGTGCTGTGTGACCAGAGACGTGGAGGGCGGAAGCCCCAAGGAACCTTATGCCTGAAAGACTGGACCGAGAATGAGGTCTGACTGCGGGGCCGAGGGGGGTGGCCCGAGAGGAAGGAGGGCATTATCACCCGGAAGTATCTCAGGAGGAAGGAAAGGGCAACTAGTTGAAAGCTGTTAAGAGGCTGCATAAGGTGAGGATGGTGTCCACTGGGTTTGGCAATTTGTATGCTAGAAAAGACGAGTAGTTTCGGGGAGAGAAGGGGCAGAAATATGTGAAGAGTAACTGGAAACTGAGAAAGCCGAGGAGATATGTGGATTACTTTCTTGGGGAGTTCTGATGTTGAGGATTTTTTAAATGGGGCTATTGATGGAGAGGGAGGTTGTTTATTTTTTGCTGCAAGATGGGCATACCCCAAAAACCTCGCACATTAGTCTGAATGAGCTGGTAAAAACAGAGGGACTAAAGATGGAGGAGAACACAAAACAAGCACCAGACTGGAGCTGCCGGGAGGAGAGAGGGGCTGGGGTCGGGAGCTCATGAGAACAGACTGGCCTCTGACGGAAGGAGGGAAGACAGTCACGGTTTGGCGGTGGAAGATCCTGAGCGGCCACTGACTTGTGTTTTCCAGACGTGAGTGAGGTCAGCAGCTGGAGGCAGGTGTGGTGGTCATGGCAAAGGCGTGGTTCAGCGTGAAGGAGCAAAGGCTGCAATGTGGCCTTGGGGACTGAGAACACGCTGAGCTGGAGAGAATCCTTCAAAACTGTGGGCCGTGGCGGGTGATCAAGAATTTAGAGAGACAAAGTCTGATTCTTGATCTTGTTTTTCTCCAGCAACACTGAGCTGCTTGGGCGAAGGCACAGAGAAGCCAGGAGACAGGGCTCATTCAGGACCGGGATTTGTGCAGCTGGATGTGACAGGAGGAAAGGAGGGTAGGAAAGCTGAGGTACGAGGAAGGGAGTGATAATGTACTGTGATCTCCGAAATGGACGCTGGGAGGTAGGGAGGGAGATGCTCCCTAAGGAAGGGCATGAGTAGCAACTGGGGAATTAAGCCAGTGAAGCTTGGGGAGCTGGGGGCATCTGGGTTAAGGAACATGAGCTCTGCCAGTGGCAGGAAACACCTGCTGGGGCTGACCACAAGAGCTCCAGAAGAGAGAGGACCTCACACACGTAATGCCCCGCCTCCTGGGAGGCGACAGCTTTGGATGCACCTATTAGGCTAAAACGGGCCCTCTAGAAGGCAACCTCCACAGAGCAGGAATCTGCTGGGTTCGCCCATTTTCCCCAGAGCCTAGTGTTCAATGAATTCTGTTCAGTATGAATGCGATGACACGGTAAGGAAGCAAAGGATAGGAGAGGACTGCAGCTCTGCAGTGCACGTGGGACACACGCCCACAGCAGCCCCAAGCTGAGACCACATCTGGTCCCAAAAGAATAAAAGGCAGAAGCCCTACACTGACGTCAAAAACTCGGCCAGCCACTCTCGGGACGATGAGAGCTCTGCCTGGTGAGGCCGCGTGGTATCAGCTGCTGATACGGATTCTGTCCACTGCCTGGGGCAAGCAGAGTCATCAGTGCGCTCTGCTTCCTATTTCAAAATAGCCGTATTAATTATTTCTTTGGTACCACCATCCCTAGAAACCACTTCTTGATTTGACTCTGGGTTCTTCATTCAGGAAACCTATTCCAAGAGACATGACACTCATGCCCTTCCTTAGAGAGGCCGCCCCAAACCTCGGCGCTACGTTAGGGCTCCTATTTCGCACTTTTCCTGTGTAATTCATGGCACAATTTTCTCCTTCACAGGAAAGCTCCTGGAGGAATCCTTAACACATGCAGTCCCCAAGTCCTCGCTTCATTAGCTCTTCAACCCACATTCTACTGAAACCATTCATCAGGGCAACAAAGAGCCTCCAGGTGCCCAAATCTGGTGGTGACATCTCCATCCACATTTGACTAGACTTCTCAGTCACCTTTAACTAAACCCTCTGTGGTGGAAAGAACAGCGCCCCCCACCCAAGACAGCCACGTTCTAATCGCCAGAACCTGTAAATACGGGAGAATCCAGGTTGCTAATCAACTGACCTTAAAACAGGGAAAGGATCCTGGGTGATCTGGGTGGACCCGATGTAACCGTAAGGGTCCTTAAAACTGGAAGAGGGAGGCAGGAAGGGTCAGAGTTGGAGAAAGAGGTGTGACGACACAAGAAGGGTCAGAGGCTCCAGGCTGACGGCTCTGGAGGGGGAGGCAGGGGCCACAAGCCAAGGAGTGAGAGCGGCTTCTAAAAGGCGACAGTCCAGGCGACAGCCTCCCCTGGAGCCTCCACTGCGGAACGCAGCCCTGCCGACACCTTGCCTTTAGCCCAGGGAGACCCAAGTCAGCTGTCTGACCTACAGAACTCTGATAATAAATAATAACTCTAACAAGAAGTGTGTGCTGTCTTAAGCCACTAAGTTTGTGGTAATTTGTTACAGCAGCAAACAGAAAGCTGATACGGCCTCCGTGAAGCACAGCTTCTCTAGGCTGCCATCCCCTCACCCGGCTCTCCGCAGCCTCTTGGGCCGCCGCCTTCTGCTCCTGGCTGGCTGAGCTCATCTCTCCTCATCCATCTTCTGCCCCAGAGTGATCTCACCCTGTCTCACAGCTCTCCAATTTACGTCTCCAGACAGGACCTCTCTCAGACTTCTAGACAGCTGCCTACTCAACACAGCCACTTCAGTGTCTAAGAGACATCTCCAAATCAATATATCCCAGAGGAGCACTCACGACCCACCCCCCTCCCCGCCGCTGGCCGTCTTTGTCTCGGTTATGGGCACAAGCACCAGTGCAGTAGTAGGCCGCAAACTTGGAATCATTCTTGATTTCTCCTCTCCCTCACCCCACATCCAACCCCACAAGTTCTGACACCTCTACCTCCAAAATATGTCCCACTGTCACCCTCTCCACTGCTTCCATCATCTCTTACCAAGATTGCCAATTACTGCAACAGCCTCTAATTGGTCTCTCTGCTTCCCGTGTTGGCCACAGAGCAGCCAGTGAATGGCTTTGAAAACAAAAAGTCCATATTAGGCCACTCACTTCCTGATAGTTAGTTCATCCACCAATGACTTCCTGTTACTCTTATAATTCCAAGTCTCTATGCCTACAGGCTCCTCGAGGGCTAGCCCCTGCCTGCCTTGCCTACCTCATTTTCCAGAAGTTCACGCAGCTCCAGCAACAATGTTGTATATATTATTCCTCAAACCAAATGCATTCCTGCCTCAGGACATTTGCACTTGCTACTCCCTCTGCCTAAAACAATCCTCCTCAGCAGCTAGCCCTCTTTTATAATTCAGATCTCAGCTCAAGTGCCTGTAAGAAAGGCCTTCCATAACCAACCCACCCAAAGGGCTCACACTTCAGTATTCTGTTCTATTTTCTTCTGAGCACTCTCTGACATCCTTCTCTACTTACCTGCTTATGTATTGCCTTTCCTGCTAAACTATAAGCTCCATGATAACAGGAACCTTGTCTGCCTGGTATCCTCGGCATCCTCAACCAGGGCCTGGCACATGTTAGCCCTCAAAACTATTGCTGAATGCATAAATCAAGACAGGAAACACAATGGAAAACTAATACGCAGTCAAAAAACCACGATGCTGTGGATCACTGTCAAAAAAGGCCTAAGACAGACAAAACATCTTAAGGGGAAAGCCAGGCTACAAAACTACATGTCCTGTAAACCCATTCTGAGTTCACAGATAAATAAAATATATGCCCACATCAGCACAGGAAAATGTCTGAAGAGACATACATTAAAAAGTCAACGGTTTCTTTTTGACAGGCTCTGGGGTGATCTGGCCACCTTTCCATCGGTGCTGCACGGTGTGAACTGGAGGGTGGGCAAAGTCCTCCCTACCCACCAAGTGGCTTACCTGACTGCTGAGTCTGAGTGAATGTGCTGCCTCAAACCTGCCTCCCGGGCTGCGGGGACCCCGCTCCCTATGGGAAGCACGTGTTTTGCTCCTGTCCTCCACGTCTCCAGGTTTTCAGGGGAGTGCCCACAGATTTGTCTGGCGACACCCATGACTGCCAGCACTAAACTGGGTTATCTAACACAGGGACAGCGCACTAGCAGCACGCAGCACTCGAGCGGCAGACCTAACCTGTACCTGCTGTTGGATTCTTCACGTGTTCATTCATTCAGTAACAGTCACTGGACACCCTCTTTGTGCCACACATAATTCTAAGCTCTAGGACCCATCAGTAAACAGGATAGATGAGGATTCCTATCTACCTGGACCTTACAGTCTAGCAGGGGCAGTCAGACAAGACACAAGAAAAAGAAGCCAATTCTGCACTATCTCAGACGATGATAAATGCTAATTCCAAAACACTTATGTCTCACTATCCTCATTTATGAAATAAAACATACATAATCACCACACAGCAGGTTCTCTGAACTGCTTGAGAAATGAATTGTTAAAAATTACTGGAAAATGCTTAAATATAAAATTTTGATTGGTAATAATTAAAGCATTTAACAAAAATGATTCTTAAATAAAACGATTAGAGTTAGGAAGTCTAAATTTTGTTCAACAGAACAAAAATAAAATAAAATTTTAACATGCACATTAACAACTGTCTTCTGATGCCGGGAAAGGGGAGCCTGTCATGACACAGTTTAAGGACATGTCAGGAAAAATGGAAAATGACTACACTCTGACCTCAGTTTTATACATCCTGCTTAATTTCAAGCTATTTTAATGTATCCTTTCTCAGAAATGGGAAGCAGACAGCACTTTTCCTTTCTTTCAATTTTTTCTAAACTTCTAAAAAGGTAAATATATTGAAGTGGTTTTTTCCCCTTCTCTCTGTGAAAAAGCAGCCTTTTCTAATTAAGAACCCCCAGATCCAATGGGAAAGCCTCCCTTTCGGCCAGATCTCTGAGTAGCTCCTGTCCCCCACACAGAGCACTAACAGGGTGTGACCTCTCAACACTCTGTCCTTGGCCATCTGTGCTGGGACCCCCACCTTGCCCTGCAGTGCTACCCACTGACCTCTTTAAAAGAGAACTGCTTCAGGCATGAGCTACACATACAATGATGGTGTCTTTTTTGGGGAGTCTGGCTTTTTGAAAAGTTCCTGGCCCTAATAAGCAACTATTCAAGATGAATATACAAAGCCTATCACTTTCCTGTACACCAGTAATGAACAAGTGGAATCTGAAATGTCAAACACAATTCTACTTACATTAGCAACCCTCCCCTCAAAAAAACAAAACAAAGCAATAAAGGTATAAAACTAAAAAAAAAAAAAAAAAGTACAAAATTTGTATAAGGAAAATTACAAAACTCTGATAAATTAAATCAAAGAACTAAATAAATGGAGAGACATTCCAATGTTCATGCATAGAAGACTCAATACTGTCAGTTCTTCACAACTTGACCTATAGATTCAACACAATCCCAATCAAAATCCCAGCAACAAACTAATTCTAAAGGTTACAAGGAAAGGGCAAAAAACCCAGAATAACCAAGTCAACATTGAATGGAGGAACAAAATCAGAGCACTGACACCACCTGACTTCAAAACTTACTACAAAGCTACAACAATCAAGACAGTGTGGTACTGTCGAAAGAATGGACAGACAGACCGATGAAACAGACTAGAAAGCAAAGATACAGACCCACATAAATATGATCAACTTATCTTCGACAAAGGAGCAAAGGTACACAATGGAGTAAAAACAGTCTTTTCAACACTTCCAGATAGTGCTAGACTGGATATCCACATGCCAAAAAAAATGAATTTAGCTACAGACCTTAAGTCCTTCACAAAAATCAACTCAGACCTAAGTGTAAAATGCCCAACTACAAAACTCCTAATTAGATCACACAGGAGAAAAACCTTGGGTATAGTGTTACAACGCCAAAGCACAATCCATGAAAGAAATAATTGATAAACTGGACTTAATTAAAATTAAAAAGTCCCACCCTGTGAAAGGTAATCTCAAGGAAATGAGAAGACAAGCCACAGACTGGGAGAAAATATTTGCAAAACATACCTCTGATAAAGGCTGTTGGCTAAGATATACAAAGAACTCTTAAAGCTCAACAATAAGAAAACGAATGGGCCAAAGACCTTGACAGACACCTCATCAAAGAAGACATACAGATGGCAAGTAAGTATATGAAAAGATGCTTCACATGGTATGTCATTTAAAAAATGCAAATTAAGACAACAACGAGATACCAACTATATACCCACCAGAATGGTCAAAATCCAGAGCACAGACAACACCAAACATTGTTGAGGACACAGGGCAAAAGGAACTCTCATTTATCGCTGGTGGGAATACAAAACAGCACAGCCACTTTGGAAGACAGTTTGGCAGTTTCTTACAAAACTAAACATAGTCTTACCATACGATCCAGCAACTGCACTCCTTGGTAGTTACCCAAAGGAGTTGAAAACTTCTGTCTATGCAAAATCCTGCACATGAATGTTTATATCAGTTTTATTCATAATTGCCAAAACCTGGAAGTAAGCAAGATGTCCCTCCGTAGGTGAATGGATAAATAAACTGCAGTGTATACAGACAATGGAATATTATTGAGCGCTAAAAAGAAATGAGTTACCAAGCCATAAAAAGACGTGGAGGGGCCAGAGTGCATGTGACTAAATGAAAGAAGCCCATCTGAAAAGGCTCCATGCTGTATGATTCCAACTATCTGGCATTCTGGAAAATGCAGAACTATGGAGATAATAAAAGGATCAGCAGGGACTGCAGGGATAAACAGGCAGAGCACAGGACTGTTAGGGCAGTGAAACCCACCTGTATGAGGCTGCAAGGAGGGAGGCAAGTTCAATGACTATAAAAAGGGACCACTCGGTGGGGGATGTTGATAGTGGAGAGGTGGAGCAGGTGAGGGGGCAGGGGGGGACATGGGAACTCTCTGTACCTTCCCCTCAATTTTGCTGTGAACCTTAAACTGCTCTAAAACTTACATCATCATCATCATCATCATCATCATCATCATCATAATAATAATAAAAAGTCAGCAGCAAAAAACAGAAGGCGTGGCCTTGGTTCAAGTGTTTGGGCTGTGACAGTACCTGGAGCCAACTCTTCGGTCACCTGCTCCCTCTAACTTCAGGCTCAGGTGGCTCTACTTTCCAGCCCAGCTCAAGCTACTTTTCAGCTTCCTAGTTTCGTAGACACAGGAACCTTTCCCTTTTTTCCATAAGCTCCTTTGGAATCACAGTAAAGTGAATTCAATGCTCAACCAAGCTTGCCTCAGAGTTCCACCTGGACGCGGGCACACACCCACCTGCCAAATCCTCCTGAACTCCCCAGAGTTGCAGCTTCTCCCACTTTCCTCATTTCTCCCCAAACGTAAACTGCAGCTTTTTAAATGTTACATTTATCTCAACTCTACACCCTTCACCAGACCAGAAAACACACAAGCACGGAAGCATACGAGGAAGCTACATGAAATCCACACACCCTGCCCATGACATTCTCCCTAACAGAGATAACACTTTCCCAAACACATATTTATCTTCACATTCACCCCAGCCCATCTCTGGTTTCTCATCCATGTAGAAAGGAGTTTTTTTTTGCCTTTTTTCTTTTTTTTCCCCAGCCTTCCAAAAGCATTAAAACTGGAAAACAGGTTATACTTTAGGAACTTTTTTAAAATCTCCGACAGAACCTCATAATTACTGAGATAACAGAATTTATCATTAGAAACATTTGGTAAGCAGTATTAAAAAGACTGGTAGGTGGGCAGGTAGGTAAGTGGGTAAGTAGGTAGATACTGACTGTCAGCTTTAGGGGCTGCTGTTTTCAGCTACTGGGCCAAATGGAGATGGAAGGGGGTGGGGGAGTGGGGTATGGGGTAGAGACTCCTTCACGCTACCTCTTCAAAACAAAAGTCACAAAAATTAGAATATGCCTCCACATACTCCTACCATTGCCACCTGTAGTTTAAAAAGGCCTCCTATATAACAAGACAGTAACAATTATTTTATGTAAGTACCAAAAAAACAATTTTGCATCCCCTGACTTCTAGACACACGTGAGAAAGAAACTCTAGAATGTGCAACTGCATCCTGTGCAGCCAAAGCACACCAAAGCACACCTGAGTGGTTGAGGGGAGGCAAAGTGAGACCAAAGTCAAGTGAAGTTCATTACAACACAGGTCTAGGAGGCTGGGATTCCTCCTCTCGGTGGGTTTACCTAGAACCCGTTAGACATGCCCCACCTTCCACCTTCTGGAGCAGAAATGCTGAGAGTGGGGAGCCCAGCCACCTGGGTTTCAACAAGCCCTCCAGGTAATTCTGATGCCACCTCAGCTTGAAAACCACTAAGCTAAGGAATGCCAGCCTTTCCAAGTATTCTTTCCGTCCCAGCTAACCTTTCAGCAGGGCTCAGCTCCTCCTTGTGGGAAGTCACCACCACCAAGGTCTGCCACATTTATGGGCCATCGATGAAGAGTCTGCAGAGTACACAGTTTTAATGCATCAAGTCCTCCTTGTCCAACTTAGAAAAATGTGGGCCCAAAACACTTCCTAATTTGTACTTTAACATTTAAAAAAAAAAACAATCTCAGGAAACAGCACTATATGTTAAGACCTTGGCAAAAGCACAATCCGTTCAAATTTCAACTCCATTGCTAGACAGGTACAAAAACGTGAAGAAGACACCAAAGGAGAACACGTGGCCCCCTGAAGAGAGGCTGCCTGCCCCCGAGGGTATCCAGTCCACCACGGCCAGAGGGACAGAAAGCCCTCCAAGCTGCTGGCGATGAGAATGTCTTGGAATCACATGGCAGTGATGGCTGCACAACTTTGTGTACATACTAAAAGCCCCTGAATTGTACGCTTCAAAAATAAAAATTAATGAAAGGATGATTAAGAGTTAAAAAGAGAAAAGTAAACCCCTAAGCTGGCATTCCCAAGCAACCGTGAAAGCAACAGTGATCCACCCTCAAAAACTGGCTAACTGGGCTTGAGATAAATCTTCAAAGGTCTTAAAGCACAACCTAGCACAACCACCAGACTCAAAAAGAGGTTAAGCAGGTGTCTTACTTCAACACTCCGCTGACTGGTGGCAGAGCCAAGACTATCCCTGTTTCTGACTGCCAGTTCCGTATCCTTTCCACAGTACCACTGATCCTTGGGTTCACTAACAAAATTTCAATTTCACATCTTAATTTAATTTATAATCTGAGAAAGTAAAACCTATAACAAATATATCCTGACACACAGATTCATTGCTTAAGTTTGTGATTGGTAATTACAGCTTCATGGGTACCCAGTAGTGTCATTTAAGTTGTTCCTGGACTAATGAGAAAAACCAGAAGTGAACTTAAGACTAAATGATACATTTGTGCCAAGGCTTAACCACAGGCTTAGAGAAATGCTTGCTGAGCAAAACACAGTTTCAGAGTAGTTCAATGGGAGAGAAGGGTGGGATGCCTGCAGGGCACACAGTAGTGCCACCTGCCCAATTCAAAAGAACCTGCCTGAGAACAGTCAGTATTATATGCATGTTGCAAGAGACAGTTTAGTTTTGGCAAAATATCATCCATCCCATTTAACTGATGTTGTGAATATAAGTTTTATTAGTTTTGTGGTTTCTTTTTATGTAATGTATATATCTATTTGAGTTTTATATTCACAGAACTCTAAGAATAAAGAAATTTATGCTGAGTTTTTTGTGTTTTCACATATTTCATTCATTCAAACAAATGTTTACTGAACACTGGGTATGGGCCAAATTATCATCTAAGTGCTAAGTAATATAACAAAAATAGTTTAGGTCAAACTAATCTGGGTCTACAGGAATCTTCTTCCTTTAAAGAAAAACTGCTTTAAGATCGTATTTGAATTTTATAAACATTACTCTTCTCCCTGCAGGGAAGATCTGCTCCTTTGACAGGTCCCAGAGCTAAGCCCATCTGTACTGATCTCTCCTCCCCAGCCTCCCCTCACTGGGACGCACACTCTGCCCCCAGCACTCTGCACACCTGACCCACCTCTGCTGCTGCTGCCCGAGCGATGCGGGCTGTCTGACAAGCAGACATGTGCTCGTGTGCTCAGTATCCATTTACCTCATTTCATACTAAGTTAAACAGAAGAATTACAGTTAACCCAACTGCTACAAAATTACCACATTTAATTTCAAATTCGGTACCATATACTGTATTCAAAACTCAAATGGTGTCACTCTCAAAACCTGGCTCTCTGCTGGTCGTATCTGCATTCTCCTGTTTGTGATTTTACCAGAAAAGTCCTGCCTGGCCTCAGAGAATGATCTGGAACCAAATGCTGCCAAAATATCTCACTCACCTTTATAATCAGAGTATTCCGTTTAGCTTACATTTTGGAAATTTGAAGAGCCTTAAAAGATCCCCAAAAAATGTGGGTCTATGTTTCAAAAAGCTAATCTATAAATACACCAGCAAAACCAACCATTGGAAAAAAAAAAAGCTCTGAATCTATGACTTTGTAAGTTATATAGAGAAAAATAAAAAATACAAAAGTACTCAAGAATATATGCCTCTACAAGAAACAATATAAAATTTTTTCAAAGTAAGGTGGCTTCTTGTTGTTAAAACAAAATAACTGAAATAAAATACAACTTAATAATTTTCACAATCTTAAAGTTCATTTTCCTTCCCTGAATATAAAAAGTTGGGGGGGGAAAAAGTCTTCAGGATTTAAAAGGGTAATTCTCTCCCTATAAAAAGCATTACTCTCAGGGATTTTTCTTCTGCGGGCTAACACAGCTGAGAATGTATCAGGCTATATGTGTGCTGCTCCCTACGTAGACATTTTTACCATTAAAAAATGCATTTAATATGAAAATCTCCAAAGCTACTACCAGCTACAAACCTTTGATGCAACTTTCTTTAAGATCAATACAAACCAGAACTTTACTTTGTTTGCTTACTCTGGAGAAACTTTGTATTAGAGGGAAAGCAAACAAATGAAAGAGCATTAATAGTTCAAAAACAGCACACAAAAATGACTTGAACGGGTTTAAGGAGAATATTTTCATTATAAAAGGTTCACGGTGCTGCATTAGTTTGGCTCTGGAAGAATGCCATTTTAAATCCAGATCCAGCAAGCAGGGACTGCAGTAGTTACATTTTAAGTCAAACAGCTAATTAATGACTAAACAAAAGAAATTTCAGTCTGGACAACATATATGGAGTACTAATATGTGTAATTACGAAGCAGTCATTTGGGCAATCAGAAAGCTGCATTAGCATAATTATTTCTGGCTCTGGGCCTTAAAAATATTAACTTAAAATGCAGAAACCTTGTAACAGTGCACCTAATGAAGATGCGAATATCAAACTGATTATGAAATAAGAGTTGGTTCTTTAACAAATATGCTGTGTTTAATACATTCTTTCTCTCCTGCCCACGATATAAAAATCAATCCTAACCCTTGAGCTACACACAGGTACAAAGTTTCTATGTTTAATGTATTTTCTTCCTCATCCAGAGCTCACATATTAATATTCATTATTAAGAATCAAAACTACTTCCCTAAGAAATGAATGTTTTTACTTAAAAAAAAATCTTCAGACAAAAATACATTAAGTTTATGTATAAAACTTGAAAATGCAAAATAAAGAAGCAAATGAATAAAACAAAAGGATCAGAAGTCACTAAATAGTGCAAGACCTTGGGAAAGTCTATTTGACATTTTTCTCTGGGACAGAACTGTAGCAAGTACGGACTCCAAAATCAGACGGTGGGCCTGGACTCCCCAGGTCACCACTTTCAGGGGCTTTAACATCTCTGTGGCTCACGTTCCCTCATCTACAACGTGTGGATATCACACAGCCTACTTCACAGGATTAATTTAAGGAGTAAAAGTGATTATTCACGTAAAGGACTCCACAGTGCCTAACACAGAGCAGATGTTCAACAAATGGCAGCCCTGGTAACACTGCTGTCCTCATCCTTCCCTCATTCTCAGAACCTACAACAAGGGTGTTTGTGGCTGAGAACGAATCATCTAAAATTGATTTGTTTTTAGATACAGCATTCATTTTGCAATTGCAAATAACATTCAAGAAGGGCAGCAGATTTTACCTATTCTGATGAGTTAGAAAAGGTTAAAAGCAGCTTAAATAGGCCCTAAAGTCTCTCTTCTCTTCTAATAGTCTTTTTAGTGACTTTCAGTTTTACCAAATTTGCATATGAAACCACAATCCTAATCCTGTACTAACTCTTTTTAATCTAAAACTAAATTACAGAATAGATTTGCCAAGTACACTAATGTGGTTCAGGGCTATGGGTCTTTCATTAAAAGCCTAGACAACACACAGCAGAATGATGTTCCTAAGAATTAGTAAGTAACACAAAAGGAATTAAGCTCGGACAGAGACAAGTCCTAGGCAGGGTGCTATCTTGACCAAATTATTTCACTACTTTTTACCACCACTCACTCATCCGTCAGAGGAAACATTACACATCTCATCATGTTTCTGTGGGGCTCAGAAATAACTACATACAGCGCCAGGCACCAGAGAGGAAGAGGAGCTCACTGAATGGCAGAATCTGAGCGGGCACACGGTCTCACTGTCCTTCAAACGCACACACAGGGTAAGAGCTGGGTTTTCTCAAGAAATCACAAACATTACAACACAGGTTGAGTAAGGGAATTTCTCAAAAGTACTGAGGAATCAGATTATGCCCAGAACTCAACTGTACACACCCAGCAGAGGGAGCGAGACCACTGGCGACAGAGAAGATGACAGCTGACGTCTCATCCAGGCAACATGGGCGCCGGCCTACTTCTGGAACATGTGCTGTGCGGAGGGAGATGGATACATGCATGGGCTGTGCTCTCAACCCTCTCGAGCCCGCAAGCCTCTCCCAGGAAGAGCGCTCATCCCCGAACGTGCCATCTACAGAAATGTATTTTTTGTCCATCCCAGCTCCAAAATACAGGCCGACTGCTTCGTGTGGTCCTCCCCCAGAACACAGCGATCTATCCCAATTCCAGAGGGAAATCGGGCCCCGCATAACGGTGCTGGGACTAACCTCTACGAGCGATTCGAGAGATTTCGCCGGCAGTTCTCACTGAGCGTGAAGCCGCCCCACACGGGGCCACAGAGCCCCCACAAGGGACGCACCCCCGAAGCACATTTCCTTCGGGTCTTGGTGGCAACAGGAAGGAGGGCAGGCTGAAGGACGCGGGGACAGGCCAACACCCGGAAAAGCAACGAGCAGGAGTGCTAACTGTTTTATTCCTATTATTCATGAAAGTTTAAGAAAAAAAGATGACAGGGAACCATCACCACGTAACACCCCAAAGAATTAACAACTACTGCTGTCGCTCTAAGATTCCCCTATTTTTCCTAAAGCCAAAAACAAACAAGAAAAAAAGCCAAAGTCCTCTACACAGAAATATGGGCCAATCTTTAAATTCAGTTTTGCCGTAAGTTTTTGTCGGTGCTGAGATGACAAATGTTGGAAAGAACCGCCCCGACACAAGGGAAGAGGGCAGATGCCGTCCCCTCTGCCGGCTGAGCGGCCCCTGCTGCCTGCAGCCCCAAAGGAGCAACATGTTCTTCTACCCAAGTTTTCAGCAGTAGTGACAGCTTGTGAAACACGGGCAGTCCCCGTTTCCCAGACCCCAGCTTCACACTGCATGGGTCAGAAAGGGATGCGGTTCCCCTCTCGGGCCTTGGGCTTCTGCAACACCGGGACCTAAACCAGGGGTCTCCGAGGGCTTTGTGTACTGGGCCCTAGCAGAAAACGCAGAACAACTTCTCTCCCTATGAAGCCTGGCCTCCGTAAAAATTCCTTACCGGGTGTTTTATAATTTATCTAAAATATTAATAAAATGGTAAATAAATGTTTTAGAGGTGAATAAATATGTGTAAGCTGAAGGGCTGTACTTAAAAATTGCAAGTTTTGAAAGCACTGATCTAAATAATCTACCAACTAAATTTCTGGCACTGTTAACTTCCAGCATTATATGACTCTTAAGACCTCTAATTTTAATTCACTAAGCAATTGCTGTTTTCAAATATAATTTCAAATCATAATTAAAATAAATTGTCATTTATGTAAAATATTAAAAAATTGAAAAAAACTGTATGTTTTGTTACATTTATAAATAAACTGGAACTAATGTATAATAATGTGGTATCAAATCTGTATTTCAGGAAATACTAAGAAATGTACTGAGTCTTAATATTTCATGACCTAGTTCTGACGTACTGAATGGCTCCCAAATTTAAGAATCTATGATTAAGACTAATTTTCAGCATATTTTTTTGTTTTCAGGTCTAAAACATCTGAAACAGTTAACAGATGACTGTTTAAAACAACAGGCCTCTAAACTACCTAATGTTTGTCAAAGCAAAAGTATTCCGTTTGAAGCGGAAATGTAATCTATGCAAATAATCAAAACATACATACCTTATAAAAATTTAAATCAGTAGAGACAAGGCAACAAAACTATGAGCTTTTAGTGAGTATTTAAATCTGTAAACTAGGTAAGTAAAGGGACTTTCATCCATATAACCTCTTATAACTCAGAAGCATTCTAAGAATTTGAGCAAAACAATTTTTTAAAAAAAGGATAAATAGGCAGCACTATTTTCTTCTTGTGTCTTAACAAAACTGAGTGCCCAAGACAGGGTTAGGTGTTAAAAATTCAACCTAACTTGGAAGTAAATGTTGAAGCAGCAACATCAATTGATTTACACCGACTTTGCAATACCAATAACCCCAGCCGTTTGAATTAAGGGACTGTAGTTCCCAGCTTGATGGGCACAGACCCAAGTCTCACCACCACACTGAATGGGTATCACCCTAAATTGAAATATTCAGATTTCAAAATAAAAGTAAGATGAAGCAATCCACCCCTAATACTAAGACTCTCAGATTAAGATTTACCAAAAAAGGAAACATCACCCAAGAAGACACACTTGGATTCACTGGACTTCATCAATCTTCTTTCTCACCATATGACAAATAAGCAACCTACTACACAGACTTCACTCCTAACACAACTTCCTATCGTTAAGGTAAAGCGATTAATTCTCCACGCAAACTTCCTTCATCAGCGAGGACAAGAGCTACTCTGCTGGTAAGAAGCCTGCCCTTCCCAGTTCTACAGGAACTTCATTGTCAGGACCCCGCACGTTCTGTGCAACATTGAGGCTGTATCTTTATTAATTCATGACAATGTTAAGAACTAAGGTTTAATTGAGATGCAGCGTTAACCACCAAATGCAAGACACCAAAATGTAAGAAAAGACAAAGACAGAAACTCATGCTACCTTGTAAGTCAGCGTGCACATTTTATATTTTTCAATGCAAGCCAAGCAGATGAGAGAGAGTTCAAAAAACACAATGGTTTCTGTCAAATCCAGATTGAGCATTCTTCCCATTTACCATTTCCTAGTTCAATATTTTGAATTTAAAGCTAATATAAAGTACCACACTGCAAAATGACCTAACAAGTTTGCCCTTAAAAAAATTATACCCCTAAAAATAGAAATTTATCTACCTCATTAGTGTTCCAACGGTGCCTCTCTTTGGGTAAACTTGAACATTTCGGCAGACATTCAAGCAGCTTTTTCGGTAAAAAGATTTTTACATGACTACTATTGCTGTTCCCATGATCATCTATAAAGAAGAAAACAGTAAATTCAGAGAAAATAATAGAGAAAATCTCCTTTTAAGTATACTGGCAAGGTCAGAAACAGAAGCTCAGTTTAGTCACTGTGAAACCAAGAGCATCACTCCTCTTGGTTAACAATACTCATTTACACACTTATCAGATAGATGGCAGCAGGAATCTGGCCAAGAGGATTTAAAATAAGATTGAGCTTTTTGCTCCATGGCAAGCAAGTGAACAGGGACTATCCCAGCAGCTGCCCATAACCAGAACACTGCTTTTAAAGGTCCTTTCACCAGGTTTCCAGGAAGTACATCAAAAATACAAAATGACTTGACCTCACAAAACCCAGAAATCTTCTGTTAACCAGTTGAAAAGGTTTTAATTTTAGGGAAGAATTATAATAAAATATGACCACTTACTTTATTAATAAACTATTACTACTTCATCCCCTAGAATACAAATGAGACTTACCCTTCCAAAAGAAAATTACAAATCTTTTAAATATAAGGAATTTAAACCTGCAGTTAGCTACCTAGGCAAGACAGAGGCGGCTTTCTAGCCTAAATCTAAAAGCATATCATTTTAATTAACTTGACTTACATATACATACCTATATGATTAATGTTATTTCATCAAAACGTAACTTCTCTGAATTAGTGAGAGAAAAGGTCACTACTCTCGGACTGGAATGTTATGTCTGACTGCCTGATAATCAGTCTCCCTGATACTTTCTAAGAGAGAGCATCTCCTTTATGTAATATTTCATTCACTTATTTACTTACATATCATTTCTTGTTTCATTCCTATAACAAAATCCCTTTGCCTGGCTCAAAATTTCTTGCCAGTTTTGACACATTCAGGTCAAAGTTTCAAATTACCCACTCCAATTTTTTTTTAATGCCAAATGGAAGCCGCAATATCTAACAGGTGTAATGCATAACTGGGTACTAAGGAGCAACACAGTAAAATACTGAAGACTGAATTTGCTCCAGAAAGTCACAGCTGAAATAATTTATTCTGATATGAGTAAGGTATAACGAAACACTGACTCCAAGTCAAGAGTCCCGGGTTCTGGCCCAGTTCTGCTACTTTCTAATTGTGTGACCTTGGGTAAGTTACTTAATATTTTCAGTTTTCCCATATCAAGGAGGAGTAGATAATCTCTACCTCTCCTCCAGGCATAGATCCCTAGAGAATTTATTGTCACATTCAGTAATTTTGAATGTCTTAGAATTAAACAACCTTATATAGGCATACAGGTATTAGTTAAGAATGCTGAAAGTGAAATACAGCAGCGTATTTTTCCAGTCATCTACTGTAACTCTGTTTAGCAGAGTCTATTTTCTGAATATGTGAAAAACATAAAATAATAAAAAATATTTTCTACAGTCATAATAAAATCCTCCCCAAACATTTTTCATCTGATTAACACATTTCTTCTCAGGGAAAAAAATCTTAACAGGAAAATATTGGGCATAGAAATGAAGTCTAAAAAAATTTACTACATCATATGGAAATATTTTATAGGGAGGAACTTAAGAGAGTTTCAGCGTACTAAATCTTTTTTGGTCCATGAACTACACAACCAATTGAATTATAACACCTATCTTCTCTTTCTATAAGCAGTATAAAAACTTGAAAAGCTTAAGAACTGATTGCTTTTAAGAATTCAAATTTTTAATAGCAAAATAAAATTAAACTTTTTAAAAAATCTTGCTATGAAACCAAAAAAGAAAGTATTTAACAGAAAGAAAGTTCACAGGAAGTTCTGTATTAATGACACACTATAAAACCTCTGTAATTTTATGTGCTTATGCATGCTCCCTGCACTTCATCCTCCCGAGGGAGGTACCATGGGCCATAAAATTCTAAAGCACAGAAGACCAAATCACATGAGCCTTTACCTCCCTTCTCTCTTCCCCTAAAGTGATTTTACTCTGCTTTTTAAAAAATCTCCCGTGATGTGTATAATTCTGAAAGTAGAGGTGAAATTCTAAAATCTATACTCAATTCTGATATTTATCAATTACAGGGTACCTTTTATGAAAACAGTACTAAGCTAGATGCTGAATCAATTGGCTTACTTTGAATTGTATATGACTAGTCATATCTCTGAAAAAACTAAGTATAATTTTTGACAACGAACAGAATATTAAACCCCAACTCCTATTTCTATGTTTGTGATCACAACCTGACATGAATTATCTGTCCTTTTAGCCTCCTTGAAGAACCCAGCTGTCCTGGGGCATACAAAACACACGCACGCGCGCGCGCTTGTGTGTAGAGAGGGAGAGAGAAAGAGAACTCTTCTCGACAGCACAACTAACTGCTACAGGAAAGGCGTCTGTCTTCCACTCTGATACCAAATCAGGCAGTGGTGAATCGGCCCAAAGGCTTTTAAAGAGGAAAAGGAGAATGACTGTGTAAGCACAGTCTCAATCAAGTTTCTAAATTTAGCACTTTATGGGGATGTGCAGCCATGGGTTCAAAAGGAAGAGAAGTATGACAGGCCAATGGGTTCCCCTTAATCAGTTTTTAAACTGTGCTATTTCCAGAATTTTCGGTTCATCCTGAATATAAATTGGGTCTTTTTAAGAAACATAACAATAGGTAAATTTTCCCACTGTGCATTATGAAGATGGCAATTTTAATACTGGGAAAAGAATACCAGGAACTCAAATAGCCAAAATGTTAAAACGTACATGTTCATATTTCAGTTTCTCTAGTTACAGTGTGATAAAGAGTAACTCAGCTTTTACACTAGAAAAGAACTGCTCACATGGATATACTGTATAAAACTGTGTTTTTAATTAAACACTGCTTTCTAATGTTTTTGGAGTAACTATAAATGAGATAATAATTAGACAAAATAGGTACCAGTTTTTAAATCCTTGTCTCTGTACAAGGATTCTAACAGTATCTTGAGTTAATATTCAAAGTAAGGTATACACTGATTTCAATTACATCTCAGTATTTAATCCAAATAGTTAAACTCTGACACTGCAAAATGGAAGTGCCAACCAAACACAGTAAAACATTTCATTATCATTATCTAGCAAAATATGCATGTATGATATATGACTTTACAAAATAATTTTATAACTTACTTCACAATAAAAATAACTAGAGATGCTCTTGAAATTGACAGATTATTTGTTTGGCGGACAGCTATAATTCTAGAGAATGAGCCATCCTTTCCAGTCAACCTTCAAATATTTTCCAAATAATAATTTCAGAGACATACTATAACTTAACTAAAACTTTCCAAAAGTACAAAAATGCTCATTCACTTAGTTAACTAGGCAAAAAACAGAATTCTTATTTTCATGTTTTATTTATAAATTTGAGATTTCACATTACCAAATCCTCTATTTATATCCAAAGAAGTGTATACAACCTTTTCCTTGGAACACACTGTTGACTTTGGCAAGGTAAATCATAACTATATTAACTCTACCCTAGAAAATGATGCATTCATTTTATTTCAATTCATAATTAATAAAAATTAAATGATTTTGGTTTTGTGAGTAATTACAAACACTGTTATTCAATCAAGTTGATTATCATTAAACTCTCAACCTCTAGAACAAACTGTTCAAAATAAGTTGGTCTAACAGTGTATCAAGTTGCTAAATCTTACTGGGAATATATTTGATCAACAACTTGGAGTGGTAAAATTAAAAGGAAGTTCTACAATTTTCTGTTTAGCTCTAATTATTATGTGCTTAGATTTAATTAGTAGGATAGGAACTGATTCAGGAAAACATAAGCGCATATTGTTATATTCAAGTCGGCAGAGTGCTCACAGCAGCAAATACTGTCATTACTAACCTAAGACCCCAAATCGCTATTCATCCAAAATAAATTATTAATTAAGCATCAACTATGTGCCAAGCATTGGTATGATTTCTTCTCATTCTTTCCCACAGAAAGTCTCCAAAATGAATTAAACTCAGTTGTAATTATCCAAACGATGTTTAAAGGCTAAAAAATTTTTTTAATTTAATACAAAAATATAACTAGTTTTGCTATTTCACAACCCCTTTCCTCCTCTTAGAGTGTGATCATCAAATCTTACCCTTTCTGTTTTTAGGTGACCCAGATTTACCCTCTCCCTGTCAATCGTATTACTAAATCTCTCACCCGAGTTTAAATGAACTCATACTCAGATTCAATAAACTTCTATTTATCGGCACTTACATTTTCAGTCTAGAAACATGTAGGCGGGGCAGATAAAGGGGGGAGGCCCAGAAGCCTTGCAATCAATCAGTTGCTTCGATTTGGGTTTGGGGGCATTCGCTCTTGCTTCATTCCGTTCAATTTCAATTTGAGCTACATGTAATCAAGTAAATTTATTTTCTACTACTTATGAAGGAGCAGACATTTGTGGGACTCTAGATCAAGCATCCAGAAAGGATTCTACATTGCACTCTCTCATTAAATTCTCACAATAACCCATCTGGGCATAATTGCCCCCAATTTACAGATGAAGGACCTGAGGTTAAGATTAATTTGCCCAAGATTTACAGCTAGTAAGTGGCTCAGATGGGATTCAAACATGACCTCTGGTTTTTCCCACAATGCCACAGGCCCTTACTCTCAGTCACCTGGAATTTGACACTAGAAATACAGAATTATTGTTTTAGTATACTTAACATTTGCAGAGTGCTTTGAATTTTCCATGTGATTAAACTCTTTGCCTTTTTAATCCTCACAGAAACTTTACAAAGGGAGCATTATTTTGCTACCCCAGAAGGATTAAGTAACTCATCTAAGATCACACAGCAAGTTAAGGCAGAACTCAGGTCTTCTCGGTGCTGACCACAGGCTATTTCCTGCACTGAATGATGGAATTACTCTCGCTGCCAAGCCCACCCCTTCCTGTAAGTCAAAAGCTTTCGAATCCTACCTTCTATAGGTGGCACGGTGTTGAGAACACAGTAGGTGCTAGTTCCGCAGAATACACTTTGGGAAACGCTCTAAGGAAACAGAAAATAAAATGTAAAACTAATCTTTGAAAAAGATAAATACTGGCTCTTCTGTGATATTCCTGCCAAAGGTGCAAAACCTGAATCTAATCATGAGGACACATCAGACAAATTCAACCTGAGTAACATGCCACAGAGTGACTGGCCTGTAATCTTCAAGAGCATCAGGTCATGAAAGTCAGAAAGGACCAAGAACTGCTGTGGGTTAAAGGGAGGTGAGGAGACAACCAAGTGCCACCCAGGGTCCCCGCCAGGCCTTTCTCTACAAGGTCACCACTGGGTCAACCGGCACCACCGGAGTAGCTCTGAGGATTCGATGGCAGAAATGTCTGGGTGTTCATTTCCTGATTCTTGTACCATGGTGATGGAAGAGAATGTTCTCGTTTGTAGGAAACACATAATCAAGTACCTGAGAGTGATGAAACATACCGGCAACTTGCTCTCGTACAGTTCAAGGAAAAAAAAGTACTGTGCTCTACACCTGCAATTCTTCTGTAGGCTTAAAAGCGTTTCAAAATTTAAAACATACGTGTGTGAAAAAAGATATATGTTGGTGAACCTATATTACCTGTATAATTTTTTTAATGGGGAGCCTATGTGCTTTACCCACAGTAAACTGTTCCTAAAAAGAACCAATGACATTTCATTTTGCAGCTCAGTCAACATTCAACGACATTATTAACCAACTTCCAACAGTAAGCCCAAAACCCAACTCATTCAAAAGAACCTACAGAGTGCCAACTAACAGTATGGCGGGTGGGGTAAGTCAGGAAGAAGTTAGAAGACCAGGTCTCTGCTCTCAGGCTGCTTCATGTAGATAAAATTAAAATTTTCTTATAAAAACCTACACAATGGCAACTTTTTAAAAAGGACAGAAAATTTCTTTGAGTCTTGCCAGACAATTATTTTTGGTCCTAAGAATATCCTTTTTTGTTCAGTTGCAGTATTAAATAAAACTTTAGATTACTCCTCCAGCATTATAAACCATTTATTTATATACCTAGAAAACCAAAGATAGCTTACAAGTTCAATAATCACGCTCAACATTTTATATTTAAAATATAAAAAGCTCAGTTCTCTCCCTTCCTAACTGTCCTTGGGAAAGTAACTTAGCCTCTCTGTATTATCTCATCAAAAAAGGTGGAGATGATACCTCTCTCTCCTAGCTCAGGGTTGCTAGGAAGACTGGATGGGTTGATGCACACAAAGGTACTCAGATTCAAAAGTACCACTCAGATATAGAATGCTACTGTTACTTTGGTTAATAAGGATAATCTTCAACAATGTTCACATTTTCTGAGAACAAACTGATGACTGCCTGGGTTTTTTGGTGCCACAAAAAGTGCTGAAATCTGACTAAACCTGCTTCTACGAATTTTTTACTTTCCTCTCCCTTATATCCCTGATAACTGCTCCAGCACAGAATAAGTCTTTATCCACAGGGTGACTCCTAGCTACCAGGATAACCATCAGTTCCCTAATTATTTACTTCCTATGTCTAGAAAATTCTTGTACCAGGACTTTTAACTGTCCTTCTACTTGACTCAGTCAATAGTGGTAACTACTGATTGGCAATCTGGGCCCCAAAATTTTCCCTGTGAACTATGGACTAACCTCAGAATTCATGTTCCTTTGTAAAATTCAACATTACTTTCTTCCCCTTACCTCGACTGTGGAATTCTAGCGGCTGATGTGAAGTCAGCAGTGCCCAACTTCAGGTAACGTCTGCCAGAGTCACCAGCAACAGCCTTCTCACCACAGTAACACAAAACATCTCATCTCAACGTGGTTTCCAAATTGAAACTAGAAATTTTACGACGTTAAAAAGAATGTTTTATGTTCAAGACTGAACGTTTTCTGGCTTCCTATTACCAAAAAAAAAAAAAAAAAAGATAGATTCACCTCCTATCAAGACATCTTAATAATGGTCTCATCAAAAGTTTTAAAAATCACTAATGTACAGTGGAGCACATTAATGAATGACTTCATAAAAAAGGACTTTTTACACCTGACCTCAGAGTTTGATGACAGGAAAATCAGTGGTAAAATATACCAAATAACAAATCGAAAGAATTAAACTCTAAAAACAATACATGTGACAGAAATATCTTGAACAACTAACCATGACTTGTCAATAGCACAAGTATAATAAACAAAGTCTGAATAGTTCATTTAAAGGGGCAAGAAACTCACATAAATTGAGAGTGAAATCAAATGTCACTCACAAACACCAGGTTCTCAAAGCACTTATGATAAAACTCCAGAAAACTCACGTAAGCAATGGCTATCTTGTATTAACTACCCAGGAGCCAGACTCTGTGCTGGGGTCTTTCCCAGGATCCCTTGATATCCACTGCTACAAGCCAGACATGGCTCTCGAGTGGAGGGAGAAGCAATGGTCTGAGGGTCCGAGAAGCTCGAGTCCTGGACCCAGTCCATCCCCCTGCTGCCAAGTCTCCTGGCGACAGGACAAGGTGCGGAGCGGGAAAAGCACACGCTCTAACGTCAGATCGGGGTTCAAGTCCTCACGCTAACCTCCCTGGCTGCCCCTCAGGTCTGGCTTACACTTCTCAGTCTCTCCGGAGCCTCTGCTGACGGAGGTGGGCAGCCCCTGGTACGTCTGAATGCCTGTATCTTGCCTTCTCTTCATCGTAACTCCTCCCATTTGTTCTAGGTATATTAAAGGGGCACCTCACGTGTGCCAGACACTGTCCCAGGAGCTGGGACTCAGCCATGAACAAGTCAAAGGTCCTACACTCATGGGGCACCTGCCAGTGGGGAGGCAGGGGGTGAGTGGGATAAATGCTGTGAAGGGCCTAAGACAGAGGGGTGCTCTAAGAGGAAAAATCAGGGAAGGAGAGCTCTGTTTTTGAAAGTCTACCCCTGTGTGGAGCATAGGGACGACTTGATTAGAGCATCAGGAAACCTGGATTCTCTCATTAACTAGGTGAAGTGGCTCTCAGCATGTCTGCACTTGAGCCATCCAGGGAGATTTTCCAAAGTCTAATGCACAGGCTGCAATCCTGACCATTTCAGCAAATGTATGGGGATGAAACAGGCATCAGTATTTTTTAAAGGTTCCTAGGTGATCCCAAGATGTATCCAAGGATGGGAACCACTGAAATAAACAGTCGTGTGACTGGCAACTCTGACCTTCCCAGTGTTCTCTAGAGGAGAATGGAAGGCCGACCTTGAGCAGTGCACCTCCAACTTTAATGTGCACGTGGGTCATCTGAGGATCTGGTGGGTCTGAATTGTGCCCGAGCCTGTGCCTCTAAGAAGCTCAGGGCCAGGTAATGTCTGTGCCATGACTCATGGCCACACATCAGGTATCAGGAATTAGATGATCTAAAAGATCAGGAATTCAATTTTAAAAAGATCCTTCCAGTCCCAACATTCCTGATTGCACAATTCCATGAATTCCTAACAGACTGAGAAAATACTTCTGTCTGTTAACACAAACTGTCATACAGAACTATGCCAGGATAGCCAAGCAAGGAAAGCAAAGGAAACTACAGGGACGGTTACTCAATTAAGCACGGTGTTCAGTGCTGGCTATAAATGCCCAAGAGAGGACGCAGAAGCTCTTCAAAATATATTCCCTGCTTTCAAACAGCACATCTAATTGGAGACAATACTAAAAAAAAAAAAAAAAGTAATGAAGAAATACTACATGATTTATTGGGCTGAAGTGAGGAGAGGACAGCAGTGTGGAGGCTCAGTAGCTGTGCCCCGAGCACGGCCTCTCTGCAGGTCCACACGGACCGAGTTTTACTCATTTTGTCTCCCTTCAGAACTTAGGTCAGTGTTACACATAGCCACATTCATTTTAACACACATACACGCACATATACACAGTTTTTGGATGATGGAATAAATGAAACAAAACGCTAAATAAGGAGAAATGACTACCAGCTTTTGAACAGAGAAGCTGCATGATGAAAACTGTATTTCCAGTTCTCTGACATAAGGACTGACAATGTTTCAGTCTCCACAGAGTCCCTTTAAAGCTAACTGAGGACCCACACAGCTTATTAAAACAAAGACTGAGAGAGGCCACGCTGAATGTAATAAACCAGTTAGTTGCACCAATTAGAAGTGATATATTAAAAAGACTGTTGTCGCATAGTTTTACATTGATTCTTGAAATTCACTGATCATTACATATAACGTGACATATAAATAATCAAAACTAAGGCAGAGTCCGAAATTCTCAGCACCTCTACTAAACTCACCAGTTTTGCCTAGCATTCTAGGCATCGTGCCTAGTTAGGGAGGCTAACTCTTAGAATAAACTGTATCATGGCTCAAATACCATAAATATTTACTTCTTGCTCGTGTAAAGTCCAAAATAGTAGATCAGGAGACGGCTCTTCTCCAAGCAGCGGCTCTGGCACCACATCTCCTTCCATCTCATGGCAGGAGCCTCCCTAGGTCTCTGGGCTTGCCGGCATTAGCCAGCAGAGGGAAAGGGCACAGATAACCATGCCCGGAGGGCTCTAAGGGCCAGCCCTAGAAGTGGCACACTTCTCTGATCTCGCTCCATTGGCTAGAAAATGGCCACAAAGCCACACCTAATTGCAAAGGAGGTTGGGAAATGCAATCTGGCTACCTGCCCAGGAAGAGGAGATAGGTTTTGTGATCAGCTAGCAGTCTCTGCCACAATGCCATTTGTAGCTGTTTTGTTTTCTTTTGTTTTAAATTACAGAAAAGTCATTCCTTTCATAAATGTCTTCCGTTAACCTACAGCCTCCACCTTTAATCCCTGAGGCCATTCAGCATCTAAACCCAACCTAGCAGTTTTTCTTCTCCAATAAGTATTTTTCTAACACACTCAAAATAAGACTATATCAAGGGCATCCTTGAAGGGATGTCTGGCTTTTCACCACTGAATCTCCAGTACCCAATACTTAATGTGTGACACATAACAGGAGTGCAAGTATTTGCTGAAGTCATGGACAAACGACATTCCCAGAGGTTCATGGAAAGGAGAAAGAGTGGTCCCATCTCTTGCTCTGGTGATGGTGGGATTTACATAAGACCATTCACCTTTTTAAAAACCTCTCCCCCTCCTAAGGCCACCTGAGTTGCCACCCATCTTCTGGTCCCTGAACAATCAAACAGTAAGACAAAAGCCACTTTCGACCCACTAAGAACAACTAAGGGGGTGAAAATTCCACAGGGTCCATGGACACCAGCAGAGCCAGCGCCGCCACCTGCGGCAAGAGCACAGGCCTGTGCGACAAAGAGGAGCAGAGTCGGTCCTAGAGCAGGCCCGGGGGCCTCCAGGAAAGCAGGCTAATGACTTCTGAGACTAGAGAGCCAACATGTACCCCAAACACAAATCACCAAAGGTTACTGGGGGAAAAAATTATGTGGTATGGTACAAAAATATTTTGTGCTCACGTATCACCTCTTTTCAAGAAGTTTAAAATATACCATTTTAAGTGCTAACGTAATAACCCTCACAACACTCCTATGGGATAGAGACAAAATTAAAGTATGTGCTCAAGTTAAAAGGAAAAATGTCTGATAGGTGGCTGACTTCCTACCGCTGGGCAGGTGCCACAAGAAAGTGAAGCAGGAACCTCTGAGGTAATTGGGGCGCAAACCATTTGAGGCTCTCAAATTGAGTTCAACACCTAGAATTGAGTTCAAAAGCAAACAAGTTGCTAAAACAGACCACAAAACAGTTGAAGGTCTAAGAAGCTTACACAGGAACTAATACTACAGTATATGATTTATGACCTGAGAAATCACATTAATTGATTCACTATTACCAGAGATTCATGTAAAGCATATCTAAAGTGATTTCAGAAAGAAAAAATTCTTTCTAGATATGAATCACAGTATCATTAGAATTTTCATAAATTCAATTTGGCTAGGAAGCCAGTATATGCAATATTCTGACAATAATCAAAGAGCACTTATTAAATGTCCTCATTTGTATAAATAGATTCTAGTAGAATATATTCAGAAAAACTATATAAAATTTAAAATTACAGTGTTTTAGTGGCACTTACTAGTACTCATTACTAGCACTAAGGATGACAACTTTTTTAACAGAGCGCTGTAAGGTGTCAGCCTAACAAGCAAGGCATTTTATTTGGTATTATGTACACAGAACAAGCTTTTTCATATATAAAATCTTATTTTGGCTCCAGCGGGCAGCAGAGCAGACATTACGTCTGCTCTAGGAAAGGAGACACCAAGGCTCAGGCACAGACGCTTGCCAAGGGCCACAGGCGAGGAGGGAGCAGAGCGAGGCCCAGAGCAGGTCTTCCTACGTGACTCCTGGGCTATTTCCCAGGAACACAGGTTCTCTCCCTAATAATGTAATAATGTTTCTCCAGGAAGAAACAATACAGAAGTTTGTGCGGAAAAAGTCCACAAGCTGCCCTGAGAGAGCAGCCAGAGCACGCGCAGACACTGAGCAGCGCCGAAGCGCACGCGGGGATCCGGGCTGGGAGCTCAGCATCCCGCGGGGAAGGCCGGCAACGTGACGCCGCACACAAGCCTGGATGCTGGCCTGGTGGGAAGACTTCCTGTGCTTCTCAAACATTCTTTGGCCCATGAACCACGGACAACCCATCACCTATCTACTTGCCACTGCCCCAAAACTAAAACCTCATCAAAACCAAAGGAGAGGAAGACACTGTCTCTTCACAGCAGAACAACGAGGCGCCCACCAAGACAACGGCGGCCGCGCTTCCCTGAATGGAACAGGCGGTGGGGGCACTCACCAAATCTGGACACAGCCAGGACCAGGAAGGAAGCCAAGACGTGTTCTGGGGCCAAAAGGGATTTGTCCACGCACAAAAGCTCACATGTGTCACTGTGGGGAGGGCTCTCGGACCCACAGTCCTGGCCTGATTACTACTGAACTACTCCCAGCTCTAACGAGTTTAGTTATCAGGTTGCCAAGCCCAGAGATCAGAAGCAACAAATCAGAAGGGGAAAGGATGGCTAGAGACTGGCAGATAAGGAGAAGCAAGAGTGACAAGGGACAGCAAGGACAGATTTTTAAAAAACAGTAAAACTGGATACAAGGAAGTGAAAGGCGCAGCAGTTTGGGGTCATTTTTCATAAAAGCAAAGTCTACTCCAAACGTCCTAAAATACCACAGCATTAAAGAAAGCCCAGGTCCACAGCTCAGGTACAACATAATGAACCCAAGTTACCAAGTAAATGTACGCTACAGCCCATGTGTTCTACTGAATCTGGGGGAAAGTAGTACAGTTGACACCTTTTGTTTGCAATCACTTTACACTCCATAAAATGCTTCCACTTGAATCTCCTCATCTGACCCTCAGCAACAACCTAAGGCAAACAGGAGAGATACAACCATCGGCCAAGAATCTGCTGATAAATAATTCAACTTTAGCAAGGCAGAAGGGTTTATCAACTGCAGTTATACTACAGGCTGTTAATCTATCCAGCAGGAGCGAGCACTTCAAGAGGCACCTATCCTCCTTGTCAGGGGACAAGGAGAGAAGGCAGGGAAGGCTTCCTGAGAAGGGTCATGAACACCACGTATCTGAACCTTCACCTGGAACTTCACCTCCAAAACTGCCCTCTCTAAAAGTTCCCATCCCACCATCTGCACCCTGCAGGGCCTCTGAAGAACTGTCCTATGCCTTCCAGTGCCATCACCCCTCCCCACTGTGGTGGACAAACACCATGGCAGACCACCCACGACCCCCACCTCCTGATGTCAACACACACCCTGTATAATAACTTCCTTCCCTTCAGCATGCACTGAACCCACGGGAATTGCTTCTAACAACAGAATATGGCAATGGAACATCACCTCCGTGATTAGGCAAAGTGCATCAAGCCTTCTGTCTTGCTAGCAGACTCTCCTTTCCTGGCTCTGATGAAGCAAGCTACCATGTTGGAGAGGCCCACATGGCAAAGAACTGTCATATGAGCTTAGAAGAATATGCTTCCCCAGACAGTCCAATGAGACCCCAGACCCTGCCAACATCTTGACTGCAGGCTTGTGAGGCCCTGAGCAGCAGACCTAGCAAAGCTCTGCCTGAATGCCCAACCCACAGGACCAAATAATACTTAAGTCCTTTTCTAAACCTCTAACTTTGTGGTAATTTGTTACAGCAGCAGAGATAACTAAGACACCCATCAGGGTGCAGTGACTTCTTCTCTCAGCTTGGACTTGATCATCATTTCACTGCCATTTCACCAGCACTCTGCATTTACCACCAAAATCCTTGAAAGAATGATCTACCCTCTCACTACCCCTTTCTCATCCTCTCAACTCCCTATCAAATTGACAAAAAAATCAGTACCTTCTTCTCAGTCTTCATTGTACTCAAACTCTCCTTAGCATTGCAACTGATAACCAACCTCCTTACAACCATCTGCACTTAAGCATCCCTGACTTTATGTTCTTCTTGTTCTATTTCCTCTCTGACCATTCCTTCTCAGTCTCCACTGGGCCCCTCCTGTCTGGTGACACTTACATGGAAGCATTCACCACATGTCTGCCCTCAAGTCCTTTCTCTTCTCCCATGACAATTTCACCCATTACTATGATTTCCACGCCTGATTCATCTGAACTGATTCAATCTTTCAACCAACAGGCACTGTTCTGGGCACAGAGATGTAACAATGAGCAAGGCAAACAAGGTCTGTACTTCCAAGAAACTTACATTCTTTCCCAGAGGCTCCATCTGCCCCTCCAGATCCACTCACCACCCTTCTGCATCCTGCCTGTGACAAAGATGCTGACCTCTAAGTCTCCGTCACCAGGGCTCCCCTGCCCTCTGAAAGTTCAATGATGAAGAAAAAACAAGGTGATAGGAATGACTCCCCAGTCACTGACCCACATTTCCAATGACAGACAGTATGCATACATGCTAACACTACCCCAATTACACCTAAAACAGAATCAATACATTTGCACCCAGTCTCCCCAAACATGCCCCTCCTGTAGTCCCCATCTTAGTTAATGGCCTCACCTAACTCCAGCTGTTGAGGTTCAGAAGGCAGGCATCACCTTCAGCTCTTCTCATCCCTCAAGGCCCAAGGTCAGTCAGTCACAAAATTGTGTCTCTCTCATACGTACACATACAACTCAGTCACACCAGCTCCTTTATCCAACCCACTGCTACAGACATTCTTGCCAATCGCTTCTCGGCCTTCTGGCTAAGATCAAGTGCAGACATTCTTGCCAGGAGCTATTTTCTCCCAACTCTAGTCCTTCCTCTTTGCTCATTCATTCATTCATTCATCCAACAGTCATTTACTAAGTCCATCCCAGGCACCAGGTACTCAAGCCTCTGACCACTAGACATGCAGATCTATTTGAAGGAGAAAGAGAAGTAACAAGCAATTTCAACACAGTTAAAATGTGCTATGACAGGAAAATCAGAGTGCTATGGATGCACCAGGGAAGGGCACACAATCCAATCTGGAAAGAGAGGCAAGGTCAAGAAGGCTTCTCCAACAAGAGTCATTCAAGCAGAAACCCAGAGGTCAAGCAGAGTTAGCAAAACAGAGCCTCTGTGTGAGTGTGTGTGCATTTGTTTTTGAGGAAGGTGCACCTTCTAAGCCAAGGCAATGGCAGTGTGCAAAGCTTAAAACCAGGAGGAAGCATGGTGCCTGGGACCATCAGAATCTAACATGGCTGGAGAGTGGAGAGGAAGCTGGAGCAGTAAAAGGGGGCCCTTTTTAGAACCTTAAAGGAGAACTGGCTTTATCCAATCAATCTTACTCCTCTGCTGGAAACCAGAAACAATCCTCCAAAAGCCTCTCCCAGAGCAGGAAGAATAACAGCCAGACTCCTCAGTCTGACTTTCCAGGCCCCTACAACCTGACCCCTACCTGTTTTCCAGGCTCACCTACCCACATGCACCAGGAATCCCAGCCTACCCCACACGCCTTGCTCTGTTCCTTGGCTCCATTTCCTCTGCTTGGGATTTCTCCTCCAACCATCATGTTTCCCTGTCAGTGATGCCAGGTCAAAATCTACCTCTTCCAAGAAGCCTTCCCGGTTCCCCCCAGTGCCTGATTACAGTACTCACTATGGCCTGCCTGGGCTCCATTGCATCTGTATCTGCTCCTCTGCAGACTGGACGTTTCTGGAGTGTTATGAATAGAAGTAAACCCTAATTTCAAAGACTAGGAAGAATGTTCCAAAAAACAGTCAATTTACCAGCATTGTACTCCTAAGTAAACAACCATAAGAAGGTCACAAAAAAATAATTATTTTAAATACAATCAGTCAAAAGCCTTGATTTCTGTATGTTTTCAATAAGTATCTCAAATAAAAATGGTTACACAACGCCTCATAAGATTAAAAAAACAATAAGTAAAAAAGCTCAGGAAGGTGACGTTACTTGCTTAAAGTCACACGGCACTTAAGGAGTAAAGACCAGAGTCAAGTCTTCAGATATTCCTCAAAAGCTATAAACAGCCAGATATAACCAGAGTATTCCCACATATCTCACTAACCAGTCACCCGATTACCTAAAACTTCCTTCCCTCACTCTTCCCTCAGTTAATTCCCATTTTCCTTCAGAGTTCAGCTCAAGAAGTCTCCTCCAACCTTGCAGGTTAGCCACATCCCTTTATGATACACTACCCTCGCCGTCAGAGTATCATCTGACACAGTGCTGGGAAGGTGAGTGAGGTGTATCAGCTGTAACTGCACATGGCACCTTGATTAATGTTGGTTTCCCCATTAGCTACGTGAGGACAGGGACTGTCTCTGTCCTTCTCTGTGCCTGGCACTTTATTAGTATTTGTTGAGTAAATGAACTGCCTTACGAGTAAAACAATAACCGATAGTCACAGGGCCCAGACAGGATGACAAGATCCTAAAATATTTTCCAATACCTCCAATAATAATAATAACAATTACATAAATTTTAAAGTCATAATATAATTGGGACATATTCTAACTCTTTAATAACTAAATATTCATATATGGAATCTGTTTATTCTCTATTAATCAGAATGGGTGTCAATCAAAATACCACATTTTTTCCTAAACATGCAAGACATCAGCAAACTTTCACATCCAAAGAACACACCACAAGAAGCCAACCTATACAGGCGACAGGAATAACTATTTGCTCTCTCAGAATCTGAAAAGTCCAATTCCAGCCTAACAGTGGATTGCAGTTTTTCAACAAGGCAGTCTGCTATATTAATAAATTAAAACAACATCTATTATTTTAAAGGCAAGATGCTTGGGTACTTGAGTCACCCAGTACTAGTTCCCAAATAGCAAATCCATAAAAAGGATTTAAACTCCCCAAACTGACCCACAGATTTAATATAATCCTTATCAATATCAAAACTGCCTTTTCTGTAGAAACTGACAAGCTGATCCTAATATTCATATAGAAATTCAGGGAACCCAGAAGAGCCAAAACAATCTCGAAAAAGAAGAAGAGTTGGAGGACAAAACTTTCTAATTTCAAAATTTAACTACAAAGCTACAGTAATCAAGACAGTGTGGTACTGGCCTAAGGACAGACACATAGACCAATGGAGTAGAACTGAAATTCCAAAATTAAACCCACACATTTACGGTCAACTGACTTTTGACAAGGGTGCTAAGATACTTCGATGGGGAAAGAATGGTCTTTTCAACAAATTGTATTGAGACAACTGGATATCCACATGCAAAAGAATGAAGTTGGAAGCGTACCTACCTCACAACACACAAAAATTAACTCAAAATGAATCAGAGACCTATATGTAAAAGCTAAAACTATAAAACCCTGACAAGAAAACATACATGTAACTCTTCATGACCTTGGATTAGGCAATGGTTTAATTATGACAGCCAAAGCATAAACTACAAAAGAAAAAAACAGATAAACTGAACTCAATCAAAATTCAAAATCTTTGTGCTTCAAAGGACATCAACAAGAAAGTGAAAAGACAATCCACAGAATGGGAGAAAATATGTGCAAACTGTACATCTGATAAGGGGCTGATATCCAGAGTATATCAAGAAGGCCTACAACTTAAAAGCCAAAAACCAAACAACTCCATTCAAAAATGGGCAGAGGCCTAAAAGAGACATTTCTTCACAGCAGACATACAAATGGCCAATAAGCATGTGATGAGATGCTCAACATTGTCAGCCTTTAGGAATGCAAATCAAAACCACAAGAAGATACCACTTCACATCCACAAGAATGGCCATAACCAAAAAGACAGATAATAACAAGTGCTGGCAAGGATGTGGAGACACTGGAACAATCAAACATTGCTGGTGGGACTGTAATATGATGCGGCCACTTTGGAAAACAGTCTGGCAGTTCCTCAAAAGTTAAACACACAATTACCACATGACCCAGCAATTCTACTCCTCAGTACACACCCAAGAGAACTGAAAACGTCTGTCCACACAAAAACACGTACCCAAATGCTCACAGCAGCATTATTCATTGTAGCCAAAAAAGTGGAAATAACTCAAAAGTCCATCAACTGGTGAACAGATAAATAAAATGCAATATATTTATACAATAGAGTATTATTCCACCATAAAAGGAATGAAGTTCTGATATATACTATAATGTAGATGAAAACATTATGCTAAGGGAAAGAAGCCAGTCACAAAAGGCCACATACTGTAGGGATTCCATCTACATGAAATGTCCAGAATAGGCAAATCTATAAAGACAGAGAACAATTACTAACTGCCTAGAGCAGAGAGGAGGGAGGAAAGGAGAGTGGTTATTAACGGGGAGAGGCTTCTTTTTGGAGTGATGGAGATGTTCTGGAATTAGATAGTGGTGATACTTTTACAACTGTGTAAATATACTAAAAACCACTTAATTGTATATTTTTAAAGGGTGAGTTCTATGGTATATGAATTATACCTCAATAAAGCTGTTATTAAAAAAGGAATCAAATCCTTTTAACTACTAAAACCACTCTGATGATTATGTTTCTTTAAAACATTATATGCACTCTCCTCTTTTGTTAGGCAAAGCATACTAAGTACCGCTCTTGTGAACATACTCAAGGTCATCACTATGAAACATCAATTACTAAGCAGCTGTATATTCCCAGACTTCAGTGGTGTGCTGGCTTCCAGCCTTTCACACAGACCTCCAAACTACTGCGCTTTCAGCCTTCTGCCTGTCTACTATAATTCTGTTTCCTCCTTCTGCGATGAGAAATCAAGAAAAACCTGAGATTAGACGCTGGAAGGATATACGAAGGAAAAGTCAAACAAGTGTGCATACAGGTGGCCACACGTGCTTAAAACAGAGGCTGTTTCCTGTTTCCTCCCCACGCCCCGCCTTCAGAGGCACCATATCCCTCTGTTACTCAGGATGCCCATCTCCGGCCTTTCAGGTTTAGTGGTCCACAAGGGGAAAGACAAGGAAGCCCAGCCAAGTACCTGAACCACGGGAAACCTCAGAAGACACTGGCATCTCCCAAACCACCAGGGCACAGACTGCACAGACCGTCGGGTTCCAGCAGGTCCTGCCTGCTTCCCCACCGTTCCAAGCACAAGCCCTGGGTCAGTGACCGCCCCCACTGCTGCCTCAGGCCACTCACAGCCAGGCTGGCTGGCTGAGGCTCATCAGCCTCATGTCTGTAGCTACAGTGAATATTTTCTCCACAAAAAGCATACTCGCCCTAGCAAGTGAACATAAGAAATCCATTTTGGAGTCAACTTTCTTTCTTTTACACTGTTCAGTGGACACAGAGGTTGAGGTGTCAGGACACCCTGCTACATCCTCCTTCTCATAACATCTCCTTCACCTAAGCCCTTCTATGCGATCAGCAGTCCAGCGGATCCTGACCAACCCTCCTTCAGCATCCACCAGACCAGGGCAGGCACCCGACCTATGGGAACAGAGCAACCGGCTGACAGGAGTCACTCCAACTCTCCGCCTTGAACACCTTCAACACAAGCCACAAAGACCAGAGTCTGCTGACAGTGGGCGCTGGAACTAGTCAGGACAGGCAAGAGCCACCCACAACTACGCGCAGACTACGGGGCGGCAAGGAAGCTACGTGGAGGTGAGAAAGCTCGTCTGCGAGGAGAACCAGAGGGACGGCAGAGATGGGGGCTGTCAGAGTCATCCCAGCTCAGCTCCGGGGTCCCTGGAGGAGGGGTCTGCTCCAGGATCCCCAGGTCCAGCTTCCAGACTGTCCAGCCGCACTTCAGTGTCTGTCCTGGGAGGTGAGATTGCTTCTGTCCCTCTTACACAAAAACCACCTCACTTAACCTGACTTGAGTGGCTTGTGTTTCCTGCAATAAAAACTGCTCTACCTAAAGTGGGGCCTGCTGCCCCTCCCTGACATCAAGCGTCCTAGTGTCCACGTTCTGTGCAGACAAACCTCAGAGCCTGGTTACCGTCCTTCATTTAGCGTGTGTGTCTGTGTGTGCGTGTGTGTATGATAGAGAGAGAAATTTTGATGATTTAAGGCACAACTGAGGAGGGAGAGGAAGAGAGAGAAATTTTGATGCTTTATTTAAGGCACAACCTGTCAACTAGGAGTAATGAAAATACTGCCATGTATTTACTTTCGGATCCCTACATCTACTTTTCTCACTGGGTTTTGAATCCATCTGGAAGGTTTTTTTAAATTGTGGTAAAATACACATAACCTAAAATTTACCATTTTAACCCTTTCTATGTTTACAACTTAGCAGCATTAAGTACATTCACTCTGCTGTGCACCATCACCACTCACTACTGTGTATTTTTTCAAAGCATCCTGAAAATCATGACTCTTTCATTCTTATTAAACAAATGATTTCCATCTAAGCTCCTTCATCAAATGACAAGGCCAAAGAACCTTCGGAGAGCCAGTGCTGTGGAGTCTGGGGAAGGAGGGGCCAGAGCACACCCGCAACAACTTGGAGCAGCCCCAGCACAGCTAAATTCATCCTCAGTTCCTCCAGACATGGCCACAGAGGCTAGAGACTAAAAATACCTGGAGAGGACAGATAACAGCTGTCAAGGATATTCAGCCCAGTTAGAAAGGTTGCCACTATCACCAGATTTGCATCAGAAGACACCCGTCAGGGCAGTAATGGGTCATTTGTAGAATAATCAGATTCAGGAGAGAAAGACTGATGTTCCTCACCTCCCAGAATGCCTGGAATAAACCTTCGGGCCTTGAATTTGGTCAAGTAATCTATGATCAATTTCTGGAGGACCCCTAGGAGGAGAAACAAGTACTTCAAAACTGTTGAGTACCCACTCACCTCCTTCTGCTTGTTATGGCTTTCTTCTTAAGCACAACAGCCTGTATCAATAAAATTAAATGAGGAAGAGACCTCCATCAGAAGCTCTGTCAAAGCAAATGATTCAGCCGGCGCATTTCACAACAGCAGAGACAGAAAGGATGAGGCAGAGGATGCTGACAAGAACACCGGGAACTTTTAATGTAACCCTCAGTATCTTTAAATATGAAAGAAACTTCCAAAAAATAAATTACGTTCAAGGCCTCTCCAAATGCCAGGCCTGCAGCAGCACTGGGAGTATACCCGAGTGAAGATCCTGCATGATCGATGACAGCGGACCCACCGAAACTCCCCAACCCATACGAGTTTCTTAGTAGGAAGAGTCTAGCAATCGATACATCTTAACAGTTATATTCATCAACTTCAGGAAATAAAACTAAATGAATATAAATAATACTACCTTAAACATAAAAAGTCTGAGGTTAGCAGACACTTTTGCATCTGTAATCATACATTATTTAAGTCTATTTTTCCAAAACTATAAACTCTCATCCACATCAGAATACAGACTTGAGATGTGTCACAGGGAATAACGAAGCAGCATGAATATTTCTGTCTGTGCATCTTTAACAACTTCAATGAGTTTTCACAGGTTTTAACTTGCCATATGTTAGACCTAAAATATTCAGCCTTCTCTGTACCCCAGAAAGGGGGCACCTCAGTGACCATAATTTAAATTCCTCCTACACAGATGGCTTGAGCCAACATATTAATTCTTGACCTGGAGCAAGCACCTTAAAAGGAACAGTCTTTAGGATAGCTGTGCACCAGCAAAGCAAGCCATTAAAGTGAAATCCCACATATCCAACTTCATTTTCTTATAATCATAAGTCAGAATGGGAAGGAACTTTGGAGGTCATCACTAGGACAACCCTTTACCCAACACATGAACCCTCAAAGTGATTACCAACTCACTCACTGCACAAGAGCTGAGGTCTGGGAAAAGCTGGAGGGGACACTGCTCCAGACTCAAGACTGATGACTTAGGACCTGGTAAGGAAGAGAAGGCTGCAGAGGCCAGAGAAAGAGGCTTCAAGCACCTGGCCTACAGAAGTGGCAGCAAAGACAGCAGAAATCACACGTCTAGCTGGGGTCCTTGGTTCCATTCGCCAGTGTTCCTGGCTATTGAAAGAGAAAAGTACACACTGGAATCACAGTGGGCTCCTTCTAAAAGCCACACAGGAAACCTCAGCCTTCATGGCCAGAGGACACACCCAGCACTGCTCAGTTCAGGGTGAAACAAAAATGATAATGCTGACCTGACAGCGAGACTTCCCAGCATTTTGAAATCTGATATCAAAACCCGTAATTCTTCATAAATCCTACAGCAGTACACAGTAAGGAGTTCACGGGTTTGACAGGGAGTGTTTACGGAAACCCTCTACCATTAAACATTCCTTTCTTCAAAGTATTTACAATTAGAGTCCTCCTTGGAAATTACATCTATATAATTTTAAAATGATTAAGTTCTTAGTGAAAATAATAAATGTCATTTAAGTCATCTTCAAATGCTTATTCATGTCCACTTGCTCTTCTTTTTTTCCGTCAGACTACTAAGCATCTACTCAAAGAGAGCTAAATAACAGACCACAAATCTCTGTTCCCCATCAGAGAACTCGGCTCAGCCTAAAAGAACACAAAGCTCTCATCTCACTCAGGCTAGGAGAAGACAGCATCTCTGAGTTGTCATGAGGTTTAAACAGTCATCTCAGGACTAACACTGGGCATCAATCAAAATGGCTGCAGTTCAAATCATCTCCAACCATAAATCGTAAAGGAGCTAAAATGATTTCTAAATATAACACATTTTATTTCTAGATGTTTCTTGGCAATTAAATAACCAGAAAGTCGACAGACCCCCAACAAAGCAGAGAAAATGAACTTTTTTTTTAAAGCTCACCATTCATCAACTACAGGAGGTTCAAAAGATGTCACACGGCAGAGGCTCAGCCTCAAACGTGGCCCTGCAGAGGAAAACGCCAAGCAAGATTTCTTCAAGAACTGCTCTCACACAGTACTGAATTACAAGCAGTGACCTCCCTGGAGGAGAAACTGGAGGCAACAGCTACAGGAATGTGTGATCTGGGAAGATGAAACTTAACTCCAACACACTGGCCAGCATGCTAGTTACATAATAATAATCACAACATATTCAGAATCTAAGTAGCAAACAATAGCTATTTTAAATATTTCAATAGCAACAGAATGTAAAAAAGAAAAATTCAAATGCATTCCAGAAGTAATCTGAATAGAATATAATTTAATGTGCAGGCCTAACCTCTCTGAAACAAAGTAGAATCCTCCGATTTAATCCCATTACAACAGAAATGCTACTTTGTAACGAAGGAGCTACAGCGTAACACTCTGAACTTCGTGGGAGAACAAAAATGTAGTGTCAATATGCTCACAACACAGCTCAATCCACAAAATCATGAGATAATTAAACTGACTGTTTTTAGGTTTCAATCTGTTTCGCCAGAAACCTTGTCCAAACTACACTGATGCAAATCAGCATGAGAAACTATGGCTCTATTGAAACAACTCCAGCGTCTTATCTTTTGTTTTACCTTTTATCACTGATTTACGGGCTGACGGTAAACTGATCTGTGCATGTGCCAGAAGTCAGCTCAGGAACACAGAACAAGAAACGAGATTTAGAAGAATCAAATACATGAATGAAAACACTGACGTCATAGTTCAGCTCCCAGCAGAGCTCAGGGTAGTCTGTGAAGAAACAGTGTATCTTTGGGGATGTTAAATCACTAGTCATTGAGTAAAGGATGTAAGATAGAAATAGGCCTTGCTCAAAACAAGGGAAGGAAAAAAAGAGGGGAGCAGGAGAGAGAGAATGAGAGGGAAAAGGGGAGAGGCGAGAAAGAGAGAGAGAAGCTATGTTAACAACTTTACCCTAGACCAAACATGGAAAAATACACAATGTATACACCATGAACAATCATAACTTCTAAACCATGAAAGTGTTTCACATTATTGTGAAGAGTACTATTTTTAAAAGATGGTTAGCTGTGTCTCTAAACTAAATAAGCAGAACACAGTCCCATCCCCACCTTAAATCCTTCTCCCACCATGGGCCATCACATTCAAGCACATTTTAGTTTGTCACTAAAACTACCTGGCACTGCCACACCATGCCTAATTTTTAAGCAATTCTGAATCCTCAGGCAAGCTACTGGAATTTTTATGTGAGAGGAAAAAAAAAATGCTTTTATCTAATGATGTAATATAAACTAATAAAAAAGAGATTATAAAAATTTGATTTACTTAGAACCATTAAAAGCAGCTAGTGGTATGGACTATTCACATTTTTCATCTCTTGACATAACTAAAAACACAACTAGTAATACAAACTTCTGTGAAGTTTAGACACAATTTACTAAAATGCTTCTATTCAAGACACTTAAGTAACTGATTTCCTAGATCCCTAATGTTTCCCAGGAAATTTAAGATTATTACATTCTTAGGAAATAAGTGACCCTCAGATCCTTGGTAGCCTCTCCAGAACACTACAAGGACATTCTCTCTTCTTTACCATTCACATGGATTAAAACAGCCATTCACCCAAAATGGATTTTTTTTTAATTTAAGCTATAAACAATTGTGCCAATAAACATTTTAAAAAGATGATCTTATTAAGTTAAAATGCAAACATACTGGTTTTATCTGTAAATCTAAAATGTTAAAAAGAGATCATCTCACATTTCCACCACAAATATCTTTGATAGAACATCACTACCCCCTTGTGGATTCACAATAAAAAATCCTTATCTTCAATCTTCACTTTTTAAATGTTTCATTCTGCTGAACTTCCATTAAAGTTTACAGTTTCTTCACTAAGGGTTATTTTATTTCAATTACTTTTTAAAAGAGAAAAAAACACTCAACATTGTAAAATAATCAAGCCCATCATCTTCTTTATCTTTCCAGCATCCCCATTTGGGGGACTGTTCTTTATACAGTAAGTATATGTGCCAATTTCAACATGGCAACCACACCAACACTGTTTCCTTAGCATAACTGAATTTATACTTACAAAGCTCACTTTGAGGTTATTTTTAACAATAAATGGGTAATTTCTTCACCATCATATCTATTTTCTTTCTATTTGATAATTTCACACTTTGTACCAATAGCTTTTTATTGCTTTCCAAATGGCTTGATACCCACATGCCCCAGAAAACCAGTGGGGCACACACATCCTCAAGAATAACTTTTCAGATAAGAATTAAAAACCAAAACTAAGTTTTAAAAAGACTAATTCTTGACTGTATCGCTATACCTTCAGAAATGCTTTCTGGCAATCTAAATCAACCTCAATGAAGGAAAAAAAGCTAATACCTGTTTTTCAAAACTAGAAAAAAAAAAAAAGCCTTCGTGGGTTTTCTTCTTTCTTAAACTTTTTTTTTTTTGGCTGCAGGATCACCTCCTGCAATTTTGTATCTGCATATCACAGACACAGCTTATGAAACGTATATTATAAAAAAAAATTAAATAAACTTAAATATCTCGTTTACCAGTTGTTACAGACACAGATTTAGCTGAAAGTATAAATCATCTCCGCAGTGATATGCAGGCTACAGAGGGAAAGTCTGAGTCCTGACTGGTGGCACTGCTGCCTTGAGGAGTGAGCTCCTCATTTTCTCACAGATGTTGAACACAAAAGTAGGGACACAGGAATTCACTATTACCATGAGAAGACAAATTCCAGTATTCATTCCAGTGGGTAGGTGGAATAAAGGACAGAAAATAATCCACTTTCCAGTGTTTTTAAGTGACTGCAGACATAATCTTACCTTGCAGTGACTGCTAAGGAAAGACGGAAGAGACGGGGCGTGGTCTGTGAAATGACTGAACGCTGTGCCACCTGCCAACCCCACTGAAGACTGTCTATACAAAACGGAGCTAATTAACAACGTGTAAAAACTAGCAGCTGGACTGCAGAGGCGTTATAGCTGGCCTTCAAGGTTTGTTTTGGGGGGATTTTGTTATGATTGTTGTTTTCAGATTTTTTTTTTTTTTTGAGAGATAGTTTGGATGACATTAGGAAGTGAGATCAGTGGTGAGAGTAATGTCACTTAATTAGTCTCCAGGTAGTAACATGTTTAAAACTGTTAAGAACTCAATTCCAAACATTTATTTCAAGGCATGTCACTCTGTGCACTTTTAACTACAAAACCATACTGCAGAGCGCCCAGTGAGGACTACAGCCCCAAACCAGCACATCTCCCTCGCAGCCACCCTCTGCTACAGTCTCAGAAAGGGATACGTTACATGTTTTGAAGGGTCTGGCTAAATCTGAAAAATTAAAATGTGACTGTACTTTTCCAAATAAGCAAAGGACTGGTGTATAAGAGAACATGCAACTCTATCAAGAATGAGCAAAACACTGGGGTGACTGTAGAAGAACCATTTGAAAAATATCTCTGGTCATTCCATCTTATACGTTTATCAGTAAAAAGTAAATGAACAACCCTCTAAAAAACAGTGAAAAGGGAAGTAATGCGGCTGACACTTGGCCTCTCTTTGCAGTGGGGTACATAGTATTTCTTTTTTAGTCCAGGGTAATGAGCTAACAAATGCTCAGGAAGCATTACCAATCTTTACACAAGGAGGCCCATGACCTTCTACAAGCAATGGCATTCAAAGCAAAAAGATGCAACAGAAACTTAGAAATACACAGCCAGCATACTGATGGGTGGAAAAAACCTTTACTTTGTCCCACTATGTGAAAAATTGAGGACTGCTGTCCATTGTCAACATATACAGAGGAACACTTTCCTTAAAAATACATGACAAATATCATGGGATGGAAGGCCATCTGCAAGTTTACCAGTCCCCCTTTCTAAAGACAGGATGGGAACACAACTTCATTGCAGGACTGATGGACACTACATCCAGACGTGGCACAAAATACAAGGATCTGACAGTGCCTGATCAATTTCTATCCTGAACCTGATTAGGTATTCAAAAAAAGCAAACAAAAAGAAAAGAATGACAGATTACACACTATAATCTGGAACACAGGGCAAATGACCATGCACTCTTTTTTCACATTCTATGGAGAGAGCTAGACAGCCAGAACACGTCTTACTCTAACCCTTAGACACACCAAAGACTGAAGACAGTACTATATTAGGCAAAGTAACACTAGAAGACCTCACACCACCTTGTGAATGAAGGCCCCAAATGAAGCAGTATACTTGTTGGCTCTGCCCGAAGAAATTTATTGTTATGAAGCCAAACAGACAGAAGGAAGCTGGCTTAATGCAGCAAAAAAAATTTCCAAAATCCTACATGGGGAGGCCCAGTTGCCCGAAGGACACAGTGTTTCACCTAGGATGCTCTCCAGTTACAAACACTGCCATCACCCGTTGCCTTGTGGCTTACATCCCACCCACTCCATCTCCCTATCCTTAGGGAAACAAGAAGTGACATTGCCTCGTACTACAGGACAAAAAGAATGGTGGGCACCCCTCTTCACTGAATGACAGAAAGGCTATAAATACAGTCAATCTACAAACACTTTTTTATAATAATGATGACAAAGGCAGTAAAGAAACCTCTTTATGTGTGAAAGAAAGGGAGGTACGATTTAAGTCATCTAGGATATGAAAAAAAGAGGTGGCATGGTAAGTGATTCTAGAAGATACAGACATTTTAGAAAATGATCTGTTATAACGAAAATACAAAAGAAACACATTATCTCCTGTCACCACAAAAAATATTGTCACATATTCACATGAATAAAGGACAATGCCAAACCCCATACTACAACAATCCTAAACCAGAGTTCTTAAGAGTGAAATACTAAGAAAACTGGTTTCTACCGACACGGTGGAGGGGAAATCTGATTCGGTATAGGAGGAAAAGAAAAAGTGCTTATGAGGTGAGTTCTTCATTATTACTGTCATCATTATGTATACCAAACCTACACCCAAAAATAACCTGAGGCTATTTACCCAAAAAAACTCCACAAATAACAGTGCCATTAAAAAGTGTAAAGAACTAAAAGTCACATAATAAACTAAAGCAGTGATAATTATACCAGATACCTAGCCTAAGAATGGTCCCCACAACTAAGCATTAAATTTAGATACAACACTTTCCGGCAGTGGAAATGTAACAGCAGCTCATATAGTCCTTACTATGTGACAATATGAAATATACCAGTTATTTATAAGAAAAAATTATTTTTCTACCATTTCCTTCTATAAAGGATGTATATGATTTTATGCTTTACACAGTACCTATATGATGCTATTCAAATCAGCCACACATCCCAACCAACCAGAGATCTAAATGGCCTAAAAGTTATACCTAGACATTTAGAAAGAAGGTTAACTACTTTTTTTTACACACACAGTCTGAAGGAAAGCCGTTACATGCCTCTCCCAGGACGCCCTCCACCCTCTCCACCACCCCCACTCCTGCAGTGATGCAGGAAAGCTCAATGGGAGGGTATACTTTGAGTATCTTTTTGTAAGATTATAATCCAAACAATTAAAGTTCATGAAAGAATTCCTTACAGGAATATATAAAAAGGCAAGTACAAGAGACACTGAAGTGTCACTCCAACTAAAAGGCTAACAAGACCCCTTCGGTCTCAGGCCAAGTCACAGAAGCCCGCAGATTCCACACATAACACAGGCTCAGGGAGAGTCCCAGTGATGGACGTGCTGCAATGGGGCTACAGATGTCAAAACAACCTCTCTCTCAAGGCCACATTCAAAGGTCCCACAGAGGGGGCCACAGGCACAACCAGGCAGGGAAAGGAAGAGAACACAGAGTCACCTTCTGTCGCCTCTTCCAGGAGGAAATCAGGAAGAAGTACAACTGCACACAGGTACCGTCCCGAACCTCAGGAGACGGGGACGGAGGGCGGCCCAGGGGAAGGAAGAAGGGAAAAAAATGTCAAGCCACAAGATGGGCTACCTGAGAAGCAGTCAGAAAGAAACAGAACCTAGCCGGGCACAGGGGCCACACCCGGCGTAACCGAGAACTAAAATAATGCCACCTGACTCTACAGAATAGGTTATTTTAGGGAGAAAACCTAAAAACTAAATAAATGGAAAAATGCAGATAAGTAGGATGTATAAATATGTCGCAAAGAGCAAGCCAGAGCAACTCTACTCTTCTGGAAAGGAAAACCTGACCCAGGCTGACCTTGAGTAGAGGTTGCTGTGTACACATCACCATTCTGAATCCACTTCACAATGAGATGGAGAAACTCAACATTTCCCAGATGCAGGATAAGTCAGGTCTTCAAAAAGACTAGGGAAAAGATGTCCCATGGGTCACCCAACCTTGCCCAAAAAGCTGGTGGGTGGGTAAGAGATGAAGGGAGGAAACAGTGATGCTCTAACAGAAAGATGTGAAAAAGAAAATTCTTTAGGAAAACAGAAGCCGTCTAGCCTGACTGTGCAATGGAAGAGCAAGAGGAAAAGCTGATCTCCAATAACCCACAGGGACAGGTGACACAGAAAGGAGCCTTACTTCTGAGCACACTGACCTCACGTGTGTTCCTCTAACCTTTACCATTCTCCTTCTACTGCCTGCTGTAGGGAGCACCCCAGCTGGCAGGGGAAACTCCGAAAGGCTGCCGGAGGCACAGGGAGGGGCAGGAGACGTCCACCACTGGAGGTGAGGTGACTGCTGGGAGCACTCCAACACAACAGCAGAGTTCAACGCTTGTCTTCCAAGGGTCATTAATACTACGCCCTAAAAATACACAATTCCATCAAGCTGAATGCAGATACAGACAAAATCTGAACAGAATAAAAACTTAAAAAAAAAAAAAAAAGGAAACTGAGGTCAAAAGTGCAACTTGCAGACAATGGGTATTACACCCACTAGATAACTCAACATTGACTGAGGGGCAACATCCTGAAGTCAGCGACTAAGGCTGAGCAAGCCCGCTCCCGACTCAGTCCTCCAGGTGGGAGAATCTCCTCGCTAGAAAAGCACTTAAAGGTCCCAAAGCGCAGTCCTGACAGAGCCTGTGGGGGAGGATGAGGCCCCACACTCAGCCCGTCCAAAAGTAAGACTTTCCTGCTGGGTGACAGTAGCCAGTAACCAGGAGGCGAGTAGGGGAGGGGCCCCGGAGGAGGGGAAACAGCCAAAGACACAAACTGTGACACTCAGAGAACCCATGGGGCATTATCGCTCCCACCCTTTCACAAAGTGTCACCGGCTTTCCCAAAGGTACCTCTTCCTAATGTGCACAAACTCTCTCAATTATTTAAATGGCCAAAATAAAACAGCGACATATTTATGGCCATTCATTTCTGTTCTGTCACAGAAACACATATTCTTCTCACCCTCTCCTATCCTTTGCCCAAAATACATGAAATCTCTCTCCTTTACACAGCAATAAAGAAGTCAAGATGAGAACTTTTCACCCTGTGAGGAATCAAGCAGAGACTACCACCCCTAAATTCAGAATGCCTAAGTTTTGGTGCACAGCGGCAGGCACTCCACACTTTGTGCATCAGGGACTTGGTGAACACTCAGGATGTCTTCCTGCTTATTCAGTACAGTACAAATGACAAAGGAAAGAGCGGTAAGAATTGGCCATTTGTCAGTGAGTCTTCTGATTCTTCTAAGCCTGAAGAACGGTGTCCCAACAACGGTGATATACACCTATGGTTTTACACACCAAAGTCCCCATATACACCCAAAATGTATAGATAGTCGTCTAACTCTTCCAACTTCCTGTATATACTGTAATGGCTGTGATTTCACCTATAAATATATGACTATACATGTGTGTATGGAGATAAATATTTAAACAAATGCATGGCATCATTTTTTTTTGCCAAAAGAGAACCAGAGCAACAAAAAAAATAGAAAGCATCCAAATTTCTCCTTCACCTGAAACCTGCAAGATCGAAAGAAGTGTTTGGATCCCACGAGACACAACACCGGGGCCAAAGGAAGGTTCTAGGACCACAAGGAGCACACTAGCAACCTCTTCCCGAACGGCACGTGGGCGACATGGGTGTCTACACTCCCTTTTCTGGATGAAAAGGCATATGGCTTCTGCTTACCCAGCCAACATGAATACAATTTAAGAAAATTAGAAAAAGTCAAGGTAACAGGCTCACTAAATATGGCTGACTGGGAAACAGAAGCCATAAGGAGGATATGAGTTCTCTTAAAAAAGAAATGGGAAGTTTATTTCCAGGGAAGGTTCAAAGACTCTTGAATGTAGGATGTACAAAGTCTGGTTCCTACTGCACAGAAGACAGTCACCGGAACACTAAAAAACAAGGGCACGTGAACCTCTTTCTGTGGGATAGTGTCAACTGATGAATGATGCCCCCACGAAGAGCAGGAGTAAACTGGAAGCAAAAAACTGACCTCTGTTTCTCTCAGACACAGGAGTCATTATGGTGTCCCCTTCTTGCTCAAGTACTAAGCACAATGGAAGCCCTGCCCTACATTGGATGGGGCAACAACCATCACCCAGGCAAGGAACTCCAAGGAGAGAGACGTGTTAAGGCAGATAGACATACGGGGAAAGGAGCACTGGAATGTCCAGTTTCTCCCAAAGAAACAGAGGACAACTCAAAGGGTATTCAGGAAATGAGCTCACTATGACCCAGGAAAGTGTGCGGAGAGTATGCCTAATCTGTAAGAAGTATCTGCTTTCCTATTTAGAAATGACTTCAGAGCTGCACAGGCCCCCACTATCCACTGGGTGAGGGAAGAAGAATACGGGTGGCCCGAGTCCCCTTGTCCTGGCGAAAGGGTCAATAGATGGTGTGCAGAGGCCCCACAAGATTCCACAGAACAGGAGAGGATGAGACGGACCCCTCTGCCAAAGGAGATCAGGGTCACAGAAGGTAAAGGGCAAGGGAGTATGGAGATCCTCACTTGCCATAGAAAAGGAGACCCCACCCTCTTGGCTGCGAGGGGTGCAAGGGCAAGAGTAGGATGGGAGCGACTGCTAGGGGCGGGGATGCTGCGCAGGCCCCCTCCCAGGAAGGGAAGGGGGAGGGGTCACACGAGGCCCTCTGCCCGGGGACGCTCAGCAGGAGTGGGTCCCCCTGGTGGGGAGAAGCGCGGGGACCCCTGCCGGCTCTGGGAGGCGCCCACGGGGCTCGCGGGTGAGGCTGGACAGAGTCCGCCTGGCCCCGCCGCCGAGAGCCAGGGACGGCGAGGCTGAGCGCCGGCCGTGCCCCGACGGGGACCGGCCCGGGGCAGCGGGGCGCGGGGCCGGAGGAGGCCTGAGGTGGATAAACTTTCCGCCCCGTGGCCCCCACCGGGGCCCGCGCGAGGGGCGGGGGGCGGGGGCCGCGCCGGGCCCGGGAGCGGCGGGGATGCCCGGTCCGGGTGGGGGAGGCGCCGGCCCTCCCTCCGCGGCTCCTCCTCCTCGCTGGGCCCGGCCCCCGCCCGCCGGCCCCCCGCCCCTCCGGCCCCAGCCCGCCCCCGGGTGGGGGTGTGCGGCGCCGCGCTCCGCCGCCCCGCGAGTCACCTCAGGACCCGGCCGCGCTCCGCCCCCCCACCCGCCGCCCCCTCCCCGGCCCGGGGCGCCCGCCCGCCCGCCCGCCGCCGCCGCGCCCCCGCGCTCCCGCCCGGCGCCGCCGATGCCCGGGATGTCCGGCGGGGCCGGGTCCCGCCGCCCGCCACGCCGCCCCCGGCCCCTCACGCTCCAGCTCTTACCTTCCGGCTTGTTTTCGGCAGCCATTTCCCCTCCGCGCGCCACATCCTCCTCCTCCTCGCGACCGGGACCCCGAGCGCGCGCCTCGTACCGCCGCCGCCGCCGGCCCAGCCACCCCGCCGCCGCCGCGCACCCGCCCTGGCCCCGCCCCACGGCCCACGCACTGCGCCCGTTGGGTCGTGCGGCTGCCACTCATCGCTTCCGCCACCAATCGCCCCGCACCAAGGGTCTCACTACTCTCCGGGAGGAGCGTCCTATCCATCCGGCCCATTGGCTGGTCACCACCCAACGGGATGAAAGGATTGGTCAAGAATCAACGCCCCCTCCCCACCCACTCCCAGGAAAGCCCGCCTTCCAGACCTAAACAAAGCTTCCCAGTGGCCAGAGCCCGAAAGAACTGCCCAATCAGGAATGGGCCGGCACGGAATATTTCCTCGAGGCCGAGACGTGGCGTTTTGATTGGGCGTTACTGCAGTGTTTCCCAGGCCGTCCAGACCAATCAAAGGGGGTTCCCGGAACTCGGGAGCGGCGAAGGGAAGCCCCGCCCCCGAGCGTGACCGTCATGAGGAAGGCGCTCGCTCATTGGCGAGCTGGGGCTTTTCCCGCGTGCTCCCGGGGCTGAAGGACGTTCCCGGGGAAGCCGCTGCCGGAGAGTGGGGTCCCGGTGGCAGTGGAGGAAGCGGCGGGATCTCCGGGATCCCGCAGCCTGCCGCTTCCGGGGCTCAGCGGGGACCAGGGGGCCTCGGGACTGGTGTCCGCCGGACACCGCGCTCGGGAGCCGGCCGGCCCGGGTGTCCGGGCGTCGCTGCCGGCATTGGGGGAGGGGCGCGCCTCCCGCCAAGCCCCGCCCCTTCCCCTCCCCCTGCCCCCGGCGCCCCGCCCCCTCGGCCCGCGCCGCCGCGGCCCCTCGCGCGGGTGCCCGGCCCGCCCGTGCCCGCCGTTGCCCGCCCCCGGTGTGCTCCGTTGTCCCCTTTTCTAGCGGCTTAAAATACTGAAACTTTATTTTGGTCACGTTGGCCATGTGACCCACAGAGCCGATGACTCATAAATGCCTGTCCCAGGATGAGGCCGCTGAACGAAATCTTAGAGAAACGCTGAGCCTCGGCGAGCCTGCTCTGAGGGCGAGGCGAACCGAGTTTCCTTCAATCCTGGGCTCACGTTCGTGTCTTTTGCGAACAAATCTTCAAGCGTCCACTGAACTCATGCCCCGTGCAAGGTGGGGAGTCCAGCTGGGTGTCAGTCGGGGAGCGGGAGCCTGGAAGCGGGTTAGGATCCATCCTGTAGGGTACGGACACACCGCTGCAGCTTTTCTGGAAAGCCGTCCACACCTCGTGGACCAGCGCACACTGTACAGAGGAGCCTAAAGCCAGATGAGATGGCAAAGCTGAAAATTCCCCCTCGCAGAGAAATTCCGGAATTGTGCACTTGGGCAGGTAATACCGAAAACAAAGGAGAGGGCTATAATCTCAAAGTTTATTTAAAAAAAGGAAGAAAAGTTGAATGAAAAGCGGAGCTCCAACCCCTCGGTGTGGATCTTGTACGGTTTGCAGTGAGAACATTTCATTTCTGTAGGTTTTATTTTGTCCTTTGCTGCCGTTGATGACAACCAGAAGCATCAGCGAAAGGTCCTCCAGTATTTTGACATCAAGACTGATTGTCAAAGTGGATTTTGTGCCAGTCCTAACAACATGTGTTCTTTTTCTGGTCTTCACATGTGAAAATTTCTTAAGTTTTCCAGAAATAAAAATGTCCCCCCAAAATGTTTTGTATTATACTCTCGTTCTTTAACAAAGTTTAATTTTATGAGGATCCAAAAATGCAAAATTTTGACAACTAGGGTACAATATTTTATCAGTTAGCATTCTTAATAGCACCTATGCTGACGATTTGTGTGGTGAAACATACTCCTAAAAGGGCAAGTGGCATTGAAAATTAATATAACCCTTTTGAAAAGCAATTTTACAGTATGTATTAAAAGCCATAAAAAAAAGTCTGCATCTTTTGGCCCAGTAATCTTACTTCTGGGAATCTGTTCTAAGGAAATAACACTAAATGCCGAAAGAGCTGTATGTGTGAAGGTATTCTTCACAGGATCACTGTATTTATTACAACAAAAAAATTGGAAGCATCCTAAATGTGCTAATGTTGGATATTTTAAAAGTAAATTGTGCTATATCTACACAATGGAACATTATAGTAGTCACAGACATTAGAAACAAAAAAGTTTAGTAAAAAAAGTTGCTAGTTGGGGGAAAAGTTTTTTTTAATTATAGTGTGCATTTCTTATATATGATGTGATTTGCGGTATAAAAAACTGCATTTTGTAAAAAGACTGATTTAATTCATGCATCCAGGAAATGACATTTGGAGGATTATGAGTGGTTTTTCTTATTGTCTCTATTTTCTATAATACAGCCATAGTATAGCTGTACTGCTTTTAAAATTAATATATGTATTAAATTTAAAAATAATTTTATCCAGTGCATTCTAGAGACCAGACTGTATTAGAGCCTGAGGATGTAAAGGTGAGTAAAGTTATCTCCCTCCAAGGGGCTCACAGCCTCGCAGGATTAACAAACATAGACAACAGCAGGTCAAAGTGCAGTGGGACACGGGAGAAGGTAATGAATATCACCTGGGCCTCAAGCGCAGCCTGGAAAACTGTAAAACAATGCTGCTTTTATCGCCAATTTTTTCGTTTTGGAAAATGTTATTGATCATAAAAATATATATGTTAACATGTAATGGTTTTTTTTTTTAATGAACTAGTACAATTTCTATACAACACATAAACTGTTGATAAACCAATCACAAAACAAAAGCTATTTGGAGTCCTGTGTTTTTAAGAGGGCAGGGAGACCAGTAAGTTTGAAAGGCTCTAGGCTAGAGGATGAGATGGTTTGAGAGGACTGGTGGGCTGGTGTCAGACCATTTGGGCTGTTGTAACAAATTACCATGGACTGGGAGGCTTATGGCAACAGAAATTTACTTCCCACGGTTCTGGAGGCTAGAAGTCAAAGATCAGGGTGCATCCTCACAAGGCAGAGAGCAGAGAGGGGAAGTGACCTGTCTCATGACTCAGATTAAACCTAATCACCTCCCAAAGGCCCCACCTCCCAATACCATCACATGGGAGGGTAAGGTTTCAACACAGGAATAGGGGGGTACACAAACACTCAGTCCAGAACAGCTGGTGCTTGTCTTTGCTTGGGAGGGTAACCAAGAGGTGGGTCTTTCCAATAAGTGACGGGGCTTGAGTTGCTGAAAGAGCCCAGTTAGAAAGCAGAAGAGTCAGAAGATGTGCCGGACCCCCCAGCCTCGGGTCCTTGCCCATTTTGGCCTTCACGTTCTTTAAGGAAAGAATGTTACTGTCAAGGACCAGATGGAGCTGGGTAAATACTGGGAATATTAAATTGTTCATTTTTTACTTCAAAAATACTTGTCAAAGAGTGTTCTTTTCTGTCAGCTTTCAGAAGTAATTAAAGTGACTATTTATTATTACTGCCGATGATAATAACAAAAGTGTGTAGACTTGCTTCCTTGAACTGCAAGTTACTAAAGCTCCTTGTTACTGGACTGAGAGAGGAAAGTCTCGACGGATCTGAACCCTTTTGCAAGCTTAGATTTTCAGAAGGGAAACTCCACCCAAAACAGGACAAGAAATAAAGAATTATTCTTTTTAAAAAAAAATTTAATTGAAGTACAGTCAGTTACAATATGTCCATTTCTGGTGTACAGCACAATGTCCCAGTTATGTACATACACACATATATTCATTTTCAGATTTTTTGACAGAATTATTCTACTTCTGCTTTCCTTAGCTTGGAAAGGGTTGCACTGTTAAAAATAATGATATCCAAAAGTCCTGCTTCCGAAAAGTTTCTCCCTTTGCCTTCCCTTTAATTAATTTTTGTAATTTTGAGATCATTGTACTTTCACATGTAGTTGTAGGAAATAATACAGAGAGATCCCACATCTTGCCTTGTCAAGATAAAACATAATGAAAACTTGGGAGCTGCTCAGAACAAACCTTTCACTGATAGTCCTTGTTTCCCTATCCTGCAAACCCTCATCTTTCCTCCTCTCCCACCTCTGTTCAGCCGTTACATCATCCATGGCAACCTTGGGATGTCTACCATTAGGATGCAAGAGTAAAGACTTGTCTGACACCCCCTAATATAAGGAGATATCTGGGCCTAGTAGACCTGAATTTCAGCTCACTTGAAATATAATTTGAACATAAAAGGCCTGATTTTGCAGACCAGGAATCTATCGAAATTTTGAAATGAATAAGTGGTTTCACTTGTTCAATATTTTTTAACTTACTCTTTTTTTTTTCTTTTAGTTTTTTTTTATTTGAGGGAAGGTAATTAGGTTTATTTATTTATTTACTTTTAGAGGAGGTACTGGGGATTGAACACAGGACCTTGTGCATGCTAAGCACGTGCTCTACCACTTGGAGCTATACCCTCCCCCCAGCTTGTTCCATATTTGCTAAAGGGGAGCCAAGGTGGAATGGACAGGAAGTCCAAGGACCAACTACACCACCTCTGGCGGTTTTGTTTTCCTTTTAATATTAAAACCCAGAACTGAACGCTATCCTTGGGGATAAGGGTTTCAAAAGATATTGTTTAAACAATACTTCCAATCATAAAATCTTTCCACATCGCCCAACAAATGCATAAAACATACCTGACTGCACCTGCTCCCCAGGGACCTTCCTTGGCGTTACAGTTAAATGCTTTTGACTACATGTATCTCACCTACATACCCTATTTAAAGAGTCAACCTGGTTTTTTCTAGACTTTCCCTTTAAGACTGGAGTCTCTCCCCTCCCTCATGAGCCTTCTGGTATTACAGCCTGATAGTTTCTTTTATTCAAGTGAACTCGCGACTAAAGAAATGGGGTGTATATATATAGATATATAGAGAGAGAGAGAGAGAGAGAGAGAGAGAAGAGGTTGAAGAGATAGGGCTTTGTTGATTCAGATGGGCACTTCCAAAGTTAACAGATTTAGGAAACCAGGATGCCACCTCTGTTTCCTGGGACCCAAAGAGATGTCAGTGGAGCCCCCAAAATCTCCATAGAACGAGGACTTATGGGCAGCAGTGTAATTGGAGGGAGGGGGCAAGGGATTTAGCATTTACATAGCAAGGCCCAGCTTGCACATCCATTGTCTGTTTATTTAGGGTGGTTCCAGGAGCTGATGGGATGATAAGGCTGCTCAAGTCACCCCCAGCCACTGATATTGAATATAGTTCCCTGTGCTCTACAGTAGGTCCTGCTTGCTGATCTATTTTATATATAGTAGTGTGTATCTGTTAATCCCAAACTCCTGATTTATCCCTCCCTGCTTCCCCTTTGGTAACCATGTTTGTTTTCAGTGTCTGTGAGTCTATTTCTATTTTGTAAATAAATTCATTTGTATCATATTTTAGATTCCACATATAGGTAATATCATAAGATATTTGTCTTAGTATGATCATCTCTAGGTCTATCCATGTTGCTGCAAATGGCATTGTTTTGTCCTTTTTTATGGCTGAGTCATATTCCAAATACACACACACACACACACACACACACACACACACATATACACCACACCACATCTTCTTTATCCAATCATCTGTTGATGGACATTTAGGTTGCCTCCATGTCTTGGCTATTATAAATAGTGCAGCTATGAACATTGGGGTGCATGTATCTATTTGAACTAGAGTTTTTGTCTTTTCTGGATATATCCCCAGGAGTGGAATTGCTGGATCATATGGTAAATCTATTTTTAATTTTTTAAGGAACCTTTATACTGTTCTCCATAGTGGCTGCACCCTTGCACGTTCCCACCAGCAATGTAGGAAGGCTCCCTTCTCTCCACAGCCTCTCCAGCATGTATTATTTGTAGACTTTTTGATGATGGCCATTCTGACTGGTATGAGGTGATACCTCATTGTAGTTTTGATTTGCATTTCTCTGATAATTAGTGATGCTGAGCATCTTATCAGTGCCTGGGGGCTCATAGGTTTGTTTTGTCTATTTCCTTACCTGTTTACCTCAACACTTTCCAATGTAATTTATGTCAACTCTCAGTCTTCAAGGAAACTTGGTTTAGTTGTTGAAAGTAAAATGACCTGTCAAAACACCTGAAGGAAAAAGCTGCTGATCTATCAACACTATTGTCTTTGACGGTCACCGAGGAGTCAGTGCCTGAGAAGAATGAGACCAACCAGAGAAAATAAAGAGGGTGAAGACTCAGAGGCATTTCATTGTCATCAGCTTTTCCATTTTCCAAATAAAGTGAGTGATTTATTTTTCTTTGCATATTATGCTATGCTGTATCACACAGCCATTAAAAAAAATGGGGGTTGGACGGGAGGGTACAGCTCAGTGATAGCATGTGGGCTTAGCATGTGTGAGGTCCTGGGTTCAATCTCCAGCATCTCCATTAAAACAAACAAATACAATTAAGAATAAATAAATAAAAGGCATACTATTTTTTTTCAAAAGCAGGCTGTCTGGAAAAAAAAGATGGGAGTTAATGAATATGTGATGCTATGGAAGATTCTTCAGCTTAAATGTTTAACTGAAAAAAAGGAAGGTACAGAGCATAATGAATACTATTCTCCTGCATATATAGATACAACGTTCATTGCGTGTATAGATATTCTTGTATATACAGAAAACGTTTCTAGATGAACAGCAAGAAATGTATTACCTGTAGTTACCTTTGAGGGTGGAGTAGAAAAAAAGTAAGGCATACACTTCATTTGATATGGTTTAGTTTTTTTTGCCATGTGCGTTCTTCCAATAAACGTTTGTTAGATGCCTCTGATGTACCAGAGACAGGTTTCAGATACAAGAGTGAACAGAACAAACAAAATCCCTGCCCGCAGGGAGCTTCATGGAAGTGTGAGATGATACACAAGCAAATGTGTGATCGCAGGTTAGAAAAGGGTAAATGCTTGAAGAAAAATAACATCAGAGAAGAGGGTGGAGTGACGAGGGTGCCCTCTTAGGTAAGGTGAGGTCTCAGACCTGAAGGAGGTAGGAGGGAACCATGCAGCTGTAGTGGGTGGAAGAGCCTTCTGGGCAGACGGAGAGGAAACAGCACGTGCAAAAGCTCTGAGGCAGATGCACAGCCGGTGTAATAGGAACTGCAATGAAACCATTCCGAAGGATCTCTGGGACAGGAATACAAAGAGGAATCTAAGGCCAGATCATATGGGACTTTGAATTCCGTGATGAAATCTTTGGATTTTATTCTGAGGCTTCACAGAAGCTGATGGGGTTATTGAGCTGAGAGTATTATCTCAGTGATGTTCTAAAAGGATTAAAAGGGTCTCTCTGCCATGATGAGGGGAATAGGGAGCTGTGAGGGAGCAAGAGAGGATGCAGAGACACGTGTCAGAAGACTCTTGAAGTCATCAAGACCTGATGGTGCCTTAAGATGCATTCACTTCCTGTGGCTGCGATAACTAATGACCTCCATGGTTTAAAACAACAGAAATTCATTCTCTTATGATTCTACAGGCCAGAAGTCTGAAATCAGTTTCACCGGGCCAAAATCAACGTGTTGACCGGACTGTGCTCTCTCTGGAGGCTCCAAGGACTACCTGTTCCTTGCCTCTTCCAGCTTCTAGTAGCTGCCGGCATTCCTTGGCATGTGGCCACCACAGGCATCTTCAAGACCAGCATCTTCACGTACCTCTGTCCCATCTTCACGTTGCCTGCTCCTGTGTGTCTGTGTTCAGAAGCTTCCTCTGCTTCTCGCTTGTGATGGCACTTACAGACCACCCAGAAAATCCAGGACAATCTCTCTCATCTCAAGATCCTTAATCACATCTGCAAAGACTCTTGCTCCAAATAAGGTACCATTTAGGGTTCCTGAGATTATGACCAGTTATCTTTGGGAGCTATTATTCAGTCTCCCATACCTGGGGTTGGCAGATTTTTTTTCAGGAAAGGACCAGATAGCAAATATTTAAGCTTTGCAGACCCTGTAGTCTCTGTCACAACTGCCATCACAGTGCAAGTGCAACCACAAACAATATATTAAAAAAAAAAAAAAAAAGAAAAGAAAACTTTATAAAAACAGGCAGCAGGTTTTAGACCAAAGTGGAGATCTTAAGAGGTACACAGATTTGGAATCTGTATTGAAGGTAGAGTTATTGCTCAGGTTTTGCTGATGTATCGGATGTTAAGTATATGAGAAAGAAATACTTTGAGCCAAGGCTTGACTCTCAGGATTTTGCCTAAGCAATTGAGTTAACGGTGTTGCCACTTAAAGACTGGGCAGAGCAAGCTGAGGACAATAATTCCACTTGGGACTCATTAACTCTTAAATGTCTATTAGAGATCCAAGTGAAGATACCACAAAGGCAACTGGATATGTGCATCTGATACACAGAGAGGCTGTGGACAGAGATAGAAATACAAGAATAATCAGCATTCAGTGGAACCTACAACTATGAGACCGGATATTGTTTCCTACAGAAGGGAGTGTAATTTACTCAATCATAATTTTCAAAAAATGTCCTAAATCATAACTCTCATAAAAACATAAAGCGAATATGTATTGAGAATTTCCTTTAGCTCTTTAATTAACGAGGAAACTAGCAAGGCATTGAAACCAGTTCAAAATTTGAAGAACAGAGGTGGATTTATAGACGAGGAAGAGTGCCTGCTAAAAGATGCAACATTGGTTCACATCCTGTAGGGCAATAAAGTGTCATGTTTGGGGTTATCTTTTCTAGAGGACAAAAATTAGTTGCATCCATGGGCAAGAATCATTTGTATTACTCTCAGTTTTCTACTTCTACTGAATCCATAGAAAGACAATTAAAAATGGTCACTCCTGAAAAATCAGAGCCTTCCCAGAGGCTCCACCAGGCCATGCCCAACACTTTGCAGAAAGAACACTTGCTTATTTCCAAATCTCAGGCAATTTTTCCTGACATTGTCATTTGGCATTTATTGAGCATCTATTAACAGATAAGCATCCTTCATGTATAACTGAAAAATTGTGCTCTACACTGGAATTTGACACAACATTGTAAAATGATTATAACTCAATAAAAAATGTTTTAAAAAAGATTACGTCACTGAGCAAATGCAGATCTCTGGTCTCATGGTGCTTACCTTCTCGTGGGCGACGAGAAACGTAAGAAAGAAAGAAATTCTGTAGTGTATGAGAAGGCCGTAAGTGGTTTGGAAAAAATAGAAAGTGAAGCAGGTAGAAGGGGATCAGGAGTACCCACGTTGGGAAGATGCGATGTTTTGATCAACGTCGATGTCATTAAGAAATTGATATTTGGGCCAAGACTCGAAGGAGGTCAGGGAGATAGTCATGTGGCTATTGGCAAGAAAAATGCTTAAAATATAAAAAAGAGTTTGGAATTTTTGAAAGAAGGTTAATTTTGTTTTTAATTAGTGAAGGAAAAAAATGTAAGCAGTAAAATTTGAATCATAGATTGCGTCAAAACCATTTGTTTTCCTGCCTACAACTCATTCTTTCAAATTCTAAGCAGACTGATGCTGGGAGTACAAGATAAATGTGAAATCAGAAGAATAGTTGTAACAGTCCTGATCTTTTCCCCTCTCAGAATAAAAATTGGCTCTTCCTTTTTATTGGAGGAGAGACCCATCGGCCTTGTTATCCCACCCACAAAGAATTAGACTGTGTGTGTGACAATACTTAAAGGAAAATTAAAATTTAGTAATAAATAGCAATTCAAAAATAAGTTTCTTGAAAGAGAATATTTGCTAGTTAATGGAAGTACTGCTCTGGAGTAGACCTGGAACTCTGATTTGATTTCCCAGCTCTGCTGTAGTAAACGTGGGAAAATTAAGTTTTGTTTCTCTGCTCTTTATTTGGAGAGGAAGAGGGGTTGGGATTATTTCCATTTTAATTCAAACTGTGTAAAGCAGAGCCTTAAGACTTGTGCAAAGATTTCTCAAAGCACAATTTTCTTCGGTGACAAAAGATTTCTTTCTTTTTCATCTTGTCAAACATAATCACTCACAGATAAAGTCAATTTGCTCTTTTTGCCTTCGTGTTGGGCTATTTCCTTTTGCCAGCTGACTAACGTTTTCTAGGGCAAGTTGGAATTAATCATTCAGCACCCTGAGATTTTTCAGGCCAGCCAGGGCTGAGGATTAGAAACAATAAAACCACAGTTTGCCCTCTAACAAAAGACCTCACACCTGGCAAGGAGTGGACCGTAGACCACCTGAGAAAGGACAGTTTGGGCAATTTTACCAAAAAGCCCGATCCTGAGTCTCCACATCTGGGAAGATGCGTTAATTTGTCACCCTAACTAGAAGTTATTTGTGCTAATTACTGCAGAACTAGCGGCCGTTTTCTGCTTTCCCTAGAGGCCTCACCATCAGATGCAAGCACACTTTACTGTTTTTATCTCTGAATCCCCTTCAACCCTCTGGGGACTTCACTGAAAAACCCCAAGCCCGGCTTGCATTTTCACCCCCGTGGCTCAAAGCCCTGAGTGTTGATTCTCCATCCGGCATCTTCAAGTGACCTGAAATGCCTGGAATATTCTTTCCACCAGGGTGGCTTCTTAACTGGCCCCTTCTGCAGAGCCAACCTCAGTCTGCTTGTGCTCAAAAAAAAAAAAAAAAAAAAAAAAATGGGCCACTTGCCTGTCTCACGTCTGGTGCTTCAAGACCAAAAGGCAGAACATGGTCCCCGGAACCCAGGCGCCGGAGGCGGGGACCAGCCAGCACTTTTAGGCCGGCTGGACAGGGTGCTAGAACAAATGTCAAGGGATATTTGCTGCAAAGAGGCTCCAGAAATAATGTAAAATTGTTCTGTCCTTTTAAAAATGGAAAATGCCTTGGCAGGGTGATATATTATTTGCCTGGCTGCATTTTCTCTCTGTCTCTGTCAAGGCTTGAAAAGTACTGGCACTTCTGCCTTTTCAAGCGGAGCTCAGTGTAACTGGACCACATCTAATGCCTGTACGATGCAAATGAAGATTGAAACTGTTGTTTCCTCTGATGTGTGTGACTAAATGCTCAGAGGGGATATTTTCCTTTCGATCCTCCAGTGGGTAGAGCCTCTTTAAAAATACCTGTTGGCTCCCTCTTCCCATTGGCAATTGAAGTAATTCCTGCACTGGAGACAGAGGCTGAGTATGGTGGTGATGAATGTCTTCCTCTGCGAAGAATACCCAGCCCATGTTGGCGATGATTGTTAAAGTTCTGGAGGGAATTAAGAAGCGTGAAAGGCACGTTAATGATGAGTGTCTGCAAGGAGCCACTCAGGCTTGCCTGAAAAAGTCCGGAGAGCACATTTTGAGAGCAAAAGTTGGGAAGGCAGATGAGTCATGGCCAGATTTTCTAGCGCTTTCTGGCGCCCAGTAGCATAAAGGGCCCGGGAAGCAGGTGGAGCTGCTGATGGGGAGAGAAACCGACCGCAGGCTGGCCATTCCATCTCATCCCTCATCTTCCCTGCCAGGAGGGGAACCGATCCTAAACAGCGCTGGGAGAATCCAGGCTCTTCGCTGATCTGGGTGGTCTCCGGAAACACACGCAAGGAAATCGATAGCTCTGAGCGGTGTCAGAGCTGCCAGCCTCCAAATTGGCTGCACTGGGCGCCTCGAACCACTTTCATAATGAGGAGAAGCGTGATTATAATCTACCTCAGTCACTTTTCCTTGCACACCCACATTCAGCAAGGCAATCTATAAGCAAAGCTTCCATTTAAAGGCAAAAACAACAGAAACATTTGGAACCATCTATGAATCATGATTTGGATCATTTAATTTACTTTTAATGTCGCTTCTTGCCCCCGTTTTCCCTGGTAACTGTGTGCAGTGTCTCACTCGAGAAGGACAATGGAGAGCAAGTCATTTTGGAGGTGGGGTGTCAGATGGATAACAGGGACTCTGTCACAGTCACTACTGTGCACCCAGCACTGTGGACCCGGCACAGGACAGTGTAATAAATACTGAATGAATGAGTGAGCCAAGGCTCAGCCCAGTCCTGTCCCAAGGGACCAAACTGTTGCGGGGGCAGGAGATTCACATAGATGAAAATTCAAGATGGCCCTGAGATGGACATGCTATTAATCTGCTCAGGCCACCAAAACAAAGTACCACGGACAGGATGGCACAAACAACAGAAATGTATGTTCTCACGGCTCTGGGGGCTAAAGTCCAAGATCAAGTCAAGATCAATCTGTTGGCAGGTTTGGTTTCTCCCGAGGCCTTTCTCCGGGGTTTGTCGACAGCCGTCTTCGCTCAGTGTCTTCATACGCTCTTTCCTCTGCATACAAGCTTTCGCGGTGTCTCCCTCCACGTCCAAATTTCCACTTCTGATAAGGACACCAGGTATATCGAATCAGGGCCCACCCTAATGACCTCATTTTAACATAATGACCTCTTTTGAGGCCCCAATCTCCAAGTATAATCACATTCTAAAATACCCAGGGTTACTGCTTCAACGTACGAATGTGGGGGGAACACAGTTCAGCCCATAACTTACATGGACTGGTCTCACACTAAAAGTCAACGCTTCAGTGCTTCTTAAAACCAAGAGCACTAGTCTCATTTCCTGCCATACTGAATAAGGCTACATTCCCCAGGTCTTTCATCCCACACTCAGGAAAACATGTTCCGTAAGTTTCCCTTCAATGTAAACCCTGCTGCACTTTGTCTTTTAAGATTCTGGTTTTCAATCATCTTTCATCTGCATCCTGAGAGGCAATGTGACATGTTCTCAGGGGCTGGGGCCTTCCTGGCTGTGCTCTCAGAGACTAGGGCGGGTCCCTGGGACACTTTGCTGACCCCTAGTCACCACATCTTCAGAAAACGCATAGTAATTCCTGCCCTGCCTGCCTTACAATACCACCGTGATGGTCCCTCAGTGTCATGTTTCCATGTCACACTGGGTATGTGGGCCTGCAGAGGTGTATAAAACTCAGAATAAACAAACCCATCTTTCTAGAGTATCTGTTTTGAAATACAATCTTTATATTAAAATAAGCACAGATGCACTAGGTAGCAGAATGGAAAATTGACGGGAAAGGCAAACAAAACTGAAGATTTCAAATAAATTGCGTCCTTGCTCTAGCCTATGTGTTTCTGCCATCCCAGGTACTTTCGTAAGAAAAGCTTAAACAATGCTGGTGATGCCCGTGAAGATATATGAGGCTGCTCTCCGTGCGTGGACATGAAACAATTGTCCAGATACATTAAGAAGTGAAAAAAATCGAGGTGCAGAACAAGGTGCTACCATTTGTTTAAAAAAGAAAGATGGGGAGTGGGGTGGGCATTTATAAATTCTCTTGAATCCTGAGCATCCTTTGGAGTGATATCCAGGAAACCAGTAACATGGGGCTACCTCTGAGATAAAGGCCTGGGGTCCAGACACAAGAGTCGGGAGGAGACATACCCTCGTAAACCCTTCCACAAGGTCTGATTTGTTTTTTTAAACACATACACGCTACCTATTTTTAAAATGCGTTGTTTTGAAAAGCAACAGTTCTGCCTTTAAAACAAATTCACTATCATTATTCAAATGATAGTTACCTCCTGCAGAAAAACAAAATACTGGACAATAATTATTAAGTATATTGAGTTACCTAATAGTGAAATTAAACATTTAAATTCCCTCTCTCCTTGGCATCTGTGAATTATTTCTGTACTATTTCTTCCCTTATCCAAGAAAAAGAAAATTGCGTCCAAACTTGCATCCTGTGAGATTCTCCCTAGGAGTAACGTTTAATCATAAAAGTATAGCTCTGATTCATTTTGTTTTGGTTTTTTTGGTGCGAGGGAGGTAATTAGGTTTACTTATTTATTTATTTATTTATTTATTTTAATGGAGGTACTGAGGATTGAACCCAGGACCTCATGCATGCTAAGCATGCATCCTACCACTGAGCTGTTCCCTCCCCCCCATGAAAGCATAGCTTTGAAACTACAAAAAAAAAAACTTGAATTTTTTTTTTTTTTTTTTTTTGGTGGGAAGAGGGAGGTGATTAGATTTGTTTATTTATTTATTTATTTATTTATTTATTTATTCATTTAATGGAGGGACTGGGGATTGAACCCAGGACCTTGTGCGTGCTAAGCACATGCTCTACCACTGAGCTGTACCCTCCCCCCATGAATCATTTAATTTCTTTGGAGGTCTATGCAACGTGTATGTGTATCAGGGACGTCAGTGTTAGGCGATCATGAGTTAAATATAGTATAAGGTGCATGCTGTCCGCTCATTCATTCTTATACTAAACAAACACCAGTCGGGCACATACTCTGACACCAAGCACTATGGACCTGGGAATCCAGACGTATATAAACTTTTTAAATAAAAAATTTTGTCCCTGTCCTTACACATTCTAGTCCAGTCATAGAAACAGGTGAAAACACACGGTTGTATCTCAGGGTAAGAAATGTTTGCTCTAAAGAGTCTAGAGTAGCCAGTAATGGTCAAATGGGGGCCACAGTGAAAAATATGGACTTGGAAATAGAGTGACTTGAAGTTACTTCTCTACGCCTCAGTTTCCTAAATGGCCATTTGGGGTTAATGAGAGGGTTGGTAAGTGTCGAATGGTTAAAAACAACATTTAAAGGACAAAGTGCTGACCACCCACTCACCCCTGTGCCTGACACAAATACTAGATTTTCAATTTTTTTTTAACTTCTGTTTTTAGTAGCTGGTTGGACATACAAGTCCGGAGCTCACGTAGCTCAGGAAAATCTGGATTTGAGAATCCACACCATCTAAGCGGGAGGTGAAGTCAGGGTACCATGGACAACACTAACATTGTGAGGTGGTTGGAGACTGAGGGAAAAAACTAACCAGAGAAGGAGAAAAGAAAACCCAGAAAACATGAAGGAAAGGAGGAAAGGGAGTTTTGAGAAGGAAGTGTCTGTAGAGAAAAATGCCACAGAAAATTCAAGTTCGAACCACTTCACATCCACTGGAAGGACTGTCATAAAAAGAGGAAAACAGAGTAACAGGCGTTGGCAAGAACGTGGAGGAGCTGGAACCCTTGCAGATTCCTGGGAGTGTGAAGTGACGCAGCCGCTGTGGAAGGTCGTGTGGGGAGTCCTCAAACAATCAGACTGTGGAACGACCACACGGTGCAGCAACTCCACTTCTGGGCACAGACCCCAAAGGCTTGAAAGCAGGGACTCAAACAAATAGCACCCATATTCACAGCAGCTCTATTCACAACAGACAAGAGGTACAAGCAACCCAAGTGTCCCACGATGGATGAATAGATAAACAGAACATGGTAGCCACACAATGGAATATTCGACTGCCATAAAAAGGTATGAAATTCTGACACTACGGTAATGTGGATGAAACTGGAGGACGTTAGGCTAAGTCACAAATAAGCCAGTAACAAAAGGACAGATATTGTAGGATTCTACTTATAGGAGGTCCCGAGGGCAGTCAGATTCAGAGAGAGGGAGAATAGAATGGTGCTTGCCAGAGGGTGGGGAGAGGGGAAGGTGAGGAGCGAGTTTCAATCAGGGAAGATGGAGCGTTCTGGAGATGGACAGTGGTGATGGTCCCACAACAATGTGAATGTGCTTAATTCCACTGACATGGATGCTTTAAAATGGTAAATTTCAAGTTATGTATATTTTACCACAATTGAAAATATCTATCAAGTTAGAGGGTGGATGTGAATCCAACCTGGAAGTTACTGGAGATTCTGATGAGCAGTTTCTATGCAGGCACAAGGGCAGGAGCCAATCTACAGAGACGGAAGGAAAGCAGGAAGGAAAACTCTGCCCCAGGTGGTGCGGAGGCAGGGGAAGGTGGGGTGGCAGCTGCGGGAGGCGGGGGGAGCACATTCTCAGACATCCCTGGGCCTTTCCCGTCCCCTAGTCCTGCCCAGGTTCCAGGCATGAGGGGGAGGTGCCCCAAGCCCCTCCCAGGGGACCCTCTTGCTTCTTCTAAGCCACTCTGCACCTGCCTTTCCTTTCACCTCTGCTGTGAACGTTCTTCCGTATTCTTAAGGCTTTAGGCTCTCAGAAACAAGAGCTGGAGTCTTGCAGCTGCCCCTGCAGTCTGCCAGTCCCAGAGCTTGTCAGAGGCACTGGGAGGCAGAGCCAGCTACCCACCTGGAGGAGGGGGAGGAAAAGAGAAAATACAAGGTGGGCAGAGGGGCTCGCAGAGGACAGTACCACGAGCTCATGCTTCCTGGGTTCTGTGCAATTTCTTGCCCTCTGAGAACAAGTTGAATGTTTTGATCAATGCCCAACCCCCCACCCCCGCCCAACCACCTTCCCAGACCTTCCCTTCCATCCTCCTCTCATTCCGTAGCCCGCTACCCTTACCCTTGACATCGGAGCTCACTCAGCAGGTATTTATTGCACCTACGATGTGGCAGACCCTGCAACAAAACTGCCCTTACGGATTTTAAAATTCTTATAGTGGGAGATAGACGGTAAAGTTTAAACATTAAGTACACATGTCGGATAGTAGTAGGTGCTATGGGGAAAAATTTAAGGCCGGAAAAGGGGATGAACAAGAGTGAGGGATGGAACTGCAATTTCAAGAAGGGCAGTCAGGGAAGGCAGCCCTCAGGTGATAGTTGAGCAAAGATCTGAGCAGGTGAGAAGGAGCTTTGTGGGTCTCAGGGAAATGCATCCCAGGTGGGGGAGATGCCAGAGCAAAGACCCTCCGGCAAGTACTTCCCTTGTGGATAGAGGTGAAGCAGGGAGGTTAAACTACAGTAATGGAGTGAGCACAGGAGAACACAATGGGGGTGTGAGTTTCAAGGAGGAGCGGGCAAATCTGAAGAGGTGGGGCTTTGCTAGCCATGTGAAGCTTTCCTTCTGAGTTCAGTGGGAAGTCATCAGAGAGGATGGCAGTGCCGTGATCTGACACAGGAACTGGAATCTGGCTGCGGTGTGGAGAATAGACACTCAGGGGCCAGGAGATGTGGCAATGGGAAAAGCAGGGGGACCAGTTACAAAGTAGTTGCACAGTCATGGCAGAAAGTGGTGGTGGGATGAGGCAGACTGGGAGCAGCGGGGGTCGCAGGAGGGAGTCGGGCTCTGGCTCCACACTGAAAGCAGAGCAGTTGGGATCTGCTGGCGGATTGCAGGTGGAGAGAGAAAGAGGGCAAGTCAAGAGTGATGGAATCTGACCCAAAGTAATAAAATACCTAGGAATAAATCTAACCAAGGAGGTGAAAGACTTATACATGGAGAACTATAAAACACTGATTAAGGAAATTAAAGAAGACTTAGAACAATGGGAAGATATCCCATGCTCCTGGATTGGAAGAATCAATATTGTTAAAATGGTCACACTGCCCAAGGCAATCTACAGATTTAATGCAATCCCTATCAAATTACCCAGGACATATTTCACAGAACTAGAACAAATCATAATAAAATTTATATGGAACCCCACAAAAGACCTAGAATTGCCAAAGCATTACTGAAGAAAAAGAAAGAGACTGGAGGAATAACTCTCCCAGACTTCAGACAATACTATAGGGCTATAGTAATCAAAACAGCATGGTATTGGTACAAAAACAGACATATGGACCAATGGAACAGAATAGAGAGCCCAGAAATGAACCCACAAACTTTTGGTTAACTAATCTTTGACAAAGGAGGCAAGAATATACAATGGAATAAAGACAGTCTCTTCAGCAAATGGTGTTGGGAAAACTGGACAGCAGCATGTAAACCAGTGAAGCTAGAACACTCCCTTACACCATACACAAAAATAAACTCAAAATGGATCAAAGACTTAAACATAAGACACGATACAATAAACCTCCTAGAAGAAAATATAGGCAAAACATTATCTCACATACATCTCAAAAATGTTCTCCTAAGGCAGTCTACCCAAGCAATAGAAATAAAAGCAAGAATAAACAAATGGGGCTTAATTAAACTTACAAGCTTCTGCACAGCAAAGGAAACCATAAGTAAAACAAAATGACAACCTATGGAATGGGAGAAAATTTTTGCAAACGATGAAACCGACAAAGGCTTGACCTCCAGAATATATAAGCAGCTCATATGACTTAATAAGAAAAAAACAAACAACCCAATCCAAAAATGGGCCAAAGACCTAAACAAGCAATTCTCCAAGGAAGACATACAAATGATCAATAGGCACATGAAAAAATGCTCAGTATCACTAATTATCAGAGAAATGCAAATCAAAACTACAATGAGGTATCACTTCACACCAGTCAGAATGGCCAACATTCAAAAGTCCACAAACGACAAATGCTGGAGAGGCTGTGGAGAAAGGGAACCCTCCTACACTGCTGGTGGGAATGCAGTTTGGTGCAGCCACTGCGGAAAACAGTATGGAGATTCCTCAGAAGACTAGGAATAGACTTACTGTATGACCCAGGAATCCCACTCCTGGAAGTATATCCAGAAGAAACCCTACTTCAAAAAGACACCTGCACCCCAATGTTCATAGCAGCACTATTTACAATAGCCAAGACATGGAAACAGCCTAAATGTTCATCAACAGATGACTGGATAAAGAAGATATGGTATATTTATACAATGGAATACTATTCAGCCATAAAAATGACAACAGAACACCATTTGCAGCAACATGGATGTCCCTGGAGAATGTCATTCTAAGTGAAGTAAGCCAGAAAGAGAAAGAAAAATATCACATGAGACCGCTCATATGTGGAATCTAAGAAAAAAAAAACAAAAACATAAATACAAAACAGAAACAGACTCATAGAGATGGAATACAAACTTGTGGTTACCAGGGGGAAGGGGAGGTGGGAAAGGACAGACTGGGAGTTCGAAATTTGTAGATACTGACAGGCATATGTAGAATAGATAAACAAAATTACACTGTATAGTACAGGGAAATATATACAAGATCTTGTGGTAGCTCACAGCGAAAAAAAATGTGACAGTGAATATATGTATGTTCATGAATAACTGAAAAATGGTGCTCTGCACTGGAAATTGACACAACAATGTAAAATGACTAATTGAGTAAAAAAAAAGTTAAATAAATAAATAAATAAATAAGAGTGATGGAATCTGGGGGAGGGTATAGCTCAGTGGTAGAGCACATGCTTAGAAAGAACGAGATCCTGGGTTCAATCCCCAGTACTTCTATGAACAAGTAAATAAGTAAATAAGCCTAATTACCTCCCCCTGCAAAAAATTTTTTTAAATAAATTTTAAAAAAAAGAGTGATGGAATCTAAAAAAGTGACACAAATGAACCTATTGACCAAACAGAAACAGGCTCACAGACACAGAAAACAAACTTATGGTTACCAAAGGGGAAAGGCAGGGGGAGGGATAAATCAGGAGTCTGGGATTAGCAGATACACACTACTACATATAAAATAGGTCAACAACAAGGGCCTACTGTATAGCACAGGGAACGATATTCAATATCTTGCAATAACTTAGAAAAGAATCTGAAAAACAATATATATAAATATATGTATAACTGAATCACTTTGCTGTACACCGAAAATTAACACAATGTTGTGAATCAGCCATACTTCAATTAAAAAAAAAAAAGAATGATTCCAAGAAGGGGAAGCGTGTTTTGCGGGGAGGATTAAGCTCACCGCCAGACGGCTGTACGGTCCTCTGGGTCAGTTCTCACCCCGGGCAAGCTAACCCCTGGGCACCCTTCCTCCAGCTTCACTCAGGAGATGTGACCTTGCAGTCACAAAGTTCATAATCAAGAGTTCACTTTCCATTTAAGCTGCCACTTGTAGGTCAAGAACAAACCTGTTGTCAATGTCAATAATTTAAGAACAAAATGTTACTAATTAAGAAGAGTTAAGAGTAAAATGTTAATGCTTTCCTAGCCAGTGTCTTTTCTTCGAGAACTAGAATGCAGCCAAAACACAGCCGCATCATTTCTCGACCATGAGAATTCACATCCGTGTGGCTTAGGTGCCCGGAGGGAGGGAAGGATTGATCTCAGGTTTTCTTTTGTTAAATGTGGACAGTTCTGTAAATACTCATCTACCTTCAGAATACTATGGAATCAGATGTGTCAGAAGTGGAGGGGCAGGGGTGTGCCTACACCCTTTTCTGGTGGGATGTGCCTCTGGATCAGTGGTTCTCAAAGTGGGGTCCCAGGATTAGCTGCAGCGGCATTTTCCAGGAAATTGTGAGAAAGGCAGAGCCTGCGGTCCCTCTCCAGACCTACTGAATCAGTAACTCCTGCGGAACAGGAGCCCCACACTCTGGGTCTTCACAAATCGTCCAGGTGGTTTCTGACGCGGACTCCAGTTTGAGAAGCGCTGTTTCAGATCATCAGCCCCTACACCTTTTAATGCTCACCTTTGGGAGGGGTTAATATTAGAAAGTTGGAGGGTATGGTTGGAAGGGATTGTTCTTTATGCCTTTATCTCCTAGGCACCCTATCCGGAGCTTAATTTATAGATTGGCTGTGCTGAATTAAAAGGCACACTAACGGGCACTCACTATTATGGATAAAATAGATAAACAACAAGGACCTACTGTACAGCACAGGGAACTCTCTTCAGTTTCTTGTAATAAATTATAATGGAAAAGAATCTGAAAAATATACATATATATATATATATGTCTGTATATGTATAACTGAATTGCTTTGCTGTACACCTGAAACTAACATTGTAAATCAACTACAGTTCAATAGAAAGTAAAATTTTTAAAATATATTATTAAAAAATAAAATAAAATAGATTAAACAAAGAGTTAGCATATAGCACAGGGAACTATATTCAATTCACGTGTTAATCTATAGTGGAAAAGAATCTGGAAAAATATATATATATAAAAAACTGAATCACTTTGCTGTAGACCTGAAACTAACACAACATTATACATTAACTATGGTTCAATGAAAAAAGAAAGAAAAGGGGGGAAATTAAAAAATAAAATGCACACACGTGAGGCAGGGTGACACATCCAAGCATTTTGTTGTGGGCACCCAACCAATGACACACACATGTCCGGTGACTCTGGCAAACGGGACGGAGCCAGACAATTTACACGATCCCTCGTGATAAGAATGACAATATGGAAACCCTTTGCCTCTTGTGCCAGTTGCAAAGTTTCTCTGCAGAGGAAAACAGTGGTAAAAATGCCAAGTGTTTTTGTTTTAAACACTCATCAAACACGAGGCTCACTTTTTCAATGTTTGTGTGATCGAGATAAAACCAACTGTTCTTTTGGCGTGGCGTCTTTTCATACATCAGTCTTCCTAACAGGGTATAGGGGAAACCCTTCTAAGCTAGCTAGCCTTACAATTTGAAATGCATGAAAATTCAGGCTTTTTTTTTTTTTTTGCAACAAAAAAGTTTGATTTCTTTACAGCAGTCCAGCTGTATGCTTAATGTGACACTGCCAAACATCTCCAGATCTGGGTTCAGAACCATGTGGAGTTATCTGTCCCTTCTTACAGCCCCCACGGTCTGGTGGCCCATCCATCTAACGTGACTGTCTTGCAGTCATTGTTACGTTCTTGGGCTATGAAGGAAAACAGCTATGCCAGGAATTTCATATGAGCAGTGGGTGCTGAGTCAGCACTGATTTGGCCTATAATATTTTCTTATCAGTCTGAGGAGACAGGTCACCAGACTGTTTCCCACCTTCCAGAGCTGCAAACCCTGAATCAGAAAGAGAAACTGCCTGCCCCCATGCACACAGGGACTCCGAGTCAAGGGCAGGGAGTGAATTCCCTCATTTTCTACGCCATTCCTCAGAAGCCACTTTTTCTGGGTGGAGATAGTTCTGAGTCACAGGACAGGCTCTGGGAAGGGGGAGGGAAAGCCTGTCGGAGCTGTCCCTCATCAGCGGATAAACAAACCCAGTCCGCTCCCAGACAGAGGATCGGGTTAGCATGGCCTGAACATAAAAGGAAAAAAGACTTGGCCCACACTGAGGGGCAACGCCAGTGAGCCACCCAGAGCCCAAGATGCTCAACTCATGCAACACTCTCCCTCCCAGCATTCCCACCCCCCAGCAGCAGGCTTGGTGGGCAACCAGGGTCAGAGCCGGAGTTGGGGGGAGGCAGAAGAGGTGCCCACCCAGCCTGTGCACGACCCCAGGATCAAGCGCCTCCTTATAGTCCATACTCAGGCTCCCCAAAGACACCATGAAACGCCGCAGCGGATGATTTAACGAGCCCCTGGCATCCTCATCAGACCATCGCTCAGTCAGCAGTGAATACGCAAGATGGAAAAGGAAATGGAGAGGGAATCCAAGGGCGTTTGCATCCCAGCCCCTATTTGGCCGTGGGTATCGTGGCGTCAGCGCTTCCTTCGCTGTTGTTCCCTGCGTTCCTCTGTGATTCCGGAGCATCAGTGCTGGACCGATGGGCGTGCCTGTGTCCTATCCTGCCTCTGCCGGAGTCACTGTGAGACCAGGCTGGGCCCTGGGGCCAGGACCCTTTCCTGCAGGGCTTGCACCTGGACAAACGTCTCCTCCAGCAACAGAAAACCGAAACACTGTGAAGAACTACAGACAACTGCGCGCGCGCGCGCAACTGGGGCAAATCACGCACAGTAAGATGCACAAAGGCCAAAACCCAACTGTCACTTCTGAGGTGCCGGGAGCAAAAGCAGGGTACTGAGCGTGATCCCTGCACACAGCGCCACCAAGGGGGTGGGGCAGACCACCTAAGCCACCCCTCCGGCCCCACCCACTGGCCCACCCCCTCCCCTATTTAAGGGATCCAGCTCTCCTCCCCTCCAGGAGCGAGCAAAGGAACTTGCTACTTGTCTCCACGCCCTCCTGCTGAAGCACCAGCCCCGGTAAAGCCTTGCCTAAATTTCTCTCCGGCCTCTTATCAATTTCTATTGATTAAAGAATCCAAGAACCCAGGTTCCGTCACAACTGGGTGGCCAGTCATTGCCCTGCTTCCGTGGGCTTTGAGCACCTCACGTGAAAACGTGTGTCATTCCTACTGTGACCTATCACAAGCCATTCTGTATAGCAGAATACCTATAAAAGTTCTCTTGAAAATGCAAAATGTGCTAAAACGGAAGGCATAACAATTGCTATTTGCTGTTTATCACTTACAAGTCGGCAGCAACCCTCTCTCATCTGGCCAGTCATTTCCATTTTCCAGTGCAGTACCTTTGTCTGAGGTTGTAAGAATTAAGAAAGCAAGCCCTGGAGGCTTAAATGGAGACTTTCAAACCATATTTTGCTTGTTTGTTTGTTCTATGTTATTTCCTGTTTGTGTTCACAAAGCTCGTTTAAGCCATCATACTAAACTAATAGAACTTGGCCGCCTTCATTCTGGGTTCCGAAAGCAAGGAGGAAATGCAGGCTTCATACATGTGAATTTGGGGGTAAAGGGTACATCAAACCAGAGCCAATGATACTGTCAAGATTTGTGAGGAGCAAACAATAAATAAATGAGAAAGTGTGGAGAAAAGGGAACCCTCCTATACTGGAAATGTTATTTGGTGCAGCCACTACGGAAAGCAGTATGGAGACTCCTTTAAAAACTAAAAATAGAGTTACCATATGAGCCACCAACCCCACTCCTGGGCATATTTCCCAAGAAAACTCTAATTCGAAAAGATATATGCACCCCAATGTTCATAATGGTCCACTGACTTGATTGCTAATCTCACTCAGAAACACTCTCACAGGCACACTTGGAAATAGTTTAATCTGGGCATCCCACGGCCACTGAAGTTGACACAGAAAATTAACTATCGTAGTAACCACACAGTTATAACTGCACAGTTACATGACATTCCAAGAAATGTCGTAAAAGTGCTGGGGAGACATTGGGGCAGCTTCACAGGAGAGGGTTGATCAAGATGGGCCTTGAAGACCAGATGGGCATAACCATCCCATAGCATCGAGATTGCTTGCAAAACAGTTGCCTTCCTCTTTATTCATTCACTGACCCCACAAATACTTGTATTTGGGTACCCACTCAGGCTCTGTTCCTGGCCCTGGGAATACGGTGAGAAAAGACAGAGACAAGACAATGCCCTTACAGAGCAGACAGACAACAAGAGGGAATACAAATAAATAGGCTGGCATCCTACATGAAACATACTTTGAAGTCAGCAAAGCAGAGTAATGGGATAGGGCTTTCCTCGCTGGGCACCTGGGCTGGTGGGTGGGATGCTGTTTTAGCTGGATCTGTGGGAATATCTGGGGGAAATGCATATCAGGCACAGGGAACAGCCTGTACAATGGCCCTGGGGATGGAATGAGCTTGGTCTGAGGAGCTGGTATGACCACCAGATGGGGAAGGAAAGAGCCAGAACTCAAGGGGACTTGTTGGCCCAGATAAGAAGTTTGGATTTTATTACACATGTAGTAGAAGTCCATTTGTAGGATATTCAGCACGGGAAATCACATGATTTATACGTTTGGAACACCAAGACTCTGGTTTCCAACCGTTTATTGAAATTAAGTTGACTTTCATCCACTCCACCAATAGCAGTCGTATGACCTTGGCCAGATCCCTTCACCGGCAACTCTCCTACAGGGCCATCTTTGCACTCAGTAGGCACGAGCCCTGTGTTTGCTGGATGAAGGCTTTCAGTCGCCCCACTGTAGCAGGAAGGCAGTGGCTGATAGCTTGGGTGCTTCCCAGCTCCAGCGTTTGCTTGAGCCTGTGACCTCAAACTGCTGAAATGGTCTGGAGTTATCCAAGCTTCCCCTAGAGCTCGGTTCCAATTGGGTTATTACAGCCCATTTCTCTCCAGAATGACCCAAACCCCTCCCTCAACTCTCAGCCACAAAGGGAAAATTAACAGTAACATAAAAAGTTAAGAAGGCGAGAGAACATTATCACTCTCGTCAACAATAAAATCCGCTGCTGATCTTCAGTGGTGAAGACAGGCACATCTATTATTTATAGAATACAGATTGTTAAATATTAAATACTTGAGCCCGGGACAGTGTGAGGGTAAAACCAGGTGTGTGAACTTGTCAAAATCGTAAAAACGGTAACTCTTTGCAAGGGTGGAGTGCGCCTACCTGTATTACCACTTTTATAGCACTATAAATTAAGGGGGGAATCCTATGATGTGTCAGTTTCAAGTTCTTAGTGACATGCATTATCTTGGGATGGCATCTGTTTAACTCTGCTTCACAAATAGAGACTAGCCCACTTGCCTAAACTACTATGTCGGCTGGAAAGGTGGTAAAAGATAAGGTTTTCTTCTTTCTTTACCGCAGGAGGAAATGACAGACAAGTAAAACACTTTACAAGCTGGCAGTTTTTCTCGTAGTTCCTTGCACATGTGATCTAAGGTTTGCCTAAAGGTCTGCATTGATGAAGGCAAAAATACTTCTTAAAAATCTTAAGAGTCACATGTGATGCCAGACATCTGAATTTTTATATGACTTTTGACATCCTTCAATTTACCCTTATGTATTTCTGGCCTGAATTTTTTCATGCAAATTAAACAATTTGAATCACAGCCATTTTCTCCATAATATGAAGAAGGATGCCATGAGATCTGTCAGCATCTGAGGAACCACTCAGCCTGCCCATAAAGCTTATAGGTGCAAAAGCTTGATTTCCTGATTTACTGCTCATAATAAAATGATTTTTCCCTCTTCTTACAAAGATTTGCACATCCAGCTTGTTCTTCCCTTTTAAAAAAAAAAATGTGTTGAATTTAGCCAAAAAATTCCCAGTGAAGTACCTGATTCAAACACAGATTCTGCCCACTAAAGTAGACTGTCTTCTGTTTACTAAGTGCTCAGCAGGGATTAGGCATTAAATTATCTTCCTCAAAAACTTGCTGATACACTTATCAATATTTGGATTTGTTTTAGCATTAAAGAAGTAAATTCTTAACATTCCTATTTTAGGAGGAAAGGAAACCTACGACTTAATTGTATAACCATTTTAACCTTGATTATCCCTTTTTCTGATTGAATGCTATACAATGATATTAAATTCAAAAATTAATCTAGCCTGCAGGATGGATAATTAGTCAAAACCAGGGGAAAGTCACAAGAAATTAACAATGAAATCAATTCCTTGGTTTCGTGTCACACTTCTTTCTCCTGGGCATTTTGAGGCAGATTTCGATACGGGCTCATTGCCTTCTTCTAATTCTGCTGAAGTTATATTCCAGAATGATCTAAACTTTTCCTTTTAGAGATGAGAAAACAGAGGTAGAGCAAAGTTCCATGGTGATAGAAAGAAGGCACAGAAGAAGAAATAATTCAGAAAGAGAACATCGAGGGAGGGGGGAAGAACCAGTGCTCAGAGGAGCTGAGATGGCTCGGCCAAGGAGAGAGTGAGGGCCAGGTGGTTAGTGATGGAGCAGAGAGCAATGGGAATTGGCTGGGAATCCAGCAAGCAACTGTCCAGGTAAACCAGGAAAGGAGAGAGCTCCAGGAGGACGGACTCTGGCCAGAAGAGATAGAAAAATTGAGAGCTTGAAAAAGAAGGGAGAATAGGATTAAGGCAAGTCATGCTAAAAAAAAAAAAAAAAAAAAGGAAGGAAGGAAGGAAGGAAAGAAAGGCGATTAGACCTTCTAGGAAAAACAATAAAAATTATACATGAAATAGAGATCCAAAAGTGAAATAAACAAAATGCGTCATCATTTTAAGCAATCAATTTTTTTTATATTTCGGGAAAATGGCACAGAGTTCACTCTTGAGACAGACAACAAACCCTCCTGAGGATGTCAGTAGAAAGTAAAGCCATTCATTGGTTTTCAACTTTTAATTCAAACTCTGGACATAGCACCCAAGACTTGCTTGTGTTGTCAGGACAGAAGGCAAATGTTACCAACTCTGATGTCGTCAAAGTGTAGTGAAAAGATGCTATAACAAGGAAGGGGGAGAGGAAAGGTGGGGTATGAATATCCTTATATGACAAACTAGAGGGTGAAATGAAATTGTGAACAGCTGATGTACAAGAAATCGAGAGATAAGCCCATTATTTGAAGTTAGATAAATGACTGATAGAAGAATTTGAAATAATAATGTAAATACCAAGCATTAGGAGAAGAAGGAAAACTCAAGAAGGGACTTGAGAAGAAATACAGGGGAGGGTACAGCTCAGTGGTAGAGCGCCTGCTTAGCATGCACGAGGTCCTGGGTTCAATCCCCAGTACTTCCATCAAGAAATAAATAAACCTAGTTACCTGCCCCCCTCAAATTAATTAATTAACTTAAAAAAAGAAGAAATAGAAAATATGAAGACCTATAATAAGTAAAGAGACCAAAGCAGTGATCAAAACACTTTCCCTCCGCATACACAAGAAAGCCCAGCCTACATGGCTTCACTGGTGAATTCTGCCACATGTTTAAAGAAAAGTTGATATCCATCCCATCCCTTACAAACTCTTCCTAAAAAATAAAGCAGGTGAGAACACTTCCCAACTCATTCTATGAGACCAGTATTCCCAAAACTGACTAAAACTGATACCAAAAATGGGTAAAGACATCACCAAAAAAAAAAAAAAAATCACTTACCAATATCCCTTTTGAATGTAGTAGATGCAAAAATCCTCAACAAAATACTAGCAAATCAAATCCAGCAACATATAAAAAGGATTATATGACCAAGTGGGATTTATACTAAGAATGCAATGTTGGTTTAACATATGAAAATCAATCAATGTAATACACTGTATTATGAGACCAAATGACCAAAACTATTCAATCATCTCATAGATGCAAAGAAAGCTTTTAACAAAATACAGCACTCTTTCACATTAATCGCAGTTAAGCTAGGACTAAAAGGGGACCTCCTCAACCTGATAAAGGCCATCTATGGAAAGCCCACAGTTAACAGCATCCTTAAATGGTGAGAGACTGAATATTCTCCCCCTAAGATTGGTAATAAGACAAAAATAGCCATTCTGACCACTTCTATTCAACATTGCACTGGAAGTTCTTTCCAAGGAGGGGAAAGGCCATCTATATTGGAATAGAGGAAGCAAAACAGTCTAACCAGAGATGACATGACCTCATATATAGAAAACCCTAAGGAGTACACACATACAAACACACACACGCACACACAAACTATTAGCACTAATAAACCAGTTCAGCAAGGCTGCAGGATACAAAATCAATACACAAAAATCAATTGCACCTCTACATGCTAGCAATGACCAATCTGAAAATGAAATTAAGAAAACAATTCCGTGTACAACAACAAGATGAGAAACTGAAAACAACAAAAAAACGAAAGAAATTAAAGAAGACTTTAGTAAATGAAATCCATGTTCATGGACTGGAAAACAATATTGTTAGGACACAACTCCCCAGAATTGCTCCACAGATTCAACATAATCCCCATCAGAGACCTAAATGTCAAAGCCAAGACTATACAAGTCTGAGAAAAAACAGGAGCCGACCTTCGTGACCTTGGATTGGGCAATGGTTCCCTAGATACAATACCAAAAGTGTAAGTGACCCCAAAAAATTGATTCATTAGATTTCATCAAAATGTAAACCTTTTGTGATTCAAAGGACACCATCAAGAAAGTGCAAACACAACCCACAGAGTGGGAGAAAATACCTGCAAATCACATACCTGATAAGGATCTGGCATCCAGAATATATGTAAAGAATTCTTACGCCTCAACAATGAACAAGAAATCCACTTTAAACAGACAGAGGACTCGAATAGACATTTCTCCAAAGAAGATCTATAAATGACCAATAAGCTCATGAAAAGATGCTCAAAATCATTAGTAACTAGGGAAATGCAAGCCAAAACCACAATCAGAAACCACTCCACATACACTAGAATGGCTGTAAGAAAAGAGGCAGGAAAATCACCTGCATCGGTAGGGTGTGGAGAAACTGGCAGTCACTAGGGGCTGAAGGGGAGGGTAGGACGAGGGTTGACGGCGAAGGTGGTGGGGCTTCCTGTGGGGAAGATGTTCTGGATTCAGAGACTGGTACACACTGGGTTTAGACATGATTGCACAACTTTGTGAATCTACTAAAAACCACTGAATTGTACAACTTAACGGGGTGAGTTTTATGATATGTGAATTCTAGCTCAATAAAGCAGTTATAAAAATAAAAGAGAAATGAAGACAAGAAGGAAAGGATGGGGTAGATGAGTTCCATCCTTCTCTCTCCACATGGGAGTTGAAAGATAGTGCCCCAAATTGAAAATCAAACAATAGAGGAATAACCATCGAACAGGAGAGGAAGCTCTGGGAGAATTAAAGCCAGGAACAGTTGAAGTCACTTTTGGGGAAAAGGCTGGAGTAGGAATGATGCTTTTCAACATTATCTCTTTTCTGCTTTTTATTTATTACTCTGTGTGTGCGTTACTTTGACATAAAGTTTTAAAAAATTCGTTGGGCTGGGGATACAGCTCCATGGTCAAATGCATGCTTAGCATGCATAAGGTCCTGAGTCCAATCCCCAGTACCTCCATAAAAAAAAAAAAATTAATAAAATAAATGAAAATGAAATAAATAAAAACTCTTCAAAATGCAAGCATTTGTTTAAAGCTCCTGGAGATTGAGGCCAGGGAAAGGGAAGCTTTAAAAAGTACTCATGGGATCCTGAGCTGGAGCTTCTGGACCAAGCTTCTTCCGGGAAACCGTCCTCGCCCTGAAATCTCGTCCCGGCTCCATGCCTGCTGCTGCTCCTCGTGGCCTCCTGCTGGGGCCAGATGACCCTGTCTGGGTTCCAGCAAGGATAATGACTGATATAGAGTTTTTCCAACCAGCTAGAGATCAGAGAGTGACCCTGTCAAAAAAAAAAAGGAACTGTGGAAAAAATTAACTGTAAAATTAATTAAATGTCATGCACTCAAAAATCATAGCAAGATTAGAATAAGAACATGGGCTGTATCTTAAACAGTCAGCACTCAACTTTCATATCCGTCTCTAACATCCCCCCAAAAAACGTGCCAAGAGAGTGAGGGTTCACACTGTCATCTGTGGTCTTTATATCTTTGATTCCAAATCACTGTTCTTCTGGGCTGAATTTGTTGTGTAGCTAACATACAGCTCAGAGAGCTCTAAATTTGATCCAGTACTCAGAAAATTAAAAAAATAAAATAAAATAAAACCCCACACAATGTGTAAGGTAATTTTGTCCCAGATCTTTCCCTCCAAGTCATGAACATAATAGATTTGACTTTTTACATCGTGTGCCCCCCTAAGAAGCATAAAGGAAAGGTTACCCTGGCAGGCAGCTAGAAAAGAGTTTAATTAATCCCAAAGTGTGCGCTTCATTTGGAAAGTGCATCACAAAAGAATCCTGTGTTTACTGAACTAGATCCTTAGGGCCATTATCCCTCCGCCAATGGCGAGATTTTTCTGAGGGAGCCTCGTCCCTTGTGGTCTGGAAGGTACTGCCATTAAAAATAAGATCCACACAGGGAACCAAAATTGAAGATGCTGACGAGGCAGGCACTTTCCCCTTGGCAGAGGTAATTGGCATCCTGGCATTTGTGGAGAGATGTGTTAAGCCCTGATCCTGTCGACTTCACTCTCCTGGGCTGACTGTGCCAAGCCAGCTCTCTCCAGATCACTCCCACGAAGGAGCTGGGGGGTGGTCTGCGTTTGGCACGCTCCTAGTTTGCCATCCCTTTTTGGAAGGCAGATGCTGCCCTCGCTTAGCAGACGTGTGCTAGGACTGATCAGAAACTACTTGCCTAAGACAAAAAAATGTAGTTGTGCTTCAGTGTGTTGTTACTTTTTATCAATTAGGTGAGCAATTTTTTTTTTCAAACCTCAGGACGCTACAACACGCATGAATCTTGAAAGCATTACGCCAAATGAAACGTGCCAATCACAAAAGAACAGATACTGTTGGATTCCCCTCATATGAGGTCCCTAGAGGAGTCAAATACATAGAGATAGTAAGTAGGACCAAGGGCTGGGGCTAGAGGGCAGTGAGGGAGGAGTTAGTGTTTAATGGAGCAGAGTTTCAGTTTGGGAAGATAAAGTTCTGAAGATGGATGGTGGTGACAGTCGCATAACAATGTGAATGTATTTAATGCCATTGAACTGTTCACTTAAAAATGGTTTAAGTGGGTGGGAGAGGGTATAGCTCAGTGGTAGAGCTTGTGCTTAGCATGCACGAGATCCTGGGTTTAGTCCCCAGTACCCTCATTTCAAATCAATTAAACAAATAAATAAACCTAATTACCCCTCCAAAAGTCACAAAAAACTAAATAATGGTTAAACCATTTTAATTTGCCATTTACCAAATGGTAAATTTTATGTTATATATATTTTACTACAATTTTTTAAATAAATAAATTTTTTTAAGCTGATGGCTCATGCTGTTTAAAAACACCATGTTGTGCCTTGTTGTACGTGTTAGCTTTGTGTGGATCGCAGAGGAGGCTGGGAAACCCAGGGCAGGGGTCCCGCAGTGGGCATCTGAGGGCAAGCCCGACTCTCCTGGAGACTGGGAGGCAGGAAGTTTGCCCTGCTCGTGAGTAATGACTGTGGTTTTCTGGCAAACATTAAGGAGGAAGGAACTAAAAATACTTATCAGCCACTCTGCCAAAACGCCACAGTGCTCAGAACGTACCAGGCCAACATGTTGAAGCACTCGCAGAGCCAGAGGAGTTGGACTAAACAGCAAGGTCAAAGTCACTTCATACCTCCCCTTGCCTCTCCCAGAGGCTGGTGCACGGAGAAGGGACCAGGCGCCCAGCGCTGCCCCAGACAGCTTTCCAGCTGCTGCCCAGGCGAAGGGCAGCAGCACGAGGAACTGGAGGGGCCCCCGGGCACGCCGGCCACAGCCTCGCCACCCCCACCCAGCTGCAGGGCTCGCCGGGCCCTGCCAGGCGGTGCCTCTGCCACTGCCAAGTCACAGAAGCTAAGACAGAAAGAGCAACACAGGTATTTCCCCGATGTTTCCCCCATGCTGCCGGAGTCAGAGCCTCAGTCACCTGTGGAGGGGGTGGAAGGGAAGGAGACCTAGGTGTGGTGAGAAAGCACCCCAGATGGAGTACAGTCCTCCAGGCAGGGCTTCTCAAACTTTAATGCGTGGGTGAATCACCGAGGCAGCTGCTTTAAAGGCGGTTTCCGAGTCAGCAGGTCTGAGTGGGGCCCGTGAGTCTGCATTTCCAACCAGTGCCCAGGAAGGCCGATGCCGCTGGTCCACGGACCAGGAACGAAACGAAGACCCACCAGGCACACAGAGCAAACAGGGATGGGGGTCGGGGTGAGGCTCCTGGCAGCTCCTGGTTTGGAGGGTGGAGAACATTTTCTGAATCCTGGCCTTGCCATGCAAGTCAGCATGGAAGCTGATAGTCCTTCCTTTTGAATCTGCCACGTGGGAGAATTTTACTCATTGCAGGCACTGCCCAGGACCCCCTGCGAGTTTTGGGGGAGTACAGGCACCCACTCACCACTAGGGGAAAGCAAGTCATCACAGAAAGGGTACACATGGGCCCAAACAGGTGAGCCAGGGAGTCTGAGACACCAAACACTGACAAATGGGGCTCAAGGCCCAGATGTTCCACATCGGTGTGTGGCCTTGGGTGAGTCATTCTGAGCCTCAATTTCCTTATTTGAAAAGTGAGGCTAATGACGGTACTTTCAATCACAGACAGAAGAATGGCCCCCAAAGAAGGACATATTTTTATCCCCAGAACCTGAGACTGTCTTTATGTGGCAAAAGGGTTTTTGCAAGTGTGATTAAAGATCCTGCATTCAGGTGAGAAGCCTGGATTCTCCAGATGGGTCCATTGTAATCACAGGCATCTTTATAAGAGGGAAACGGGGGAGATCAGAACGAGACACGGAGATGTGGGGACTAAGCAGAGGTCAGGGAGGGAGACTTGAAAATGCTGTGCTCTTGGCTTGGAAAGTGGAAGAAGGGGCCACACACTGAGGAATGTTCACAGCCTCTAGAAACCAGAAAAACCAAGGAAATGGATTCTCCCCTGGAGCCTTGGAAGGAACGGAAGGAACACGAGCCTTCCCACACCTTGATTTTAACCCCAGATGACCCATTTCCTCCAGAATGGTGAGAGAATACATTTGTGTTGTTTGGGGGCCACCGAGTGTGTGGGGGTCACCGGGAACAAATACACTTTCCCACTGCATGGCTGGAAAGAGGAATGAAACAAGGTCCGGGTGCAGCTCCCAGCACAGAGCCTGCACCTGCTAGGCTGCAACCCTGAGTGGGGTGCACCGCAGGGACACGCATGATTTCCCCCCGTCATTAGCAGCGTTTCAGCTCCATCAGGTGGCGACCCCAGCCTCACCTGAGCTAGGAACACTGAAGGTTTGGGACCAATGCTCATCACTAAATGATGACCAAGGACTCAATGCTTCCAAGCGCCTCGGATGACTCTGCAGTCAGACAAGCTTGGTGGAAGGGGAGGTCCCCAAAGCGAAGATTTTGAATCACTGATGAGACGCAAACGGGACATTATTAGCCTGAGGATTCCGGCTGCATCATGCCCTTCCCTTTAGCGAAAAACTAAGTCTTCTTTTTAAAAAGCACCCTACCTCCACCATAACTTCGCAAACAAATGCCATTTTAGGGGCAAGGAGGAAAGAATATAAAATGGAGCATCTGCAGCCTGGGTTTCGGGTTGATGCCAACTGGAACAGACACAGAACTGAGCCTCCCGAGAGGAACGTGCTAACAGCACGGAGGCTGCGGGGCTGGAGGCCTGACGCGGACGCAGACCTCGCGCGGCGCCGGGACCACCGGCCGGGGCGCCGGGCCAGGGCGTCGGGCCAGGGCGTCATGCGTTACAACGGTAGAGTAAGTTATTCAAATTATGATCATTTCAGGAACTGTTTTTTATGAGAAAATAAATTTTAAATAATAGCATTTTAAACTTTTTATGGTTACATTCGTCATGTGACCTGGGACAAGGTATATTTTTGCACTAAAATGGGACACATTAATTATCTCCAAAGTAACACTCACACGGTAACATTAGCAGGATGAAAGGAGGGGCTGAACCAAACGCCAGTCTTCCCACCTGAGACAGACAGACAGACAGACAGACAGACAGACACACACACAGACACACACACACACACACGGGCAGGATGAAGGTAGGACAATTTGGCCCCGGACGTGGGGGCGAAGATAGGTCTCTGAAGGGCAGACAGGGTGGTAGATTTAAATCAGGCCCAGCAAACATAGTAGAACATGTCTGTGTGTGCACGCATGGGTATGTTTTCTTTCCTTGTTTGTTTAACAGTTAAACCAATCAAACAGTTTAATTCTGGCCACCTACTTCCCCGAACTCCTGGAGATGGAAAAGGAATTTCTTGAGCAGTGAATTCTACACCTGCCTCTCCCTAAGCGTATGGGAGCCCCGAAGGGTCTAGCAGACCTGCTGTCTGTGCAGGTTACTGGGGGTCCCGTGTCTCCCTGACACAGCCAGAGTGTGAATGGGAGGTTTCCTGGCAGGAAGACACTAGATGTGGAAGAGCCACACAGTATCTTTTTGTCCCTGCGGAGGGACAAAAGGCTTTTAAGTAACAAACAATGCTTTGTTGAGTGCTTTTCAGTTTACGAGTCCTTTTCCGCACGCTGTTTCACCTGCCAGGGACTGGGTATGTCAGCTGTGGGGCTGGTGCAAAACGAAAATGCAGCCACCCATGCAAAATTTGTAGGCATCTCAAGATGGCAACAACAGGGTGTCCAGCAAGCCCAGGGCCCTGTGTGACCGCCTAGGTGGCCGCCTGTGAAACTGGTCCTTCTCCCCCTGAAACTGAGAATCAATCATTTGAAACATATGTACAAACCCATTTCTCCCACTCCCAGGGCCTCCCTCATCATCCCTCTGCCTCCTCACCCTCTCACCCCTCCACCTCGGTGCTTGCAGCTGCAAATTACAAACTTACAACGCAGACTGGCTTAAACAGTAGGGAAATGTATTAGATCATGTGACTGGGAGCAAGAGAAAGGGTGGGCTTCAGGACCTCCCTAATCCACAACTTAGGCTGTTTCCCGACCTTGCTCTGAATTCTTCCCTCTCAGGCGGTGACGTCGTCCACAGAGGCAGAAACGCTGGAGCTGGCCGCAGCAGCTCTGGGCCCCACCCGCTGTGCACCACAATGTCCCAAGGAAGAGAGACCACCTTCCGCCAAGGCTCTCCCCTGAGAACAAGGACGTTTCCACCCCAGTAGTGCCCTGCCTATCTCCCCTGGGAAACATCGAGTTGATTTATGAGAACACCCCTGGACCAGGCCCTGTAAAGAGGGATGTCGTGTGCTGACCCAACTTTGGATCCTTTGACCAAGAACTGGCAAGGATCGGGGAAGTGAAATTACCTCAATTGGTTTTAGCAGCCCCTGCCCAGTCCAGCTGTGGTCCAGCCCCTGAACCACATCGCTGCTCCACAGGGACGCTGTTGCAGGGACCCTGCCCACATCCCTCAGTGAAAGCTACCATGGGCGGCCATGTTTTCTAGCATACGACATTGACCTCTAGCTGTATCTGATTGGACTCGGGTACCCTGACCTGGGGACCACCAATCCATTGGCTATACATTGCCCTGTAGAGAAGGATGAATCGGGCCAGATGGTTGCTCTGGACATTTGAAGGTAGAAGCTAATAGGACTGAGAGAAGAGGGCCGTTAATGTGCAAAGTTGAAGTTTAAACATGACGACATAGAAAGAAGTCAGAGACCCGACTGTGGGTCTTGTGCACCCAAAGCGATGAGGGAGAAGAGAGCGTGGATAAGCAGAAGCCACCGAGGAGAGAAACGATGTTGATCTGAAGGTGAGAAGCAGGAGAGGGGAACAGAGAGGCCGAGGAGCCTGACTGACGCGCGGACTCCAGAGGGAGACCCACAGACTCCTGCTCCTGAGGGCCTGGCGCGGCCCTGAATCAGACCAGCCCCCTTGCCACTCTAATTCCTGAGTCTGCATGCCCAGCTTTTCCTGGATGCCTTCCCTGGGCACAGCCCTCTCCTCTCCCAGTCCCATTCTATGAGTGTCTTTGTTTTTTCTTACAATCAGAGGAGCCCTGTCTCAAACAAGGGATCTTGGTTGGTTTCTTTTCTTTTTTCTTGGTGGAGGTACACGGGACTGAACCCAGGACCTTGTGCATGCTAAGCATACACTCTACCACTGAGCTATTACCTCCCCCCAGGGAGCTTAGATTTAACTGCATTTTTCAGCTAAGTAAGAGGCAAGAAATACAAGCAAATAGCTATCCATTCATTTATTCATTCAACTCATACTGAGACCTCTGTGCCTGGAGCTACTCCACCAGGCTTTGGGGATGTTGGTAATGAACTATGGTCCCTCCCAGGGACATCACAGTCGGGTTGGGGGGAGGGAGAAGCAGACAGACAGGTAAACAAGTAATTATGCTGTGATGTGATGAGCATGATTGAGAGGAAGGAAATGATTGAAAGGGTCCCCAAAACTCAGCCACCTCAGAGGGAAGTGTCTTGGAAGCTTAAACCACATTCGAAATTTATGCTCTAAGTGAAGATGAGATGCAAATGTTTGATAATAAAAAAGCATATGGCAAATTTGTTCCCGTTCCCCTCCCCACTGTTTCCCCTGGATCTGTAATCCTTCCACTCCCATGAAAAAGAATTACCAACAACAAACAAACAAGGTTTAGCCTGAGAGCTTTACACAGATTAGTTCTTCCAGTGGGTGAAGCTTGTAGTTACCAAGAACTGTGATAATAACCAAAGCCATATCCATGGTAACTGATCAGAAACAGGAAATCTATGACAGGAATCCCTGATGAAACAGAGTAATCGGAATAGATGATACTGACATGAATCCAGTTAGGGAATTTTGTGAGAAAAAGAACTACACCTTCAGAGAGAAAAAAGGGGCTCACATATCAGCATAACATCCATCTGCGTCAGAATAAATAACTTCACCTTGATTCCAGGGGAATCGTCCTTTTCTCTGAAGAAGTCCAGGGATCTGAGACTCCAAAGCTGTGTCTTTATTGGCAGGTGGGGGTGGGAGGTTGGGAGGCAGCAGGGAACAGGGGAAAACTTGTGTATTTCTCTGGGGAAGATTTAGCCACACTTTGTTGGCTTATCCCATGGGCATTTGATAAATCTACTATAGATTCCCAGATTGACAGTTCCTATTGAAAGACAGCTTCAAGAAAGCATTAAGTCCTATGGGTGGGAAATCTTCCAGGCCAGGCCTCTACAGTAAAAAGGTCCGAGAAAATTTGCTCTAAACTTTGGAGAAGGACCTAGCTTAATTCTCAGAGAGAAATAATTATAGGCCATCCTCTCCCTGCCTCATTGGGAACCTCGCTAACATATACGATGTGCTATTAACTTCTGAAAGAAATAGCACTGCATAAATCATAAAGACTGAAATTTAATTTGTATATTACAACAGAGAAAAGCAAGCTTGAGAAGACAGCCCCAAGCTCAGCCGAAGGGAACAGAAATTGACTTCTTCATGAAGTCTTTGGGCCACAAACCCCTGGCCACATGTGACCTGGCAAACATCCACATCGGTGTCAGACTCCAAACTGCCCTCCTTTCGTCCTTAGAAAATAGATTAACAACACGGCAGGCTGTGATCACGCTAACAGTGTAACAGCCGCCTGTCTGGGTGAACTGGATTGGGCAGTAGTATATGGAAGTTACATTTTCAGAGTCAATGAGTTTTGATAATTGAGTTTATCCCTCGCAATGAGTACAGTTCTAGGAAATCTAGATAAAAGTGTTATGGGCTTTGTTTGCTTAAGTGTTTCCTGAGCAAGGACCATTAGCTTCCTATGACTTTTTTGGGGCATTCTGTTGTCATTACATCCTGGATAGGCTTTTGAGCAGAGCTCTCTAGCATCACTTCCACCCCACAGAACCCTTTCTGAATAACATATGGAAAAACAAACAAATCACGCAGAAAAAAGTCAGGCAGCTCTGTTCAATGGATGATGAGGAGAGCCTGACCTTGAAAGAGGGTCCCAGGGAGCACAGTTTGAAAACCATTGCACTATCCACCATAAACCTCCACATCTCTTTCCTACTTAACAGAATGTCACCAAGGGTTGGACTTGGGTTGGCCTTGGTTTGGATCTGCGTGGGTGGAGAAGGAGGGGAGAATGGTCCAGGAAGAGAATGTATTAAGTCAAGGGGCAGGGGTGGGAGGGAATCTGGGAGTCCACCAGACAGGGTGGACAGAAGGATGGGGGTAGGACAAAAAGGAAGAAGACAGACTGGACTATGGGATGGGACAAGCACCCAGAGGGTCTCGAGCATCAAGCGAGGCGCTGTGACTGGCTAGGGCTGCCAGAACGAAGCACCACAGACTGGGTGGCTCCAACCACAGAAATTTATTTCGCCACATTTCTGGAAGTTAGAAGTCCAAGACGAAGATGTTGCCAGGCTGATGTCTCCTGAAGCCTCTCTCATTGGCTTGTAGATGGCCATCTTCTCCGTGTCTTCCCAGGGTCTTCCCTCTGTGTATGTGTGTTCCCTAATCTCCTCTTAAGGACATCTGTCATATTGGATTAGGGCCCACCTCAATGACCCATTTTAGATTAATTACTTCTTTAAAGACCCCTGTCTCAAATACAGTTGCATTCTTAGGTACTCGGGGTTAGGACTTCACCATATGAATTTGGAAGGGACACCTTACAGCCCATGACAGTGAGATTTATCTATCTATCTATCTATCTATCTATCTATCTATCTCTCTCTCTCTCTCTCTCTCTCTCTATATATATATATATATATATATAGATATATATATGTATATATGTATATATATATATTCTCAGGGCTTTTTAAAAGTCATCTGGCAGTAGTGCAAAATAAATTGGTTGGCCCCAGGCACAGTGCAGAAGTGGAGAGAGTGAGAAAAGAGCGAAGCCTGAAGACATGGGCGGCTGCAGGGCTGTAAAACAGTGCACGTGCGTTAAGCGGAGAGGAAAAGGCAGCTGTAATTAAATGCAGGCTGGGATGGCACAGTCCAATCCATACTCTGCAAGGGAGTTCAGGGCAGACGGGGAAATCCGTGCGGAGGCAGGGGGCTGTGGGGGCTCACACTTCGAAGGGGTGTAGGTTGCGGACAGGAAAATGGATGAAGGGTCTTTGTGAAAAATGAAGGCAGAACACCAGTACCGGCTGGGCAGCTGGAACCACAGTTTGGGGCCCTCCATCTGTAAGGTCTGGACAAGACTGCATTGCTGGGGGCCTCTGGGCCAAATTCATTAGTTTAGGAAGGCTCAGAGTGTGATCTTTCAACACGGCAGACTTTGCCTTTGCATCTTAACTGATCCTAAAGAGATGCCCAGAGTTCATGCCGAAAAAGAACTTCCTTCTCTTTTTGCATTTTTATCCCGTTGGGATACACTAGACAACCTCTCAGGGCCTCCATATCCCTCCTGGGCACTCACTAAAACTAGCCCCCAAAGGAGGAGCAGGAAGGAGCCCTCCCTGTCCGAGCAAGTCACACAGAACCTGGCTTCCACCGTCACGTGTGGGTTTCAATAGGACTGATTTTTCAAGAAAAGAATTTTTAGACAAGCTCAAATAACAATCTAGAAGCGCCAGGCTCCAGAGAACAATGAAGAAAATGCAGAGAAGCCGAATAAAAAAAAAAAAAAACTGGCACGTGTAAAAGAAAAGAAAAATCAGTTCACTTCCACAGATTACAACTGGTAATTCCCAAAGGGACGGGTAGATTTGGGGAGAGAAAAAGAGATTATATTTTATGGGAAGAGATACAGTAACCATTCTCTTCCCATAAAGCAAGTGATGGAGAATTGTCTCTGCTCCACAGATACACATCGCACATTTTCAGGATAATACTAACAGGAAATCAATAGGATCTTTTATATGTGAGAAGACATTATCTCTCTGGAATCCCAGCACGGCTAATCGGGCTACAGAAGGTCTTCACGAAAACTTGCCACTCACCATTAATCTTGGATCCTGGGACAATAAGTAGCGTTTAAATCGAGATCTTTGTTTATCTAAAAATTATCCCCATTATTTTATTTATATATATATTTATATTTATTTATATATATATATATATATATATATATATTTTTTTTTTTTTTTTAGAAATCATCGTATCAGATCCAAAGCTTCACCCTTCAAAGAGCCAAGGAGCCTTCAGATCGCATTCCGTGCCAAGTGTCTCCACGGTAGACCAGATGCACTGCAGAAAGCGCCCTCCCACCCACGTCCACTCCAGGTGAACAGCTGTACCATTAGCCACCAGAAGTTTTATCAGGGCGTAGTGTGGCAGCTAGGACAAGCTCAGCAGGATTTATGGGATCTCCTGATTTTTGCCTCCATTGATCTGAAATAGAACCAAAGTTAACATTAGCAAAAAACACCTTGTGCCGGGGTAATTTTCCCAGGAAAGGCTTTGGTGACTGGTCGGTTTGAGCATCTCTGATACACGTGCCCTTGGTCAGGATTTTCCTAGTACCAAATAGACTGAACATGTTTGTCCCTCCTCCCATAGGTGGATCTAATCACTACCGGGGCCAAAGACTCTCATTTTCCCAAGAAGCTAATTTGATTGTCACCAGGTGTAGACCCCACTAGCATCAATTTTGATTTAGCACTGGGTCTGCCTTTGTAGTGGTTTCCTAGGATGACCCTAACAAAGCACTAAAAACGGGATGTTTGAAAACAACAGAAACGTATTCGCCCACACTGGAGGTTAGAACTCGGAAATCAAGGTGTCACCAGGGCTGTGGTCTCCCCGAGGACTCCAGGGCAGGGTCCTCCCTTGCCTCTTCCAGCTTCAGGGGCTGCAGGCAATCCCTGGTGTCCCTTGGTTTGTACCTGCATCACTTCAGTCACACAGCTGCCATCTCCCTGTGTCTGCGTCCAAATAGCCCCCTTTTATAAGGCCACCAATCATATGGGATTAGGGCCCACCAATGAACTTGGTAAAGACTCTATTTCCGATGAAGGTCCCATTGTGAAATACTAGGGTTTAGGACTTTTAACACATCTTTTTTAGAGTAAAATTCAAGCCGTACTAGCCCTCGAGGAACTTCCTTCTCATTAAATGCAGACTAGGTAACTCCTAGTACAGTTAGTAAATCAGGGTTTCTCAGCCTTGGCACAAATGACATTTTTTCCAGATAATTCTTCACTATGGGAAGCTGTCCTGCACACTGGAGCTGTTTAGCAAGATCTCTGGCATCTACGGACTAGAGATGCCAGAACTACCCCCTCCCCCCACCTTTGAAAATTAAAACTGTCTCCAGATCCCATCAAATGTCCCCTGAGCAGGAAACATTGCCCCTGGTTGAGAATCATTGGCTTAAATGAAATGGAAGCCAAGTTTACAAAGGCACTTGGAGTAGACTGAACAGGTCTATAGAGGCTGGTTGGTTGGTTATGCATCAAAGAAGGATTCCTGAAAGAGATGGGTCCCGAGCAACAGCCTAAACGTCTGATTCTTTCATTAATTTAACAAATAATTTCCTAGTGCCAACTCTCTGTCAGGCGCTGATCTGGGCACTGTGAGAAAAGCAGAGAACCAAAGAGATTTTCTCTTAATGAAGTCTAGTCAGTTTACAATGTGTCAATTTCTAGTGTCCAGCATAATAGTTCAGTCATACATACACATACATATATTCATTTTCATATTCTTTTTCTTCATAGGTTACTATAAGATATTAAATATAGTTCCCTCCAAAGAGATTTTTTTAAAACCCTGCCTTAAGTGTCATGTATTTCAGTGGGGAAAACTGAACATAAACAAGATAAATAAAATATATACAGTGGACCCTGGGGCTACACAGGTTCGAACTGCATGGGTCCACTTACACATGCGGGTTTTTTCCAACAGTGAATGCTGCGGGACTACGCAAATCCCAGTCGGTTGAATCTGCAGGTGCCGATGCAGGGACACAGAGGAACCGCATATAGTGGAGGGGCAACCAGAAATCATGTGTGGATTTTGACTGCATGGAGAGTTGGGGCCCCAACCCCCACACTGTTCAAGGGTCAACTGCAGTACATTAGATACACATGAGTGCAAAAATAACTGAAGCTGGCAAGGAGGATGGGAAGTTGGGGAGATGCTGAAATTTTCCAGAGTGGCCTGGGAAGGGCTCACTGAGATACGGGTAAAACCTTAGAAGTTGGGGGCAAGCCATGCAGATTTGGGGGAAGATCACTGCAGGCAGAGGGAACAACAGGGGCAAAGGCCCTGAGACAGGGACATTCCCGAGGTGTCTGAGCAACAGGAGGTGACAGACATGGGAGATAAAGTCAGGGAGGTAACAGTGGAGGACAGGTAATGCAGGGCTTGTGGGTCATGGTAAAGACACACTGTCACTCTGATGTGAGAAGCCAGTGGAGATGGGGATGGAGGCATGGTCTGAGGACCATCATGTTGGGTGATGTGAGATGCAGTGAGCTTCTGAATGCATATACTTGAAGGTACAAGAAGGTACTTAAATGTACAAGAAGGTTTACTGATGTGCTGAACATGGGCTGAAAAAGAATCAGTCTTTGGCTTCAACAAGTGGAAAAATAGAGGTGGTGTTGATTGAGATGGGAAATCTGCGGGAGGAGCGGGCTTGGAGAGAGTATCTGAAGATTAGGAGTTGTTAATGTGGTAAATGTGCATAACAACATTGTCCATTTTAACCATTTTATGTATTTTTTAAAATTTTATTTTGTAATTTTTTTTTTAATGGAGGTACTGGGAATTGAACCCAGGACTTTGCGCATGCTAAGCACATACTCTACCACTGAGCTATACCCGCACCCCCTTATATATTTTTCAGTTGAAGTATAGTCAGTTTACAATGTTGCGTTAGTTTCTGGTGTACAGCATAGTGATTCAGTTACACACACACATATGTATATTCCTTTTTATATTCTTTTCATTATAGGTTACTGCAAGGTATTGAATATCGTTCCCTGTGCTGTTCAGTAGGTCCTTATTGTTTATCTATTTTATAATAATAGTGTGTATCTGCAAATCTCAAATTCCCAATTTATCCCTCCCCAACCCCTTTCCCCCTAGTAACCATAAGTTTGTTTTCTATGTGACTCTGTTTCTGTTTTCTAAATAAATTCATTTGTATCATTTTTTTAGATTCCACATATGTATGATATCATATGATATTTTTCTTTCTCTTTCTGGCTTACTTTACTTAGAATGATGATCTCCAGGTCCATCTTGTTGCTGCAAATGGCATTATTTTACTCTCTTTTTTGACTGAGTAGTATTCCATTGTATAAATATACCACAACTTCTTTTTCCAGTCATCTGTCCATGTCTTGGCTATTGCAAATAGTGCTGCTATGAACATTGGGGTGCGTGTATCTTTTCAAATTAGAGTCCCCTCCAGGAATGGGATTGCTGGATCATATGGTAAGTCTATTTTTGGTTTTTTAAGGAATCTCCATACTGGTTTCCATAGTGGCTGCATCAAAGTACATTCCCACCAACAGTGTAGGAGGGTTCCCTTTTCCCCACACCCTCTCCAGCATTTGTTTGTGGACTTTTGAATGATAGCCATTCTGACCAGTGTGAGGTGATATCTCATTATAGTTTTGATTTGCATGTCTCTGATGATTAGCAATATTGAGCATTTTTTCATGTTCCTCTTGGCCCATTTTCACCATTTTAAAGTATACAGTTCTATGGCATTTAATTCATTCATTGTTGTGCAACCATCACCACCATCCATCTCCAGAACTTTTATATCTTCCCTAACCAATACTCTTTACCCATTAAACTTCCCCCCTCCCATTCCCCTCATCCCCTAGAAATCACCATTCTACTTTGTCTCTATGAATTTTACTAGTCTAGGAACCTCACTAAAAGAGGACTCATATATTTGTCCTTTTGTGACTAGCTTATTTCACTTAGCAGAATGTCTTCAAGGTTCAGCCACATCGTAGTTTGTCAACATTTCCTTCCTTTTTAAGGTTGCATAATATTCCATTGTGGATTTGTACCACATTTTGTTTATCCATTCATCCAGTGGTGGACACTTGGGTTGCTTCGACTTTTTGGTTATTGTGAATAACGCTGCTATGAACTTGGGTGTATAAATACCCGTGTGAGTCCCTGTTTCCTTCTTTTGGATATATATTTAGGACTAGAATTACTGGATCTTATAGTAATCCTGTTTAAGTTTTTGGAGAACCGTCCTCCCATTCTCTACAGCAGCTGTGCCATTTTACATTCCTCTAGGCAGTGCACAAGGGTTCCAGTTTCTCCAGTTTCTCCACATCCTCAGTCTGGATTTTAGCAGAGAGGTTGGGCCGGCTGGACCAATTTGGGAATCAGGGCCTACAGATGGTATTTAAAGCCATGACACTGGCTGAAATCATCTACATCTGTGGCGTCCAATACTTGCCACACATGGCCATCTACATTTTTTATTAATTAAAGTTAAATAGCATCTAAATTTTACTTCCTTAGCCACATCAGCCACATTTCAAGTACTCAATAGTCACATGTGACTAGTGGTTATTGTGTTGGACAACATGGATATAGAACATTTCCATCATCACAGAAAATTCCACTGGACTGGCACCGGTGCAGGGAATATGGAAGATTTAGAAAAGAAGAGATCCTGGAGATCATCATTCTGAGTGAAGTTAGCCAGAAAGAGAAAGAAAAATACCATATGAGATCACTCATATGTGGAATCTAAAGAAAAAGACACAAACGAACTCATTTACAAAACAGAAACAGACTCTCAGACATAGAAAACAAACTTACGGTTACCAGGGTGGGGAAGGATAAATTAGGAGTTCGAGATTTGCAGACACAGACTACTATATATAACATAGATAAACAACAAGTTTGTACTGTATAACACAGGGAGCTATATCCAATATCTTCTAGTAACTTAGAATGAAAAAGAATATGAAAAGGAATATATGTATGTGTACGTATGACTGAAACATGATGCTATATACCAGAAATTAACACAACATTGTAAACTGATTATACTTCAATAAAAAAAAGAGAGAGAGAGAAGAACTCCAATTACAAAAGCTTAAAATTTCATATTGATCTGGAACTTAGAAGTTTTTGGAACTTTTTATTAAATCTATTCAGCTCTCTAGAAAAAGAAGAAGGTGTCCAGTCCCGGAGTCCGAGGACACTTTGGCACTGAAATATATGGTGGACCTGAGTATAGGTTGGCCTAAAGCTGGTTACCCTCTTTCCCAGGGACAGTCCAACTTGTGCTTATGGTCCTGGTATAATTAACGATGGCTCCTTTCACTCTGAAAAGTGCTCCAGCATGGGTGAAAATACGGTCGCCCCACCTCCACCCCACCTACTGAAGTAAGAACTGCCAGGTGGCATCTCTTGTGAAGGAAGGGTGTGGAGCCGCAGTGACTCAGAATCCCCACCTGGGCTGCTGCACCAGGTGCTCATCTCATTCCTGGGAGCCACTCAGAGGACTGGTTACAGTACACTTCTCCCTAGGACTAAGCCATCTTGGAGAAGCCTGTGCACTTTGAAAGCTGTGCCCTTGGTACTGTGCATGAATGCAGGCATGAATGTCCCGCCCCGTCCTCAGGGCCATGAGGACAAGGACATAGCCTTGGGTCACCTCCCTCTTCAGCTCACTGGTCCTCGAGCACTGACAAAGGATGAGTTCAGACCGGTAAAGGCTTTGCTTCTGATATCTCCTGCTAGAATTTTCATCCCACCCACAGCCCACCCTGGGAGGCACCATCTGCTTATTGACAGCAAATCTCACCTCACCTGTTGACATTTACACGCACGTGCCAAAACTAAAAGAAAGCCTGAGGAACAAGGTATCTACAGATCTGGGGTGTTCCCACGCCACTCCATCCTTCCTCAGCCAGGTGGGCTGGAAGATGGTAGAAAATCAGGAGGCTAGGGGCACACATTCCAAAACCCCCTGTGCCATCTTTGGAATGAATGAAACTCCTCGGCAGGCAAAAACAATAGCGCTTGTTTAATTCTGAAGTTTACATGCACATTGGCACATTCTATCTCAACCTTTCATTTCCATGGAAACCATTTACGATGCTACAAAAAGAGGATTCTGACCAGAGTGAGAAAGGAGTAGTAGCAATGAAACTAGCTTTCAGACAAGCTTCTGGTGAAGGGAAGGACAGGAAAAAAAAACACGGAGCTGCGCCTAGAGCCACTGTTAGGAAGAACGATCCTCTCAAGACACCCAGGATGAGAACGTGTGGTCCAGGCCGAGCCCGCTGACCCCAGAGTTGATTCTGATGACCCAGGTGGCTGGGTGGCTCATCCAAAACCGCTTTTCATGTCTGTTTTCTTTTCTTAAGAAAAAAATGGTGTGTTCTTCAGTCGATGGCAAAGAACTCTCTGCTATAACTCAAGCATGAAAAGGCACAGGACGGGGAACAGAAGTCACCCATGGTATTAGTTTGCTGTGACTGCCAAAAAACGTGCTACAAATTGGACGGCTTAAAGAAAAAAGAAGAACAGAGATTTATCCTCTCACAGTTCTGGAAGCCAGATGTCTGAATCTGGATGTCAGCAGAGCCACTCTTCCTCTGAAGGTCCAGGGAAGGATCCTTCCTGGCCTCTGCCAACTTCTGGTGGCCACTGGCACTCACTGACTTATGACAGCATCACTCTGATCTCTGACTGTGTTCACACAGACTCCTTACCTCTGTCTCAAATCTCCCTCTGCCTTCTTCTTAGATGGACATCTGTCATGAGACTTAGGGTCCACCCTAAATCCAGGATAATAACATCCTGAGATCCTTAATTATATCTGCAAAGACTCTTTTCCCAGTAAGGTCACATTCGCAGGTTCTAAAGATTAGGACTTGGACATATCGTTTTGGGGACCAGTCTTCTAGCCACTATTCCCACATCACAGGAGACTTTGCCCTGGGGGCTGCAAAAATTCATTCTGGGCACCAAATGGGTGACCCTGTGGGTCTTGAGGCTTTGGCCAATTTCAGAGGAATGGCATGACCAGTTCCCATCATTCTGAGACCTGGGCACGGCGGGGAAGCTGAGCCGTTGCCATGGCGATTCCAAGCCTCGAAACTTTTGTCCTTTTGTATTGTTTGCAAGGAACTAATTGCTCTAACATCGCATGAAACTCACGAATCAAATAGGTGGGCTGTTCCTGGAGGAAAATCGTTGCTCAGTGTGGGAACTTTCCTCTTCATCGAACAAACAGAATCTATGACATGCTTTGGATTTCCCCCGCAGGACCATTGTCCTAGCCTTAGCGACAACCTTAAACTCTAAACACAATCAGACACATTTGGTAGAAGGGGCAAGAATTGCTTCCAACACTTCCTACCCTCCACCACTCTAATTTGGAAAGGATTTTTTAAATGCTGGTCTCTACAGAAATGCTAGTGGTGACCTGGACAGGAAAGGAAAAACCTCTGCATAAATAGCTTATCGTGATGGATGTGGCTCCACCAGGCACCGAACGCATTACAAGGAGCTGGCAGAAGGGCCAGGCAGCAGGTGAAGCCTCTTTCTCCAGGAAACTTGACAAACTTGGAGAAACCCTGGCGTGTGTTCGCCCTGCCTGGGATTTTCACGCAGGTATGCGTGTAAAAGGGAAGATTTTAATAAATGCATCAGAGTTTCAGCCCAGACAGCATTCTGGCTAACAGTTTGTGGGTGATTCCCTGCTCCGTGAACAAAGACAGGTGTGACTGCCCTCTTCCAATACGCCTGTCACCTCCTGGATTCAGCACCCTGCCTTGGTGGCATGCTGGGTCCTGAACGCATGGCCCCACGTGGCAGTCATGACACAGAGCCCCTGAGAACTTACCCAAAAGGAGGATACAGAGGAAACCTTCTCCTTCTTAACAGTATTTCACAGCAGAAACAGTTTTTGCTTCTCTCACATTTACAGACCAAGATCAGCCTAAAAATGAAAAGTCAGGTTGGGGGGAGGGTATAGCTCAGTGGTAGAGTGCGTCCTTAGCAGGCACGAGGTGCTGGGTTCAATCCCCAGTACCTCCATTAGAACAATAAAGCAATATAAATCAATAAATAGACTATCTAATTACCTCGCCCCTCCCCCCCCCAAAAAGAAAAGTCAGGGACAGGAAAGCAAAGCTAAGGTGGTCTTCGAACTTCAGTTTCTCTTTGTGATAGAAGGAGGTTGTACGTTTTTAGAAGAAGAGGACAATTAAATATCTTGTCCACAAGATTATAAAAACGGCCCCACCTCTGAACAAGCAAGTGATGCAGCTGCCATTGTCCTGAAACCCTTCCCCCTCTCTGCTCCAAACCTTCAAGAACAGTTTTCTTTGCCCATTTCTGTTGATTGGGACCACAGGTCTGCCCTCTGCTGGCCAAGGAACATTCCAGCATTATTACAACTGGGAAGGGGATCGCTGTTGGGCCCCTTCACCAGCTGCCCCACTTGGATGCAGAAATGTACTTAATCTCCAATTCAGAGAGACTTTATCTGGGAGTCAGAGCTGTTGGGTGTGCAAAAGAACATTCCCCGCCTTTTTGGGTCACTGATAGCATCTTTACACACCATGTATCTGAGGGAATTATAAAATAAAGTGGTGCTGTCACACATAGGGCTAAAAGTCCTCTGGAACATCATCATATAAATTAGTCTGAAAGAGAAAAAACAAATAAACAACCAGGCAGTCATAAAAGGAGACAAATCTTCATCGGAATCCTGATTTCGCTATTTACCAGCTCCGTGATCTGGGACAAGTAGTTAACTTCTCTAAGCCCAGGATCCTTATCTATAAAGTGAGGCTACTAATATGTTTTTTTATTGAAGTATAGTCAGTTACAATGTGTCAATTTCTGGTGTACAGTATAATGTTTCAGCCACACACATATACACGTATATTCCTTTCCACATTCTTTCTCATTATAGGTTACTACAAGGTATTGAATATAGTTCCCTGTACTATACAGAAGAAAAAATTTTAATCTATTTTATATATAGTAGTTAATATTAGTGATTCTCGAACTCCCAATTTATCCTTTCCCACTCCCTTCCCCTGGTAACCATCAGTTTGTTTACTATGTCTGTGAGTCTGTTTCTGTTTTGCAGACAATTTCATTAGCGTCTTCTTTTTTCTTTCTTTTTTTTTAGCAAATGGTGTTGGGAAAACTAAACAGCTGCATATAAATCAATGAAGTTAGAACATACTCTCACACCATATACAAAAATAAACTCAAAATGGCTTAAAGACTTAAAGTATAAGACAAGACACTATAAACCTCCTAGAAGAAAACATAGGCAAAACATTTTCAGACATAAATATTAGCAATGTTCTCCTATGGCAGCCTACCCAGGCAATAGAAATAAAAGCAAAAATAAACAAATGGGACCTAATTAAACTTATACGCTTTTGCACAGCAAAGGAAACCATAAGCAAAACAAAACAACCACCTACGGAAAGGGAGAAAGTATTTGCAAATGATGCAGCTGACAAAGGTTTAATTTCCAGAATATATAAACAACTCACACAACTTAATAACAAAACAAAAAAAAACAACCAAACAACCCAATCAAAAAATGGGCCAAAGACCTAAACAAGCAATTCTCCAATGAAGACATACAAATTGCCCATAGGCACATGAAAAAATGCTCCCTATTGCTAATTATCAGAGAAATGTAAATCAAAAGCACAATGAGGTATCACCTCACACCAGTCAGAATGACCATCAATAAAAAGTCCACAAACTATAATTGCTGGAGAGGGTGTGCAGAAAATTCCTACACTGTTGGTAAGAATGCAGTTTGGTGTAGCCCCTGTGGAGAACAGTATGGAGATTCCTCAAAAAACTAGAAGTAGACTTACCATATGATCCAACAATCCCACTCCTAGGCATATATCTGGAGGAAACATTAATTCAAATACATCTGCACCTCAATGTTCACAGCAGCACTATTTACAATAGCCAAGAGATGGAAGCAACCTAAATGTCCATGACTGGAAAAAGAAGTTGTGGTATATTTATACAATGGAATACTACTCAGCCATAAAAAAAGAATAAAATAATGCCACTTGCAGCAACAGGGATGGATCTGGAGATCATCATTCTACATGAAGTCAGCCAGAAAGAGAAAGAAAAATACCATATGATATCATACATGTGTGGAATCTAAAAAAAGAAAAGAAAAGAAAAAATGACAGAAGAGGCTACTAATATTTATACCAGAGTTTTTGAAAAGATTCAGTGAGGTAATGAGTTGGTTGGTATAGTGTCTGGCACACAGTAAATATTCCATCTATGTTAGTATAAATTTTTTTTTCTTCACTAGAAGAAGCCAGCATTGGGAAGAGAAGTGAACACTGAGATCCTTATGGTGTGTGAACAGCACTGTCACCCTCTAGCCCACCTCTAAACCAGGCAACTGTGTCTCCCAAGGGACTTCTGGCAATGTCTGGAGATGTTTTTGGTGGTCACAACTGGGCAGTGGTACCACTGGCATGTAGTGGGTAGAGGCCAGGACGCTGCTAAGCCCTCCACAGGGCACAGGACAGACCCACAGCAAAGCTTATCCAGCACCAAACGTTACTAGCGCTGAGGCTGGAACTTTCTAGAAGTGTCTCTAGCTCTAACACTGGAGAACTAAGCCCTCAGCCAGCTGCGGTCTACTACTGAGGCTGTGCTTCCCTCAAGCTGAAAACTCATTCAGAGATGCAAGTCACAAGCCATCCTTACGCGTCAGTATGGCCTCTGCTGAGTTCCAGAACTTTCAATACCTGACCCACCGCTCAGCTTCCTGGAAGACAGTGAAATCAGGAGTGAGGCCTCTGCATTCAACAGCCATCCAAAGTCAAGAGGTCAAGACTCCCAGCACATATATATTTCTTTACTTTTCAAAAGTGTGATACAATATAGATGACATACAATTTACCATCAGAACCATGTTTCAGTGTAGAGACCTGCAGTGTTAAGCACATTCGCACTGCGGTGCAACCCAGAACCCTTTCCATCCAGCGAGACTGAAACTCTATACCCAACAAACAACTCCTCAGTCCCCTCCTTCCAAGGACTTCCGGGTTTTTTGTAAGATAAAATATTCATTTCTTTTAATGATCTTCAGCAGCCATCTAGGCACCACAAGGGCATCCAGAAGATGTTTCCCAGGAATGGAAGGAGGCAGCATGGAAGGAACCTTCCTCCTTGGTGATGAAGTGGAGCAGCTGACCTGTCTGCTTCTGGAACTGCCTGGCTTTGGGCTTCTTGTCACGTTGCATAATAAAGTACTTACCATTTGGGGAAAAAAGTGAAAACAAATTAAAGCAAGACAAAACAGCAGGGTGGGTATAGCTCAGTAATTGAGTGCATACCTAGCATGCACAAGGTCTGAGTTCCATCCCCAGTACCTCCATTAAAAAATAAATAAATAAATAAACCTAATTGCCTGTCCCCTCCCCTCCCCCCAAAAAACAAGGCTAAACAAAAAACCAACTAACAAAAAATCCAGAGGTTTTTCTTTTAAGTTGGCACTTAATTTTAAAGGAGCCATTTCTCCAAGCCTGGCCTGACTTTGTGGTCCAGGCAGGTGCCCACTCAACCACCCTCTGGGACAGAGCCACCCTGGTTTGTCTGTTCTTGGGATTCCCACTGGATGGGGAAGGGAGATGGACAGCTGCCAAATTGCAGAGCCATGCACTTCCTGAGATCAGAGATGTTCGGGAGAGGGCTGGTCTACCCCAATTCAGAGGGACTTGGGGCTTTCCTTGGCACTGCTCTGGAGGTCCTTGGCACTCCAATCTGAATGCTGTAACTCTGCTTCTCAGTGGAGGAATACGTCTCTCTGCTTCTCCACCTCCATCACCTTTGGTTTCCAGCTCCTCTTCTCCTAGTTTTAGCAACCGTTAAATACATGCATGTGCCTTAAGCACATATTACAACATGCAAGCACACAATGCTGTTGGAGATATAAACACAAAATACATGTGCCTCAAGGAGCTTACAGTCTAACAGAGGAAATAAATGTGTAAATAATGGAAAATTGTTAGCAGAATATAAGTGGTACAAACGGGTAAGTACCATAACATGTTGTACAAAGGGACTTAGATTAAAACTGACAGAGCAGGGGAGGGTGCAGCTCAGTAGCAGAGCACATGCTTAGCATACACGGGGTCCTGTCCAATCCTTAGTACCTCCATTTGAAAAATAGACCAATAAATAAAGATTTTAAAATAAAATAAAATGGATGGAACACATACAGAAATTTGTCTTTGCTCCCTCTAAAAACCCCAATAAAATGACAATAAAGGAGTTAAACAGGCACAGATGCATGTGGGCAAAATGAATGGGAGATGAGACGTGATCAGACAAAAGATGTCAACAAAATTTTGGAAAGTTTAAACTGGAAGGGCCTTCGGAAATGACTTCGGCTACAGCTTTCTCCACTCAGCTAAGTGCCCATGGGGTGTGGGAAGACAACTGGAAAGTGGGCTGGTTTGTGCTGCAGAATCTAGAAGTGGTTCAGGAATTGGAGGCTGGGCAAGGGTGTTGATAGTCTATATGAAGAAGAGTTAAGAACCCGAGATCTCCCTCCCAAATCTACCCAGCCAGGCAACAACACCCCCCTTGCCCATATTGGAGGCTTATTATCTGGTAGAAAAGGCTTTGGAGTCTAGATACCAAAGCATAGCTTGACCCCAGATGTTGTTCTGAATAACGGAAACTTTGTGAGTGTCTAGTTACTGAAATGCTATCCCTGGCCCCTTCCTCTGCAGGGTTTTTAGCTACCCCAGGCAGAAGAAAGGATTCTTCTCTGGGAAAAGCAGCCCACCTAAGAGAAAAAGGGACCTTACCTGACAACCCTCCAATAGGCCCACCAGAAGTCTAGCCTTGAACATGTATTTGGAGCAGCCATGAATAGGCAGCCAAGGATCATCAGAGCTGTGAGGGAATCCCCTGTCCCGTGGGGGGAGGGGGGACAGGAAAAAATAACCAGGAAGAAATAAAAACAGTGAGAGAGTGGAATAAAACTAGGTACATCCTCAGAGATATGAGGAGAGAACTATTGCATCCATGAAACTATTTTAAAGAAAAAAAATCAGAGAACAGGAAAGAATTCTGGAAAATCAAAAAATATTATTACAGTTTTTTTTAAATCAACAAAAAGAATGGTAGATATAGTTGAGATCTCCAACAAAGACTAAAAAGGGAAAGACTGGAGATTTTTAAAAAAGAAAAAAAAAACTAAGGAATCAGCTCAAGAGGTCCAGCATAACAATAAACTGAGTTTCAGTAAGAACAAACCAAGAAAATCAATGGAATTAAGTTATCAAATGATCAAATAAAAATTTTTCTGAAGCAACGGACAGAAGCTTCCTGGTAAAAGAGTCCACTGAGTGCATGGCACAATAAATCTTTAATGGCCCAGACAAGGCACATCATCATGGAACTTCAGAACACCAGGAATAAAAACATTATTTCCAAAGGAGGAAAAAAGAGAGTGGCAAAGCCTCAGGGATTAAAATAGAATCAGCCTAATTACCAGCAATACTGGGAACTGACGATGGTAAAGCAATGCCTTCAAAATTCTGCGGAAAAAATGTTTACAACCTACACTTTTATACCCAGCCAAACTATCTACCTATCAAACTAGCTATCAAATATAAAGATAGGATAAGGGCATCCAGTTCTCTCAAAAAAACTACAAGGAAGAGTTACTTCATTAAGCAATGGAATAAAACAAAAAATAGGAAACAGTTCCTTCAGGAAACAGGGGTGCCAACCATGACACAAGGGAAAAGGTCTTCCTGCAGTGACAGAATAGGGAAGATACAGGAATGATAGCTTTGGGACAGACTGTATGACTCCATACATAAAACCCTAGAAAATACAAACTAATCTATAATGATTGATAGTGGGTTTGTGGTTGCCTGAAGACAGGAGTAAAGAGAGGGACAGATTATAAAAGGGCATGAGGAAATGTTTGGAGGTGATGGAAATGTTTATTATTTTAATCATAGTAATGGATTCAGGGGTGTATACATGTGTCAAAACTCATAAATTTGTTCACTTTAAATATATGCCTTATATTGGACATAAAATATACTTCAATAGACTAGTTTTTAAAATTTAGTAGAATGAGAGAATTAACGAAGTGGAAGATTGGTCAGAGGGAACTATCCACAAAAAAATCCTAGAGACAAAAGGAAGACAGAAAAAGGGAAAACACGGAGAAGGTCTAACACGTTTAACTGGGGGGTCCCCAAAACAGAGAAGAGAATCACTGCACAACAGCAACAGCAGAAGCGCAAAGAAGGTGCGGTGATACGGCCAAAGTGATGGAAAAGAGTATAACTGTTAACTTAAATTTCTCTGCCTTGAGAAGACAGCTTTTAACACTAATGAAGGCAGATGGGGACATTTTTGGATGAACAAAGGCTGAGAGTTCCCAACAGCAGACCCACACTCAAAGCAATCCCAGAGGGTTTTTTTCAGACTGAGGGTCAGTGGCTCTACATGGAAGCTCAGAGGTGCAGCAAAGCACAACGAACACAGACGTTCAAGGGCTGTTCAGAGAATGGTATTTCTTTCTGGCTAGAACCACAGATCCATGAAGGAAAGTCCGGAGGTGCGAGGCTGAAAGACATGTGAACCTAGAACACAAAGGTCCTGAGTCCTAGGCATAAGGAAGAAGAAAAAGGGGTTGACACAGAGAAACACAGAAGTTAAGGGAGAGAAGAAGTCAAGCAATCAGGGACAGAAAGGTTACCACGAGGAAGGTGAGTAATATCAAAATACTGGCTAGAGTCCAGGCAGATGGCATTTCAACAAAGGCCATCGGATTTGGGGTCCGTGCGGTCACAGAAAACTTCAGGAAGGGGAGCTTAAGGAATTGCAGAGGATGAAAGCCTGGTTGCGTGAAATGAGTCACTGGTAAAGGAAGCAGAAGTGGCAGGTGCCACCTGCACATGAAGACCTAACAGAGACCTGGCTCTTCTCCAGACAGGACTCTTGGCTACTCCCCTCCCAAGCCTTTCTCTTCCCTGGTCTTCCTTGGCCCCACACGTGGTCTTACTATCTAGTAGCTCAAACCAAAATGCCAGCATAATTGCTCATTCCTCTCCTTCCTGCGTCCCCAGACCCAACCTACAGCGGATCCTGCTGACTGCGGTCCAGCACATCTTCTATGCCTGACCATCCCCACTGCTTACTCCAAGTTCAAGTCCACTGTCCTCTCTTCCCGAGAACACTGCAATAACCTCCAACAAGGGAGGTGGGGGTGCTTCTCCTCCAGCCCCCTGAAAACAGGTCTCCCTGGAGTGATCTTTTGGCAATGGGAATCAGACCATGTCTTTTTCCTGCTTAACGTCCTTCAATGGCTCCCCACTGTGGTTAAAATAGGACTTAAATTCTTGACCACTGCCCTCCATGAGCCCACCCTGACTCAGCTTCTCCAACATCTCTTCTCCCACCTGCCCCCACCTGCAGGCTCCCTACCTGTCCCTGGAGCACACCACACCTGTTCTCCTCTCTGAGGCTTTTCACTGGGCTGTCCTTCCTCTCGGTCTTGCAAAGCCAGATCCTTCCTGTCATTCAGTTCAAAATCACCTCCCCAGACAGATCTTCATAACCAACCCACTTCACGTGACCTCCCTCCCTCTGAGATGTTCCACTCTCATCACAGACCTGTGTTTCATTTCACTCACGGTACTTCGCATCTGAAATGATCTTAATTAACCAACTCGTTTATTGTCTGCTCCCCACCCCAACACACACACACATTGGGGCGTTATTTCAACTAGAACAGAATTCATTTCCCTCTTGCAAATTGCTGAAAGGCCAGTGCCCATTCCCAGGTACCGTCTCAAACTTAACAATAAGCTGCGTAGACACTGTGAGGGTGTTAATAAGAGGTGAGTGTCATAGGACTGCCCGGTAACACTGGGGGCCAGGCGAAGTCAGATAACATCACCTTTGTATCTTCTGTCACTTTCCTCAGCTCCTCCTGACAGCCTGGGAGGAGTGGGGAAAGGCAGATAAGAGAGAGAAACCGAACTGGGAACGGATGTGGTGGACAGAGCCAACGGTCAAAGGATTCTGATATCACTGAATGGCCGAGAAAGCAGGTTGGAATAGGCCCCCGGCTGGGAGCTGATGGATTAGGACAGGTTAACACATAGGGACCAAGGACCTGAAGTTGCAAATAGCAGGGAAAACCGGTAAGTACTAAGGGCACAGCAAATGGATGGCATCGTAGATGGGATGCAGACTTCCAAAGGCAGAAGCTCTGAATTGGAGATTTTGGAGATGCGTACTTTGACAGGAGGGCAAAGTCCAAAACTGGTGAGTCTGAGGCCTCCAGTCTCTCTCTGCACTGCTGCCTGCGTCTCCGGCCGCCCCACTGAGGCTGCCTCTGGGGTTAGGCTCTTCAGCCTCCCAGCTGCTAATCTCACTCAAGCACGTGTGGCTCTTCCTCTGGTGACTCCACCCTCCTGCAATTATCACTTTGGCTAAAGATGACAATGACAAGTCACTGAGATGCTAAGGGGAGAGATAACACCAAGAACATTTACTTCTCAAAAGAAGAATACCATATATCACTTATATGTGGAATCTAAAAAAAAAAAAGGAAAAAAACAACACAAATGAACACATCTACAAAACAGAAACAGACTCACAGACATAGTAGACAATCTTACAGGGGGTGCGCAAGGTGTTGAGAAGGGATAAATTTGGGAGTTCGAGATTTGCAAATGTTAACCACTATATACAAAAATAGATTAAAAACAAATTTCTTCTGTATAGCACAGGGAACTATATTCAATATCTTGTAATAACCTTTAATGAAAAAGTATGGAAACAAATATATGTATGTATACACATGACTGGGAAATTGTGCTGTACACCAGAAATTGACACATTGTAACTGACGGTACTTCAATTTAAAAAAAAAGAACGTTTAGTTCTTGAGTGCCTGCAGATTGTTCCTTCTTTTCTCCAGCTAAGGATTTTTCCCCCCAACTAACTCCTCTCAACAGGGTTATCAGAGCTCATTAGGAGGGTTGGAGGGCTGGCCAGCAAATACTAAATCCCAATCGGGACCCAGTGACAAGAGAATGAGAAAAAGACTATAGGTAATTTTTCCCTCCTGAATTACAGAGAAGGGTTGTGGATTCGGCCCAATGATAGGAGGACCTGGGTCAGGCTGTTCCTCTCACTTGTCAGGAGTATTGCTCAGGGGAACGGGAAGGACTGTAGGGTTTCCAGCTGGGGTTGCCAGATGCAGGGCCTAAAAAATATAGGCCGCCCAGGTGAATTTGAATTTCAGATAAACAGTGAATTTTTTTTTTAGATATGTGTATGTCCCATGCAAGATTAATATACCTAACAATTATTCATTTTTTTATCTGAAATTCAAACTTAATAGGCATCATGTATTTAATCTGGCAACACTAACCCTCCAGGCTAGAAGGGCGGCCCAAAGTTGAGACCTTAAACAGAGGAAGCTTCCTGTGGCTATGCTGGGAAGCCAGATGTCCTGGGGTCATCCTGAACATGATGATGTTGAAAGTAAACATCCTTACAGACAGCCTCTTTTTTTTTTTCTACTTGAGGGACTGGGGATTGAACCCAGGACCTTGTGCATGCTAAGCATGCGCCCTACCACTGAGCTAGACGCCCACCCACCCTAACCTTATATTTACTGTATAAAGATGAGAAAATTCAATAACAAGTATACATACATGTATAATATATATACATGTATATATAGTTGTATAAATACATTACATAAGTGTACTAGGCTTTGCAGCTAAGTCACAAATTGCTTTGTGGCCTTACCCAAGAAAAAGTAAAAAGTGCAAGGCAATGAGTTCACGTGGCTGAGTTTTGTCACTGGTCTGGCATGAGTAGTTTGTTAGATGTCTGTGTTAACTTATAAATGTGTAGTACTCCTGGTTTCCATTATTTCACCCAGCTTAAATTGGGGATTTTGGAGGGGAGAAACAAGAGAGCCAACCTCCGAAGTAAATATATTCTCAGGGCTGTGATGTATAAGTTTATTTCCCATTTGTCACAACTACTTTCCAAGTAACCATAATACAAAACACCAAGGGCCCAAGAGAGGACAAACACGCAGAGCATCCCCGAGCCACTATTTATTTTGTCTCAGTGGTGATAAAAAACCAGGTCACTCTCAATCATAGAAACACAGACCTTGGCGTTCTGAGACACACGCTATGTTCCGTTCATGTAATTCCTAGAGGCAGTGTTTCCCAAAGCAGACGAAAGATGGCAAGAACTTCTCTCCCCAACTGAGCATTATGGTCCAATTAATGTCTACAAACCTAAGGAAAAAAGGAATGTCTCAATATTGCAGTCCTCCCTCCCAGTCTCTCTGTAAGAAATTCTTAAAGACCAGCAAATGTCAGCAAGCTGTTTAGCCCTAATCACTGCTCTGCAAAGGAGAAAAAAGGAAAGACCATTAAAAAATTGCTATTATAGCTCATAGAACATGAGTGTCTGTGAAAGCCATTATGGGGAAACGGCACACAGATAAAGAAATAGCTCTTAATTTACAACCTGGGCTGACAGTCTGTTCCAGACTGACTCAACACTCCTGAATCTCTGGTCTCTGCACACCTAAGTGTCTCATGCCGAAAGATCCTTAAGAGGGCTCGGTGAACTTGGAAGGGACCACACATCGGCCCCAGATGGTGCACATCTAGTCAAAAATTAGGAGGAGAAAGAAATCAACTTCTCAAATCCACAGACAGGTGTTTGGGGCTTCCCAGGAGACCTGCTTAGGCAGGGCAACAGGGATGGTTCTAAATCGATGGTTAGTTAAGGAACAAACGTTTCTGAGAAATAATGAAGAAGTGTTACAGGTTAGCATGAACCTAACAGATGACAAGAGCATGGGAGCTCTCCTGTTCACCTTCTCTTGATAACTGCATCATTTCAAAGACATTTAAATTATTCATATGATTGTAACGGAGACATCTTTAACAACGCACCAAACAGCAGGCACCGGGTTGAAATGTTAGTCTCCACTGCTAAAGTTGAAGGCAGAAATTTACAAGAGAAAGGCTCTGGAATAGGGTCTATAGGTATATACGCCTGCCTGAGACAATCATGGGGGGAACCAAATGGCTACTGCCTTGTCATGTAAGGAGCACAAAACTGGCCAGGTGCCCTCAAATATAGGGCAATAATAAAAAACGAAAATGAAGAGGCCATCCTCCGGGCAGCGTTCCAGGTGGTCCAGAGAAAACGCAAAGACCACCGGAGACAGGAACATGCCATTCTACAAGGTTTCTGTGCAAAGACAAGTCAGCAAGTGCGGCCTCTGGTACCACCAGGGAAGCTGGTGGTTCGGCTCAGGTAGGGCTATACTTGGGATGTGGATGAGCCCCGCACTGGGGAAGACAAGGGGTGTCGCAGGAGCTTATCTCCCCGGAGCCCAGATGGGGACGACCCCCAGATGTGACTGCAAAGTCTCCCTTTCCAGCCCAGGCACAGCCGGAGGGAAGCGAGGCCGGGCTGTAGGTCTGCGGGCAGCACGTGGAGGGACGCTGGCCGCCGCGTCCCGCCCTCGGCCGCGTGGGGGCGCAGTGCGCAGTCGCGCTCCTTCCGGGCGCGGGAGGCGGCGGCGCGACTCCGGGCCGCCAGCGGCCGCTGTGGGGACGCCGCGGCAGTCCGCGCTGTCTGGGCCGCGGACCGTCGGTCCCTCTTGAGCACGGCCTTGCCGGTTTGGAGAGGTGAAAGGTTGCGAAGATGGCGACGGCCTTGAGCGAGGAGGAGCTGGACAATGAAGACTATTACTCGTTGCTGAACGTGCGCAGGGAGGTGAGGCCTGCGGCGGGCCGCCGTCGGGGCTGAGGCCGGGCCCGGTCGTTCGGAGACGGGCCGGGCTGGCGGTGACCGCCCCGCTCCCACCTCGGGCGGCCGGGCCCGGCGGGGAGGCCGCGTGACCCCGCCTGACGTGCGCGACCGCCGGCCGGCCGGGCTGCCCCCAGTGCCCCGACTCTTGCCGGGCGTATCCCGGTCCGCCTCCGCCCCGGCTCTCTACGGCTGGTACGCCGTGTACAAGCACGGCCAGAGGCCCCGAGCCCCCAAGAGGGAGCAGGGTCCCCGAGGTGGGGGCGGAGTAGGGGGTCCAGGTCCTCCGGGACCGGCTGCCGCGCTCGGCTCACACACCCGCCCTGGCTGGGGGACTGTGTCATCGCGCCCAGCCGGCAGGATGAGAAACAGAGTCTCAGGCATCAAGGTCAAGGCTACCAGGGAGTCTCCCCAGGGGTCTGTCCCGTCCCCGAGTCTTCCACGGGGACATCGCGCCTCTGAAGTGAGTCCAGGCTCAGAGGCACGTGGCTTGTGTCTTCCTTTCTCCTGAGCCGCTGCCCAGAAATGGAAGGAAGAGCGTTCCGGACAAATAGCCTCCGTTTGGAGGCCCAGAGTGGGAATTAGTCAGAAAAGAAGTGATGCCCCACTGCGGCCTCAGGACGCGCGCCTGTTTCCACACCAAATAAAAGATAACACGAAAGAGTCTCCCACTGTGGCCAGTAAATTTCCTTTCTTGTTGACCAGTGTGTTTGAGGTCAGCGTGAAGGGCAGGAAGGCTTCCAAGGTCAGGTCGTGAGGTGGCCTGTTTCTCTCTAAACCTCTGGGTGCGGTCTTCCAGCCCTGCCAGAGAATCTCTAATTCCGGCCAGGGCTTGCCAGTGATCAGAACTAGCCAGGTTTGGCTATCCTAGGCAGAGCTGCTCAAGTATGTGTTGTCCGTGAATGTTGGTCTGCGTGGTGTTAATAATAGCTCACGTTTCTCGAGTGCTTACTTTGTGCAGGGCCGCGGTGCCACATGATCACTTTCTGTTATTGCACTTAATTCTCATATCAGCCCTTAAGGTAGGTGATAAGATAATTCTTGATTTATAGTAGAGGAAACTGAGGCATAGAGAGATTTTAGTAACTTGCCCAAAGTCACACCACCAGAAAGCATGAGAGCCCGAATTCAGCCCTGGGCTGTCTAACCCTGGAGCCCCAGCTCTTCGTGGTGCACTGTCACCCCAGCTCTCCAGTCTTCAGACTGCAGAGCTGCTATACTCCTTGGGCACTGCACATAAGAATCCCTTAAATGCGTTAGCCACTATTTACTATGGAAACATCCAGTGAAATATTTTGGGGGAATTGCAGATTTTGTCGGGCTGTTGTAGGGCCGCCTGGAGGTTCTTGTACCTAACCAACGGTAAGGCGTTGGGTAAACCACTTCTTTGGCCTTCATTTCTCTCCCTTAGAATGAGGCGATGAGGCTAGCTAATCCTTCTCTCCAGCTCTTAGAAGCAAAGCAGTAAATGAAACCAGCTTTTCTGAAATCAGCCTTTCTTACCACTTATTTGTAGTTGGTCTAGGGTATCAGTAATTGAGCAGCCCAGTTACCTGTTTACTGAATCTTAGGCTGCTGCAGAGGATCAAAAAGATCTAGAATAATAAATAGGTTTGGCCAGAGTCCCGGGTAAACATCTGTCAGAGGTACACCTTGAAACTGCCAGAATGTTAGGACCTGCCGTTGTCATTGGACTGATGGGTGGAAGCCAAAGAAATATTTCCTTAAAGAAACATTTGACTTCTCCAGGCAAGTGAAGGCACTTCCTGTATCTGTGGCTGCAGGTGAAATCCCTGTGAAACACGTCCTCCTGCTTGAGTTGTTTTGTGATGCCTTTGTCAACAAACTCGGTGTAAAACACCGTCATCTCTGGTGTGCAGATTTTCTGTCTCAGGATTTCACTGAAAGAGGGACTCTGAATGTGATCTCTGGACTTGGTATTTACTAGGATTTTTTGTGAAATTAGAATTCAGGGGGCAAGGGCATAGCTCAGTGGTAGAGTGCATGCCTAGCATGCCGTATGTCCTGGGTTCAATCCCCAGTACTTCTATTTTAAAAAATGAATAAACCTAATTTCCTCCCCCCTCAAAAAAAAAGATGAAAAAAATTAACATTTAAAAAAATAAAATAGTTAAAAGAAAGAAAGAAAGAAATCAACCTGAAGTTGAAATACCATGATTTACTTGACGAATTAGAGGCAGAGTAGAAGTAATCTTCATTTCTACACGTGTGGTCAAAGAAGATAATAGCCTCTGTTGATACGTTCGCTGTCAGGTCTCCTAGTGTGAGTGGGAGGCGAGGTCCTCTTCCACCGTACATCAGAGTACCTTCAGAACTCTTGGTGTTCAGGAAGTTCAGACTTGCCCCCGGGAATCTCAGATGGAAGCAACCTGACACAAAACCAGGGAGTTCAATTTCAGTTTTTTAAGTTTACAGCATAGTATATGATGATAACAAATGGAGTGATTTAGAAATGTCGAAAATCAGCTTAAGAATCTCCCTTCACATGTTTTAAACTTTATAATATCCCCTTAAGTTGTATTCCAGAGAGTGAAGCAGGCAGCTAGACAGGACCATCAAATTCTGCTGCCAACAAGACTTCTGTGATCTTTAATAATTCTTTTTCTCTAGTGTTCTGGATTTCCTGTTTGCAGAGTGGAACCACTGTCTGCCTGCCCCACGTTGAGGGGAGGGAGTCCTTCATCTAACCAGACAGGCGCACTGAAACCGGACTGGCATCTCTGGTTTAGTGTAGTCAGATGCATCGTCAGGTGCCGAAAATCTAACTGATAAGAGATTTTTGAGATGATTTCCCAAAATTTATTTGGAGAAAGGATTCCTGAACAGAGTGAAAATTTTTTGATCTTTATACTTTTTATAGACATTATAATCAATACATTTTAAGCCTAATTTATTCCTAAATAATCGAGTTTAATTCCTACTTTACCAGTGTTGTATTTGAAAAAGTTTCATTTTTATTTGTGTCAGTCACCCATGTTTATAGCCTGTTTTAAGATCTCTGATCCTAGTCAGTGTAGCCTTAAAGGAACCAATCTCCTTTTCAGGTTTTAAACACATTGAAGAAAAAAGTTGTTAAATAAAAAATAAACTTAAGTAAAAGAGTTTTTCTGTAGTCCACATAGGGAGGTCAGTGTTGTCGGATCTTCATCCTTCCATAACACTAGACATGCAAAATCATCACCTATGGAAAAAGTTTTCCCAAAGTCGCTGCATTTTCACTACTTCCCTGGTGTAGGGTATATGTTCTTGCCACAGTTTTTGGTCATTTGGGTTTCTCTGAGTCGCAGAGTGGGGCTAGAAGTTCAACTTTGGACTGCAGTTGGGAAGAAGAGGCTGGAGCAGTAGAAGAAGATCTACTGGTCACTGTCAGAATTGACCTGGGGGGTCACGGTCACCCAGCCCCCAACCAGGATGGCTCTGCCATCTGCAGAAATTGAATGTAAAAGGGTCAGCTAACCCAGGTGCACCCTTAGGTCCCTAGAGCAGTGAGGGGCTGTGTGTGTGTCCATTCGTTGCTTATCCAGCCTGAGGCGCAGGTAGTTTAGTCTTAACAAAGAATATAAAGGTAGGTCTAAGAGGGTCGTTCCTTCCATGAGTCGCCCACCGACTGCATTAGGTTCAAAGTTTGATATTCCTAACATGGACCCCACTTGAAATTTGTGTGTTGGGCAAGGAGGGTAAACCTGGGTTGTCCGAAAACAGGTTACCCAGATGGTCACATTCCTAAGGTGTCCTATAAGTGGAGAAGCTGAGGAGCAGGAGTTTTATGCCACGCTGCCACCTGGGTGACCTTGAGCAGGTCTCTGAATCTCGGAGTCTCCTTTGCTGATCTGCGGCAGTCCTTCATGGAGTTACTGAGAGAGGAGAAGGAGACAGCACTGGGGGGCCCTGCAGCCAGAGGGTCCTGTATCCTAGGCTCGTAGTTTAACTTTTTGCTCCTTGTTTTCTTTGACGTCAAAATGTAGGCAACAGATAAAAATGTATTAAGCACTTACTCTGAGCCAGGATGTATGCTGGAGTGTGAGGATATGCATGCAGTACCTGGTGTAAGTAGGTATTCAGTTAATATTTATTGTGGCTGCTTCTTGCTTTTTGCTAAACATGAGGTTTTGCTTATTTCAAAAAGACATACACGTACATAGAAGGCTTTGGTGTGCCTCATCCTGGCTAAATTTGCTATTGTATTAATCCAAAAACATAGTGCCAGGATTTATGCTAAGCATTAGGTTATGAATTCCCGAAGTTTTTTCATTCTTTCTGTTGGAAATACTCAGTTTATTCTCTTCAAAAGATGTTTGGTTGTCTCTCTAAACTTACTGCGAGGTCATGAGTTTGACTTGGAGTCGGGGGTGGGGGGGTAGTCCCGGAAGCTGGGCTAAGCATAGGAGGAGGGTGCAGAGGTGAGGGCTAATCCAAAAAGACAGCGTCTGGAGTAGGCAGAGTGGGACCCGGAGATAAAATTGTTGCGAGCTGTCCGCTTTGAAGAGGCCAGGCAGAGACAGGAGGACCTCCTCAGAGGCAAAGGTTCTGCTCCAGCGACAGCAAGACAGCACTGGAGATCAGGAGGGTGCCCAGGTGGAGTTCAGAGGAGCTTCTGCGGTCTTGCCTGTGGGTGGGGAGGGAGCCGTTAGGATATCCAGCTCATTCCTGTGTCATCTCATAATGTGATTAGCAAACGCGATGGGGTTAACTTTTTAAAATTGTTTAATGAGCCATAAGCTAGTTATTACCTTTTTGCTTTGGGCATTTCAAACAATTGCGTCTTGAATTTTTAATGCTCTAGTTCTGCGTTATCTACCAAAATACCTTTTTTTCCTTCTTTCTTAAAGAGAATTCAATTGAAGCTTTTATATTTGCTATGAGTTCAGTAATAAAACAACGGAGAAAACGGGACATGCAAGAAGCATGCTTTGCTTGGCTATGGAATTTTAGTGTTTACTTGTATTAAACTTTAATTTTTAACTTTACTTATGTATTTTATCTATACCCTACCTCATTCAAGAAAGGATTGAAGACAAGTAACAGATGAAAAGATAAAATAGCATGAATATTTAAAAGGGGGCACTAAAAATGGGGGCCGTTGTGAATATTGCTGCTTTGTTGCCACCGTTGTGGCACAGACACCGTACAGATCTGCTCCTTGAAGAAGCTCGTCACCTCACATGGGACTTCCCTGGAGACGATAGCCTGATGGCCAGGTCCTGCTTGGCTCTTGCTTGGACTGTTGGAACCCCTTCTGCATGCAATGAGTGCACAGTGTTCCCTCCCTAGTTTGCTGGAGCCAGAACATTCTTTACCAGTAAAATGCCAACAGACATCAACCACAAGGATTCCGCACAAGTGGGCAGGATGGAGCAGATGGACACGGATGAGAGGGAGTGTGAGGTCAGGCTTTCAGGGAGAAATAAGGCGAGCTCTGAATGTGAAGACAGGGTCTGAACATCAGTTGTGACCCTGAGAGGAGCCTGAGCTTGTCCCCCTAGGGTGCTGGCCTTTCTGATTACTGCTGTGTCTCAGAGACACCAGGTAAACACGTGGACGTGACCAGGAAGAGAAAGGAAGACAGAATTGTACGATGGTAGAAGAGTATTTTTTAAGCCCTTAGCTTGACCTCTTACCAGCAATCAGAATTTTTGCTCCTTTGGCTCGGTTGTCCTGATGTGCTTTGTCAGCAGAAGACGTGCTCTGGTGGACAGGACTCCACTCTGCCCTACAAGCCTTAAAGGTGATGTGGGTCCTGCCTTTTTCCTTTTTTGTAGTATTCAGACTTCTGCCCTGAGTGATGCCTAATCCTTTTTTGACCTTATAATGCCATCATATTGGCATTATATCTTATTGAGGGTAATGGGTTCTATAAATCTTGTTTTTTTCCTTCTATGTTAAGTAGAACTTAAGATTTCTAAGGTTATTCCTAGTTGTAGAAACTTGGAATTGTTTGATCAACCTCTTGTTTAGCTTTTCTGACTTATTCATCATTTGATTGTTTCTCTCTTAAGCCTACCTTTTCAAAATGAGGAGTCCTAAAACGGTGGTAGGAGGCTGACTTCAGAATCATGAGAAATAATAGTGTGTGCATCTGACCTCTGTACTCAGCAGACCTGGGTTTTAGAGACGGACAACTGAAATCACTTAGCCTAGTGCCTTGCATATTAGGCATCTATGAGCACTTGTTGATTATTTGAAAAGGCCAAAGATGCAGGTGGAACTTAGAAGAGATCAATGGCTTAAAGAGCAAAGCCTTTGAAGACAGGTCCAAGTTTGACTTTCTTAGCAGCCTGATCTAGGGCAAGTTTCTTAACCTCTCTAGCCTGTTTCTTCATCCATAAAATCTAGACTGTCATAGGGCTGTTGGGAGAATTAAGCGAGAATGCATGTAAGTGCTTAGCATAGTAATGGGCATATTATTATGTAAAGTAAATGCCAGTATATTTTTATTAGTATCATGAGCATAAAAGTTAATAAGGAACGCTCTTACTGATTTGCAGGAATTCTTTATGTAATTTGGATGAGTCCTTTGTTGGACAGATTAGTATAAATATCTGTTCCCTCTCTGTAGTTTGCCCTTCTTTCTTGCAAGTGTTCATGAACCAAGTTCAAGTTGAGCCAGGCCACACAAGTTACCATTTCTGGCCAGCTTTTGGGTCAGGGGTCCATAATCAGATCAACTTCTCCATCTCACACAAGTCATTTAATTAACTTTTTTGATCCTCACAGTTTTTATCTGTAAAATGGGGATTCTCATACCAACCTCAAGACGTTTTTAGAGTATTCAAGTATTAAGTGAGGAAATAGCGGTGGAAGTATTTTGTTAGCTGTAAGTCTGGACAAATGCACTCGTGACACCACCGACAGCCTGGAAACCCCTTTGGCTTTTGCGATGCTCTCTGTCCTCCTGTCTCACTTTGCCAGGTGCTTATCTCCTGTCTTGCTTAGAATGTCCCCAGGTTCAGTCCTCACCAGCCCAGCTGGTTTAAAGGGCTTTGCTTTGGCCCAGCATCTCTGCCTTCTGGCCATTAGGCTTACATGTTTAAATTCACCTTCCTCCCAAGCCTGACTGCCTCCCAGTTTCTCCCTGATCCACACATCCCAGCCAGAACACCAAATGCTCTTCGATTTTTCCTCTCCATGTGGTTCTGGGCCTTTTCCCACTGTCCCGTAGACAGTCTGGGAATCCTCCACCTCCATGGACTCTGATCTTTTCATTTCCGTTTCCGCTTCTGGGCAGCCAGCCAGCCTCGTAACCTCGGCCCTCCGTGTTGCCCGTAGTTTCCTTCAGGTCTCTCTGGTTTTGACTTTTGCCAGCTTTATTCAGACTGTACTGAGTCTACATTAACGGACAGTACTGATCACATTTCTCCAGACAGAAACCTTTTGTGGTTGGGTAAGGGTCAAACTCTTGGCTCCATTTTTAAAGCCCCTTATAAATCAGGTATCTTCTGTATTTTCTGCCTACTTTGTGGCGATGTTCTGCCATCTTCCACTGCAAAGCAAGCTCCATGTGGTCAGGGACCATGGTGGTCTGGTTCACCATCATGTCCCTAGCATAGTGCAGGCAGGTAACATGTACTTACAAGTGTTTGCTGAGCGAATAAGCAGGTGGATGGATGTCCACATTAACTTCTTGCCTACTTCCTGCCTTCTTACTTACCTTCCCTCTGGCCAGTTTGTCAGTGTTGTCTCTGCTGTCTCCTCAGGGCATTCTTCTGCCCTGAAATACCCCAGCTTGTCTTGGATACCGAAGCAAATCAAAATCTACCTTTTGCATTCCTGTTTAGACTCTACAGCCCTGAACTTAATTCTTCATCATTAATAGTAGCATTTTTATTTTATATTGTTTATTTAAAGCCATGTGTGTGGGGTTTTAGGGAAAACACGCACATACGTAATTTATAATCTTCTTGAGGGCAAGGACGACATATTTTTGTACCAGCTCTGGTACTCAGAGCAGGGTTGACATCCAGCAAACATTCCTGGTGTGAAATGGTGAAAATTTACTGACGCTGTACTCGCCTTGTCTGGGTGCATTTACTTTGTGGAATTCCTGTGTTCTTGAGGATCACATTGCAGTTTGGGCCACAGATCGTTGTAGAGAAATTTATTGGAGGGAGTTTATCAATCATCAGTTTGGTAAATCTAAATTCTCACTTATGAAAATTGTTGAAAGCCAGGTGCCAGAGGATGAGAGCAAACGCAAACACCGGCCTTTATGCCGGGGCCCCAGCGTAAGCCAAGGCCTATGGAGACTGAGTTCAAGGCTGAAAAGCGCGTGAGAAAGGAAAGCATGCCTTTCCCCGTTGGGCTTGTCGTTTTTCATCCGGCAGGTACGGATTATCTTCCTCTCTTATGTTTCTTTATTGTGGTGGGGAAGGGGCACTTGTTTATCATCTTTTGCGCCAGCGCCAGTAATGATATTTGTAAAAGTAAATAGCTTCAGATGGGTTAGATTTGTTTTTGTGCAGTTCTTTCTCCTTCTGTCAGTTAAATAGAGCTGAGTTTTCACGATGGACATAGACTAGTCTGACTTGAAACCCTGTTCTCTCTGGTTTGCTCCTTTTGGTTTGATCAGATGGATCAGGCAGAATGAGCTGGTGCAGTGTGCACTGTGCTCCACGTTGAGGGAAAGACCCCGTACATTGCTGAGGTGGATGAACCCCAAGTGCAGGAACCTATTTCCAGATCCTCCAAAGATTTCCTGCATGTAAATGAAAAGGGGAGAAGACTGTGCTGAGCAGGGAAAAATAGCGTGAGAAGATGTTAGAGTTGTGTATGAGAGCAATTTTACTGCGTGAAGCTTCAGACCATGTACTGGGAACTTTACAAAATGAAGTAGGAAATTTTCCCAAGTCCAGCTCAGTGGTTGTGTTTTAGTGCCTGGTGAGTGAGTGGCTTAGTCTTAGCATGATCCATATCTACTCAGTGACATCAGATAGTCTGTAACGCCCTTTCTCTTCGTGAAACAGCTCTTACTCAGCACAAAGCAGCCATGCTGTCTTGGTGTTAATTAGCTCTGAAATCTGCTCTTTCCTTTAAATTGTATGAGCACCAAGTATCATAAAAAATTACAGCCTTTTATTAGCTGATGCAGTTTATTTCAGTCAGATTGTCATGGAACATACGGACAGTCATGAATCTTCAATTGTGGTAATTAGGCAAACTTCCCAAAATCCAACAGAATATAGTTTGCAGAGACTTTGTTGCTGAAATACAGTAATATAAATATAGCCTGGAAGTTTGAGCTTGAAATTTATAGGCTTCAGCAACAAAAAGCCTAGTGGCTTTACTTATCCTAAAATGAATGTGTGGGCTATAATTAATTGTTACTTGCATGTTCTGTTAGGTCCTCAAAGTATTGAATTAAATATCATCACTGTGGTAGTTACAAGTGCTTGACACTAAACATTCTTGGCTCCTAACTAGAGAGGGGACTGCACTTCCTGTCCCCTGGTGGGTGAGTAGGGTCACATGACTGGCTCTAGCCAGCTGTGTGAATGGAAGTCATGTGTGTCCTACTCAGGCTGAGGCATTTAAAGGCCAGGTCAGCCAGAGAGTCTCTTGCTCTTCCCTCTACCTCCATCACTGACAGTGGTTCCAAAGGGTGTCTGTCCTGTCCACCTGTAACCTGAGGACATTGCCAAGCAGAGAACTAACTGACCTGAGATGGATGTGTAAAGTAAGGGAGAAATAAACCTTAGGAATTTGGGGGTTGTGTGTCACCTGGATCATCTAATCCAGCAATTCCCAAACTTTTTGGTGTCAAGACCCCTTTACAGTCTTAAATTATGGAGGACCCCAAAGAGCTTTTGTTCATGTGGGTTATAGCTATCCATATTTAATTTGAAACTAAAACCAAATAGATTGATAAAATGTTGTAGGATAAGACAAAATGTACTTCTTGTACTTCAGTATAGGCACAAGGGAGACGTAAGGACTTCAAAATAACTGTAATGAACAATAAAGAGGTTATAGATGTACAGATATCAGCAGGTATAACGAAAGGTAGCTAGTAAGTACACAGCAAAATAACTGAGAGTCAGTTGAGTTAATCTCTGAAAACTCACATTTATACTATAAAGCTACCACCTTAGAAATTTCTAGAAAACATAAAGATATACAAGTACACATTTCATTAACCAACAGAACAATATCATCTTATGTCATATAGTCTCAAGAAAACCTCACTATACACTCATGAGAGAATGAGAAAAAGGTAGATAACATCTTAGTATTACCTTGAAATTAGTTTTGACCTGTGGATCCCCTGAAAGGGTCTCAGGGACTCCCAGGGGGCCCCACATCACACCTTCAGAACTATTGACCTAGCCCACCCTGACCAGTACAGGCATGTTTCAGACATACTGAGGTTCCTCACATGCTTTAGTTTACTTTGCTAAATGAAGATAGAAAATAAAGGCAGAGTGGCCGTGTACTCTTTGAATATGTGCTGTCACACTGATTCCAGAGATGATCTCCATCACTCAGAATTAAGTAAGTGAAAATGTAGCAGTGTTTTCAACTGCTTAATTATCTAAGGGAAGCAAATGTGATGCAATTGTGTCAGGAGACTTCTAAGCGTGATACCACAGCTAAAATCAGAAAAAAGAGAATTGATAGGTTTGATTTTGTAAAAATGAGAAACACCTGTGTTTATTAAAGGACGATAACTAAAACCTAAAAAAAAAAAATTATACAGTTAAAAGATTCAAAAGGAATCTGCAATATATTTAATTAAAAAAAGTCATACTTGTAATATATAAGGAACTCTTGGAATCAAAGAAAAAGATGACTACTCTAATAGGAAAGTAATACAAAGGAAACAAATAGGTTACTTCATAAAAGAAGTCATCTAAAATGCAAATAAATGTATGGAAACTTTTTTATCCTCACTAGTAACCAAACATGCAAGTTAAAACAAGGGTTTTGTTTGTTGTTTTGTTTTATTTTCTTCTACCAGATTGACAAAGTTTTTTTTTTTTCTTTTTAGTTGTAGTATTCAGTTCTGATGAGATGGAGATCTGTTAGCCCTCCCAACCAGAAAGGAGGAGGATATTCCTCTGGAGAAATTGAACCAGAGATCTCTAGAGCCTAGACATAGACAGTAGAGGGTGAGAGTGGCCCCCTGACAAAGGCAGGGAGTATACAAGTGTTTGTACCCTGCATGGTGAGACTTCCAGCTCTTTTTCCTTATCCTTTTGGCTCTTCCTTGAATGAACTAGCCTATCAAAGAGAGAAGACTGCCGAATGAAAATTCTAGGTTCCCTCCCAGGCGTTTCACAGAGAAGCTCATCAGATGACAAGGCCTGTTCACACATACAGAGCTTCCAAACAGCTTCTTAAATCTTACTATGAAATGTAAATCAGTTGCCAAACACCATCAAATATTTGAGGGAAGTCTCCAAAATGGAATTCTGAGATCATGCAGAAAGCAAGAAGAAACTAGAAGGAAGCACACTGCAGGGAGTTTGGAAACTGGATCATCCTCAGATAAGACATTACATTTAAGAAATAAGAACAAGGTGATATGTCAAAAAAAAAAAAACTATATAAAAAAAGGAGCTGTTGGGAATTAAAGATAAGATAAAAAATTCTATAGAAGAGCTAGAAGATAAAAATGAGGAAATATCCACAAAAGTAAAGTTTTAAAAGTAGAAGATAAATTCTTAGACATTAAATAAAGTAAAATGAAGAAGACATTATTCAATGGTTAATATGAGAAAATGTCTCAAAAGATAGACTACAGGTGAAAATCAAGTAACTAGCATAGTGAATGGGGTTGGGGGGTAAGGAGACCCATTTAACTAAAGGAAATCATGGGTTACAGAGAGAATCCTAGAAGTTTCCAAACAGGTCCCAAAAAAGAATTGGAAATTAGAAAGACACTAGATAGCTCACCAGTAGTACTATCAGCTAGAAGACAGTGGAGCAACAGAGTAAAAATCCTGAGGAAAAATTGTATCCAAGCTAGAATTCCATACCCAGCCAACTATTCATCAAGTATAAAGGTAGGATGTAAGAACATTTTGAAATATGGCAAAGCCTAAAGAAATTTTCCTCTCAACCAGTCTTTGTAAAGGAAACTATTGGAGGTTGAGCTCCATCCAAATAAAGAAAACCGAGAAAGAGAAAGGAATCAAATACAGAAAAGAGAGACCAGCCCAGATAAGATACCCAGGAAGATGCTAACAGGAAATCTTAGGATGAAGTTTGTTTAGCAAGCCTAACAACCAGTACAGTGCAGAGAGCTCTAGGAGGAATGCCTCTTGAGGGGAAAATGAAATTGATGGGCTATTTGATACTTTTGTGTTGAGAGGAATATTGTAAGTCTTTACTGTAAGAAGTCTACTATAAAGAGTTGGAGAAGAATGGTAACAGATACCTAGAAAGGTAAAGCAAATGGAAAACTGAGGCGATTGTTAACTCCAGGAAAAATAAAAAGTAGTTCAAAAACAGAAATATAATCATAGTATACTGTTTGATTCAGCTTTGAGGTATATTTACATAGTCACAATAAACACTAAATTAAAAAGAAAAATTGTTTATTGATTTGGACCAAAGTTACAATTACACAGAAGGGAGAGAAAAGATAAGCAGAGGAAGAGAACTAAATTCTCTTAAATTTAAGTCTAAAGTTAAAAATTTTGGATTAAGTCTAAAATTTAAAAATTAAGGATATGAGTATATTAGAATCATAAATGAGAAAAATGCTAAAAGATTTGAAAGTGCTTGCATCTGAGGAGTGCGGGGTGAATGCTGTTTTTGGTTAGAAATCCAGTGGGTTTTTTTATAAGCTGCTTATGTGTTCTTTGGATAAAATTAAATTTTTTAATTTTAAATAATTAAATGGTAAACACTTTTTGGAGGTCAGTTCAGAAGACTAAAATGGAAGTCTTGTATCGTTTAACCCAACAACTCTAGAAACTTATTTTCAGAATGATAATCATGGATACAAAAAATGTTTTAGCTGTAGGGGTGTCCACTGCAGCCTTATAAACAAATGAAAATTGTTAATAGAAGATTGTTATATAAAACTGTGATAATGCCATATTTTGAAGTGCTATTCAGCCGTTTAATATGGTATGGAAAATACTTAAAGACCAATAAAACCCATAAAACCAAAACTCCACAAGACCTTTAACTGAAAGAAAAAACAGGTTATACAATTGTACTATAGAAGAAATACTATTTTATTTTTAAATATATTTTTCTTATTTGTATTTTCAATTTTATCCTTGATAAATATATATATATTTTAAAGGAAAAATATTTTTAAGGTAATTCAGCTAGGAAAAACCTAGCACTTGACTCATCTCTTTAACCTGTTTGACCAGAAGAATTGATACCATTTTTATATCTATGTTGATGACAAAGCTTCTATACATATTTTTTAAAATCAAGTTTTATTTTTGCTCCACATCTTCACCCACACTTAATATTCTTAGTCTTTTTCATTTTAGCCATTCTAGTGATTGTTAGTAGTAGCTCGTGTTTTTAATTTGCATTTCCCTAATGACTAACAATGTTGAAGTCTTTTTGTATACTTATTAACCATTTCTGTATCATTTTTTATTGAAGCTTCTGTTTACGTCTTTTTGTTTGTTTTTTTTTTTCTTAATTGAAGTATAGTTAATTTACAATATTGTGTTAATTTCTGACGTACAGCATAGTGATTCAGTTATATATATATATATACCTTTTTGTGTTCTTTTCCATTATAGGCTGTTACAAGGTATTAAATATAGTCCCCTGTGTTTACATCTTTTACTGATTATCTTATCAGATTGTTTGTCTTCTTTAGTTGTGAGAGCTCATTATATATTCTGGATATTAACCTATCAGATGGGTATTTTACAATTTTTTAAGTTTTTATCCTATATAGGAAATCTTTAACTGAAAATTACAAAGATCATCTGCTGTTTTCTTTTAGAAGCTTTATGGTTTTAGTTTTTACATGTCGGTCTTTTTTCCAGTCTGTGGTTTTGCTGGGTTTTTTTTGTTTGTTTCTAATTTTTTTAACTTATGAGATATACATAATATAAAATTTACCATCTTAGCCATTTTTTAGTATACAGTTCAGTGGTGTTAAATGCATACATGTTGTGCATCTGTCACCACCATTTGTATCTCTTAAACTCCTTTCATCTTGCAAAACTCAAACTGTTCCCCTAGCCTCCAGCAACCACTATTCTGTTCTCTGTCTTTATGATTTGTCTACTCTAGGTACCTCATGTAAGTAGAATTATACAGTATTTCTCATTTCATGACTGGCTTATTTCCCTTAGCATAATGTTCTCAAGGTTCATCTGTGTTGGCAGCATATGTCAGAATCCCCAGACTTTTTAAGGCTGAATAATATTACATTGGATTTATATACCACACTTTGCTTATTCATTCATTTGTGGATGGACAGTTGGGCTGCTTCCATGTTTCAGCTATTGTGAATAATGCTGCTCTGAACATGGATATATATAAATACCTGTTCAAAATCCTTCTTTTAATTCTTTTGAATATTTACCCAAAAGTGGAGTTGCTGGATCATATGGTAAATCTGTTTTTAATTTTTTTGAGGAACTGCCGTACTACTTTCCATGAAAGCTCTACCATTTTACATTCCCATCAGCAGTGCACGTGGATTCCAGTTTCTCTACATCCTTGCCAGTACTTGTTATTTTCTGTTTGGTGTGTGTTTGTTTCTTTGTTTTTAATAGTAGCCATCCTAATGGATGTGGAGTGGTACTCATTGTGACTTTGATTCACATCTTCCTAATAGTGATATCGAGCATCTTTTCATGTGCTTTTGGCCATTCATGTATCTTCTTTGGATAAATGTCTATTTAAGTCCTTTGCCATATTTGAATCAGGTTGTTTTTGTTGAGTTTAGGAATTCTTTATACTAGATATTAATCCCTCATTAGATATACTATTTGCAAATATTTTCTTCTATTATATAGGTTGTTTTGTAACTTTCTTGATAGTGTCCTTTGATTTACAAGAGTTTTTAATTTTTATGAAGTCCAGTTTGTCTGTTTTTTCTTTTGTTGCCTGTGCCTTTGGTGTTATATCTAAGAAATCATTGCCAAATTCAGTGTCATGAAGCTTTTGCCCTATGTTTTCTTTATGGGTTCTATAGTTTCAGCTCTTATGTTTAGGTCTTTGATCCATTTTGAGTAGATAAACTATAAATGGATTCAGCAAAAGTTGCAAGATACAAAGTCAACACACAAAAATCAGTTGCATTAGTTTTGTATATGGTATTAGGTAAGGGTCTTACTTCATTCTTTTCATGTGGATATTCAGTTATCCTAGAATCATTTGTTGAACAGGCTATCTTTTCCCTATTAAATAATCTTGGCACTCTTGTCAAAAATAATTTGACCATTTATGCGAGGGTTTATTTCTGGGCTATTTCATTCCATGGATCTATATGTCTTTATGCCAGTATCACCCTGTTTTGATTACTGTAGCTTTGTTGTAAATTTTGAAATAAAGAAGTGTGAGTCCTCCATCTTTGTCCTTTTTCAAGATTGTTTTGGCTATTTGGGATCCCTCTAGATTCCATGTGAATTTTGCAATGAATTTTTCTATTTCTGTAAAAAAATGTCATTGGGAATTTAATAGGAATTGCATTGATTCTTTTGGTTGCTTTGCACAGTATCATCATTTTATATTTTATATTTATTTATATTAAGTCTTCTAATCCATTGATATAGAATATCTTTCCATTTATTTATGACATCTTTAATTTCTTTCAGCATATTTTATAATTTTCACTATGGTAAGGTACTTCTTTTACCTCCCTGGTAAATTCCTAAGTTTCTCATTTGTTTGTTTTTGATGCTATTGTAAATGGAATTGTTTTCTTAATTTCCTTTTCAGATTGCTTATTGTTCATGTATAGAAATGCAGCTAATTTTTGTGTGTTGACTTTGTAGCTTGCAACTTTGCTGACCTCATTCGATAGTCCTAACAGGATGATTTTGGGGGTTTTTGTTTTTTGCTTTGTTTTTTTGTTTGTGGGGTTGTGTGTGTGTGTGTGTGTGTGTGTAGAATCTTTTTATAGAGTTTTCTACATACACAGTTGTTATCATCTGCAAGCAGATAATTTTCCTTCTTCCTTTCCAATTTCTTTTATTTCTTTTCCTTACCTCATTGCTCTGGCTAGGACTTCCAGTGCTATGCTGGTTAGAAGTTATGAGAACAGATACTCTTGCTTTGTTCCAGGTCTTAGAGGAAAAACTTTCAGTCTTTCACCATTGAGTATGATGTCCATTTTGAGTTTGTCTTATTCAGTGGTAAGAGATCTGTATAGCTTTATAATGTTGAGGTAGTTTCCTTCTGTTGCTAGTTTGCTGGGTGTTTTTATAATGAAAAGGTGTTGAATTTTGTCAGATGCCTTTTCTGCATCAATTGAGATGATCATAGGGGTTTCTATTAATATGATGTATTAATCAGTTTTCATATGTGCAACTATCATTGCATTCCAAGAATAAATCCCACTTGGTCATGATGTATACCCTTTTAATATGCTGCTGAACTCTGTTTGCTAATGTTTTGTTGAGCATTTTGCATCAGTGTTCATAAAAGATGTTGGTCTGGAGTTTCCTTTTTTTTTATGGTGTCTTTGGCTTTGGCATCAGGTTAATACTGGCTTCATAGGATGAATTTAGAAGTGCTCCCTCCTTTTCAATTTTTTGGAAAATTCTGAGGATTGATATTAGTTCTTCTTTAAATGTCTGGAAGAACTCACCAGTGAATCAATCCATCAGATCCAGGATGTTTTTTTGTGAAGTGATTTGTGATTACTAATTCAATCTCCTTACTAGTTATAGGCCTATTCAGATTTTCTATTTCCATGTAATTCAGTGTTGGTAGGTTTTGTATTTTTTAGAAATTTGTCCGTCTCATCTGTTTTCCAATTTGTTGGTGTACATTATTACTCTCTTATAATCTCTTCTATTTCTGTAGAATCAGTGGTAATATCCCCACTTTCATTTCTGATTTTAGTAATTTGGTTTTCTCTTTTTTTTCTGTAGTCAATCTATTTGGCTATTTTGTTGATCTTTTTGAAGAACCAACTTTTAGTTTCAGTAATTCTATTGTCTGTCTGTTCTCTATTTCATTTGTCTCTGCTCTAATCTTTATAATTTCCTTCTCTGCCAGCTTTGAGTTTAGTTTTTCTTATTTCCCTTGTGATTTTTTTCTTTGATTTAGTGTTCATTTAAGAGTGTTTAAATGTCACAAATTTGTGAATTTTTCACTTTTCCTTCTGTAATTGATTTCTGATTTCATCCCATTGTGGTTAGAGAAGATACTTTGTATGATATCTGTCTTTTAATTTCTGTTAAGACTTAAATTGTGGCCTAACAAATGGCCTATCCTGGAAAAATGTCCCATGTGCACTTGAGAAGAATGTGTGCTCTGTTTTGGGGTAGAATATTCTGTATCTGTCTGTTAGATCTAGTTGGTTCATTGTGTAGTTCAAGTACTCTATTTCCTTACTTATCTTCTGTCTTGTTATTTGTAGGATGTTGAAGTCTCCGACTACTGGGAAACTTTCTCACTCTTCAGTTCTCTCAATTTTTGCTTTATATATTTGATGGTCTGTTACTAGGTACATAAATGTTTATAGTTATTCTGTCTTATTGCTGTACTGAACCATTCATTAATATATGTCTTTCTTTGTATCTTATAACCTTTTTTGATTTAATGTCTGTTTTTTCTGCTGTTAGTATGGCCACGCCTGCTCTCTTTTGGTTGCTATTTGCAAGTAATGTCTTTTTCTATTTCACTTTCAATCTGCTTGTTTCTTTGGATCTCAGTTGAGTCTCTTATTGTTAGCATATAGTGCGGCCATGTGTTTTCATCCATTTTGCCAGTCTGTCTCTTTTGTGTTTAGCTGGTTTTTTTGTAGTGAAACATTTTAATTCCCCTCTCATTTCCTTTCATGTATATTCTGTAACTATTTCCTTTGTAGTTACATTTAACAGCTTAAGTTACACTTAGCATCCTAAAGTTACAACACTCTAATTTGAATTTATACCAGGTTACCTTCAGTAACATACCAAAGCTCTGTTCTGTTCCAGCTCTGTCCCACCTCTTTCAGTTATTGATGTCATAAAATTACATTTTAACATATTGTGTGTCTAAAAAATAAACTAATAATTGTTTTTGTAATGCATTAGTCTCTTAAATTATGTAGGAACAAAATGTGAATTTACAAGCCAGAGTTACAGTAAGACTGGCTTTTAGACTAATTTTTTTTTTAGTGTATTAATCTGTTAAATCATTGAGAAAACAAAGTGTGGGGTTACAAACCATTTTCACAATACTACTAGCTTTTATAATTGCCCATGTATTTAGCTTTTCTGAGGTCTTTATTTCTTCCTCTGGCTTTGAGTTACTGTCCAGTGTCCTTTCATTTCACCCTGCAGGACTCTTGAGCATTTCGTCCAGGGCAGGTCTCATATTGCAGTTAGGGTCAAGGTTCATTTTTTTGCTTATGGACATCCTCTTCTTTTAGCATCATTTATTGAAAAACTGTCTTTTCCCTACTGCGCTGTCTTGGCACCTTTGTCAGAAATCAGCTGACCATCTATTTTAGGGGGTCTTTTTGTCACCTCACTTCTGTGCCACTGATTTACATGTCTGTTCTTTCCCCAGTACCAGCCTGTCTTGATTACTGCAGCCGTATGGTAAATCTTAAAATTCAGTCACGTGAGCCCTCCAGTTCCTCAGAGTTACTCTGGTTAGTAAAGTAATGAGGAAAGTAAAATTTCTTTTTGCTCCGTATCATTTTTCCATTTAAATTTTAGAATTGGCTTGTCAGCTACTACAGAAAAAAAGCCTACTGGGATTTTGATTGGATTGCATTAAATCTATAGGTCGCTTTGGGAAAATTTGACAGCTTAATAATACTGAGTCTTCTGATGCATGAAGACAGCATCTCTCTCCGTTATTTTTGGTCTTCTCTGATTTCTGTCAGCAGTGCTTGGTCCTTTGCAGTGTGTGCATCGTGCGCTTGTAAAGCTTACCCCTCAGTGTTTCGTGTTTGTTAGTAAAACTCTAAACTGTATTGTCTTTTCAAGTTTCAATTGTATTATATAGAAATAAATTGATGTTTGCATATTGACCCTGTATCCCACAACCTTTCTAATATCACTTAATAGGGGTTTTTTGTAGATTCTTTATGATTTTCCACGCAGATGACATCTGCAGATGGAGACATTTTTACTTTTTCCTTTCTAATCTGTTTGCCTTGAATTTCTTTTTTTGTGCTTTGTTACAGGAATTTTCTGTTGTTGTACTGCATCTAATCTCGCAGTTTTAACAGACCACTAAACTCTACAGGTTACTAGGGACCTTTCACTATGATCTTTATGATATACAATTGTTTAATTCATAATAGCTTTACTTTCCATTAAAATATAACCAGATGATGGAGATGATGAAACTTTTCAGACTTAAAGCATGATGCATCTCTTAATTTTATATAGAATTTTAGAAATAAGTATGTAATTTTAGGTATCATTTTAAATGATACCACATATTTAGGAATGATACCAGAATTTTTATGATAGTGAAAAGAGTTTATCATTCATGAAATATTGAACCAGTGACCTCAGCTATTCAGTTATGATAAAAGGCCCAATCTGTCCTTTTATTAGATGTAATATTTATTAAAAATGAAACTTCATTTCTATTACTTAATCAATAGCACATTAAGCCATTTATTAATATGATGAAAGAAGGTATCACAGACCAGATATTCTCCTCCCTTGTCGTCTAGTTGACTTTTAACAACCAGGAAACAGCGGTTTAACCTGAAGTCGGTCAAGTCTGTCTGATCCTGCACTTGTAATTTTTACGAGATGCTGATAAGAACAATTAAAACTTGCAGCAAGAGAATGATTTGTAATGGCTGTTTAGCCCATCATATAAGTAAACCTATCTGGAGAAGATATATTTAATTTGCCATTAGCTAGCTATTGTTTACTCACTTAAAACAACAAGGTTTGGCACAGGTGGCGTATTGGTAAGTGTGGCAAGCAGTGCGTTGTATAATTGACGTAGGCGGGGAAGGAAGCCACTGGTGGGAATGTTCCTCTGTGGAGCCTTGTGTTTTTGTTGAAGTAGAATAGACGTATAGGAACATGCACGTCACAAGCGCGCAGCCCGGTGAATTTTCACAAACATGGGCCATTTTGTGAATGAATGTTCCTGTCACCCCCACACCAGCGTGAATACCGAAATCCGTGCTGTCAAAGGGATGTCAAAATTGAATTGCGACGATAAGGGCAGCTACAGTGGTTACATTCCTCCTGCATGCAGGGCATTGTTAAATGCTCCTATGCGTATTACCTCATTTACTCTTCAGAGTAAGTGTGAGAGAGTATTGTCTACAAATGAGAAAACCAAGAAGAGGGTTTAGAGGAGCTGCAGCAAGCTGGTTCTGCCATGTGTGGGGGGGTCACTGTGTGAGGCACCTTAGAGTCCCCCTCTCATTTCATCCCCTCGCCGGCCCTGAGTGTGGCTGCCATCCCCGTTAGCAGGTGAGAAAGCCGGGGGTTGGGAAGCTCACTTGCCCGAAGCCTGCGTTCTTAACCGCTACACCTGAAGGCTGGTATATCACTGCAGAGTGAATCACACAGATGGCCAGGGGAGAGAAAGGAGGAAGGCGGTCATCTCCAGATGGTTCGAGAGTGTGATTCTCCAAGGCTGCACCGGAGAGAAGATGGAGAAAAAGATTAGTGCTGACACAGGGCAGTGGTCTGCCTAGGCCAAAGGATGCACAGTCAACAAGATCCTTGACCGTTTTCCAATGAAGTAGTTAACGGAAACCCTCCAGAAGCTGCTGGCTTAGAACACCGTGCGCCCCTGCCTAACGAGCCCCGTGGGTCTGTGTCTGGGCTGAGGGGCAGCGAGCAGCCCGGGTCTGGCAGAGCTTTCTCATCACAGAACCATGCAGAGGTAGGGCTGGAAAGGCCCTTAGAGGTCATCACGCAGCCACCCTGTCCTCCGACAGGGAAATGGCCCGAGAGGGTGGCCGTCCTCCCCTCCCAGGCACGTGTGACTCACATACGTAACATTCCAGTAACGGCTGTTGTCTTCCTCTTGGAGTTCTTCGGAATTCCTTGAAAATCTCTAGTAAGCTTGTGCAAATTTCTTGGTTTTCTGGTTTCTGAATAACTTAGTCCTATATCAAATACTTACATTTCATGCCAAAATTATTACTAAAGCACAGTGAAGTTTTGCCTTTTTCCATTGGTAAAAGCACTCATTACTCCTGGAACTGGAGGATATTGAAAAGTTGTGGAAATTATAGAAAAATACTGTTGAACATTTTCCCTTGTAACCATGACCCCTTAACTCATCATGTCCCCAGGACCTCGCCTTGGGTATCCGTGTTCCCAGACCTAGTCCCAGAGCACTGTCCGTCCCCTGGCCTCGGGGACCTGGTCCCCTTCCTCTACCCAGATGGCTGGTGTGTCAGTACCCTCTGGCATGTTGTCAGTGACTCGGAATTTGCTTCTGTTGTCAAAATGGTGGAGTTGCCTCCCCAAAATAAAATATTCTCTACCTGACAAGTCATCCAGCCAGGGCTGCCCACTGGGCATCACCTCTAATGGACCAGAATGGGCCCTGAGGTTGATATAAAATCAGACATAGCACTTCCCCAAGACATACCTGAGGACCCAGCCAGATAGATGGTGCGCTGTCCCAGGGCCTCTGAACAAGTCTCTTTCTGAGAACCTCTTGGTGGCTGTGAGGCAGGCGCAGTGGAAAGTGGGTTTCTGTCACACCCGTCCTTCCTCCCTCCTGGGAGGTTAACACACACCCAGTGCCCATTTCACTCTGTGTCGACTGCTCTTTCCATGGTGCATTTCTCCCCTCAAACGGACCACTGATAAGAATCGGAGAGTTGCAAGTGTTGGGTGGGCCTTTGGGTGCTAGGGGTGGGGAGGCTTTTGTTTTCACTAAGAGGTGGTAAAGCATCTTTGCTTGCTTTATGTGCGACCTTTTAGAATTAGAGGATGAGTAGAAATGTGTGTTGATTTTACAGTTTATGTCTGATTTTTAAGGATGAATATTCACGGAGTTTCCTTTGTCAGAAAATTGAGTAAATGTGTGGCATTTCTGTCTAATGGTATATAGCTTTTTTTTTCCTTTCTGAACAAATACCTTGGCAGATTTACTTTAAAATAACTTAGGTTACAGAGTAAGCAGGTCTCTGTGATGGTTTTCAGAGCACCATGAACCAGTACAGGGACACCAGCTTTTGTTCCGTCCGATGGCAGTCTTTCCCAGCAAAACACAGCCGCTACTGATGTACATAATTGATCACTTTATCAACTGTGGGGAAAACAGAAGCCTTACTGAAGTAATAAAGCGTAACTTCATTGTGTCCTGAGTGTAGGGAGCAAACGTGCTGGAACGTGGCTGACAGCTTCCCGTTGCAGGGCTGATTCTGATCATGGTAATATGTACATAGCACTGGTTGTTCTCTAACTGGGTTTTTCTTTCTGCAGGCCTCTTCTGAAGAGCTGAAAGCTGCCTACCGGAGGCTGTGTATGCTGTACCATCCCTGACAAGCACAGAGACCCGGAGCTCAAATCGCAGGCCGAGCGGCTGTTTAACCTTGTTCATCAGGCTTATGAAGGTCAGTGGAGGGCTTGGCTCTATAGAAACACCCTGGCAGCAGATGCTCGATTTTTAAGAGACTTGATTTGTAGAGGAAAGAAAAAGAGAGTCCTGAGAGGTGTATAAAAGAGCTGGTTAGCTTAGTGCTTCTTACTGACAGGGTCCTTTGAAAGAGGAGTACTTTGCTTTGGAAATCAATATGTGTCCAGCAAGTAGAAAATGAGAGAGGAGGTAAAGTACTAGACCAGGATCTGAATTGCAGGGGACACTCCAGTTTTAAATTGGTTACTAGTTTTCTTCTAAAAGGAACTCTTTGAAGTAAAAGGCCAATCGCTACAGACGAGCTTTCTTTGTTCTTTTTTTGTGAGAAGATACAAAGAACATTTTTTCATCTAAAAGTGATTTTATTGGTTCTGTGGCATTCAGTTAAGGAAAAGATTCTAACAAAAGAAAGACAATGGTGGTAAGAAGCCTAATAGGAAATAGAATCAAGTAATTCAGATTTTTATACTTACATCTTTCATATTTCAGAAAGAAAATTTGTGATGTATTTGTTTATAAAATATTAAAGTCACTAGTAGGTGCAGAGTTTCTCTTGGAGATGATGAAAAAGTTCTGGAAATAGTGGTAATAAAACAACAGATGCAACACTGGGAATGAACTTAACGCCACTTACTTGTACGCTTAAACGTGGTTAAAATGATCACTTTTATGTTGTGTGTATTTTACCACGATTTTAAAAATTAAAATTAAAAAATAAAGTCACTCTTAGGATATATGCAAAATAAAGTAAGTTATTCATTCCCGAACCATTTAGTGATTTGCTCCTTAATTAGACCAAAAATTAGATTTTCTCTACAAAATAAAGACTTCTCTATGTAAACATAAAAGCATATGCTGTATTTCACTATAGTTTAACCAAAAAGTTAGATTTTAGTGACCAGTAAAACAGACTGTGGCAGGTGATATGTGTGGACAGTCAGCACTGTGTCTTCACTAAATGTGACTACTTACATGGTCTGAATAAAGCTTGACCAAAAGCTTGTTCCTTTATTGTATTCGGTTGTCTGAGCTACCCACATAGCTGGTGTGTATTGTTTTGGAGATCTGGGGAAGGGTTAACAGGAACACCCTACCAGTGCCTGTGACAATGCCGCAGCAGCAGACCTGGCCCCAGTGGTTAGCCTAAGGGAGACTGAGACGGTGAATAAATAATTCCTTATTAAATCCTAGAGAGAACTCAAGAAGTTTGGCTCCCAAGTTTCCCAGTGGTCAGCATTTCTTTCTTCCCCATTAGATTTGAATATGGATAGAGTCACTTACATCATTTTTTAATTAGGTTTAAAAATATATGAGATGTCTCAGAAGAGAAAAGATTCGAAGGTCTTGAACAGAAACTGGCCCAGTAGAGGAGGAGGATAAAGCCTGCTAGCTGTACAGATGTTCAACTTCGGTTTGGATAGCCTTTGAAAGCTCTCGCCCTTATTGAAAAGTCTTTTACTAATGTGCTTTAGGTGATACGGCCAACGCCATAGTGGCAGGTGTTTGTGTCTTTTAACATGATTTACAAATAAAGAAGAGAGGTGAAAAGAAGAGAAAAAGCCCGCCCAGGCTGTTACAGGAGTTAGTGCAACTCTATAGAGTAAATAATAAGTCAGATTTTTCTAGTCAGAGCCTGTCTCTAGCTTTATGTTAGGCTTCTTTCAGAAACTGTGATTAACTCTCTCAAGCCAAGGTACTTTTTAGACTGCAGTGAAAAATAACTAAGTTTTTTAAAAGCGATTGTCTTTAGTGATGCAGGGTCAGTGCAGCTTCCTACAAGGTGCACCTCACAACGAAGAGCATCTTGGACATGAAAAATCCAACGTTTCTCATTTGTAGTCACCTTTAAGCACGTGCTAGATTGGATCTGAAGGGCAGATAAGAGGAAAGATGCGTAGGGAAAGAGGGTCTCCAGGAAGAGTGTGGTCGGACGAAGAAGAACAGAAGGAGGTGGGCTCGCCCGCTGGTGCCGTGTCAGGACTGAAAGGTGAGTTTTGTGCTTTGTAAACATGTTTGATTTTTCGTTTGCAGTGCTCAGTGACCCCCAGACCAGGGCCATCTATGACATCTATGGCAAGAGAGGACTGGAAATGGAAGGGTGGGAGGTAAGAGAAACTGTGTCTGGTGTCCCGGTCAAGTCCTTAAACAGCCTCAAAACGACAACCCCCAAATTCCGCATCCTGTGATAATGCTTTCGAGACTATTTGAAGACGTCAGAGTCCCCTTCTTACCTTCATTTTTGGTTTAAGGGATTGAGTTCTCCACTTAGCTTTGTGAACTTGGGACAGTCAGTCATCCAGCTTGTCTGTTTCCTAACCTCTGTCAAGTGACTAGTAAGAGGGATGGACTAGACCAGTAACTTCTACCCTCGGGGAGGGAGCGGGCCAGTCAGGGGGTGATGGAGGATGGTTTCTGCGAGGGTACAGTTCCGTCTGCACACAGACCTCCTTCTACCCTCCAGGGTTCTGAGCCTTACTCCCCACCCGCGGTCATAACTGCACTCAGGGAGTGTTCATTAGTACTGTGTTGTGCACGTGAGCAAAATGGAAGCCGGAAAGTTGAGGACTGCTGGATTAAAACTGTCTGCACTGACCCTTCTGTCTCTAATGCGCTATAATATTAGAACGTTACCAATACAGTGAGCAAAATGAAATAGATAGCAAGTACCCGTGAAATAGGCTGCCCTGGGCTCCCGTACCATGCAAGGACAAGCGCTGAAATTCAGAAGGTGCCATTTCTTTCACTCTGCCACTGAGTAGTCTTAGAGCCTTGGGCAAGTCGTTTGCTTTGTGCTTCCATGTTATCTGAAAAATGACATGTGGATCAAGTAGAAAAATTAATATGAAAATTAGTTGTAAAATTCTGTATTGCTATAAGAACATATAGGTGTTGTTGCTTAATTTCATTAAAGAAACTTGGCTCTGGTGCCCAAGAAATGTTGGCAGGCTATTAACATTAAATTAACTCTCATTGAGTTATTTTTTCCTCATCCTGTAAGATTCCCTTTGAAGCTCTTTTAGTATTTGATCTCCAGCCTGTATGCCTGTCTCTTCTGATTCTAGTATGAAAACCTTCTAGAGGCCTTTGGGTACGCACTGCAAGGGGAGTGAAGTGGGCTTCTCTTCCCCTTTGCGCCACTGCTTAGCTTCGGTGACTGTGGGCCGTTTTCAGCCTGCAGCCTAGTTCTGGTTGCCCGCACAATGCATTGTAGTTTGCTGACATTTAAAACTTGGGAGGTTTTGCATGCAAATCCAGTCTTTTATCTCCTCTGGAAAAATCAGAATATCTGGTAACGCTGTACCTGTGTTCTCCTCTGAGGCAACAATCTGAGGTGCCCCTGCAGTTGGACTGGACGTGCTGTCCAGTTTTCCCCACCCCTGCCACTCCCTCTAGTGTCACCATCGGCCCTCCACCCATCTGTATGTCCCCTTGCTTCCAGTGGGCATTTGGTTTCTGGCCTTCGGCTCAATGAAAACAGCAGTGCGTCACATCACATTAGTTCATTGCAGCAAAGCATTAGGTCTAATGGCTTAGGATTTTTTCCATCGAAAAAGGAAAACAGAATCTTGTTGTTTGTTTTAAATTTCTCCTCATACCTTATACCCCACAGTAAAACTCTCTTGTTTTTTGAAAACTTGGGTTGACTACAGTTTTTATGGCAGCAGTCAGGGCCACTGAAAAGCTGTAGGCCTCTGTTACGTATCCCCACCTCAGGGTCTGGGTTTTTCATTCCCAGCAGCATTCTCCCAACTCAGTGGAGCAGTGGGGTAGCCTCTTCCTGGCAAAATATTGCATGGTTTCCTATGACAAACCGAATTATCTCCCCACTGGAAAGAAAGAAAAGCCACACACACAGTAGTGATTATAAAAGTGTGTAGACAATCCCAGATGGTGAATGGATAAGCTTTCATATTCATAGTTTTTAGTAAACTATTTGAAGCTAATCAGGCTCTCACCCGTCAGAGCTGGCTTTTCTTTCAATGATACCAAGACTTCACTGACGATAACAACGCCTCGAAGGTGGACTGCGCGAAGGTCCCTCCGCTGATCCTTACTCGGAGACTTGTCGGAGCCTGACGCACAACAGCCCGTTGTTCCTCCTGTGAAGGAAGAGTCTCGCTGAAGTTGAGAGCCTTTGATGGCGCTGACACCAGCATTCCCTCAAGGAGTTCCTGCCGCCGGTGGCTCGTTCCATATGAGGATTCTCCTTTTCAGTCGTAGCGTCCACCCCAGAGAGGATGCCGTGTTCCCTTCATCCTATTGCTCTGCTGCTAGTATTTGTAGACTATTCAACTTTTCCAGTTGTCAACTGGTATCCATTTGCCACATATCTGTTAGTCTCAACATACCTGTAGTCAGTGAGGGGTGATGGGCACAGTTAAAACCCCTGGTGTCTAGGACGCCTTTAATCCAAAGATGTCAAAGCAGCCCCAGACATGGTGGTCACTCCCTGTCCCAGCAGTGACATCATCCCCTTTCTCCTGGTGGATGCTGGGGATGAAATTGAGCTTTCGTAGGCTGCATTAAATATTGGCCTTGTTTTCAGTCATTAGGTAGGTTTTTGGTCTTTGTTTTTTTTCTTTTTCCTTTTTTTTTTTTTAACCTTTAAGAGACTTTGTCGCTCTCTGGCAGGATTCCCAAGGAACGAGACACACCCCATTCCCGATTTGTAACACCAGCCATTTTCGCTCTCCAAGCTGGTTAGCGGTGTTTGCGCAGATACCCGTCATGAAAGTGAAATTGCTCCGTCCTCCAGAATGACAAAAAGCCCGCTTTGAGCTGTGACTGCTTGGACAGTATTGAATCTGGTAACAGCCCCCAGGCGGAGTGGGAACCACACAACTCAGACGGCACGTTCAGATGTCGGAGCACATTTAGAGGAGCAGCCATTGGCCTGAACCTTCCACACTCTAATTTTTGTCTGCAGTCCTTTACATTTATCCGTACTTCACTTTTCCCTGTCTCTTTGACATTCTTCTTACAGTGCCGAAGAAACTCAGCCTGCATTAAGAGCTGTAATATGGTCAACATCGTGAAAACAAAGACAGAAACTCACAGATTGGAGGGGACTAACAAGACATGGTGACTAAATGTGAGCCTGGATCCTAGGTTGCTCCTGGAACAAGAGAGTGATGTTGGTAGAAAGACTAGTGAAATCTCAAACATACTATGTCCGTTTCTTAGGCTTGCAGGTGTGCGTTCCGAGGGTGTGTAAGATGTTAGCATTGGAGGAGGCTGGGTGACGGCTATACAAGAACTTTCTCTACTGCCTTTGTAACTTCTCTAAGTTCTAAATAATTTTCTAAAGTTATTCCAAAATTGAAAGTTGACTAGAATCATAGAATTTTCAAAACCGACGCCACCTCAGGACTCGTGTAGTTTTAATCCCCCTCTTTTTTAGGGGGAAACTGAAGCTTAGAGAGTGAAGTGACTTACCTGAGGCCCCTCCAGGAGGCTCCAGCTAGTGCCCGAGAGCCGAGGTCTCTGTCCCCTTCCCACTGTGCACCTGCTTTCAGAGATCTCTGTATTCCCCTCTCCACAGTAAGTCTTCCTGGCCAGCGCAGGGATGGGCCTGGCTGGTACATGGTCAGGGTGGACAGTGCAGGTGTTGGCTTCGTGGGCTGCATGTGATACACTCTGTTGATGAAAAACATGGCAAACATCTAGCACTTACCAACTGTGGTGCATTTTAGGGTGCTGCGTCCCTGGATGCGCGTATCTGAGAGTTACTGAGATGGGGGAAGTGACTTGCAGCTGGCTCGGCCTTCTTCCATTCTCCATCGTCACGTACTCTGTGTGAAGAAGGGTGTGAATGCTAAAGGCCATCGGGGGGCCCGCAGGAGGTAGAATGAGGTGCCCTGCTGAGTTCCTCACAGCTCTAGAAGGGCCAGCCATTTTGACTTTGCAGTTAGCTCTGATTATGCACCAGCTGTTTGCAGAACCTCTGTAAAGCATGACTAAAAATGAGATGGCTGAACACCCTTGGAATATTTGCCTCTTCATCCTATGACAGAATGAGGGGGAGAGAAAGTAATTTGCGGCTACTAATTCAATCTGCAAAGGTCAGAAAGCTAAAATTCCTGAAAGCAAATCTTGTTCTGCTCCAGCCCTTGCAGAGCCTGGTGCTGTCCAGCCTTTTGGATTTCCTGCAGAGTTCGGGTCTAGGATTTTAACTCTTGGAATCTGTTTATTTTAAAAAAAGAAAATCCGTATGGAGCGAATTCATGGAGTCTGTGTCACTGGTTAAAGTTATGGCTAATCAAACTTCTGTTTAACCTGCACCCTTAACACTAGCATCCTTTAGACAGACCATTGGTATGAAATCTTTTCATCCAGGTGGAGCAGCCTGACTGATTGCTCCGGGCCCTGAGGAAGAAGCACTTGCCGTCCAGACCCCAGACCCTCCTCGTCCTTAGTAATGAGTCACTCGGGTCACCACTGACCGAGGTCCAGATAAGTTGTGGTTCCACAGTCACCAGTCCACTGAATTGGGGTCTAAGAGTCACAAACAGTTTTTAAAGTATTTAAAATCATTTTTTTCTTGATCTTCAAGGTTAGATGGATTTGCTGATTTCCTACGTTTCCCTGAAGTTCTTTTATTTTTATTTTCTTTTGATGAAGGGAAGGGCTGACAGGGATTGAGAAGATAATGGAAACTTTGAAAAACTCTGCTGACTTTTGTTCAGTCCAAGATGGGGATCTTTGGGGAAGCGAAAGCGCCGTGAATAGGTGCACACAGTGTCTTTAAGAACCATCGTCGTGAGCGCGCCGTACCAGTTCTGGAACTGGGGGTGTTTTTGTGAGGTCACAGAGCAATCGTTGTCACGTCATTTGGACTTCCAGTCTGTTCTTGGATTATTTTAGCAGTGTTTTTATTTTAAAACTTCCTTTAAAAGAAGTACCCCCCCTTTTGGTAATTAACAATCCACATGGGTTGATTAGAGGAGAAATTGCTTTCATTCCTTTTCTGTTTGCGTGCTGAAAGTGGTAGGGAACAAATTTCTGTTTTTTCGGACAGGCCAAAATTTTATATTTATTTTTCTGTATTGCTGAATAATAAAATCAAGTTGCACAGAACCTATAATATGAGCTCATTTATTTTAATGTATGCATTCATGCATGCGCGTGGAAGATTTTTAGAAAGACGTGTAAAAAGCCGAACGTTAGCCTGTGAGAAAGGCGTGTGGGTGGGGAGGGAGGATTGCACTTTTTTTTTTGAAACTGTACTTTTGTACTTCTTTTCTTTCTGTACTATTTTGACTTTTGCTGTATTTAAGTGGTTTTTTTAAAATAATTTTTAAAACTTGTGATTTCCAACAGTGTTTTCTCGCCTCACCCACCTTTGTAGCTGTTCTTTGAGCAGCCTCTTAGGACTCCCTATGTTTCTCCCGCTTGATAACGGGGTCTGCTTTTTGGCCTTTGTCTCCCGTCTCACACCAATAACTTTGGTCATATCTGTCCTACGCCCACTGCCTGCATTTCTCTCCAGCTTTGGTACTTGAGGCTCTTGGGAATCAGGTGGTGGGGTTTCCTCTCACAGGTGTGGTACCCGAGGCCCCTGTGGCCCTTCCCTGCCTGTTTGCAGTCTCAACTAGACTGCCTTGCTTTCATGACGAAAGAGGCTGAGATACAATGCCTTATCTCCTCATAGATCAGGCATCCTTGTGCATCTCCGAGGACAAGCGCGGTCTGCTGTTTGGTACCCAAGTAGTGTTTACACTCAGGTATAGCTGACATCATACATGCAAAGGTTCCTTTCAGACTGTAGGAGGCAGAGTCCCCTGACTCTGAGAACACCCATACCTCATGGCTTAAGATCCCTTGGCCCGAGAAGCTCAAAGGGCACCTCTGATGGTGGCCCCAGCACAAGAGGGAGACATGCCAGTACTGTCACCGACGGCCTCGTGTTAACATTTTTCAGCATGTTAGCTGGGACTCATTAGGAACTTAAACTGTGACACTTAAGATGACGTTTTCTTTGTAAGATTCCTGCAGACTTGGAGATAAGTTACTAAAATGAAGAAAGTAAGACTTCAGTTTCTGGAGTACTGAGGGATGGCACGGCCTTGGGAATGACCAGGCCTGACAGTGAACCTCAGGTCACCAGGGACCAGGCGTCTGATGGGGGGAGGCCGGCGGTCCCCGGGGCAGCACTTAGTTAATGACGTCAGCTCTTGTGCATTTCCCTCACTTTCTGGGTACTTAACCATCTTCTCCTCTTGATTCTGCCTGCAGGTTGTGGAGAGGAGGAGGACTCCAGCCGAAATCAGGGAAGAGTTTGAGCGGCTGCAGAGGGAGAGGGAGGAGAGGCGGCTGCAGCAGCGAACCAACCCCAAGGTGAGCCCGGCCAGTTCGAGAGGGAGCTGTCGCAAGGCTCCATCACCAGAAGGCAGGTCTTAAACAATCAGTGCTGGTGGCTCTTTCAAGTAATGGCGTACAAAACTGGGCAGGTCAGCATGCTGACTGCATCTCACAGTGGCGTCTGTCTGGAAAGCCGTCAGCAGAGCTGCAGCTGATGACCAGGAGCGAGGGCACCTGGGGAACTTCCCAAGCAGAAACACAGGCCGCTCTCTGAGACCTTTCCTGGTAATCATGCTGCCAGGCCCTCAACACTTGAAGATCATTTAGAGGTCTGTGCTGGGGAAAGGACAGCCACCTGCCCACGCATGGAGGTCACAGGACCCCTTGCACACCAGTCAGGATTCAGAGAACAGGTGATGCAGAGGGCTGGGGACGTTTCCAGACTGCATTAAGTGGGGGCCCATGCTTTTATCACCCCAGGACAAGGGTGCCACGATGACCAGTCACCAGGCTGTTTCTGTGGCGCGTGGCAGCGAAGTGACTGTTGTTAACTACCACTCGAGTCCCCGGTGGAGCTCGAGGCGTCCCAGGCTATGCAGCGCAGGCTCCGTCAGAGACCCACCTGAGCCTGAAAGAGGCTTTTCGGTCCGGGTGTGATACTGTCCCTTTGACTTGTTGGGGAAGCCAGTTGTTCTGCGTGTGTGTCACGGCCCTGCGACAAACAGGACACCTCAGTCCATTTGAGGTGCCAGGTATACTGAACGAGGCTTGTTGTCCTGTTCAGCTGTGTTTAGTAAGGGAACTCGGAGCCGGCTCCATCAGTGTGGCCAGGATGGCCTGTCAGGCAGCCTGGAAAAGAGCAGATGCTAGCTTACAGATGGGAAACATGATGTTAGGAACTTCTGGTCAAATACATTCTAGAAATTGATTTTTTTAAGACCCCTACAGTATTTAAAGGCCCATATATTGAGAACACTCCCATCCCTTTGAATCGTACTCTTCAAAGTATATTTGTAAATGCCGAAACCTCTCCTTTCCATCCACCCTCCCCTTCAGCAGAGGACGGCTTAAGTAGGGCAGTTCACTTTTGGTCAGTCGGAAGCAGAGACTTGAAACACTGGCTGAACCGAGTCAGGGGTGTGAGGCGTTGAGAGAGCTGAAAATCTCCGAGGCGCCCTGACCTGTGCTAGTGGACTCCCTCCTTGGGTGTCCCAGCCAGTGCACTGGAGGAGGTCTGGTTAAAGGCCTGTGTCGGCAGATGGAGGTGGGGGGTGGGGAGGTGGGGCGGGAGCCTGCGAGAGCAGGCTGGCTGTTGCTGGGGTGCCTTTGCTTTGCTGGCTGAAGTTTTGCTGCATTCAGAGCAATGAGGGGGAAAGGGAACTCACAGTGAGCCTCTGTGTCCTGTGGTAAAATTGGCATCTGGGTGTGCGCGGTGATTGCTTATTGGGATTCTATGGAAATGTGTCTCCAGGCCATGTTTCTGTGGAGTGAGGGAGCACAGCTGTGACCGTTTCACACCGGCACACAAGATTGTAAAATTCCCAATACTTTACTTGCATAAACTGCCTCCAAAGAAATAAGACATTTTGTAACCAGAAACGCCAAGTGGTAAACAGATGTTGGCTGTGCAGCACTTTGAGGAGAGGTTTTGAGCTGGATCTTTCATTCCATTTCCGAGTGTTTTGCTTTGCAAGATGAGCAGAAAGGCTTGGAATCGCCTCATCCTCAGAAGAAAGGGATGATCTCTTGTAAGAAGACCACAGGGAGAAGGACGCTTTTGATGACCTTGGGGCTTGGCGCTGGACTGTCACCCGGACCCCCGCAGAGGACCACAGCTTGTGGGGATGGGCAGCTTTGTTAGCATTTGTGGTACCGCCACCTGAAACTTGGGTGCGATTTCTCCACGTTCATCACTAAGAGTTCACTGGGTGGGAACCTTCCAGTAGGAGTACCTACCACGAACAGGCAGGAAGGCGGGGGGTGGGGAACTGGCTCTGACACAGCGACGCGGGACGCAGCGCTCACCATGGGACCCACACGTGGTTTTGTCATTCCTAGAATGAGGGCGTGTATTCTAAGCACCATGCCAAGCTGTTAAATGATTGAAAGAATTTGAAATACATGGGAATTTATTAGAGAAAGACAAGCCTGCCCTGTAAGTGCCAAGTGGTGCGAGTAGCAAGGGGGAGTTAGGAACTAAATCTGACTTCAAGTCTCATACAGCCCTGCGTGGGGAGGACTTGGCTTGATGGGGTGATTCCTGCCGGTTGTGGCTGGGTCTTGGTCTGTCCATTGGGTTTTGGAAACGGCTCTCTGCCAGGACCGCCCACCTGCTCCTGTGCTGAGGCCATGCCGCGTCAGTGTGGCCACCCGCTCCTTGTGAGAGGTGCTGTGGACAGCACTGCAGAGCCCCCAGCCCTCCCAGCTCTAGCCAGTGGGATGCAGGCAAGCACACGGCACTCACAGACGCCTGAGGCAGCGGAGAGGGCCCTGGACTCCACCCTCCAGTTCTGTGTCCTGGGTCAGGTCATTCCTCCAGCCCCAGCTCGGTCTCTCCCTGTGTGAAAGGGGCTGTTTGCCATGAGCCCCAGTGCTTGGGGTCAGATCCTCAGACCCCAGCATCCTTAGTTTAATTGCCTGTTTTCTGTCTTTAGGACCTTGGGGAATAAATCCCTCTGGAAAGCACCAAGTTCAGGTCACTGGGGTCCTGGCATCTGCCTCCAGGGACCTCCTCACTGGGCGGATGGGGGAGGGAACTTACGACTGGGCAGATGATGCAGTTCGTCTGCCTCCCAAGGACTGTGTGTGACCACGCTGGTCTCTGAGATCTCTACTTCACTTGCATAATCCGTCTTCATTTCTTGCCTTTTAGAGGCTAAGATCATACGATAGTGTTGTTCTGTGCCATGTTCACTTCATATTGATTATTGTAACTCCTTTCTCTTGTCAGTACCCGTGAATCTCTCTCTGTGGATGGCAGCCAGTTTAGGAGGCAGGCTGTTCACTGCCTTCTGTATGAGCTTGCCTGCATCCCACGAGAAGCAGGGCGTTGAGCTGAGTTTTGTTCAGGGGGCTTCGTTGTCTCACTCAGAGAGTATCCACTCCTTTCTTTTTGACCCTGTTCCATCAGAGTGTCAGGGAGGTTGTTACTGGATTCCCTGGACCATTCCGTTCTCCATTCACCGTACAGAGGTTGGCATAAACTCCCTGGTAAGAAGACCCTCTTTCTGATTTTAGAAAGGTCATCCTATCAGTGTGGTTCGTGTAATAGCTTAAAAACACAATTCAAAAGAAAATTTCTTTTGTACAGCACAGGGAACTATATTCAATATCTTGTAATAACCTTTAATGAAAAAGAATATGAAAACGAATATATGTGTGTATATGCATGACTGGGACACGGTGCTGTACCCTAGAAGTTGACACATTGTAACTGACTGTACTTCTATAAAAAAGAAAAAAAAATACAGTTCAGCTTTATCAGGGAAAAAAATGTTAAATACTATATTAATGAAGACATATAACCATAATCCCAAAATGTTTTCATAAAAAGGTATGAGTACATTACTCAATTATTTTTAAAGGCGTTTTTGAAAGATTTGTTTGGGTTGCTATGTCTAATGATTATAGCCATCGGAATGAGCCAGTGGTTATGGCTTCAGTCTGTTCTCTGAAGTGATTCTGATGTTGTAAACTGACTTGACTCGGCTGACAGGATCATCGTGCTGAAGAAAAGCTGTCTTAACCCATGTGTTTGCTATGCTGGATGGCAGAGGGGCACTTTACCGTGTGCAGAAATGGTCTGCTGTTGAAATGAGAAGGCTGTTTGCAAGGGTACTGGCTGGAGGGCTGTCCCTCCGCCCTGTCAGCCCAGGGTTTTACACGGCATCAGAAATAAAGGCTACTGTGGAGAGATGTGGTGGGTGTGGGCGGGGAGGGGAGGGAGGCTGGGACCGAGTTATTCTTAGACACCCTGATAAATTTGAGTTTGATCCTCTGTAAAACTGGAGAACCCAGGTTCTGACCTTCATCTCAGATAGGATGGTTCTGGGGAGACTGTCTCACAGAAGCCACCATGGGTTCATCAGCTGTAAAATGGGCAAATTTCACATCACCTCCCACCATAATTGCCTCTCTTGGTGGAATTTTCAATTAATAAATAGTTATTGTTGAGATTGCCTTGACAGAAATTTCTCACATTATCTTTATGGCCAGATAAAGGAATATAAACACAAAAATATTCAGAATGAAACATTCTTTGCCAGATGAAAAACTGAGTCTGCTCAGAGAGGGTTGATTAATGCATTGTTTCCAACCTGAGAAGCTTTTCATCATGCAGGAGAAAGGCTCTGACTTGACATCCTCAGAATTTCTATGAATGACATCAGTGGGGATGCGTTTGTCACATTCACAGGTGACCCAAGGTGGAAGGACAAAATCGGGATTCTAAACGAGCCCAGTGAGGCAGAATGGAAGGGGTGAAGGTGCTCGCTGAGTGAGATAAGGGGAACTAGGGAAATGATGGTCTTTAATTGACTCGCTGGCTTAAGATTGGCAACAAGGAACAGAACCAACAGCAAGAAGACGACTTGGACTTGGCTTAAGGAACATGGGACAAGGCAGGGGCTGGGGGTTAATGGAGACTGCACTTTCATCCACACAGTGTGGCAGCAGGCTGCGGTGGGATACGTAATGCCGGTAACATGAGTTCCCCAGGCTGCTCCCCGGGTGCGGGCTGGCAGGGAGCACTCCCGGAGGCTGGGCCCCATCCCTCCTCCTCCAGGCCCTGCCTGTGGGTAACAGTTTCATCTGGTTATGTTGGGTCCTCCTGATCAAGGAACATCTGAGACTTAAGGACGTGAGAAGTCTGATAATTTTTATGCATATAAGACCTTGTTGAGATATTAATAGTTTAAAAGCCTCTAGTTTCAAAGTCTAAAGTGTGGGAATTTTTTCATTTTGTGTGTCTGTGTCCAAGTAATATGTGTAAATAGTTTAGAAAGTCAAATAGTTACTGAGCTTATTTTTAAAAAAACAAAACAAAACAGTTGTCTCTCCCCACCCTCCTCTTAGGCTCCTGACTCCTGTTCCCCAGAGGCGGCCACTCCTACCTCTCTGAGCTCGCTCTTCTGACATTTCCTAGGTATTTCTAAGTTGCAAATTTGCACTGTGCTGTTTTTTTCAGTTTTAGTAACTATCTGTTGACCTTCTGCCAGAAAAAAATAAGGAAACAGTTCTCTCACACAACACTTTTTTTCAGTTCACCTAATGTAATTATAATGCCCCTTAGGATTAAATTAATGTTCACTGTATAAATACTCACTTGAGCCAGATAGCAGTCTAAGATTGCCTGACTTTTCTTAGTGCTCTTTTTACTCCATAAAGTTAGTGATGGTCTTGTTGGTTCCCCTGATTAGTTTTCTATAAACCCATCAGACACCATCTGTCTGTCACTCTCATTTTGCTGTTGTGGCATCCATCTGGAGCCCTCCTTCATCGTCCACCCCAGTCCAGTCTAGACTCTGCTTTCAGGCCTGCTATCCAGCTGTGGCCTCAGGACTTTCCTCATCCACTTCCTAGGAGGGCCTTTTTGTTGTTTCATTCAACAAACTGGTACCAGGTGCCAACTGTGAGAGGCGCTGTTAGACGCTGAGCAGAACAGCCCCTTCCCGTGGAGTTTGGATTCCCTCCAGCTCTTTCCTTGGTGGACTCCTGCACCCTCCTCTTTTTTGGTTTATCTCTGTTTGTAGAGAGAACACATTCCCCGGTAGCTCATTTACAAAAGATGTCTAAAAGGCAAATGTCTTTTTCCTTTTATTCCCATTCTGTTGTCTTTTAAAAGAAAAAATTAGTCATTGATAATTTTATTTATATGTATACATGCGGACACACATCCATACATATATGGAAAAGAGCATGTGTAACATATAAAGTGTAACATAGTAATAAACACCTAGGAACCCACTGCCTGATCCCAAAACAAGAATATTGCCCATAACTTGCATTCATTTCCACATTTCTCTCCTTTTCCATCTCCCTGCCAGAAAGGAGCACAATCCTAAAGGGTTCAGTGTTTGAACAAAGGGGATGTAGAAGGAGAGGAAGGGACGGGAAATGTAAAAGAAATAATACAGAGCTGAAGGGCTCAACTTCCCAGGAGGGGAGGGTCCGCCGACACCCAGCATGAGCCAGAAACACTCAGACGGGCATCATCCTGTTGCTTTTTAAACTTTGTCACAAGTTGGTTGTACGCTTAAACAATGTATTCTTTAGTTTTTATTGTACTTGAGCTTTATAAAGTTACGCCATTCGGTAGGTGTCCTTCTGGGACTTGCTCTCTCCCCACCCCTCGTACTCTTCCGAAACCCTCCATGTTTCACGAAGCTGTGGCTCATTCGTTTTTGTGGCTGTGTACGGTTTACCCATCCCCCTGCTGGTGGGGTTTGGATGGTTTCCAGGCTTTCACTGTTGTGAACATTGCTGCTGTGAACATTCTTGTGCGTGCTTCTTGGTGCACATGTGCAAGGCTGTCCCTTGAGTATGCACGTGTGTATTTGTATTTCTGCACATGCACCCATATACCGCACACCTAGGTAGGGAATTCATGCGCCATAAGATACGCACAGGTTCATCTGTGAGCGATGTTGCGGCTTGTTTCCCAGAGGTAGAGTATTAACTTTAACTCACCATGTCTTCATTGCATGTTTATACTTGATGCTAAGTACTACAAACCCGTATCTTTATACTCCTTATGATATATATGTGTGTATGGATAGATTAGACAGATACAAAGTGTATGAATCTGTAATTTAATATTTGGTTATTTCTTTATATTTAATATTAGGAATTGCTAGGTTTTGTCTATTTAAGACCTAAAAAATGGAAGTTTTATATAAACCCACCTACTACTTTGCCTGGATATTAAATTCCAGTTTGGAAGTCATTTTTCCTTCACTGCCTAGGCCAAGGCTTCTAGCTTCCAGGGCTGCTGTCGAGAAGACTGGTTCTGACTCCTGATTCGTCTGCGTGACTGTCTCTGCCCCTTTGATACCCTTGGGCTCTTCTCTCTGGGCCTCTGCAGCTCCGTGATGGAGAACCTTGGGTGCCTTTCTTACCGGTGCTGGTGTTTACAGTGGACCCGCACACCTGGAAAGTTGAGTGGTCCTCAGTTCCGGGAAGTTTTGTGGTATTTTTTTTTCCTCCCTTTCTCTCTTTCCAGACTCCTTTTATTCACATACTGGTCCCTTTGGACTAATCATCTCATTCCGCACCATCCCCCTCCATTTTGCATATTTTTCATTTAGTTCTACTTTTTTTGAGACTTTTTTCCCCTAGGTTATTTTCCAGCCTTTCTGTTGGTTTAAATTTTTGTGTCATAATATTTTTGATTTCTTAGACTTTTTTCTTTTCAAATTTGTTGTTTTTTTAATTCATGGGAAGTACGGGGTAGGGCTTTGCTGTTTGAGCTCTAGAGATACATGCCCTGGGTTCAAATCCTGTCTCTGCCACTTCTCAACTATGTGACTTTGAGTAAGATGCTTCACCTCTCTGGCCCTCAGTTTCTTCCTCTGAAGTGGAGTAAGAGTGCCCGCTCCTTGTTGTTTAAAAGATTAAGTGGAAGAATACATGTCAGATACTTAGAAGAGTTCCTGGCACATAGTAAACATTCACAAATGTTTTTTATTATTAATGCAGTATCTAATTTTTCTAAAGATATTACTTACACATTTCTTGCTGTTTTCTTTGGTGTTTGTATTCTCTGCTTCTTTCTGGTGTTTTTGGTCTTTACTTCATTTCAGACTTCGTTATTGGAGGCTTTCCTCAAATGTCTGATAATCCTTGGCCGACTGCCACGAAGAGTGGGACAGTTGGGCTGAGTAGACACTGCGTGTACTTGGCAGGGCTTGTCACTGATGGGCTTGGCCTGGGGTGTTTGGTTGGAAACACTCCCCATCACCCCCATCCCCCCACCCCACTACCAGCCAAAGGTTAGTGTCTAAAGGCTTTCTCTAAGTAGCAGATGATTATTCTCTTGAGAAGAAATCGCCAGTCTGCTGCCTGGCTGCCAGCAGTCTCACAGCTGAGGAGGGTGGGAAGTTTGGGACCGGACCCGTTCAGTTTCCCTCACCCTGTTTCCAGTACATGCCCCGCCCCTCCCCACCTGTGCCTGGAATGCCTTCATTTGATTTCTCCAAAGAACAAGCGTGTCACTTGACTCCTTGGGGGAGTGATCACGGTCCACTGCTCCCCCTCCTGGGGTACCCAGTCCCTCCAGTTCCTGACCAGCAGACACTTGGGTTTCAGCTTTTTCTGCTGAATCAGTTACCATATCTCTTCATCCTTTTCCAGTTTCTAAAAATTGTTTAATACCTCTTACCTGTCACCTTTGAGTATCCTGTTCTTTTTGTCTATGGCTTTGTTATTCCTTTACTGTAGTTTTGGGAGGGAGGAGGGTTTCAGGAGGACACTGAGATAATGTGATGTATGTGTTTTTAATCACATAGGTTTAACCAATCTAGATGTGTTTATTGGAGATAACTGCATTAGAAAAGACTGTGTTATTTATCCATAATCACTAATGAGATCGAGGAACAAAAGAGGAAAATCCACAATTCTGTCAGCTGCAGCTTCTTCATTTAAAAAACTATCTGGTAGCCAGAGGTTGGGGCAGGGGGGAGGAGGGGGGGAGGAGGAGGTGGGGAGGAGGAGGAGGCAGTTACAGAAGGACGTCGGGAGGGCTCCTCGTGGTGATACAGATGTGCTGTATCTTTGCTGGAGTGCTGGATCCATGAACCCACATGTGTGATAAAATTGTATAGAATCAAATATATGCGCCACAAATGAAAAATAAATAAATACAGCTGAGGAACTCTTAATAAGAGCTTTGGCCTGTATCAGTGTCTGCATCCCAGTTGTGATACTGTGCTGTAATTTTCCAAGTGTTAACCACATGGGAAGGCAGTACTCAGATCACTTATTATTTCTTAAAACTGCATATGTATCTGCAGTAATCTAAAATATTAAAAAAAAAAGACAACCCACCAGTTTATGGTTCCCAAAGCCAGTAAGTACACTCAGCTATGTCACAATAATATGTTTGCTTAGTAAAAATTCAGATTCTCAGGCCCTGCCTCAGAGCAAATGAATAGGACTCTGTCACTCTGTTGCCTGGGAATCTGTATTTTTACAAGCCCCCTCCCACCCACCCCTACCCCAGGAATTCAGATGGGTGTTGAGAATTTGAGAACTGTGCAGTAGTCTGCAGATGAGAGAATAAAAAGTTATCTTTTTTACAGTGTTTTGTTTTTTTAATGGATGAAAAAGGGTTGCCTTATGAAGGAGCATCTGGCTGTCCAGGAAAACGGTGATGAGTCGGGTTACAGCTTATAGGCTGGGATAGATGCCAACAGGCAGCATTCCACTGCTTCCTCTTGTGTTTATTTAGCTTCTTACACCCTTGACTCTTCTTATCAGTTTGTGATTTTCATTGAGTAGCTCAAACCTTGAGAAATTAAGTAAATCAGATTCTTTTGGCAACCTGTGTTGCACTCTTATGACTGACCTGACTGAAGACAGTGTGCAACTGTGAGGTGTGTTCCCTGTGGAGTCTGTTAACGCTGGCATTTCGGGGCGGGGGTGGGGCTGTCGCATGCTAGACATGAATCTTTCAGCTCCAGAAACAGAGTCACAAAGGTCTCAGCTGAGAATCGGTAGCTGCTGGGTGTGCCACCGACAGTCTTCAGTGGTGTCATCCTTGTTTGGAAAGGACTCTTGTCGCTGGTCACTATTGTCCTTCTATGCTCTGACAGCAGCATTGGGTCTCCTAGAACAGGGTCCACAAGCTGTGGCCCGCTGCCTCTTTTTGTCCAGCCCAAGAGCTGAGAATAGGTTTTATGGCACTTTTTATGGTTTTTAAGAAACCAAAAGAATAATATTTTGTAACACACAAAAATGATATGAAACTCAAATTTCTATATCCATAACTAAAGTTTTATTGTTATACAGCAAAGTTTATTTATTCATTTACGTATTTCCTGTAGCCGTTTTGCGCTACAACAGCATAGTTGAGTAGTTTCAACAGCATTTGCCTTCAAAGCAACTATCTGGCTCTTCACAGAAAAGGTTTGACTACCCTGCTGTAGAAAAACAAGGTGAAATGTGCAAGTTGCAGGGGGAAAAATAAACAAAATGCTTTAAAAGTTTAGTGATTTGCACTTAAAGATTACTCAAAAGTCTTTTCCTTTATAAACTCTTATTTATTTGAAAAATGTGATTTAGTAACAATTTAATAATAAAGACGAATTTGCATATGTTGAAATAGAAATTGTTGGGAAAAATCTAACCCAATAATTTATCCAGTGTTAGAGTTCTGTTTCTCTTTTTCTCTTTTATCTTATTCTTGATCCTTTTTGATCCTCTGTTAAAATTCAAATCTCTCATTCCTAAGTTGTGACTTCTCGTTGTATAAAAAGCATATTACAGGGGGTGGTAATAGCTCAGTAGTAGAGCACATGCTTAGCATGCATGAGGTCCCAGGTTCAATGTCCATTTTTTAAAAAAGGAAAGAAGGAAGGAAGGAAGGAAGGAAGGAAGGAAAAGCATATTATGTTGAAAGTGAAAATGAATTATAAGTTGCAGACTCCTCTTTGGCACATAGAGAAGCTGTCTATCTAGTTCTGGTACTGTGACCAGTCCATTTTCAAAAGGTCATTTCCTTGAAATGGAAGAAGAGCAGAAGGTAGGCATCTGAACCACTGTCTGAAATATTGAAAAACATATCCTTGTAACTCAGAGTCACCTGACCAGTCCCTCTCTGGGCCAGTTCTTCAGGCATGGTTGGTTCTCCTCTTGGCTCCTCTGGGTCAGTCACTTCCCATAGACTTGGATCAGTACCAAAGGTTGTCAGGTGCAAAAGTCACCAGCTCATTGGAGTTTCTGGTTATTTTGGCCCTATGTAAAGAAACAACAAAATGGTTGGAAAAGTGGTGACTTGAGCAATATTTTTAAACTTCTAAAGTCTGCTCTACCCTCCAGTGAATCAATTGATTATCAGTATGGAGTTAACACGATGCTTATCATTTAAAAAGTTTTTTTGGGGAAAGGAAATAAAACCATATTTAACATTATCCTGGAAGTTTTAGCCAATACAGTTAGACAAGTAATAAAAGCTATAAATATTGAAAGGGTTATCAGTGTTTGCATATGATATGATTGTCTGCCTTTCAAGAACCAACTGAAAACTCTCAGGGCTACTGAGCTGAATGAGGGGCAGATTATGGAACCCAAGTTACGTAGACCAGGAGCTCCTGCCAAGGCCACCCCGTCGTCCCTGCTTCCCTTCTCGCCAGCACAGCGGCCAGTCTGCCTTCGGAACTCGGTCAGACCAGCGCACTCTGCTCAAAGCCCTTGGCGGCTTACGTCATTCACTGGAGACGGGGTGACCGGTCTTTCAGCATCCAAACCAGGACATTTTTGACAGTGGAAAGGCGTGCTTAAAGTATCAGAAGCAGAATCGTCACTTCTGGCACTCACTGATATGTTTTAATGGTTGTATCTGTCTCTGACGTTACGTGTCCTGGTGACATACTGCTGGCTCACAAGCCTCTGCACAGCTTAGTGGCTTGCAAGAACAGCTTGTCTCTCATGCTCCTGTGGATTGACTGGACTCAGCTGGATGGTTCTCACTGGGGGTCTCCTTATATGGTTGCAGTCTGGTGGCAGCTGGGTCGCGTGGGAGGTGGTACCTGCACTCATGTACCTCTCGTGTGTCTCGGCGACGGTGGCTGAGGGTGGCCGGGCATCTCTCCCAGGTGGACTCCCTGCTGACCAGCTTGGGCCTCCTCACAGTGTAGTGCTCTCAGGGTGGTTGCATTACAACACAGTAGCTAGTTTCCCCAGAAAGCAGGTCTGAGGCCTTCATGAAGCTGCAAGTTTCCTTGTGCCCAGCCTTGAAGTCTGCACCATCCCATCCACTGCATCCTCTTGGACAGAAACAGGTCCAGGGTCAGTGCAAATCAAGGAGGGGGCTCTGTGCAAGGATGGAATACCAGCTGGCAGGACTCACAGGGTGCTCACATCCGTGTCTGGCGCCAGTGTTTTTCAGTGTACTGTCATGTCACTGTCTTTTTTCTTTCATTACATTGCCTACTGTATTCATATAAGTGGCCAGTTTATTTAGTAAATTTGAAATTTGGGGTATATTTAATTGATTATTCTCTGTATACCATAGTATAATTTTTAATTTCTTTTGTCTTTGACTTAATTCACTTTTTTTTCAATTGCGGTATAACCCATTTCTAATATTACTAGTTTCAAATGTACAATATAATGTTTCAAAATTTTTATAGATTTTGCTCCATTTATAAAATATTGGCTCTATTCCCTGTGCTGTACAGTATATCCTTGTAGTTTATCTGTGTTATATGTGGTGGTTTGTACCTCTTCATATTGCCTACTGCTGTTTTGCCGTTCCTCCTTCCCTCTCCCCACTGGGAACGACTAGTTTATTCTCTGTATCTGTGAGTCTGTTTCTTTTTTGTTATATTCACTAGTTTGTTTTATTTATTTTTCTACATATGCAATAACATGCAGTATTTGTCTTTCTCTGAATTGTTTCAGGGAGGATAATACCCTCCAGGTCCATCCGTGTTGTTGCAAATGGCAAAATTTTAGTCTGTCTTATGGCTGAGCAGTATTCCATTTTATATATATATATATGTATGTATATCCATTTGCCTGTTGATGGATGCTGAGGTTGCTGCCACATCTTATCTGTTGTAAATAATATACTGCTATGAACCCTGAGGAATGTATATCTTTTCAAACTAGTGCTTTTGTTTTCTTTAGATATATAGCCAGGAGTAGAATTGCCGGATCATATGGTAGTTCTAGTTTTGGTCTTTTGAGGACCCTCCATGCTGTTTTCCACGGTGGCCGCAGCAGTTCACACTCCCACCAGCACTGTACGAGGGCGCCCTCTTCTCCACAGCCTCACCAACATTTGTCATCTGTGGTCTGTGTACTATACAGTTCTTAATTGAGGAGATACTCTCTTGATTCTAAATTTCTTCATTTTGGAACATGTAAATATTTTCACCCGAGCGTTTTCACAGGTATTGTCTTTTTTGCTTCCATTCAGAGTATTTTTTCTTTATACTTTTTTTAATAAGTTGTCTTTATTTGTGATCTTTTGAATTCTTCAAATTTGAAATTCTTCAAATTTAGGTGCCATAAAACTGTAGGCAGACCTTGTCAGTTTCATTCCATTCCAGGAGAGGATATAAATTTAACTAATTAAAAATAACAGCTCCACCAAATGATTCTTACCAAAAATTGAGCTCTTCCAAAAAGGCCATTATGGAATTTCAAAATGAAGTAAACAGACTTATTTGTTCAGTTTTTCTTTCCTCAAAAGATCAATTTCAGAGTATTCTTGGTTACGTGCTTCTCAGTGATTGCCGTTTCGTAAATATTTTAAAAGCTGCAGGATTTATTTTAGAAAGGTTTTTAAAAGGAGTTCTGCAGAGGCTCAGGCTTTCCTTTCCTAATACACAATTTTTAATACACTACCATGCTGTATTAAGCAGACTTTTGTATTCAGAATCAGGATCACAAAAAATGATTCTGTTACACTGAATATACAAAAATATTTGCATGTTGTGACCACTTGAGCTTTATTTTCCATAGGCAGAATGTCACAGCTTATTGTGACACACAGTTATACATTGTGTGCACCATAATTAATTCTAAGAATTTCTGCTCCATGAGTTTCTTGATTTAATTAAAATGCTTTTGCCATGAGGCTGTACTATCCCTGAAATTGATATTTAAATATCACCACAAGAACAAACCATTTTACATTCATTGTGGAACTTTTTGACTGAGTTTACAGTAACATTTATAATAATGTCAGGTGAACAAAAACAACCTACAGAATGGGAGAAAATATTTACAAATGATGTGACTGACAAAATATACAAACAGCTCATATGGCTTAATATCAACAACAACAAAAAAACAAGCAACCCAATCAAAAAATGGGTAGAAGACCTAAACAGAGATTTCTCCAAAGAAGACATCCAGATGGCCAACAGGCACATGAAAAGATGCTCAACATCAATAATTATCAGAGAAATGCAAATCAAAATGATGATGAAGTATTACCTCACACTGGTCATATGGCCATCATTAAAAAGTCTACAAATAATAAATGCTGGAGAGGGTGTGGAGAAAAGGGAGCTCTCCTACACTGTTGGTGGGAGTGCAGTTTGTTGCAGCCACTATGGAGAACAGTATGGAGGTTCCTTAAAAAACTAAAAGTAGACTTACCATACGACCCGGCAATCCCACTCCTGGGCATATAGACAGAGGAAACTATAATTCAAAAGACATGTGCACCCCAGTGTTCATAACAGCACTGTTTACAATAGCCAAGACATGGAAACAACCTAAATGTCCATCAGCAGATGACTGGATAAAGAAGTGTGGTATATTTATACAATGGAATACTACTCGGCCATAAAAAAGAATAACATAATGTCATTTGCAGCAATATGAATGGACCTGGAGATCATCATTCTAAGTGAAGTAAGCCAGAAAGAAAAAGAAAAATACCATATGGTATCACTTACATGTGGAATCTTAAAAAATGACACAAATGAGCTTATTTACAAAATAGAAACAGACTCAGAGACAAAGAAAACAAACTTACAGCTATTGGGAAGAGGGTGGGAAGGGATAAATTAGGAGTTTGAGATTTGCAGATATTAAATGCTATATATAAAGTAGATATATAAATTTATACTATATAGCACAGGGAACTATATCCAATATCTTATAGTAACATATAATGAAAAAGAATATGAAAATGCATATATGTATGTATATGTATGACTGAAACATGCTGTACACCAGAAATTGACACAACATTGTAAACTGACTATACTTCAGTAAATAAACAAATAAGTCAACTGTTTCACCTTCAACAAGTCAGTTATTAAGGATTAACTTAAATGATTTTTCATCTGAAGCATCTGGTTAGCACTGGAATAAAACAGGCATAGTTAGCAGTTGTGAGATTCTTCTGCTAATAGAACCAACCTATAAACTGCTATTACTTTATCTTTCATATGTGCCATTACAGACCTTAGAATGGGGGGTGGGGTGGAAATGAGTGAAATTAACATGGAGGAACTACCATTTGATCTAAATGAAAAGTCATGTTTCACAGCTGTGTGTAAATAAACCTGCTTGCTGCTACAGCCTCAGTCTTACTGACTGGCTATAGTCTTCTTTAAAGAAAGGCTCACTATTAAAGAAGATGCTGCTGCTTCTTCAGCAGATCTGAGTCTTTTGATTTTCATATGGTCAAAATTAACACTATGGATGGTCAATGTTGAACATCACTTTATATAAGTTAGAAATTCATGGGGGATGGGTGCAGGTCGGTGGTAGAATGCATGCTTAGCATGCATGAGGTCCTGGGTTCAATCCTGAGTGCCTTCATCAAAAAAAAAAAATAGAGAGAGAAAGAGAGAGAGAAGAGGGTATAGCTCAAGTGGTAGAGCACAGGCTTAGTACGCACGAGGTCCTGGGTTCAATCCCCAGCACCTCCTCCAAATAGAAATAAATGAATAAACCTAATTACCTCCCCCTCATTAAAAAAAAAAAAAGCACGAGTTAATATAGATATACATATATAAATTGTTCAAATTTCTGAGAAAATGGAAATTTAGTACTAAATTTTTTCATTAAATGTGTATACTATGTTTAATCTCGTTGCTGCTTGAAGAGTTTATCAAAAAAGATGACATTACCCCACCTCCCAAAAAAAAAGAAAAGAAACCCTGTAGATTTATGCCAGGAGTTCCACATTCAGCCTGCTGCCTGTTTTTATGGGACCTGTGAGCTAAGAATGGTTTTTAAATGGTTGGAAAAAATCAAAAGAAGAATAGTATTTTGAGATGTGATTACTTATATGAAATTCAGGGTCAATAAACAGAGTTTTATTGGACCACAGTCAGGCCCAGTGCTTCGCCAGGTAGTCCGGCTGCCTTCCCTGCAGCAGAGCCTGAAACACAGCCTCTGGCCCTTCCCAGCACGTGTGCCAGCCCCTGCTTTACAGCGCTCAGGAGAGGGGGAGAACCTGGCAGCCGTGCTGAGACTGCTCTCTGGCACCTTCTTCTGTGGGGCTGGCCCACCTCTGTTTCCCACACCTTCACGTACACCTGGTGTTGTCCCTGGACAAAGCTGACCAGTGGCTTGACAGCTTCACACATGTCACAGGCCAAGGCACCAGCCACCTGCCTGATGTACCAGATGAGCGGCAGCGTCTAATGCTTCCCCCACCACCAGCTGAGATTGGAAGGCGTGAGCTGTCTGGCCGCTGTCGCAGCAGGGACCTGTGTGCGGTACTGGAGTGGGAGATGCTGCTCCCGTGTCCCCTGGAAGGAGATGGAGGATAGTGACGGGTTAGCCACATTTCCTCCGAAGGTCACCACTAGAAGAGACCGTGGAAGATCCTTGAAGCACAAAGTGAAGGCTGCCCCCAGACCCACTCAGGTTTCTTAGTTTCAGGCAGCTATTGACGATGGTAGTACTACTGGTGATGAAAATATTGTTGATGATGATATCACTGTTTAAAAATGAACATCTGGGGCTATTGCTAAACCAGCCAAAACATCAGGGTTAAACTGCATTATCTCGGATAAACCCCACCTGCGCGACCACTCACGCCCAGCACCCCCCGCCCCGAGTTCCTCCTCCACCCGCTCCCTCCCCCTGTTCCAGCCCCAGCGACATCCTCACTCCTCCACGAGATACTCACAGGCTCATGTGACCCTCATTTCCCTCCCATGTCCCCGTCAAAGGGAGGAAAGCACATTCTCCTCAGCAGTTTTGGGGTGACAGAAGTGCTAATTTGGAGGTAGTTTCCCAAGTGTACACATCTGCCAAAACTCATTGTACACTCCACGTGGGGGCAGTTTGTATTATTATATGTAAATTAAACCTCAATCAGGTTTCTTTGTAATGGGCTGTGGAGAATTTAATAAAAACGTATGTTGAGTCATGTTTTTATGTGTTGGATTAAGATATCTGCGCATTTGAAAAGTCTTACGACAGTGAAAGAAAGTAATAAACACTGATTTTCTGAGTAATGTGCATTTTTATCAGTTAGCAAAGTTTTAGCTTAGTATTCTTGAGAGAATGTGGGGTTCTGTTTCCCGTAACTTAAGTCTCAAATTAATTTAAGGAGGCGGAACAGTTTTTAAATCTCCCATTTGTTTATAATTTATTTTGCATGTCTTTGAAGGTATTTTTATGTTTTAAAGAATTTTGGGGTAGTTTTGTGACATCAGAGATTTTAGAATTGAATGTTAAAAGTGTTAATCCATGTAGCCAGTTTGTAGGTGGTTTTCTGCATTCATGGGTTATGTGCAGAGTAATCTATTTAGATCCATGAAACACATCAGTCTTATTTCTTTTCCTAACACTTGTGTTTGTCAAGCCATTCCCCTGCGGACATGACTGGTTTTCTGACCCTGGAAGTGGTTGGTGCCCTGCTGCTGTTTGGCTTCAGCTGTGACATTCACGCTCTAGGCTTGTGAGTCCTGCACGCCCAGTGAACCGCGCGGCTGCTGAAGTGTAGTGTTGGCTTTCGTTCCGCAAATGCCACGCCTGAAGCTGACTGCTTACTTTCCTGCCCCAGGGGACCATCAGTGTTGGCATCGACGCCACTGACCTTTTTGATCGCTATGAGGAGGAGTACGAAGATGTGTCCGGAAGTGGCTTTCCGCAGATTGAAATCAACAAGATGCACATCTCCCAGTCCATTGAGGTAAAGCGCACAGGTGGGGGGCCCTTGCAGGGGCGGGGGCCCCTGGGGTAACGAGGTGCAGCGATCACACAGCTGGGATGAGACGGTGTGCTCAGGGTCTTCTCATCTTTGTGAAAGGATGCAGTTAGCCACTTAAAAAAAGCAAAGCTTCAGTCACAACCTTGTTTATACTGCTCTGGTGACATGTTGGCAAGAGGAGTGCCAAGGGGTGCGTAGCTGCCAAGCGCTTTCCAGCCAGGAAGCACTAATGGTCTAGGGGAAGTGGGAGCCAAGATCGTGATTTTAGGAGAGAGAGCAGACCTCCAGGGGAAATTCCGAGAACCAATCTTGGTTTTAAGGCACACTCTACTCTGTGCGGGAAACAAAATACTCAGCTGAGCGCGGGGTCACTGAAATGTCATCTTTCTGTCCGCTGTTTGACTGTGGCAATGTCGGGTCATTCAGCTGACAGTCATAGTAGGTCTCTGCCTCCTAAACCCATTTATTTCTTCTCAAGGACGTCGGCCCAGAGTGTGAAGTCTTAACTCAGGGAAACTTGCCCTCCTCATGAGGCTTCCAGAGTCAGTCACTCCGGCCACAGGGAGGACTGAGGAGTCCCAGGCGTCCCATGTGGGGAGGCACAGGGTGCAGCCTGATGCGGCTGGTACTCCGAGTACCAGCATCTAGCCCTGTGTCTCCCCTGGATTTTTCTGAAATTTGCCCATTAAAGCTTTTGTGAAACATGACCTTGCCAGCCACGTGTGGTTTAGATGGTGGAGTGAGAGATGGGTGGGAGCTGGGGTGGTTCTGCACCCCTGCACATGGCACTGTGTTATCACCTGCACTTCTGGCCTTGCACTTGGTGTGTCTGTCAGGCTGCTCTCCTTGGCGCTTCCTGTTGCTTTGATTGATTTATTACCAGCAGATATCATTTCCTAGGCACCCTTGACAGCTTCAGACACAGCCATCCTCTCCGGAAGCCTCTCTACCCAGAATGGGAATGGAGGGGGTTCCATTAACTTCGCGCTCAGACGAGTCACTTCTGCAAAGGGATGGGGCGAGGTAAGGATATTGCCAGGCGGGATCGTGTTGTCCGTTGCAAAGCCTTATTTCTGAACGTTTGCCCTCAAAATGACCTCGGTGGGCCACATCATTGTGTAACAGGGTGCCAGCTGTCAAACGTGTGTAAATTCACTGTCCCTGAGAGTCAGTTATGTCTCATATCTGAGAAGGAATCTCTCAGGCTGCTGGTGAGAAGGGAGCAGCAGGACTTCCCCTGAGATGCCAGCTTCTGGAAACCCAGCCCCAGGAAACTCAGCATCTTTGTCCCCTTAAACAAAAACCTGTGGGCTGTTCCTTCCTCCTGCACAAGTCAGAAGATGGGCACCTCCGTCTCGGTTCTCTGGTCCACTTATTGGCAGTCATTTAACAGCCCGATATGCCGAGCAAGTCGAGCTGCATCAAATTAACATTAAAGAGTTGCCTTGAAAGTCACCCAGACTAGTGATGAGGCAGCCAGAACCGGCTGGACTTCAAGGCTTTGAGCGGAACTGCTGGCGGGTTTAATGCCAGACCCCTGGGAGCCATCTCCAGTCACCTGTGAGACGGTGAAGCCGAGCAGATGAAAAGAAGCCAGCGGGGGGGGGGGGGGGGGCCACACCTGACTGCAGCAGGCCTCCGCAGATGAGGCAGGGAGGGAGACGGGGATCAGGGGCAAGCGGTGCTTTCTTTAGAGGGGCTCCCTTCAGAAACACGCCTCATTGAAAACTCCCTACTTTGGATCTATGGAAACAGTCATCTCCATTTGGCAAAGGTTAAGATGAGATAGTAAGAATCTTCCAGCCCCTACTTTTCGAGCCCTGGCAAGGGCCGATGGCATTGAATTAAATGAAGGAATTATAACCAGAGGTGGGTTGCTGCTATGAGATAAAACACCATTAATTCTTTTTCTTTTTCTTTTTTGAACAGTTAGAGTTTGGAGCTGGGGATCTGCAGGGACCTTTATTTGGTCTCAAGCTGTTCCGTAATCTCACGCCAAGATGGTAAATACAAAGCGATAAATCCTCCTTGGTGGTCTTTGTGGATTTAGGAGACTAGAACCTGTGTTCTTTTCGTCAAGGTCATCTGGAGTTATCTTGTCTGTTCTACAAGGTCACTGAGGGCAGACTGCAGGGCTGGCATGGAACGCAGGCAGTGTGCTTGTTGCAAAGACCACTGGATTGTGGGGGGAGAAGGGGGACTGCTTCTTGTCCCAGCCCAGGGCCAGGCTTCTGCTCCGTGTTCCTCCGTTTCCTCTGTGGGGATGAGGCTCCTGCCCTGCCTGGTCACCGTGGCTCTGAGGCCGTGAGGACCGTGATACGCTGGAGGGAAAGCACCTTCATAGGGAAGTTGGTCAAGGTTGGAAATATTTATGGACTTGATCGCTTCCTCGTCCCAGAGAATGCGTCTTCAGATAGGAAAAGGGACTTTATTAAGCAGTGAGGCACCATGTGAGACGGCCTGGTTACCAGACAGATTTCTGTCATGCCAGAGCTTTAAACCCCGCCAGCCTCTGTGCTCCATCTTCTCCGCTTTTGTGATGATGTCACACGCCTAGGACTGTCCCTTCTAGAACAACAAAGATGTCCTGATCTCCCGTCTGGGGATACCTGAGCTCAGATAAAAGAAATGGGTGGAAGGTAGAAAATCCTCCTCTAGGGGATAAAATGTAACTGAAGGAGTCCTGGAATGGAGCCTGTGGTTTGAAAAGAAAGGTCTTTCCCTTCCAGTTGGACATGCATCAGCCTGCCTGCCAGGTTCTGCAGGGTAAGACCAGTCTGTGCCCTGCAGTCTGGCAGTAAAGGCACGTTTGCAGGTTGATTCGACATACAGAATAAGAGCTGTCGGGAGAGAGAGGGAGCATGGCTTCTTGGACAGGTGAAGGCTGGGGCTGGTGGCGATGAGCAGAGCTGAGCAGAACCCCGGAGCGGTGCTTCCAGGCTGAGGCTCGCGGGCAGACCGGACTCTGGCGTGGGCTCACCCGCACGCTGCTTAGAACATGACTTCTCTGGCCTCTGCTGTAGGACTCAGATTCAGGGGGTCTGAGGAGGGGACAAGGATTTATGCTTTTTACCGGAGCTTCAGGTGGACAGTATTTGTACAGGTCAGCGTTGTCCTGACCTTGTCTGCTTAGGATTGTCCCCTCTGATGTTGCTGACTAAAAGCGAAGGCTCCTCCCCCCACCCCCAACCTCCCCTGTCCTCCGAGAGGGGAATTCATCAGGCACCCAGGTCATTCTGCAGATCAGACACGTTGAGGAGGCGCTCACTGAGGAAGACCTCTTGGCTGCTTCGATCTGGTTGAGCCTCACAGTGTCTGTCCATTGAGGGTCTAGGTGTAGCTGGTCATCAGCTTTTGCAGGTTTGGAATTTGAACTTCATCACAGTACCCAGTTTATCAGACCTGAGAATGCAGATGTATAAAAAGGTTGCCATTTTATTAATGGACAGTGTCTGCTCTTCAAGGTGCCCTGGTCCCAGGGTCAAGTTATTTGCAGGTCCAAACTAGTGATCAGAAGGTCAGTGGGTGAGTGTGGAATCAGTTCCGAGACAGGCAGGCAGCCTGTGGGAAGTTCTTAGTCCCCGGTGCAGGGCCTGCCTTGCTGACCTCTGCCCAGAGTCTGTCTCTCTGTCTAGGACATGTTCCATAAAAGTACTAAATCTTACCATTTTGATTAAACGGAGATCTCACTCTTCATATTTTGACTCTTAAATGTGACTGCATAACATCTCGGGGACTTTCATCTCTCTTCTCACTGCTTGCCTCCCTGGACCCCGGTGTGGCCAGAGCAGAATGTAGCTGCCGTCCATGTGACGGGGGTGTGAGATAAATGAGCGAAAGTTTGGGTCGGGGGCCCTGTGGAGAGCAAGTAGTTGGTCCTTAGCTCCTCCGGCCGTGGGAAGCGCTTTGTGAGTACAGGAGCAAACGTCATCAGAGTTACCACACGTATCATTATTTTAGTGGCAAAAGCAACACCTCCAGAGCTCAGGATGGAGAGAGAGACTGAACAGGCCGTCTGGTGACTGATGGCTGTTTACAGAAGGCCAGCTGTTCGCTCCTAACACCTTGAGTGAAGTGCTGTGAATTCCTTTGTTACTGACATGAAATACCCCTTTTTAACCAGAAGATGGGGCTGACTCCCTTGGAAACAAACTTCACAGGCCTTTCAGGGGGATGGTTTACTAGCTTTTCAAGTGGCTTTGGTCAGTACCATGCAGCCCTGAGTGCACATCAGGATTGCACGGCACCTTTAGAAACTGTACCGATGCCTGGCCCTCCCATCCAAAATAATGACTTGATTGGCCTGGGTGGGCTCTGGGTAAGGGGCTCGCAAGCTTGCCTGCACATTAGAATCACCTGGCAAGCTTCTGACATGCCAGGGCTATAAATCAGAAGGATTGAAGGCGGGCACCAGCCTCCAGTGTTTTCAGGTTAGTCGGGTGAGTCCAGTGTGCAGCCAAGTTTGGGAGCCCCCGCAGGTGTTTCTGATTTGCAACAGGATTGGATCCGCTGGTTTAGAAAGGCAGACACACAGATGCCTCTTTGGTTGTAGCTGAAGTGAGGATGGGATGGGGATAGGGCATGCAGATCAGAGTGGGGTGTTAACTGAACAGATCCCACAGGATCAACCCCACCCCTACCCAGCTCCCTCTCTGGGAGAGAGGCTTGGTTTTCTGCTTTCCTTGTGGGGAGCTGGCCCGGGGATGAGTGGGCTGGCAGAGAGGGGAGGACCAAGCACAGCTGAAAGCCAGGTGTCATCCAGGACCCTTTCTCCCTGTGTGTCTCCCCAGCTTTGTGACAACCAACTGTGCTCTGCAGTTTTCATCCCGTGGCATCCGGCCCGGCCTCACCACTGTCCTGGCCCGGAACCTGGACAAGAACACCGTGGGTTACCTGCAGTGGCGCTGGGGCATCCAGTCGGCCATGAACACCAGCATCGTCCGGGACACCAAAACCAGCCACTTCACTGTGGCCCTGCAGGTGAGGGCAGCCCTTCCCCTCTCACCACGCCTAATCCAAGCGCCTGTGGGGTTGGGGCAGGTTCTGTTTGTTCATATTCACTCAGGAATGAAGTACTGTGTTCTTGGACTCCCGGGGGAGCCATGGTCCAGTTATCCTAAAGCAAAAGGCCTTTTTCATGCTTCTGGTGGTAAAAGCCCACAGAATCGGGGGGTCGGTAAGTGACCCCAAAGCACTCAAGGGCCTCCGTGGGCGGGCAGGGCGAGGGCTTTGCTCATGGCCATCCCTCGGTGGGCACCTGCCGCCCCAGAAGAACACAGGCTCGATGTCGGGACTTCTTTCACAAGAGTCAGGAAACTGGGGTTTATGCGAAATCTCCCAGTTGTTAAACATTTCTGCCAGTACGTTTTCACACACTTTGTGTGGCTGCCGGGTCGTGGGCCCTGCCTGACGGGCTCCCAGGGTGCTGCCCGGCACTTGGCAGGGTGACCCTGCCCACTTCGGTCTCAGTTGCCAGCACGCCGCCTTCTCCCCTCTGTCTCCCCAGCTTGGAATCCCTCACTCCTTTGCGCTGATCAGCTATCAGCACAAATTCCAGGATGACGATCAGACTCGCGTGAAGGGATCCCTTAAGTAAGTCCCAGCCTGGCTGACGCACCCGGTCGTAGTAAAGTGCCTGCTCTCGTTGATTGCGTGTCTGTAACATTTCTGAAGGGCCTCCTCTTGCGAGGCAGTGGAATTTGCTGCTCTGCAGTCCCATCCCTGCGGAACCCGGGTCTAAGAACCGCACCACTGGTGTCCCGACTCTGTTCCATTGTCACCACTGACTCTACTCCCTGTGGGTGGTGGGGAGGCAAGAGGGAATTGGGGGTGGAGCCCCAGCCTCTGTTCTGAGTGACAGTTGCCCGCGGTGACCTGGAAGGATCCAGGAGGAATCAGGAGCTGAGGGGCCCTGGCTTGCTCACTGCCATCTGCTCCCTGCAGGGCAGGCTTCTTTGGGACGGTGGTGGAGTATGGAGCCGAGAGGAAGATCTCCAGGCACAGCGTTCTAGGTGCGGCTGTCAGCGTTGGAGTCCCCCAGGGCGTTTCTCTCAAAATCAAGTATGTTGAATGCCAATCTTTCTGGCCAAGGATTGTCTGGCAACTTGTAATTCACCTGGGCTTCACCTTAAGGAAGAAATAGACTTTGCTTTGTAATTCTGTTTTTAAAGATGCTGTCACTTCTGTCTTAGGTGTGTAAGCAAAACCTCAAGGGATCCAGAAGCCCAATATTCAGTTAGTGGGGTCTCAGTCTGCATCAGAGAATGTCCTATGCTCTACCAGCCCGTCTTCCACCCCGTCCCATCTCCTGCTACCCTCTGCCCTCCATGCTGGCCCTGGACAGATGGCTGGGGTGCCGGCCCCTCACACCCACTCCCCAACACGGCTGCGGCAGGTTCGCATCAGCGCAGACAGAGTCAGTCCTCTCTCCCCCAGACCCTGCCCGTCAGCACACAGACCACTTCTCCCCACCGCCTCAGTGGCATGTCTACCTCCCAGCCTCCCAGCCTCTCTGAGCCACCTCTTATTTTACCTGACTGGCTGATTGCTTCTAAACCAAGGTGTCACTGTGGGGCCCCGTCCTTGTCTGCCTGGACTCACTCCCTGAGTGGTCCTGTCCAGCCTCCTGGCTTTAAATACTGTCGTGCCCTAATGAGTCTCATGTTTACGGCCCTGGCTGGGTGCCACCGCCTCCCATATCCAGCTCAGGTATCCCACTTCCTTTTCCAACTCTCTCCTTGGGTATCTGACAGCATCTCAAATGTTCTATCTCAAATTCTGAGCCTCCCCCACCCTCGGCTGCACATACCCTTCAAAACCTGCTCTGCCTGGAGTCTCCCCGTCTCAGCAATGAACACTCCATCCGCCCATTGGCTCTGTCCAGAAACCCTCGAGTTAGCTTTCAGCACCCTTTTCCCACACTCCAGATTTAATGTACCAAAATCATCTCGGCTCTCCTCTGAATCTGACCATTTCTCACCACCTCTGTTGCCTCTTGGGAGGAAACATTTTCACTCAGCCGAGTCCTGCGTCAATAGGCTGAACTGTCCACGCTGTGTTGGTAACTAAACCAGCGCGCTGCTGGAGGGCGCGTCCTCTCAGCGCAAGCAGATGGTCTTCCTCGCCGGCTTCTCCCCTGCATTGTTCGCTTGGACCACAGCGCTTTTGAACGTTAAACCAACTTGCCATTCCTGAGGAAAGTTCCACCGGATCGTGATGCGTCATACTCTTTGTATAGTGCTTGGCGTGATTTACTGGTATCTTTCTTAGAATTTTTGAATCTGGGTTTATAAGGGATGCCGATTATAACTTTTTTATTATATATTTGTCAGGTTTCAGAGTGAGTTATGCAGCCTGATAAAGTGAGTTAGGAAGTGTTGCTGCCTCTATTTCCTGAAAGAATTTGTGGAAGAACGGTATTTTTTTCCCTCATGTTTCATAGAATTCACTGGTGAAATCAGCTAAGCCTGAGTTTTCTTTGTGGGAAGGTTTTTGATAAGTGAATTTCCTTCATAAATACAGGGTTTTTCCAACTTCCTGTTTCATCTTTTTACCTCCCTTCCGGCTCTATTGCGATACAGTTGACACACAGCACTGCCTCATTTTAAAGTGTGCAGCCTGATTTCACTTACACACATCATCAAATGACCATCACAGTAAGTTTAGTGAACATCTACCATCTCGTATAGATACAAAATTAAAGAAATAGAAAAAAAAATTTCTTTGTGAAGAGAACTCTCAGGATTTGCTCTCTGTTTCATCTTATGGCAGCTTTGTTAATTTTTGTTTTTCAGGGAATCTGTCCATTTCATGTGAGTATCAAATTTGTTAGCATAAAATCTCTCTATTGTTTATCTGTTTCCTATCTCATTGATTTCTGATCTTTATTTTTCCTTTTCTCTACTTATTTTGGTTTTGTGTTGCTTTTTCCAGCTTTGTAAGGCTCAGGCGTAGATTATTAATTTGAGACCTTTCTTCTCTGGTATAAACATGTAAGGCTATGAATTTCCCTTTAAACACAGCTTTATCCCATACCAAAAATTTGGACATGTATTACCATTATCATTCAGTTCAGACTATTTTCCAATTTCACTTTTAGAAATATATTGTTTAATTTCCAAATATTTTGGGGTTTTTTAAATATCTGATTATTGATTTCTAGTTTAAGTTGATTTTGGTCAGAGAACATACTCTGTATGATTCCAGTCTTTTTAAATACTTGAGACTTGTTTCATGGCCCACATACAATCGACCTTGGTGACTGTATCATGCACCTAAAAAGAATGTTTATCTGCAATTGTTGGGTGTCATGTTCTATAAAAATCCAGTTGGTCAAGGCAATTGAAAGCATTTGTCAGAAAGGAGAATTTCTATGTCTCTGCTGATTTGAGGGGGATTTCTTAGGAGTGTTAAAAATCTCCAGCTGTGGTTGTGGAATTCTCTCTTCCCTTGTCAATTTTGCTTTGTGTATTTTATCTCTAATAATACTCTTTGTCTTGAAATCTACTTTATCTGAAGTTAATACATCTCCTCCAGCCTTCTTAAGCTTACTGTTTCTATAGTTTTATCTTTTTCTGTCTGTTACGTTTAACCTGTCCTGTTCATATTTAGTGTCTCTCATAGACAGCATATAGCTGGATCTTGCTTTTCCATTCTTACAATCTATTCATACAATTTTTTTTAATTGGAGTGTTTAATCTGTCAATATTTAAATTGTTGGTACAGTTGGGTTTAGGCCTGCTATTTTACTGTTTGTTTTGTATTTATCCCTTCTGACTTTTTATTACTCTTACCAGCCTCTTAGGTCTTCTCTTATATTAATTGAATTGAATATTTTTAGCATTCCATTTTAATGTATCTGTTCACTTTTTAGCTATATCTCTTTGCATTATTTTTTTAGCAGTTATTCTAGAAATTAGAGTACACACTGTTAGGCTTCCATCATCTATTTAGACGTAGTATCCTGTATTGCTTCATGTAAGATGAAGGAGCCTGGAAAACTTCCAGGGCCCTCTCCCCCTCATGTCCTTTATGCTGTGGTTGTCTTGTGTTACATCTGCGTACAATGGGATCCCCACTGCAGTGTTATAATTTTGGCTTTAAATAGTCATATATATGTTAAAGAAATTGGAGAGGGGGGAGTTTTATATTTACCCACTTTTTTTTTTTTCAACTCATGTCCAGTGTTCCTCATTCCTTCCTAAAAATCTGAGACACTTTCTGGTATTAGTTTCTTTGGCCTGAAAAACTTTCTTTAGCTTTTCTTAGAGTGTATTCTTGATCAAGAAAATGTCTTTCTTTTCCCTTTATTTTGGTTTATATTTTATAAATTTATTATATCTATGTGTATCATTTTATTTTTATTTCATATTACATCAACCTGGAATTCAGTTGTGAGCATCCCTGTCCCAGAACTAGGCTTTATTATGGCTACAGTTTTTAAAGTCAGGTGTGTTGAGGTAAAATTTACACAAATTAAAATTCATCCTTTTATGGCACAGCTCTGAGAGTTTGACAGTCACGTAAGTCATGTAATCACCATCACAGTTAAGGTGTAGAACACACTTCTGTCGTCCCCCAGAATGCCCTCCTCGGCCCCGGCAGCCGCCGGTCCGCTTTCTCTCCCTGTAGGTTTGCGTTTTCCAGCTGTCACGGAACTGGAATCATCCGGTGTGAAGCCTTCTGTGCTGCTTTCACGAGCGTCGTGCCTCTGAGACAGTCTGTGCTGTCACGTACGTCAGGAGTGCGGTCCTCTCTGTTGCTGTCTGTTCCGAGCTGTGCAGATGTGCCACAGCTTACCGTTACCAGGTTAAAGAGGTTTTCCGTTGTTCCCGCTTTGGGCAGTTGCAGGTAAAGCCGAGACGGGCATTCCCACACAGGCTTTGTGTGGACGTGAGCTTCCGTCTCTCGGGAGCGAGCGCCCAGGTGCAGGCCTGCTGAGTCACGCGGCCGGGCGCGCTTAGCTGTGTAAGAAGGCGCCGCCCTGCTTTCCAAAGCGGTGTTTGCGCCTCCCGCCAGCAGCCGGGGGGGGGGGGGGGGGGGGGGGGCCGCTGCCCCGCGTCCTCCCCGCCCTGTTTCAGCAGGCGCACGGGCGCGTCCCGTCGTGGCCTTGGTCTGCATTTCCCTCGTGTCTGAGATACTGAGCACCTTTTCATGCGCTTATTTGACATCATATCTTTTTTTTAGTGACTTCTCTACTCGGATCTTTGCCTGTGTCATTGCTGGGTTGTTTCGTTTCTCATTTTAGCTTTGAGTGTTCTTCGTCAGTTTTGGAGCTGCTCTCATTGTCGAAGGGTCTCGTCACTGAGCATAGAATTCAGAGTTACCAGGGTCTCCTCTCGGTCTGAAGACGTTCTGCTGTCTTCCGGTTTCCTTTGTTTCTGACAAGTCATTGGTCATTTGAATCATTATACCTTGCATGTAATGTGTGTTTTTCTAGCAACTCAACTTTCTCACTCTTATTTTTCAGCACTTTGACTGTGGTGTGCCTACATGTGGTTTTGTTGTATTTATGCTGCTTGGGGTTTGCTAAATTTCTTATATCTGTAAATGTATATATCCTACATCAAATTTGCAACTTTTAGGCCATTAATTCTTCATATATTTACTCCTGCGCTGTTTTCTCCTCTCTGGGGCCCAAGTCACTCACATGCTAACCCTCCTGATGTTGTCCCACAGGGTTCTGAGGTTCTGCCCCTCTGTCTTCAGTCTTTTTTCTCTTTGTTCTTCGTATTGGATAATTTCTATTAATCTGTAAATTCACTGATTTCTTCTTTCATCTCCAATCTGCTGTTAAAGCCATCAGTGACTATTTTATGTCTTTGAGCAGAGTTAACATAGTTGCTTTAAAATCCTTACCTGCTGCTTCCAGCATGTGGGTCACTGGGGTTGGTCTCTGTTATCTTTTTCTCTTGTGTCTGGGAATGTAGAGTCGTTTGTAGTGTATTCTAGGTGTTGCGAACAACGTATTGCAGAGATTCTGTATTCTGTTATGTTTTTCAAAGAAGTCTTGACTTTTCCCTTTAGAAGGTCATTAACTTGGCTGAAGTCACACTGCAAACTCAGACTCACCTGTGTGGCAGCAACCAAAGCACAACACATTAATTCACCCTTAGCCAGGCCACTGATAGACCAGGGGATCAGCTGGAGATGCGTGCCGTGTTTATGCATAGAACCTGGGACTCCTCACCTGTAACTTTCCTTTTGGGGGACCCCCTTTTCCCAGCTGTAGTGGTTGCCCCAGACTCTGAGCTCTGGTTCTTCAATAGGGCTGCAGATTTCTTTCCAGTTTTAATCATCCATATGGTACAGACTGAGAATTACCCTCAAGCTAAAGGTTGCTATCCTTAGTTGCTATCTGGTCCCTGAAAGTGTTTGTTGTGTGTGAGCCAAAGTCTACAGTTGATGTCTGTGCGGTGATTGGTCCAATGGGAACTACTCACCCATTACCAAGAGCAGGACCTCCTTAATTTGCTAACTTTGGAAATCTTCACACACCTCGTTTGAACAGATACATTGAAGACTGGGATATAACTCTGCCTGCAGGAGGGTTCACCTTCAGGCCACGTTTACGCTGGTCAGGCATCAGTCTGTTGCTTGGCCCTTGAGGTCAACAGGGAGTGGGGCCTTCCTTCTGTCACATACATCAGATCCAGCGGCTAAACTTTGGGATAGGGACCCGCTAAGGGGAGTGGCTTGTGAAACAAGCAGACTTCTGGTTCCTTGTAGCTGATGTCCTCTGTATCGAGGGGGTCTCTCCCTGTGGCTGAGACCCCATTCCCTACCTGGAGCCCTGACTCATTTGGGTGTCTCGCTTTGCTTTGTTTTCAGGTTAAACAGGGCCAGTCAGACTTACTTCTTCCCCATTCACCTGACGGACCAGCTGCTCCCCAGCGCCGTGTTCTACGCCACCGTGGGGCCACTCGTGGCCTACTTCGCCATGCACCGTCTCATCATCAAACCGTATCTCAGGGCTCAGAAGGAGAAGTGAGTTTAAAACATGTCCAGGGACATCAGTAAACAGCTCTGTCTCAGTGTCCCCATCTTTAAAATGGACATGATAGAATGTACCCCATAGGGTTACTAGAAGAATTAATAGTGCTCAGCATGGTGTCTGGTGCCCTGTTACCCCCTCATCTGTCATTCCCATTTCCAGAAACAGAGTCAGTTTTCAGAACTGTTGGGACTATAAACCATGGCCACAGAAATAGAACGTTTTCCTTTTTCTCATTCTAACCATTTCTTTTCCTGGCACTGAATTCAAGAGGAGCAGGTCTGAGTTCTTCCGTACGTTAAGGCATGCATTAACCATGGCCTTACAAGTCACAGAGATGATTTATTTTGCCCTTTCTTATGGATAATCCATTAGCATAATGTTAAGTCTGAGAGGTGGTTTTTTGTTGTTTTTGTTTGTTTGTTTGTGTTTGAGTAAAAGGTTTATTCAGAGAGATGCACACTCCATAGACAGAGTGCAGGTGGTCTTGAAGGCAAGAGAAAGGCCACAAGGTGTGGGGTTGGGTGCTAACTTTAAAGTAAAAAGAGTTACCCACTCCATGGACAGAGTGCTGGCATCTCGGAAGGGAGAGTGGCCAAGGTGGTTTAGATTCATTACTTTATAATGTTCTAATTTAATAAATCATTGAGCTTACAGAATCTGGGGAAAAGGAATGAATCTCCTCTTGGGGCCCCTCTAGGCTTTGATTCACTAGAGGTCAGGGTTCTGATTCCCCAGGAAGCTCAAGGCTTGGAACCAAGTGCAGCGTCAGGTCTTCTGACGGGGTGGGGTGCGCCGCCCGGGGTCCCCGTGTTTGCTGCGAGGGAAGTGCATCTGTGCATGTGAAGTGGAGTGCATGTCCCTACCAGAGGTGGCATGTGATAAGCCCAGAGTTTGGGGGCATCTCCTGGGGTGGGTCTCCTGTGCGCCCTGCTGAGGAGGTGGGGACAGCCGTCCAGGGACAGCAGGAAAGTTGCCCAGGCCAGTGAAGAATAGATTTGCTGGAAGCGGTCTTGGAAATATTGTTTAAAGTTCTAGAACCGGGCCTGCAGAAAGATCACAGTGTGAGCCGGGCGCAGGGCCAGCCAGGGCTCTGCAGCCTCCCTGCCGGTGACACCAGTGCTGTTCTCACTTCAGGGAACTGGAGAAGCAAAGGGAAAGCACGGCCACCGACATTCTGCAGAAGAAACAAGAGGCAGAAGCTGCTGTAAGGGCTGCGTGAATGCCACCCTGGGAGTCCTTCCGCTCTGCATGACTGCAAACGTTCCCGCGCTGTCTGCGGATGCGGCTGCAGCGCGGGCTCCCATGTTTCTCCTGGGCCTCGCGGCTGCACCGGGCCAGTGGGGGAGTACTTCACCCTCTGCACGCTGGTCTCAGGGGCCTGGTCCCAAGCTTTTCTGCCCCAACCACTTGGTTGGTTATTTTAGTCTTCATGTTGCCTGTGGGATGTGACACTGGGAACGTCAGTCCCTGTCCCAGAGTAGATGCCGGCACCCTCTAAGGGCATAACAAGGGTTTTTAAAAGTGGTGGGTGTTGTCCTCTCCTCTTTAAAGTGAATACGGCAGGGGATGGGGCAGGGCTGATGTGCCCCCCAGCACACAGCCCCCGGGGCACAAGGACACCCCCCTCCCCAGCACACAGTCCCTGGGCACATGAGCTCTGAACAAAGAAGCAGAACCCAGGGAGGCCCTGATAGGAAGCACCATCCTGGTTCTTTGCAGGTTCGGTTGATGCAGGAATCTGTCCGAAGAATAATCGAGGCGGAAGAGTCCAGAATGGGTGAGAAGGCACGGCCTCCATGGGGCGGGGAGGGGCACGGGGGGGCCCTGGATGCGCCTGGCCTGACCTCACGCATCCTCAGGGCTCATCATCGTCAACGCCTGGTACGGGAAGTTCGTCAACGACAAGAGCAGGAAGAGCGAGAAGGTGAAGGTGATCGACGTGACGGTGCCCCTGCAGTGCCTGGTGAAGGACTCCAAGCTCATCCTCACCGAGGCCTCCAAGGTGCGGCGCCTGGCGGCGGGGGCAGCTCTCAAGCGGCCGTTTTACCGCAGCGAAACCCTCCCTGCTGCCAGCCTTCACGTGCGGGCTGCTGCCGGCACCCAGGTTCTCCCCTCACTGGGGCTGTTGACTTTGTTCATTCATCCATTCATTGCTGAGTATTTATTGAGCACCTACTGAGTTCCGCATCCAGCAGCAAACAAAACACACTTCCTGCCTTTGTAAAAAATTCACATTCCGCTTACTCCTTGTCTTGTTCCAGAAAGAGTGAGGCCCCCGTAGCACTTTGAGGCTCACTGGAGTCCAGGGCAAGGGTGAGAAAGGTGAATTAAAGTGCAGGTGAGCTCGGGCCAAGGAACTCCTGGTTCCCTGAGCAGGTCTCCTAGGAGTGCCACCTGAGTGGGGCTTCTGTGAAGACAGAGGTGCATTTAGTGTGGCAGAAGGAGCCTGTTTTGCGAGGGAAGTATGGGACCAAATAGGCAACTTTTTGCAATTCTCATTTCTTTTCCTCAAGCTCCCAAGCTAGCATCTTTTGTGGGCAGCTCCCAAGGGAAAGTCGAGGCACTTCCATGCTGCTCCTCCAGGTGGCAGCCAGAAAGTGGTGATGCTGGGTTTTAAACAGCACCCTCGAATAAGACTCTGTTGGTTACAGGCGGGGCTGCCTGGGTTCTACGACCCATGTGTGGGTGAAGAGAAGAACCTGAAGGTGCTCTACCAGTTCCGGGGTGTCCTGCACCAGGTGATGGCGCTCGACAGCGAGGCGCTCAGGATACCAAAGCAGTGTGAGTAGCTGCCACCCACCCTGTGCTGGATTCAGGGGAGGCTCTCAGCCACTGACAGGGACCAGGGACCTCGGAGTGTGGGGTGACAACCACCTTCCCTCTCTCCTCTTCCAGGAGCATCGGGCTTGGGCGTCACAGCTTGCTTAGAGCCATAAAGCAATGCCGGGGGTGGCGGGGGTCAGCCCTCTCCCAGGTGGACTTAGCGTGAGCTCTTTGCTTGGAAACTGCAGCATGGGTGGCTGAGTATGAAGCAAAGCCAGCTGCTCTTTTGTGTTCCAGAACAGGTGATTCTCTGCAGCTTGTACTCTGCTCAGCTGCAGGCCAGGCAGTCTCTGGTCTGTTGATGGCCGAACCGCCTAAGTGGAAAGAGGGTGTAGAAACAGTTGCCTTTCGATGTACTGAGTTGGTCTTTTCTTTTACAGCTCACAGGATTGATACTGATGGATAAACCGCTTGAGAAACCAGATTAAAAAGAGGCTGCAAAACATCTTCCTGGGAGTCTACAAATTTGGAAGCAGGGAAGAAACCCAGACATCAGATGTGTTTATTTTGTATTTTCTATAGAAGGTGGTACCGTATCAATTATGTGAAGGGGCGTGTACACAGGCACCCTACTTTCACGGGTGCTGCAGGTAGGACTGGGGCAGCCCCACCTGGACCAGAACCGCACTTTGGCCCGTGTCTGCTTTCCCAAGGATCATGTCCCTTGAGGAAAGGGCCCTCCCCAGGTTCCTCAGCACATGTGCTGGCTGCAGCCACCCAGTAGCTCTCGGTCTGTTGTGAGGTATTTATGAACATCTTGCCCTCATGCATAGGACTGTGAACTACTTTTCCTGAAATCCACACTGAACATGGGAAATGAAATGGAAGGAAGGAGTTCCCCTGAGCAGAGTCTCCGGATCGAGTGAGCATCTATCCAGTCAACTTCCTGAAAACCACCTTTTCCTGCTGAAATATTACTGAGAATCTGGAGAGGATTGTGTGGGTGTATAAATCTGCTTTTTATCTGAGAACAAATGGTTTTGGAAATTAGTCTCTATTTTCCCCTCCCAGAACTTCTTGATTCATTCCACTGGCACCTGGCTTGGGACGGAAGGTGTAACTCCTGGTCCCAGGGTCTACCCTGTCATGGGTCACTCTCCCCCCAGGAGCCACCCGTGTCCTCGTGGAAAAGGCAGGTGCCTGTCGACCTGCCCCCTGCAGCGCAGTGCCCGAGCTGCTGCCGCACTGCACATTGGCTGCACATTGGAGTGCGGAACGGGAGCAGGTTCAGAAGGGGAGATGGGGTCAGAGTTGCTGGGAGAGCTCCAGACCCACCTGCGCCGCCCTCGCTCGCGGCCAGCAGGTGGCGCCGCTGCTCTCGCACCTGGTGGATCCAGCTCCTCCCCACTTTCTGAGTGCTCGCAAGACTCTTCCTTCGCTTGCCTCTTCTGTGGATGCAGGACATTTCAGGAGCCAGGATACGCCTGAACAGCCTGGTCTGTTCACTGCGCTCAACAGCTACCTGATGAGCAGAGGCCCCAGCCGGTGGTGGTTGTGACAGCGCCCCCCCCACCCCCACCCCAGGTGGTGTTAAAATCAGGTTTCACTCTTGACATTGGTACCGGAGAAATCACTGATAACCCCTTCCTCCAATCTTTAAAGAGTTCAGGTTGTCCAGCTCTGTAACATTTACCTCCAGTGAAGTTTCCCTCCGAGCTGCCGCTCTGAATGTAAATCGTGCAATAAGCGCCGTTACCTGAGCGGCCGCAGCCGTGCTCCCTCCGCGGCGCGCAGCTTGGGCGCCGCAGCTTGGGCGCCGCTGCCCTGCCTTCTATCTGAAATGGACTGTACGGAAGACCCTCCGCCCCAATAAACCTTTCCTGAAAGCGGGGCCGTGTGCCGGCACGTCTGTTCACGCCCCACCTCACAGGCCTTGCTCTGGCCTTTATTCTCATTGTTCCAACTACATTTTAAACCATGAGGTTCAACTTGAAGCCAGGCTTCAGTTCTCTGAGTCAGACATTTGCCTGAGAAAGACAGGCCAGCCTTAGGATAGAGGCCAGGAGTCTCGGCTGGCTTTTTTTTTTTTTTTTAACTAAAGCCACCTTTTTGGGTCGTCAAGGTGGTCGTGCCCTGCTGGCCCTTCAGCAGGGACAAGGCCATCACTCTGGCAGGAGAGAGGGGAGCAGCTCAGACAAGAGCCACTCGTTTTCAGTGACGGAGGGAGCGGGTGGCACAGGGAGACACTTTATTACGTTGTTTGCCCAACCCTGGCTGGGCCAGGCGGGGCTCCTTAGAACAGAAGCTGGTCACCACCACAGGGAGAGCCAGCTGTCCAGCGAAGGAGGGGACCCTCCCACCACCTTAGAGCCAGCTCGCCACTCCCCGCCGGCATCCTTCCCTGGCCCTGCTGCCCCTCAAGGAAACCCTTCCTCCGGGCTGGGGGAGCATCTGCCACACCGCGGCTCAGGATGGCTTCCCAGGCGAAGGTCCCAGGGACGCAGCCCAGCTGGTGCCAAAGGGCCTGCTGTCGCCTCCGGGAGAAGTGGAGTGTCGGCTCAAGGCCTGGCCCCTCCCAGGAGGCACTGGGCTCCTCAAGTGTCAGCGGTCGGGCTGGCAGGGCTGAAAGGTCCTGGCCCGGAGACTCAGCTTTGCGGCCCTGGCCCGGGCAGTGCCTGCAGTCCTGGCGGCCCTGCGCTGCGGGCGCGGAGGAGGCGACTGGACATCCGCCGTATCACCAGCCTCTGGGCCTTCAAGCGCCTGCGCAGCTTCTCGTTCTCCTTCAGCGTCAGGAAGAGTTTTTTTTTCAGGGCATCCAAGTCCAAAAGGGCGTAGCTGTGGTCGGAAGGCTGCACGGGGAGGGGCCTGCCCACCGCGGGACCCGCCTGCTGACCTGGCGCCTGGGCAGCTCCCGGCCTGGGCGGCGGGACCTGAGGACGGAGGGGAGGGACAGGTGAGCGGCGCCCAGAGGCCCGTGGCCCGCGGGAAGGGGCAGGGGGAGGGCCCCAGAAGGCCTGCAGCAGCATTCACTTCCCCAGCTCTCCCGGAACCCACGTGTGCTGGATCGCAGCTGGTAATTTCACTGGTAAGGCCTGAAATCCAGCTGCCATGGTGCTGGCGGTTTGGGTACCAGTTCTCTTCATTTTGTCTGACGCAGACACCCTCATGCTGAGACCAGCCACACGCTGCCTTCGCAGCTGGCGCCTCACCTGTTCTCCCAGGCCTCCAGCGTTCACGGGCGGCCGCAGTCCTTCCAGCGTAGTGTCCGTCTTTCTCCCTGGGCCACACTCCCTGGCCCCTGGCTCGGGGAGGGCCTGGGGACGACAGGACGGGCGCCTGAGCAGTGCAGACACCGGATCCTCCCTCAGCTGTCATTTGTCTGCTCCTCCAGGAATCCCCTCCCCCCATCTGGGAGTGGCTCGGCCAGGGAACCCGCAGGACAGCAGCCTCCTCCACAGGTCTGGGCCTGGACCCCCAGAACTGGAGCAGGGGCCAGACTTGCGACCAACTGCACTGCCTGACAATGAACTGGAAGAAGGCATGAGAGGCCTCAGCTTTCCCTTCTCTAGGAAAAGAGAGAATCCAAAACCCCAACTTGGAGAAAGTACAACAAACCCCAGCAGACCAGCCCGGCAGGAGGGTGCCTCAGTTCAAGTCCCAACGCTCGGTGACAGCTGGGGCAGACTCACCTGTCCCTTCTCAGAGGTGGCATCTGCACTCCCGCAGGCAGGGTCCGTGTTCTCCCTCACCAGCTGCGAGAGACAGGGAGCAGCTGCAGACGGGCCCCAAGGTTCAGCTCCCTCTGGGTCTGAGCCGGTCTGCACCCGCCAGGGCCCCAGGCCAGGCGCCAGGCCTCGCACTTCTTTGCCCCCACACTCAGCCAGATGCCTTCAGTTAACCGGCCCTGAGACCCAGCCCAGCTCTACTCCCACCATCACTGATGCCCCAGGGCCTGGCATTCTTTATGGCACGTAGTGGGTGACTCAGTGGTGGCCTTCTGGTGGAAGACAGCCCACTCAGAGCCTGCAGTCCCTAGGCATCCACAGAGCTGGGCTGGGGCCTGAACCAGTTTCTCCACGGCTCCGGGCACTGGAAGTATTAAGGAGCAGAATCACAAAGGGTCCCCCAGTTGTTAACCTGTAATCTCTCACTTCGGGGCAAACACTTTACCTCAAATGCGTAAAAGTACTGCATTCTATTAACAAGTGTGCATTGAATTGGGTGTGGGGCATTGCTAATCAGCAGGCATAAAGTTTCAGATAAGCAAAGTAAGTTCTAGAGCCCTGCCCCACAACATGGTGCCTCCAGTCAGCAGTCCTGTGTTGTGCACTGAAGAGTTTGTTTAGAGGGTAGATCTCGTGTGGTAAGTATTCTTACCACAATAAAATAAAATTTAAAAAATATATATATATACATATATATAAAATAGCGGGGGAGGGATAATTGGGAATTTAGGATTAACAGATACATGTTATATACATGATACAGATATATAAAGCAGATAAACAAGAATCTACCATATAGCACAGGGAACTATATTCAATATCTTATAACCTATAATGGAAAATAATCTGAATCACTTTGCTGTACACCTGAAACACTAAGTCAACTATACTTCAATTTTTAAAAGATATATATATACACACACACATATATATATACACACACGTGTGTGTGTGTGTGTGTGTATAATAAAAGGACTTCCATGTTTAAATGAAAAAAAGAAAAGCCTCTTGCATCACGCAGCTACTCTGTGCACCATTCCGGGTGTTGGGAATAAAGCAGGGGAGCCAAGCAAGGCCCTTGTAGAGGCTCCATGGGGACAGAAGATGCTCGCTGGTGCCAGGAAGACAGAGGAGAAGGGCAGAGTAGGGGCCTCGTACAGGCACAGGGAGCCTCGGAGGGTGAGGCCGAGAGATCAAGCAAAGGGAAGGTCAAGGGCCGGCCCCTGACCCAGGATGCTCTGAGCGTGTTTGCTCACAAACAGCCACCTGTCCTTCCCCACACCCTGTAACTCAGGGTCTGCAAAGTCCATCCGCTCCGTCCCCCTCTCATCACCATGCCCAACTTCGGCTCAGGCCACCATGACTGCCCTCACCCGCAACAACACAACACAGGCGTCCAAACCAGCTTCCAGCCCGCGGGAGTCTTCCAAAGCCAAGTCCCTCCCCAGTGGCCTCACCCCAAAACCCACCACCCGTCCGAGCCTGTCACCATCTGGGCCCTGCGCCCTCCCACCAGCCTGAATTGAGGCTGCTCCTGAGTCACCCAAATCCCCTCCACCTCCGAGCCTCTGCCACACTGTCCCTGGTCTCCCTCCAGGGCTCCGCCTGCACACGGTCCTGTGCCCCAGGCGGTATAGCACTTGGTGGGACTTAATGGAGACCTGCCGGGTGGCAGTGGCACAGCCTCTGGCTTCCTGGCCACGTGCTCCCCAGCGCCGGCTACTACAAGCAAGAGGAGGACGAGGTCTGAATGCAACACCGCGGAGAAGGTGCTTTGCCCTCGAGTGGCACCAAAAGTGAGATGCAGAGGACCAAGCTCCTGGCACGCTTGCCAGGAGGCTGCTTCTATAGCATCATTGTGCAACGTGATTTATTTTTAAAGCACCTTTAAACTGCAAGTTCCCTAAAGTGAAGGTCATGGCCAGCTAGGCCGGCTGGGCTCTGAAGCCAGAGGCCCGACAGTGCCACAGGTTGGTAGTTCTCAGCCTTTGCCATCCCCGCACATGACACCCACACCCGCACCCAGCCTGGGGCCCCGCAGCCGAGCGCACCTGCGGGGGGCCCTGGAAGGCGAACACTGTGGGCACCGCGTTGTGCTTCAGGTTCTTGCGGTTCCCAAAGGCGCTGAAGCACTCGGGTCGGAAGTGCTCGGAGCAGATGACTGTGTGCTGCTTGGGCTCGAAGTTGCCCCGGCCAATGTTCAGCACCCATTCCTTCAGCAGCTCGGGCCGGCTGAATGGGAACCTGAGCGGCAAAGCAAGGAGGGGTGAGGGGCTGGCTAGCCGGCTGGGGCCCGGCAGGGTTCCCCACACCGTGTTTTACTGAACAGCCTGGAAAAGTCAGAGGCCTCATCCTGTTAAACCACATGTGCTTTGGGAAGCCTCTGTCTTGGCTGTTTACGGCACCCTCAGTCGGAAACTTGGGACAAGAATGTGGCCAAAGAGCCCAGGAGAGCTGTTTCTAGTCCATCCCTCCAGGCCCTGCTCTGTGCTGAGCCTGCTCCCGGGGCTGGGGGAGTGGGAGTGAATCAGACAGCCTGCCCTCGTGGAGCCTACATTCTAGAATGGGGAGACAGACGGGACACCACACAGCCATGGGCTGTGTAGGAATGCAGAGAAGGAAATGGTCGGGAAGGCCACCTGAGGGGGGACAACTGAGCGGTCAGAGGCAGGGTTGGCTGAGACAGCAAGAGAAGGACACAGGCCTCGGGCAGGAGGGGGATTCCTGGAGGCTCGGGCAGAGGGTGACAAGTGGAGTCCACCCTGGCTACTGTAGGAGGGCACCTGGGGGCTGGGATCAAGGCACCAGCAGGAGGGGATAATGAGCAGGCAGATCTGGGACGCATTCTGAAAATGGGCCGTGAAGCAGAGAAAGGAGGGAGTTTCACATACTAAGACTATGGGGGAGTGGGAGGGGCAGCTTTGGAGGGTTGGAAGTTTGGTTTTACATGTTAGACGTAGAATCTGAGGTGTCTTTTAGACCTCCAAGTGCTGGAGTTGAGCAGCAGCTGGACATGCGTGTCTGGAGATGTCACGGTGGGGCCGTCCCCACATAAAGGGTGGCAGGGCCATAAGCCTGGGTGATAGGTGCCCTGGGGATTGAATGTGGACATGGACGAGACAGGGGCATGGCTCTTGCCCCAAAGTGCTCCAACATCTCCAACCAAGGAGACTGAGAAGGGACACTGTGACAAAGGTAGAGGCTGAGAGGTGTCCTACAAGCCAAGTGGGAAAGGGGCCTCAAGGGGTCAACTGTCGGTTGTGACAAATGCTGCAGAGAGATCAATTCAGAGGAGGATGGACCATGGCATTTGGCAGCATAAAGGCCACTGGGGACTTGACAGAGCTCTTCTGTGGGAGTGTTGGGGGCAAGAGACTGACTGGAATGGACGAGAGAGAACTGGTGGCAACACCGCCCCGAGGTACACACCCAACTGACAACTACAGATACAGGTGCTGGAAGACAAGTCCTGGAAAAACGCCCAGAGCCATGTGCTCATAATGGGCCAAAACACAGAGGCACCCAGATGCCCTTCAATTGTAGAACAAGTCAATTTTGGTAAATACATTCATGGAACACTAAGCAGCTCTGCAAAGGATGAGCTGCTGCTGAGGCCACACGGGGGACTCTCAGACACAGTGGTGAGCAAAGGACAGGAAAAAACACAGTGCTGTGATTCCATCCCTGTGAGGTTCCAAAAAGGCCAAGCAATCCGCTCTGACAGAAAGCAGGAATGCCTTCCCCTTGGGGACCTGGGCGGATGAGGGGCTGGAAGGGGGCGCGGTTGGGGGGGGTCTCCTGAGGGCTGTGTTGTTCAGTTCATCACAGTCACACGGGGTGATCACTTTGTTAAACTGGTTGGGCTGTGTATTTGTGATTTGTGCACTTTTCTGTAGGTGTCTATATGCAGTTTACAATAGGCACGTTCACTTTGAAAAAGAAAATGCTAGTAGGAGGAGAGGAAGTGGAGACAAGGAGAGCAGCAGCCCTAGGGAGTCCCGCTCTGAATGGAACCGAGGAAGAGGCCGCGGCTGGCACCTTGAAAGCGTGCAACACTCGATCGATCGGCACCGGAGCGCGAGATCTCCCGGGCAGGCACCCATTTACTCGGCCAGGCCCGGAACACGGGGCGCGGAGGGACAGACTCCAAAGGCTCCGCCATCCTACCGCAAAGTCCGCGCGTCCAGGCCCCGCGAGCCCCCACCCTCTGGAACGTTCCCGTACCTCCATCCCACCCTTTCTTTCTGACATGAGGCCCGGAGAGAGAAGCAGAGCGCCCGACGCACCGCAAACCTGAGAGACGTCACCCTGGCTCATTCCTGCAGCAAATACTGAACACCTACGACGTTCCGGGCTGCGGCTGGGAACGAGTTAAAGTCCCCGGGCCGCGGGGGGAACGCACACCTAAATACTGCAGGGGCGCTAGCGGGGGGCGGCCTGAGCCCGGAGCTGAGCGCGCCCCAGGCCCTCCACGGCCTTCCCCGCACGCGGCTCCCCGGACCGGCAGGAGGCTGTGCGCCTGTGGGCAGGTTACGCAGCCTCCCCGACCGTCTCCTCGCGCGCCCAGCCGGCCATGGCGGTGTCAGACTTCCTGGCCTGGGACCTCGCCGGTCTCCGAGCCGCCGCCCCTCCGCGAAGGGCTCGGCCGCACGCCCTCGGGCCTCCCCGGAGGCCGGGCAGCGGCCCTGGCGTCCCCACCCGACGCTCCAGGTCTGGGGTTCCGGCGGGGGCCGCGGCCGACCGGCCCAGACGAATCGGGCCCCCGAGTCCCCTGGCGCCCCCGACCCTCACCGGTGGAAGGTGAGCTGCTTCCTGCGATTGCTGTAGCGGTTGCAGCACTGCCGGGCCGCGCACGACTTCGGCATCTCCAGACGCCAGGCCCGGCTGCCCCTAACAAAGATGGCAGCGGCGGGGCCTGCGGGCGCCGCCGAGACACCAGGAGGGGCGGGGTCAGAGGATGGGGCGGAGCTGGTCAGTGGAGGCGGGGCGAGTGGCTGGGGCGGGGCCTGCCGGGCGCGGCAGGGCCTTGAACAGGGCTGGGCCAGTAAGAGAGGAGGGGCCTGCGGGGCGGGCGGGGCGGGGCGGGGAGGGGCGGGACGGGGCCTGCAAGGCGCCTGGTAGATTGCTCCTGCGCCCAACTCGGGCCGACACCCACAACTGGGCTGGCTGGTCCAAGTTCCACCCCAATTCGCTGAAGCCCGTCGCCCTCACCTCCTTGCTTTGGAGCCTCCAAAATTCACACCCACCCACCCACAGCCTTGAACAACTGGAAACCAGAGGCTCAACGCCCACTTAGGCCAGTATTTTCAAGATTTTAAGGTGTTGATTCATACTTTGGCTGCTCAAACATCACACAGGAGGTACTAGCTGACCACTGCTGGTCCCAGATTAGTTAGGCAGACACAGCTAATGGACGAACAGGCTCAGCCACTGGGGACCCCCACGTGTAAAGGAGCAGAATGGGCACCCTAGGGGGTAACTCCAGTCACCTGCAGAACATGAGAGGAGGCTGCAGCTTTTACAATGCTGGTTAACCACTCACTGGGGTTTAAGGTAATGCACAGTTTGATGAAGAAATTGTGAAAGCTATTCATGTCTATTCATACTGTGGTTTGTTTCTGGAGAATTTACTATAAAAGTGTAGTAAGGGCGGTGAGCACTTTTCATCCTGCTAAACCAAACTCAGATGCTTTAACTTCCCAAGTCTTCATGTAATCATGGTTTGGGGGCAGTGACGTAGGGAGAAAAAACACAAGGGTCCTTCAACCTTTAGAATACAAACACCTAAAGCTAGACATGAACCTCAAAGTAGCAATATATTTATTTACAAAATATACAGTTTCACAGAAACAGCTTCGCTTTATACACATAAACTTACAATTACACAGAACCATGTAAACGATGTTAATTGTCTGGCCTGGCCAAAGCCAATGGGAGGGGCCTACTTTGGGGGTAACACCATTCCCTCCCCGTACATCATTAGCCAACAACCAGGACCCCCTGGATGGGCCATGCCTAATTTGCATCAAGCTGATTGCAGCTGCCCAGCTCAATCTAACACAAAAACCAAGGTGTCTTGACTTCTTAGACACCACCCACAGGGATAAATCTGTTAAAAAAAAAAAAAAAAAAAAAAAAAACAGAAAGGAAATGAAGGAAACAGAAATCGAGGTGAGTATCAAATGCCTTCCAGAAAAGGAACTGAACCACCACCAGGAACTTCCACCAGGCACTGAACCTTCTAAGAGCAACAGGGCAATTGCCAGTGTTGGCAGGCAGTTCCACTCTAAAATCACACCTATTCTTAAATGCACTTTTAAAACTTTGTGAATTTCTTTTTTTTTTTTTTTAAAGAGAGAAACATTTTGAAACTTTGGCTACTCTGGTGGTAAAGACACTGGACAGGCAATGTCATGGGGCAGATCTTTGGCAAATTCCTCTCCAACTTTTCCTGGACGTTTGCCCTAGTGAGAGCCAGACAGTTGTCTGGGGAGAAGGTTGTTTCAAGCCAGCTTCTTACTATTTTTCTCTACAGCAGAACTTCTCCCTTGGGGATCTTCACAATAAAATGGGTTTCAGAAACTATTTCTCTCTATTTTTATGTTAATATAAGTAACAGAAGTAAAAACAAAACAAAAAGGCAGTTGGCTGGTCAAGCATGAAAGATACCAGGACAAAATACAGGCTCTGATTAGTCAAGTACAGTCCAACCCGCTACGGTGCTTCAGTGAGAAACTGTGGACCAAGCCCGCCTCGTAGCCCTGCACGAGGGCACCACAGGAGAAGCCCCCAGCAGGGAGACTGGGGGGCCATCTTCATGTAAACATGACTAACTTGGGCATCCTTCCCTTCTCATGCTTTATAAGAAACAATGTTTATGAAAACACACTCATCGATTTACAAAAAAAAAAACATTTCTGAGAACAAGTACTTGAACTGCTAAAGAGCAATGTCAACTTCGGAGAAAGCTGGAGCCCACCCTCTCCTCCAGCCCCAGAACCACCAGTGTCCCGGGCTACACTGCCCCAGAGCAGAGGCCCGCGTGGGCCTCACACTCCCTGGCTTCCCCAGAGGTGGCTTGCACAGGGGTCTCCCCAGTCCAGGGTCCTAGTTAAGGTCTAAGGAACTCTGCACAGTTCAATTCCTGCAGGCCAATGTTACCACGTCACTCACTCACCAATTCAAACCAAACAAAAAAAGGCTTCAAAAGTCCTAACCTTGCCCCATGGAACCAGCAGGCCAGCCTGTATGAGGGGCACACTAAGAACCCATGGGAGAGGCCTTCCCCCCAATATTCCTTTACCCCACTCTGTAGAGGAACACTGTTCCCCAGCGATTGCCTAACCTTTAACGCTGCTACCAGAATGAAGTGAGGGGGAGAGACAAGGAGAGAATCCAAGTGCCCCCTCGCTTAGAAACAGCTTGGCGGGCACCCCCAGGCCCTCAGAAGCCAAATGGAGAGAAAGGGGACCCAGGCAGAAGTCTGCCAATACTTTTGGCTATTTCGTGCAAAAAGACAGGTTTTTTTACATCGTGCAAAACAGGAAACTGAGTTATGAACACGGGCCACCTTGATCCCCCAATCCGACCCCCTTGCCACAGAGAAGTGGCCGCATACTGTCCCTTTTAATGAACAGAAGGAAACTTGGGGGTCACTAGCTAGCCCACCACCCCAGGGCTCCTCTCAGAGTGAGACCACAGGACTCCAGCGGGCAGCCCCCCAGGCAGGGGAGAGGGCAGACCACTAAGGTAGGGGCAGTTTTGATGGCTGCTGTACAGACACTTATGGTAAAAGACTGACACACACGAGAAGAAGCTTACATGTATGGCTGTTCATAAACAGGCCGGGGAAGCCGAACATCTCTCCCCAACACAGCGGAAGCAGGAACAACAGCTAGCACTTGTTCCGATCAGCGGGCATTTGTTAACAATGAGAGCAAGAATTCACAACTACCACGTACCCTCACCTTCAGCTGGACCAAACCCACTGCACTCGGGTGTGTAGTCCACCTCCACTGCAGAGAACACAGCTCCAGCAGCAGCTTTGGCCAACGAGGATTTTATTCAGTCACTGGCTATGTACAGTTTATACCTTGGACAGCCTGTCCTTTCGCTTAGGCACCTGTGTGGCAGGGGTCTGCCCGCACCAGAGCTGAGAGTTCTGTGCTCAACTAAGAGAGGGGCCAAGAGGCCCAGTGTCCCTTCCGGTTCCTCACCCACAGTCTCCTCACTCTCCAGCAGTCAGTCCAGAAACAGCTTCCGGGAGCCCATTCGGGACCGGTTGGAACGGCGGATGTCAAACTTGGAGTCCCGGCACTTTTGGCAGACAAACACTTCCGGAACGTTGGACTTCCGGATTTTCGCACAGGACAGGTGAATCCAAGTATGGCACTCGTTACACTCTATCATGGGGCGGCCGGCAAATGGCTTCATGCAGAAGCAGGTGACGAGGTCCCAGGAGTCGTCGTCTGAAAGAAGAGAAACACGTAAGGGGGGAACTTCTCACCATGTCTCTCCATCAGGGCCTCTCCTCCATAAGGACCCCTCCGTTGGGAACCCCCTTCTCATCAGGACCTGTCCTCCACTGGGACCCCTCCCCCATCAGGACCCTTCATTGGGACCCCCCCCTTCAGGAAAGCCATTCTCCAATGGGACAGAGCAGCTGAGCTGTGGTGAAACCCGAACCTCAACAAATGAAACCAATTTCAAGTTTCACTTAAGGCTGACACTTCCCTCTCTGAAAATGCAGCAAGCGCACCACACAAAGGGCACTGGAATGTGTGGTAGCAGGAATCATCCATGAGGTGCTTCCATGTGGGCAACGCCATTTTTACATTTTGAGGTCTGTTTTTGGAACCGCAGCTGTTTTGAGCTGTGACGGCCCCTTCCTAAACATCTCCATATCCACCCTCTTGCACCTTTCTCCCTGGAGGTGGTGGGCCCGCTCTACAGTCACACCGCAAGGAAGGGGCCGCTGTGAGCACCAGCCAAGGGCGCGCCGTCCTCCGGGCACTCTCACCTGAGTCCACCATTATGTCCTCGTCGTTGCCGGTGCTGTCCTCGTCCCGGAACACCACCTGCTTGCCCTGCCGGACGATAGTCCGTTTGCCTTCAGTTTTTATTTCTTTGACCTGATCGGGTGACACCGTGGCACAAGATCCACTGGAAGGAGTGTCGGAGTCCCAGCCCGAGCAGGGGTCGCCAGGGGCCTGGGGGATATCCTGCAGGGCAGGGCTCGTGGGGGTCTCCCCATATGGGTCGGTGGCTTCCAGCTGCAGCAGGCCCCCCATGTAGCCCTCCTTCCCGGGCACGTCACTGTCCCTCCGCTTCCTCTTCTTCTTCTTCTTCAGCTTGTCAGTCTTCTTTCTGTCCAGCAGGAAGTTGCTGGGCTTGGCTCGCTGCAGGAGGGTGGGCTGCAGGTGGCCAAAGCAGCGGTCAGAGACCGGCAAGGGCACTGCGGATGAGATGTCGGTGAAACCAGCATCCCAGCCATCACTGTCAATGGTACCAGCAGTGCTGTTGGCGGGGCTGGGGCTGCTCCTCAAAGGGAGTTCCTGAAAGAACAGACACAAAGGTGGCAGGTTCTGATTATTTCAACCAGCCCCCCAGCTCCAAGAGTGGGCCCTGAGCAGAGCCTCCCCCGGGGCCGCCCCAGCCAGGTCAGGTCAGACCTGCAGATGTCGGAGGCACACAACCCCAAGCTTCCCAGTTCTCACCAGCATTACTCCCTAGGAAGGGAGTTATTAATACTTTGGTGTGACCTTCCAGATAGCACGCGAACTCACCAGGGGGAACCTCCACCCCTTGCTGAACCCTCAGCCCCTGCCCAAGCCAGGAACTTACTTGCTACTCAATACATGCCTGTGAGGGGAGTACTGAGACCCTCAAACTTTTCATCTTTCCTGACTGTACAATCTCCCCACTGCTGTTCTCCCGAAGGATGTATTTTTTTAATTAAGTGAATTTAAATTAATTGTGAGAATTCTCTGACACTATAAAACCTGGAGATATCCCAAAATATTGCAAAATCAAAGTAAGTAATTACTGCCCAAAAGCAATGAGCTGAGCTCTATGGTTCCTTCGGATCATTCAAGCATTTTATTTGCCAATAGTGGCAACATTTTGCATGGCACCAAGCAAGCATTATCCACCTAGCTGGCCGTGGAAACAGTAAGCAAGCCAATGCTAGTATTTGGCCTCTGAGAACTACTGGATTCCTTTCTTTTTAGCACTGCACAATAGGAATGAGCCCCCCCTCATGTCTGAGCACCATGGCAGCACTGGTCCACAGCTCTGCCCATTTCTCAGCAAAGGAGAAAAATCCCTTAATTTACATGGGATTTTGGCCATGAGTCCCTGAAGATTCTGTAATGTGGCGTGTGCAGCAACCAGGAGGTCGCTCACAAGTCAGGGCAGGGTGGACCGGGCCTGACCATCTGATCTGGTTGAACACCGGGTTCCACCACTGATTAGCCTATGACCCAGAGTAAGGAGTTCTCGCTCCATTCCCCCACAGTCCTCATCTTTAAAATGGAGATAAATAACAGCTCCTATCTCATATCACTTCAACAGCAAAAACAGTGCCTGGCCACAGTAAGCACTCAGTAAGTACTGGCCATAAGGAGCAAGCAGATATCAAATACATTATTTGCAAACAAACTTTGAAAGTTTATCAAATAATTTTCTAGACAACTCTGTATTTTCTGTCAGTTTTAGGAACCACTTCCCACGCTGCAAGTTTGTAAGAAAGATTTCTCCCCCAATATTGGCTTAAGTCCTCCCAGGTAACCCCTTCCAGACCCACCGCCTTGTCAAAAACTCTGGTTTTGCTGCCAGCAAGGTTCAAAAATGCTGAAAATTACCTCTTTCGGATAAGGGATGTAGCCTGCATAGGCCAAGACAAAGGTGCAGAATTTGTTGAAATCCTCCACGGTCCTGCGCCTCTTGTAACTGGGGGAATACTCCTGTTAACAGGCGGGAAAATGGAGCGCGTTTGAAAGTAGACACTTACAGGTGGAATCCCAGAAACAAAACCAAGCAAGCTGCAGCTGTTATTGTCAGCCCCTCAAAGACATACCCTTAGATCCACAAACACTCCAGAAACAAGGTAAGTTCGGGTCAAGAAATAACACTGTTTTCAAGAAGGCTGAAAGAGGGAGTATTACCACGTTATGCCAAGAATACTGGGAAACTGGTTCGAGATAAAAGCTTGCACGAAAGTCTTTCTCAGCACTCACGTGACATTTTCTGACCCTATCTGTGAGTTTCTACAGACCTATCAAGAGGCCTAGTATCTACTTTTTTGCCACAAATTTTCTATTTTGAAAATAAACTGCTGCTACAGCTGTAACTAAAGTCGTTTAAATGACTCCAAAAACCAACTAGTTCTTAATCTTCAGAGCTCAGGCCTGGGATCCTGGAGCTCAGTCTCAAGTGACCCCTCCCCAGCCCCGGCTGCGTGAGGACCTCTCCTCCAGAGAAGACACTTTCTGCTGGCCCTTCCAGTGCTGACCATCCGGGGCCCAGGCACCCAAATATACCCCAGAAACAACCCTGCTAATCTCATTTGCACTCTGAAGATGCTAGAAGTTTCGGCCTGTGTGTTCCATCCCCAATCAAGAAACGCCCTCGACAAGAACGGATTTTCTCCTAAGAGAGCAGCTTGGAGAAAAAAGCTCTTATTTGTTACTAAGCAAAACAACTGTGCTTCACTTCGGCTTACAGTCTATCGTATTTACTAGGGTTTTCTTTAAGCATTTTATCACCCACCCCCAACCCCATCCTCAGGAGCTCAACTAGCATTTCCAGAGCCTAGGGGCCCACTCCCCGCTGGGGTGAAAGTTGGGGAGGAAATGGGGGAAGTGGGCTCCTGGGCCCGGCCCGCCCCGCCCCAGCCCCTCCCCAGCAGAGCGCCTAGAAAACAGCGCGGCCCGCAGTCGGCTTCGAGGGCTCCACTTTTTTTTTATTCTCTCCACTCGGTGAGAGCAAACCACCTCCTCCCCCTCCCCACCCATCGGCCGCCCGGACCGAGGGGCGCTCCGGGGAGCAGAGCGCCGACTTCGCGCGGGCCCCAGCGCTTCGGCCGCCGGGGAGACCCTGCCCCCACCCCCGGAAAGAACTGACCGCCCTCCCTCCGGCCGGGTGGGAGGGCCGCGGCCCTCAAACTCTTGGGGAGAACTTTTATTTCGGCGGGGAACGTGTAGAAGTGGGTCGGCAGCCGGGAACCAAGACAGAGTGGAAGGCGGCGGCGCCCTCGGGCCCGGGGCGGGGGACCCGCGCCGCCCCCACCGCGCCCTCCGCCCCAGCCCCGCCGCCTTTAGGAAAAGCAGATGGCGGTGCGGCCCCCTCCCCGCCCTCCCGCGGAAGCCGCCCCCCGCAGGCACTCGGCCCCGGAAGGTGCGGGGCCCATCCCGCGGGGGAGGGGGCGCGGGTAGCCGGCCAGGATTCGGGGTCCGGGTCTGGCAGGCCCCGCGAGCCCCGAGGCGGCAGCGGGGCGGGCGAGGGAGCCCGGCGCCGCCTCCCCTCCCCCACCCGCCTGCGGCCGGACCCGCACCCTGGACTCCGCCGTTCTCGGGAGAGGGAGGGGGAGGGGACGGCGCTGGGGGCGCCGGCCGGGAGAACCGAGGGCCGATCCCCGGAAGGAGGGGGAGCGGGGCGGGGCGAGCAGAACCCGGAGGCGGGGGCCCGGAGGGGGAGACGAGCGCGCTGGGGGTGGGAGCATGGCTCGGGCCCCCGCAGGGGTGGAGACCCCGAAAAACAATCCCCCCTCCCCCGAGCCGGAGGGGGCGAGGGCCGAGCGGGAGTCAGGGGGCGGGGCGCGGGCCACTGGGCCCGGGGGATTAGGGAAGAAGACGGGGGCGCGCCGAGCTGAGTCTAGGTTCGAGGGGGACCGCAAACCCCTCCGGGAGGGGGAGGGGGATCCCTCCGAGAAGCGGGAGCGCGGGGCGGCGGCAGCTCGGACCGGTCCCCGGGGGCGGGGAAGGGGTAAGCCAGGCCTGCGGGGAGGGGCCGGGGACGCACACAGATCCCGGGGCTATGCGAGGCCGGGGAGGGGTGGACGCGGCGGACCGGGGGAAGGGGCGCCGGGAGGACACGGACGCCCGCGGAAGGGACACCGCGGAAAGCGGGCGGAGAAGACCGGGCGCGGGCCCGAGCGGGGGGCGGGGCTCGACGCTAGGTGGGCGACGAGGGAAAACTGGGGGAGGGGAGGGCGGAGCTCGGTCAGCGGGGGTCCGGCTCCGGGAGCTTAGGATCGGGGGGGGGGGGCTGGGGGCTATCGCGGCGCAGCTCTCACTCACCTCCGGGTGGAAAGCGGCGGCGCAGGAGTCGGAGTCCATGTTCAGGGTTGGGGGCGGCGGCCGCGGGAGTGCAGGGGCCGGGATGCGGGCGCAGGGCCGCGGAGCCGCTCAAGGCTGGGGGCTCCGGCGGCCGCGGAGGGCGAGGGCGGACCCGGGAGGGGTCGCCCCGGCTGGAGATGCTGGGGGGCTCGGTGTGTCGCGTCCCGGGCACTGTGCTCTCGGACTGGCGGCTCCACAACCGAGCAGAGTTGTCGATGCAGCTCCCGCGACCAGCGCGACTGGGCAGGCGGGAGAGTCGCTGTGGGGGGCGGCGGCGGCGGCGGCAGCGAGCGGGAACCCGACCGGCTCCCCGACCTGACGCCCAGTTCGGCTCGTGTCTCCGGAGGGAGGGCGGGAGAGCCGCAAGGGCTGTCGGGAATTGTAGTCTGGGGGCGACGGGAAGCGGAGGGCGAGGGGGCTTGGCACTGGGGCTGGCGCAGTGCATTGTGGGAGTCGTAGTCCCCAGCTTGGCAGCTGAGGCGCACAAAGGCTGCCTCAAGGACTCCAACTCCCACAGAGCTCCGCGGCAGCTGCCCGGTCTGCGGAGGCGGTGGCTCCCGGACCTGAGGCCGCCGGAGCGGGGGAGGTGCGGGGGCTCGCGCTGGCTCGGCGATGGGGGTGGGGCGGCGCGAGCGGCAGCGCCTCGGTCTCCGCGGGGGCGGGGAGGGTCAGGGGTCGCCCCGGCGGGTGGGGGCGGGACTGACAGCCTTGGTCTCGATGGGCGGTGGCGGCTGGCACTTCCTCTTTCTCCTTTGGGACGGGGGGTCTGTGTCTCTTTGTGGGCCTGGGGTCCCCGCGGCCCGGGCGGGGAGGTGGGTGCTGACTTCGCAGCCGACCCCCGGCTCCACTCCCGCGCTTCGAGTTTTCGCAGCTGTGCGTCTACTAGTCGGCTCCTTGCCCCGGGGCTCGGGACGGCGGGACCGAGGCCGAGCGGGGGTAGGACTGCCCGAGGCTCTCTGGTTGGAAACAGTTTGGGGTGTCGGGTTACCGCAATTTTAAAAAACCTAGATCAGTGTTACCACTGTTTTAGAAGATGTTTTCTTTAAATTCGCTTTTTTTTCCCTCTTCGCTTAACCTTGGGACCACCCCTGTTTTCTCAACTTTACATTGAATTCTTTCCTGAATATATTCTTCACAGGATTAGAACCGTGGGGTGAGGCAAAAACGTGACAGAGATATTTGGTATTGACATTGATTGTTTATTGATATTTAATTGAGGAGTTGGCAGCGTTTAAACGCTGGACCGCGGAGTATTTTACAACTTTGTATGTTGAAGGTTGATTGACTTTGAAGACTTAGTTGAAAATTAACTGCCCTGATAAAATTACCATGAAGAAGACTGATGTACTTCAATATTTTTAATAGCCATTTGAAAGAAAAAAATCTACACAAAACGCAAATGATTCAATAACCTATTTGATAGCTTTGAAGATAGAGATTTGTTCAAGAGGAGTAACATAAAATTTTAAACTCAAATCAGAAAACCGACTCATCATACTAAGTCAGACGATGACTGGAAGAGCCCCTAAAAGATGAGATTAATTCTGAGAGAGTGAATACTCCATTGGTTGACTATTGCTATTTGGGTGGTTAAGATAACTCTGCTGGGAACATTTAGTGGTTAAAAGGCTGAGTTTATCTTAGAAATACTTCTCTGAACCTCAGTTACATTAGCTATAAAATATTTAGAGTACCTCAATAAGTAGTAGTTTACTCTTATTATTGTTGTTACTTTTTAAAATACTATTTAAGCAAGATCTTCGAAGATTGGAGGGCTCCCCAGAGGTGATAACAAATTGTGGTGCTTTCCAAAGCTAGTAGGATAAAAACAGACATTGCATTTAGCCTGTGGAAACACCATTAACAACTTCTCACAGAGTTGTCACTTTCAGATGATTTAGCCAGATTTGGAAATGTTATCTGATCACTATGGCCAGAGCCAGTGTCCTGAGGTTAGCCAGTGTTGCCCAGGTTCAGATTCACCGGGAGCAACTTCTTTTGCCTAAATATGAAAGGGCCAAGAAGAATATTATCCTACTGGTAGTTTAAAAGTGTAAATGCCAAAAAAAGAGTAAGTCCAAATGACAAAAGAGGGAAATTTTTTTAACTGATCATTATTACCGATAGTATAATTTTTCACATAATAAACAGTAAATATCCCCCAATTAAGAAACTGAAGTAAAGAACTTGTTCATAATAATAATGGTCTTGATGACAAACCAGCCTAGAATTCGGGAACCTATATTGGACTACTGAGTCACACTAAAGAAGAAATCGCGGTCTTGGATTGTGTCATGTGACAGTGATAACTCTCACTCAGAATAGGTATCCAATATTATTTCTCGAATAAATTCTTAGTAAACAGTAGTTCTTAGCACACAGAGGTGATCAGTACTACCTGGTGTACTGAGCTCATCTCCCTGCCTGCCTCTCCAGTGAAATAGAAAGCTTCATGGACAAAGACTGTTGTCTCTTCTTCCTTTGATTTCCCTTAGAAATTTAGCCCTTTGGAGGAGGTTTAGATGTTAGTATCTACCATCCCTTCCCAGGACTCAAAAAGGAGTATAACACCAATAAGTGATCCAAATTCAGTAGCATAATATGTAGCTGTGAGAATAATAAAAGCTAGTTTTCTATGTGACAGGCTTAGGTTTCTTCAATATATCCAGTTTATTTCTCACGTGTACTGTACTATACTCCTAGGCTCTGGGGGCAAATCTAGAATTCCATGATTAATGCAAGAGCATTAGCCACAGTAGCCAGATCCTTGGAGAGTCCTTGTTTCCTCCTTTAAAAAAAAAAAAAAAAATCTGCTGGTGAATGCTAAGTCTCAGATGATTATAGTTACTCAGGAAAGAGGAAGAAAAAAGCCAACATTAGCACAGGTTGTGACAAGTTTTAACATACTAAGAATACCATGGTTTCTCAGTAAGTAACTTGAGAATGTAGTTATTTTAATTTGGTTACCAAACATAGCTTCACCTTCCTAAATCTCACTAGCTACACTCCATTCACTTGGGGAAAATTCAAGAAAGACTTCTGCCTCCCATTTCGGCTCTGCACTTGAGTGTGGGTATGAACATAATCAAATGTTTATTTTTCCTGGAATTATTTTTTGGCATTTCAGCTTTCTGTTCAGCCTAATAGGATATTCTTAGAAATTCTTATATAGATTTTTCCTACCCTCAGTTTTCTGCGTTTCTTACTTCCGTTTGCAAGAGAGGAAAATAAGTGAAAATTCCTCAAAACTATTGTTTTCACCTTTTAGGGGGACAGGGCCCTTGTTACTGTTTTCAACGTTTTATTTTGCCTGCTGTATGAATATATGTGTGAAAATTTTAAATCATTAATAAATAATGTACAAACTATGTATTGTCACCTTTTCAAATAGTGAGGAAAATTACCTATGCATAAAAGAATCAAATGAATCTCTTGTGTTACAGTTTTCACAGGGAAATTATAAAGGTTAATAGCTAGCACTATGTGCCAAACTATTTGTTTTTACTTGCAGTGTGTCATTTACATATAATAATGCACTTAATAAACAGAGACTACTGGAACAGCCCTTAAAGGAAAAAGTATATGTGCAGTGAGTGCATTACAAACCACACCTCAGGCGGCCCAGAATTAGAGAAAATCAGAACGTGTAATAGGAAAAAAGGTGTAATCTTTTTTTGACCCTATAAATGCTATGCTATGTGTCCCTATATGTTCTCAAAGAAAAGAAAAAATAAAGGTAAAAGCAGCTTTTAAAATTATCTCAGTCACCTCTGGTCCTGTCCACCTAAAATGCAAATTCAAATAACAAAATTAAGGAGTTTTCATGTTTTTTAATGAAATAGTACCATTATTTGTCAAATCACATTAAATCACATTATCATAAAGTTACTTAGACAAAGACCATTTTCATGATTTTAGAAGGGGTACACTTCATGGCTGAAGTTTAATCTTTTTTTTTCATTGAGTTATAGTCAGTTTACAATGTGTCAATTTCTGGTGTACAGCACAATTTTTCAGTCATACATGAATTTACATATATTTGTTTTCATATTCTTCTTCACCATGAGCTACTACAAGATCTTGAATATATTTCCCTGTGCTATACAGTATAAACTTGCTTATTGAAGTTTAATCTTTAAATACATTTTCCCTGCATGCTTGCTTCTTAGCTAGAGTTAACACCTTCCTCACCAAACAGTGCTGCCTCTACCATGCCAGGGTGTTGGACGATATTTAAGAAGTTTAAATCCCCTAATTTTAATACAGTTCGCTGACTGTATCCATCACATTGTTGTAATGCAGTGAATGAATTTTTCACATTCCCATTTTGAACTCATGAGATTAATGAGCAAAAAAAAGGAACTAAATAGCATGCTTAGGTTAGCAGGTTATTCAAAATTCCAAGCACAGCTGGTGAGTCTAAATCTGTTCTTTTCCTTTCTGACCACGTTCCTTTATTGACTTAGATATCTATGCAGCTTCAAATGTGCGCCTGTTAGGTCTTAGGTAATATACTGTTTTTTCCTCAAGAACTGAATCTTTAATTTTATTTTGAACTTGTAATATTTCTTTAATACACAGGTTATGTATATTTAAGAAAGACAGAAAGAAAATGTGGACAAGCAAAACCAAAACAGATGAACTACCTAGAGAAAATATTACCCTCACAATTTTGGGGTAGGCATATGAACGCACTTAACAAATTGGGTTATACTATGGGTAATCAGATTTTTTTTGCTTGCCATTATAGCATGAACATCTTTCCATTTCAATAAACATCCACATCATCATTCTTCACAGTAAAGCTGAAACATGAGTTAAATAAACCCCTGTTGTTAGGAGTACACAAAACTGGACTCAGTTCTTCTCTGTAGAAACATTACTGATTTCAAGATGTGATCCATACCAGGTGGATGAGTTCTGACCCAGAGAGACAGTAGTGTTTTTCCTCATGAACACCCCACTTCCTGGCTACTCAGACTTTCTTGTCACAAAGCTTGAGCAAGTAAGCTTATTGGCTGGGCTCCTGGGCCCAGGAATGCTGCTGCTGCCGTTAATAGCTGTGTGAACAGTCCATCTATGGGCAACAGGCAGCCGCCTGGGTACCTGAATGTTTTCTGACTTAGGCCTGTCCTTCCCATGCTGAAATTTAGACCAGACACCTTCTCACAGCCAGATGATTAGAGATTCAGGAGTAGAAGAGAAAGCCTACAAGACAGTTCTCACTTCAGGGATGGAATAAAAACAAGATGTCTTCTCCAAAGGCTGTGCCGGCTGAGGTGGAACCTAGAAATGACAGCCACTCCCGGTGTGCCTGGCCTGCCCTGGGACACGTGGGCGGAGTGAGGCCTCCATCAGGAATGTCTTTGCCAAGCCCACAGGGCACTGGGTGGGGGCTAGCAAATCACAGAAACTCAGGTTTCATCTGCAAAACAAGAGGCTGAATAAGGGTCTTTTCTAAAACTGATCAAAGCATATATTAAACTAACAAAAAAAATGTCTTCCGAGTAGGGACTTTTTTCATATGGTTTCATTGAAAGTGCAGTCCTGGTACTGCATCTATTGGAACCAAGGTAAGGAAGATTTCTTTCTTTGCCAGCACCCCACAAGTGACCGTGACAAATCCGAATGGTCACATCCCCTGGTTTTTAAGGTAGTCCCCTATCTGACCTTGAGCTGAGGGCCCTGTCCTCAGGGTCCCTAATGCCCCTCATGGAATAGAAAAAACTGCTATTTTTTTTCTCTGAAATTATTTTCTGGTTCTTCAGTTTTTTGTTCAGCTTAATAATATATTAGGAATTCCCATGGATTTTCCTTCCCTGCCTTTCCCACTTCCATTTCCAGGAGAGGAGGCGAGACCAGGGTAAGGGAAGGCAGTCAGGGCAGACCTGCCCCCTTCAGAGGGTAGCTCCGGAGCCTGAAAGAATCTCTCTGAATCGGAAACTAAAACTGCGCCTTGTGTGCTGACGAAAGTTAACCACCGAGTTAGTCAAGTCTGAAACTCCTGCAGGGACACAGTGCAGCAGATTCCTGCCATCTGACTCGCGTCCCTTACGGATGGGCCAAGAAAAAAATGTCACCTAAAAACCTTGTATTTGTTCATGCTTTGGTCCTGAATTGTAAAAATAATCCTGTCGTCGGAAATCTGTCCCGGGATAGGGTTAACAGCAACCCTTGGAACTAATGGAATTCAAAAAAAAAGGCCATTGTACCGAGCCGCCCTGGAGCAGTTGGGAAGTCTGGCGCGAAAGGGGTGGCTTCGCTCGTCCCTACCGGGCTTTGTACAGCAGCCGGGCCCAAGAGAGGGGTGGGCAGGCGCTGGAGGTCCCAGATCCCAGCCGCCCCTAGGAGAGGACACTTGTCACCTAGTGTCCTCACTCGGGCGTCGGCGGGAGGCCGCAGGAAGCCTCGGAAGGGCGGAGAGAGAGAGCGGGCGCGGGCGGCGGTGACTCAGCCTGGAGCGCGGGGGCGGGAGAGCGCGAGGCGAGGCGAGTCAGCGCGCCGGGCTAGGCGGCGGGGGGTGGCGGTGCCGGGCCCGGAGGGGTTAAGTGGGCGGTTCCCTCGGCGCCCCGCCCCCTCCCGACCCTACCCTAGAGAGGCGGGCTGCGCCCCGCCGTATTTATAGCGGCGGCGTCCAGCTCGCAGCGTCTTTCCCGCAGGCCCCGGCGGCGGCGTCCCCGAGCGACGCGCATAGCGGCCCCGCGCCCCGCGGCGAAGGCGTCATGGAGCGGCCGGCGCCCCTGGCGGTGCTGCCCTTCTCGGACCCCGCGCACGCGCTGAGCTTGCTGCGCGGCCTGAGCCAGCTCCGCGCCGAGCGCAAGTTCTTGGATGTGACCCTGGAGGCGGCGGGCGGGCGCGACTTTCCGGCGCACCGCGCCGTGCTGGCGGCCGCCAGCCCCTACTTCCGCGCCATGTTCGCCGGGCAGCTGCGCGAGAGCCGCGCCGAGCGGGTACGCCTGCACGGCGTGCCTCCCGACATGCTGCAGCTGCTCCTCGACTTCAGCTATACCGGCCGCGTGGCGGTGAGCGGCGACAACGCCGAGCCGCTGCTGCGCGCAGCCGACCTGCTGCAGTTCCCGGCCGTGAAGGAGGCGTGCGGCGCCTTCCTGCAGCAGCAGCTCGACCTGACCAACTGCCTGGACATGCAGGACTTTGCCGAGGCCTTCAGCTGCGCGGGGCTGGCGAGCGCCGCTCAGCGCTTCATCTTGCGCCACGTGGGCGAGCTGGGCGCGGAGCAGCTGGAGCGGCTGCCGCTGGCGAGGCTGCTGCGCTACCTGCGCGACGACGGGCTGTGCGTGCCCAAGGAGGAGGCCGCCTACCAGCTAGCGCTGCGCTGGGTGCGCGCCGACCCGCCGCGCCGCGCCGCGCACTGGCCGCAGCTGCTGGAGGCGGTGCGCCTGCCCTTCGTGCGCCGCTTCTACCTGCTAGCGCACGTCGAGGCCGAGCCGCTGGTGGCGCGCTGCCCGCCCTGCCTGCGCCTGGTGCGCGAGGCGCGCGACTTCCAGGCGGCGCGCTACGACCGTCACGATCGCGGGCCCTGCCCCCGGATGCGCCCGCGCCCCTCCACTGGCCTCGCCGAGATCCTCGTTCTAGTGGGCGGCTGTGACCAGGACTGTGACGAGTTGGTCACCGTCGACTGCTACAACCCGCAGACGGGCCAGTGGCGCTACCTGGCCGAGTTCCCCAACCACCTGGGCGGGGGCTACAGCATCGTGGCGCTGGGCAACGACATCTACGTGACAGGTGAGTGGGCTGGGGGCTGGCCAGGAGGACCCTGGGCCGGCGAGCCCTCCGCGCCCCTGGGTGAGCACACCCACCTGCAGGAGAATCTGGAATCCCGGGACCGCATCTGGGTGCCAACGGCCACTGCCCTTACCCCTCCCCAGATTGGCAGACACAGACACGTTTCTAGGATTGATACTTAAGACTTAGAAGAACTTCTGAGTCCTCTGTGTGAGTGGGAACAAGTAGCTGTTTGTGGGTCTCTTCCCTGTGCAGCAGGGCCTGCCTGGGTAGCCCCTTCTTTGCCCGGGAGGTGCCCCCATTTGGCTGGAAGATACTGGGACAGTTACCCTGAACAATGAGTGCTTTCTTTTCTCCCTAAGGGATCCGAGGACAGGCCAGGAACCGAAGCCCTGTGGTACATCCATTCTCCCCCACCCCGGGGAGTTCACGGCTCATCAGCACGAGTCTCCTGACTCACTCATTTTGTCCCCAGTGACGAGGTTCCCTTGGGCTTTACACCTAAGCCGTGCGTGTGCTGTGGGTCACATGGTGTTTAGGCTGCTCCCAGCCCAGCGACTGTAAACATAGTCACATGCTAAGAGGTTTTCTCCCAGTTACTTGGCCCAACCCCAAAACACTGCTGAGTCATGCTGGGCGGGTCCCAGCCGGCCCCAATCCTGGGCATCTCCCACATTTTTTATTCAATTTAAACCCCGGTTTAAGCATGAGGTTGCCTCCTTGCGTGGGGTGAGGAAGGGCGGTCTGTATGACGGCTATATAAGGAAAGAACCCGGCAGAGCGTTCACTCAGCCTGCAGAGGGCTGGACCGGTCAGGGAGGCTCGGGCTGGGCTGGGCCATCAGTCTTGCGTCCAGCCTGGTACGTTCAGGAGAAAGGCAGCTCCAAGATACTCTCCAAGTGTTCTGTGGGGTGCTTCCCAGCCTGAGGACACACTTGGCCCTGTGACCACAGCTTCCTTGGCCTGCAGCTCCAGTTCTAGCCTCTGCAAGAATATGCCAGAACCAGTGCCTTTCCAATCTGAGGTTGGCCCCATGTTGTTTGGAAACCGTCCCGTTCCCTGCCCCCCCCCCCAGTCTGGGCAGTGAACTCCCAGGACTGGTCAGACTCGCCCCAACTTTGCACGCCCTTCCATAAATGTCTCAGCTGAGCAGCTAATCCTTTGGGTTTAGGCGGGTGCCTGGGCCATTCCCTGCAGCTGCCTGTAGGGAATTTCATGGGGGCAAGCAAGTGGCTTCAGCTGCCTTTGACACAGTTCTCCTTTAGAAGGAAGAAGGCACCAGAGAGGACTTTACCAGGACTGTCTTTTCCCTCGAAAAGCTCAGGGCTGTGAGCCAGATAGCCTGCTGTGCCCTGTCTTGGGGCCATAGGGAAACGCAGTCCCTGGGGTTCTTGGGGTCCTTTCACACTGGGAATTCTAATGTCCTTTGTAGACCTGGCTTAATTCATGGTTACAGCTAGCACCACTGGGGTGTTTTGTTTTAAGCCCTTTTCTAAAAAAATTTTTTTTAATTTTTCAAAAGCCATCAAGCCCTTTTTCCAAACAAAACATATGTGCAGCAACCTGCACCTGAATCAGGAAATAGAGCCCCAGGGGTCCACCCTAGCATTACTCTCTGTGCTAGAATTTTTTTCTTTTATTGAAACACAGTTGATTGTGCGTTAGATTTCTTGCTTGCAACGTGACAGGTTTCTTCTTCTCAACTCATCTGGCACAGCCTTGGTTAGGGGATGCCCAAGAAGCCTAGAATTTGGTGAACGAGTCCCCTCTGCCCCACCCACATGCTTTGTGGCTCCCCAGGATAATGGTCTCTGAAGATCCAAGGTCCTGGTCCAGTTGAAGTGTTTGACCGAGTCGGGGCTGGGGAGGTCCTGACTAAGGTTGCTGTTTACTGAGAATTGCAGCCCCCAGGCCTTGGCGTGGCCTGCAGAGATTTGGTGGCATTTTGATGGAGCTTGGCCATCCTCCTGGGCAGGGGTCAGCATGTGCGTGGCCTTGGCTGCAGCATGGAGCCTTTGGCCTGGGCTTTGCTGAGAGAGGATATGTGTTTATGTGGAGCCAGCTGAGGGTCACTCCCCCCTTCCCCGGGAGGCTACCTCAGACGTTCAGGGAGTCACAGGCCGTGACTCACCCTGAGCGGCCAGGGCTGACTGCCCACTCTGCGCCCGGCAGGCGGGTCCGACGGCTCCCGGCTCTACGACTGCGTGTGGAGGTACAACTCGAGCGTGAACGAGTGGACGGAGGTGGCACCCATGCTGAAGGCCCGGGAGTACCACAGCTCATCCGTGCTGGACGGGCTGCTATATGTGGTGGCCGCTGACAGCACAGAGCGCTACGACCACACCACCGACTCCTGGGAGGCCCTGCAGCCCATGACCTACCCCATGGACAACTGCTCCACCACCGCCTGCCGCGGCCGGCTCTATGCCATTGGCTCCCTGGCCGGCAAGGAGACCATGGTGATGCAGTGTTACCACCCGGACACGGACCTCTGGTCGCTGGTGGACTGCGGGCAGCTCCCAACCTGGTCCTTTGCCCCCAAGACAGTAACTCTGAACGGACTCATGTACTTCATCAGGTGAGTCCCCTGGGCCAAGGCCACCTGTGTGATCTTTTTGTTTTTAACCCTGTGCTAAGTACATGATCTCTGTTCTCCCCATTTCACAGATGAGGAAACTGGGGTCCCGCTGGGATGTGAGGCTGGGTCTTTTCTGACCTGAATCCTTGTTCTATCCCCATTTCTTAGAGCTGTTTCTGTGGGCTTCTAGGGACCCTAGGTGTGAGGGAGCTGGGTCCTCTCAGAGACCTTTTTGAGATTCACAGAAGCTGAATCAATTGTGTGTCTTTGGCTGGACTGCACCCAAGGGGTCCCACTAAAAAGCGCTGCTTGGTCTCATGTGGCATTCACAAAAACCAGAGAAAAGAGCAGAGGAGAGCTTTCTGGACACTTGAGTCTTTGCAGGAGGGGTGGCCTTGACAGAGGGACCCTTTGTGGGCTAGCTCAGTGTCCGGCGGTGCCAGGTGGAGGGCCGGCCCCGCCCCCTCTGCAGAAAGAGCAGCACTTGCGTGCTCAGTGTTCCCCGGGCTCTGTCTGTTCCCTTCCCGCCTGGCCTGGCGCAGGGAGGGCCCGTGAGTCTTGTTGGAAGAACGCTTGTCCAGGGATGCCACAGCCCCTCTGGACCAGGGAGGGGCCTGACGTTGAACAAACCTGGAGCTGCCTGTGGAGACAACGACAGTACTTAGTGAGTGTTGAGGCCTCGGATGTGCCAAGCTCTGGGCTGCCTGCCTCGGGCATTTTCACAGTTGATCCCCATGATTGTCTAATGAGATGGGCACCACTGTCCCCATTTCACAGAGGGAAGAACCGACGCTTGGAGGGGTCAGGGACTTGCTCACAGCCAGAGGCTCTAAGTGGTAGCACAGGGTTTGAATTGAGGACACCCATCCCAGGTCCCAGGTGTGGTCACCATGCGTCCGTGGGCCTTGATGACTTGTCACAGCCAAGTGCCCCCTCCTGATGGGCCAGTGGGCATCGAAGGAACTGAGTGCTCCCTGCCTGCCACGCACAGCTGCTGTGCACGCGTACACGTGTGCACGTACACAGGTGGTTGTGTATACCTGCTGCTCCCCTCCCTGGCCTAGAGCCTGCCTGAAGCTGCAGGACCAGGAGGGAAGGGCAGGGTGTGAATGGCCATCCCCTTTCTGTCTGGGGCTTTGAATTGAGAACCTCAGAGGACGAGGATACTGCTTCTCAGCTTCTCGGTGTAACTTGTGCAAGTGGCCAGGGGGCCAGGCCTCACCGTGTCCCAGAAAGCTATGGTCTGCTCAGGTCTGCTCTGAGAAAGCCCCAGAATTCCAACCAGCTCCTGGTCCTGTTATAAAACCTCATCTGACCCTTTGCCCAGCTCTCCCTCCCCCAAGTTGTGGTAATGCCTTCAAAGAGGGGGTGGAGACCTCTTTGCTATAAATACAACATATCAGAGTGCAGGACCTTGGCTTCACCTCCTCATGGTAGTTCCAGGCTGAGCGCCTTTGAGAATGTCCTTCCCCACCAGGGTCTTACAGCAGGACTTGCCCAAGGACTGGTCTGTGGACAGAAGGCCCCGATGCCTTCCTCCTCCTGGTCTTAGTCACTGGTCTGTTGCTAAAACGCCCCACGTGCAAACATTAGGGTGCCCCCCAGGCCCACTGTTAGCTTTCATACAGGTTCTCCTGAGCCATGAGGGGTCAGGGAAGGCAGGCTCGACTCTGTTCACTCCCTCCACCACCACCACCGCCACCGCCACCACCACCAAACCTGGCCGAGAGTGAGCATCGGTAAAGGCAATCCATTTGTCCTCCAAGTGAGGAGCGAGGGCCCAGGTCTCATGCACTTGAGCGTGTGTGTCCCAGAGCCACCCTGTTCTCGCACTTTGGCGCCTCGCACACAAAACCCATGCTCAGAACGCCCCCTGCCGTGGTAGCTCCTGTCCAGAAGGTGCCATAGTAACAGGGAGGCATCCCACGCTGCGTGGAGGCCTCAGCCCGCCGACTGCTGGCTATCCTAGGCCGTGAGCAGTTACCAGCTCTTCCTCCTCACCCAACAGTGCTCTGCCTTGGTCTCCGTTTAACCCGGCTTCTGGGCTTTGGTGTCTCGGGCCCTGCAGAGGCAGTAGCTGAGAGCACTGTCCAGCCCAGCCACTTCTGGCACCGTCTATGTCTCTGCAGTGGGGAGGGGGCAGCGGTGGGTGGGGGGACAGCCCAGTGGGTTTCCATGGTAATTATCATCGTCATATGGGCCACGAACTAAGAATGGTCTTTACGTTCTGAAATGATTGGAGGAAAAAAATTAGAGTGAGAGTGGTATTTGGTAACATGTGAGAAGTTATGTGAAATTCAAATTTGTGTCTCTGAACAAGGTTTTATTGGAATACAACCAGCTACTTTGTTGATATGTCTGTGGCTGCTTTTGGTCTCAGCGGCAGTGTAGGGAACCTAAACTATTTAGTCTCTGGTTCTTCTGCTGACCTGTGAGCATCCTGACTGTTACTGCTACCACTATTTTGGGGGTAGTGTCTTTGTTTTGCAAAGCCGTGCCTTTGAACCTTTTATTGCAGGGATCAGGAGCGTGTCAAACAAGATTGAAGGGTCCAGACTCCAAGGGGAAGGGTGGTGGTGGCGTCCTCAGCCCTGTCATTGTGGTCTTGCTGTGGGACACAGAGGATGCAGCAGTGAACAGGATGGGATTGGGCGGCTGACAGTGGTGGGGAGGGCAGTGGCTGAGGAGGCATGGTCCAGGGCACGCTGGGGTGTGCAGTGGGGCGGGAGGCCTGGCCTCAGCTGGTCAGCCGGGGAAGGCTGTCCTGAAGAGGTGGCACAAGTCCACACTGGAGGGGTGAGTAGGAGACTGGTAAGGAAGGGCCATGATAATTTCAAGATCGCAAGCAAGCTTGGGGAGGGGCAGCAGCAGCGTTGATGCTGGGCTGTGGAAGCCAAGGGCATGACCTTTGGATGTGCAGAGCAAGGCTGGGCCCTGGCCTCAGCGCTGAGGCCAGGAGGTGTGGGAGCCTGAAATCAGCCCCCATGAACCAGGGATCGGGTCCCCCTGGCCAGTGGGCTGCCAGATAGCATCCCAGAAGTCCCTAAAGGACGTGGGCCTGGAGGAACCTTCTCTAGCCCTTCACACCCCTGGTGCTTCTACTCCCTCTGACCCCTTTCCCCCCCTTCCCCTTCACAGGGACGACTCCGCTGAGGTGGACGTGTATAACCCCACCAAGAACGAATGGGATAAGATCCCATCCATGAATCAGGTAAATCCACAGACATCTCAGCCTTGGGAGCACAGGCTGGTCCTGGGTTCCAACCAGAGTGTCAGCATAAGAGCTTCAGAGACAGTCCTGGTGAGCAGGGCTTGTGTTGGGCCCTTTCCCGGTATTGTCTCACTGATCAAACTGAGACCTTAAATAAGATGCCAGGGTCACATGGCTTAGTGAGTTCATCCATTCAGACCGGTGTTCATTGAGTACCTGTTATGAGCCCGAGAGCTTGCTGAGGAAGAGTAATCCACAGAGGGACAGCAAGTCCAAAGGCCCTGGGGCAGGGTGGGCCTGGTGTGTCCATGGAGTAAGCCCTCTGCATAGTGTGGCTGGAGCAGAGTGAACAAGGGGGACAATAAAGGGGACGCGGTCTTTGGGCACTGACTTTGGGAATGCATTTATTGAACAAATGCTGCGTGCTCTGAACAGAACCCCCACACTGCTGCTGCCTAACAGGGTTTCTCCTCTTCTCTGCCTGTTTGAGAAGAGGATACTGAGCTTGACAGTGTGATGGGGCCAGGAAGGTCAGTGGCCTTTGTTCATATGGCCAATCTCCTTGGTCCCAGATACACATCTACACCTGCCTGTTTCTTTTTCTGTCTTCCTTAAAAATTACCAAACCTTGGGGGAGGGTGTAGCTCAAGTGGTAGAGCACATGCTTGGCATGCACGAGGTCCTGGGTTCAATTCCCAGTACTTCCTCTAAAAATAAACAAATAAATCTAATTACCCCCCTAAAAATACAAAAACAAGCAAACAAAAATTAAAATTTCCAAACCTGCTCTTACGATACCTCTGTGTGGCAAAGGTCAAAATTTATAATATTACGGTTTACTTAACATCTTTACATTTAGGAAATGTATCTTCATGTTTTTCCCCATAATGAGCTACACGTACTCATTATAGCAATTTTGGGAAAGATGGACTAGTCCAGCCTTGTGGTTCAGAGCCCAGACTTTGGATCGAGTCTCAGCTCTGCCACTGTTGGCTATACAAGGCTCAGTTTTCCCATCTGTAAGATGGGAGAGCAGTCATGCTGGCCTTACCGGGCTGATGCTGCTCGTGGGACACCTCTGCCTCGGCAGCCCGTGACCCTGGGCGTGGATCCCTGTCTTAGCTGGGGTGTGGGAAGGGCACCGGCCTGTCCTGGGACGTGTGCAGAGGACAGCTCCCAGCATCACTCTGGGAAGCGTCAAGGCCGCCCCCCAAGGGCCCCCGACACCTCCCCCACGGAGAGGGATGTGAGGGCTCTCTCCTGCCCTGGCTGCCAGCCTCCACTCACCGTCCCCCTTGGCCCACAGATGCATGTAGGGGGCAGCCTGGCCGTCCTCGGAGGGAAGCTCTACGTCTCTGGGGGGTACGACAATACGTTTGAACTCTCCGACATGGTGGAGGCCTACGACCCAGAGACGCGGGCGTGGAGCGTGGTGGGACGGCTCCCAGAGCCCACCTTCTGGCACGGCAGCGTCAGCATCTTCCGCCAGTTCATGCCCCAGACGCCCTCGGGTGGGCGCGGCTTTGAGCTGGACAGTGGCGGCGGCGACGTGGATGTGGGCCGGCCCCGGCCACCACAGAACCCCATCGAGCTGCACTAGCCCCGGCCTGGCCCCGGGAGGGCCTCGGTGCAGGTAACCCGGCACCTCTTGGGGGGCAGCACCCCCTTCCTTCGTGCACAAAGACAGGTTGGGCTCACCAGATGGAGCATGGGCGCTCGGGCCGCTGAGCTGAGCCAACCTCAGGATCTGACACCTGGAGAGTTTCTGTGCGCTTAGAGCCTGAGTCACAGCTACTGGGGCCAAGGCCGGTGGTGGATGCCCCTCCCTTGGTCTAGGAAGAGCTGCCTCCCTGCTGACACATCTCACCGACGCAGCGCACACCCCTCCTGCAGCCACCACCTGTGCCTGTTAGCTCCCGCCTCCGGAGACGAGGGCCACTTCTGGGGTACGAGTGGAGGGGGAGGGGTCCTTCCAGAAGAGTGAGGATGGCCTCGGCCTGCCTTCCTGCAGGCCTTGCTGTCCGGAGCATCAAGAATTAGGCAGACGATGACTGCGGTGGGGTCCCGAGCTCCTCAGCCGGTGCTGAACATCCAGCAGGCCAGCTTCCCAGATGGAGAGAGAGGCTCTACCTGCCTAGCTCCTCCTCCCTGCTGGGGTCTCACACCAAAACACCCCTCGTGGGTGGACCTCTGGAGGTGAGCTCAGACCTGGGTGCACAGGGCAGTGGGACAGGACAGGAGTGTGGCCTTGGAGGAGGCCTACAGGGACTGCTGACTGTTCTATCCCCAGTGGACCTGGGCTGAGGCAGATGCTGGGTGTCCCTGTCTACACACCAACCAGCTGACGTGTCCCCAGCTGGCTGGGAGTCTCCTGGACCTTCCTCCCTGGCCAGCGCAGGAGAAGAAGCTTGCAATGCAAGGTCACAGCTCAGTGGGAGGCCCTGGGACTTTGTTGCTGAAGCCCAGCCAGGCAGACAGCTGCAGACACCCTTGCCCTCACTGGCCTGCAAGTGGAGAGTCCTGTTGCTTCTCAAGGAAGCCCAGGGCAGGGGGGCCTCAGTAGTTGGTTGCAAGTTTTCGAAAGTAGTTTGGCCTTTCCTTAAAAGGAGACACCTCGAAACGGTCTGGTTTGTTTAATTTTTAATCTGTCACAGTCCTGTCACTGAAGCGTTCTGCGGGGTGGAGGTGCCTGGCTTCTCCAGGAGGGTGGTGGCAGGAGCTCCTGGGAAACCCTGTAGCTCAGGTGTCCCTGGTTTTCTCTGAGGAGTGAGCGTTTCAGGGGATTGGTGGGCTCATCCCCTCAAGGTTCCCAAGGTAGCCTTTGCTTGAATTTGTCTTTCCCTTCCAGAGGGGAGGGCGGTGACGTTTCCCTCGTTAGATCAGTGTTCATCCACATGCTCTCACCAGGAGAGAGTTTTCTCACTACTTCACAAATGGCACTTAAAGCCCTTTCATTGGCCAGAAGCCTCCTGGCCTTTGGGGCTGTTGGACGGGGCCCTGCCTTCCCTCCTGTGTGCCCACTGTGAGCCCTGGTGCGGTGTTGTGGCTGTCAAGTCTGCCGTCTGGCCCTGCAACCCCTCCGGGAGCAGCCACGGCTCACAGCTGGCCCTTCAGTCTTAGGTCGTGCCTCAGCTGGCCACTCGCAAGCCCCCATGTGGTAGGCACAGTGGGAGGGCGGGGTATGAGCCCCAGTACTTCCTGCCTCAGGCCTTGGCCAGCGTGGGTGCTCAGCCCTCTGTTCCCTTGGGGGACCCCTCCCCCAGTCTTTGCCTTCACCCCTCTTGGTCTGGTGTTCTCCCGCAGTGAGTTGGGGCTTCCCTGTCCCCTCCCCCCAGGATAGTCGCAGCCCTCACTTCCCTTCCCAGTGGTTACTGGGGCCTTTTTCTGGTGCAGGTGCCTGCCCGGCAAGGCAGGGCTGCATGAGACTCATGGAGCCCTGGTTTTATATATATATATATATATATATATCACCAAGCCAGTGCCAGACTGCCCTGCCAGGTGGGTGTGACATGCCACACAGGGAGATGTTGGATAGCGGCTGGGACACTTGTCTGGGGGACCTCCCTGGGGAGCATGTAGACCTCGATCTCCTGGGAAAGACTCTAGGTTCCTTCCCTTGGGCTGTCTCTGTGAAGGGCCTGGCAGGACGGGGAGAGGAGTGGACTTAGACATGTGCGGCAGTCACTGGAGCACCCACTCCCTCCAGGCGGGTGTGGCTATGCCTCTGGCAAGGGCAGTGACTCACGAGGGGAGCTTTTTTGCTAGGACAGGGGAGCTGCAAACATATTTTTCTTATTTATAAGCCTTTATAACCCCCTGCAGTGGTTATGGTCAGCACTGAGGGCTGGAGCCTGGGCCCGGGCCTTTGTCTGGTCTTCCCTGGATTTTTGGTACTTCACCGTGGAAATGACCATCCCACTCTGGTGACTGTTCAGGTGATGGTTGGTTTAGTGGGGCCGGTGATGTTCACTCTCTAGAACTGCCCGGGTCCCCACCACCGTCTTTGGTTTAAAAGACCAAAGATGGGAAGGGGAGGCAGCAGGCACCACCTGGGGGTCCAGGATCAGGGATGACCCTTGAGAAACGTCTACTCCCTGCCCTGCCCTCCCCGCTCCTTGTGGGCCCCGGTTCCAGGCTGTGGAGTTCCCATCACTTACAGATGTCTGCACTGACAGGCCGGGCCAGCTGGGGTGAGACTGTCTACATGTTGGGTGTACACAACTTTTTCAGTCTATAGGACAAATTAAGTTATGAAAACTCTGACTAGTATTTAATGCTGATCTAGTATGAAGTGTGCTGTATATGACCCCAGAGACTTCCGTACTGGAGGACCCCCCGCCCCCAGTGTCCAGCATCCAGTTCCAGCCCCAGGCGGTGGGGCAGATTTGCATATTTATTTGTCTGTTCTGTAAGCTTACGTGTCTAGAATCCCATTTAAGGTTTTAGGATGCCTTCAATATGTATTTTTTGAAATAAAAATATTTCCTATACACTTGGTGTCGTCTCTATCCTGCTTTGGCCGTGTCTTGGGTCCTCTAGGCTGAGGCCACGTGCATGGGGCAGGGAGAGCAAAGTGGTAGCCTGCTCCAGAGCCAGCTGCAGCCTCCCGGCCCCACCTCTGGGTGCTCTGCCCCTTGCCTCACTCCCTGCTCCTCCTGAAGGTGGGGTCCCAAATGGTGATGAGATCCCTGTCTGCAGTGGGTGAACCTTGGACCTGGCAGGGCCGGGGGTGGGTGGGTGGTAGAACCCATAAAACAGAGGAGCCCAGAAGAGGCCGTGAAGCTCAGAAACATTCCTCACACCTGCAGAGCCCACCTGAACCCAAGGAAGAGGCCACTGCCAGGCTGAAAAGAGCTTCGTGAGGCCACAGTCTGTCCTAGTCCCCTTGCCAGATCAGGAGCATGTGACCTGGCTGGCAGTTACTGCACTTGAATCCTGTCTTTACCACTGAGCTCCCTAGTGGTCAAGGAATAAAAGAAAAGATGGTTAGACGGGTTCTTGGTCCTCAAACCCTGGAGGGACTTAGCCTAGCATGGGGCTGGTGCTTTGGGAATCCTCCAGTGAAGGGTGTAAGTAGTGCCTGACTTGAGTTCTTGGGATCATGACCGTCAGTACCACTGATTGAGCGTTCACTCCATGCCAAGCACTGAGTAGGAGCACTCCCTTGGGCCAGTTGGAAAATGTGCAAATTCTTTGACACTCTTCCCACTAAGTGGAAGGGTCTGTGTTCCCTTGAATCTAAGGAATGTCATTTATGGTGACTGGACCAACACAACATGGCAGGAATGACACTGACACTTGACTTCCAGGGCTAGGTCACAAAAGGGCCTTAAGGCTTGAGCCTGCTGGGACATTTGTTCTTGGCACCCAGCCACCATGGCGTGAGAAAGCCCAGGCAGCCCACGGAGAGGCACCCAAGCCCACTCGGCCGAGGTCTCTGGACAACGCGGGGAAGCTGCAGGCCCGGCTCTGAGGTGCACGGAGGGTCGGGCAGGGTACACAGTGGAGTCCATGCCTGGAGTCCAGGTTACTGAGGAACGGACCACAGGATGGGCTAGAACAATCGAGTCCAAAGCCATGTGGTTTATTGGGGGCTGGGGCCAAGCAGACTGGTGGGCAGGGGGGCTACGTGTCACAGTCCTCGGGGACGGTGGCCGTGATGATGAGCGAGGGCTCCATGGCGCTCGGGCCTGCGAAGCTGTGATCTGCACACAGCCTCCGGCCAGGCAGCTGGGAAGCCAGGCCACCCTGGGCCAGGGACTCCACGATGACCTCGGCTGAGCCCACCTCCAGCTCAGCTGGTGGCTGCAGCGCCACCACCACCACCTTCTCGTCCTCGATGACCAGGTTGCGGAGCTTGCGCTGCCGTGGGTTGTAGTTCTCCACCCGGTCATGGATCTCCATGTGCCTCCGCAGGTGAGCCTGTGGAGCAGGGGGCTCAGAGCTGGGTGCCAAGGGGCTCAGGGACCCGCGGTGGGGCAGGAGGCGAGCCAGGCCCCAGGCCTACCTGCCGGGTGAACTTGTAGCCACATTCGGTGCACTCGAACTTGCGAACCCCCTTGTGCCTTCTCACGTGCACACGCAGCTGCTCCACTGCTGCAGAAGGGAAGGGACCCCACATTAGGAGAGGCAGAAGTGGGCAGTCCCAGGTTTGCAACTGCTTCCTGGGCCCTACTGGGCTCTACAGCGCCACCCGGAGGTCAGTGCTACACCAGGCCCTCAGGAGCCTCCACCCTTTCCCCTCAGTCAAAGCAGTGCCAGGCTCATTAACTAATTCTGGGGAATGGAGAACATTCTGGGGAGTGGAGATTTGATGGTGAGAAGGCTCTGCTCCGCAGGAGAGATGAAAGCCACTGCAGCATCCGACCTCTCCGGGTGAAGTGCCACCATCTCCGGTCACCCAGCGGGAAATCACCCAGCCCTCTGCTCCCCTAGGGCAGGCCCAGGCACCTTTGAAGGTCTTCCCACAGATCTGGCAGAAGTGGGGCCGGCCCTCCTGGTGGCGGCTGGCCACGTGCCTCAGCAGGGGCCCCTTCTCCGTGAAGCGCTGCTCACAGAACTCACAGCTGAAGGGCCTCTCGCCGGTGTGGGTGCGGTTGTGCTTGTCCAGACTGGCTGTGGGGACAGGGCGAGCGCTCAGCTGCGGGGCCTCTACCCCAGGGCAGGGTGGGGAAGGGCCTGCCTCACCTTGGGTGCGGAAGGTCTTGCCACAGAGGTGGCACTGGAAGGGCTTCTCGCCCGTGTGCGTGCGCAGGTGCATGTTGAGGTTGGCCTTCTGGGTGAAGGCGTGGCTGCAGAACTCACAGACGTACGGCCTCTCGTTCCTATCCAGGCGGGGGACACAGGCAGAGGCCATCACCGAGGGAAGCAGCTCCCTTCACGCCAGTGCAGCTGGGAACATGCCTGGCCCCAGAGCCAAGGACACAGGCCAGGCTGAAGCATGCCCACCTGAGCCACTGGAAGGGGCCCAGGCAGAACGAGCTGCCTGGTGGAAAGAAGGCTCAGGCAGTGCTGGGAAAGGGGCACTAGCTCCGCCTTGGGAACATGAGAAACTGAGAATCTGTCCAGGGAGGTACCAAGCCTCATCTTAGTCTGAAATCCACACTTCCCTAGACCCCTGCCCTGCCGGCCTCCCTGCTGGGCAAGCCTGCTCACCCCTCAGGCACCCCCACCCAAAAAGGCTGCAGGCACCAGACTCAGGGTGGGGGACGTGCACCTCAGCAACTTGGCCTCCCCAGCCCACTGGCTGGCCTGGGGCCAGCAGCAGGGCCAGGGCCTGGGGAAACGGGCCAACCCCCACCTGTGCTTGGCCTTGATGTGCATCTGCAGGCCGTTCCGACTTGACGCCCGGTGCCCACACTCCTCACACACGAACAGCTTCTCCCCACGGTGCTTGAAAGCCTCGTGCAGCTGCAGTTCCGTTCGGGACAAGAAGCACTTGGCACAGGTGGGACACTGAGGGACAGAGGGGATGGCCAGAGGGAGTGGGCCCACAGAGTAAGGACAGGTAGGACTGCCCCCGGAGCCCCACGGAATCCCCTTGACCTTTCCCCCATGGCAGACACCATGCAGCCCACCTGCTCTAGACGCCACTCCAGGCACCTCACTCGCGCCAGTCCCAGCACCAGTGGGAGCCCGGCCCCGCCCTCCACACGGCCTGGCACTTACGGCGTGGGGCTTGGGGGCTCCATGAAGCTTGATCATGTGGCTCTGCAGGTCCTTCTTCTGCATGAACTGCTGGGAGCAGGAGGAACACTGAAAAATAGGCCCACAGTCACCTCTGAGGCAGCCTACAACCATGGAACCCTGGTCACCCCTGGGCTATGGGGTGGGAACTTAAAGGCAAGGCCCAGTGTGAGATGCCGGGAGGCTCCTTGACTTGGTGTGAAAGCCTCCAGTGCCAGGCCCACAGGGATGCTGGGCCTGCCCTCCACGGAAAGAAACAAGGGCCCAGAAAGGACCAGCAGCCCTACCCGAAGATACGGGAGCACTGGATGGGGAGGGAAGGCTGAGCTCCTTGATGGCTGGCCGAGGGAGGCACCTGACTCTCCCGCAAAAAGGGCTGGGTGGGAGGGGTCCCGGGCTGCCCCTCCGTCCCTGGGGTCAGGCCAAGCCTAACCTTGTAGGGCATCTCCCCTGTGTGGGACACCATGTGCACCCGCAGCTCCATCCTCCGGCGGAAGGTCTCCTGGCACACGGAGCAGGTGAAGACCTGGCAGTGTGGGGGCAAGCAGGGCCGGCATCAGCGGGGGCTCTGCCCGCGACGGCAGACTCTGCCCGGGTTTCCACTCGCTGCTGGGAGGAGTCTGCCCAGGGAGAGGGGCGCTAGGGTGGGAGAGGGCAACATGTAACCTGCTTGCCCTGACCCTGACCGTCACTGAGCGCTGTAGGCCCACCACGCCAGGCTGGGGCTAGGCTGGGGCTAGGGGCCGAACGGCCTCCCTCACAGCCCCCACTCTGCCAGCGACAGGCCTCTAGGAAGAGACAGGCAGGGTTTAGCCAGCCAGGGGGGTTGGGGGAGATGGCCAGGAGGCCTTTCTCAGTAGCCAACCCCCACCGAAGTACCCCGTCTCCAAAGCCCAGGGGCCTAGTCAGGCAAACCCAAAATGCCTCCTGCCAAGTCCCTCCTGGGCTTGTCCCATCTGCCTCTGGGACCCGTGTCCCCAACTGTAGTACCAAGGGGGTGGACTCACGGACATCCAAGGACCCTGCAGCTCTGGAGTTTACAGTCCTGTCTAGGACAGTCTCCTGGGGGCCCCTCCCCGATGGCAGAGCAACAGAGACCAGCACACTCCTGCCCACAAGGACCCGGGCTGGCCCCCAGGTACCTGTTCCGAGCGGTTCATGCAGTTCCGGGCTTCATGCTCTAGGAGGTTCTCCTTCCGAAAGTAACATTTTCCACATTTGGGACACTCGAAGGGTTTCTCCCCAGTGTGTTTCCTGCTGGGAGAATCCACAGGGGGTGTGGGGGCTGAGCAGAACTCCCTGCCCTCCCTCAGCCAGTGCCCCTTCTGATGCCCCGCTGCCAGGGCTGTGCTCCACGGCAGAGGAAGGACCTGACGTCGCCACCTGAGGATCAGTCAGACTCCACTGGTGAACCTGCAGGGGTGAGCCCCGAAACCCTTCTCTCTTGTGCAGACTCTGCAGGGGAAAGGGCCACACAGCGTCATGCCGGAGGGGACACCCTGGAGCCACCACACAGGCCAATGAGGAGGCCCAGCTGCCAGCATCTCCCCAAAGGCAGAAATAATCCTCAGGCCCTGACTCCCTGAAGAAACCACTCAGTCTCCCTGGAACTTCTGTGGGCTCTACCTTCAAAACCATGGCCAGAATCTGACCACTTCACCTCGCCTCCATATTACCACCCAGTGCAGCCACGCCATCCTCAGGCTCCTGCCTGGGCCTCCTAGCCTGTCTCGTGCTCCACACCTGCCTCCCAACAGGTTGTTGTTTTTTGTTTTTTGATTTTTTTTTTAATTGAAGTACAGTCAGTTACAATGCATCAATTTCTGGCGTACAGCACAATGTCCCAGTCATACATATACATACATATATTCGTTTTCGTATTCTTTTTCATTAAAGGTTATTACCAGATACTGAATGTAGTTCCCTGTGCTATACAGAAGAAACTTTTTAAAGTCTATTTTTATATATAATGGCTAACATTTGTAAATCTCAAACTCCCAAATTTATCCCTTCCCACTCTCTTTCCCCTCGTCACCATAAAATTATTTACTATGTCTGCGAGTCTGTTTCTATTTTGTAGATTTTTTTTTTGAATGGAGGTACTGGGAATTGAACCCAGGACCTTGCGCATGCTAAGAACACGCTCTACCACTGAGCTATACCCTTCCCAACCAACACACATGTTTTAACTTCAGGAGCCAGAGGGGCCCTTAAGTATGGTCGGATCTCATCACCTCTGCTCACAACCCTCTAAAGCTTTCCATCTCACCCTGAGAAAGGCCTGGGGGCCTATGAGGGTATTGCTGGCCTGCCCCGTACCTTGCCAGACTCGGTCCCCGGCCTGGCCTCCCTGCCAACCCAGAGGCTCTGCTCTGGCTCCTCTCAGGCCCAGAGCGCTCTCCCCAGCCATCCTCACTTCCTTTGAGTCTGCGGGACTTTCTTTAGAATCACAACCTGACCCCACCCTGAACTCCCCTGCCCTGGCCCTGCTGTCCTTCTCCTTTGTTCTGTGGCACTTCCAGTCCTTCATCACACTGCGAAGTCACTTATCTGGTAGTTCAGAGTCTCATCGCCCTGCTGGAAGGCAAGCTCCACAAGGCCTCTTTGTTCTGTTCACTAAGGTATCCCCAGTGCCCAGCTCCTGGCAGACAGCTCACTGAATGAACAAAATGAACCCTGACCTCAGAGCACGTGAGCGGCCCTGGGAGAGCTCTCACCGCCTGCCAGAGGCCACACACTCCTCTTATCCTCTGCTGCTACACTGATTGTCCTTGTCCCCCGTCCCAGTGACCGCAGGAGGCCATCACTCCCTCCCACTTCTCAGGGTCAGTCCAGCAGCCTGCAGCCCAAGGTAGGGTGAGGACTCTGCCTGCACCCGTGTCTTACACTGGGGGTGTGTCCAGGCAGACATGGACCACCGGATGGTGACTTCCCTGAAGACGCCACTGGCAGCAGCTGCCCCCAAGCAGGGAGAACAAACGGGCTTCACTCCCAATTCCAACCCTATTCGGTTGCCGGTGGCTTCCCAGAGCTTCATACTGAGAAAACGGGTATGGCGCAATCTGGCTTGGCAAGAAACAGCACAGCGGTGCACCAGTGATGTCTTGGGCCAGGGAGGGGCAGGACAGGGAGTCAAGTCACCTAGATGCCATTCCTGGAGGCCTTGCAGGGACTCTGGAGCAGCGCCGTCCAAGAGGACCCTCTGGCATGATGGAAACCATCTGCCTCTGCTGTTGCATTTGGCAGTCAGGGGCCACATGTGGCCACCAAGCCCTTGAAATACACCTAACGTGTCTGAGGAACTGAACTTCTTTAATTTTAATAACTTCCAAGTTAAAATATCTTCGTGTGACATCTAATTACCTTATTGGACACTGCAGCTTTAGACAAATGGTCTTTAATGACACTGAGCTGACATCTCAGAGCTAACCTCTCCCCAGAAATGCAGGTGGCACCAACCCTAAAGATTGACGACTTCGCCCAAAGCCCACACTGCCAGGCTTTAGAAATACCTACGGTCAGGCCTCAGCCACAGCACAGAGCCACAGGCTTCTCTCATCCCCTGGGCAGAAGCCAGTTCGAGGTCAAGGTCCGCAGTGGGTGGAACCTGTTGATAAGGTCCACAAAGCCACTCCAAGGAGGAGGGGGAGGAAGAAGGAAGCCGACCAAGGTCAGGTTCTCACTTCCTGACGAGAAGAGGCCTGCTAACGTCAGGCACTACGTGGGTCTGAGATGGAGCCCCTGACCCCTACATGGCCCAGAAGTGGGGAATGCAGGCCCCCTCCCCCAACACGGGAACAGCAGACAAGAAAAGAAAATAGAAAAACAGAACGTTTACCTGTTGTGAACTTTTAGATAATATTTGCTGAGGAACTTTTTATGACATGTGGGGCATTCAACCGGCACCGCTGTACCTTTTCTGTTCTCAGCAGGCTCGGCTGCCAGGGAACCTGCGCTCAGGGCCGGCTCGGCAGCACAGGGCTTTCTGAGTACGTTCGCTTTCCTCCTGGCTGGCACAGTCTCAGTCTCAGAAACGTAATCGGCATCCCCGTCATCCTCAACTTGAACCACCACTTCCCACTAGAGCAGAATAGGCAGCAGGAGGGAGTGAGGTCACCAAATTAATCAGCAGGGGTTCTGGGGACAGATCGACAGGGCAGCCAGCTCCATCCAGGCCCATCCCAAGCCCCGACCCAGGCACATCCCTAGATAAGTCCCTTCATCCATGACTATTCCCTGGATGGTTCCAGGGCAGGCAGCATCCGCATCTTGGACTTGGAGGGCAATAGCTTTACTTGTGGGTAACTGGAAGTTTGTCTGGACTTCACTACCCTGGGGAAACTCTTGATGCTGCCCACTCCACCCCAAGAAGCCATGCCTCACAGAAAGGTCAGCCTGAGGCTGCAGGACAAAACCAGCTATATTTGGAGAAAACCTGTCCCAAACCCACAGAAGAGATTCTACCTTAGGGTCCAGATTATCCCAGGAAAGTGTCAGTCTCTTCTCTCCACTCCTGCCTCCCCCTTTCCAGCACCCTGAGCACAATACCTCATTACTCCCGCCCTGCAGCTGGACACCTTCAGCCTCAAAGGGCCTGGAGGGCACTTTGCAATCCTCAGACTCCTTGTCCTCAGGGGGACAAAGCTTCAGGGCCTGCCTGAGTTTCCCATGGAGGAAGGAGGGGCTCTCACACTGAGCAGGGAGACCAAGCTGAGGCCTCTGGGGGCTAAGACTGCTGCTGAGCTCCTGATCCTTGGGGACTTGACCCAGAGTCCTTGAAACTTCCTCTTCCTCCAAGCCTGAGGGCTCCTTGAGGTGGCTGTTCACATCCTGGGGGGCAGGTTTCCCCAGCCCACTCCGGACACTTGGCGCCTGTCCCACTGAGGTTTTGGGCTTGAAGCTCTGGCACAGCTCTACAGCCTCAGGCACCCGCAGCTCCCTGGCTGCCAGAAGCACCTGATCCCGGTTCCCTGAGGTGAGGGCAAGGTGACCAGTGTAGAAAAAGTCCAACAGGAGGCCAAAGATCTCTGCAAAGCCAGCAGGGAGGACGACACTGCCCCCTGAGCCATCCCCGTAGAGACTCTGGAAGAAGTGGCTGCAGCAGGCCAAAACACTCCAGTGCGCCTTGAACACCAGGCCCCCCACATCCAGGGTGGCATCGCAGTATTGGCCCCTCTCCCGCTGCTTGTTGAGCTCCTGCAGAACCCTCACACTGTGCTGGACGAAGGAGCCGTCCATGGTCCGTCTGAAGGGGAGAAAGGCAGCAGTGACACCCTGGCCAGTCCAACTCAGAGGTGGCAAGCCCCTGGACTTGAGAAGAGGGAAAGGGGAGGAGAACTCTAATCAGTCACATTTATTACAACGAGGGCTTGGATCAAGGTTAGGGAATGCAAGGTGAGACAGGAACGAACTGAAAGCCTCTCTGGGAGCGGGGGGGTCAAGTAAGCAGCCCATACTTGGGGTGGCCAGAGACCGTGGGTGGGAGGGGCGCAGGCGGACTAGGTGGGGACAGGGTCGTGAAGGGGTGCTGGTGGGAGGAAATCAAAAGTTTGGGAAAAGAGGCGGGGGATCAGCCCGAACTTATCAGCCTGGCACAGCGAGACCAGAGCAAGGGAGGGAGGTGGCTGCAGACAGGTGAACCGAGCCCACGCCGCACCCACACGTCCCTGCAGCCGGGCGGAAGGCGGCCGCGGTCACACTCCATCAGCGACCACCGCGGCCCATAGCCCCTCTCCCTCTCCCTGTGCCCCGCGATCTCCTCATCCGGGCCCGTCCTCCCCACACCAGCCCCACGGGCCCGAAACCACGCCGCCCGCCCAGCCCCACTGACCACCTGCCCCGGCCGTACGCGCCCGGCAGACCGTGCGGAGACGCCGCCGCCGCCGCCGGACGTGACGTCAGGACGCGCCGGCCGGGTTGAGACGCCTCGGAAGAGCAGGCCTTTACCTCCGGCTCCTGGAGGCGGTACCAAGTAGAGAATACCCAATGAGATGCTTGGGGAGGCGGGACCAGCCCCTTTCCACCGTAGCTGGGCCCGCCTCCCGGAGTTGCCTAGCAACGCCAAGCAGGACATTGGCTGTTCGCCCAGCTCTGGCAGAGTCCTAAGGTTCCGGTTGCATTTCTCCCCTAGCGGCGCCCTCAGGCTTGAAGCGGCAGCGCCCCACCCTCACCCTAGAGAGGAAGCCCAGCAAAGCAGCACGTTTCACCTGTTTATTGGAGCCCGGACTGAGCTCTCCCTTGGACTTACACTTCCCCAGCCAAGGCTAAGGAGCCCAAAGGCCTCCCCGACACCCCAGGTCCTGAGCGCCCCACTCCACCTTCGACCCTCAGGGCAGTGGACACTTCCAGTCCGCTCCGCCCTGGCTTGGTCCTGCCTGACCCAGGGGTCAGGTGGAGCCACAGCGCCTGGTGTAGTCCTGGATGGAGGCCTGGAAGTGCTCCGTGCTGTTGAGTTCTGGGCGGCACAGGATCACATAGCACTTGGGGAGGAAGTAACCGCTGAAGTCGCCACTCAGGCAGCTCAGCGCGGCCAGCACGTTGACTGCAGGTAGATACTGGCCCTGGTAGACACTGGCCACTGTGAAGAAGGCAATCCAGGACACAAAGTTGAGGAGCAGGCTGAAGGTGACACATTTTGCCTCGTTGTAGTTCTCTGGCAGGTCCTTGCCCAGGTAGCTGCAGGCAAAGGCGCTGACAGAGAGGAGGCCATTGTAGGCAAAAGCCAGCATGAAGCCCAGTGAGTTAGCCTCTGTGCAATCTAGCACCACCAGCTGAGGGAAGCGCTGGTATTCCCTGGTGGGCAGTGGGGTCCACACTGCAAACCACATTAGACAGATAAGCAGCTGGACTGTCGAGCTGATCACCACAAACAGGCCAGCACCATGGTTTTGGACCCACGCACGGAAGAAGGTGGGTACCTTGGCAGAAAACTTGAAGATGAAGACAAGTTGGAAGGAGCGGATTGTCAGGCAGGACAAGAAGATGGCAAAACCGAGGGCAAAGAGGCCTTGGCGCAGCAAGCATGTGGGCCACGTGGGTTCCCCAAAGAAGCCATAGAGGCCCAAGCTGCCCCCTGCCAGGGAGCCCAGCATGAGGAAGCACAGTCTGCCCCCAGCTGACTTCACCACGGGGGTGTCTAGGTGCCAGGCAAACAGGCCAGCAGTCCCAGCCACCACCACGAGCAGCAGCGTATTAGCTGCCAACAGGACCAAAGAGATGGGCTCATGCCAAGTCAAAAACACCACAGTGCGTGGGAAGCAGGTCTGGCTTCCCTCAGGTGCCCACTCTTCTTTCCTGCAAGGCTGGCAGCGGTAGAAGTCTGGAAGGAAAGGCAGAGAGGTTCCTGAGAGGCAGGTGAGCACAGCAGGAATGGGGGAGGGAGGCTGTGCAAGCCTGCCAGGTGCTGTGAGGGCTGTACCACAGGAGCTGGGCTCTGCCAGGCACGGCAAGAAGGGGGCAGCCCTGAATGGGGGCCCCGAGGCCACGGGCTTCCTCAAAATGCCTGTGTTAATTACAGTTTACAGAGACACTTGTGTAGGTTCTGCTTGACTCATGGTCCCAGAAGGGTTTGCAAACCAAGAGGTCCTGGAGAGGGCCTTACCCTGTAGCTCTGCCCACAAACCAGTGAGGCAATGATCCTATGGGAGTAGCCAACCCAAAGGGAAGGGCATTTTCATCTCTCCCTGGTGCTGCCACTAACCACATCCCCCTTCCTGAGCTGCCACGCTGTGGTTTCTCTGAGTTGACTCTATGCCCAAAGAGACAGTAAAAGGGAAGCATGTGGCCCCTGGCGTCCAGCTCTGGGCTGAAGCCTTAGCCACCTCAGTTTGGCCTCTGATCTTGACCCTGCATCACTTTTTTTCCTCTTCTCTTTAAAATGTTTTTGCAGAGAGGTAATTAGATTTATTTATTAATTTTTTAAAAGGAGGGACTGGGGATCGAACCCAGGACCTCGTGCATACCAGGCATATGCTCTACCACTGAGCTATACCCTCCCACCCTGCATCACTTTTTTTTCTGTTGCAGACATGCTACTATCTGCCTTTAGGCCAAGCTCTTCAAGATGCTGCTTGTCTTTGGCATGGACGCCAGAAGGGACTTCATACAGATAGCAGGAGAGGGCACAAAGGGAACAATAGCTACATCTGTTTGGATTAAGAGGTTGAAATAGGAAAAAATTGCCTCTGTAGGCATTGCGTTGAGAGCTCGCTAATAAAGGACACAGCTAGGACTGAGGCCATCAATTGGTTGTTTCTGCTCGATGTGACTTCAGTCTGATGGAAGGTGTCCTCCAGCCTGTCCCTGACTGGCAGCAAAGTGACCAGGGCCCTGGTTCTGCACATGTGTGGCCTGAGAGAGGTCCTTTCTTCTATTCTGCAGATCCTTGGAGTCCTGGGAGGTTTGCCCACTCACCGTTTGGTCACTCACCACTCTTGTTGAGGAAGGTCCCAGCCTCACAGGGCACACACTCAAAGCAACAGTGGTGGAAACCCCAAACCACTCTCTGGTGACCTTCAAGACAGTCGCTGGAACACACAGACTTAGGCACCTGCAAGAAGCCACAGGTGTTATGCAAGCATGTGGAGGGGCCCAGGTCAAGGACATGCACATGTGGGATGGAAAACTGGGTCTCTGTGTATCCGCCCTCACGGCTCACTCCCAGGGCAGAGCCTCTAGTTGTGTGAACCAGCAGCAACTGGACATCTGTCTGTGAGCCTAGGGGCCTTCCCTGGCAGGGCTGCGTAGAGGCAGAGCAGCCTTGGAACCTGGGCTCCCCTCTCCTGCTCTGTGTCAGAGTGTCCCCAGGCTCCAGGCTGCCCATCAGGCAGTCACCTGGTGAGTGACCACGTCCCCATTACCTGGTTGTCCTTTCCATGCCACTGGATTTTGGTTGTATTTATGTCTAGCCGAGCTGGGGATGATGTGGAGGAGCCAATGACCCTGAAGGTCCATTCGGGGCCATTCCATTCCCAGGCAATTATGTCATAGCCACCAAGGGGGTCCCCGTTGTCTTTAAATATCACATTGTGCTTGTGTAGGAGGAAATTCACCTTGCGGATATGCTCCAGAAGCTGAGACAAACAGGGAGGACGGAGCAGCTGTAGATGACACACGGGCTGCTCCCCGTGGACACTCCCAGCCCGACAGCCCAGGAAGCGGGTGTGTGGGGCCTTGCTGGGCTTCTCTCTGCCTGGTTTCAGCCTTTCTGGAAGTTCTGGTCCCTTCCTCAGGCCCCCTCCCCTCCTAGGAGGCCCCTTGACCCTCCCGACCAGCCTCTTGAGAGAGAGCAAGCCTCTTAACAAAGGAGCCCTTGACAGCAACTTTCAGCCCTGGATTTGAGGCATGGTGGGTGGGAGGGGCCACGATTCAGAAAAGCGAGGACTAAGAGGAGCCTCAGAGAAGGAATCAGCTCTCTAGTTGGGGGCCTTTGCCCCCCAATCCCAGGCACTTCGGGTCACCAAAGAGTGGCCATTCTTCTTGCTTCAGGAAGACTCCCTGATACGGAGTGCCAGTGGCAGGACTGCCTTACCTGCCAGGGGTGGACTCGGCCCCCAGCACAGGCGCCAGAGCCGCAGCCCAGGAGCTGATGGAGGCCGTGGGCCACGGCGTAGACGGCCTGGTACGCGTTGTAGGCAGAGCTCATGGAGAACTTTCCGAGTCTGGGCATCTCTGTGAAAGCCCAACACTCTCTACAGACCTGGTTGCTGCCGCACCAGGAGCCCCTGGGGCAGGGCCCGAGGGTTCCTTTGTCTGCCCGGACATAAGCCTCTTCAAACTCCTTCAGGCCAGGGACAAGCCTCTGCGGGATGGACACACCCAGCACCGAGCCGATGCCCTGGATACCGGGCACACTGCTGATGTGTCTGGAGATGGACCAGTCTTCCGAGGCGATCCACACCTTGGCAGTCAGGTTGGCCAGCACCACAGACTCGAAGAACACCCTGGCCAGCTGCCTGCCGGAGAAAACCACCACGACCGTGGTCCCCGCTTGAGCCAGGTGGCGCATCATGCTCTGCATCCTCTCGTCACCCGGCCGGGCAGAGAATGGCACAATGTCCTTGAAGGCAACACAGATGCCCTGCTGGGTGGCCCGGCCCTCCAGCGCCTGCACCCCGAGCTGCCCGTAGTCGCCCTCGCTGCCCACCATGGAGATCCAGACCCAGCCGAACCTCTGCAGCAGCAGCACCAAGATCTCCACCTGGAGCTCATCACTGGGGATGGTGCGCAGGAAGGAGGGGTACCGCCGCTTCATGCTGAGTATCACGCTGCTGGCATCGTAGCTGACCTGTGGGGGTTCAGTTCAGCAACTTCAGTGGCATTAGCCTCGACTCAGGGCTGGCCTTGAGCTGGGTGCGGTGACCCGGAAGGCTGGACACAAGGTCCTGGCCCGGGTTCTCACTACTCGACAGTCCCGGCCCAGGTTCTCACTACTCGACATGGGAGGCTAACAAGTTACATATGGGGAAGGGGTTAGGTCTCAAGGGAGACTTCTGGGTGTGGGATGGGAATCTGTCCCCGGGACAAAGGGAACTAAACCTGCATGCAGGGGCTGAGATGGTATGTGTGTGGGGTCCTTTAGGGACTTGCAGGTCAGTTCCAGGAAGAAGAAGAGCATGAGCACATGTGTCTGGTCTGGGCAGGAAGCCTTAGCTCTCAGGCTACAAGGCTGGGGTTTTATCCGAAGGCCTTAAAGAGCCCCTAAGGGTTTAGGCAGAGAAGTGGCATCAGACTTGTGTTTTAGGAGTGTATCTCTGATTTCAGTGAGGAACGTGTTTAAGAAGGCTCAAGGCCAGAGTCAAGGACCTCCCAGAGACCTCCTGGGAGCTGATGGAATCATCTGGAAGAGAGAGGATGGTGTGAGTGAAATCTGCCGAGGCCATGGCTGTAGAGAACGGGGGAGGAGTCGGCAGTGGTTACAAGGGCCCCGTGGCAGAGGGCGTGGAGACGGGCTAGACTGCAGGGGCAGGGAAGGGTGTGTAGGTAGTGCTGCAGAGTTTCTGGCTGCCTTAGGGATGGTCACTCTGCCAGATGGGCTGGGGTAGGGATGCAAGGAGAAAAGAGGCTTTTGTTGCGTAGGGAGGTAAGTTCAGTTTGGGGCCTGCTTGGTCCTTGAACTGGGGGCGCAGGTTGAGCATCTGGAAATGAGTCTGGTGCTCAGAAGTCAGAAGGAAGGTAGAGAAGGGAAGGGGAAGTTCAGCAGGGGGTCTTGGCCAGCCTGGGAAGGGGAGGGGTCTGCTCTAGGGAATCACTGCCTTCTGGGGAAGGGGTACACAGGGGTGGGGGCAGAATTCTCTAAAGGAAACCAGAAACAAGTGAAAGAGGGGGTCATAAATGCAGAGGGAAAACTGTCAAAATGATAAAATGGATTGGAGACCTAGGGTTAGACCCCCTAGACCTAGACCACTGGGGCAAGTACTGAGGAGCGGTAACCACCTAGACCTACAGGCCCTCTGCCAGCCCTCCTCAGCAAGACCTTGCCGGTTCTGCCTCTGAGATTGCCACTTGAACCACATCCAATCCCTACCAACCTGCAATCGCCACCCTCAAGCATTGGCCAGAAGGGCAGAACCCAGGGCAGTGGGTGGAGGAGCAGGTAAAAAGAGGGAGAAGCAAACCGGATGGAGTCTGGCTGGAAAGAGGGCAGAGGGAGTCCAGGCTGAGAGTAGAGGTGCCTGGAGGATGGAGGGGGATGAGGCAAGCAGGTGGGCTGAGGAGGAAGCCCAGGGAGAGGTGGACGAGCAGAGGAAGGGGTGAGAACCAGAGGGACAGGACTGGCCCGCACAGGGAGGGGCACCACACCTCTAAGCCTGGAGGGAGGGGAGCAGAGAGGTGGGAGGAGAGCAGGGAGATGTGAAGTTTGCAGGGTGGGAGATGTGAAGTTCATGGGGTGGGAAATGAAGGGTGTTCAGTTCTGCACAAAGGTGATGGGACAGTGGGAGGAGTGAGAGGGGCAGAAGTTTCCAGGGAGAATGGATTTGCCAGGCAGCATTGAAGCAGGGAGATCTGGAGCAGCACTTGGAGAGGAAGGAACACTGGGGCAGGTACCTAAGGAGCGGTGACCGCCCAGGAGATCCAGGGGTCCAGACTGGCCTCGGGCACAGCAACTCTGTCCACCCACCCCAGCCCACCCTGGACTTGCCTGGAGGGGCAATGAGCGAACTGCCGGGGCCCCAGCTCACCAGGGGCACCAGGAAGGGACTCAGCAGGGCTGCCGTGGTGGTGACATGGGTGGTGGTGTCAGGCCCAATCACCGCCAGGGTCATGGGGGAAGAGTGGGCGGGGTTTCCTGGGATCTCCACGCGATGTGTCCCCAGCGTGCTCAGGATGCTCAGCGTGGCATACACGTTGGCTGACTCCGAGCACACGTCATACAGCTGGTACCCCAGGGTGACATTGGGCAGCAGGGTGGTGGAGTTGTTTATCTCCTCAATGCCGAACCGCACGGCCTGGAAGAGGTGGTAGCCGTGGCCGTTGAAGTTGTTGGACCTAGAGGGAAAGCCAAGCCGAGAGCTGAGAAAGGCAAGGCCCCACCGAAACCCTGGCTTCCTGGAACCCCAGGACGGGGTGGGGGGGTGGAGAGAAAGGAAACTCTGGGTCATCTGTCCAGTCCCCAGAACCATGATCTCAACATGGGCTCCGTAGTGCATACACAGTTCTGGTAACAGGCGTTTGAAGAAGTGGGGGACAAGCTGGAGAAATACACACGACATATCCTCCCAACACACACAGGCGTGTTAGCACTGAAAGTCTCACACGTCCTGTAGGAGAGAAACCTGTCGTATTAGGGTTCTCCAGAGAAACAAAGCCAAGATGAGGTACATAAATATATGTACACAGAGAGAGAGCGAAAAAGAGTTTTTATTTAAGGAACTGGCTCGTGTGATAGTGGGGGCTGGCAAGTCCGAGAATTGCAGGGCAGGCTGGAAATTCCCACAAGAGTTTGCGTTGCAGTCTTGAGGCTGAAGGTAGAAATCCTTCCTCAATCTTGTCTCTTAAGGTCTTCAACTGATGGGATGTGGCCCACCTATATCCTGGAGGACCATTTGCTCTACTTAGTCTATTGATCTAAATGTTAACCATGTCTAAAAATGCCTTCACAGCAACATCTAGACTGGTTTTAAGCCAACAACTGGGCACCATACCCTAGCCGAGCTGACAGATGAAATTAACCATGGCACCTGCTTTACCTCGTTTGACCAGAACTTTTCACTGGGACTCTCGTGACTGTGGTGAGGGCCTGTGTTCCTGATGGCCTCTCTGGGAAACACTGACAGGGGTGCTCTGGAGACATGACTTAGCCCTGCCTGAAGAGTGTGCTAGCCTGCTGTGCTATTGTTCCTGTCACTCTGTCCTTGAGTCCTGCCCATGACAGCCCTTCAGTTATCTGAAGCCAATTTTCATCTGTCACCTCCTCCCTCAAGTCTCCCCTCTAACTAGGCTCCCATCTGTGGCTCTTTGGGCCAGTCTTCCTGCACCAGGCTTTCCAAAACCTTCCTCCTGGGCTGGCTGTCAGGTGTGCGTCCTATTCAGGGCCTCCTATGTTGAGCCCTGATAACATACTCAAGCCACCCAGATCTATGACTTGCACAGATGGCAAGCAACTCTCTTCTTTATAAGAAAAGCAGTTGTTTTTTCCTACCTAGACCGTCGAGTTCATGAAGGCACCAACCTAATTTATCTTTGCTAATCTCCGGGAGCATCTACTGCTATGTGTGCCCACTTCCTTCCCCCTAGAGAACCATACTTGCCATCTGGGAGACTTAAGGAGTGTGAATTCAGGGAGGAACCAGGAGGAGATGGAAGAGGGGAAAGGCCACCCTTGCTTAATCCTTGCCATCTACTTACACCACAAAGCCAGGAAATAACCGACATGGAATTATAATACAAACAGCCAGGACAAAGTAGTGTATTACAAAGTGGAAACTGGGCAAAAATGCCAGGAACGGTCTAGCCAGCACTTGAGGGTGGCAACTGCAGGCTGGGGAGGGACTGGAGGCGGTTCAGATGGTAACCCCAGAGGCAGAACCGGCAAGGTCTTGCTGAAGAGGGCTGGCAGAGGGCCCTGTAAGCACAGGTCCCCCTCGGTGACGGTTCTGCTGACCCCTCACTCACCTGTCACAGAAGGTCACCGTGGGTCTGCGTCTCACCCCTGGATAGTCACTGTGGAGAGGGAACAGGCCTGCAACAAGGTAGTCCCCAGGGAGGCTGAAGTCGGGAGACGACGTGGTGCTTTGGCAGTTGAAGGCCCAGCAGCAGGACAGGGAAAGCTGCAGGCTGACCAGGTACGTCTCCCACAGTAACATGCTGGCCAGACGGTCCTGCACTTGGCATGGCCGAGCTGCCCACTCTGACAGGGTCGGGCTCTTTAAATAGAATGGCCGGCAGCTGCCCAGATGCTTCCCAGCTTCGTGCCTTGGAAAGGGGAGGGACTGGAGCCCAGTTGTTGGAGTTGTAGGGCTGTTTGCCTTGGCCTTCCGGGCCTGCGGTCCTACTCAGGAACTGAGCAGGGTGAAAACACAGGTGCCAACCAGGCGGCACCCCTGACCCTTCCTCTGGATGGTTGTGGGTTCTGTCCTTGCTCTGGTGCCTGTGGCTTCACCTGGCTCAGAAAGGGAGCCCTGGTATTTTGGGGAGGCGGAGGGAGGCGGGGACTCAGCTTCCCTGGGGGCTCTGAGGAACAGGATGTGGAAGGCTGCCATCAAGGAGCTGCGGGTTTTAGAACCTTTGACCTGGGCCTCAGTTTACCGAATGAGACAGGCTTTGAGTTAAACTCGTACACAGCCCGCCACCCCAACCCCCAAGTCCTCAAATAGAAATCATCCTGAGTGAATCACCCTGGCTTGGCCTTGTGACACAGGGTCGCTCCCTTCAGCTCAGAGACAAATGCATGCAAACGGAGGGTATGCAAATAGGCCGATTTTGTTTAAAACGTCAGTCCTGGAGCTTTTTCTGCAGGAAAAAATAAATCCTAGGTGGATTTCCGGAGAGATGGCCCTGGATTCGCGGTATCTGACTTTCCCTCTCGAGGCGGCCGGGGTGGAGCTTTTGCATAATGTAAATCGAGCCCCCTAATCTCCCCCCGCTGGCGGCCTCCTCCTCGGAGAGGCAGGCAGAGGCCCGCGTGCGCTGCCGAGGCCGCCGGCAGAGGGCGCCCGCGGCTCCTGGGCCGCTGGTCGGGCCGCGGGGCGGAGCGACGGGATCTCGCGGGATTCTCGCGCGGCAGGGGCCGGCAGCCAGCATGGCGGACTCGGTGCTGCTGCTCAAGCGGGGTCCTTCCCGCTCCACGTGGCTGCGGGCCCGCAAGGCCCGGCCCCAGCTCATCCTTAGCCACCGGCCCCGCCGCCGGCTCTGGACCCTGCGCTGGTGCGGCCGAAGGCGCCTTCGGCGGCGGCTGCTGCAGGCCCAGGCGGCCGGCGCGGACTGGCGGGAGGGCGGCTGCCTGGTGTCGCGCGCGCCGGCGGCCCGGAGGCCCAAGACCGGGGCCCGCAGCCCGGCCCTCAGCCCGGCCCCAGAGGCGGCCCCGGCCTCGAGTTGTGCTGCGATCCTTCCCATTCCGCCGGTGCGGCCGGCCGGCCCGGGCCGCGCCTTGTTGCTGCTGCCGCTCGGCCAGGTGGGTCGCGCCGGGGAATCCGGGCGGGCAGAGAAGGAGGGGTGGAGTGACAGCCCCAGAGCTGCCGGCCGGGAGAGGACTGCGTGCCCCCGCTGGTTCTCGAACCGCAAGCCGGGCTCGTTCCTCGGCCGGTGGTGCTGAGTAGGGTAACGAGGACCCTCCCGAGGGGATTCTAGGTCTTCGGAGCGGAAGGGACTTTAATAGCAATACTAACAATAGGTCGCATTTACCGGGTGCTTAGAAATGCCAGGCTCTAAGTGTTCTAAGCGTATGATTCCATTTAGTACTACGTACTCTCTGTGGAGTCATTACCACTGTATTTACAGAAAGAGCAGATACAGTATAGCTTTGGTAACTTGCCAAAAGATAAAAGAGTGGAGGAAGAGCCAGCAGTCAGACCCTGACAGCCCCTGCTCTTCACTTGGACATTGGTCTGGAAGGTCTCCCTCAATACAGGAGGGAAGTGAAAACCCAGGAACGGGAGACTCGCAGGCACTGGACCTTTGTAAGGACAGGGAGCCTTGAGAACAGCAGAGCTGAGTCCAGGGGACCGCCTCGAGTCAGTGTTCACTAGACTGTCCCTGCGGCTGCCATGGGATATGATCTTAGGTTAAAAATATTTATAGTTTAATCTATTAATGAGTCACCCGCAAAGTATTGTGTTACGTAGAAATTAGCCTTCTTTTGATATGTGAATAGCCAGTTAAGGCCTTAGACGTTTTCAGTTCATTAATAAAAGAACCTGTAACCTTCTTTCTTCCTTTCTCTTTTCTCTCCCTCTAGGGCTTTACTTTTAGCGGAATCTGTCGTGTAACCTGCCTCTATGGCCAGGTGCAGGTGCTGGGTTTTGCCATCAGCCAAGGCCAGCCCGCCCAGGATGTCTTCTCGACCTACACCCACTCTCGCCTGACTATCAGTGCAGTCCATTATTCAGTGCCTGAGAAGAGCAAGGAGATGAAAAGGGAAGCCCGGGCTCTGCTCAGATCTCATCTTAGCCGAGGTAATGAGAAGAACTGGGGGACCCAGTGAGGATGTGTTCTAACAAGGCTGGTCATTTGTAGGTGCTGACTGTGGCCTAGACCTTGCACTCTACTGCATCGATTTAAATCCTCACCAGGGTCCTGAGAGCGAAACTATTGTTCTCACCATTTTACAGATGAGAAAAGTTGCCCAAGGCCACACAACTTTAATGTAGCAAACCTTGATTGACTTCTGCACCCAGGTGTGTTCCTGTTATGCAGTACAACCCCCTGAAAAAGGATTTGAAACATAATTCCTACTCTCAAAAAATTTGCTATTTAGCAGAGGAGAAGGTAGTGCTAACGGGCATAGAGTTTAAAGGAGTTGTATGTCTAAGGTAGTTTATATTTGTCTTTACAGATGACAGACGTTGTTTGATGAAGAATTTTTCTCCTCTGTGTTCCATTATCATGCTGGAACGTCTGAGAACCTCCACTGTGAACTTCATAACCAGCCATCCAGGTTTATCTTACATTTTCGTACAAGAGGTAGAACCAGTTTTCGTTCAGCATTTTGCTAATTAATTTCACCAAAGCAGTCATATCATATGACTATGTAGGTTGCTCCCTTGGAAGATCAGTCTGTCTGTCATGTTGTGCTGTAAGTCTGCAGAACGTAATACATGTTTATAGTTTAAAAAAAATAGTATGGAAGGATATATTGTGAATATTGTGTCTTCTACCCATCCCCCCTCCTTAGTTTCATCCCCCAGAGAAAGGCATCCTTTTCTATTGTAGTTGGTTAAATGCCTTTTGGCTTTTTTGTTTTGTTTTGGGGGGTAGGTAATTAGGTTATTTATTAATTTTTTTAATAAAGGTACTGGGGATTGAACCCAGGACCTTGTGCATGCTAAGCACACACTCTACCACTGAGCTATACCCTCCCCATTTTGGCATTTTTTTTTTTAATGGTTATCTTTATGTCTTGGTATATTAACTTGAGACAGAGTAAATTTTTTCTAAACTCTGAATTTCAGTGTACTTAACACCTTCTCCCATCTCTCTCTTTCCTCAACTCTAAGTTTTTGCTGCCCATGTTGTTAATTTCCTGAAGTCAACTCTGTTACTATGATTGTCTCCCATGAGCCGGTAAATTGAGTGTAAACTACGGGAACATCAGACTGGATGTGAGGTGTGAGGAAGGGTGGAGGAATGACACCAGGCTGTTTGGCCTAATCACCTGGGTGCGTGGAGTTGCCATGAACTGAGATAGGGCTGCTGTGGGAGGAGATTTGGGTCCGTTCACTTTAAGGTGCCTGTTGGACATTCCGTTGGAGATGTCAGGTGGGCAGCTGACTTTGTGAGTCTGGAGTTCCAAGGAGTTGGGAGTGTAAATTTGGGAGCTTTCAACAGAAGAGTGTTCCAAAGCCCATGAAATGGGGTAATAGCATGAAGGGAGTTGCTGCAGGTAGAAATGAGGAGGTTCGAGGTCTGAGCCCCGAGGCACTCCCAAGAAGAGATCTAGATGAAGGAGCGGCAAAGAGACTGAGAAGGAGGGGGTGTACTGATGTTGGAGGAAACCAGGCCAGTGTGATCAGGAAGCCTTGCAAGGAAGTGGAAGTGTCAGATGCTGCTGAGGGTGACCTGAGGCCTGAGAAAGGAACTCCAGGTGTGGACTCACAATCTGGACAAGGGTGGTTTCATTGGATTGCTGAGCGGGAAAGCCTGGTTGGAGTGGGATGAACAGCTGGGGAATACAGGAACTCAAGGGTTTAGTCGTAAGGGATTTGGGCTTTTATAGAGTTCGGCTGTAAAGGGAAGAAAGAAATGAAACAGTCATTGGAGGAGTAAGTGTGATCAGGAGAGTTTTGTTTTTGTTAAGGTGGATGAAAAAAATGCATAATTGAACACAGCCACAGGAGAGAGTGCTGGTGTTGCAGTGGAGAGAGGGTGGCTGGAGCAGTGTCAGTGACTGGGCCTCAAGGGCAGGGTCCCCATGTCTGCCTGAGGAGCAGAGGCAGTTCCTTCAGAGTGGCCGGAGGAAATGCCCCACACAGGGCTGGGGTGTGTTACAAGTTCTCTTCTGTTTCCTCTTACTCTGTGAAGTGAGTCAGGGTTATCACTGAGTGGGGGCCTAGGTAGTGGGTGGGTGTTGGAGGTTTGAAATGAACGGAGAAGATATGAAACGAGGGTGGGACAGTGAGGGGACGGCTGTGGTCACATATATTTAATCTCGTGCAGAGTCCAGTGGCTTGATCAAGGCCGTAGAGAAGGGAATGGAAACTCTGCGTTACCTAGAGAATGTTCCAGATCCCACAATCAAAAACATTCTTTTTTTATTTATTTTCAGCTTTTCTTTTCCTGCAACTTACTCAACCATCACTGTTCATTTTTTTTATGGTCTTTCTTAGGTAGCTTCCCTCTCCCCACTTAGGTGTTGATACGTTCTTGAGTTGTATTTTCACGTAAGACAGACAGTAAACTTAAGATTGTCTCATTTTAAAGATGTTTTTATTTTGCCCTCAGTGATTGATAGTTGAGCAGAGTGTGGAATTAATAGGTTCAAAAGAAGTTTTCCTCAAAACCTCAAAGAACTTGCTCCATTGTTTTATAGAGCCCAGGGTTGGGCTAGGAATCCTCACGCCAGGCTGATTCTTGCTCCTTGTATGACATCTTTATCGTCATGGTGGAGGAACTGCAGGAAGATGTGATCATGGGTGGGTCTCTTCCTTGATCCTCCGTCATGCCATCTGAAGCCCGCACTTGCTTCTGCCCGGGCCCCGCTCTTCCATTCCTGGGGTTTCTTGGTACTTCTGCTAGAAAGCCGTTGGACATCACCACTCTGTCTTCCACGTCCATTCAACTCTTTGTGTTTTTCTTGATGCTCTTGGGGATTGTCTTGACTTCATTCCAAATCATCAACCTGTTCTACAGCTGTGGTCTTCGGTGAATTTTTCTTGTGACAATCACTTTTAAATTTCCGTCCATTTTCTTTTTCTCTGGAGTCTCCTGCACAGGTGATGGCAGCTTGGAAGGAAGTGTGAGCTATGAAAATAGAGACATGGATGACTTTAGGAAGATAGTTGACAGGACTTATTGAAGGGTTGGATGTGGAGGGTGAGACGAAGGGAGGGGTCACATTGATCTTTTGTGGCTCACAGCTGTATGGGGCTTACTGTTTAGAATGGAAGAAAGAAAGGTGCATCTGTGCTCACTTGTTCTCAAAGCTTACCTTGTTATTTGCAGATTCCGACTTTCCAGATTAACTCGGAATATTTTGCCTTGAGGTCTGTGGGCATTAGAAGAGATAAAAAGAAAAGCGGCCTCCGTGTAACAGAGAGCGCCTTTTCGGTCATGGAGGAGTTAGTCAGCGTTTCTTGCGGTGAGTAGTGCACGCTGATGAAGTCCAGTGCTTACCCAGCAAAGCCCCGGAGGATTGCTGTTAATGGTTAGAGTCTAAAGGAGATGGCTGATTTTGGGGTCGCTGTTTGTTTCACCTCCAGAAGAAGCAGATGGCTGCCCTGTCATTCTGGTCTGTGGCTCTCAAGATGTTGGAAAGTCAACATTTATTAGATACCTGATTAACCAGTTGTTAAACAGGTAAATGTTTTTATTCTTGTTTTGACATGTTACGAGTTTTGGCAGAAGGTAGGATTTTTATTTCACAAGCTAGGTAGGAACGCATGTTGACTTCTGAGTGGAGATTATGGACAGTTACGCCCAAAGCCACTCAGCTGGCGGGTGGCGGTCTTGGTTATACTGTGTTTTGAGGTGAAGGGGTGATGCTTTCAGGTGTACCCACCATGCCTGTCTGTGAGCTCTGCAGGGTCATTCTTTGGTCTCAGAATCCATGTGTCCAAATCCAGAGATTCAGAGTAGGGATAAATTCTGTTGTACTTAACAGGTAAAATTTTAGGAAAGACAAAGTTCTATCCATGTAATGAGTGGATACTGTGGCCATGCCGGTCACATTTTCTCTTTACTGTTCTTTTTTTTTATGTTGGTTTGGGGCATTCTACCTAAAAGGCTGCATACAATGGATTGTTCCTGTGTATCATGTAAAATCTTTACAATCTGAAATCTGATTTATCCTTTGGATGTAGTAAAAGATGTAGTAAAAGTTAAGATTTTCTTTCTTTCTTTTAAATTTTCAGTATATCCTGTGTGGACTATTTGGAGTGTGATCTGGGACAGACAGAATTTACCCCTCCAGGTTGCATTTCTTTACTTAATATTACAGAACCAGTCCTAGGTATGTATCACATATTTCTTATATGTCTTGGTTTTCTAAAATGCAAAAGTAATGATACTTCCAAAAAACTCAAGGAATACAAAAATATAAAATGCAAACAATGAACATTCTTTACTACCTCATGATCTTCCCGTAACTGTTCCTCTAGCCTCAAAAGACACCCAGAAACCTCAATGATACCTTACTAAAATGGAACTACCATCCATCATGTTTCATAAATTAAAAACACACTTTCCTCTAAGATTAGCCTCTTATGTAACCCTACACAATGACCTAACCAAGAAATTGATGTGATACAATACTGCTAACTAATCTATGTTTTATTCAGAGTTCACCAGATGTCCTACTAATACCCTTTTTATGGTTCAGAATCCAAATCAGAATCCCACACTGCTTTTTTTAATAAGAAAATATACATAGCATGATATTTATCATTTTAACCATTCATATGTGTACAATTCAGTGGCATTGAATATGGTCGCAGTGGTGTATAACCACTGTCTCTCTCCAGACCCTTTTCATTATCCCAAACTGAAATGCTATACTCATCAAACAGTAATGCCCCCACCGGCCCTCCCTCTAGCCCTGTGGAGCCTCTAACCTGCTTTCTGTCCCTGTGAATTCGCCTGTTCTAGGTACCTTGTATAAGTGAAGTCGTATAGTATTTGTTTGTCTGTATCAGGCTTTTTTCAGTACACAAAAAGGTTTTTAAAGTCTGTTCATATTGTAGTATATTATACATCAAAGTTTAATTCCTTCTTATGTTATATCCATGAAGTTACCAAATCCGGTGTCATGAAGATTTTCTGTACTGTTTTCTTATAGTAATTTCATAAGTTTTAGGCCTAACATTTTGGTCCTTGATCCATTTTGAGTTAATTTGTGCGTATAATACAAGGAAAGGGTCCAGCATGTGGATGTCCAGCTCTCCAGTATCCATCTGTTGTCCTGTCCCCATTGAATGTTCTTGGCAGTCTTGCTGAAAATCGTTTGACCATATATGCAAGATTGTTGGGGTTTTTTTTTTCTGGGATCCTTATTCTATTCCATTGTCTATATGTCTTGGGCCAGTACCACACTTTTAATAACTGTACCTTTGTAATGAGTTCAGAGTTGGGAAGTGTGAGTCTTCCAGCTTTATTCTTTTTCAAGATTGTTTTGGCCTTTTGGGACCCTTTACAATTCCATATGAATTTGAGAATAAGTTTTTCCATTTCTGGGGAAAAGGCTGTTAGAGTTTCGATAGGGATTGTATTGAATGTAGATCGGGTGGTGTTGGCATCCTAATGTAGTCTTCGTGTCCATGAACACAGGATGTCATTCTAATTTTTTAGGTCTTTAATTTCTTTAAGCAATATTTTACCTCCTTGGTTAGATTTATTCCTATGGATTTAATCCTTTTAGTTGTTATTGTAAACAGAATTGTCATTCCAATTTCCTTTGCAGATTGTTCATTGCTGGTGTATCGAAATGTGACTGACTTGTGTTTTGATCTTGTGCCCTGCAGCTTCCCTGAATTCCTTTATTATCTCCAGTAGTCTTCTTGTAAATTCTTTGGGATTTTCTGTGTATAAGATCATGTCAGCTCTGAATAGGATTGGTTTTACCTCTTCCTTTCCAATGTTGATGCCTTTTGTTTCTTGTCCAGTAGCTCTGGCTCGATCCTCTAATGCAATGTTTTGTTTTGTTTTAATTTTTTAATTTACTTTTTTATTGAAGTATAGTCGATGTACAATGTGTTAATTTCTGGTGTACAGCATAGCGATTCATGTATATATATGGGTATGTGTATATATACCTTTTCATATTTTTTTATTATAGGCCATTACAAGGTATTGATTATAGTTCCCTGTGCTGTACAGTGGATCCTTGTTTAACGCAATATCGAGTAGAAGGAAACATCCTTTTCTTGTTCCCGATCTTAGAGGAATGCATTTAGTCCTTTACCATTAAGTAAGGTGTCAGCTGTAGGTTTTTCAGTTCCCCTTTGTCAGGTTGAAGAAGTTGTCTTCTATTCCTGTTTTATGGAATGTTTTTTATCATGAAAGGATGTTGGATTTCGTCAAACACGTTTTTTGTTTCTGTTGAGGTAATTGTGTGACTTCTGTTGATTTTTAAAGGAAGCAGATGGTATCGTATTAGGTTGCTGGATATGTTAGGGATTTCACAGATTTCTTGTTAGTAAGAATTTTTGAAAACATTTTTTAAACAGTTTTATCAAAAATAATTGTTTAGACTTAGCTCTTTAGCTGGCGTCGTTGTTCTTCTTTTTACATTTTCTCTACGCTTTCCCCCCCCTTTTTCCCCCTTAATATTTCAGTGGGCATTTCTCAAAACAAGGACGCTTGGCTGCATAATCATAACACCACCACTGGAATCAGGGTAGTAACACTGCTGCAGTGCGGGCACTCGGTTTTGTCTGTTGTCCCAGTCATCTGGGTAGGCCCAGTGTGTACTTGTTAAGTCTTTAGTTTCCTTCACTCTGGAGCAGTTCCTCTGGCTTTTCTTATCTTTTGTGACCTTCACAATCTGAGAGTACATTTGTATGTTCACCCATGATTAGGTTTAGAAGTGATGCTTCTCCGAGTGTCATGTCAACACTGTCAGTTTGTCCGGTCACCAGAGACGTTAGCTTTGATCGATTGGTTAAGATGGTGTTTGCCAGGGTTTTCCACTCTCACTAGGTGTGCTGGTTTTATTTTCTTCTGAGTGTCATTGCTCCTACATCCCCTCAGTGGACAGACCCCCCCCCCCCATGGACAGAGTTAGCCAATGTATGTATGTTTAAACCCACACATGACATGTATGTACATGTATAATGTGTGTGTGTGTGCATATATATGTTATATGTACACACATACATATTTTTGTCTCTTTCTGTATCTTTGTATTTATTAAGAGCCATGAGTTTGCACCAATCATTCTGATTCTACTCTAGCACCAAGGCTTTAATCTAGTTAGCCTTCCCCTGCCATATTTATGAGTTCCTTCTCTGATGGTAAGAACCTTGGCTACAGTTATTCCCAGTATAATTCAATCCCTTGACTACACGGGCCACTCCATCAGTTGTGGGCCACCCCGAGTCCCCTGGCCCCAGCCTTGAGGGGAACCTTGCCAGCTCTATCCCAGCTGGCCTTGCACCAGCCACATTGGTCAAGGTCCTGGCCCTGCCAGCTGTGTTGGCAGCAGTGTCCTGGTCACCTGCCTGCCATGTATGCTGGCCCTGCCCCTGACCACAGGGCATAGGAAATGGCTCAGGGAGTGTCAGCTCTGGATCGAGACCACCTGAGTTCCAGCCCAGCTGATACCTGCTAGCTGTGCGACCGTGGTCAGGTTGATCTCTTTCTCAATTTCTTCATCTGTCGAAATGGGGAAAGTAACACACGTACCCCACAGGTTTTTATGAAAACTGGAGACTCAGAGTAGTACACCTCGGACACAGTAAGTACTGTGTTTCAGCAAGTGATTCCTGTTATTTTTTTTTAACATTTTTTATTGATTTATAATCATTTTACAATGTTGTGTCAAATTCCAGTGTTCAGAACAATTTTTCAGTCATACGTGGACATATACACACTCATTGTCACATTTTTTTCTCTGTGAGCTACCATAACATTTTGTGTATATTTGCCTGTGCTATACAGTATAAGCTTGTTTATCTATTCTACAATTTTGAAATCCCAGTCTATCCCTTCCCACCCTCCGCCCCCCGGCAACCACAAGGATTCCTGTTATTTTTAAGTGCCCTTCAATTAGTGTGCAAGCCCTACAAGGGCAGGGATGTTTGTTCAGTTCACAGGCATGTTCTAAGTATCTGTAGCATATGTCCAGTAAATGTTGAATGAATGGCCATATTAGGACATGATTGGGGTTAACTGTGCATGTTAATGTGCCTAGATTTCTGAAAATGAGAGCACAGCTATTCCTAATGTAGGATGATCTCCGATTTCCTAAGGAGCTTTGCCAGGGAAGACGGCTGAAGCAAAGCCCTTGCCTCCTCTGAAGTCCTCATGGATTGATTACTCTCAACTCTATCTTCTTAGGACCGCCTTTCACTCACCAGAGGACCCCACAGAAAATGGTATATTATGGGAAGCCTTCCTGTAAAAACAACTTTGAGAATTATATTGAGATTATCAAGTACGTGTTCAGCTCCTACAGGAGAGAGTCCCCTCTGATCGTCAACACGATGGGCTGGGTGGCAGGTGAGTCTGTGGAGGCACCTTGGCAGGAGGGCCGGACTTTCGGGCATTAGTGCTGGAGCCAGTTTTTAGGAGAGTCTCCTTGTTGGTCACTTGTTGTCCCAGCTCCTGGTGGGAGTGTGCCATTGCTTGGTGTGCTCACTGCCCCCGTCACCTCCCTCCTCACAGACCAAGGGCTCCTGCTCCTCATTGACCTGATCCGGCTGCTTTCACCCAGCCATGTCATTCAGTTCAGCTCTGACCGCAGTAAGTACATGCCGGACCTCACCCCCGACTACGTGGACGACATGGATGGCCTGTACACGAGAAGCAAGTCCAAAGTCAGAAACAGAGGTTTCTACCTGCCAGAATTTGCTGACAATTCTGAATTTGCTGATGAAGAAAAGGACAGTCCAGTCGTGTTTACTGGATACAAACTGATGTCCGTGAAGTCAGAGTTTGTGTCTAGAAAAACTCCAAGAAATAGGTCAGTAAACCGTCACAGCTGGAGAATTAAGTCTCCTTCAGTTTAATAAGGTCTTTTGTCCTCAATTCCTCCAAAGGAATAAGTCCTCTAAAGTTTTTCAGATCTCTGTCACAGCTGTCTGTTTATGAAGGAGAGTCAGTTATTTTCTGAATGGTTACTTTCCCAGGGGAAGTATCCAGAATTGGCCTGTAGGTCTGGTTGCCAGGAGCGTTGACTTAAAGGATTGCCAGTGGGTTTATGGGAAGGCAGGGCTACAGCTGCTGCGGCTGGAATGCGGGCTGTGTGACCATAATGTGCTGACAGATACACTGTCCCTGAGCAGGAGGTGGACCTGTGACGTTAAACCTCTGTCTCCCTTGTTCTGATTTACTTTTCAGAGAATCGCATAACAGAGTCCTTCGTGATTTGGCGGTGCTCAGCTACCTTGGCCAGCTGCAGCCCCCGGTGCCAAAACCGCTTTGCCCCTTGCATGGTCTGACACCCTATCAGGTAACCTGAACTTTGGGATGTGTTGTCTTTATTTTGTTTACTTAACAAGCACTTCTGTGGCTTCCTGCGTGCCGAGTGCACTTCTAACCATTTCATCCTCAGCAACCTGATGGTGTAGGTCTGGTAACTGTCCTCGTTTTACAAACGGGAGGCTGAGTAATCCTGCGCTGAGTGGCAGAGCTGGCCTCGGACCCAGGCAGTCCAGCTCCAGGCTCGTGCTCTTTACTGCTGTGCGGGTCATGGCTCTGGTTCCATCCTGGCTAAGAACATTCTACCTAATAGCAGAGGTGGCCCCAGGCTTAAGCCCAGGCAGCCCAGCTCCAGCACGGGGCTTACTAAGCTGTGTGCGCGTCAGCCCATCCTCCGTGGAGCGGCAGGCCCAGGCCCCAGGGACTGGCTGTGCAGACTCAGCGAGTGTCCGCAGTGGCGCCTGGCGCCCGCAGAGCACCCGTACGGCCTTTCACGCTGCTGTCCGAGGCAGCTTCTAGCACTGAAGTCTTGGATTCCAAGTTCTTAAGAATTTTGTGTGTGTGTGTTTAAGAGGGCAGGTAATTAGGTTTATTTATTTATTTTTGGAGGAGATGCTGGGAATTGAACCCAGGACCTCATGCATGCTAAGCATTTGCTCTGTCACTTGAGCTATACACTCCTCGCTAAGAATTATTTTGTAAGGAAAGCACTATAATATTAGGATTTGAGATGCTGAAAGAATAAAGTAGCAACAGGTAGCATTTCTTAAATGCTTACTCTGTGCTGTGCTCTCGTCAAAGCCTGTGTTAACTCCTTCACTCACAGTGGTCCTGTTATTGTCCCCATTTTACAGATGGTAGAGCTGAGGCCAGAGGCACTGAGTGCTTGCCCAAAAGGGCATAGTAGGAGTTTACGCTGGGCCTGGAGCCCAGGCAGCCTGACTCAAGAGCCCAGAGTCTTCAGCTCCACTGTATGTCCTGTCCAGAGCTGAGCACTCGCTGGGTGCCGGGTGCTCTGCTCACACGTTACCTGGGTGGCTCAGGGCCTTAAAGGTGCCTGCGAGGGGGCTGCTATTACAGGCCCTGCTTACAGCTTGGAAAACTGGGCATAGGCAGGAGCAGTGGCCTGGATGGTGAGGATGTGTCCCAAGCCTGCTGGTCAGACTGGCTCCAGGCTTCCGAGTTGTTGCCAACTGAAGAATCTAAGGCAGTTTGTTGAATGGAGTTTTGGTTGATTTACCCCAGTTTACTCACTTGGCGATGCTCTGTAACTGAACTTGAAACTTACCTGCCAGTGATTTAAACTGCCTTTTGTTACAAATTCAAATTTGATTTTGAAATCTAAATATGTGTAAAAAACTCTTTTCTGCTTTAAAAGTTTAGAATTACCCAATTCCAAAAAAAGAAAGTTACACATTAAAGCTAGTTATTTACCTTGTGCTCCAGGAATGCAATCCATTTTTCTTAATGCAGTAGTTAAATTAAGGAGTGAATGGATTTTTACTTTCTTACCTTAGGAGGCCTCCAGTGACTGGGGTTCTCAGTTTCCCTCACCTCCAGCCCATTTAGGGTGTCCCTAAACTTGCATCTTAGTGTCTCTTTAGACAAAGTTCCAGGCATTCAGTTTAGATTTCTAGCAAGTGTCACCGGTGTACGGGAAGTTTGTGTAAATTTCCTGGGTTCTCTGCATTAAAGCAGTGAAACACTAAACAAATACAGGTTAGTGTCTGCGTTGTGTTTAGATACTTTTTGGTAGGCAGTTTGACGGACAGAACATGAGACAGCTGGCTTGTCAACTTGTGAAAATTACACGTAGTCTTTCAAGAAGAATTAACAGAGAGAGATGCAAATTTATTTTCCAGGTCCCTTTCAACGCCGTTGCGCTCCGGATTATCCACGCAGATGTGGCTCCCACCCATATATTGTACGCCGTGAATGCCAGCTGGGTTGGCCTTTGCAAGATCCTGGATGACGTCAGAGGATATGCAAATGGGCCCATCCTTCTCGCCCAGACTCCAATCTGTGATTGTTTGGGGTTTGGTGAGTCTGAGAGTAAAACACGCCCGTAAACCTCCTGAAATTGAACCACTTTTTCAGCTGTAGACGGCTAGGCTTGACCTTGTAGCTGTCGCTTGGCTGGAGTGGTCAGAAGGTTTCTCTGTCTTCTACACAGTGGGCCTTGGGGGCTGGAGGGCAGGAAGGAGGCCTTTCTCTGCTTCTCCCGTCAGCTCCTCTTAATGCAGGATTCCCAAGGACCTGCCCACGGCCACCGCCTCAGTTGGCATGCTTTCTAGGCCACCTCACCACCTGCTGGGCTCTAGACCCAGCTTTAGGCTGACTTCCGTAGGATCTCTGCAGCATCACGTGCATCAGAGCTCCAAGCCTGTGTTACCAGTGTGCTTCTCCGCTGGAATATTTCACTGGCATCTAAGACTTGGGTCCAAAACTGAGGTCTGAACGGTCCCTCTACCCACTCCCTGATTTTCTCCCCAAACCTGCCCCTCCTATCCAGCACCATCCCCTCTTCCCGGCCTCGAACGGTCCTTTGAGATTTACTCTGCTATTACCCCTGCATCCTCCCTGGCACCCCCTTGCTTTCATTCACCACATCCAGCCACTGGCTGACCTGGTAGTTTCTGTTTTCGGAATGTCAGACTCCTCCTCTCATCTCTTTGCACCACACCTGTCTCATTTCTGCCCTGGGACCCCCCACCCCCTCCACCCCCCATCAGGAGTGATCCGAGCACACTTGTGATCGCTTCACACCCTGGGCCTCCCTCCACACAGATCCAGCGTCTGGACTGGGCCTCACAGTGCCCGGCAGGTTTGGCCCCCGCCTCCTCTCCAGACCACCTCACGTGAGCATCCCCCTGGCTCACTGAGATCAGCAGACATCAGCGTCTGTTTCTGGAAGAGAGCCTGACCTACATAACCCAAGATCAGCAAAACCCTTAAATAATTAAACTCGTGTTTCTGATTTATACAACACTGAACTTCTCGAAAGCATTTCCACAGAAGTCATTTCATTTAGTACAGACCATGAAGAAGGGACTGCGACGGGGATGGGGAAGGATCAAGTCGTCTTTGCGTTCCTCACTGGTGGATGGGCTCCTCCCTGGCCTAAGGGCACCCTAGCTAAGACAGTCTCAGGCTTTGTTTCCTCACAGCTGAACAAGGGGCAGGGGCCAAGTCTTCAGGTACTCAAATACACTGTCTCTTGGCACTTTGTATTTTCAAAGCAAGACACAGTTGAAGTTGAAACTCTTATTTTAAAAGCCATTCTACAATTCTGAGTGGTGGGGAGGTTTGATATCTTCCAGAAAGGATGATTTTTGTGTGTTTTGTGTGTCAAGGAATTTGTAGAGGGATTGACATGGAGAGGAGGCTTTACCACATTCTCACTCCTGTGCCCCCGGAGGAGCTCCGGAACGTGAATTGTCTTCTGGTCGGAGCCATCTCTGTCCCACAGTGTGTCTTCAAGAGCCAGGTGAGTACGACCCCCAGGGCCAGCCCTGGTGTTAGCTGGCCGTGTCCACGGTAGAGAGTGTGGACCTGGAGTGGGGGTGAGGGTCACAGGAGCAGGTCAGTGTCTGGGAAACACGCCCTATTGTAGGCACTAACGAGGCAAAGTAGGGTGTCAGTGTGCCCCACAGGTCCAGGGCTGTGAATCACCATCACTCATGGTCGGGAGCCCGGTGGTTGAGCCAGTATTGCAGAAGGAATTTGTGGGAGAAGAGCCAAGGTGGCAACTCCAGGATGGCTCCTTCCTGAAGACAGTCTTCGGGGCACCCATGGGAAGGTCACGGAGGGTCACGTCAGTCAAGGGCATCTATAGCCCCAAACTGCAGGCAGTGCCTGCATGCGGCTGGGAAGCAGCCAGTGCCCCCCCCCCCCCACTGGTTCTGTTGGTTGGAGAGAACGCCCTCCTCCTGTCCATTCTGATGCTGTCTGATGTGTTTGTGAGGTTGAGTTCTTTTTTTTTTTTTTTTTAAACACTTTTTTATTGAGTTATAGTCATTTTACAATGTTGGGTCAGTGTGAGGTTGAGTTTTAAGTGGGCCCTTTGAGGGGAGGGTAGCCCAGTGTCTTGAGTGAGAGGACCTTACTCAGACTCTCACTCTTAACGCCGTCTCCCGCGGGAAGACGTCAAGTACTGCGAACTCTTCTTGGCTGGATCTGAAGGGCTTGCGCGTGTTTTCTCTGTGCTCTCATTTCAGCGTGGGCTTGAAGGGACGATACCTTACATCACGACAGATTATAACTTTAAACTTCCTGGAGCATCAGAGAAAATTGGAGCAAGAGAAATTGAGGAAACACAAGAAGAGAAAGTACACCCCAAACCTAAATTCTATCGAAAAACAAACTGATCCTGATGCCCTTAATAAGGGAAGGAACGTTCCTACCAGGAAGCTTGACTCTGTCTCCAGCCTGGCACCCACGGACGGATGGGTTCTGTGGCTCCGGACAGTGCGCTCACGTAGCCAGCAGTGTGTTCTGCAGCTCGTGGATATGTTTAGAACACGTTTAGGCCTCTTCAAGCTACATGACCCAGAGGTTCGCCCTGGTCTTCTATTTTATCTTCTAAAGGGATAGAGCAGCAGGGAAAACAGAAAGTGTGCGTTAAAACAGAAAGAACCTGGTAGATTCCTCTGAAAGTTTTTCAAGGACCTGGTTGTTGGAATTTGGATAAAAATAGAGAAACTGGGACAACAGAAATGTACCAAGGAGGAAGGCAGGCTGACCAGCGGGATGGAGAGCACGGTGAGATTCGGAGGCGCACTGTGGTCCAAGCCCCCACGGGGGGCCCACCTGCAGGGCCTTTCCATCCCTGCTCGTTCGATGCTGCCTGAGGTCTCCTTCCAGCAGGCACATGGGTCGAGTGTTAAGCTTATCTTTGGTCTGATCAACTTAATCAAGGTTTCATAGATAAAAGTTTGACTCAAGAGCCCTTCTTTTTTTTAATCTGATGGTTTTATGTGGAAAAAATTGCTCTCAAATCCAGGAAGCCTATCCTGGGGCCTTTTAAAAACTAGATTTGCCCTTATTGACTTCTCATCTGAGATTGAAGACACACCATGGGCAGAGCTGGACACGCGGCTGTTTGGAAGCAAGACTGGCCCAGCGGCTCACGCTCTTGGCTTTGGCGACTGCACCTGAAGTGTGTGCCGTGTGGGGTTTTCCCCCAAGGGAACCGCAGGCCTGCGAGGATGCTGTTCTCCCAGAGGGCTTCAGGGAAAAACAATGCAAGTCTCTTCTTGTCTTCTCCCTGGTGGCCAGGATCCTTTAACCACCAAGGTTGGGAGTGGTTTTGGTGACCAGTCAGGGCAGTCAGGTCAGGTCACATCATTCCTGCATTTAGGATGGTGAGATACTTAGTGAGGCAGCATTTCAAACTGGCATTGTGAATTCCAGCTTCCCAGCAGAACGTGTTGAAGGACCACCGTTAGGATGTGGGGGTCTTAACATTTACATTCATTTGAACTGTTGGTTCTTGTTGTCTTAAGCAATCATTAGCCTCTCATCTTGTAGACCCACAGACTTACGGAGCCCTTGTCCCCCGCCAGGGTTAGTTTTGATACCCTAGAGACCATTTAAAGTCAGACTTCTTGGTTGCCTCTTACTTACATCTAAACTGAACTTGTACATGTTTTTCTGTCTTGGCGTTGGAAGAATTTCAGCAGACGATCACTGTCAACTTTTTGCCTCCTTCCCCGGTTCTTGTATCTTTACAGTAATGATCATTAGAGGTCTGTAGCAGTAGGAGGAATGGAAAGTGGTGTCCGGTCCTTTGCAGTTTCATTAAATCCAGGCTCCCCTTTAACCTATTTCCTCCTGGCCTTGAAAATTGCCCTGTGGTCAGTCCTCATCGGCACAGAAGACATACGTTGCCACCAGAGGGAGCTGTCAGCCGTTGGTCAGATGGCCACAGGGTGCTGGAGTTGGCCGGGGAGCCGGGACAGGCCTTTCTCAGGGTTCAGAGACGCTATGGTCAGACCCCAGGGTGTGCTGGTCAGACTGGCAGCAGCGCACCCACCTTGGGTGTTTGCCGTCTGATGATCACTGTCGGTGGTTTGGGCTTCTGCCGTTTCCCCCGGTCTGTGATGGTTCAGAATGGGTAGCAAGAGAGACACTCTTAACAAAAACTCTTAATCCTGTCTATGCGTGATTTTCGATGCTTATTTTAAGAAAATTAATGGAATATATGACTTAGAACGTGAAAACCCTTAATCACTGCTTTTAGTGTTTCTTTAAAATCAGTTCTTTAGATCCATTTATAGGACAGGTGGGTAAGAAAATGAAAAGATTCTCAACTTCTAGGGTTTCTTTTATTTTGTGAACAAAGGTAATTCCACTGTCCCCATCTGTCCCCATTAGGCCTTGTGGGCAGGAAGCAGCGTATCCTCTGAGACCCCAGCATAAAAACGGAAGACTTGAGAAAGGGGAGGGGGGTAGTTGAGCTGGCCCTTCAGGGGCCTCAGATTATGATTTTTGAGAAATCAAAATGTGGAAGTGGCCAGCCGGAGAGGATGGTGGGGGTGGTGAGGCCCCCAGCTGGGCCGAGGGAGCCCCTGCCCCACCAGGATCCCTGTGACAGACAAGTACACACAGACCAACAGATCTCTGGGGACCAAGCGATGTGGGACGGTGTTTTTAAATTGTCTGATTGTTTTTTCCTTAGATCTGGATATGTACTGACGAAGGCAGCAGGCTTTGATGTTAGAGCTCCCGAGTTCAAATCTGGACTGGGCCTCGGCTAGCAGTGCAGCTTTGAAGAGGGTGTTTAACTTGAACCTCTTTCCTTAAGATGGGATGACCGCTTCCCACGAGGTCCCTGCGTGAGGAGGACGTGAGGCACGTCTGTAGCAGGTGTAGCAGTAACTCCTAGTGTGAGGCCCGTCTCTGGTTAGACTGTAAACTCCTAGAAGACAGGGACCACGATTGCATTTCTCACGGTCACGTTGGGAGGATGCAGAAACTAAACGTTTGCATCTGAAGCCCTCTTACCCGTGGCCTCCGGGCAGATTTACCTTAACACCAGTCTTCCTGCTGCAGGTCCTGTTCAGAAGCCCCAGAGAGGTAGGTCCCATGGCTTCTGCTGATTACTCACCCCTGGGAGTTTCTCATAAACCCCACTTACTGCTTTTAAAATTATGTGACCAGTTTACCCATGTAGGAAATGGTCCTCAAGTCCACCACCACTTAATCACTGTTAATGTATGATGCTTTCTCGTCTGGCTTTTTTCTAAAACCCATGTGTGTATTTTACAGAATTGTTGTCCCACTGTACATGTGGTTTTCTGTCCAGCTCTTTTCACTTAACACGTGACCTTCTGTTATCATTAAATGTTTTTGAGAATGTGAATTTAATCGTGTAATTTTGTTACATATATGGATAGCATGTTTTATTCCAGGAAATTATTTAAATGCTTGGAAGAAATTACGGCAAAAACATTGGAAGAGGGTAGTGAAATCTGGGCGTTGTAGTGGGGAAGTCAGAAACCCCAGCAAGCACCTGCACCTCTTTTCTGCATCAATATCGAGTGGAATAAACTCCAGTGGGCATTTATTTTAACTTTTCTGTCTGAGCCCAAGTATGTAAGTTAAATTCTTTCTGGGCTATCTTTAATAGTGTGTTAGAAGGAAAAAGAATTTTGGTCTCAGAAGAGTTCAGATAGGAAGCAAGCAAGCCAGCAGGCCAGGGGCCTTTGCCTGTAACTGCCTCTCCATGAGCGGGCGCTCAGCCCCGCAGCCCTCGCTCCCGGGGAGGGCCTGGCGGAGGGAATGAGACTTGGCTGACAAACCAGGCCTGAACAGTGGCTAAAATAAATATGGGGGCCATCTGTGCAGGAGGGGGAGGAAGACACGTGATGGAGGGCCTCCAGACAGGCTTTGCTAAGTTAAAGATTTCCAAGGCTTTGCCAGGAAAAGAATGGGGCAGAGGGTGGGCCACGGGGTCGGGGAGCAGTCTGAAAGGAGCTGCACTTGGAGTCGTGGGGCAGCAGGTCCAATCTGGAGATCCCGGGAGCTGAGTAAGCAGTCTCGGGAATCAGCAAACAGCCGAGCCGGCAGACAGTGTGTTGGGCTGGGAAGCCAAGGGTTGCCATGACGACCGGACCTGATGCCGCCGTGGCGTTCAACAGACTGTGGCCTGGGTTTTTCTAATACTTTGGAACTTGGTAGGTCTCTGGGCTGCGAAGGTCTGCTGGGCAGGGAGAAGCCACCCAACTTGCAGGCCTTCCTCCTCACCAGAGTCCAGCCAGAGCTGCTGCTGGCTGCTGGAATTGCAGAGACGAGGGGCTTCGTGGCACTACTTTCCGGGAAAGGAGAGGGGCAGGCACCCGCCAAGGCAGCCAGCAGTGTGCGAAGTGTGTTCCAGGGAGCATATGGGTACTTGGGAATGGAAAATCCAAGGGGAGAAAACCACCGGCAAGGAAACAGTGCGAACCACGGCCACGGAGTCCATACGTTAAAATACACAGCGCTCGGGGGGCCTGTGCCGGAGGAGAAGCGAATTGGCAGGGCTGAGAGCTTGGTGGTTTTCTGTGCAGACGATTCAGCTGGAGAAATTACGACAGAGGCTGGGTCTGGGAGAAGCCCTCCAGTGCTGGGACTGCAGCTGGGCAGAGAGGGACGGGGACGGGGGCTAGCACGTGGCTCCAGGGCCAGGCACAGCGCCACCACCCCAGAGGTCAAGCATGAGCTCAGTCCTGACAAAGTACGGGTCTCCACCTCGCAGCTGGCTCGGCCTTCGTCCGGGAGCCGGTGAGTACGTTTTCTTCCTCTTGCTTCCAGAAATGAGGATTAGCGACACAGAGTGAGAAGAGGAGACCATGTGGGTCTTGAGGGGGCCACTCTGACCCCACACTTGCTGGGCCCTTTAGGAACCCCTCCTGCAGGTGGGGCACGTTTTGTCCTTCATGGGTGACTTAATGAGTTGAGATTGTAGAACGCAAGGGTCACCCAACAACCGATGGCCATTAGCTCTGATTTAGGTGCTGACCGCGTCCTGTCTTCTGAGGGAGCAGAGGAGGGGTTGCTTTCGGTTTCAGCCGCCCAGCCCCTGAGAGAAGGAGCAGGGTCCCATGTGAAGAGCTGCTTCCCGGGCAGCTGCCGCAGGGGTGGCTCTGATGGTGGAAGGCTCTCTTGCTTCCTCTCTTGTGAGATGGAAGGTGGGTGGGCAAGGTGCGCCCAGACCTTCAGGCCATCAGTTCTGTGCATTGAAGTTGTGTCCCCATTGCCAGGACTATCTGGGGCAGGTTCCCAACTGTGCCTTTGTAGCTTTCTCCAGAAGGGCCATGAAATCCCTCCTAAACCATCAACATGTTCAAGTTTGCTTTTTTGGGTGGAGGGAGACAGTTAGGTTTACTTATTCTTTTAGAGGGGATCCTGGGGATTGAACCCAGGACCTTGTGTTGGCTAAGCATGCACACTATCACTCGAGCTATGCCCTCCCCGCTAAGTTCACTTTGATATGGGCGATGACGCATTTTGGCGGTGGCAGAGGAATGGTGTGCATAGACTCAAACAGCCTCCCAGCACCCCAGAGTCAGAGGCCTGACCCGGGAAATGTCCTATTCCTGGCCAGAGAGGAACAGCCTGGGGGTGTGTTGGCCACTGACCTCTCAGTGTTCAGATCAGAGCCCTTATTCCAGCCTTCATCTGCCCTGCGAGCCCCCACCCCGTGGCTGGCCCAAGACAGATTTAAGAAGCAGACAGCGAGCCACGGAAAGTTCCTCCTAGCGCCCAGACAGGCCTCTGCAGGGTTGTAGGGTTGGCTGGGATGACTGAGGGATGGCTGGGTGCGGCGGGTGCCATGAGAAAGGGGAGCTGTACACAGATGGTACAGCGTCAAACCACAGAGAGGATGGGAGAGCATCTTACAGAAGAAAGATCTCATCCTTGGGCAATGAGCATTTAAGCATTTTTAGCAGGGTAGGTAGCATTTTCTAACTTGCATTTTAAGAAAATCCTTTTTTAAAAAAATTTTTTTTGGTTTGTTCTTCTGGGGGAAAGCATTAGGTTTATTTACTTTATTTGTTTCTTATTTTAATGAATGTACTGGGGATTGAACCCAGGACCTCGTGCATGCTAAACGTGCACTCTACCACTGAGCTACATACACCCTCTCCCCAGAAAATCCTTTTTGATAGAAGTTTGGAGAGTGGATTTGGGAGCGTTTGAGGAAGAGAGCATGGCAGATAAATAGAGCCAAAGAATCAGGAGGCTATTGCAATAATGCACAAGAAAGGTGGTCATTTAATACCTTTAAATTAGCATATAAATAAATAAAAATATATACACTTATGCACATACATATATGCATGTGTGTATACTTTGTTCTGCTTATACAAGTAATACATCTGCACTATAAATTTCTCACGGTACATAAATGATGAAGATATTTCCAGTTGTATTTCAGACTTTTTCTATGAATATACACACACGTGCACTTACCTACATATACGTGTATATGTAAAAATGTTGAAATGAAAGAAAATATGCATTTTTGCAGTTGTTTTTCCCAATTAACACTTTATTTTGGAGATTAAGTGCCAATACATAACAGTCTACTTCATTTTTTTTTAGTGGCTTCATGATATGTATGGATATAATTTTTAAACTAGCCCTTTATGAGTGGACCTTTGGGGGTTGTTTCCAGTTTTTTGCTCTTGTAAATAATGCGATAGTAAATATCCTTATACCGGTATCTCTGCAGCCTTGTGAAAGAATATCTGTAGAATAAATTTCTGGAAGCGGAATTGCTGGGTGGAAAGGGCTGGGCATTTTGCATTTTAATAGCTATTTCCAGATGGTCATCCAGAAAGCCACTTATTCCCCCATCAGCAGAGTATGTTGGTCCTTCGTGTACTTTCTATGTCTGGTTATCATCTTCCATGAGTCTGCTCCAGACAGGAGAGGGTGGGTGGCTGGGCAGGTGTCCCCTTACATGGTCTCCGGGCATGTCTCTTTTTTGTCCACTCCCATTCCTGGAACGCTGTGGCTCTTGGCCGAGGTGCGAGGGCAGCTGCAGGCTCTGACATCGTGCATCTAGAACTTCCGAGGGTCGGGGGCACCGAGGGCACTCCACAGTCCTTCTAAGAACCCTCTCGTGCGGTAAGTTTTTAGCGGCACAGATTACAGAAGCAACTGACCAGTATTGAATCACAGCTCTCCTACTTACTAGCTGGGTGAGTGTAAGCAAGTCACTAGCCTTCTGAGCTTCAATTTCATTATCGTTAAAGTGGCGACAACAGCAGTGTCTACCACCCAGGGTTTTGTGGTGCTCAGATGAGGTGCTGTTTGAGTTGGTGTCTGATAATTCCAGCACCTTAAGTTTTTGTGGGTCTGTTTCTGTTGGTTTTCAGACATGGGGTCTTAGTTACTTGTGTGCCTAGTTATCTTTGAATGTGTGTTGGACATTGTATTTTAAAAATTATTTGCAAGAAAAACTTGAGGCCTTAGATGATAGAGGATCTTCCTGTGCTTCTGCCATATGCCGGGAGACACAACCAGTCTGGGATGAGCTCATTCCAAATTCAGGTCTGAGGTTCCCTGGACTTTGAGCTTTCCCCCCTAGCTCCATAAAGCTATTAAAAGTGAAGCTATCACTCACCTCTTTCTTCAGAATGCATAAACACCCCTGAGAGCAAAACCATCCTTTTACCTCCCTAGATCCTCCTGTATTGTGTATTGTCTGGTTTGATGTTTTAAAGATTAAAAAATAACTTTTTCATCCAGCTTTTTTGGTTGTCTCAAGTGGGAAGGTTGGTCTGATTTACCCAGTTCACCATCGTAGGAAGCAGAGTCCCACTGAAGGACCTAAACATTCAGAGCATTTAGTACATTGTTTCTTTGAAGCTGTTGTTTCCAAAACCATGGTGTGTTTTTAAAGTCAGATCATGTTCCTCCTCTGTTAAAAAAAACTCCAGTAGTTCCTGTCTCCCTCAGAATAAAAGGCAAGGTCCTCACAGGCCCTCATAGGACCTGACACCCTGTCACTTCTCTGACTTTACCTCCTCCCCTTGCTTTCCCTGATCCAGCCACACTTGCCTCATTGAAGTTCCCTTGGCAGGGTGACCAACTTATTCTGGTTTTAAAACTGAAATCTTGTGTCCTGGGAATCCTCTTAGTCCAGGGGAGGCAAACTGGATCAGTTGGTCACCTTAACTCAAACATAATATATGCCCCTACCCCAGGAACTTTGCACTTGCTGTTCTCTCAGCCTAAGATGCTCCTCCTCAGATATCTGCATGGCTAGCTCCCTCACATCATTCCAGTCTCTGAGTACTCAAAGTCATTTTCCTTGGAGAGGATTATCTAAAATAATGGGCATGTCTGTGCATGCGTGCACACACACACCCAGTCACTCTCCATCCATTAGCTGCTCTATTTTTCTTGAGATACAAATGAATAGGACTGAGGCAGAACCTCTCCAGGCCCATATTAGAGGCTCTTGAGCACTAGCATCCACTACAAAGTCATGACAGGCTAAGCTGCCCTGCCCAGAAACTGCCTCTGTAGGCTGGACCTGGACCCTGAGCTTGGGGGGAGGAGGGATCTTTGGCCTCCGTGGGCCAACAGGGAGACAAGACCTGTCCCAGGCAACCTGGGTCTCTGCTGAGGATGTCCAAGGGGCCAGTTAACGATAGTTTCCAACCACTGGGATCGGTGTTCCAACAATGGGTTAGATATTTTGAAATCCCAGCTGTCCTGAAAGTCTGGCCAGTCTTTTCTGTGGTCAGGATACTGGCTCAGAAGCTTTTGTTCCTTGGACAGACTTGGCCCTCAAGAGGACCTCAGTCTGTCTGGCCAGGTTTAAACGTCTGCAGTGGCCAGCAGCTGGCAGTGAGACTGGAATGTGGCCATCCTGCCTCAGCCACAGACAGCCCTGGGGATACAGGCAGGCCTCCATCTCCTCCTCTTCCCCTCCCCAGGGTAGGAAAACCCCAGCACCCCAGCTGACAGAGTGCCTGGCTCTAGCTGGGGTCTCAGCTCCTCCCAGGGGGTGGCTAGATCTGACCCCAGGCTGGATGTTCAGACCTGTGGGCTGTCCTCTGAGCTGGGATCCTCCTTGGAGACCAGGGAGCCCTGCCACCTTGACTGGACTGAGTTTTGAGGTATTCGGAAGTCAGCCCTGAGAGATGGTTGGTTATGAACTGATCCAAGTTCAAGTCAACCAGCATTCCCCTGGCACCTGCTCTGGGAGGAACTGGGCCTGGGCCCTGCATTCAAGGGGCTCCCAGCCCAGGGGGATCCAGATGGCACCATTTCAGTGTGGTCACCTGCAGGAGAGGCAGGACCAAAAGGCAGCCTGGCTCCTCGGCTGTACGACAGCACCCTCGGTCCCCCCAGGAGCAGCATGTTGGGGCAGGTCTGGTAGGGGCTGAGCGGCCCTGCTGGGCTGGGGATGGCCTTGCTCCCCAGGTGATAGGGAGCGGGTTTTCAATCAGAGCAGGGATCTTTTCAGATTTGCATTGTATTCTTGTGATGATTGTCAGCCACTGTCCACAGAGCCCCTGCCAGGAGCAGATCCTGTGTGTGGAGGCCACTCTTTTGGGCTGAGTCTTTTAATCCCCACAGCAACCCTGTGATGCAGTACTGTGAGTGTCCTCACTGGGTAGATAAGGGCACTGAGGTCCAGAGAGGCTAAGCAACTTGCCCAAGGCCACACAGCCAGCAAGAGCTGGCATCTGATGCCAGGATGCAGGTGTCAGGCTGCATTCTGGAGACAGGGGGCTCAGACAAGGTAGTGGTGGCCTGAGCTGGGGCCACAGCATTCTAGAAGCAGAGTTCAGAATGGCGTGGGTGGCTGGTCCATGGCCAGGCCGCCCCAGGGTGTGCTTGTCCCCATGCTGCAGTAGGTAGATGGGTGGGTGACGATGGTCAGGCCAGAAGCTGGACGTGAGTAGAACTCCCACCCCATTGCCTCCGGGGAGTTGTTCTGAGGGGACTGTTGTCTGGCTGCCCCCCTCCCACATGCTCATGGGGGCCCAGGAAGAGGCCCGTTTTCTTCAAGGCCTGTTATGAGTGGGCTCAAAGGTCAGCGAGGCTTATCCAAGCCTGAAGGGCCCCCAGAGTTCCCAAGCAGGGGTGCATCAGGGGAAGGGAGGGGCCCCTGAGCCTTGGGCTCAGCTCAGGGTGCCAGCAGCGATGGGCAGGAGGGGCTGTTTACTGACTGGACCCTGGAGGCCCATGGAACTTGAATATCTCGGCCACAGCGGGAACAAAGGGTGGCACAGGTGCTGGTGGGGGTGAGGTGACCCTGGCGGTAGCCCCCACCCGCTTCCTGGCTGCCCTGGGCAGGTCTCTGGGCCCCTCCGAGCCTCAGCTCCCTGCTCTGTACAATGGGGGTGGAAGTAACACAGTGACGGGCTCATCAGGCAGCTTAAAGGAGACCCACCTAGGAGGCTCTGCGTCCAGGGCCTGGTACACAGGGGAACTTGTCAGATGTCGGTGTCCCTGCTGTGTGCCCAGCTGGCAGCTGGAGGACAAGGACTGCCACAGGGTCCCTGGCTGAGCAGGAACCTCTGCTTCTGAGGAGTTCGTGTTGGAGCACCTGGGCGAAAACAGCACAGGCTCCTGGCCAGGCCGCCGGGGCCCAGCCCCTTCCGGGCCTGGCATGGGGCTCCCTGCTGGCGGAACTCTGCCCAGGCTGTGGTGGCAGCACACACACAACCGCACCGGGAGGGAGTGCCGGGACAGCCCGACTGTGCCGCGCGGCAGAGGAGCGCCCCCGCAGGGCCCACTCTGGGGATGGAGCAGAAAGCCCCGGCGGGGCTCTGCCCGCCTCCTCCCTGGGCTCCGCAGACCCCGTCTGGGGGCGCTGCCATGCCTGGACATCTCACGTATCTCGGTCCCAGCCCCTGGAGCTCTTGCGGGTTTGAGAAGGGGCTGTGTGGGCCCTTTGGGATGGGGGGAGGCCCACCCTGTGCCAGCCCTCTGGCATGGTGCACGCAGCATTTTCCAGGGGCTGGTGAGCCACAGCAGCCATGCGCTGTGAGGAGGTGTCTGGGGAGAAGACCTGGGGCAGGGGCCTGGCTGAGGCTTAAGGGTCAGGCTGGCTGTCAGCCAGGTTTCCACCAGCACCTTCCAAACTGATGGACCTGCAGGTGGCTGAGGCTTCAGATCTGGTGTCCAGCCTTCAGGATGGTTTACTTTGTGATGGGAGTGGGTCGGGGGTGGTCTCTGATACTCCATACCAGGCCCCACTGTTCATCCTTCCTGCAAGGGCCAGCCCCAGGTGCACTGCCTGCCTGCTAGCCAGGGGATGGCCTTCACCCCACCCCAGGCCCCCACCATGGGCCACGAGCAGGCTGTGGTCCTGGAGGGTCCTTGGCCTGTGCCTCTGGCCGGTGAGAGCAGATTCTTCTCCTTACCTGGAGCTGGCGGTCTGGTGGGTTGTGTAGGGGGAGAGGCGGTTAGTGGGACACACCTCCTCTCAGGCTTGGCCAATGGGGCAGAGGCTGGGGAGCTGGGGGCTGGGGGGCTGGGAGATGGCTAGTGCCCTCCCAGCGCTGCGTTATATAACGCCTCTGGCTTGCTGGCCAGACGTAATTCCTAACAGGCCCTGCCGGCCGACCTGGGAGCACTTCAGCCCAGCACAGCCCGCTAGGCTGCTTCTCACGCAAGCGGTGCAGCTGGTACTGGGCACGGCCGGCAGTGTCAGCTCCATTCCTGGCCCACACCCCTACCCCTATAGATCCCAGGCTGCCCTGGGGGTCCAGACAGGCCTCCTCAAGTGCTGGAAGGTGGAGGAAAGATGTGGTCACTTGCTCCTGGGGGGCTCAGGGTACCACAGAGGGTCATGGAGGGCCTTGCCTGATGGAATGCAGGGACCCCCCCAAGGTCTTGATCCCTGTGGGGAAGCCCTTGCTCTCTGCTTAGCACCATGTGAGCAGAATCTTTTGGAGATAACGCAGTGGGGCCCTCTCTCCTTACCCCATTTCACAGATGTGGGATCCGAGGCTTCAGGAAGTGTCATGCTCAGGGATACCCAGCGAGAAAGGCAGAGGAGGACCCTGGACCTTAGGGAGCTGCCCTCAGGGAGCCGTAGGGCCCAGACTGGTGGGGCAGGAGTCAGCCAGGGCAGAAGGCAGAAGGGGCATCTAAAGGCCCTGGTCTGTGAACACTGGAAGGGAAGTTTCCCCACAGGGCCAAGGTTTCTGTCGGCTGTGGCTCGCTGGGAGGTGGCTGGTGTCCAGAGTTGATGGCTGGCTTGGATCACCTGCTCCTCTTCCTCTTTCAGCCCCTTACTCAGCAGGCCTCTCTGGCCTCCTGTTCAGGCTCTCACGCAGCACTTTTGCTCTCAAGGAAACAGCTGTGGTTTGCAGAGGGATCGATCCCCTCCCCACGTCCAAGGCCATTGCCAGGCACTGGATAAAGCAGCCTCAGGTCTCCCGCTTCCTGTCCCTCTGCCTGTCTCAGTCCTGGCCCCCGGTCAGTGGGACCTGATGTCAGTGGGGACAAGTGGCAAAATTCTGGGGTCTACCTGCCTGGGGCCACAGCTCCCAGCCCCCAGCCCCGAGGGGCACGCCCAGAGGAGGGCACAAGCCATTGGTCTCCTTGCTCCCCTGTCCCGGGGTCACGAGGTTCCAGGAGGATCGAGGCAGGAGACGTGGGGCCTTAGACTGTGGGAGGACAGGCTTCCAACTTGGGGCTGCCCTACCTCCCTCTGGGCCCTGGGTCCCCCGTCTGTACCCTGCAGTGATGGTGCCATCAAGGGCCAAACAATGTGGCCCACAGAGCCAAGCAGTGAGAGCACGGCTCTGGAGTTCCCCCCCAGTTTGCCCCCTTCCTGCTCTGTGTGGCCCTGGGAAAGTACGTGGCCCCTGGCCTCCGCTTCTCCATCCCTGTCCCTATCGTGGGGTGCTCCCACTGGCCTCATGGGGCAGACATGAGGCTTAAAGGATATAATGGATGAACAGTGCTCAGCATGGCATCTGGCCCAAAGTAACCGTCATCACTTTGCCCGTCTGGGAGTGGGAACACAGCTGCATACAAGACAGACGTGGCACCCCACGAGATCTCCCAGAGGTGATGGAGAACCCCTTCCCCACATTTGTAAGCAGTGTCATGAGCCATCTAGCTTCCTGGTTTCCCCCAGACCCAGGGAAAAGGCCCGGGTGTGTCCACCTGCCTTTGACACCGGCTGCCTCATGGTAGTGGGGGCTGGCCCCAGGACACTGTGGGGGCCCCTTTGCCTACCTGGGTGGGCCTGCCCAGATCCCCCGGGCTGCCTCATGCTCTCCTGCACAGGGAAGATGGAGGCAAGGCCAGGGATGGGGGCCTCTAGCCTGGACAGGGGGAGTGTGGGCGAGTCTCCATGGGAGCTGGAGGACACCAGGTAGCAGGACTGGCATGAGCCAAGGCAGGGAGGTGGGAAGCAGAAGGCACATTTGGGGACAGAGAGAGCCTCTGGGAGGAGGATGCAGGGGCAGGGGGAGGGGCACAGCCAGGCCTCGTCTTCTCTACAGCATCCTGGGCCTGAGCACAAACAGCCCCTCAGTGGGGCCTCTGCAGGTGGGTGCGTGCAGGGGAGTGGGGGCTCCTTGTGTTTGCCCCAAAGCTGAGAGCAGGAAGAATTCTCCCCTCAACCCCCAGGCGGGGCAGCTTTGGGGCTCTCTGCTCTGAAACCATAACCGAGTGTAGCCCCTCCAGGCCCAGATGCAGAGGGGTCTGGCCTGGGTAACTGCTCGGGGACCACTCCCCACTCTGCAGCCCTGGCCTCTTCTGGGTGGGCACTGAGAACAGCCATGGCTGCCAGGGACAGATCATCTCACCCCCCAAGCTCGGCTGACACCCCATGTTGGCCACTTGCCTGTAAACACGAGCCAGAGAGCCCCCCTACCCTTGTGTGGGCCCAGACTAAGTGGGTGCCAGTGATCAAGGACCAAGGGGCCTGCATTTGTCTGGCCCTGGCCCCGGGCTGGGGATTGGGGAGGAGGGTGGCAGGCAGGCTGGCATCTGGTTTGAATTACTTGAGCTGCCTCTTGGCACCTCAGCCCTCAGCTGGGGGTGTGCAGGCTGCCTGGACGGCTACCCCTACCACCCCCACCCGCCACAGCCCTGGGGTGACCCCCTGGAAAGTAGAGCCGTCTGCTGCCAGCTCCCCCTGCCTGGGCCTCGTGCCTGTCTGTTGCCAGGCATCTGGTCGGGGGTGGGGGTGGGTGTGGGGGCGGCCAGCTCTGTCCCCACTCAGACTAGCTCCTTCGGACCCTGGAAGGTTGGGAGGCTGGGCAACACGGCAGAGGCTGGCTGGGAGGCCAAGCACGATGTCCTGCCCTGTCCAGTCTGGATGTCCACAGGGCCACCCCGCTGCCCTCCGACCACCCGGCCTTCTCCCTCTGATGACTTTGAAGGCCCCAGTGTTGGCTTTGAAGCCAAGCAGTCCTGGGGTCGGATTCCAGTCCTGCTTCTTAGTAGCTGAGCCCCAGGTTCCTCATCTGTGCTGTGGGGTAATCCCACCTCCCTGGGGAGAACCAGAACAACCAGGAAGACGCTGCTTTCCTGGGTATGAGAGGGCAGAGGTCTCTCCACGGAAAGGAGGCCGTGCCTTTTAGTTTTATTTTCCAAATAGATACAAATTTGCCATTTTTCCAGAGGCTCAGGAATAATTTGACTGATGACTTTCATTTTTCTGCGTAGCTGTTGTTCATTCTTCTCCTGGTTCTTTCCGTGAGTGGCTCTGCACCCCCCAGCTCCTCCACGCCCTGCCCGATCCAACCTCCCTGCCCCCACCCACCCCGTGCCCACTGTGCAGGGGGCTGTGAGCTCCATGAAGATGGCTCTGGCCTGCCCAGGGCTCTGTGCCTGGCGCCGCCATGGGTGTAGGTGACACAGTCTGAGGAGGGAGACAGGGGTGGATGGGCAGCCTGGTGAAGCTTGGCCGGCCCAGGGAGGGGAGGCCCTTCATGAGAGCCCAGAGGGCAGATTCTGGGCCTCACTGGCAGCCTAGGCTAAGGCCTGGCCCACAGCTCCTGCCCTCTGACCCTTGGGAGGCCTCCTCCCGGCTTCTGCTCAGTGGATCCGGGGACAGGCCCTGTGCTTTCTGGGGAGGGGGCCGAGTCAGGCAGCTCTGGGGGTCATCCCATAGCACCCTGTGGGTACTTCCACTCCTCATTGAGAAATCCTGTAGGGATCAGCTGGGGCTGGGGGCTGGGGACAGAGGTCAGGGGTAGGGGGCTGGAATTGCTCCTGGGGCAGCACATTTTTCTCCTCTGAAAACTTATCTTAGCAAAGAGATCATGAAACAATCGGACTCTTTTCCGGGCCTCTGCCGTCCCCAGACGGCTGGCCCATCCCCTTGGTGGGGGCTCCGAGGGGGCCGGGAAGTTGAAATTTGTAAAATGTCTGTAGGAGGGGAAGAAAGACGCTTTGTGTGGGGCTGGGGCCCTGGCCATTGGTCAGCTCCCAGGCCCCCAGCCGCTCCCAGCATGCTCCCCTCCCCGGGGAGGGCTGCGCTGTCCGGCCCTGAGGCCAGCCCCAGGGTCTCTGCAGCCCTTCCACAGCCCCTACACCCACTGTGTCCAGGCCTCGGGGACCTGGGTCCCCGGGGCCGCCCAGCCTCAGAGGGCACGGGCCTGGCGGGGAGGCCTCCCCGGGCCTCAGCATGTTTCTCTACTGGAGGAAGCGGGGTGCCTATGAGCTGGAGGCCCTGCCTGGTGCCCTGGCCGAGCTGGAGCTGGGGGCCGTGGAGCGTTTCTCCTGGAGCTCCACCCTGGACATCATCGAGGACCTCCGGGGTAGGTGCAGGCCCACTTTCCCGGGAGGGCACTCCGACACCTGGTCTACCTGGCCGCCTCCCTCTGGCCAGAGCCTGTGTCCTGTTCACCGTGCACATGCTGCTGTGGATCACTTACTCAGCCGCGGTGGGGGAGGGCAGGGTCCCTCCTGAGAGCCACTGCTGGCAGAGGAGACAGGCCTGAGCATGAGGTCCTTGGGGGCCTTGAGGGCAGAGAGGGCAGGCTGAGGAGACTCTCCTCCCGGGGCTGGCTGGGCTGGGCAGCCTGGGCCCTGCAGCTAGGCTTGGAGCGGAGCAGCTCAGGCTGGGGGCAGCAGTGGCCAGCGCGGGGCTTCAGGCCTGGACTCTGCCTCCAAGATCAGGGCCATATGGTGGGACAAGTCCTTCTAGAATGTTCATGGCCGAGGCCTCGGGGCATGTGCCATTTCTCTTATTATCCCCATTGTAGGCGAGGAAACAGAAGCACAGAGAGATTAAGCTCCTTGGGAAGCAGGACCGGTAGTCGGGGATGCTGAGCCCTACGGCCTCTGTTTGGATCCCAACCTGGCCACTTCCTAGACGTCAAAAGTTGGGAAAGTCGTGTAAATGACCCCTGTGGCATCGTGGGGCAGCTGAGGGGACTAACTGGGGTGACCCATGGAGCACTTCAGACACCGCACGCATAGAGCAAGGGCTCGGTCCTTGCTGGCTGTTATTTTTGCTGTGTTTTTTCGTAGTTCAGCCCATAAGTGGCCCAGCAGAGCATACAGCTTCAGGCTGGCAACTCTGATTCTGTCAGGACACTTCAGTGCCGGAGATAGAAGTCCAGGTCTGGCCTGTGGAGGCCTGCATGGCACAGTGTCCTGGGCCTCCGTCCCCTCCTCTGTTCCCTCATCTTGGGCCCCAGGCTCTGGTTCCCCCCCAGGCCACAGGCCCAGAGGAGCAGGAGCCTTTCCCAGCCTGGTATGGTCCTGCCCTGATCCATCCCTGTAGCCCGAGGGCATGGAAAGTGATGGGTAGGCCTGGGGTCTGCTGTGGAAAGAGACCACATGGGGCGTGTGTTCCACAAAGCACAGCAGAAAATGCTGCTCCTAGAAGGGAGAATGGGTGTCCAGTGGGCGTAAACGACAGGTGTCCTGAGTGTGAGGAGCCCCCTCCAGTTACCTGTCCCATTGGCCAAAGTGGACAGAGGAATGCGGCTGCTTGGAGGGGCGGGCTGGGCGCGCTGCCCACCTGGGCCCCGGGAGGCTGGGAGGGAAGGACTGGGTGAGGAGGAGCCATGATGCTGGGTAGGGAGTGAAGCGGGGGAGGACCACACAGGGCAGGCCCTGTGTGCTGGCAGCCAGCCTGGAGGAAATCTCCCCTTCTCTTCCAGCTGGGCACCATTCTGGAACCAAAGGGTGGGCTGGGAGGAGTGGCCTGGGGGACAGGCTGAGTCCTGTCTACGTGCACCACTTCGCCTGGCAGGTTCCTGTCTACTGAGGCAGGGAAGGTGGCCGAGGTCCGGACAAGGCCAGAGGCGGCGTGAGACGGTTCAGCCAGTCCCAGACACAAGCCAGGGAGGCCCAGCAGGGGCCGGGTCCCCTCATTCTATTTGTTCTCTACATCTCAGTAACTGCGAGGTGCCAAAGTCTGCTGCTGCTGGGCCGTCTGCCAAGGACACCCTCCCCGCTCCCCAGGGCTTTGGAGCATTCCCTGTGAGGCCCGCCCCCACCCCCCAGCCTCCCCAGGCAGGACAGTCCCTGCTGTCTCAGGCTCCACAGACCACGGCACAGTGACCATCTGCTTCCAGCCCTGCGACCCCACAGCGAATATTGAGAGGGGACATGCCCCATGCCAAGTCTTCCCTTGACTCCTGGCACCTTCATGGTCACCCTCAGGGACGATTCTTGGTGCCCTCTTTGCTCTGGAAGGGAAGAAAAGGCTCAATGGGGTCTCGAGTGGTGGCACCCAGATACCCAACTTCCACCCTCAGTCTCAGAACCACCGACAGGACCCTGCTCATCCTGACTGGGAAAGAGGCCCCAGGACACAGTGGGTGGGTCACGGCACGTGAGCCCGCCGTGGGGCTGAGCTGAGCAGGCGAGTGGGAGAGCCGAGCACACAGCTGTCTGTGTGGGCTGTGTCCCCTGCTGCCAGCCAGCCCCTGGCCCGGGCCCATCAGGGGTGGGGGCTGGGACCTGGCGCCAGCCCAGCCCCATGATGGGGTGAGACTCGTGCATGGAGTGAGTGTGACTGCCCCGAATTGGAATCTCACACCAGTTTCTGCAGCCCTTCTGTGTTCCTCCCTCAGCCACTCTCAGTTCCTCTGAGGAGCCTCAGGAGGAAGCCCGTGGTGGGCCGATGGGGCAGGTGCCCACCGCGGCCTCAGCCGGAGGAAGTGGCTGGCCGGCCCCAGGCCTGTGTGCAGGGACTGTGTGGACAGTTTCTCTGGCCCCAGAAAGGAATTCTGAATGTGTCCGCCCACCTCTTACTGAGCCCGAGGGGTGTGGGTGGGCAAGGCAGTAACTGGGGTCTCTAGGCCCCAGGGGGCGATGCCATCAATAGTGCTGGGCTGCAGGCATCAGAGGCCTGGTCCGTGCTCCTTCCTCCAGCTGGGTCCCCACGTGATGGCCCTACCCCAAAATGTGATATGGAGCTTTGGGAAGGGGACCACATTTATTTCCTGGGCCACCCGCGATGCTCTGACCAGTATCTGGAGTAGGGAGTGGTAGATGGTTCCTAGGGTCAGCAACCATTTGCCCAGGACACGCCCTCTGTCTCTCGGGCAGGCTTGGGTCAAGTCTTGACCTTCTGCCAGCTGCCCTGACGGTGGGGGTTCAGCCCTAGCACAGCCTGTAGCAGCTGCCCAACCGTAGACAGGCTCTCAGGAGAGCTGGGTTTGCATGGAAGGGGGCATTCAAGGCCACAGCTGCTTCCTGGGAGGGGCTGCCTTTGCATGACCAGGCCTGGGGTTGGGAGGTGGTGGGCAGGGAATCTCTGCCTTCTTCAGGCAAACAGGTTCATGGGTGGTGGGGGAGGCACAGCTCAGAGGTGAGGGGCTTCCCTGAGGAGTGACAAGGGTGGTCTCTTGTACACTTATCTCAGCCTGGAGCTAGCTGGGAGAGGGGGCACTTATGTGACGATGGGGGAATCAGTGCACGTGTGCCAGGCACCGAACTGTGCCAGGTATCCCTGGGGCACCGGTGGGGGGGCAGTATGGCCTCATGTTTAGGAGCACAGACTTGGAGTCTTTGGATCTAGGCTCAAGTCCCAGCCTCACCGCTCACTAGCTGTGAGCCCTTAGGCAAGTCGACCAACCCTCTGAGCCTCAGTTTTCTCATCTGTAAAATGGGCACAATCATCCTACCTCCTTCCCTCAAGTGTCTAGAACAGTTCTAGCCTATAGAACTTTTATTGTTGAATATTTTTATTAGCCACATTAAAAAACAAAACAAAAACTGAAAACAAGCAAGTGAGATTCATTTTAATCATCTATTTTGTTGAACCCAAGATAGTCCAAAAATATTCCAAAATGGAAAACATTCCATTTCAACATGTAATCAGTATAAAAAGATCATCAGTGATTAATTAAAAGAAACTGATGTCAATGAAAAAAAAAAGATCAATGAGATTTTACTCTTTTTGGCAGGCGGCACTAAGTCTTCAGAATCTGGTGTGCGTTTCCCACTTCCAGCACATCTCAGTTTGGACTGGCCCCACTGCACATCCTCAGTGACTAGCTGCCATCTGGGGTTAGACCAGGCTGCAGAGGGTTAGACGGTGAAATGAGACCCTGTGTGGAACGCAGGTACTGAGTAAGTTGGAGCGATGGGTCTCAGCAGTTGTTTCTGGAACAATCTGGCAGGGAAAGTAGGTCCAAACCAGTAAGTCAGGTCAAAGGCCCATCCTAGGACAGTAGGATGGAAGGAGAGAGTCGGATGGAATTTGGATGTGTGGAGATTGAGACACCTTCTGGAAGGTCGCTGCATTCGGACCTGGGCCTTGGAGAGTGGGCAGGATGTCAGCAGACAGCAGTGGGAAGGGTGTTCAGGGGACAGAGGAGCAGAACCAGGAAGGGCGGAGCCGGGGTCAGAAGCTCCGTTCCCTCCCAGGGGAGGCAGTGAGTGACAGAGTCAGGGGGCTTGGGGGAGGCGAGAGGGAGTGGTGGGGACTGTGGAGGGTGGAGGGTGTGTGCCAGCCTAGGGCAGACACAACTTGGGAACTGGAGCCATTGGGAATATGGGTCCAGAGCTGCCAGGCTCCTTGGGTTTGTCCAGAGAAGCCAGAAATCTGGATTTTTATGTGAAATCTGACTTTTCAAAGTTGGCAACCAATTCAAATTCTTTTGAAGCACTGTGCTCGGCCAAACAAAACATGTCTGCCGGCCGGCTTCTGCCCAGGCGCCCTGTCGGCCAGTTGTGGTAGAGATCGTGTTGGGGGAGAAGCGAAATCCTGTGACTAAGATAGACGGTGGGGCTGCTGGCGTGCGGGCTTGTCTGCCTGGCTGAGGGGCCCTGGCTTTCCCCAGGGTGGCAAGAGTCTCAGGGGCCTCAGGAGGCCAGAAGGGCAGCTGGGCTGTTTCTGACCCCCAGAGAGACAACCGTTGGCGCCTTGGGGTGGGGGGCAAGTTCAGGGTTCCAGGTCTGCCTGCAACTGACTGAGGGCAGGTAGCCAGACACCCACTCAGACTCCAGTCAGAGGGCACCACAGGGCGGGGACTCGGAGGGGGCCAGGGCAGGCGGCGGAGGCGGCCCCCAGGGGTTGCCCCAGCCACAGAGCCATTTTCCCCTCCTTCTGTGCTCTAGGGCCATCTCCACTGACCAGCTGCTTCTACAGGTCCACTTGTTCTCGCTCAACAGTAACTGCAGGGCTCCGTAACCGCTCAGTCTGCCTTTCCCGTGATCTCGGGACTCCGGAGCCCAATAGGAATTGCCCGTCTCAATTCAAATTCTCAAGAGAGCAAATCTATTGAATAGGATGGGCCAGGTGGCCACCTCTGGCCCAATCAGCTATGTCCAGGGTGTGATATCACCTGGTACAACATGTCCCCCTTACCTGGCCCATCCTTTCCGCAGGGCTGTGAACGAGGCCACTTACTAGAGGGGAGCCCATGGCAGGCCTGGGGCGGGGATGGCCTGTCCCGGTGCCTGATTCTTCCCCAGACCCCAGAGACCCCTCTCCATCCAAGGCCTGAGAGCTATCAGGGTCCTCGCTGATTTTCCTGTGTTCAGAGTCTCTGGGGAGAGAAGCGCACCCACAGGTCCTAGGAGGTTGCAGCTTTAGTGCAGAATGCAGAGAAACTAAATTCCAGAGGGGCTAGGACCCAGCAGTCTGGAGAGGGGGTGTCTAGAAAGCAGACCGAGAATCTTGAGGGAGCTGAAAACAGGTGTAGCGGGTGCGGATTATAGATCAGCAAGGTCAGCCAGTAGAACTCCAGTGCCTGGAAGAACCTGGACAAAGAACTCCAGAATCCACAGCCACCCCGTGGCGGCTGAGGGGAGTCTGGCCCTGCTGTGGCTGAGGCCTGGAGCAGTCACAGCACAGCTGAGAGAGCTGGCAAGTCACCCCAGATCCCTGTGGTGGAAGAAGTAGCCCAGAGCCTGCAGAACTTAGGGCCAGAACCCAGAAGTCTTGGGACAAAGGGTGTTAGACCCTAACCCCAGGTCCTGAGTTGTGATAACACAGGGACTTGGAGCTAGCAGCAGACCTTGTCTGGCTGAGTTCCCCAGACTCCCCAGGGGTGCATGGGAGACTCCCCCAGAGCTGGCTGAGGTCTCCAGGTCCCTGTGGAAACCCAGATGGCCGAGAGGATGCTGCCGGGTGATGGAGAAGAGCCCTGATTCCCACCCCACCCGTGAGCCAGCCACCTCCTGGCAAGCAGGGCCAGCAGGACCACTGACCCCATGGACCTGGTCAGTCCTCACAGGGCTGTCTCCCACCTCAGTGGCCCCTGCCTCCAGGCTAGAGAAAGGACAGGCATCACTGGCCCTTCAGACAGGGAAGGAAGCAGAGATTCCGAGAGGGGACTCAGAACTGTGTAATTCTGTGAACTGAGTAAAGCAGGACTGGCCTGAGAGTCCTGAGAATTAGGTGGGGCAGACGCAGGGCCCTTCGCAGAGATTCCAGGTTCACAAGGAGAATGAGGGACCCTGTGCCGTTGGTTTCCTCTCAGCTTGGAAGCTTCGGGACACTGTTCGAGGCCTCTGTGCACTGCTCCCACCCCCAGCCTCCTCCCCATGGCGCTGCACATGTGCAGAGGTGCCTTCCAAAGGGCCTCCCTGCCCACCAGGCCCCATGTGAGCACCAGAGAGGTTGTCAGGGTTACGGATGCGTCCCCAGTGCCCAGCTTGGGACTAGGTACAGGGTGGGCCCTCACAGGAACCTTGCTATGTGTTTGCTGAGTGAATCCAGAAGACCTGGGATCCACCACAGTTCCCTCTGCCAAGAGTCCTTGAGGGCAGGGACTAGTCACCCGTGAGTCCCCAGAGCCAGCCCATGTCAGGGATACACAGAGAAAGGCACGCACCCTACTCTGGTTGGGGAAGGGGCCAGAGGAGGCTTTGGGAGAGAGAGCAGGGCCCCATTGGAAACTGGATCTCCCACAACTGGGTCTCACCCACCCAGAGCCTCCCGGCACCAACCTGCAGGTAGGATGAGGTCCAGGCAGGCTCAGGAGCACCTGAGTTCTTTGGGAGAGTCTTGACCACCTCCCTGAAGCTCCATTTCTGTAGTGCAAAGTGTTTTATAACCATTAAAATGCTGTCCAAGTATCTCGTGATGCCATTTCCATAAAGTATAAGATCAGGCAAAACTAATCAAAACAGAAGCCAGGACAACATCCCCTCCAGGGGAGTGGCTGGCAGGCCCCACGAGGGAGGCTTCTGCACGGGGGTTGGTGATGCTCTGCTTCTTAATCTGGATGCTGGTTATTTTGCAAAAGTACATTTTGTGAAAATTTATTGAGCTGTGTACTCATGAAAGATGCACTTTTCTGTATGTATTTATGTTATTCTTCCATAAAGTTTTAAAAATGCTAACCAACGCAGAGATCATAATAAAGTCCGCTCCTTCCCCGTGTTCCCCAACAGCATCTCTAAATGGGGGAGGGGGCTCTGCTTGGGGTGGGAGAGGCAGGGTGCAGGGAGCTGCCCTGACCTGCGTTTTTGTCTACGAGAAGTCACCATTTCCACCTAGATGATACTTTTCGGACCCGGAGAAACAGCAAAGTTGTGTAAAATGTCTTCACTCCCACTTTCCAGGGGACTGAGAAAATGTCTCCTGACCACATCAAAAACAGAGGTGTTTTCATTTGAGGTGGATGGGAGGCTAAGGGAGTTGGGGTGCGAGGGACGGCCTTCGGTCACACCCACATTTCAAAGACGGGGGTAGGGAGGAAGGGGACACGGGGAAAGGGCGGGTCGCGTGCCCCCCAGCAGATAGATGCCCAGAGCAGCCCGAGGGCTGGCTCTGCCCAGCGGGGCGCCGGGCGGGGTGGGAGGCAGGGGCGGGGGGCAGGGGCGGGGCGGGTCTGCGGAGTCCGGCCCCCCCGCAGGCGGGGCTGCTCTCGGCTCCTCCCACCGCCCACCTGCCCCGCCCCGCCTCCCGCCGCCGAGGGTCCGGCGGCCCTGGCGCTCCGGCCTCTCCCCCGGCACCCGGCCGGCGCCTGGCCCCCGCCGCCGTCGCGCTCACCCTCGGCGGGCCAGCTGCTCCTCCTGCCCGGCCCGCGTCCCCGGCCGCCCGGCGCCTCCTCCATGGGTGAGTGCGGGGCCCCCCGGCCCGGCCCCGCCATGCAGGCAGGCGGGCCTGGCCGCCTCCGCGCCGGCTTGGGGAGGGGCGCGGGCGGGGGGCGTCGCGGGCCTGCCGGGGAGTTGTGGAGGGGGGAGATCGCTGAGGAGCGGGGCAGGGCCCTCTCCTTCCCCGCGGCGGGCGGGAGCTCACCCCGCCCCCTCCTCTGGGAAAGGCCTGCTCAAGGTGGGAGGTAGACGCGGGTCTTGCAGTCAGAGCTGCGGGGGTCAAACTCTGCCCCCATGTCGGGGCGCGCTTCAGCACCCCTTCCCCGGCCCTGCATGCTGGCCCGGGCGGGCAGCCTCCTTGCCCCCGCTTCCCTGCCCTCTCTGCTGCTGCACTCCAGCCGCTGGGAAGAGAGGCAGCTTGGAGGGGGCCAAATTCTGGGACAAAGATGGACAGAGGGTGACGCTATGGCGAGGATGACTGTCCATGGAGGCAGTGATGCGGAGGGCAGGGGTAGGAAGGGATCGAAGGCCCTTCCCCCAGCAATCTTGCAGGGATCCTCAAGGAAACCTGTGGCCCCAAGGTCATTGAGCTGCCCCCCGCCCCCCAGACTAGTGGGGCCCAGGGAGGGATCTGCTTATTTCCAAAGACATTTTCTCCCCGTGGAATCTGGATAATTTCCCTGGGGAGCTGCAACAAGAAAAGGGCTCTGCAAACAGATTCCCATGCAGATAAGTTGGCATTTAAAAGAGAAAGGGACACTGACCTCCTTTCAAGGGTGTATTGAGGAGACGGCCCCACCCATCCTCTGGTCAGGAGGCTACTGGGGCCCCCAGGAGACTGGGTGCCCAGTCTGGGGCGCAGCGTCCCTGGGCCCCGCCCGACTAGTAACCCTCTGCTCCTCTCCTTTGCAGAAGACCGGAGCCTGGTGGAGGAGAAGGGGCTGCGCTGTCAGAACCCCGACTGCATGGACAAAGGGCGGGCGGCCAAGGTAGGGAGGCCCGAGGGCCCTGGGGTGGGGGGCAGCTGGGGGCAGAGGGGACAGGGCTCTAACTGCCCTCTCTATCCAGGCCCGGATATCCTCAGGGCCCTGGTGAGGGTGTAGCTAGCCTGGTCAGTGTTGTCTGGGTTCAGGGGTGGGCAGGGCTGGTTTAGGAGACATAGGGGCTGCCCTTGGCTCAGAATCAGCGGAGTGGGGGTCTTCTGCAAGGCAGCAGGAGCAGGGCTGCCCTAAAACCCTTCTCGGCACTGTTGGCCTTACAGCCCTGAGGTGAAAGGAGCTGCGGCTCCACGTCACAGATGAGGAAGCCGAGACTCAGTAGGAAGGGTCCCCCCCAACCTGGCCAAGATTCTGTTCCAGTGCCCAACAGGCACCCTTCCTGGGACACTGGGACACTCTTCAGGCCTGGGCAGGGGTCAGGGACACTTTGGGATTTTGTGACAGTGACTGTGGGCCTGGGGATGACAAAGGGAAGAAGGGACCAACAGGTCCTGGAGTGCCAGGGCTTGGGAGCTAGGAGTGGGCAAAACAGGAGGGATAAGGATAAAAATGACGGCGGGGGCATCACTGCCTGGTGCCTGCTGGGCTCTGTGCCTTATGTGCTGCTGTGGCAGCTCTGCTGGGAAGGCATCGTCTCCCCATTTTCCAGATGAAGATACCAAGGTTCAGCGAGGTCCTGTGACTTGGCTGAGGCCCCACAGCTCATGAGAGACCAAGCTGGGGTTTGAACCCAGGTTTGGCCCCACCCAGCACGCACTTGAGTGACAGTAGTTGTAATGCTACAACTCACTGTGTCAGGCCTGGGCGCCAAAGCTCGATCTCCTCCCTCTGGCCTTCTGAGATCCATCCAGTCATTATTCTCATTTTCAGTTGAGACCAAGGCTCAGAGGGGTGACGGCTCACCTAAGAACACATCGCTAAGGTGTGGCAGAGCTGAGATTTGAACCCACAACCCAGATCTGTGTGGTGCCTAACCACTGTGTAGCTCAGCTCTGCCAGCTGCAGGAGATTAAAAATGCCACCGTTACCCTGCTGCTACCCAGATGCATGCGCATCCATTCTGCGCAGGAAGACCATGGTTAGGAGGAATGTGGAGGACTGTTCTGGGGGCGGGGAGAGGAGGGGGAGGCCTCTAGTTGCCGTGGTCACCAGGCAAGGGGGCGGCTGTGATGTCAGACACAATCTGCTGGCACGGATGGTGCCTGGCATTGGGGCTCTGGTGTTGGCTGGTTGCCTCTCCCCCAGATGGGAGCTCCTGGCAACAAACTGGCCTCAGTTACCCCAGTGTACATCCTGCCAGGGGCCTGCAGAGCTTTGGGGCCTCTGTCTGACCCTGAGAGGTAACAAAGGTGGCCAGGCCACATGGTCCCAGCCTCTCCTGTGGGCAGCTGCTCCTGGGCCAGGCCCATGAGCTGCTGCAGGAAGTTGGCAGAGGTGAAGCCGATGAGATGAGAGCTGATGTCAGAGTGAGTGTGGGCCCTCTTCAGCCTCCTGGTCTCAGAAGCTGCCTGCAACTCAGCATGACTGACACTGGCATCAGCAGCCAGAGGGTCACCCAGCCTGTAGGGGGAGAACCCAAGTCCTATCACTGGGGGAACCCACTTTGGGACAAATGACACAGACTTCGGGGACAAGGATGCCTGAGTGATCAGAGGCAGAGGGGCTAGTCAGGGAGGACATCCTGGAGGAGGTGGCCTCTGGTGGAAGTGAAAACATGGATAGGCAGGGCAGAAGGCGAGGGTGGTCCAGGAAGGGGGAACCGCCATATGCAGAAGTGCAGAGGCAGGGAAGGGGGGGCAGCAGGCAGGCTGGAGCAGAGGGTGAGAGTTGGTGAATGACACCAGGTTTGGTGAGAAAGAAGAGCAGAGACTATTCTATTGCTGATAATAATAATAACCACTGCCGACCAAACATGTTTATATGCCAGGTGGGTTGAGGCCTCATGCTTGTCTCACTGAACCCTCAAGAGAACCTTAGAAGAAGAGCATTATTATTCCCACATGAAATGTAAGGAAACTGAGGCTCAGAGACAAAGAACTTGCCCACATCACACAAGCATGACTGGCAAAACTTGGCCTGGAGGGAGATGGAGAACGTAGCTCTTACTTTCTCCCCAGCTATTCTAGGAACAGCTAGCAGGATATGATGAGCTTTTTGAAGGAGATGACATCATTCATTCATTCACCAAATCAGCTTTAAGCACCTACTGTGCCAGGCCTGGTTCTAGGCCCTGGAGATCTCCAGGGAACGAAGGTCCTGCCCTCCTAGAGCAACACCCCAGCCCCACTGGGAGGATGAGGGAAGTGAGGGCTTGGTTTGTCAGACTAGCCCCCCAGGCTGCCCTGGGAAGGGCCGTCTTCCAGCAGGGCTGGATCCTTCCGCTTGTGGGCTCACCCCTAAGGTTTTTGTTTGAGCCTCTCCTTGGTGCTGGGGCTTCTGAGATGAATCAGCCACCCCACCCTTACCTCCTGTCCCTGGAGTTCACTCTGGGGGGATGGGGATAACCAGGATGGGCTTCCTGGAGGGGACTGCTGGTGTCCAGAGAAATAAGGAAGTATGAGATGGAAGAAAGCTGAGTGAGCAGGGAGGGATGTCGGGGCTGTAAGGAGCAAGCAGGGCTGAGGAGATGGGGAGAGGGAAGCAAAGCACCCTGATTTCCAGGTGAGGGGTCTGGACTACCTGTCTTGGGGACCACAGGAGGGAAGTGTTGTCCCTACCCCCTTCCCAGGAGGAAGATGTATAGAGTGGCCCACATCTGTGAGCTCCAGGGTCAAAGCCCACCCCTTTTCCAGCTGTGTGACCCTGAGCAAGTCACTACACCTCTCTGAGCCTGTTTCCCATCTGGGAGCTGAGGCATTCAGAGTTTTGACAAGGATTAAAGGAAGGCTCATATGTCAAGTGCTTAGCACAGAGCCTGGCATGCTGTAGGTATTCAAGAGAGTGCTGGCTGTGATTATGTGTTCATTTACATGCGAGGGGAGAGAAACACCCTAGGCTTCCAGCATGCCCTCCTTCCCCTCCCTGAGATCTGAGACCTCCTTGGGTTTCATCCCGGACTCCAGCCAACCCCACCCAGCCAGACAAACGTTTATGGCACATCTATCCCCTTGCTGGGGCAGGTGGAGCTCAGAGTCCGTCAGGGAGATGGGGAAGTTGTTTGCACCCTCCCTCTCGGAGGGCTGAATGGTTACTTGGTGGGTATCCCCGCCCTCCTGCAAATCACAGGATGAGGTCTGGACCCCCTTAAGCTGGGCACTCTGAGGAAAGTCTGCGCAGGCACCCCAGGTCACAAGGGAACATGGAGGAGGGCTGACACTGGCCTAGGGGACCACATTTGAGGGCCACCACGTTTAAAGGGACAGAAGACTTGGGGTGTTTATCCTGGAGACAGGACCCTCCAGGCATTATCTTCAAAGGTAATACAGTTCTAGCAGCCACCATTTATTCAGCACCTGCTGTGTGCCAGGCCCTGCTATAGTCCTTCACCACAGGAACCTCATCTAGTCCTCTGCACACCCACCCTGTGAGTAGGGACCGCCCCATCTCCATTTTAGAGACAGGACGCTGAGAAGCAGGGAGGTGGAATGACTTGCCCAGGCAAGGCTAGGACTCAACCAGGTGTCTGTTCTCAGAGCCTCCCATTCCTTAGAAACTGTCAGGAGGAAAGGGAGGTGTTTTTCTGCATGACTCCCAAGGGCCCTGGCAGGGAGGTGAGCTTTGGTTTGATATAATCAAGTTTCCAACAGCTGAAGCTGTTCCCTGATGTATAGGTAGCGAGCACCCCATCCCTAAAGGTATTTACGCAAGGAGAGTGGAGATTAGATTTGGTGACTTCAGAGTTCCCTTCCAGCTTAACAGTGGACTGCGAGGTGGCAGGGATGAGTTGGGAGGGGCGATGTGTATGTCTAGGAGAGGGGTTGTCAGATGAAGACCAGTGGACACAGGGCAGAGGAGGAGGTGGATCTGAGAAACTTGTGGAGAAAGAATGCTGGGGAAGGGAGTCACCTAATCTCCTGGGCGATGCTTTGAGGGTAAGAGGTAGGAGACCAGGGTGCCCTTGAGAATCGACAGATTCTGGGACTCTGGAGGTGACTGGTCCTTTGAGATACTGGTCAGCTGTAGACGGGGGGGGGGGGGGGGCAGTTCAGTGTGCAGCTGGAGAATGGGTTGGGACCAGAGGAGCAATGCAAGTGGAACATCTGGGCTTTGGCTCAGATGTAATTTGTAATTTGGAGGGGGGAAGGTGAAGGCCTGGGGTGCCCAAGAGGCAGGGACAGAGGACCCACCACACCACCTGGCCAAGATGAGCTGCCCTGGTGTGGACCCAACCCCAGGGAGGTCAGTGCTGTCTAGGAGGGTGGTGCCCACTAGGAGGGGACTCCAGCAGGCCTGGTGAGGAGCCTGATGGAGGTGGTCTAGAATTGGGAAAATGCAGGTAGACCTGGACCCCGAGGCTCCCGAGGCCCCAGCCCAACCATGCACTTATTGCCGTGGTAATTAGGGAAGGATCCTGCCTCATTAGTGGGATCCCTGTATCCCCAAACACCACCTCCACCTCCAGTCCTGAGCGCAGTTATTCTAAACTCAAGCTGCTGGGAACCACCAAAGGGTGGAATGGCCCCCTTTGAGCCGTGCTAGGCGTGGGCCAGGAATAAAGAGGGAGGCACGGAGATAGGCGGGCCCGTTTCTCAGGCGCCGTGGAAGGCGCAGTTCAGAACCCAGCGGAAGCGAGCCTGGCTTGGGACGATTCCCGCTGCGGGCTAGTCCTGCCGGTCCCTCCGCCTGGACCCCGGGTGTCTCCTCTCGCTGGCTAAGGCGGACGAGCGCCTGTCTTGAAGCCCGGATTAAAGACTAAGGACTTTGAACTTTCCGCAGGTCTGTAAAGGGCAGCCCCCTCAGGGACAGTGACAACCGTCTCCCCTCTGCCCGCAATCCAGACCCTCGATTGCCCCCAAGCGCCCGCCGGCCGGGTTTCCTGCCACCCCTCCCGGGCCGCCGGGCTGGGCACCGGGCCCTTCCCGGGATCCCAGCCCTCCCCGGTCCCAGCCGGGCGCGTAGATGGTACGTCCCGGGCCCGCCCAGGTGGTAGCGCCTGCGCCGGCCTACCGTAATTCCCCTACGTCCCGCGCCCCTAGCCGGCGCGTTGCTGACTGAGCCCGCCCCGCAGCTCCGCGCCCCCTTGGCCTGAGGGGTCCTCGGGACTTTGGCAGTCTTGTCCCGAGCCCCAGCCGCTGGAGAGGAGACCCATGTCCCTAGGTGAGTCTCACGGGGAAGCTGGGGTCCAGACGGGGTCCGGCTGCCAGGACTCTCCATGGATTAATGGACAGAACCCGGGGTGGAGGATCCTACGCAGCCCTAGGCCTGCGGGTGGATGTCGCTGGGCGCCACTGGCTCTACTTCCACTTACCTGAAAGTGGAGTGGGCTCAAGCGCCCGCCACCCACAGTGACTCTAGGGTGCGGTCGGCTGGGCGATATGGCCGTGAGGTGTCTGTAGGGTCCCAGCCCAGCTGTGAGGGCTGCCAGTGGGGCGAGGGGATCAGAAAGGGCTTTGGCGCGGCATGGTGAGGCGGTTTCACCGACCCTGCCCCAACTGGGCGTCGGAGTCGGTGCCAGGCTGAAAGTCCTCTCGAGGACGGCAGGGGGCGCGAGAGTCTGCACCTCAGGCAACCTGGGTCTGGCCTGGCCCCTGCTGGGGAAGGAGAGAGGGAGAGGACCCACCAAGCCAGGAGAGGCCCTGGCCTGCCTTGATGAAAGACTTTGGACATGCAGGCCGAGAGCACCTGGGACCCTACAAATTCGTCCGTAACCTTCCCCAGATTTGGGGGTCCCTAGGAGGGTTTTACTCTGCCTTTGCCAGATTCTGACACACATTAGGCCCCAGCAGTCATCCCTAGACAGAAGATTCTAGAGAACTGACTAGTGCCCTCCTTGCACAGGTGGGGAGAAGAAGGGGGGTAGGTGGGCCCCAGAAGCAGGTCTTCTGCAACCCAGGCATGTGCCCTCTCCCCCATTCTCTCGCAAGGAGCCTTTTACATGGCTCTGAAAAAAGAGATGCCAGGCTCAGGCTCAGGCTGCTGTGCTGGGATCCTGGGCCCCAGGGTCTGGTACGTTTGTGCAGGGACTGGGTAGGAGATGAAGTTCATGGACCACAGCCTTTCCTTCTGTCCCTAGCACGGGTCCCCACTGGATGGCTCCCTGAGGAGGAAGGAGCCTCACTGGCTTCTGGAGCCTGTGCAGTGGGACTGTCCTGCAGAGAGTTTCTCTATAGGGCAGGGCCTTAGGGCAGGCTTGGCCTCCAGGTGGATGCCAGAACCCCAGGATGAGGGGTGAGGCCTAGGCCTAGGGGAAGGGAGGAGCCAGGTGGGCTGCTGGGAGCAAGAGAGCAGCCTGGCAGAGCTGGCTCCTCCCTGGCTGACTGACCTGCCCACACATGCAGCCTCCACCCCTGGATTTCCAAGGTGCCAGATGGGGCCTTGGGGCTGGTAGATTCTCAGGGGAGCTTAGCTCAGTTGGGGAGCCCCTGGGCAGGGTTGTCCCTCTAGCCAGGGAGCCCCAAATCCTGGTTCCAGGCCAGTCCGCTGTGGACAGAGCATGGAGCTGGCCCCAGACCTTGGCCCAGACCTGTGACCTCCCCTTGACAAGGAGCTCCCTCCCTGCTGCAGACCAGGCTGGGGCCCCAAACCATTGTGGGGGAGGGGGTGCCCATAGGCCTCTGCTTTTCTGGGGCTGGGGAGGTGGCGCTGGGCGGGAGTGGGAGGGGGCTCCTGCCTTGCAGACTCCATTATTCATCAGCCTGAGCATCTGGTTTCTGGGTATCAGTTTCAACAAGCCCGTCCTGACTCATGAGCCTGGAGCTGGGGCTGGGCTGGGGAGGGGCCCCTCCCCAGGGAGTCAGAGGCCAGGACCTCTGGGGCCTCCACATGGGCTGTTTCAGCTCCCTCATGTAGAGAGGAGGTGCGAGCCTCAGAGCCTGCCGAGGCCTCCTCCCTCCCCTGGTTCAGGGGGCCTGGGGCTCCTTTTCTCCCCTACCCCGCAGGTTCCTTGACCCTGCACTCTTGGCCCTGGGGCAGCAGGACCCTGGCCCTCTAAGGAGCATCCCCAGCCCTGACTGGAAGACCCAAGCAGGAGCATGACTCAAGGATGGCCAGGACTTGGTCACTCAGGTGACCCCCAGTGACCTGCCCTGGTCCAGCCCTGGTGGTCTCCACTTGATGTAACCTGGTTACCCCAGGCCAGTGGGCTTGGGGATTGTCCCTGTCCCCAAGGGGGTGGACCTCAAGGCCCTGCTGCCCAAACCATCACTTGACTGTTCTTGTTGCACCACCCCCCGTGCCCAGGGCACATGGGGTAGTGGTCCAAAGCATGGGCATCCACTTCCCCGCTTACCAGCTAGTGCGCTACGACCAATCACTGCCTCTCCAAACCGCGGTTTCTTTGTCTGTTGAATGGGAGAATAACAGTATCTCCTCCTTATGGTCTTTGAGAAGAATGAACAGGATCTGGCACAGGCCTGGCACTTCAGAATGCTCAGCTGTTGGCCTTGGGGGCAGCAGCAGGGGCAGGGGACCTGGGCAACACCAGCAGGATTTGAGGTGGGAACTGACCTGCCTGGGGTCAGCAGGCCAAGGTCCTGGATGCTAGGAAGAAGGAAAAAGCCTGTGGTCAGGCAGTGGGGAAGGCTTTGTTGACCACTGGCCATAGGAAGGGACATCCTGGCCAAGACCTTCCCTGCTCCAGTGGCCTTCTCTGGCATGAAGCCCTTTCTCTGCCTTCATTCATCATCTGGCCTACACTGAGCACCTGCGGTGTGCCAGGACTGTTCTGAGTGCCGAGGACAAAGCGTGGGCCAGACAGCCGAGACCCCTGGCCTCTGGAGAGGATATTCTAGCAGGAAAGAGTGATAGGAAGTGAACAAAAGAATAAAATAATGTCAGGTAGTAATAGATATTTAGGAGGGAATGATTCAACTTAAGAGGATTGAGAGTTCCAAGGTAAGGGGCTATTTATTTTGAGAGGAGGTTAAAAGGCTCCTTGGGGAGATAGCATTTAAACTGGGGCTCAGTGCCAGCTGTTGGAAGATCAGGGGCACATGCTGTTCCAGACAGAGAACAGAGGTGCAGGCGCCGAGCCTGGTGAGTCGTAGGGATGCAGGAAGCCAGCACAGCGGACCACCACGTGGAACCGGCCAGCAGGCAAGGTAGGAGCCAGGCCACAGCTGGGGTTTTATTTTAAGCAAGATGGGAAACCACAGGAGGGTTTGGTTTGTAGGGGAGTGATGTGATCAAGTTTTAGTTTTCAAAAGATTTGTCTATGGTGGAGACAGTGGGTGACTTGGGATTTGGGAGCAGATTTGCTCAAAACCTTCTGGCCCGAATGAATTGCTGTTCCCCCTGAAACCTTCCGAGACCCTTGCTCCCCCACCCTCTTTCCCCACAGAACCAGATTGAGGAGGAACTGTCTAGGGGTTGGGCGGGTTGATAGCAATGTCCCTTGCCCCCATGGGCATTGAGGAGTGCCGTAGGGAGGCTGTTCCAGAATCCGAGTCAGAAGTCTGGGTGTCAGTCTTGCCTGTGGACTTTTATGTCACTCTATCCCCCGCGTAATGAATGAGGATAATAGTGCCTTCCTCCACCTCCTGGTACAAGTGCTTTGACAAGCTGCAGTGGGGACCCCAACCCCACACCCCAATCCTGGTCGGCATCCTCTCAGTCTTTGCTGAGCGCCCCCTGGTGGCAGGACACGCAGAACCAGCCGTGAGGCCTTGAGCCAGGAGGGACCAGCCTGGAGCAGCAGGGACCTGGCAGAAAGCAGAGCTGGGCTGCGGGGGTTTACCTGACACTGTCTCACCCAACTGCTGGCTCCTCCCAAAGTACTACCCTCTCTGCCCCACACACCTGCGTTCCACTTGTCACCTCCATCTGTGATCGCTAGGCCCCCCCTGCTCCTCTGCCAGCACCACTGACGAGGGTAGTGGGAGCAGGTATCCCCCCAGGGACTGAGACTCTGAGGCGGGGTTCCCCTGGATTGTGAGTGGGCACTAAGATGACCCTCAGGGGGGCCTCTGAGCGCCGGATGTGTGGCTCTGGTGGGAAAGTGGTGATCAGAGCAGAGGCAGGTGTCCCTGGGGCTGAACAGGGACAGAGTTCTGAAGGCCTGGAGGGGGATGTCCCTGGTCTGGTACCCCCTCTTCTGCTACCAGCATTAAGGGAGCTCCCTCTGGGGAGGGAGACAAGGTCACTGTGGGGCAGAGGCTCTGAGGCAGGAGTCCCCAGGATGGAGGGAGGGAGCTAAGATGCCCTTTCGGCCAGGAGGGACCTTCTGTGCCCCAGTGTTTTCGTTGGGGGTGGGGTACAGGTCCGAGGAGAGTGGGGCGCCGGCGGGCCTGGGCGGGGGTCGGGGTTCCCTAGTCAAGACGGGGCGGTGGGGTGGGTCCTGTCCCCAGCATCCAAGGAACACCCCTGGGGGAGGGAGGAGGTCCGAGAGGGAACCTCTGAGCCCGGGGCCTTTGCGCTACGGCTGGGGGTCAGAGCGGAAAGGCCCTGTGACTTGGCAGGCAGGAGGGTGTTCCCGGCCCGGGGCGCCCCCCCTCCCCGGCCCCTGGGGTCCCGGCGCGCTAGGCGGGCGGGCGCGGCCGCACAATGGCAGGAAGCGGGGCTCCGCGCTTTGTCCAGCGGGCGGCGCAGACCGCAGCTTCCTCCGGCCGCCATGGGGACGGGACCCGGCGTCTCCGGGCGCCGCGCGGCCTCCAGCCCGGGCCCCGGGCTGCCCTCCCGGGACCCCGAGCCCAGCCGGGCGGGGGGTCGCGGCCGCGACGGGGAAGGCCAGGTACGCGCGGGGCGGGGCGCGGCGCGGGCGGCGGGTGCGTGCTGCCTCCTTCGCGCGTCTCTAAGCCATGGGGCGCGCGGCAGCCGAGCCCCCTGCCCGGGGCTGCGCATCGCGGGGGCGGGGGGCGAGGGGAGGCCTGGAGGCCTGAGATGTGTCCCCTCCACCAAGGGGGCCAGTCAGCGGAGGGGACCGCCGAGCCCTGGCCTTTTGTGTCTGGGGCTGACTCCGGACACACCTGTGGGTCCCAGGCCCTGCACTGGGCCACCCCTCCCCCTTTCCTTCCTCTGCCCAGGCCCTGCCTACACCGCTCCTACTCCTGCCTCTAGCCGCCACCCTGATGTGACCCAGGAAGACTGATTTCTGGTGCCCCCATCCCTGTGGGGGTCAGCTTTGACCGTGCTCCCCAAAGAGCCCGGCCCCCTCTCTTGTTTGTAAAGTCCTGGGCCACTCTCCGCCGTTGGAGATGCAGTCTGACCTGGCAGTTCCATCCGGTGGACTCTCCCCTCTTTGGGTTGAGTCCTGGGAACTTCGGGCCCTGGACCCTACTGTCCCTCCCGGCTGTCAGGGGTGCTTCTGCCCTCAGAGGGAGGGCATGGTGGGCAGCAAGGAGGCGGGGAGTAGACCCTGGGTCTTTGCAAAAGTGTCCAGGAGTCTGGCTTTGGGAAGGGGCTGCTCTGTTTTAGTACTGGGGAGATGCCCCAAACCTGGAGGGAGCTGTGGAGACCCTGGGGTTTGGGGATGGCGGTGTGAGGTGGGTGGGGAGCAGACACAGCGTGAGCAGGCTCTGCCTGTCCCAGCCTCAGCCTCCCAGTTGGCATAGTGGTTCTCCCTTGGTGTTCTTGAAACTTCAATCTCAACCAGACCTGCTGAACTAAGTGAGCAAACTCTCACCTGGCTCAGATCCTGGGCCTGAGCCTCGCATCCCCCTTGGTGTCCCTGAGCGTGGGGGCTGCTCAGAGGATGGAAGCAGAGGAGGTCAGCTGCCAGCAGGCCCTGGCTCCTGTCCCCAGTATTAGCGCTACTGTAAATAGTAATAGTAGCAGGAAGAGGAGGAAGAGGAGCTGGCGTGGTGGTAACCAAAGCCCACCACCGTGATGGGGAATGGATCTCCCTGAGTCTCTCCAGCCCATTGTCTTTGTGGGGCAGGGCACATAGTAGGTGCTTGATAAATAGTTGTTGAATGCTGAGTCTGTCATAAGGAGGGAATCTTTGTGTAAGATCTGCCGTCTGTATATTGGATTGTTTGAAAAGCAAGATTGTGGCACAGAGTGAGGGACTTGGGCTGGAAGGGTTCCAGAGACCCGCCTGCAGAACCCCGACAACCTAGCATGGCTCCTGCTGTGTTACCCGCTCCCCCACTGTGAGGCCAGGATCTGGGTAACTTGTGGGTCCACAGCCCCACTGCCCAGTGCCAAGGGCGGCACTGGGAAAATGAAGCCGTCAGGGAAATTGAAAGAGTCCTGGAAGGGGTCGAAGGGCAGCTGTGTCAGGCTGGACACAGGGTAAGAGCGCTGCTGAACTGACGGACTCTGCTGCTTCTGGAAGGGAAGGGCACGTGCTTTCCCTAGATTTATTGTCAGGAGACGCTGCTCGCAGCAGGGGGTCCCAGCGTCTGCAAAGCCAGGCCCTCTGTCAGAAGCCCCTAGGGATGCAGAGGAGTGGGCGGGGACGGGGGCACAGAGCTGTGGCGAGTGTAGGAGTTTTCACACTTTAGCAGTAGATCAAGTAAAGATAGAAACCGCTGCTCTGGTTGAAGGGTGCCCTTCACCCCTGCCTCAGACCCCAAGAAGCCAGCCCCCTGGGAGCAAGTGGCCTCCTCAGTCTGCCCCCTGCCACCTGTCATTTCTGTGTCCACATTCCCTTTTCTGTCTAATGGAGGAGTGGAGGGGACACAAGAGCCAAAACAGCGAGCATCAAACTGTGATTTTCTTTTCTCCGAAGACCCCCAGGCTGACCTGAAGCCAGCTTCCCCTGCCCCTCTCTCCCTTCTCCACTACCCAAGAGATGGTGTGAATGTGGTGAAAATCTGGGCTCTGGAGCTACATACCCTGGATTCAAGCCTTGGCTGCACTAGCTGTGTGGCCTTAGACAAGCTGCTTCACCTCTCTGAGTCTCACTTTCCTCTTCCGTAAAATACAGTGATAGCCCCTGTCTCCTGGGATGAGGAGCCCTCAGTGCAGCCCCGGGCACTCGACGACCCCGTTATAAATGATCAGACTCTTTGAATCTCTACCTCCCTCCTCTCTTCGGTCACTTTCTCTGCTGTCCAGACCATCCTCATTCTGTTGTCTTGAAAATCTCTCATGGGGCTCTCCCTGGCCAAAGTCTCCAGTGATCTTCCATCATGCTCCTTAATAATCGAACCAGTATTTATTGAGTGGCTAGGACTGGAGATGGGGCAGTGAATCGGAGAGACGAAGATTGCTGTCCTTGCAGGGCTGACTGATGGGGTGTGGAAGCAGCAAAGTGTAACACACACACACACACACACACACACACACACACACGACTGTCCATGGGTGGAAAGTGTGAAGGAGAGAAAGGAGGGCGGGGCAGGGAGTGTGGAGAAGAGGAAACTGTAGAAGGGCAAGGAGGTGACTTCTGAGGAAAGATCTGTGGGAAGGGAGGCAGCTGGTCATTTCAGTATCTGCGGAAAAGCATTTCAGGCTGAGGGATTAGCAGATGGCAAGGCTCAGAGGTGGGGCATGGCTGAAGAAGCATGTCAGATGGAGGAGGCAGGAGGCTGGAGGCAGGCTTGGAGGGAGTGTGAGCCAGGATGGGAAAGCAGGATGGGAGGCCGAGGTCCCCAGCCTCGCAGATGAGAATCAGTTGCAGGGTTTGGAGGAGGATGTGTGACTCCTCTTTGAACCGGGTCCACTGTGGCCTCTCACGGAGAACACACTGGGGTCAAAGGCCGGAGTCAGGAGAGCAGCCATGAGGCCTTGTAACCCTGCTGAGAGCCAGTGGGAGCTGGGGCCAGGGACTGAGGGGGCCTGGAGAGGGTGGCCAGGTTGAAGCCATGGGTATTTATTAAGGGTGGAACCAAGAGAAGCTGTCGGTTGCCTGGATCAGGGTGTAACAGGAAAATCACTGGTGACCCCAAGCGTTTTGGCCCCATGTGTCAGTCTCCTGTGGGCTGCTGTGGCAAGTTAGGGTGTTAGAACAACCGAGGTTTATTCTCTCACAGTTCTGATGCCAGAAGTCTGAAATCAAGGTGTCGGCAGGCCTTGCTCCCTCTGAGGGCTTCAGGGGAGGACCCTTCCTTGCTTCTGGCTTCTGGTGCCTCCAGGTGCTCCCCAGGGCTCCTTGGCTTGTAAATGTCCCAACCACTGCCTCCGTTGTCACATGGCCTGCTCCCTGGTGTCCCTGTCTCCGTGTCTCTCCTCTTACAAGGACGCCAGTCATAAGATTACTCCACTGTCTACACTGTATGATTAACAGCCCCAGCATGGCCTCATCTTAACTAATGACATTTGCAATGGCCCTGTTTCCAATAAGGGCACATTCAGAGCACTGGGGGTTAGGACGTACCTGTCTTTTTGAGGGACACAGTCCAACCCATAACACTACACTGGGAAGGTGTTGCCAGTGACTGGGATGGACAGAGCCGTGTGGAAAAGGTCAGGAGCTCCCGTGCAGAGGATTTAAGTTTGAGATGTTTGTTGGGCTCCGAGGAGAGGATGGAGAAGGTTGGCCTAGAGTCCTGGGCGAGTCCCGACTGGAGATTTAACTCTGGGAGCCCTCAGCATGAGACTAGCGGAGTCACTGGAGGGTGGACGTAGGTAAAAATGAGAAGGGTCCACAGCTGGGGAGAAGGCAGGGAGCAGGCAGGGGGCTGGGAGGTGAGAGAACCAGCAGAGCACGGGCCCTGGGGACCGAGGAGGAAGCTGTTTCCAAGAGACCAGCGGTGTCAAATGCTGGGTCCTGGGAGGATGGACAAGTGGACTTAGACTCACAGATGTCGTCCTGGACCTGGGGAGGGGGCGGAGACTTAATGGGAGAGCATCTGAGAGAGAATGGAATAACTAGAAAACCTCTGAATGCAGCCATCACAGTGATCATAGATTTAGGCAGAAGTCATCCGAGAGAGCTAAAGCCCTGGAGTGTGGGATTGCTGGGGAACGGGCTATCACAGAGTGTCACCCCACAGATGACCTACTCATTACAAAGAGGAAAAGCGACTTCACAAAGTACAGCGAGATCCCCCAGTGAGGATCTGGCACCAGGGCATGCTGAGGAGGATGCAGTCCACTCTCTCACGTCCCTGCCCAAGTGCTCAGCCTGAGACCCCCAGACAGATCCACGGGGAGGGCTTTCTGCCAGACGACTGGCTTGGCTGCTTCAAAGATATCAATGTCATGAAAGACCAAAAAAAGGGGGGGGCATTTATTCTTTTTACAAAAGTTTTTTGGGGGGAGGGAGGTAATTAATTTATTTTTAGTAGAGGTATGGGGGATTGAATCCAGGACCTCGTGCTTGCTAAGCATGTGCTCTACCATTTGAGCTATATCCTTCCTCCCTTAGCATTCATTCTTAAAGGAATAAACAGACACAACCAAATGTACTTGTGAACCTTGATTGGATCCTCCGTGGGAGGAAAATGTATAAAGGACATTACTTGGACAGTTGGGGGAACGCCGAGGTAGACCCCAGGTAGACTACACATCACTGCTCTGTTGCCCGAGTGTGACCGTGGTACCGCGGTTTGGTTGGACAATGTCTGTGCTCGGGTGATGTCATGATTTCCTCCCGGGGGAGGCGGGTTGTGAGCCGACGTGGCAAAATCTGAACAACTGGGGAAGCTAGAAGGGTGTCTGGGTGTCATTGTACTTTTCTTCTACCTTTCTGTAGGTTTGGAATATTTGAAAACAAAAAAGTTGGGAAAAAGAAAATAGAGGGTAAGGGGTGGAGAGAACAGGAAGTGGTGTGCGGACGCCCAGGTTACAGAGTTTAGCTGTAAAGGGAAGGAGGGAAATGGAGCGGGAGCTGGGGACATGTGTGCCTACGCCCGTGGGAGCGATCCAGGGAGAGGGGAAACCTGATGACGTGGGATGGGAGGGTGCCGAGTGGGGTCCCCAGACTCAGGCTGGACACGGGGATCTCGGTGGAAGGCTGGCCTGGGGCTGGAGCAGGACGAAGCCCCCGCAGCTGAAGGCAGGACTTCTGGTGGCTTCCGTTTCCCTAGAAAAGTAGGCAGTAGAGTCAGTGGGGAGTGAGTTAGGGATGGTTGGGGAATGGAGATGGGGAGGTCATGGTGGTGGTAGTGGTGGTGGTGAGACGGGGTGGGGATGAGAGTAGCCTGGGGTGATCTAGCCAGTCTGGGGTCACTTCATGCCCTGACTTAGAAGCCCAGGTAGGGTCAGCTATTTGGGGGCCAGGCAGGTCATAAAATTGAGAGCAGAGGCCCGGGTATAGAGGAGGGGAAGGCCTTCTGTTTCCAACACTGAGTTGGGCCAACCGAACGGCAGCCCCAACTTTGTTTTTTGGTACCCTTCCTGCTCGCACTCTGGAAGAGGCCCTAGTAACACCCACCTTGTGGTCGCCTACTCGAAGTCTCCCCCTTGGCACCGCTTTCCTCGTGGGCAGGGCTTTGCTTTCTCTGCATCCCCGAGAAGGGACACGTAGCAGGTGCTTGGGACATGTTGGCTGGCTACATGCATAAGCACAGGCACCCTGTGGGGACTGGCTGGTTGGAGATGAAGAGGAGCCCTGCGTACTACACAGTACGGCGACCTACAGCTCCCCCCCCCCCGTGGGGCCCAGTGCAACCCCCCTCCCCCCACAGGTATGCCACCACGCTGACTGCCAGCAGCTGCACCGCCGGGGGCCCCTCAACCTCTGTGAGGCCTGTGACAGCAAGTTCCACAGCGCCATGCATTATGATGGACACGTCCGCTTCGACCTGCCCCCCCAAGGTGAGCACAGGGAGGGGCGCGGCCCAGCCCAGCCCCTCCAGCTCCCTGCCTGGGGCACAGTGTCTTGGTAACTGTGGGAACCACAACCGGCCATCGGAAGAGTCGACTGTAAATGATGAAACCTAAGCCTGCTGCTGTCCTCTTTGTTCCAGAAGTTCTTTTAACAAAAGAAAAAGTTAGGGACCACCCCAGCTCGAGGGCAGGCCTGTCTCCACCGAGTGCACGTCCCTGTCCTGCCCGGGCCAGCATGGAGAAGGCCCCCTTCCCTCCTGTCCTCAGGTTGGGGGATTTCTGGGCAGGTTCTCCAGCCAGGCTGCCAGTGAGCAGGGCGGTGGGGGTGGGCAGGTCGGAAGGAACTTGCAGCAGGAAACAAGAAACCCCTCCTGCCAAGCAGGCACCTGGCCCAGGCCCACCGCCAACTGGCTGTGCTGGGGTGGCTTACAGGCACCAGGCCTGGCCAGAAGTGCCAGCCCCTTGTCTCCTTTCCCAGCTGGGAAGAGGAACAAAAGGACTGTTCCCCTCAGCCAGGGCCCCCTGGATTTTGGGTGTGGTAGGGGGATACCTGCAAGGAAGAGTCATGGACTTTGGTCCCTTCCTGCAAGGATCCCAGAGGCAGAACTTCCTTATCTCTACTTTATAGACATGTAAACTGAGGCCACAGGTGGATTTGCATTGGGGCAGGGCATCACCTGGGCTGTCATCCAGGGCCTTGTGTCTTTTTTTTTTTTTTGAGGTGGGGGGTTAATTAATTAATTAATTAATTTAAACAGAGGTACTGGGGACTGAACCCAGGACCTCGTGCACGCTAAGCACGCACTCTACCACTGAGCTATACCCTCCTCCCTTGTGTCTTTTTGAGTCTGAGGGTGGTTAAATGGTAAGCAGTGACTGGGTTTTCTCCTCACAGAACTGTGGGCCCTGGCTAGTTTGGAGGGGGGTCCAGGTTCAGTAGCAGGCTGTGGCCCCTCCGGAGACGGCCACATTGGAAGGCTAAGGAGGGGACCAGGGAGGGAGTGCGCACAACCCAACTCCCACTTTACTCCAAAGGCTCTGTCCTGGCTCGGAACGTGTCTACCCGCTCATGCCCCCCGCGCACCAGCCCTGCAGCGGACTTGGAGGAGGAGGAGGAGGGCTCTGTGGATGGCAAGGGGTAGGTGAGGGGTTGGTAGGCTGAACAGACACCTGGGGGCGTCTCAGGGGTGGGTTCAGATCACAGATCCAGAGGCTGGAGGCTTCAGAAGAGCTGACTGGAAGCTCCTCTCCTCCCCTGACCCCGTGGCTGCCCTAGGGTTTTCCTCCAGGGCTTCTGGGATCAGGCTCCACCTGACTAGGTACCACTGAGTGTGGCTCCTGGGTTGGCCACCAGAGGGCACACATCCCCTTGTGAGCCTTGGCTTGCCTGGGTTACCTGGTCACGTAGGGCCAGCAAGGTGGTGTCAGCCAGCTGGGACCCAGTCACATCCCACCCTGGTGAAGGCCCACCCACATCTCCAACCTCTGCCCTCACTGGTTTCCTTGCAGGGACCGGAAGAGCACAGGCCTGAAACTCTCCAAGAAGAAAGCCAGGAGGAGACACACAGATGTAAGGAGCCCCTAGGCTGGCAGGGCGGGCTCCTGACAGCCTCTGCCCCTCATAGGCCCTTTCCATTCCCGAGGCTGGGCCTGTCTGCTCTGAATTCCAGGACCAGGGATGGGCTCTGGAGTGAGCATGTCCCTCCCTCGCCACCCAGCCCTGCGGCCAAGCCCTGCCCACCTTTGCTCGGGTTGGGGGTACTCCGGGAGCTCCTGCCTCTAGCCAGAAGGATGCTGGGGGCCTCCCTGGGAGGTCCCTGGTTCAATTACCTGCAGGGGTTCCCATCTGGGACCCAGGGTAGGGAGGGTAGGGGACAAGGCGTGCAGAAGCTGAGACCCATGTCCTCTCAGGACCCAAGCAAGGAGTGCTTCACCCTGAAATTTGACCTGAACGTGGACATAGAGACGGAGATTGTACCAGCCATGAAGAAGAAGTCGCTGGGGTAGGGCTTGGTGGGGCCAAGGGGGGATTGGGGCTGGGAGGCAGGTGCGGCCTTCTGCAGGTATGACTGTGTGTGTCTGTGTGGTGGCCTGTGAATGAGGATGTCCCTCACCTGCAGGCACCCTGCCCATGTGGTGTGCACACTTGTGTGAGGGCCTGGGTGCTGTGTGTCTTCCAGGCCAGGCATACACGGCCCTGAGGGGGACACGTGTGGATGGGCATGGGACAGGGTCTGCCCTGGGGTGTAGACACGAATGCCTGGGGGTGTACGTGTGTTGATTTATGTACAGACGCGTGCTGGAGTGTGTGAACCTCTGTGGGCAAGTGTGTGTGTGCATGCACCTGTGTGTGAGCCCATGGGTGTCTTTTCCTTTGGGAAGGCAGGATGAAGCTGAGTTTTGGGTAGGATGGGGGTTCATGTGAGTGCCCCCAACTTATACACCTCCTGTCCTGTGGCAGGGAGGTGCTGCTGCCGGTATTTGAAAGGAAGGGCATTGCCCTGGGCAAAGTGGAGATCTACCTGGATCAGTCCAACACGCCCCTGTCCCTCACCTTTGAGGCCTACAGGTTTGGGGGACACTACCTGCGGGTCAAAGGTGAGCAGGTGACTAGGCAGGCAGGGCTGCTGGGGCCTGACTAGGCCCCCTGGAGATGGGCACTTCTTCCCAGGCTCAGGTTCCTGTTGGCTGGGCCTTGAGCCTGCTCATTACCATACAGGTGTCTCTGCTGGGTGGTGGCTGGTGCTGGTGGGGTGGGGCTTTGGGACCTCAGATTGGATCCTGGTGGGGAGAAAAGACTGGGGCCCCCTCCTCCACTGGACCTGGGTGTTGAGGACCTCTACTTGTCCCCTAATGCCACCTCAGCCAAGCCGGGGGACGAGGGGAAGGTGGAGCAGGGAGTGAAGGACTCCAAGTCCCTGAGTCTGCCAATCCTGCGGCCAGCCGGGGCCGGGCCCCCTGCCCAGGAGCGCGTGGATCCCCAGAGCCGCCGGGAGAGCCTGGACATCCTGGTAAGGAGGGGCTGCGTCAGGGCTGGGGGCGGGGAGGGGCCAGAGGGGAGGTCACCTGGGCTCCTTGCTGCCTTTCTTGGAGCTTTCATCTCCCCTTGTGAGTTGGGGCCGGCTCTGCGAATACGTGGCCCTTTCTGGATCTAACCATACCCCAGGGTGATGGGTCTTGTCTTGGAGGGTCTGCTAGTGCCCGTCCAAGGAGTGTGTGTGTGTGTGTGTGTGTGTGTGTGTGTGTGTGTGTGTGTTTAAGCAGACGTTGTGTGGGGAGCGAGCCTTCACGTGTCGCTGACTGTGTTCATGAGTGTGTGTTGGGATCTTTTGGACCTGGGCTTCGATGTGCATCCAAATGTGTGTGGCTCTGGGTGTTCTCCCTACCTGCTTCATGCTGGCGGCTGGTGGGGGGTGGTCCAGCTGCATCTGTCTGGACCCTTCAGCCCCCAGAGCATGTGTAGATCACAGGAGAGGTGGCATCCCAGGGTGCGGGGTGCAGAGACTTTCCCACATCCCAGGCTGGCCTGAGGTCCCAGAACCCATTGGGGTCAGGATGGACCTGGCTTTGACCACTGCTCTCCAACCAGGCCCCTGGCCGCCGACGCAAGAACATGTCGGAGTTTCTGGGGGAGGCGAGCATCCCCGGGCAGGAGCCTCTGACGCCTTCCAGCTGCTCTCTGCCCAGCAGCAGCAGTGGGGGTGGCGACAGCTGGAAGAACCGGGCAGCCAGTCGTTTCAGTGGCTTCTTCAGCTCAGGCCCCAGCACCAGCGCCTTCGGCCGGGTATGTGGTCCCATGGGCCATGGGTTGGGGGAGCTGGCTGGCCCTGACCCTGAGCACGGGTCTCCTTTCAGGAGGTGGACAAGATGGAGCAGCTGGAGGGCAAGCTGCACGCCTATGGCCTCTTCGGGCTGCCCAGACTGCCCCGGAGGCTGCGCTTTGACCACGACTCGTGGGAGGAGGAAGGGGACGAAGAGGAGGACGAGGATGACGCCTGCCTGCGGCTGGAGGACAGCTGGCGGGAACTTATTGATGGGCATGAGGTGGGTGCCACCCGCAGCCCTTCTCCTCCCACCACAGGGAAAGGGGGACGTTATCCCCCCGCTTCACCGGGCCCTTCCTACAGCTCAGAGACAGGATGTTCCATGGGACAGCCTGTCATCATTAACCCACATGGGAGAAACTCAGGCAATGTGAAAATGTAGTGTGTCACTTGGCTGTTATAGTGGCCAAGGAGGGCCCGGAACTTGGGGGACCTCTGCATCTCAACTGGGTAAAAGGTTCTCTGCAGGCTTTCTCCCCTTCCTCCCCCTGCTCCACCCATCCCGGCACACACCCAGACTCCTGGATGACACCCTGCCCTTCCCACAGAAGCTGACCCGGCGGCAGTGCCACCAGCAGGAGGCAGTGTGGGAGCTCCTGCACACGGAGGCTTCCTATATTAAGAAACTGCGGGTGATCACCAACGTGAGTGTGGGGCCAACACCGGCCCAGAGCCACCCAATCTACCTGCCCTCCATGGCCTCCTCTGGGTGCTCCTGAGCAGAGTTTGGGCCTCTGCAGAAGGAGCAGGTGCCCAGCAACAAAGGGGAGGGAAAGGGAAAGAAAGCCACACTCTGGGGTGGAGGTGATTCTCAAGAGCCCGGGCACCTTGGGAGGGAGCTTCGGGCAAGTTTACCAGGTTGAGCCCAATTAACACAGACCTCATCCTTTCACTCATTCATTCAACGGCTATTTCTAAACACCTGCTGTGTGCCAGGTGCCCAGCAGCCCACGCCCTAGACGTGGAGACGGAATGGGTAGGCACTGGGGGTGTGTGTAGGGACTTGGGCCTGCGGGGAGCACCTGTCCGGGGCCTGGGGTTTCAAGGAAGGCACACTCAGGGCAGAAACTCAGAGACTGAGCCAGGGCAGAGGTGGAGGGAGAGTTCCAAGTGTGACTGCAGGGGCAGAGCTTCTCTGCAGGTGGGGCCTGGGTAGGGGGACCCCCAGGTGGGCCATGGGGGTTGGGTCTTCTCGAAAGGGTGAACCCTCTCTGCCTCAGGCTGCCTCAGGGCCTCCAGGAATGAGGAAGGGGTAGAGGGGAGCCCAAGAGTCTGGGTGGGGCCTTGGGACTGGGAACACCCTCTCCCGACCAGCTGCAGCGCTCCCTGCCCCCACAGCTGTTCCTGTGCTGCCTCCTGAACCTGCAAGAGTCGGGGCTGCTGTGTGAGGTGCGCGGGGCCTGGAGGGCTGTACCAGGAGGGTACCTGGGGCCTGGCCTCGGGGATAGGGGAGGGGCTGAAGCAAGGGAGTGGCCGGGCAGGGGCGGGGCTAACACGTGGAGTAGATGAGGGGTGGGGTCTGGCCTCGGGGTGGGGCTGAAGAAAGGGTAGGGAGGCCAGGGGGTAGGGCCAATGAATGACATACGAGGGGTGGGGCCTGTCGTCAGAGGGAGGGATGAGAAGGGGCTGAAGGGGTAGTGGGGGTTAATGGGTGGAGTGAGAGAGGGGTGGAGGCCTGGCTTCAGTGGGCAGGGAGGGGCAAAGGACGAAAAAACAGGTGGGGATGGGCAAGGGCGAGGCTCGGAAGAGGGGCGGGGCCGAGCGCACCTCCCACCCCTACCCCCAGGTGGAGGCGGAGCGCCTGTTCAGCAACATCCCGGAGATCGCGCGGCTGCACCGCGGGCTATGGGGCAGCGTGATGGTGCCGGTGCTGGAGAAGGCGCGGCGCACGCGGGCGCTGCTGCAGCCCGGGGATTTCCTCAAAGGCTTTAAGATGGTACGGGCCGAGTCGGACAAAGTCAGGGCACACCCAGGCAGGGCTGGGGCACCTATCTCATCTGCCTATCGCCCCAACTCCCCCCGGACCAGTTTCCCGCGTGACCCCTAGTGGTCGGAGTCAAGGAATTCCGAGTCGGTCGCCGTGGTTTGAACCCCATCCGGCCTTGTACCTTTGCTGCCTGGCCAAGGGTGAACGCTTTCGCTGAGGCTGCTTCTTCATGTGGAAAACAGAGATAATAAGTTTGCCGCTTGGGGTGGTCGCGAAAGTGTAGTAAGGAGGAACTAGTGCAGGGCGCAGCGGGCGGGGAGCGCACCGTAACAGGTGCTGTGCTGGTTCCGCCCTGCGCCAGTTCGGCTCCCTCTTCAAGCCCTACATCCGATACTGCATGGAGGAGGAGGGCTGCATGGAGTACATGCGCGGCCTGCTGCGCGACAACGACCTCTTCCGGGCCTACGTCACGGTGAGGGCGTGTTGGGCTCTCTGGGGGGCGGGCGCACAGGACCGTGGGCCCACCTGGGCGGCAGGTGCGCGGGCGCTGGTGGTGGCGTGGCCTCGGCGTGGGGCGGGGCCTGCCCTGAGCCCCGCCCCCGCCTCCCTGCCGCAGTGGGCGGAGAAGCACCAGCAGTGCCAGCGGCTGAAGCTGAGCGATATGCTGGCCAAGCCCCACCAGCGGCTCACCAAGTACCCGCTGCTGCTCAAGTCGGTGCTGAGGAAGACAGATGAGCCTCGCGCCAAGGAGGCCGTCGTCACCATGGTAACTGGGACGGTGGGCAGAGCCCCTCCCCGATTTGCAGGGGGTGCTCCACCCCCTGCCTCCTCCCCGTCTCCCCTGTCCCCCCGCCCCTGGGCCTGAACTGCAATGGCCCGCCCTCAGATCGGCTCCGTGGAGCGCTTCATCCACCACGTGAACGCGTGCATGCGGCAGCGGCAGGAGCGGCAGCGGCTGGCGGCCGTGGTGAGCCGCATTGACGCCTACGAGGCGGTGGAGGGCAACAACGATGAGGTGGACAAGGTGGGCGCTGCGGTCGTGTGGGGTCCCTGGCCCTGCTGGGAGCGAGGAAGGGCTACACTAGCAGTCAGGGGCTATGCTGGGAATCCCACTCGAGGACTCCTAGCTGAGATGAGGAGTCAGACCTGACCTCTTCTACACCTGCCCCCCCCCCCAGCTCCTGAAGGAATTCCTGCATCTGGACCTGACAGCGCCCATCCCTGGCGCTTCCCCTGAGGAGACACGACAGCTGTTGCTGGAAGGGAGCCTGAGGATGAAGGAGGGGAAGGACAGCAAGGTGACCCTAGGGGCCAGCCCACACCCAGGGCCCTTACCCCACCCGCTCCTGCCCTCTGGGTTTGGACCGCCCTTTCCTCGGAACCCTGGGCCCCCAGTCAGTGGTTCTTAGCAGCCCAGTCACTTGGGTGGCAATTCAAGAACTAGTGACTTTACGATCATATGAGGGATGATTACGTGCTGCAGTTAACTCAACAAATACAGCAACAGGGTCACAGCCCATCAGGTGCCTGGGAGGGGGCACCTTCCGTGAGCAGGAACAGCCCAGAGTCTTGCTACTGAGCTGGAAGTTTTCAGGCACTATGTAACCCAGAGCCTGCAAATCATGATTTTAAAATCACCTCCTTCTTCCTCTTTAATGTAAACTTAACTGAAATAAGTCACAAGCAGACTATACAGCTCAATGAAAGAGAATCGTCTGGCTCTTCGTTTTGACTTTACTCTCTGGTTCATGGCAGGGGGAGGGAAGGCGTTGCACAGACAGGCTGAGGGTCCCTGCCTAAGGCCCCTGATCTCTGGCTTCTGCTCTCCCTGCCCACCCATCCCCCCACAGATGGATGTGTACTGCTTCCTCTTCACGGACCTGTTGTTGGTGACCAAGGCAGTGAAGAAGGCCGAGAGGACCAAGGTCATCAGGCCGCCACTGCTGGTGGACAAGATTGTGTGTAGGGAGCTTCGGGACCCTGGTGAGGCGCCCGACCCTGTGCCCCTGGGCAGGGCCTGTGATGGGCAGGGGACATGGTCTCAGCCGATACTGATGCGAGCCCTTCCTGACAGGCTCCTTCCTCCTCATCTACCTGAATGAGTTCCACAGCGCTGTGGGTGCCTACACGTTCCAGGCCAGCGGCCAGGCCTTGTGCCGTGGCTGGGTGGATGCCATTTACAATGCCCAGGTGAGGGCAGAGCAGTGGGCAGGCAGGCAGCCAGGGTGGCCTGGTGGGGGTTGCTGCTCACCACCCGTCCTGTCCCCATGCGCCCCCACCTGTAGAACCAGCTGCAGCAGCTGCGCGCACAGGAGCACCCAGGCGGCCAGCAGCAGCTGCAGAGCCTAGAAGAGGAGGAGGATGAGCAGGAGGAGGAGGAGGATGAAGATGAGGAGGAAGGAGGAGAGAGCAGCACTTCAGCTGCCAGCTCCCCTACCATCCTGCGCAAAAGCAGCAGCAGCCCTGACTCCCAGCACTGGTATGTTTGCCTGGGACCACCCAGCAGGCCAGAGAGGGCAGGGACTCCAGCCCAGGACTCCTGACCCCAAGGTCACTAACACTGGGAAGGGCCCCATCATGTCCCCTTCCTCTGAACAGCTCCATGATATGAACTCAGTGCGGGTGGGGGCTGTCTCACATTGGAGACCAGGGGCGAGGATGGTAAACACTTTTTAACTTGAGTGCCAACTCTGATCCCCTGGTGGTAGCTGCCTGGAGCTGAGCTGAAGGTTCTAAGACTCTGTACAGCAGGAGAGTGCCAAGGTCATGACTGACACCATTACTGATGTCTGTGTTGTGGGCACGTGTGCTACCTGCTGGCTATCTCTGAGCCTCGAGCTCCAGGAAGGCAGAGGCCGCAGACCTCCGCATGGCCCAGCGCGGGGCTGCACCAGGCCGTCTAGGTCCTTTGGCTGGGCTGACTCCCCTCCTGGTCCCACAGTGCCTCGGACGGCTCCACGGAGACCCTGGCCATGGTGGTGGTGGAGCCTGGGGAGATGCTGTCCTCTCCCGAGTTCGAGGGTGGCCCCTTCAGCTCCCAGTCAGACGAGACCTCTCTGAGCACCACTGCCTCATCTGTCACGCCCACCAGCGACCTGTTGCCCCTAGGCCCAGTGGATGGCCGCTCCTGCTCCATGGACTCTGCCTATGGCACCCTCTCCCCCACCTCCCTGCAGGATTTTGTGGCCCCAGCCCCTTTGGTGGAGCCAGCACCCCAGCCCCCAGAGTTAACACAAGGTCCTTCACCCCCACCCTCACCCCGCCTCCGCCGCCGCACTCCTGTCCAGCTGCTGCCCTGTCTGCCCCACCTGCTCAAGTCCAAATCCGAGGCCAGCCTCCTCCAGCTGCTGTCAGGGGCCGCCACCCGTGGAGCGCCCCCAGCCCCCAGCCGCAGCCTGTCAGAACTCTGCCTGGCTGTTCCTGCCGCTGGCACCAGGACTCAGGGCTCCTCTCAGGAAGCTGGGCCCAGCTGGGATTACCAGGGCACACCAGGCCTTGGCAGTGGCTCCAGGCTGTCAGAGCTGTATGGTGGAGCCAGCTGCCCAGGTGGGATGCCTGAAGGACCCATCAGGAGGAGCAGAGAGCTGCCCTTGGGGGCCTTGCCCAGGGTCCAGCCTGAGCCCCCACCGGGGATCTCTGCTCAGCACAGGAAGCTGACGTTGGCCCAGCTCTACCGAATCAGAACCACTTTGCTGCTTAACTCCACCCTCACTGCCTCGTGAGTGGCCTGGCCTAGGGTGGAGGACTGGTGGCTCAGTGCTGGCAGTGGGGACACTGAGTCCTGGGAGTGGTTGGGGCACTGTCATGGCTGGGAGCAGGTGGCATTTGGGGAAGGGATAGGGAGCCTGAGACCTGCCGAGCACCTCGGTGAGGATGTCCATGGTGGGCAGTGGTGAAGGGGCCTGAGGATTCCGGTGGGGAGGAGAGGGTGGCTAAAGCCCCTCTGAATGCCATTAGCCAAGGAAGGACTGTCTCTCCCCTCCTCTACCCTGCAGGGAGGTCTGAGCAGAGGGAGGCCCCTAAGGGTGCCACTAACCAAGGGACAGCAGACAGCGTGCCTCCCGGGGTGTGCCGGCCCCTGCTGCAGCTGCTGCCTTATGTGTGCACGAGCCAGAGTGCCGGGCAGGACCCCTGCCACCACCCCCGGGGCCCAATTTGCACTTTGCCAGACTGGATGGAAGTGGAGGGGGCTCAGCAGAGGCCCAGGCCCAGAACCCCTTACAGCTGCCACCTTCACTAACCTGCCTGCCTCCTTCTCCCTGCCCCCAGCCGAGGCAGGGTCCCTTGCCCCATATTCCCTGAAGTCATCAGCTCCAATCCTCTAGGCTGGGCTCCAGGGCTGGGATCCCCGGCAGCCCTTCCCACCTCCACCCTCATCTGGCCCCAAATGGGACATTCCCTGCCCTCACCCCCTCCCTCCCTCCCAGTCCCGAAGGCCACCCCAGGTTTGGGTTGGGCTCTGTATAAAGTTGCATATTTATTGAGCTTTTGATTCTTTTATAAAGACTTGTATATACTCCCCTGGAAAGAGTCCTTTGCTTTTGGAACCTCCCCTTTTCTGGACTTAGGCGCACTTGAGTGCCCTCCTGTACTCCTGCTCCACCCTCTGTGCTGGGGCAGCGCTGGAAGAGACTGGGAAGCAGAAATGAATGAATGGGGCAGAGATCACCTGACCAGTACTCCCAAGATCAGCCCCTGTCTCCTGCCACAGCCATGAGGTCCACCATTAGAGGCCCCCCAACAATGTGCCCTCCCCCACGAGGGCCCTACCCTGGGCTACCCCTGTGAGCTTATGCCAGGGTGGGCCACATGTCTCAGACTCTCCTGAGCGTGCTCCCTAGGACCTCCCTCCAGCGCAGCGCCACGCAGTGTCCAGGGAGGGGGGGGTCTCCCACCTGGGTGCTTCTGGCCCAACCCCTCCTGGTTGAGGGAGGGCTCTGAGACCCAGAGAGGGGAGGTCACGTCACTCTGAAGTGGTGGTCTCCGGGCTGAAGCTAGAACCCAGGCGTGGGGACCCTGATGCAGCCCTGTCCTATGTGTGCCCTGTCCACCAGCTGCCTCAGGTGAGCTACTCATGTGTGGCCTCTCTTCCCTGGGAAGGGTGGCCCCACCCTGGCCCCCACCCCTGAGGCGGGCTCTTGGAGGCTGCGTGGCAGGGCGGGCCCTGCGGGGTGCCAGCAGATGGGGAAGCCCCGCTGGAGGGCCCAGCGTGGTTGGAGGGCCCAGCGTGGCGCCCCGAGGCCATGGAGCCGCGGCCGGGGGGAAGTGCGGCAGTGGTGGCTGCGGTGAGTGGGGACTTGGGGGCACGACCCAGAGCCTTGTCTGGGCCTGGGTCCCTGCAGAGGAAGGGGATGCGGAGGGGTGAGTCTCTGCTCGGGGAGGCGGCGGGTGGAGGGGGGCCCCTTCTGACCTAGTTAGAGGCTCAGCCGGGGCGGAGCCCTTCCGCTGAGAGGAAACACCATCTCAGGGGCCAGAGGGGTCTGGGGGCTTCAGGGAGAGGAAGATCAGGGCTTCCCTCCTGACAAAAAACATGGGGGTGTGGGGCTGCCTGATTCCTCGCCTGGTGGAGGGGAAACCCGAGAGGGGATGGCAGGAACCTGTACTCTTCTCTGAAGCCTGGTCTGTAAACAGGGGGAAGGAAGTTAGTCTCACCCCCCACCCGTGGGCACCCCTGCTCGGGAACCTGAGAAGGGGCTGCTCTGAGGGCAAAGACCGGGGCCTCTGAAGTGGGGGAGTCTGGGTAGGTGGGTAGGGGAGGCCCCCGCCGGGGCAGCCAGGCTGAGAGCCAGCAGCACGCGCCCCCCAGGCTCTCCTCCTCCTGCTGCTGGGTACCCAGGGCCAGGCCAGCACTCCCAGCCCCAGGTGTGACTGTGGCCACAACTCCCACGAGAGGAATGGTCTGGTCTGTTGCAGGGGCTGTCCAGCAGGTGAGTGGCTGAGGGGTGGGAGGAACTTGGGGGCAAGTGAGGGCAAACTGGGGATGGGGGTGGGAGGTGGGGAGGTGGGGGTCAGGTTGGGGGGAGTAGTGGTAGGAAGGCCAGGGGTGGGGTGAGGGGAGGCTGGAAGGGAAGTAGGAGCCAGAGATAGGAAGGAGGGAGGGGAAGGTGGGAGCCCCCTTTGACTGTCTGACCCCAGTCTGGGTTCCCCAGGGCACTACCTGAAGGCCCCCTGCACGGAGGCTTGTGGTGCTGCCACCTGCCTCCCGTGCCCCCAGGGCACCTTCCTGGCCTGGGAGAACCACCATGAGACCCGCTGTGCACGCTGCCAGGCCTGTGATGAGCAGGGTGAGGGGCTGCCTAGTGCTGGGATGGGGGCTCCTGAGGACAGGCCCTGGCCGGGGTATTCCTTTTTTTTTAATTAATTTTTTTTTTCGGGAGAAGGGAGGTAATCAGGTTTATTTATTTATTTGATGGCGGTACTGGGGATTGAACCCAGGACCTCATGTGTGGTAAGCACACACTGTACTACTGAGCTATACATTCCCCGCCAGGGTCTTTCTGAAGAAAGTGGCTTGAGTCTAACCTTTGAGTGGGAGGGCCCTCTGCCCTGATCCTACCCCAGAACGCCTTCTTGCCCTCGCATCCCGGTGACCTTCCTGTCTGTACGTGCCCCAGCCTCTGGTCTGGGGCTATCCCCACACTTCTCTTACTTTGGGGGTGGCCCTGTCTCAGGTCTCCCCATCTCCGTTCTCTGGGGCACCTGTCCCGCCTCTCTGTGGGGTCTCTAGCTCTGACAGCCTCTGCTTTCCTGGTCTCCCCAACCCCTGCCAGCCCCCCAGGTGGCCCTGAAGAACTGCTCCGCGGTGGCGGACACCCACTGTGGCTGCAAGCCCGGCTGGTTCACGGAGTGCGTCGTCAGCCGGTGCCTCCACGGCTCTCCCTTCCGCTGCCGCCCGTGCACAGACTGCGGGGCCCTGCATCGCCACGTGCGGGTGCCCTGTGAGTACCTCCATTCCGGACTGTCTACTTCCACAGCCCCGTCCCTGCCTCCCCTTCCCATCCTGACCCACACCATCTCTTGGACCACAGGTTCCAGCAGAGACACCCAATGTGGGACCTGCCTGCCTGGCTTTTATGAATATGGGAACAGCTGTGTGTCCTGTCCCACGTAACTTCCTGGCTGCCCTGGGCTGGGGGGAGGGAGGCTGAGAGCAGAGTTGGGGCCGAGGGGCAGGGAGGAGGGAGCTTGGCCCTGTGGTGGGTGGGTCCCACTTCAGGTAAACACTGGATGGGAAAGAGAAATCTGAATTCACCTTATGCCGGATAAATCAGTGGGCATGTCTCGCTTTTTGCCTTACTTTCCTTTACTAATCCCTCCAGTCATACAGTAAGGATAGGATATGTTACTGACACAGCCAGCCACGTTAATAGTTTGGAAACTTGGGCTGAGGAAGGGATAAACTTGGGAGTTTGAGATTCGTAAATATTAACTACTATATATAAAAATAGATTAAAAATTTCTTCCGTATAGTGCAGGAAACCATATTCAATATCTTCTAATAACCTTTAATGAAAAAGAATATGAAAACAAACAAACAAACAAAAACCCAAAAGACAACTTGGCTGAGATTCAGGACCTGCCCCTTGTTCTCTGAGGGATTCTGGGCAAGTTACTCCATTGCTCCCATCTGTGGCTCCCACATCTGAACCTGGGGATGTTAGTAAGCTCTGCCCAGGATGATAATTTAAGGGGTGATTAACTTCACTCACCCATCTGCTCACCATGTCTTTACTGAGTGTCTGCCATTTCTGGACACCGTTCTAGGTGCTGGGGGAACAAAATAGGCAGATCCCAGAGCTGACATTCTAGTGCCCCTCATTCTAGTCTAGAAGAAGGTCAATAAGTAGTGGTTGTTACTCGGGACACCAGTGACATTGCAGCAGTACTTCAAGAACATTCTTGGGTGGAGCAAGGTTCTCAGGAGGGAAGGGGCTCCAGGATGGAGATGTCAGGCAGTCCCGAGTCGCCCCTCCTGGTGTTTACTCCCTCACCCTCCACCCCATCCCCTCCCCTTGCAGGAGCACCCTTGGGAGCTGTCCTGAGCCCTGTGTGGCTGTCTGTGGCTGGAGGCAGAGTAGGTGGTGGGCTGGAAATGCAAGGGGAGAGCTGGGAGGAGCCAAGGGGAGATTGGGGGATGGCCACCACCCACCACCCACCAGCTACTCTTTCAGTGTTCTGGGTCCAGGTGCTACTGGCAGGCCTGGTGGTCCCACTCCTGCTTGGTGCCACCCTGACCTACACGTATCGCCGCTGCCGGCCTTGCAAACCCAAATTTCCTGGTAAGCATACACACATGCGCGCACACGTGTTTCTGGGGGCCTGGGGTCAGGATGGATAGCCAGAGCCACAGCCCTGATGCAGAGGGGAAACTGAGGCAGGAGTGCTGGGAGTGGAGTACAGAGGAACCCAAGAGGAGCTGGCCCAGTACCCCAGTTCAGGAGCTTTGCCTGGTTGCTGATTACACTCTTTGTCTCTCTCAGCAGACAAAGCGGGGACAGAGGCCCTGACCTCCCTGCAGGTAAGAATCTCAGTAGTGTTCTAGGAAGAGTGAGCCAGCCTTCTGGAGCTGAGAGATTGGGCCTTGTTATAACTTGTGGCCCGATGGTGAGCACAGAGCGGACCTAAGGCACACCTGTGCTGAGTTACAAGCGAGCAAGAACAGCTCAGTGCCAGTCCTCAAGTGGCTCTCAGTTGACCCAGGTCCAGACGGGTGAACAGGATCCAACAGTTCAGTAGGAGTGCCACCCTGGGGAGGCCACTGCCAGGGTTGGGGGAACAAGGAGAGGGCATCAGGGGCAGGACATTGCAGGCAGAGGAAAGAGTTCTTCCACTGGGTCACAGTGAGAGAGCCCGGCGGACTGGGGAAGGTGGCACCGGGGGATGTTTGCTGACTGAGCCAGGGATGCCCCTCCTGGCCAGAGACCCCGGCAAAGGGGCCTTGCTAGGCAAACAGGGCTGACCTGGGTCTTCTTTTGGCTTCCAGGCCACCCACGTCTCACCCTCCGACAGTGCCCACACCTTTCTGGCACCACCCAGCAGCAGTGAGAAGGTCTGCACCGTCCAGTTGGTAGGCAACAGCTGGACCTCTGGCCCTCCCCAGACCCAGGAGGCGCCCTGCCCGGAGGTGACTTGGTCCTGGGACCAGCTGCCCAGCAGAGCTCTTGGTAAGGGATTTCAGTGGCCTGAGGCCTTGGCCCCATTCTCCCAAGTAAAGGTGAGAAGCTGTGGTTTCCTGAAGCACCACTTGCCCACTTCCTATCCCCTAACTGACCAGGCGAACCTCCCTGCCCGCCTCGGCCCGGCCCCTGCCCCGGCCCCACCCCGGGTTCCCCATTGGCTCTCTCCGGCCGCCCGCAGGCCCGCCGCCGCCTCCGCCCACGCCCCCTGCAGGCTCGGCGGCCACCATGCTCCAGCCCGGCCCACAACTCTACGACGTGATGGACGCGGTGCCCGCGCGGCGCTGGAAGGAGTTCGTGCGCACGCTGGGGCTGCGCGAGGCGGAGATCGAGGCGGTGGAGGTGGAGGTCGGCCGCTTCCGCGACCAGCAATACGAGATGCTCAAGCGCTGGCGCCAGCAACAGCCCGCGGGCTTGGGCGCCGTCTACGCGGCTCTGGAGCGCATGGGCCTGGACGGCTGCGCCGAGGACCTGCGGAGTCGCTTGCAGCGGGGCCCGTGATGCTGGAGACCACCCCCACCCCGAGGCTCTGGTGGCCCTTGCAGAAGCCCTAAGTACGGTTACTTATGCGTGTAGACATTTTATGTCATTTATTAAGCCCCTGGCATGGCTCTGCGTAGCAGCGCCGGCCAGCCTCACCCTTGCGCGCCCCCAGGGCTCCAGTTCAGGCGAGGAAGCATCAAAGACACATATCAGGAGGGGATCTAGAGATTGCTCAGCTGTTTCTCGGCCCGAGTTTGGCTGAGATCTTGGTATTAAATCTATGAAGAAAAGCTGCTGCTTGGTGTTTCCACGGGGCTAGGAGTGTTAAATGGCCCAGGCTTGGTTTCCTGAGGGCGTCGAAACAGCCAGAAGTCTTGCCACCGCACAGTCCACCCACGGTGGAGACCAGTGTGGCCCTTAGCCCAAGCCTGCCCCTCCCAAACTGCTGTGGGCCAGTTACCCCGAGGAGAGGAAGTCGCGGTGACTGTGAGCGAGAGTGAACTTGAGACCCGGGCGGCTGAGAGAGCTTTAATAGGGGTGTGAGATGGCAGGGGCGCGGGGACCAAGGAGGCAGCGGTTGGAGACAGGTTCAGGGTCCTTCATCCTCCACTCACTCCACCAGGGCAGTGAAAGGGTCGGGGGAGTGCGGGGCCTGGCTGGGGACGGCGCGCAGACTTAACTGGAGGTGGGTGGGGGCAGAGGTGGGGCGCCCAGAGCCGCAACTCTGTCCTCACGGGCAGTTTGCAGTTTTCATCGTTTCTGGTAAACAAATGACTGAAAGGAAATCCTCGGCGGGGATGGGAAATGCGGCCGGGTCTGGGCCGGGCGCAAATCTGGGTCAGAGAGGGAGGAAAACCCCTTCCCGGAGCGCGGGGCCTGCCTCCGCCCAGGATGCAGGATGCGCCAGCGACGCGGGTTCCGGGGTGCGAGGGAGGGGGCGGCAGCCGGGCGCGCGCTCCGCAGGAAAAGTCACCACCCACGGGGCCGGGGAGAGCTCTGCTCACTTTGACATTCAACGAGCATGCAAATGTATGTAAGTAGGCATGCAAATAAGCAGCATGTTTTTGCGTCAACAGCTCGGGCACTTTTTCTGGGCGACTGCGGCGGCGGGCGCGCTCCAGCTCGCCGGGGCTAGGGATGCGGGGGTCCGGGGAAAAGGGGTCAAGAAGGGTTCCAGCGCGGGAGGGAAGGGCGGCGCGGCTCCCAGCCCCTCCGCCCGGGCCGGGTAGGCCAGGGCGGGGGCTGGGGACCCCCGAAGCTCGCGAGGCTGCGAGCAGAGGGCGGCATCTAGTACTTAGCGATGTCCCCCTTCTTCAGGATGATCTGTCGCTGCCAGGGCGCCAGCTTGCTCTCGTCGTAGCCGAGCGTTCGCAGCTTCTCCGACTGCTCTTTCTCCCGCTGCATCTCCTCCTGCTTCTTTCGCTCCTCCTCTTTCCTAGACGTGGGGGAAGGGGCAGAACCCGGGGCAAGGGTGAGAGGGGGCACCGTGAAGGGTCACTGTTGGCAAGGAATGGGTTACTGAGGGCAGGGGCTGGGTTGCTGAGGACAGGGGGACTAGTTAGTGGTGGGCAGGGCAGTGGCTTGGAGGGACAGAAGGGCTAGGTGATTAGGGACATGGTTTGGGTTAGGAGGCACGTGGGCAGGATTGCTGCGGACAGAGGGGCTTGACTGGGGTGGATCAGTCACTGGGGGACACATGGCTGGGTGAGCTGGCTGGGTTATTGCTGGCTGGGGCTGTTACTGGAAACGGGCTGGGTCACAGTGTGGCAAAGGTTGGAGAGGGGGTGTTCCTTGGGCAGGGGAGAAAATTATTGGGGCTAGGACCTGAGTTACTGGGGACTGGGGTGGGGCTGCTGCGGGGCAGAGGGACCACATTACTGGGAGACAGGGGCTGGGTACATAGGGACGGGTCATTAGAACATGGTAAGGTCTGCACTGCTGAGGTTGCCACTAAGTATATGTGGCGATTAAGCATTTGAATGTTAGGATTGAGCTGCACTGTAGATGTAAAATGCACACATCCCACAGATTTAGTTTTAAAGAAGAATGTAAAATATCTCTAATAATTTTATAATTATATATTAAACATATGATTGAATTTTGATATATACTTTGTTAAATAAAATATACCATTAAGTTCACCCATATGTTTTTTTCTTTCACTGTGGCTGCTAGAAAACGTTATATACATGGCTCAAATTATACATCTCTTGGACACTGCCAGACTAGGGGCAGAAACTAAAGTTTTCAGGGACAGATGCTCTAGATTATGGATACTAAGGTTGGGTTAACTGCAGGGAGAAAGATTAGGTTACTGGGAGATGGGGGCTGGCAAATTGGGGACAAGGTTATTACAGTGTAAAAGCTGGACTCTGGGGGACAGTGGCTAAGTTATTGGGGGAGGGGGTCTTGTGCCATTATTGGGAGCAAAGAGGCTGGGCTAACAGAGCTGAGTGACAAGGGGATGGGTTGGGTGAAGGGGCAAAAGGACTCTGGGTGGGGGAGGGGACACAGGTGGAACCCAGCCCCACACTCACCGCTTCTGCTCCCTGGAAGGAAAAAGAGACAGCGTTAGTTGGTGCCACCATCTCAGGGACACAATCAAGACACCTGGCCAAGCCCCACATCTCCCCCAGCTCACCTCTCCTCTTCTAGCTTCTTCCGCAGGATGTCCCGCCTCCAGGCAGGCATGCTGGCCAGCCAGGCCTCCTCCTCCTCGTCCTGAAACACAGCACAAAGCTTCAGGGCCAGCGTGGGCTGGGTGATGGGGGCTGGAGGGAGTGCATCCCCACCCAGGGGGCCTTCATGAGTCCAGGACAACAGGACACAGATGTGTCACAGGAAGAGAAACTTTTGATGCTGTTCTATAGGGTAAATGGGAGAAGACACCAAACTCAGGCCCCTGTGTCCCAGAGGCAGTGCCAGAGAGGTCAAAGCTGAGTGTAAGAGGTGTAGGAGAGGAGCAGAGGAGGAGAGTCCCCAAATACAGTAGGTGGACAGATGGCCCCAGGCCCATGACATGAAATCTCTAGGCAAACTCGTACTTGGGCCCCCACAGATCCTGCGAGCTCAGAGAGGCTCAGACTGGCCCCTGGTTCTGGGAAGGACCTTCTGGCCCACGCCTGTCCTATCCGCGGGGGGCAGACACCAGCTCTACAACTGTGCAGCTGCAATAATGTGGGGAGGGGCATCCAATACAGGCGGCTTACAGCAAAGACATTTATTACTTGCATATTACAGAGGAGAAAGGGCCTGCACACGTCACATGAACACTGCGTACAAGGCTCCCTCGACCCGAGCCTAAGAGGTAGCTGTGAAAGCCAGTGAAAAACCAAAGCGAGGAAGAGCCACACTGCTCCAAGGGGGACCCACAGTCCCTCACTCAGAGGGGCTGCTGCTTCCACCTGGCTCCACTCAGAGCCAGGAAACGCTGCAGACCCAGAGGGGGACACCTGGTTTGACCCGCTCCATGCCCTGCCCATTCTGGCCAACGCCCCACATCTGGCCACGATGGGATCTCAAAGGCTGAGGCAGCCTGGTCCTGGACACTCTGGGTTTTTCAAGGCCATTCATCCATCCTGTCCGAGCTTCTTCCTGCCAGCTTCTGGCCTCTGGAGGCCCAGGCTGAGATTGAGGGTAAATTCCGAATTCTACAGCTCAGATGTCAAAAAGCTCTGCCTCCTTCTCCTTCCAGAAGGAGAAGCTGCGGTCAATATATCGGCAGATATCCTCATTGCTGAACTCGCCCATCTCAGATACCAGCTCCAGGGGATCTTCGACAGGGGCTTCATAACTAGGAGGGTCCGACGTAGGCGGAGGCTCGGCTGGTGGGGGTGGGGGATGTGGCGCAGGGGAGGGGGCCTCAGGCTGCCCCTCTGGCCAGTCCCCCCTCTGAGCTGGAGTGGCCTCTTCGGTTGGCTCCCTCTCCTCTTCTGTCCCTTCCTCTTGTTCCTCCACCTCCTCCTCCTGGGCTGGCTCAGCCTCCGGAGTATCTCCGAAGAACTGGCGCCTGAGGTCCTCGAAGCCGTCGCTCCAGTCGCGCCGGCCGGCCTCCACCTCCTCGAGCACCACGCGGTGGAAAAGACGGATGAGCTCCCATGGGTAGCTGCCCAGCCGGTCGAACATCTCATAGCACAGCAGGTGGCGGAACTTGCGCTCCTGGCGGGTCAGGCCCATTTCGAGCAGCTGGAAATAGCCGAGCATGAAAAGGTCGAGGGTGAGGCTGTCGTAGCTCGGGGGCGCGCCGCCGTCGAGGGGCGGAAGAAAGTGCTCGGGCCAGTACAAGCCATGCGCCAGACCGGGGCCGCGGGGCTGGGGAGCCGGCTCCCGCCGCAGCAGGCTCCGCCAGTGGCCCAGCAGCTTGCCCACCACCTGCCGCTGCTTCAGCAGGCGCAACAGCCGCTCGTCCGGGCCGTCGCCCGCCGGCGGCGGGGGAGCGTCCGCGGCCTCGGGGCCTGGGCGGGCGCCGGCGGCCACCACGCGGGGCAGCAGTCTGCGCAGGCGCACCTGGGCATGGCGCCCGGGGCCGCGGAAGGTCCACTTGCGCCAGTGCTCCAAGAAGAGGTGGACGATGCGCTCCTTGCGCATGTCAATGTAGTCCTGGACGCCGCACAGCTCGGTGGAGAACGACGGCCTGCGCGCCGGCTGTCCGAGCTCGGGCAGCGCCGCCTGGCGGCCCGGCGCCTCGGGCGGGCCCAGGACGCCCAGAGGCTCCCCTGCGGCCGGCAGGCCGTTGGCGGCTCCGGCGGCGATAGACTTGCCGGGGCCAGCCGCCACATAGTCCTCTTCGAGGATAGGTTCGCAGCCCGGGGCGCCGGCGGGCAGAGACAGCTTTCGGCGCTGGCCGCGCGCGGGGGCCGGGCCCTGGGCGTGCCGCTCGTAGGTGGCGCGGAGGTGCTGCACCGAGACGCCGCACTCGAAGATCTCGCGCGCCACGGCCTCGCGGCACCAGCTGAGCGAATGCGAGCGGCCCAAACAGAGCGGGCCAGGCCGCCAGGGGGCGTCCGACAGCGGCGCTAGCGGCTGGCCTGTGTCCGCGGCCAGTAGTTCGGCCAAGTGCGCCGGCCGTCCGCCCAGCGCGGCCAGCAGCGTGGCCATGCTCTTGAGCAGCGTGGAGATCTTGCTGCACCAGGCGGGCAGGCTGGCGGCGCGGCCGTGCATTCGGCGCGGGTCGACGGTGAAACGCGGCGCCGACAGGGCAGCCGAGATGGGCAGCAGCTGCTCCAGCTCCAGCTCCAGCTGCACCAGGCGCGCCTCCAGCTTCTGAGCCTTGTGCAGCACTTGCAGGTTCTCGATTTGCTGCTCGATGCGGAGGATGTCGTCCTCGGTCATGAGTTCGCCGAAGGGCCCAAGGATGCCGTTGTGCTCGCGGGAGTACCTCCAGCCCTCGCGGGGGTAGCAGCACGAGCTGGCGGCCATCAGCTAAGGCGGGGAAGACAAGAGAGGGGAGGGAGGTGCGTCTCCCTCAGGCCCGGCTCCCGCAGCGGCCGCCGGGGGCGCCCTTTGCATGTCCCGGGTGGTGTAATGGCTCCGCGGGGCTGCGTTTGCAGGGTCGGGCTGCGCCTGGCCATCAGGCGATTACACTGGGGCGAGGCCTCGGCCCAGGCAGCCGCTCCAGGAGCTGGGCAGTGTCCACGTTGGTCGCTGGCGGGGACAGAGCCGATCTTTGGGCGCTGTTGCAGAGGCAGGGCCGGCAGATGGGGTCTCCACACCTGGCTTGGTCGCTCATTACACCACAGAAGGAACATGCAAAAGGCGTTGAAGCTGCGACACACGGCAGCCCTCTCCCTCCCTGTCCAAGATCTGCCAGATCCCAGCGAGGCCTCTCCTCACCCCAGACAGATGACCCCTAATCTAACTTCCCTGCAGCCCAAACTCTCCCTGTCCATGCTGTCAGTTTTACTGCTGGATGAGAGGCTCTTAAAGAGGCTGAAGCTGGGGCTTCCACTCCTATTCCCACCCCTCCTCACTCCTGGAATAATAGTACCATGTGTAGAGCTAGGCTTGCCAGGCACCTCTTAGAGTCTCATCTATTCCTCACTTGCAGTGCCGGGCTTTTCCAGCCTTGAGGGGCTGGGGAGCTGCCCTCATCTCCTCACAGGCCTCCCAATTCATCCTGGCCCACTACAGTCCATTTTCCACATACAAATATGATGATGCTACTTCTCTGCTGGACCCCACCCCCAGACTTTCCACTGCTCCAGGAGAAAGTCCATTTTCTTCAAGGCCAGGCCTTAGTGACCTGACCTCCACTGACATCTCCAGCTCCGCCCCTTCGATAGTACAGTCCCAGAGCCACCGCCTACTCTGACTCCCACACCTCCCGTCCTTCCTGCTCGCTCTTTGCCCTACTCTTTCCCCTGTCCACCTCTTCCTCATCTTCCAAGTCTACTTTCGACATCACATTCTCCTTCCCTAACACCACCCCAAATCCAAATAGGATGGTCGGTGTAGGGCTGTCCCAGACCTCTGCCCTCCCCATCAGAGGACCTCCCCGTTTGCTCACTCTCTCACATTGCCCTGTGTTTTCTCCCCGGGGGCACTTATCACTCTGCTAAGGTGCTGTGCTTGCTTGTTGGTTGACCACCGCCCCCCGCCCCGTCACCCTCCGGCAGCCACCTTGAGAGCAGGCCCTGATATATTCACTGAAAATCCTCAGAGGCCACAACAGTGTGTGGCACATAGATGGCACCCAGGGAACATCTGTTGAGCAGATCAATGGCAAACTATCCTGCCAGCCAGTGACAGTCTACCCCTCTGACAGATGAGAAAACTGAGGCTGGATAAGGCTCAGTAACAGTGTCTGGAAAGTGTCAGTGCAGGGAAAGAGCCCAGGCCAGTCTGACTACGACCAAAAGTCTACTGATGTGGTCCCTGGATCAGCATGGTCAGCCTCCCCGGGTGCTTGTTGGAAGTGCAGAATCCCAGCCCCACCCAGAGCACCTGAATCAGAACTGGGCATTTTCACAAGATCACAGACGATTTGAAGGCATATTAGACTTTGAGAAACACTGCCATCTCATTAAAGGACAGGCTGCTGGGGGTGGGGGGGTGGGGGGTGGTGGCCACTAGAAGCAGGGAGGTGGTCCAACCCTGCTTTTTTCCCAGAGGTAATGGGAGCCTCCTGATACTGAAAGGGTGGGGCATGTTGGGGGATGGAGCTGGGGATGGGCTCAGGGCCCAGGTGCAGACCCCCGGACCCTCTGGGAAGCCCCATCCCGCCCACCTTCCGCCTCTGCTCCTCTTCCTCCTGCATCTTCAGCTGCAGCTTGCGCACCATCACCTGGCGCTTCCACTCGGGGATGGGCCGGCCCTGCTCGTCGTGAGTGGGGATGAGCGCCTCCACGTCCAGCTGCAAGCCTGGCGCAGGGGTGGCGGGCGGCGCAGGTGCCACGCTGCCGTTGAGCAGTGGCTGGGACCCCGTGGCTGGCGGGGTGGGGCTCCGGGCCCATGATGGCACAGGCGACGCCGGCGGCAGCGGCGAATCGGGCTGCGGGGAGAAGCGGCAGGGCTGAGTGCTGGACGGGCCAGGGCGAGGGGATCCCAGACAGGAGCGTCTATCGGGTCGCCTACCTGGGAGGCCAGCTGCCCACTGCCTGAGAACACCGTGGTCAGACCCTTGCTCTGCGGCGTCGGCTTCAGACTCTTGCCTGCCTTAATCTCAGCCAGCAGCTCCGAGTTGTCACCCGTTGGGGACATCATGTTGAAAGACTTGGTGCCTGTGCAGAGGCAGGAGAGGAGACTCTGGCTGGATGTGGAGCCTGCATCCCCACCGCCCCCACCCACCCCTCTGCTGCCCCCTCCCCTTGGGCCCAGAGGGCAGCTCTCAGGTCCCGGCCCTGAGGGCAGCTCTCTGGGATCCCAGAGGCGGGTCCTTCCCTTGTGGGTTGCAAGGCCCCACCATCCTCCTGGCTCTACTCACAGGGCGTGGGGCCGCCGCCTGGAGGCCCCTGGGAGTTCATGATGGCTTTTGGGCCAGCCCTGGGGACTCTAGTGACTGTCTCCGCCCAGCGTACTGACTGCCCAGCTCCAAAACACTACCTGGGGCCAGCCACTCGACCTTTGTCCTGGGTTCCCTGGCCCGGCCCCTCCAGGGTGGAGTCTCCCTCTGGCCCTCTCTCTGCATCAGCAAAGCCCAGTGACCCTTGGACTGAGTCACCCTGTGCTTCCATGGCTATAGACTTGGGACTCTGGATGCCTGAACCCAGCTGATCCCCTCCCCCCAACACATACCCACAGACAGACATGCACGCAGACATACTGGTTGCAAGCCCGGAGCACACTTACTGCAAAGCACAGCTCAGTTCTGGGGGACTCAGGAAAGCCGAGCCCTTACTAAGGATATGAGGATGGGGCACCCAGGAAGAAGGGCCAGGAGGATAACATGCAAATGCCCAGCTCACAGTTTGCATTTTCCACCGAGACTGGCGGAGGTGACTGGGGTTTGGGGAGGATTGTCTTTAGAACCAGCGGAAGGAATCAGGGCTGAGCGGGGGGAACAAAACAAACCAACAGCTCCTGGGTTCTGTGGGCTGGGGATCCCAGAGCACAGTTGGTCGGGGTAGGGGAAGGTGAGGGCAGGCGCCGGCAGTTGGCTCATTGCTTTAGGCAGAACTAGCTGCCGACACGGGATGAGTGCGCATGCATGGGGGTGTGGTGGGGGAGAGCCTGTGGCATCCAGGACCCCTTGCCTGCCGGCCCCTGGTCCTGCCCCTGGTCCCCGGCCCTTTCAGCCTCACTTTTCCTGAGCGCGCCCTGTCCCCCGCCCCCGCGCCTCAGCCAGGAGCCGCGCACGCAGCTACTCACTCTTCCTGTGCCTCAGGACTCTCACTTCTAGGGACAGAGAGAGAAGTGACAGCGAAGTTAGGAGGGGGGGGTGCTGGGGTGAGGCTAGGACAGCGGGGACAGCAAGAGAGGGCCAGGGAGGCCAGGAGGAGGGGTGGGAGATGTGCAGAGGAGGGCAGACAGGAGAGGAGGAACTTTCCTGGCTCAGGCTGCTCTGGGGCTCCACAAGGGTGGTCCACTCCATTCCCAGCATTGCTGGTGCCCCCGAGGGCTGGGCAGGACTGCCATTAGCCCTGGCCCCCCTAGCAAGGGCCTCAGTCTTGGCATTGGGTTGGGAGAGGGCACCCAGCCCAGGCTCTGCTGAGAAGGGGTGTCTGGAGAAGCCCAGAGCCTATTTTTCTTCTGTCCTAGCTTCAGCTGTGCTCCAGGCTGTCGAGGGAAGACACTGACCCCCGAGCTGGGGGCCTTTCTGGAGGCTCAGCTGATGGTGGACTCCTACCACGTATGAGCTGGTCTACAGGGGCTGGGGCTCCAGAGGTATCCAAGGAGCCCAGGCAGGCCCTACCCTGGCCCTGCTTGGAGCCTTGCATCCCTAGTCAAGGCGATGAAGCTTTGGATGGTGCCGCTAAGCATGGTCCCTACATGGAGTGGCTGGGTGGGCAAGGCACCCCCACCACCCCCGCCAGGCTGAATTGGAGCGTCAGCACCCAGATACCACCTCCTGGCCCTTCCAAGAGCCCTGGCATGCAGGAGACTGCCCCGTATTTCAGAACAGGAGCCCAGGAATCCTGGTCACCAGTCTAGCTCTTTAAAAAGGATGCTCAGGGGAGTCACCGGGAGAGGGGAGAGCAGGGCATGATGGGTCATTTTTCCCATAGCAAAGCCTGGGCTGGATAGGGGCCTTTAGTGGGGAGATCTGGATAAGAAGAGGCCCTGATGCATCTGAGAAGGGGCTCAGGGCTGTAGCTAGCTTGGGAGAATAAGAGAAAGAAGTGAGGAGTGGAAGAGAGACTGGATAGACATGGGGCAGGAAGAAGGTTAGCCAGCAACCCTGCCTCCTTGAAGCTAGTTCTGTTTCTCAGAGCTTCCCTCCAGCACCAGCTCATCAGAAACACCAGCCACCAGGGCTGGGAGGCCTTCTCTAACGGATGCAAGACAGGCCCAGAGAGGGAAGGGGACTTGCCCCAGGCCACACAGCAACTCAGAGCCTCCCCTTAGGGTCAAGTCCTCGTTGGGGTGGGGGCTGCAGAAAGATCAAATAAAAGAGGAAGAAGCACAAGGGCAGAGGCAGCTGGGGGAGGGGGTGGTGTCTGTTTCCCTCCCCCTCCAGGGCTAGCGCCGCCCCCCACCCCTCGACCTGCGGACTCACTGCCAGTGGACGAGGAGGAGCGACGTTGCCCGCAGCCAGGGCCAGCGCCCTCGAAGGGCAGAGGCGGAGCAGGCGGCGGCGAGCTCAGGGCCTCCGGCAGGGGCGGCGGCGGCGGCGGCGGCGGCGGCGGGGGCGGGGGCAGCTCCCTGGACACCTTGGGGTCCGCGCCGCAGCCATTGTGCACGTGGTTCCCGGGGAGCAGCGCCGCCTGCGGGGGAGCGGAGGGGCCAGCGAGTGAGCAGCGGGCGGCCGGGCCGGGTCCCGGGCGGCCGGCGGGTGCGGGCTGGCAGGCACGCACCTCCTCGCTGTGCGCCATGCCCGGGTGTGCGGCCAGCGGCTCCCGGGGGCAGCGGCCCAGCTGGCGGTAGTAGTCCCCCGTGCTGGGCTGCTTGCTGAAGGCGCGGGGCTTGCGGCTGGAGTCCTGCCTCCGCAGCCCGCTGCGGCCGTCGCGGGAGCTCAGCTGCGGGAAGACAGCCGGCGGGCTGGGCTTAAGGCACCTGTCTCTTTGGCCTCCCACGTCCCCTCCCCCAACCCCAGGTCTTCACCTCTGGGGGCTTGCGGCCAGCTGCGGTCCCAGACCCTCCTGTTCTCAGAGTGGGGATGGGGCGAGGGTCATGGGGGCCTCAGTGAAATGGCAGGATAGGTCATCAGTAGGCCCGACAAGGAGGGGTTCTGGGCAGGAGCAAAGGGGTGCAGGGCCCCCCACTGAGGTTAGAAGGGGCGGGCCTAGGGGCGGGGTGGCCCAGCCCAAACGCCAGGGGGAGCCGGAGAAGGGGTAGCTCCCAGCTTAGCCACCACTAAGGCCTCAGCCGCACCCCACTCCCGGCCGCCAGACAGTCCCACATGAGCCCAAGGCTGCCGTGAACCCTCTACTGCTGCGGTCCTGCCCAGAGGAAGCCCACTCGAGAGACGGTGTTCTGCTGGGCTCCTGCTTGCCCAGGGACCTCAGCCGCCTGGCGCGGGGCTGGGGCTGCTCCTACCTGCGACTGTGCTGGTGGCCCCGCTGTGCACCTGGTAGCGGGGGTGGCATGGACTCCACACCTGTGCTACCTGATCCTTCCTCTCAGGTTACAGCCCAGCCCGCCCGCCCAGCCTCACCTATGAACGCCTAAGAGGTCTGTCAGCCTGACATCGCCCAGGGTCTGACAACCCAGGGCTGAACCCCCCTAGCAGTAGAGAAGGCCACGGGGGCTCCAGGCTCTGCCGCTGTGCCTACCCCGCAGGCCAGATGTGACCCCGTCCCTTTGAGCCTCTCTCTGTCCTCTCTGTGCTGAGCACCCCAGCCTTCATCCTTCCTACTCATGCCCTCCATCCACCAGAGACAAAATTCAGGCCTGACCACAGGAAGCCCCCATATTTGGCTCCCCGGAGGTCATGCCCCCGCCCTTCCCCTCCCGCATCTGGAAACCATCGCCGTCCGTGTAAAGGGACACCGACACCCGCGCCCAAGCCTCGGGTTTCAGGGGTGGCAAGACGGGCTCGGGTGACATTGCGGGTGGCCCGCGTCGTGGCAGCTGCTCCCCACTAAGCCCAGCCCAGGGAAGAAAGTGGGGTGGCGGGGCCAAAGGCCAAATCACCTGGCTGGGGCTGTCCCCTGCCCCACCCAGCAGCCCAAGCACCTCACAGTGGCCCTGGACCCTCCAGGCCCCACCTAACCCAGCTCACGTTGCAAGGAAATGCGACGCCACAGGATTTGTTTTCTGGGCCAGCCTGCCCCCTCAGCGCCCCCTGCAGCCCCCAGAGTGGAAATCAGGACCCTGCTCTGGCCTGCAGTCAGGCAAAAGCTGGCCAGAGGGCGGGAGGCTAGGGGGTATGGCGGCACACAAAGGGCCCTTTGTGGAGCAGCCTAGCGCCTGCGGCTGTGCACGCACACATGCGGGAGGGACACAGGACTGCAGTCCTGGTGCTCTGGCTCAAGGGAAGGGAGGGGAGCAGGCCCGGCCACCTGTCCTGTGGCTTGGGGCAGGGCCCGCAGGCCTGGCCTGAAAAGTCCACTGGCCATAGGCTCCCTGCAGGCCTCTCCTGGGCCCCCTCCACCTCCTGGAGATGAAAGGGGAACCTGACAGAACCTGCTCTGAGGTGGCACGAAGGTGGGGGTGGCAGGGGGAATTGCTGTGGATCTGTGTCCTTCCCCTCCCCCACCCGGTGGCCTTGTGACCCAAGTCACCTGTGGGAATTGGTTACTCAGCTTGGCCCCGCAGCAGCTTGCCTTGGGCTTGAGTGAGAACTACAAAGTCAGGGCTCCCACAGGACCCTAGGGGGCCTCCATCCCAGTCAGCCACCTGGGCTCTCGGGCTGCCCTCCCCACTCAGACCAGCCTTGTTCTGTCCTGTTGGCCAGAACCCCAGGGCTCCCTCTGGGCCTCCCTGCCCTGAACTCTCAGAGCTGTCCAGACTGGCTCTCTGCCTGCTCCCCGGCTCCCTAGCCTCAGCCAGCCAGGGTGGGACAGGCCCTGCCTCCTGGGCGCCTCACACTCGAGTGCCCACACTGGACCCTTCCCCTTCCCACAAGCTTTCTTCTCCCCGAGGCTCCCACCTCAGGACTGGCTTTCCACCCACCTGGGAACTGAAGCCCAAACCACCAGTGGGAGTGAGGGTCCTGCTAGTGCCCCCTCCCCTGGCCTCCACTGCACTCCTGGCCCTCACCTTCACACCTCTGGCATCTCCCACCTGGAAGATGCTCCCTTGGGAGCCATTCTCCACCTAAGCCCGGAGCTGGGCATGTGGACGTGTGTGTGGAGGAGTTGGCACACGTTCTCTGCTGACTCCATGACCGCCCTGCCCCTCTGTGCAAGAGGCGGCGAGGACCCAGCTCCCGGAGAGGCGTGGCTCCACCCCTCCCCTGCCCTGCAACTCCCCAAAGAGGGGTGGCTTTGTCTTCTGCATCTCCTTGTCCCCAGTGCTCAGCCCTGGGCCCCCATGGGGCTGACCAGAAGTTTCGACTCCTGAACAGGCCATTGGCCTGGGGACCCCCACCCCGTACCTAGAAGCCAGGCCAGCCCTTGGCCTCTGCTGCCCCTATCAGCCCACTCCTGAGCTGGGAGGCAGGGAGATTGCTGAGGGTTTACTACCTCCTTCTTGAAGGCTTCGGTCTCCACGTGGCGGAGTTTGTTCTTAGTCTGTGTGTAGATGTCAGCTGCGGGTAGCCCCACAGGGGGCTTGGGAGCTGGGTAGCCTGGCGGAGGTGGGGGCAGTTGGGTGCCTGGGGGTGGGGGAGGCGGAGGGAAGCTGGGTGCCGGTGGAGGTGCTTTGGGTCCCTCCATCTTGCCCTGGGGCAGGCCCGGCTCTGCGCTCAGCATGTCCACATAGCTCTGTATCTCTGCGGCTCTTGCGCTGGGAAGCCCTGGGGAGAAAAGGAAGGTTGGGGTTGGGAGTTTGCAGAGAGGCTGCCCCTAGGACTGAGCCCTTCTCCTTCCTGGAAATGACCTGCACAGGGGGGAGGCAGACTCAGGGTGCAGCTTGGCATGGCTGCACTGTCAGCCCCCCAGTGCTGGGCCCACCCTTACCCTGAGCCCTGCCCCACCCCCCTGAGCCCTGCACCTATTGGGAAAGACCTGCGCTTGAGTTTGAGGAGAGCTAGCAGGGGGCCATAGGCTCCAGGACGGGCCTGCGGAGAGGTGGCTCCTCAGGGCAGATCTGTTAGGGCAGGTGGCAGGAGTCTGGACGGCCACACCCCATCTTTGCAGGGTGCCCCCCCAGCTCCGCAGGCCACCACCTGGCGGCATGAAGCAGGCATCGCGGGTGGGTGGACACGTATGCTCAGGGTGCGGTCAGCATGTGTGTACTGGAGTGCCTGGCTTCTGCCTGTTTGTGCATCTGTGTATGTTTGTGAATGTGTACACATGCTTCTTTGTATTTATGACTGTGTTTGCCTTGGTCTGTGGACCTAGGGTGTGTGAGGGTGTTGTGTGTGTGCTCAGGTGCACGTCTGCAGTATGGAAATGCATGGCTGTGTGCCTGTGTGCGGTGTAGGTGTGCGTGTTTATCTGCGTGGCTCTGTATGTGTGGTTGTGCATTCATCTCTGTATATTGTGTGTACACATAAGTGTGCACTCTTGAGTGTGGGTAGGTGTGTGTAAGGTCTGGGGAGCATTCCGTGCATGTGTGAGTAATGATGCTGAATTGTGTGAGGGGTGTGTGTGGCTTTTGTTGGTGGGAGAGTACGTGTGGATGTTCAAGTATGTTTGTGATGGACACATACAAGCATGAGAGTTACCTGTCCTCACCAGAACCAGTGTCCCCACCTGGTGACATGTGGCAGCCTCCAGTGTCAGCTGTGGGCAAGCAGGCCCAGGGATGGCCTGCAGGGCCCACTGGTCTGGCTCTAGGCTGCCTTCCCTCCTCCTTCTTCCCAGGCCCACTCACCATGTTGAGGGCGCCGGCCCTTGATGCTGGAGTGGCTGGAGGAGCAGGAGTCATAGTTGGAGAGGGTGCTGGTGGGCGAGCTGAGGTCAAAGTTCGGCGGCTGGACCGACATGGTGGTATTGGGCGAGGACATGCCTGAGTCAGGCTGCTTGGTCTCCAGGTCAGCGGATGGATCCGGGGACAGCACGCGGTGCTCCACGCTCTGAGCGGGACAGGAGGCCATCAGGGCAACCCCGCTCCGAAGTCCAGCACAGGTTCTGGGCCAGGGTCCTACTCAGGCATGCCCTGGCTGTGTGACCCTGATCAAGTCACCTCCCTTTCTGGGCTCCCTTCCCCATCATCAGAGGGTCTCTTGGGTTCTTCTTAGGCTAAGATTCAATCCCAGCCCCCAAACAGCAGGACCACGGGTTCCTGGGAAACTCCCAGCCCTGGCCCAGGCCTTCTAGAGGGGGCTGGGAGGCTGACAGAAGAAAGGACGCTGGGCTGGACCCCAAGGGAGGACAGTCACGGCACCTGCCTTCTCCTTTCTCATCCACAGGCAGAGGACCCGGGTTCCAGGGTATCTGTGGCAAAGGGGGCTCGGGGGCAGCAGCTGGGCACAGGGGAGGGGTGCCAGTCCCTCACAACTTGCAGGAAAGATGGATCCCCCATTACCTGTCCGGCAACCCCCATCTCTCCTTGCTGGACTGGAGCAAATCCTAACATCAGCCCGGCCCATCTCCTGATGGGGCCTTTGGGGAGAGGGTGGGGCCCGGGGTGGCCCAGCTGAGCTGGGGGGTCAGCCTGAGCTCAGGCTGCCAAGCCTGTGACACCCTCCCCCCACTGTCTCTGCCCCTGCCCCCAGGCCTGACCCTCCCGCATGGGCACGGGCCGGGGGGGGGGGGCCCTGCTTACGTTGCCCATGCTGGGCCTGCTGCCGGCAAGACCGCTGCTCGCTGCCTCCTGCCGAGGCCCACTCCTCCCTGCCCCATGCCCCCGCCCTGCCTGAGAAGTGTCACAGGCCCCCCGGGAACGGGAACGGGAGGCAGGCCTGGCACCAGGTAACAGCTCAGCGGCCACGCTCATTGGCCCCGTAATGGGCTCTGCGGGAGTGTTTGCCTTTTCTGGGCCAGTGTCCTCCATGGCGTGGATCTGTCACTGCCGCAGCTGGGCCCGCCTGGTGAGGGGATCAGGGCCTCCACACCCCGCCCAGTTCAGGGGGCCAGGCCCTGCTGCCCAACCCATGAGCCAAGGGGAGCCATCAGAGCTGGGCTTTCGGGGGACAACCTGAAAATGCTCTTTTCCACTGCTGGCAGCAGTGGGCACTGGGGTGCCTGGCCCTGGCCCAGGGATAACAGAGGTTAGGGGCACAGGCTTTGTAGCCTGTGGTGATGGCTTCAAATTTCACCACCCCCACTTGTGAGCTACATGACCTTGGGCAAGTCACGTATCCTTTCTAAGTCTGTAGGTACACACAGAAACTCAGGTAGTAAATGGGGATAACAGGACTGCCGGCCCCATTAGGTTGTAAGATTTTAAAAATTAGTGAAGTGCTGGGCATGGTGGCCATTAAATGCCATCCGTGTCAACTATTAGTATTAATGTACTGTGAAGATTAACTGAGATTACACCATAAAGCACTCAGCAGGGTACCTCCCGGGGTCCGAATTCGTTGTTCTTGCCTGCAGCTGAAGCCTCCATCAGGAGGTGGTGGAGGGCTGGTGCCAACCCCCTCCAACAGAATCACAGATTCTCTCAGTGGAAAGGAACCCAACCCTGGTGAGAAATGCCCTGCAGTGTCCACTCCTGCTTGTATACCCTAGCGACAGGGCACTCACTACCTGCTGGGTCACTGCTCTCTCTGGGCAGCCCTTTCTGGGAGGAAACTCTTCCTTGGGACCAGCTGCAGTCTTTGACCCCTGGGCCTTGCTGTGCTCTGGAGTTCCCAGAACCAGGGTGCCCCTGTGTGCTCGAAGATAGGGCAGACAGTGCTCTGGGCAGGGGGCCATCCGCCTTCTCTCCTCCAGCCTCGTTTTGCAGCCCCTCTCATGGCCAGGCTGAAGATGCCTGTGAAGCCAGCCCTTTTTCCTCCCTCCTGTGCCAAAGCCCCGGACTGGGAGCCATCCACACCTGAGCTCAAGTCCCGCTGGGTTACTTCTCGGCTGTGTAACCATAATAAAGTAATTTTAAAAGTGTAACATGTGTTTCCAAGTATGAAGTAGCCAAGCAGTAAGTAAACATAAAGTGTAGTGGTGGAGAGGTGGGTCCAGGCCACCTGAGCTCCAGCCCTTGATAACTGTGATCCTGGGTCTTCCTAAGACTCAGTTTACTCACCTGTGAAATGGGGAGGCAAGCACTACCTACTTAAATCAGCTAATACCTGTGGGCAGGTGAGTGCACTTTATTGTTTCCTATGGTATGGAAGTGTCATTGTAGCTCTGAGATTTGGCTCTCATCAGGACGAAGCTGGTCTTCCTTCCCTCGACATTTTTGCCTCCACCCCCTCACTCCCCAGTGGTCAGTGGTCACTGGGTCATGTTGGGGTCGTGGACAAGGTTGTGTGACCTCGGCAAAGGGCTTCACTTCCCTGAACCTCAGCTTTCTCCGTGATAAAAGGGGCAACAAAACCCACACCTGGGGGGTGGTGGGGGTAGGGTAGGGGTGAAATAACGCGGCGCCCAGTGGGTACCATGTTCTCCACGGTGCGCAGGTAGCGGGTGCAGTGGCTGTGGCCGTTGTAGTCCGAGAGGTCGGCGGCCGTGTACCCGTCGCGGTCGCGGACGTCCAGCTCCGCGCCGTTAACTACCAGGATCTGGCAGCACTGCAGGGAGGGGCGCGCAGTGAGGACCCCGGGCAGCAAGCCGGGACCCGCGGCCAGAGCCACGCTGTGTTGAGAGCTCATCGCCAGCAGAGGGCGCCCGCCCCTCCCGCGCTCACCCGGCCACGCCCCGGCCCGCCCTCACCTCCAGCTCCCCGTTCTCGGCGGCGTCATGCAGCGGGGTCCCGCCCCACAGGTCGGCCGAGATCTCGCCGCCGTGCAGCAGGAGCCAGCTGAGCACTTTGGCGTGGCCGCGGCTCGCCGCGAAATGCATGGCCGTGGCGCCGTCCTTGTCCTGCTCCGACAGGCTCACGTCGGTGCAGCTCACCTGGGTGGGAGGGGGCGGGGCAAAGAGGGGCGGGGGCTGGGCGCCAGGCCCCTCCTGGCTCCATCCCCGTCCCGCACAAGCCCCGGTCCTTCGGGCCCCGCCCCGACCTGTCCCCGAGCTCACCAGCCACACGATTACCGGGCTGTGGCCCATCTGCGCAGCAGCGTGCAGCGGTGTCATGCCGTCGTGGGCGCTCAGGTGCGGGTCTGCGCCGCACTCCTTCACCAGGTACTGCGTCACCTCCAGGTGGCCCTCCTGGCACGCCAGGTACAGGGGCGTGGCACCGTTCTTGGTTTGGGCATTCACTCCCCTGCGAAAGACACGGCACCCACCGTGGGCTCTCAGCGCCTGTCCCCACTCCAAAGACTTCTTCGCCCCTACCCGCTTCCGGGGAGCTCTGGAGGGCTGGGAGAGTGGTTTGGAGAAGGCCTAGTCACTGGGCCCTGCTGCCCAACTCCCTCTGGATTCAGTCCTGCTCCAGCCTCCCTGCAGGGGCTGAGGAGGACTCTGTCTTGCTCCGCATCTCCCCTCAGCAGCCTCCTTTCTACAACGCACATCTGACTGAGCTAGTCTCTGCCCTCAGAAAATAGCCCATCTTTTTACCAAGGTCTGCAAGGATGTGATGACCTGGCCTTTCCCTACCTTATCAGCCACTCTGACCCACTGTCACTGTGACCTGTTCTTTGACCACTATGCCTTTGATCATGTCCCCCCTCCATCTGGAATACTCTTCCCACCTTTCTTTAAGGCTCAGTACAGATCCCTCCTCCATGTGGCCTGCCTTGATTTCCCTAGCAGAACAGGCCTTTCTTGCCTCTGTGCCCCATACTGTCCTGGGCTCAGTCCATGGGCCACCTGTCACGCCTGGTTGATCATAACTTATTTTGGCCTCTGCCTCCTCCAGAAGACTGAATTCCCAGAGGGCAGAGTGGTAGGGTTGCCAGATAAAACACAGGATGCCCAGTTAAATCTGAATTTCAGCTAAACAACAAATAAGTTTCTAGTATAAGTATGTCCCAAATATGGCATGGGACATACCTATATACCAAACCATTATTTGTTGTTTATCTAAAATTAGATTCAATATCCTGGTTGTTGTTGTTGTCGATCTGGCAACCCTACAAGTGGCTGACATCCACTACCCATGTGCTATGATGCCAGCAGGCAAATTCTCACTGAAGGCCCCTGCTTCGGTCCTATTGTCATTTCTGTTTTGCAGAGGGGCAGTTGAGGCCACACAGGAGATAAGAGGCATTTGAGTGCACATCTGTCTGTGTGATGCGAGGCCAGGTGCAAAGCAGGAACAAAAGGAGTGAAGATGGAATGGGGGAGGGGCCGTTCCATGTCTTCACTCCCTGTCAGGCTTCCCTGGAGCCTAGCTTGCAGCTGCCACTGCCACTTATCCCTGCTCCCCAGCTCCCACAGAAGGGTCTTAACTGGGGAACCAACCCCATGAGGTAGAGTGCTGCTGGGGAATAGGGAAGATGGCCTGGCCCCTGCCTGAGTCTCAGGTTTTCCGACTTCATAAAGGATGTGGACCCCAGGGTGCAGTTACCAGATAACAGGCACTAGGTAGAGCCACAATCTAGGCCTAGACCCAGGAGCAGTCAGTCCATGGCTCTCCCAGCCGGTCTAGGACATAGCGGATAAGAAAGGGGTGGGGAATAGGAGCTACACTTCTCCTGGCTGGACTAGAGCTCTGTGCCCCAGGAAGTGCAATCCTTCATACGACTTCATATCCTCACACCCGTCTGCCTTCCCATCTATTTGCCACCAGTTTCAGGCTCCACCCCCACCATCCACGCCCTCCCTACCCCATCCAATTGCCTACCATGTGTCCATTAATGTGGGCACCAGGCCACCCACTCCTCCTCCATCTACCCACTCACCCATCCTCTTGTCACCCAGCCATGACTTGGCCCCTCCCTCTCACACGCCCCTCGGAACCTCCCAGCTGACTTTTCCCTGTCCCTAAAACCCTGGTCCCTGTCCACTGCCCTGACCCCAGGCTGCCTACAGCCCCCACCAGGCACCCAGTCCCTGCCCTATCCTTCCTCCTGACATAGGAACCCCCCTCCTCAGACACAGAGCTGCCATTTGCTGGGGCTGACACCGAGCCTGGGACCATGCCTGGCTGTCCTCCACTACCCCACCCGTGTTGGGGCAGAGTAGTGTCACAAGCCAGTGTTGCCGACCCAGTACATGGCAGCAGATAGAGACCCACCCACACGCCTCACTTCGGGAACATACTGGCTCTTGGCCATCAGCCTCCACGCCCCAGTGCCTGCGTCGCACGCCCCCTCACCATTCACATGCTGGTGCGTCAGTATCAGCCTGTTTAATATTTCATGACTGACACTCAGTGGCCTGAATTATTCACCCTGTAACCAAAGCACAGCAAGTGCTGGGGTCCTGGGGATTGGAGACTGGAAGGGGCCGCCACGCAGGAGGAGGCCAGAGGCAATGTACACAGCTCAGGGCACCAAATCAGCCTGGAGCCCTTTCTCCTAGCACACCCTGCTTGGCAGGTACTCATGACCCAGGGGTGTCCAGCCAGCCTGAGAAGGTCTCAGAAGGTCTGAGAAGCTGGCACAGAGCAGGACCCGAGCAGGAGGGGGCAGTCGTGCCCACAGCCTCCGGCCAGGCCACTGGCCGGCCCTCCCAGCTGGAGCCCCACGTATGGAGTAAGTGCTCAGTGTTCGAGCTCAATCACCCAGCTTACTAGTGCGTCAGCCTCTGCATTCATGGCCCCCATTCTGGGGCCACAGCCGCCAGCCTGGGAGAGCCCAGAACACGGGGCATATACGCTGATGAGCCGGGCTGGGAGGGGGAGTCCCCACTATGTTCCCCTCTTCAACGTTGGAGGCAAGAAGAATGAACACCCTCTTGCTCACAGGGGAAAACTAAAAAAATATGGGTGAACGTAAGGGACAAAATAGATCCATGAATCTAGGTGGAGACAGAAATGAATTTTGGGGGGAACTTGGCGAGCTAGTTAGGTTTATTTAATCACTTTTGCAAGGGAGGGGAGGTAATTAGATTTCTTTATTTATGTATTTATCTAATGGAGATACTGGGGATTGAACCCAGGACCTTGTTCACATGAAGCAAACGACCTGCCGCTGAGCTCTACCCTCCCCTGAGAAATGAGTTTATAGCAGTAATGAGAGTGGTGACTGGTAATAACAAGAGGGGGCACCATCTGTTCAACAGTTGCTCCATGCCAAGCACAAGACACACTTTCTTCATCTAGCCCTCCTCACGCGCTCCCGGGTGGGGTCAGCAGCGTTCCCCTTTTACAGATGAGGAAACTGAGGCACAGGGGCTAGGATCACTGGATGACAGAGAGGCAGAGGGGAACCTGGTGCAAGGAGGACCTGGGGTTCCCACCCCCAGCTGCGTTCTGCCTCTCTGTGTCCACAAAGCTGTCCACAGAGTCGGGACTATAATCAGCCATGAGACGTGCTTGGTGAGGACTGGCACCTTGTTGTATTTTAGGATCCCTCCTCCTGTGCCTCTGGTGGGGGCACTGCTGGCCTGCGGTGTCCAGGCCCCGCCAAGCACAGGTCAGGCCGGGCAGCACTTCCCAGTGGAGAGTCACTGCCTGGGGGGGAGGGGCGGGGGCTCCAGCGCATCAAGTTCGAGCCATAGAGTCGCCATGGGTGAAGGGTCCAGTCCCAGCCCCTGCGCTTGGCCCTGGCCTTCACCCACCGCCCCAACTCTGCAGCTCACTGCGCAGGGTCCTGGCATGGTCTTTACTCACCAGAGCCTCAGTTTCCACATATGGCAAATGGGCACTGTGGACACTCCAGGCCTCTTGTGAGAGATGGAAGAGGAAGCTTCGGAAACTTGCAAGTTTCCTCTCAGGGAAGGCAGGTCTTGGCTTCCGGGTACCGCTGCCGCCCCATCACGCATCCCCTGGGCCTCAACACGGTTGCTTCCATGCTACCAACCCAGGCGGTTTTCCCCAGCCTCATCTGAGGTGGTCACTTGCTAACAGGCACCCTTCCCCTCCTTGAACACCTGCTCCCCTCGGCTTCCAGGACAAGCACCCGCCAGACCTTCTCAGCCTCCTTTGCTGGACCCCTGGCCCCCATCTGACCTCTAAATGTTGGGGTGCCCCAAGACCTCTTTTCTAAACACACTCTTTTCTAAACACACTCTTTTCTAAACACACTCTCCCCCTCGGTGAGGTCATCTACTCCCGGAGGTCAAAGGCCACCTGTACTCCATGCCTCTCCTGCTGGGACCTGGAGTACATGGGGCCCCAGCCTCAGCCCACTCATCCATCTGTGCACTGAGCACAGAACTGCACATGCCCGGAGCAGACCTCTGGACACTGTCCCTCAGTTGCCACCCCCTTCCTGTCCACATTTCAGTAAAGGACACCAGGCCACCCTCCCTTGAGTCCAAGCTCTAGGAGTCTTTGGAAACCCTTGCTCTCTTTATAGGTCTGAAGCTCCCCAGCAACGATCACATAAATCATGACACTTTTCTTCCTCTTGGGAAAAAAGATGATACGGACGACTGTAACTGTTAAAGGAATCACCCTGGATGACACCAAAGAAACATGGAACGCTTGTAAGGTTTGCAAGGCTGGTGCCAGCTGACTGTTACCGCTGCCACAAGGAACAAGGGGCGATCTGCCCACGGAAGCAGACTCGGGTCAGAGAACAGCATTTCCAGCGGCCTTCCCCACTGCCAGTAACGTCTGCCCCAGCGGAAGTCCTGGAGGGGCTGAGCTCCGCAAGGATTAGAGCCAGTGGTGGGCTGAGGCCACTCGGAATAGAAAGTCTCAGAGCCTTCGGCAGTGCTATGGCTATTGTCCTCTGATCGCGCCTCCTGGCTTATTTGTAATGACCTTCATTGAGGCCTGGCCCAGGGGAAGAAACACAGCCCGGGCTTGAGAAATATTCTAGAACAGTCAGCTTTACACACCATCCATCAGCAAGCCTGGAATATTTCCAGAAGCCTTCCCTTATCCGCCTTCCAGGCCCTCCTGGCCCTCGATGAAGCCCACCCAGACCCCGCTGCAGGCCTCTGCCCTGGCCAGTTCCGGCCGCCACGCCCCCACGCCAGGGCTGGGCGCCGCGGGGCCTCTGCTCATTCAGTTCTCACCTCCTCGGGGAGGCCTTCCTTGACCCCCTCCATTTAAAGGACTCCCCAGTCACTTCCTACAAACTACCCCTTTTCACTTCATGGCACCTCTTTTGAAATGTCTTGGCACTTGCCTCATTCAGTCCAGGGACACGTGTCACAGGGCTGCCACACATCAGGAGGGGGCAGAGCAGGGAAAACAATGGAGCCCTGCCCTCTCAACCTGGGGCTGCCGGACGGCGAGTAAGCGGGAATGTCTCTGCGTGTGGCGCACGTTCTCCATCTGTCTCCTTCTCTGCCCCTGGGGCTCCCCCACGTCCGTGAAGCTGTGAGGACTTGCTACATCCCTAGCACTGTGGGCACAGGGCGCTTGGGGTACATTTGGATGCTAGTTGTTGAGGGAATAAACCTGGGAGTGAGACGGGCAGCCAAGCCAGGAGCTCTGCGATGCCTCCTCACATGTGGCCTCAGCTGGTCCATTTGCCAGACGGGCCCTGGGAGGCCCCGAGGGAGCTCTGTCTGAGGTCCTGTGCAGTGAGCTGCGGGCAGGACAGCAGGGAAGGGGCAGCCCCAGCCCCAGGCAGAGCCCTCAGCCTTCTCAGGGGGAGCTGAGCGATAGCTGAGGTTTCCTGCTCGAGGCAGGGGCTGCCGAACCCTTCCAGCTGGATGGGGCTGCAGGGGCCCAGGTTCCGTGAGGCTTTACACTGAGGAGGGGAACAGGAGAGTCCCCGGTGAACGTGAAAGGCCCCAAGAGATTAGCGCCTGCACCAGGACAGGGAGGCAGACCCGGAGAGGGAGTGCAGTTTGGCCAAGGCCACGGAGGGAGCCAGTGGGACCCCAGCCGGTCAGTTAGCCTCTCGGAGACACCGTTTCTGTATCTGTATCCCACCATGAGGCTGGGACATTTGTTTGGTCCGCCGATGTATCCCCAGCATTCGGCCACTATTGTCTGGCCCAGAGTAGATGCTCAGTAGACATTAGTTAGTTGAGTCCATCTGTAAAATGGGCTGATTATAGAGCTACTGTCTAGAATGAAGCTTAGACTACTGCTAGGTGTCAGGCCCCTAGCTGGCACTCAGCAGGTGGGACTCCTGGCCAGCACACTCTCCAATCTTTGTCCTGGGGCAGGGGAGGCCTCAGGCAAAGAAGGCACCTGCAGGGAGCTGGGGCGGGTACAGTTTTTTGGGCAGACTGGTTTTCTAGCTCTCTGTGACTGGTAGACCATGGAGGGGCCCCAGGGGCAGTGAAGGCCTATGGCCCCAACACTCAGACCCAAGGGTGCCCACTGAGCCCAGGGCGCCCCTCTGGCTACTCAGGCCCCCGGTAAACATGTGGCGGGGGTGGAGCGTGCATGAGATGGTTCCTGGGCCCCAGGGCGCTCAGGAACTCTGAGGGTCACCTGCTCCTGGTCCCGTCTTAGCCCCAAATGGGGATGTGGATGCCTGGTTCCCCTCCACCAGCCACCAGTGCTCCTGGCCAGGAAGGCTGACTCTCCCACTCTATCTCCCTCAGACCCAGGGCCTAAAACAGCCCCAGCCCAACTCCTGCCAGCCCCTGCCTCTCCTCTCCTCTCCTTCCCCAGGGGGCTCAGAGGGAGGGTCCCCATGGGGCAGCAGCCCCTGAGGTCACTGTGGCAATTCCTCTGCCTCTGGGAGGATTTGCGCAGTGGGCTGGGATAGACAGGAGGAGGGGTGGGTGGGTGCAGGCTGTACCTGCAGTCTCCAGTCCTTTTTTTTTTTTTTTTAAGTTTGAGGAAATAACTGTTCTTTATTCATTTTAAAAATTATTATTTTCTTAAACATAAAAGCAGAAATAAGATTACATGCATATTTTAAACTTGGAATCTTTTTTCCGGTCCTTTGTAACGCCCCGAGGGGCAGCCCAGCATCAGTGGCCCTCCTGTTCCTCTGCAGTTAGTCACTGCCATGGTTCAGGGTGCCCACAGGCTCCCTGAGCAGGATCACGTTTCCCAGTTGTAGGAGCTCTTCCTCCCTCACCTGCCGCCTGGGAGAGCTGAGCCCTCGTGAATAATTCACAGCGTTTCACAGCAGGCCAGGGAGGCTCATGACAGTGGAGCCGCAGCTCTGGAGCCAGGCTGCCTGGGTCCCCTCATGGTTCCCTGTGGCCTGGGGCAGCCTGAGCCTCAGCCCCTCCCCAGCTCCCAGCCCTGGGGTCCCCAGCCTCGGGGAGCAGGAGTCTCTACCTCAGAGGTTGGGCGCTGGCCCCCTAACCCCCAGCCAGCAGGCCCCACCTCAATTCCCAGTCACCCCTCTTGCCTAAGCCCAACCTGGCAACCTCTCAAAAGTGCCTCCTTATCTGCCAGGTCACACGTCTGGGTGGGAATGGAGCCAGAGCCCTCTGTCCGCCTTCCTGAGATTCATGGTGGCCTCTGGGGGGCTGGTGGCTCATCAGCCCAGGCCATCTGGCCACAGAGTCGGCACCAGGGCCCAACAGCGGCCAGGACCGCCGCATGGCCCCGGAGGGGGCGGAGTCCCTAAGGCTGGAGTCTTCCTAAGGCTGGAGCCCCAGCATGTTTCAGGCCCCAGACTTCCTGGTGAGGAGGGGCGCAGGGGCCAGCCTGGGGCTGCACCCCCACCCCTCATCGGCACTTCCGGGGCAGGCTCAGAGCCCCTTCAGCTCACACCACTGGAGCTAAGCTGGCATTGCCATCAGCCTGATTGCCTGGGGCCCACGATGTGCAATGGGGGAGGCTGGTGGGTGCCTCTCCCCTCTTAGGACCTCAGTGCCCTCCGTGTTACATGAGGAGGTGGTGTCTTGCTGAGCACCAGAACCACCGAGGTAGGGGTGGGGGTGGGTGCAGCTCCCCAGCCCCAATGCAGGGCGTCTGGGACTAGGCACCCAGGGGTACAGCCAGGCTGGGAGCCTGCATTCAAGGGTCTCTGGGGCCCTCCTGCTCAAAACCCCACTGATTGTGATGTGACCTGGACCCTATAGCTTGTTCAGAAGCAGAGTGTTCATACCAAAGCAGTGCCCAGTGACCCATGCAGGGACAGCTGCAAGGAGACCCCTGACCCTTGAGGTCAACCTGCTGGTCTCCCACTGACCAAACTAGGGAACCCCTTGCTTAGCAAGAACAAGCCAGGCTCAGCCTGCCTGTCCTGGGCTGAGGGGATGATTGCCTCCCAGCCTGGGGGCTTTAGTGCGCCTGCACCTGAGGCAGCCAGCTACAGCCACCCTGCCTCCAGGCCTCGGGGCCAGCCTGGCATCCTCAGGAGTGGAGCCAGTGCTGAAGGCACCCTGTGACTGCTCTCCTCCCTGAGCTGGGCCTCCTGTTGCCACTTCTGTCCCAGGTACCCGCTTGGACTGACAAAGGTCGCCCATCAGAGCCCCTGCCTGTCAGGTCCCCACGGACACCAGTGTCCCACTCCCTCAGAAAGGGTCTGAGTGGGTTTCCCTCAGGACTCCTGCCTCCCTGCAGGCACACCTGAAACCTGGCTCCTTCCCCCCCACAGGACTCCCCATGACTCCCATGCTCTGCATTGAACCCCCTTCTTCTGCACACCCCACCCCACCTTGGGGAACGCTCAGCCTACTGCTCAGCTGCTGTCTCAGACCAGGCCCTCGCCGAGGGCCCCACCGGAGGTTTGGGAGTCCTGTCCCCCTTGGTAGTGGGAATGCAGCCTCAGAAATGACAAACCGCTCTCTGACAGGCCAGGGGCTGTGGGGTCGGGAGGAGGGGAGGAGGTCCAGGAGGCAGCCCTCTCCCTTCACTGCTTCATAACTGACTCCTCCTCCTTCTGGACTAGGGGTCTAGGAGATGCTCCCCTCTCTTCACCCCTACCCCCCATTTAGAACAGTCGTGCAAATTAGCACAGGCCAGAGCTAGGGAGAGCAGCCTGCTGCAGGCCAGTGAGCATCCTGGAGGGGAGGCAGTGATCTCGGCCTGTGTGCCCAGCCCTCATAGGTGCACCTGCCTGCTGGGGGAGCGCCTGCTTGCAGGGCTCCGGGGCCAGTGGCTGTAGGCAGCCAGCCAGAAGGTGAGAAATTTCAGCTTGAGTAGGAGCTGTCCCTGGCCAGGCCCCTGGCCACAGAGATGGTCCAGAAGCAGTCCTCCCCCTGGAATGCTGGAGGGGCACGGCTGACTTCAGGCAGCCCCCAGAGTCACAGCCCACCCCACCCAGAGCCCCCCCTGAAGAGGAGTGTCCTTACTCAGGGTGGTGCCCGATGAGAAGCCTCAGGGAGGGGAAGTCTCCTTTGGCGGCGGCGTAGTGAACAGGTAGGGCACCTGTGTCTGTGGCCACGGTGGGGTCCCCACCGCCGTGACACAGCAGCCAGTTCACCACCTCAGGGTGGCCGAAGCGGGCAGCCAGATGCAGGACTGTGGCACCAGAATTGTCTCTGTCCTGTGGGAGGGGAGCCTGTTAGTCCTAAAGCCTAGTCCTGCCCCCATTCCTCACTCAGACCACTTCCTGCCTCCCACCAGCCACCGGGGCAGCTCTGTGCTCGGGCATCTAACCGGCCGTCTTTGAACCTCAGTCCACAGCGGCAGCACCATGCCGTTCACGCTGGGCTTCCTGAGGCCTGCAGGTCACGACGGTGAGGTGCCTGCACACAGCAAGCTTTCAGGACATGGCACCCTTGTCATTGTCCCAGCAGGAGCACCTGCCACCCAGGTGCTCAGGGAATGCTTGAAGGAGTTGCTGGGCCAGGAAGGGTGGCCTGTTGGGGCTGCTATCAGGGTTGTGGGGGGCACCCCCTGCATCCAAACCTGCCTCCTCCCTCTCCCCCTCCCCAGGGGAGGAGGCCTCCAGGTTGGTGTACATCCAACAATCCAACCTCAGTGCAGAGAACTGCCCCACACCGAGCAGACTCCCTGCTCCCCACCCCAGGGAACAGGCTGTGTTCTTGCATGTAGAGAAGGAAGCTTCTGGGTACTTGTGGGCAGGGCTGGGCAATCAGCCAGTGGTGGTAGGTGTGGGCTAGAGAAGCCCCTAGGAGGGACTAGGGCAAAATCCCTTTCCCAGGGACCCCAAAGGGCAGGGGCTGATGGTTTGGGCCCAGAAGTGCTGAACGACCACCAAGGTGTGTGTCTGTTGTGGGAGGGGGTTGGCAAATGCTGCCCAGGTGACTTGCAGGCCAAGGAGGAGTGTCACTGAGAACCCAGAAGTCAGGACCCAGAGGTTGGTGAGCTTGGGAGAGTGGGCACGGGTTCTAGAACAGAACAAGCTGCCAGCACCAAGCACGTGGGATGTCGGAGGGGTGGGCAGGGAGCCGGGCAAGGGCATGGGGAAGTGGATGGGGCAGCAGTGAGAGGTGCTCTGGGTTTACTAGGATCAGTGAAGGGGAGCACTGCCCAGAGAAAGGGCACCACGGGAACAGGTGCGGCCAAGGCAGTGGGAGCTGGAGAGACCCTGAGCCTAAGGCAGGTGAATCGCAGCAGCAGGAGAGCCTCTGAGACTCCTCTAAGAAAAGTGAAAGGAAAAGAGAGGACAGAGGGAACAGAGCCCACAGAGCCCAGGGGCACGACTGGGAAGTCATGGTCAGACTATGGGGTGGGGGGCAAACAGACTGGCTGGAACGGAGTCAGGGAAGAAGAGGAGGCAGAGTAAACAGCCCATAGGAAGTGGAGGACGATGCTGAGACTCCTCTGTGCATGGGACGCCCAGGGGAGACTGGAAGACTGGTTTAATCTGTCCTCCTGAGCCCAGAGGACAAGGCTGGACAGAGGTGACCCAGACAGGACCACAGTGAAATATGCCCTGAGCCCCAGCTCTTGAGAAAGGCCCTTGTTTCCCACTGGCCTCGTGGACTGTGGGTCTGGGACTCCAGGGGTCCTGGCAGCTCTAGGCCTCTGGGTGGGGGTGGCACAGGCCTATGGCCTGTCCCAGAGGCCCTGGGAGCCTCACATGCTGTGGCCGGCACCCTAAAGCTGCTTATCTCTCTGGGCTCAGCAGGGCCCCAGATCGAGGTCATCCTCCCCCTACACACACACTTCCGCCCCCAGCACCCAAGCCTGCCAGGGCTAGAGGGTGGAGACTTGATAAGCTGAGCACAAGGCCACCTGCTCCTCCACCTCCTCTCCAGTGGCTGGGGAGGCTTCCGGCCAAGGCTGGACACCAGGATCAGGGAGGCATGCCACCTCCCAAAAGAGTGGGCATGGACCAAATGCCAGGAACTCCCGATAACAGAGCCAGGCAGGGGATTAGGGGCTGGGCCATTTCCCAGGAAGGGTGGGATGGGGGGCCTGGCCAGCCTTCTGGCCCAGCTAGCCCGCTCAGAGGCGCCCCTGCCTCCTCTCTGTCTATATCCAGTTAACGCAGTGGTCTTGCTAAATGGAAAATCAGTTCTGGTTCCTCCCTCCATTGATTATCCCCTATAACCAAAATATCACGCAAATATCTAACCCCAGCCTGCGAGACCCTCTAGGACCTGGCTCTGCTGGCTTCTCCTCCCTCACCCCACTCCAAACATGCCTGCCTCCCTGCCGTCCCTAACACAGGACAAAGTGTCCTGGTTCGCAATTCTTGCTCCCTGCACTCAGAATTCACTGGTCATCACTGGGCCAGTTCCTTCCCGTCAGCCAAGGCTCCCTTCAGAGGTCACTCCTCAGAGGGGCCTTCCCTGACCACCTTGCCCAAGCAGCTTCCTGACGCTCCCCTCCTGGCCTAGCAGCACCTGGTTTACTTTCTAGCCTGTGGGTTTGCTGTCCATCGACCCAGTGGACTGGCAGTTCCAGGAGATCAGAAGCATACCTGAATCTCCAGGCCTAGTACCTGCTGGATGCTCGATTTCCAGCAGGACTGAGCTACATATCAGGGCCTGAGCTGCCTCCTCCTCCTGGCACCAGCCTGGTGGCCACTGGGTGAGACCAGGTAGGGTCTCGGGGCAGAAAAATGCTCAGGCTGGGCTGAAGAAGCTGTGAGGCCAGGAAGCACTGATGTCCTGGGGTCAGCTCAGGTCCTGGGGAGGCCTCACGTTTACCAAGCCCTCCACCCCGAGCCCACCCCCTGACCTTAGAGACACATGCAACGCAGCCTGGGTGGGCGGTAGGACTGTGTGCCCCACCCCTTCCCAGACCTGATCTTGGAGGACATGGGCTTCTGATTCTGCTGCCCAGGCTCTTTGTTCCCCCACCCACTCTCCAGGACTCCCAGGATCACTGTGTCCCCCTCCCTCCTCTCCAGCTTAAATACTATCCCAGTTGAGCCCAACTTCCTTCTGGTTTCCCATCACACAGGTGCTCTTCTAGGTAGCCGCCAGCATTTGCCAGAGCATCTGCCCTGGTTCTCTTCACCCGGGGAACCCATCCATCCCCCAAGTCCCTTGGAGGGGGCTCCAAAGCAGACTCAGTTGGGAGGTGCCCAACCCCACCAGGAGCTCCAGGCCAGAACTCTTCTGGGGAGGAAGTCCTTGGACGCCCAGTGAGCGGCACGGACTCACCTGCACTCCACAGCCACCCTGCGAGAGCAGCCACTGCAGGCAGGCGAGGTGGCCGGTGGCGGCGGCGTCGTGGGCCGGCGTGGCGCCGTTGCGCGCGCGGGCCGCGGCGGGCAGGGCGGCCTCCTCCACCAGGAAGCGCAGACAGTGCAGCTTGCCGGCGCGGGCCGCGTGGTGCACCGGCAGCGCGTCCAGCGGGTCGCGCAGCGAGGGCCCCAGCAGGCCGGCGGCGTGCAGGGACCTCAGCACGTCCAGCTCGCCCTGCCGCGCCGCCTGCAGCGCCTGCTCCAGGGCCATGGTGCCGCCCGCGGCGAGGCGACCCGCGCTCAGCGCCTTCCCCGGGCGGCCATGCGCCCGTCCTCGGGCACCGGGAGAGCCCGCGGCGCGGCCGTCGGGGCCCGCGGGTCGGGAGGCGGAGCGGCTGCCGGCCAGGCCTCTGCCCCGCGCTGCCTCGCCCGCCCCGCTCCGCCTCCGCTGCGCTCTGGGGCCCGGGGCCCTGCAGAGCCGGGCTTAAGCCTCGGGCCCGCCCCCTCGCCGCCTCCGCCCCGCCCCCTCCGCGCCGAGGGCCGGACTCGGGCTCGGGCGACAGAGGCTGTGCGCCCAAGGACTTCTCTCCTAATCTACCTCCCGTCAAAATGGAGCCCAGCAGAGTGGCCAGACTGGGTTCGAATTCGAGAGCCATCCGGGCGCTGGCGAGCCGAGCCCCTCGATTAATTCATTCATCAACTCAGTGTCAGTTTCAGGCTTTGGGGACACAAGCCAGCAAATAATTACCACAATTCCGGAGAGTGACAAGTGTGATCAGAACAGGAAAACGGGGAGACAGGGAATGAGTTGTACGCGCTACATGGGTAGTCAGGGAGCCGTCCACCCGAGGAGGTGCTGAGGGCTGGGCTTTATCCAAAGGCGTGGACGAAGGCGTTTCCAGGCACGGGAGACTTCCAGGGCAAAGGTGGTACACCAGGAACAGGTCTAAGAAGTCCCTGAGGGGCTCTGGGTCTATGCGCTGGCTGGTGGGACGGGTGTTGGACCCTCAGTCCTCCTGGGTCCCTCCAGACTCCAAGAACTGCCCTCAGAGTCTCCCTGTGGGAGAGAGGGAGAGAAGGGGAAAGGACAGGGGTGCCTGGTAGACACTGGTTTCTGGCTCTAGAGACCTTGGGCTCAGAAAGCACCCAGAGCTGCTGTCTGGGGTGAGAGAATCAACTGTGAGCTTGAGAGCCTGGGGCTGCCAAATCGAGAGACAGGGAAGCCATGCAAGGGCTGGGGGGCAATGGAGAGATCCCAGAGCAGTCACCATGAAAGCAGGGCCAGGACCCCTCCCTGAGGGTGCAGGAGCGCCCTGGGAGGGCAGCCGGCCAGGAGAACATACGTGCACCAAACCACACAGCCTGCTTGGCCAGAAGCCCTTCGTGGGAGCTGGAAGGAGGCACAGCCCACTGGACAGGAGGAAGAGACTAGAAGATGGGGGCTGTGGAGCTGTGGGAGAACAGTCAGCACATCCTGCAATCTTGAAACACCCTGTGTCCTTTCTTTCCCCGTCACACCCCCACCTCCCCACTGGAGCCCTTCGAGGGCTCTGCCCTGGGCTGTTTTACCCAGCACCTAGCGGGCAGGCACAGGATGGAGCTGGAAATGTGGTAGAGGGAAGTGCTTCCAGGAACAGCGGGAGTCCTAGCCTGGGACTCTGGGGCTACCACAGATATAATTCCCTGGGACTGCCACATGGTGGCACCATGTGCAATGGCCTCCTGTGCTCCATGGCACCTTTTTAAAAGGGAATGAGTGGCCAGGTCACTATCACTGGGTCAGACTCGCCTTGCTCCCTCATGAGACGTGTAGCTGCACTTGGGCTGGCTCTTGGGGTCTGCTGGAGGGGCCCTCCCCTAACCCACCCAGCAGCATGTGTACCCTGAGGCTTGTGAGGCAAGACCCGATGGTGTTGAAATTCCCACTTGTAGGGTCACCCTTAGAGAAACCTTCCTGACATCACCAGAGGAGTTCTATAGAGTTCTTACCACCCAAGATCTTGTGCAGGACTTTACCCAGGCTCCTGCAATGTCAGAAGCAGACAAAGGTGGCAGGTTTCACTTGGTAGATGGCAACGTCTCTTGGTAATTCACTGATCTGGTCCCTGAGAAACGTATTATGATGAGATGGAGGTTTAAATCCTGGAAAGAAGGGCATTTTGCCACCATCACCTTGACCTTCATTGACAAGAATGGAGAGACCGAGCTGTGCATGAAAGTCTGAGGCATCCCTGCTCCTGAGGAAGAGAGGACGTGGAGGGGCTGGAGCGGTGCTGCTTTGAAAGCATCAAACAGACCTTTGGCTATGGTGCACGTTTATTTTAGGGCCAGCAGCGGGGGCTACAGCCTGCCCAACACTTCAGGCCAGCCCTCTCCTGACTGGGGTTTGTGACTTTCAGGATCGCACCATCCTAACCACTAACTTGGGGCTGGGGCCCCTTCCCTTCATGTATACCTTGGGTTTGTGCATGTTTTCTGCTGGGTGGGAACAGAGGGTGCTTTCTCTTTTATGAGGACAGAAAGCTAAAATGGCTTATCTTGAAGGCCCCTCGCCTGTGCCTCCTCCATGAAAAAAATCCCTGCAAGTCATGTCCTCCACTCCTGAGGCGGCTCTACCTGGTCCTGGACACCGTCCTCTGTCACATGGTTTTGTCATTTTGGGGGCCCAGTCAGGGTGATGAACTGCTGCTATGGCCTTGGGCAAGGCAGAAGAGGCATCCCTGAGCCCCACCCACTGCCAGTCTGGACATCTCCCTAATAGTCACATGTGAGTACCCAACTTTGCTGACTATCTTTTCGGACTCCTTTCAGGCTGCCACTCAAACTCAGGCTGAGATCCAGGCCTTCCCTGTCCTTTCTGGGCTGGGCTGGGTCCACCGAGTCCTGCCCAGCAGCTGGAGAGAACCCACGCCAGCAGAAGGTTGGAAGCCCTATTGCTTACCAGGCACTATGCCAAGCTCCACCTGCATATTCAATCCCACAGGGATGCTATGAGAGAGGTACAACACTATTCCCATTTTACAGCTGGGGAAACTGAGATACAGGGAAGTGTTCTTTTGTTGTTGTTTGTTGTTTGGTTTTGTTTTTTAATGTATCTTGCCTGAGGTAACACAAATAAAAAGGGGCAAAGCCCAGGGGCTGATGCTCACAGGGGCTGACACTGTTCTTCTTCCCTCTGCACCTGAAGTTCCCTCTGCCCAGGGCACCCCAATATCTCCCACTCTCCAGATGTCAGCTTAGGGACTCCCTCCCCCTAAGGCTTCCTCTCATCCCTCTGCTGGAATCAGGCCATCTGCCCATTTCAGTTGTGTCGAAAGCACCTGTTCAGACCTCTCCCCCCACTCAAGGGCAGGGACCCAGGTGGGGTGTGTTCCCACTGTACCCTGAGTAGCCCCAGCTTCTCTAAAGCCTACACCCCCACACCCTGTCCACTCAGTTGCCTTAGCTAATTTCCCTTGGTTATAAATGACTCCTTCCTCCAGGTTACCAGCAAAACCCCCAGAATCCTTTGGTTGAAGGGAACAACAATGGGAGAATGGAGGAGATATTTAAAATCTGGGGTAACTGGCGCTGAAAATGGAATTTGCTCCCTTGCCCTCCAGTCTTCAAACGGTGGTCCACAGGCATGGGTGGGGGAGGATGTTCTAGGAAGAAGCTTCCTCCCCAGATGCTTCCCCCAGGAGCTAATGTCAGGGTCTCTCAGCAAGCATGCAGACATTGGTACAGGTGGGCTGTGGGCACAGAGCTGGAGGAGCCAGTGTGTGTGGCGAGGGGTAGCATTGGGGGGACATGTGGAGTATCAGTGAGTGATCCACGAAGTCCTTTTTTGCAGCCCCTAAAGAATAATTAATTACCTTGTAGAGGGCTGTCCATAGGTACTCTGAGCTCAATGATTTGAGGAAACAGTGGCTCAGGCATCCCCAGGCCCTGCTCCACCAAATGTGTTTAATGACTTATTCTCATGATTAGGATTGTTGTAGGGGTTAATGAAGGTGAGGACCAAACTATGCTTGGTATCTAGCGCGTTCTCCATAAATGGTGGCCAGACAGATATCGGTGGTGAGTGCCCCCCTTGCCGGGCTGCTCCGAGCCCCTTCCTGACAGGCACGCTGGTCTTCTCAGGCCCAGCTCAGGGAGCACGCGGCCGGGGAACTTAAGGCGAGCGGCGAGGGTGGGGAGCGGAGATGGGGTTTGTGCGACATGGGGCGGGGCCCCGTCCAGCACCCAGGACAGCGCCGATTGGCTCCGCCCAGTGGTTCCTCCTCCAGGCCGGGCTAGGTGGGTGCAGCCTGTCATCGGTCCGTGGGTCCGCCCGGCAGTCCGCCCTGCGAGCCATCAGGCTGGCCGTTGCTTGGCCAGCCGGTTGAGGGAGGGCAGCCCCGAGCAGATGGACGGGGGACGCCCAGCCAGTTTGCTGCAGCAACGGCCACGCGGCGTGGAGGCGGGCGCGGAGGCGGGCCCGAAGGGCCGCTGGGGCCTGAGGAGGGCAGCGAAGAACCGGCACCCAGGACCGCCCCTCCCCGCCTGTCACGTGGGCTCCGACTGCCTGGCGAGTGGGAACCGGAGCTGGAGCCAGTGAAATGCAAATGGGCTCCGAGGGCTCCTGGGTTGCCTCCTCTTCCCTGGACCTCAGTTTCCCCATTCAAAACCGAGGACCGAGGAACCTAACTCGGCGAGGTCCGGAGCATTCTATGGAGCGATCGGGGGGCCCTAGTCTTGCCTGGACAGTTTCCAGCGGTTAGGCCGGAGCAAGTTGAGACCTCTTTCTGGGCCTCTGTTTCCCCTTCAGCCCCGCAGAACAACTGGTGGGGCGAGTCCCTACTAGAAAACGGAATGGCACTTCCCTGAGGCCTGGACCTTGGGGGTCCTGCCGCTGCTGGGTCCCTCTCACAGTCCTAGGTCGGGGCATAGAGGAGGTACTGATCCCGAATAAGGGAAGAAGGGCGGCATTGGACCAGGAGGGACCGCTGCCTGAGCGAGGCAAGACGTGGCCCCACCCGCGCCCCTCCTGCATGCGGGGTCAGGGCAGCAATGGTTTTGATGGCGCCTACACACACCCTTGCAAGTGCTCAGGTAGGGGGGACCCTGGGTCCGCGACCCTGCTGCAGATGGGACGCGACGGCCTAGACCGGGATCCCAGGGGCTCCGTCATTCCCCCTCCCACCTCCATCCCGCACAGGGACAAAGGCGGGAGGTGGGACCCATAGGCGGCTTGACTCCACGGGGCGGGGCGGGGCGGGGCGGTCGCCGCTGCTTCCTTAAAGCCTGGCCTCGGGCGTGGCACGCACACCACTGGTGACCGCTAGGGCCCCGCAACAGACCACCCTCCCGGCCTGGGTCTCTGCTCGGTGTCCGGCGGGGCACAGATCTCCCACGGGCGGGCCCTGCAGCGCTGCCACTTTCCCGCCGAGCATGGGGCTGCCTCGGAGGGCAAGGGACCCGGCAAAGCTGCGCAAGGTAGGAGCCGAGGACTGGTAATGGGGGGCAAAGAGGTCGGGGCAGGGGCCTGGACTTCGACCCGAGTAACCTGGACCCTCGCTCCCTCCTGCAGAGACTGAAGCCGCTTCTGGAGAAGCGCCCCCGCGCGCACATCAACGCGAGCCTGAGCCAGCTCAAGGGGCTCATCCTGCCGCTCCTGGGCAGGGAGGTGAGTGCCGGGCGCACTGGGCGGGGGTGGGGGTATCCAGGGGCTCCGAGCAAAAAGGCATGACGGGCCGAGATGTCCGTGAGCGAGGAGCCAACGAGGGTACTCTGAGCGGCGCCCAAGTCTGAGCCCGGGTGGGACAGGCTCGGAGGAGCCGACCTCTCCCGGGCCACCACGCGCCCAGCACTCAGCTCCTGGCAAGAGCGCGGTGCTCACGGCGGCCTGCCAGAGGTCTGTCTTGTCTGTCCGTCTCTCTGTCCCTCTCCTGCCTGGCCGGGCGCAGAGCTCTCACTCAAAGCTGGAGAAGGCGGACATCCTGGAAATGACCGTGCGCTTCCTGCAGGAGCTGCCTGCGTCCTCCTGCCCGATGGCAGCGCCAAGTGAGTGCCCCGGCCCCACCCTACCGCCGCCTGGCTCCGCGCCCTGCACGTCACCCCGCACCTCATGCCACTCTCCGTCCCGCAGCGCCCTGCGATAGCTACCGAGAGGGCTACCAAGCCTGCCTGGCGCGCCTGGCACGCGTGCTACTCGCCTGCCGCGTCCTGGAGCCCGCCGTGAGCACTCGCCTGCTGGAGCACCTGCGCCAGAGGGCGGCAGCAGCCACCCCCGACGGCGTTTCCGCGGGGGACTCCTGCGGCCCGCCCGCGCGCTCTTCGCCTCCCGCGCCCGCGCCTGCACCCTTACCGCCTGCGCCTCCCTGCGGCTCTGGCCTCTGGCGGCCCTGGTAGCCCCCTGGCCGATCCACGGACCCTGCTGACTGCGAGGGACCTGGAGTGCTGGAGAGACTGAGGAAGCTCTGGGTGGCGACTGCGGTTCCCATCACGAAGGAGCAGCCTGGTACCTACAATCAGGCCAGAGCCCGATTTTGGTGATCCATGTGGCAGACTGAAATCCATGGGGGCTCAGGAAAGAAGGGGAGAGACCCAGCCTCAGCTCCACCTTGGGGACGTCTGGACTGGAGGTAAAGGGGCAGGTGGCTGCAGGGGGAGTAAGACACCCCCATCCCAAGTTGGTGGAAGAACTCCAGAGACAGCTGCCCAGGCAGCCGACACACCTGCCCCGGCGCTGGCAGCAGCCAAAGGGCTGGGCCAGGAGCTTGCCTGAGCCAGGTGCAGCCATCTGGCCACTGCTCTCCCAGCCCTGCTTGGGCCTGCCTCCTCACCAGCTCAGCCTGGGAACCTCTGGACATACAGCAGCAGTGGCCTGAGGGACCCTGTGGGCTGGGGAGCCTTGACCTCCACTCCTGGGCTCTCCCGCCTACAGCTTCTAATTGAAAGGACAGGATGCAGCCAGGGCTCTGTGTCCCTGGGGGCAGGGGCTTCCTTAGGTAGTCTTGGGAAGGATTTATTTCCCCAAACAGTAAGTTAACACCTGTGTACCACACACCAGGCCAGGTGGTGTTGGGATGTGAGGAAGGGGTTGGACAAGAATGAGGGTGCCCTGTGGCCTCAAGGAGGCTTGAAGCCTTGAAGGGCCGGGGCCAGCCCAGAGCTGGTGCCAATGTGAGGTGAGCAGGGCCTGTGTCCTGGAGCAGCAGAAAGTCATGGGATGACAGCAGGTTAGAGAGGAATCACCTTTCCTTGTTTCCACTTTCAAACTGCTCTCTGTTACTGTCAGGACAGGTTCCTGGAAGCAACTTGTTCTGAAGTTGTTTCTTTCTTACCCACGGAAGCCAGAAAGCCTTTGAGGACTCAGGGAGGGGCCTGCAGAACCCAGCAGTGGGGGCCCAAGAGAAGGCGGAGTGCCTGGGCTCCCCCCCACAGTTGTGTTCCCACCATCTCTTGGGGATACTCTGAGCACTTGTGGGAGGTTGTGGGGGTCCTCTCCCCAGTCCCCAGTCCAATAGCCTGTGCGAGGGACCAGGCCACTGGGGCCGCAACGACAGAGCTGATAGGGGTGGAGAGGGGGTGTCACTAAATTGAACTATGCTACATAAACCCATGATGACCTAGGAGCTGATTCACATGGCAGGAGGTGGGGAAGCTGTGCGCCTGACTGAAGAAGTCAATGTTAGGACAACAGGGTGAGCCCCCAGTGAGGTGTGCTGTCCTACTGCCTGTCTGGGTCCAGTTGGCTGGACTGTAAGCTCCTGGAGGGCAGGGCTCGGGCTGAGTGTACCTCTTTGTCTCCCGAGGAATTTGGCACGTGGGGGTGCTCAATAAAGATCGTGAGCTAATGAGCGGGTGACGTGCTTGTCCACACTCTACTCAACCCTGACAGCTTCGCTTTTGCCTCAACTCCTTCCCCCAGATCCCCATTATCACTGGGGATAGCGTCCCCCCAGCACCTGTGCTCCCCAGAACAAGTGTGGAGGAGGGTGTGGAGAGCAGGGAGGGCAGTTCCTGGGAGTGCAAACCTGCTCTCCTGAGCTGCGAGGAGCGGGTGAAGGATGCGCAGGTAACCCATAAGCCCATGCCCAGCAAGTGAGTTCAAGTTTCCTCCTTGGGTCAAGGACTCCCATCGGGCACCCACTGGGCAGGCTCCTTCTCTCCATAAATAAGAATTTTCCATATGAGTTTAAACTCTGTAAGAACTGGCCAATCAGAGGCCCCTCTCCTCCTTCCAGCCACATCAGCCACTTCTTGCTTTCTGAGCCCCAGCTGGGTCCCCAGCCATGTGATTCTCATTGACCTGAACCCAATCAAGCCAGAATACAAACAGTCAGGGAGCTGGGCGTGGAGGTAGGCCAGTGACTCACAGGGTCAGGCATTCTGGGGAGCCGGGCCCTGCCAAGGAATTGAGACATGCCTTCGTGGGTGAGGTTCTGGGCCCAAGGTGAAAAGCCAGTTTCCCAGCAGGGATGTGTGAGAGCTGCCTAGAAGGCATTGCCTAGCTGGTACTCCGAGTGGGGCTTGTGAAACAGAGATGCCAGCAACCTTCCTCCACAGGGCAGAATGGGCTTTTTCTCTGTGGGAGGGAGGCTACCTCACTTTGGGGCATTTAATGATCCTTAACAAGGCTCACACAGTGCCCAGTGGACAGCCCTTGCAAAGGTCCCGTGATGAGTCTAACTCTGTCTGGTTATCATGCTTGGCTGGAGGTAAGGCTCCTGTGTCTCATAAACCAGTCTGTGAAATGGTCCAGTGACCCAAGGACAACCAGAGCACTGAGATGCCTGGGAGACTCAGGCTGGGGCCAAGCCCCCCTCTGTCCCCCGGCACTAGTTAATTTGGAGAACTTGTTTCCACGAGTGAGAATAAAGAGTTTGCCAAGGAGGACTCCTCTAATAAATATTTACAAGTTGCTCTGCCTGAGAAGCCCACTCTCAGGATGAGTCTTCCACTGGTTTACTTGGAACAAGATCAGAATTAACGTAGCCTGCGGGGACGCCTGGAAAAATCTGCAGCTCTGCAGAACTCTCCCCACCATGCTTTGAGGTGACCACTCTGGGGACAGTGGTGGCATAAAGGGGGCCTTCCCCATCGTGTGCAGGGAGCCCCCTCCTTCTCAAAACATCAACAGACAGCCATACTTACTTTTTTAAAACACCCCAGTTTGCTATAGCCAGTCCAGAGAACTAAGGCCCCCAGTATTGTTATTTCCCTTGGTTTTACTTCTTGCCTGGCACCCTTCCCAGTGTGGCTGAATCTCTAGGGTGCTGAGCGTGTGCCTGTGTGCGTGCGTGTGTCTCTGTGCAGCCAGAGTGGCCGCCCTGCAGAGAGCTGCCCGGGCATGTGACGATGGGGAGAAGGCAGCCACCCACCGAGGATTCCCAGTGAGCAACTAGTTTCACTCTGAGTTTTGAGAGGCCCTGGCAAAGCCTCAGGCATTTAAAGCAGCTATAATAAAAACTCTGTATGGTTTCAGGAGCGTGAGAAATGCACTAGAGGGCATGCCCTCTGTGCACTCGTGGTCTCTTGTCACCCAATGTCCACTGGGGGGCAGTAGGGAGCAAGGATCAGAGGCTTGTCCTTGGATGCCACTTTATGAGGGACAGGTTCCCTGGTCTAGGGGTGGAGGAAGGAGATTTCTAGCTGAATATGTGCCCACTGCTGTTCTGTTGTGGAGGAAGGGCTGGAGAGCCACCTGTCTTGGTGCTCAGTGTATTTAAAAACCTTGGGAAGCACAAAATTCTTAAAGAACAAAGAATCATCCTGGACCTCAGAAATCAGAGGCAGGTTTTATGGGGAGTACATTTTGAGGTCTTCTGCAAGAAAACTAAAATAAAATGATGAATACCGACTTAGGGTAAAGGAGAATATATATTCAGAATGAAAAACAAGTCACTTTGAACTAGTGGTGCCTGCAGAGTGATGTCCCATCCCTTTTGGTTTCTCCTTAAGCAATTTACCAACACACTTCCACAGAAGTGCTTCCTGGTGAGAACCCTGGCCTCCCCTCTGCTCCTCGAACCTTCCACTACTCTGTCCTTGCTTGTGGGCAGATTTAAGCATAAGCCTCATCAGCCTCAAGGTGAATCCATCTCTGCCCAGAGTGGACTTGGTCCCCTGCAGTGATAGTAACAAGACAAATGCCTTCCGTTAGCTCCCTCCATTTGTTTCAGGCTCTGTATTACAAGGTGTAGATTTACACAAGCATTTACAGCATACACAGCATTTTTTTCTCCCTTCACACCTCACTGGGAAGCTAGTGAAATGCAGATTTCCAGGTCCCACCTCCAGGGGTTCTGTTTCCCTTTGTCTGAGTCAATAGCCTCATACTGTATACCTGAGGCCAGGTTAATCTGCTCAAGTAGAGAGGTCATATCTGAGTATGGGACTGCCAGGGGCTGTGCTGGGGGAATGGGGAGTTAGCTTGCAGTGGGTACAGAGTTCCCATTTTGCAAAATAAGAAGAGTTCTCGAGATGGATGGTGGTCATGGTTGCACAACAATGTGAATGTTCTAAATGCCACTGAACTGCACGCTTAAAAATCGTTGAGATGGTAAAGTTTTATGTATTTTACCACCAAACAATAAAGAGATACCGTGCCTGGAACTGGGGCTACCACTTGGCTGAGTCTGTGGTAGGCTGTCCTCCGAGATCCATCTGGTTTTCACAGGAACCAGACTGATAAGTTAAATGAAGCTGTAATGCATCCTTCACCCACTCTTTTTTTGGGGGGGTAGGTAATTAGGTTTATTTACTTATTTTTTGATGGAGGTACTGGGGATTGAGCTCACGACCTGTGTATGCGAAGCACGTGCTCTACCACTTGAGCTATATTCTACCTCGCCGAGTGCCTCTATTTAAAAAAAAGAAATAAAGAATGACATGGGAAGTATTCAATTAAGAGACACAGATTTTCCCACTATGCTTTCACTCATTTTTTTCGTATCTGTTTTATCTACCTTTGTCTTCTCTTTAATTCCAGCTTAAAAACATATTGTACTGAGTTTTTCATTTTCCCAACCTCATTAATACGACCTTGTCGTGTTAGGCTCAGCTACAGAAAGCTGTAGGGTCCTATAATGTGGATGGAGCAGTGCAAATAAAACTCAAATGTGGTGGGGGAGAGGGTATAGCTCAGTGGCAGAGTGCATGCCCAGCATGCACGAGGTCCCGAGTTCAGTACATCCACCAAAAGTAATATATAGATAAACCTAATTACCTCCTCGGAAAAACATTTCTTTAAATTAAAACTCAAGTGGAAAACCCTCACAGATTCTCACCATTCTATATTCTTATAATTCACATGTGGCAATACTGTTTTCCTGTAGGTCAGGTGCAATTATCTAAACTTTAGGAAATTGCCGATTTCAAGTTTTACACTTGACCTACCCCATGACGGTGAGTCTCAGAATTAACGTGGGGGCTGTGCCAAACATGAAGTCTCTGGATTCCAATTACGCACTGGGGGACTAGAGAAATGACCACGGTGTCCACACACTCAGTGGACCCATTGTGAGCCAGAAAGGGCCAAGAATCCACTTGTAACCTGGCCTCCACCATGTCCCCACTCTAAGAGGGACACGTGATGACACTTGGGAGCTCCGAGGATCAATGTGAACTCAGATCCTACATCCAATGGCCCTGGAAGTGTCCGCACACTCACCTCCCCTGGGGTACAGTTATACAAGCAAGTGCCATACGTTTCTTATGGGGACGACTCGGGGGAAGCTTCACTACAGACCTTTGCTCCCAGTTGCAGGGTCCGGAACCAGCCTTCCTTCAGTAGGTTCTGGATCCAAAAACTGTCTCAGGTCTGGAAGGCCGGCAAGGGATCGTTACTTTCTATCAGGGCCAGTGCCGCAGTCTCTGATGATCCATCCTTTCACTGTTTATTTGTTTCCTTTAATCATACAGACTGAGCAGTGCCCTTGTTGGCTGGCCGTCTATTTTGCCCCTCGGGAGACCAGGTTCTCTTCATTGTCTCCATAACTCTCTGTGGGTCAGGTCTCCCTGGCTGCCACCCTGTCTTGGCCACTTATTACAATAATTCTGATCTCTTGGCTTCTGACAGTTAAGTGCTGTCACCAGGCCTCTGCTGTTTGGAATCCGTCATCCAGGGACGACGGGGATCCCGGCCCTGTGATGGCGTCTCGGACTGCTGACCGCCGCTTTGCTTCTTAGTGATGCTGGTGCACCTGCACCCTTTCCATCCTATTAGTTTGCTGAATGGTTTATCCTTAGAGAAGCCTGCGCATCGGGCTTTCCCCCAGCTTTATGTAGTACGTCCAGTGTAGCAGGGCCCCTTCTCTGAGCCTTTCAAGCACAGTTGGTCTCACTCGTTCAGGCCATTGTCTCCTGCAGGCTACTGGGAACCATCTTAGCAGCATGATCACACCATCTCAACACCAGGGCGATAAATCCCGTATCCTGGGATGGGGCTTCCAGAGCAATACATCTCCCTTACTCAACCCTTTTCCACTCGCTTTGACTCAGCACCCTCGAATCCAGTCCCAAGTGTTCTCTCTAGAACCTGCAGCTCCTTTAGGGTCTGGTCCCTGTCCTCTGTTATCAGGCCCAACATTCCCCAGCTGGGTTATGTCATAACTTAACTCTAATTACTAGCCTAGTGTCTGGGAGCAGAGGGACACAGAGCCTGAGAGGTTCATGTTGGCCTGCAGTGGTGCGGCCAGTTTACTTTCTATCCAGTTTCTACCTCACTCACATTTCTTTACCTCCTGATATATCTCACTGTTTAGGGCATCTCTTTCCACTAATACACCAGGGGTGGTGGGTTGGGTAGTATCCTCCTAAACATTCAAACCGACCTAGAGCCTCAAAATGTGGCCTTATTTGGGAACAGGGTCTTTGCAGATGTAATTAAGTGAAGATGAGGTCACACTGGATTAGGGTGGGCCCTAAATCTGATGACTGGTGTCCTCATAAGAAGAGGAGAGGACACAAAGGGACGCGGAGAGAAGATGGTCACAGGGAGATGGAGGCAGAGATTGGAGTGATGCAGCCACAAGCCAGAGACCACGGGGGGCCACCAGAAACTGGAAGAAGCAAGGAAGGATCCTTCCCTAGAGCCTCCAGAGGGAGGACGGCCCTGCTGACACCTTGACTTAGGGCTTTTAGCCTCAGAGCTGTGAGAGGGTAAGTTTTCATTGTTTGAAGCCACCCAGTTAGCAGCACTTTGTTCTGGCAGCCCTAGGAGACGAATATTCTTGGTATACCAGTTAACTGTTGCCAAAAGACATTTAAAAATCAACTTTATGGAGGAGAGGGTATAACTCAGTGGCAGAGTGTGTGCTTAGCATGCAGGAAGTCCTGGGTTCAATCCCCAGTAACTCTTCCAAGTATAAGTAAGAGTAAGAATGAAAAAGGTAAATGACATTTTGATATAATTATCAAATAATTTTTATCCATGGACTCCCCTGAAAAGGTCTCAGGGACTTCCAGGGGTCCACAGAGCACATGCTAGAAACTGTTGATGTAGTACAGTTATCGTTAAGAAAACAAAATGTGAAGACGGTATGGAATCATGAAAAAATGCAACTGAAAAGAGGGCAGGAACAGAAGAAAAAAAGAGCAAAGGACAAGGGGAAGAAATAGAAAAACAAGCTGCAAATGAAAGCTTTAAACCCAAGCATGTAAATGGTCTAAGTGCTCCAAGTCAAAGGCAGATTGTCAGACTACATAAAAATGCAAGCCCCTGCTACAATATGCAGCTTTCTGAGAAATGCATTTTAAACATAGACAGAAGATTGTGATAGTTAATTTTATGTGTCATCTGGACTGGCTGCATGGTGCCCAAATTAAACATTGATTCTGGGTGTGTCTGTGAGGGTGTTTCCCAGGGAGATGAGCGTTCGCATCTGTGGACTCAGTGAAGTAGACCGCCCTCCCCAGGGCGTGTGGGCACTGTCATCCAGTCCATTGAAGCCTGGATAGAATAAAGGAGGAGGAAGGAGAAAATTGCCCTTTATTCTGCCTCACTGCTGGCGCCAAGACATCCCGTCTCATCATCTCTGACCCTTGGACTGGGATTTACACAACTGGCTCCCCCAGTTCTCAGGCTTTTGGACTTTGACTAAATCATGCTACTGGCCATGCTGGTTGGTATTTCAGATTGCAGACGGCAGATTGTGGGACTCCTCAGCCTTCATAATCATCATGTAAGCCAATTCCTCATAGTCTCATCATAAATCTCTTTCTGTCTCCTTCCCTACCTACCTACCTATCTATCTATACCTCCTACTGGTTCTATTTGTTTGAAGAACACTGACTAATATAAAGATATACCATATTAACATTAATCAAAAGACAGCTGAGAAGCCACATTAATATCAGGCAAGATAGATTCCAGAACATGAAATATTAGCGGTAAAGTGAGCCATCTCACAATGATAAAAGAGTTACTTCATTGAGAAGACATAAAAATTCTAACTACATATGGGCTTAGTAACAAAGCTTCAAAATACACAAGCAAAAACTGAGAACTGAAAGAAATAGGCAATGCCACTATGACAGTTAGGGATTTCAACACTCTTGTCAGAGTAATTGATAAAACAAGTAGAAAGAAAATCAATAAGATTATAGAAGACTTGAACAATACTGTCAACAACCTTGACCTAAGTGACTCTTATAGAGCCACCCAATCACCCCTCTCACCCAATACCTGCAGCCACTAAGACAGAACATAGCTAGGCTTTCAAATAAGTCTCAATATATTTAAAGGGCAGGAAATTATACACAGTATTGTCTTTGATTACAGCAAAATTAAATTAAAAATCAATGACAAATGGGGGAAGGGTGTAGCTCAAGTGGTAGCGTGCATGCTTAGCATGCATGAGGTCTTGGGTTCAATCCCCAGTACCTCCACTGAAAAACAAAATAAATAAGTAAACCTAATTACCTCCCCCCTGAAAAAAAATCAGTGACAAAGGTATCCAGAAAATCCCCAGATACTTGGAAATTAAACAACAGATTGATAATATCAGAACATGGCAAGGATACCTTCTTTCACAGGGATTAAACATTGTACTAGAGGTTTTAGCTGGGGCAATAAGGCAAGAAAAAGATATGACTATAAAGAACACTTGCAACTTGATAATCAGACAAATAGCCCCATTTTAAGAATACAAAATTTTGAACAGGCACTTCATAAAGGAATATATACACAAGGCCAGCAAGTGTAACCAAGCAGGACCCTATTGTCCCCATTGGGGACCATCTGATATCTGTAATGGTGTTTGTAACTGCTTAACTATATAATAGTTTAAAGGGGTTTTTTCATGCTCTTGCTGATTAGGGTTGGGCTGGAGAGGAGGAAGGTTTGGGTGGTCTGTCTAGCCCCCTCATGATGCTCTGTGCAGGGATCATACTCAGTGCCTTGCTTCTGCCCCCAGTGCCCTGCTCCTGACCCCAGTACCATCCTCTTGAAGCTAGTGCCCTCCTCTTGACCCCTTGTGGTTCCCTTGTATCCTGTTGTTGGAGTGTAGGTCTCAGCCTGCAGCAGGAGGTCCCAGACCTCAGCCTGCTTAAAAGGCTAAAAGCATTTATCAACCTGACCTTAAACTGCACAAGTTTTTTCTAGAGCTCTTTTCCACAGAGCCCCTTCCTATGCATCCTTTGTTCTAGGCATGAGAATATTAAGAGAATCCCAAAGCTGGAGGTGAATTTCATACCCAGCAGAGGGAAGGGGACCACTTCTTCTGCAAAAAGAAGAGCAACTTTGCAAAAATTTGTTACCCTGTATGTAATCTCTATGGAAACTAACCCCACCCCCTGAACTCTGGAACTTTTACCATAAAACCCCCTGCCTTTTCTTCCCCAGAGGCTCACAGTCTTAAGGGCTTTAGCCCACTGTGACTGCCTTTACTTGGCAAAGAAATAAAGCTACCTCTTCTACTTTATCTAAAACTCTGTCCTGGAGCCTCAATTTGGCAAACAGGGTACAGAGGCTGTGTTTTGGCAACATAAGTACATGAAAAGATACTCAACACTATTAGTTATCACAGAAATGCAAATTAAGGCCACAATGAAACATTACTGCACATCCACTAGAATGCCAGAAATTAAAAAGTCAATTAAGCACTTAGAATTTTAAAACAACAAATTAGACTAGACTAAAATCCTAGAACTTCTGTCCATCATATGATACCATCAAGGGAGCAAAAATGCAACACACATTAGGGAGAAGGTATGTGCAATACAAACACCTGACAAAAGACTAATATCTAGAATATATGAAGAACTCTATTTCTTGTTGATCGTAACTCAATTAGAAAAAGGCAGAAAACATGACAGAAAAACGGGCAAAAGATCTGAACAGGCACTTCACCAAAAATGATAATCAAATGGCAATGAGGGTCAATTTTACTAGTTGTCAGAAAAATGAAATTTAAAACCACAATGAGATATCACCAAACATTCATTAGAATGGCTCCAGTAGAAAAGACATATAATACCAGATATTGCTGATAATATGGAACAACTGGAACTCTCATATCTGGTGACTGGAGTGTCCATTGGCACATCCACTTAGGAAAACTCTTCACCGTATTTACTAGAGCTCAGCATAAACAAGTTTTCTGACCCAGCTGTTCTACTCAAAGGTGTGGACCCATCAGAAATGCATATATACAGTCACCAAAGCCTGTGCACAGGTGTTCATAATGACACTCGTCACATGAGACCACAGGAAACACCATAAACGCCCAGCAAGGATGAAACACTTAACACAAAGGTGGTACATGGAATACTAGCCACACATGTAAAAGTACGTACCATAGGGATTCCCTTTACATAAAGTTAATAAGCAAGTAACACTAATCTCTGGTGCTAGAGGTTGGATGGTGGACTTTTAGTGTGGAGCTCTTCTGGCAACAGTTATGTTTCTTACTTCGGGAGTGTGAAAACCAATAAAAGGAAACCTCACTAAAATGGAGTCAGAAGGCCAGACGGGGACTTCTCAGGCAGTACCACTCAACATCAATTACAGGAAGAATTGTCAATTATGGACCCCGACAGAAGAACCATCAGCAGGAAAGAATCATCAATTACAGGCTCCTACAAGACATCAGCTACCCCAGCAACTCAGCCAATGAGACACCAGCATCACCCCACGCTGTTAAGTGTTATTCAATGGACTTTCATTCAAAGCACCCCCTCCCAACCTCCTCCTATTTTCTCCATAAAATAAGATTTTGCTTTTTTGTTTGTTGGACTTCCCTACAGCTTTTGTTCTGGCTGGCTTGTCCTGAATTGCAAGTCTCTGCTATTCCTGAATAAACCCATTTTTACTGGTAAAAATAACTGTTTTATTTTTAAGGTCAGCAGGAGCTAGTTATATAGGTTTGTTCAGTTTATGAAAATTTGTCAAAAGTACACCTAAAATATGTGCATACTTTGGTACGCCATTTTTGCTTTGAGAAAAAGTTTTAACATACAAGACTAATATGTGTCGTTTTTCTGTTTTTCTCCAGCTACGTTCAGCTGCACAGTTGCAGGCATGGAATAGGGGATAAATTGGAATTAACCAGGGCTGTGAACTCGTCAAGCAAGAAGTACAAGGAAGCCAGAGAGGGATCAGGGGGTTGAGGGTTTGTGCACAGGAAGGTTAGAATAACTGGCCCAGGTGAAGAAGGGAGGCAAGCACGCACTGGTTGGGGTTGAGGCCATGGAGGAGATGGCTGGGCTGGTGGAGTGAAGGTGTGGCGGAGCTGAAGGATGGGTGGAGCTGCGTAGTGGAGGGATGAGGAGGAAGATGGTGGTGGTAGTCAGAGAGACGGAGTCTGAGACTGAGATTTTGGAGAAGCTGTCCTTGCTGGCGATGTTAAGGTCAAGGTGAGATCTTGGGAACACACAGCTGAGACAGAGTGGAGGGAAGTCGAGACTGTTGCAAGAGAAGCCGGGCAGTGGGAAGATTGAAATCACTGTGCTACATGGGGAGCAGGCTCAGAGAAAGGGACCGCATTCTGGGAGAAATTCGAGGCTACAACCTCTTTGGGACTGGAAGGCTGCAACAAGGAAAGATAACGGATGGTGTATTCTGAGCACATGAGAGTCCAAGGAAAATGGTCTAGTAACAATGAGGAGCGAGGACACCACTTTTGAGAAACTCTGGGTTAAAAATGTAAAGACCCCTCATATTAGTACAAGGGAATACGCCACAGCGGCAAACATACACTGACTGCTGCCGCACGTAGCAATTACTGCTCCCCTGATGTTGTAGCCAGTTACTGATTGCCTTTACGCAGGAGGAGTGCCAGCACCTGTGAGCAGGGGGCAGGAGGGAGACTTCTGGAGGGCTGGAGACATTGTCCGTCTTGATCTAGGGGGTGGTCTTCACGGGTGTGTTTATTTTACCATAATGAATTGAGCTGTACCATTATAATTTGTGCACCTTTCTGCATGTATGCTTTACTTATAACTACGTAGTTGGTTCCTGTACTGTGTGGTATCAAGGTATGACGGTGGTGCCCAGTACACAGCCTGGTACATACGAGATGCTCCATGAATATTTGTTGGGTGCATGAGAATAATAATCATTAATTAGTTATAATGTCAACTACCATTTATTAACCCCTCCCAAGTGCCAGGCACTTTCCTCAATGATTTATATGTAACTCATTTAATCCTCATGAAAACTGTGATATAGATATATATTTTCATAAGTTTTCTATATAAAAACTCTATGACATATATATTTTTTTTCCACCAAGGTAATAAATGCCGTTTATAAATTCTTTGAATTTACATAGTGATTCAATATATTAATATCTTGTGAACTTCAAAAAACCAAACACATGTACAGTAGTATTATAAATGAAGGGGAGGGGAGGATATAGCTCAGTGGCAGAGTGTGCGCTTAGCAGGCATGAGGTCCTGGGTTCAGTCTCCAGTCCCTCTTGTAAATAAATGAGTAAATAAACCTAATTACCTCCCACCTCAAAAATTTAAAAAAATAATAAAGGAGAAGGAAACCTTACAACTGTGAGAACACACAAGTGTTCCCATTAGGTAGTATTGAGCTAGACAAACTTTTGTTATCTGTCACCTGAAATGGCTCACAACTATGGAATGCCCATTGTGACAAACGTGTCAGCACAGAGTGTTCCCTACATTCCTTATATACACTATTATTACCCTCATTTTGTAGATGAGGAAACTAAAATACATAGAGGTCAGGACACTTATCCAAGGACACACAGCCAGCAAGGGGGGGGTACCTGGAGGTGGGTTCACATTGAGGGGCTCCAGATCCCTCCATCTTTTTTTTTTTTAATTTATTTTTTATTTTTTGTGGGGGGAGGTGATTAGGTTTACTTACTTTTTTAGAGCAGGTGCTGGGGATTGAACCCAGGACGTTGTACATGCTAAGCACGTGCTCTGCCACTTGAGCTATACCCTCCCCACCAGATCCCTCCATCTTAACCTCTTCACCAAACTTCACCTCCCTGTTATTGGTTATGAACCCCCTTCAGGACATTCCCACTGATATCAAATCCAACTTGTGTTACTTTAACTGCTGGGAAAATAAGAGTTCTGCTTCCTGGACATTTAGATGAGCATTTAGTCACCTGGACATTTAGATTTGGGGCTTTCACCCAAATCTCTGTCCAGGCATCAGCTTGGTGGCAAAGCCGTCTTTCTCTGGGGAGCCTGCAGAGAACGGGATCACTTTTAGGCTTCAGCCTCTGCCGGGGTGGGGCTGGCTGCCTGGCAGGAGTGCCCCTCTGAGGGTTCCTCAGAACTCACACATCCGTGTGGAGCTCAATTTAAGCATCTCTAGCAAATAAGAGCCCTTTGGCTCTTTAAACAGCAGTTACTTGATGCATGAAATCAATGTCATTTTTCTCCGGGCTCTTCAGAAACATATAAGTATACCCCAGTTTTTTATTATCATGTGTCAGAAAAAACAGAACTACCTTGATTCTGCGTGGCTCTTGTTGTAATCAAGAGGTTCCTGATATAAATTTTGAGCAAGGGAAAGTTTATTCTGGTTTTAGCAAGATCTCAGCGCTGGTGGAGCCCAGGCTAGGGCCTGGCTAGCCAAGAGTGGAGGTTTAGAAATTCACTCAGCCCCTAGGTGGGGCCACCGAGCTTCCGACTCGGAGCTCAAGCGCCTGGCCAGCCTCCTGCAAGGGACGCGGACCTCTCATGAGCCAAACTCATTCTGGAGATCTCCTCTCAAAGACCCATTAATGTGCAGGCGCTGGGCATGGCTATAATTCTAGATTTAAAACCTGACCTACTTAAAGTCGAAGAGATGATTTCTAAACGCTTCATTTGGTAAATGAACCTACGCCTGTCCTAAACTTGTGGGTGTTTTTCTTCTCTGTATAATGACCCATTTGTTCTAGGCTTGCCCTCTTGATTATGTGTCCTGCTTTCATATGGTTTGTTGATTAGTTTTAGGTTTCCTCCAAGAGTTCATTCTGGGATCAGAGCCCCAGGGCTTGATTTTAAAAGCTGTGAGGAGCAGGGTTCAAATGAGCTCACGGGGTCTGTTCTCTAAGCAGCCTCTGCGCTTCCCTCGAGCTTGTCCTGCCGTGTGAACCCAGGGCTGCACTTCCGTGTCTAGGTGTATCCTGCCGACAACATGAAGGTCTTGTCCACTCAGCTCCAGTGGACCAGAGGCACAGTCATGAAGTGTCCAGCATCTTTTAAGAGGAAAAACACAAGTCTTTAGTAAAACAGCTAAATATCATCAACAGTAAATAGATGAGCTGTGTGAGCAGCGGGCCCAGGTCCCTCTCTCCTGTCTGATGCCCAGGAGGACGGAGGTCGGGGGGCCTGGAGAATCCCGCAGTGTCCCGCTCCAGCACGAATGAACCCCAGCTTGAACTAGTGGGAGTCTCCTTCCTGGACCCCAGTGAGAGTGTTCCGGCCACTAGCCTTTTCTCCGTAGCTTTACCACTTACTCATGGTTTTCTAACAGAGTTATTTATTTATTTATTCTTAGCAAATTTATTTTGTTTAGGTTTTTTTGGGAGGTGGGAATTAGGTTTATTTCATTTTTTAAAAATGGAGATGATAGGAATCGAACCTAGGACCTTGTTCATGTGAGGCTTGAGCTATACTCTCCCCCCTGTTCTTAACTGATTCAACTGATACAGCATCACCAACTACAGCCACCATGTTATACAATAGGTCCTCAGACCTTATTCCTCTTATAGCTGAAAATTTTTACCCTTTTACCAGCCTCTCCCTATTTCCCCCAATTCCCAGCCCTGGCAGCCACTTTCCTACTCTGTTTTGATGAGTCTGACTTTTTTTTAGCATTGCACATATAAGTAATACCATGCAGTATTTGTCTTTCTCTGTCTGGATTATCTCATTTAGCATAGTGCCCTCAAGGTCCATCCACGCTGACCCAAACGGCAGGATTTCCTTCTTTTTCGTGGCTGAACAATACGCATATACCCATCTCATGTTTTCCTGATCATTCGGGAAATGGACCTGGGTTGTTGGACACTTGGGTTGTTTCCACATCTCGGCTATTGTAAATAATGCTGCAATGAACATGAACGTGCAGATATCTCTTTTGAGTGAATGGTTTCGTTTTCTTTGGATATATACCCAGAAGTGGGACTGCGGGATCAAATGGTAATTTATTTTTTTAAGACATATATTTGAACTTTTCTTTTTTAAATGTTGTTGTTGTTGTTGGGGGAAGGTAATTAGGTTTATCTCTTTATTTTTAGAGGAGGCACTGGGGATTTAACCCAGGACCTCATGCATGCTAAGCATGTGCTCTACCACTTGAACTATACCCTCCCCCCAGTTCTATTTTTAATTTACTGGTATTACTGTTTTCCTTAGTGACTGTACCCACTTACATTCCCACCAACAGTGTGAAGGGTTCCCTTTCTCTACGTCCTGGCCAACACTTGTTACCTCTTATCTTTTTGATAAGCGCCTAACTAGAGTGTTAGACCTGTGCATGCATGGGTTAATACGGCATATATCCTTTTTGATCTTCCTGCTGTTCCTCCCCATTGTGAATCTCCCTTCTGTGTGTAAGTGAAGGTTACTGTTTTCATGGCCATTTGTTATTCCACTGATGAGTACTACAGCTTACTGAGCCAGTCGACTGTGGATGGGCATTTTCGACTAGTTTGGGGTTATCACAAACAGCGTTGCTATGAATCCTCTTTGAAATGTATGTGAGTGGATTCCTGCTCAGTATATAGGGTATAAACCTAGTAGTGGATTTGCTGGGTCAAAGGTACAACTATTTTCAACCTACGTAATTATTTTCTGTTATTTTCCAAAGAGGTTGTACCAATTTATATTCCACCATCAGTGTATAAGAATTCCTGTTGCTTTGTATCTATTACTCCATATTGACATAAAAAATAATAAAATAGATGAGTGGATAGATGCTAACAGTACGAAAATATATAAATGAAAAGTGAAGGCCTTAACCCTTAGTCTTTTTCCTCAAAGGTTACCAGTGTCAACAGTTTCTTAAATATCTTCCCATAAAATTTTGAATAGATTATTTAAATAATGTATTGAACTTCTTATGACAAATTTGTGGGCAATACGTCTAGTCCAAAGAAAGGCTGTGCAAATTGAATATCTGCTGCTGTTGGTAAACCTCTCTTGACCCAATCATTTGTATAATATTTATTGAGCACTTACTGTGTGCTAGGCACTCTTCTGGGAGCTTGGGATATAGCAATGAACAAAACAGTAAAAAAATTCCTGCCCTCGTGGAAAATACATATTAGTTGGGGGATACATACTAAATCCATGAGTAAAATATATGTTAAGTGGTGGGTGCAAAGGAGAAAAAGAAGGCAGTGAGGAGGACAGGGAGTGTGGAGGAATTGTAATTTTAGGTAGGGTGGCCAGGGAAGGCCTTATTTAGGAGATACTAAAGACTTGAGAACTTGAGGGGTGAGCCCCGTGATGCCTGAGGGAAGAGAGGTCTGGGTGAATCCAAGGGCTATGAAAGAGGTTAGATGGTGGCCACTAAGTGAGCAAGGGGTAGAGATGAGGCCAGATGTCCAGAGGTAAGCGTGGGCAGATTCTTGAATGCCACAGGGAGGAGTGATCACACTCTAGACTTATTCGGAATGTGAAGCCGGCAAGATTTGCTGATGGGTTGGATGTAGGGTGTAAGAGAAATAGGGGAGTCTAGAGTGACTCCTAGATCGTTAGTATGAGCAATTGGAAGGAAGGGACTGTAATTTATCAAGATGGGGACGACTGCAAGAGGAGCAAGTTCTGGGGGAGTGTGAGATGCCTACTGTGCAGCGGGAGTGAGGCGTGGCCTGGGCAAGGGGACAGGTGAGGCTGAAAATTTAGGAGAGAAGTCTGGGCTGGAGATATGTGGTAGTTGTTTTCTTTTTAATTTAATTAATCAATTAATTATTTTGTGGGGGAAGGAAATTAGGTTTATTTATTATTTTTAGCAGAGGTACCCAGGATTGAACTCTGGAGCTAGGCACATACTCCACCATTTATACCCTTCTCCCCTGTGGTGGTTGTTGAATAGATGAGTTTTAAAGCAACGAAACAGGATGAGACCTCAAGTCCAAGCACTGCTTGCTGGAGGGTTCTCTGAAGTCCTGGGAGAAAGTAGGTGAGGGGGACAGGCAGAGCAGGCTAAGCAGAGTGGCCAAAAAGTAGGCACATGCGGCAATGAGTAAGCGTTTCAAGAAGAGAGAGATCACATCTGCTCAATGTTGTTGAGAAGTCAAGTAAGATGACTTCTGACAACAAATTATTGGATTTTGTAACTTGGAAGGAATTAGTGACCTTGAAAAATTGAGCAGCAGAGACAAAAGCCAGAAGGGAATGGGTTCCAAAGAGAATGGGAGGTGGGAAGAGGGGAGAGGCTGTTTGCATAAACAGCTCTGTTGAGATGTTTTGCTGAAATAGAGGGATAGAAATGGCCCAGTAGCTTGAGAAGAAAGTAGAAAAAGAAACTAAAGTGGGAGGGTAAGAGATCATGAGAGATAAGTGTAAATCCACTGGCACTATTGCAAAAATAACTCATGATGTAAGAAACTGGGCTCTTCCATCACTCTCCTTGGAAACAGGGCAACATCATAAACAACTGGCAATCATATACAACTGGTTAGTTCTGGAGCACCATTTTCAAGTTCTCAAGTCTTTAGTATCTCCTTCTAAATAAGGCCTTCCTTGGCCATCCTATCTAAAATTACAGTTCCTCCACAGTAACACCTGGCTGAGCTGTTATCTCTCCTGGCTTCTTCTTCCACTGGAGATGTCACACGGATGTTGACTGATTGCTGTCTTGGGCCAATGGGTAGCCACACCCTTTCCCAAAGGTACAAATGTTGCTCCAGGTCACTTTTTCTCCCCGCCCTCTGACAAAGGACCTGGCTATTTAATTCTGAACCACTCAGCCCATTCCCCAGGCTAGGAATTTAGTCCAGTATGTGGTCAGAGCCAGAGTTTTTGTGTCTTGGATTTGTCTCTCAGTCAGATTTTGAGCTTCTTTAACAGAATGCCTCCAACTCTCACAGTGATGCACCCACCTCTGCAAGTAGGGCAGGGCCAAGATAAACCCTCTTCCTATTGCACCCATGGTCTAGGAAGGGCTATCGAGAGAGACAGAATGTTTGAGCAGGGAAGGTGAGCACACAGAGGAAGAAAGGCCCTAACTTATTAACTTGCTACAGCCCTTACATTCATTACTTCATTTAATCTTCCCAAAGTTCAGGAAGGTGACTATTATTACACCCATTTAACAGAAAAGGAAACTGCCTTGCTTAAGGCTCCCAAACTGGTTATTACTCCTGGGTCCCAAGATATCAAATCCATCCATTTCAGGGCCCATACTGGGAAGAGGTGGTGGTTAAAGAGGCTTGCTGATCCTAGGTACTCGTCTCAATTTAATTCATTAATTCACACTAGAAAACGAAATTTTTAGTGTAATAATGTTGAACTCATACAGAGACATGATCTGATTTATTCCCTCTATTCCTGGGACTTACAGGCAGGTGGTGGGCTGCCTCCCTGGTCTAGTGTGGCAGGAGTGCCCAGGATGAGGCACATTTCCTTTAGAGCTGTTTCAAGTGAGTGGGTTTTCTAGTTGTACCGGAGAGCTTGTGTTCTGTGGGTTTTATTTTTAAAAACTTGACTACTTTTCAAACTGAAAAAAAAAAAAATCTGCCCACAGAAGCAATAAAGTGTTCATTGTAAAAAAAAAATCGGGAAAAAGTCAAATCTCACATGGAGTAAAAAGCTCTCTGAAATTCCAGCACATAAATGTGAGCACCTTTTCCTTCTTTTTTTGGGTGGATTTTGTGACCCTGATTGGGCCTGGACTCTACTACAGGGCACACGGTGTGACAGAACAGATCAGAATCTTTAGGGCTCCTTACTGTGGGATGCGCACCCCCAGGCAAACGCTCAAGCTCTCGGGAAGAATTTCTGGAATAACCCCGAGGAGGTTTGCCGCTGGCGGTGTATACGGATCCCAGTTCCTTGCTTCTCTCCAGCAGCTGCGTGCTGCTGTAGAGGCACTCGCTGTGGCCTAACGGTTCCTGGCTCCTGGCTCCGGGTTTTGTGCACCCACGTGCCTCCCAGCTCGGCCATGAATGCTCCTTCACAGGAAGCTGACTCCAATTTCCTCTCAGGGCCGAAGAGAGTAAGGGGAGAGCCGGACGCGGCTTCCCGCGAGCCTTTACGCCCGCACAGGCCGCAGGGCCTCCGCGCTCGCCCTTGCCGCCTCGTGGGCGCGCCCCTGGATCCCCGAGCTGCCGGGCTGGGGCACGCCCTACACAAACACGAGCCGCACGGGGCGAGACTGACCCTCGCGGCCCCCTAGCCCCGCGCCGGCACCGCCCAACCGCCGCCGAACCTTCTGGAAGCGGCGCCGCGGCACGGCCCTGCAGCCACCAGAACCGGACGCCGGAGGAAACGGCGGCGGGCGGGGGGCGGGGCGACGGCAGGCGCGAGGGGCGGGGCATCTCAGGAGGCCGCGTTCAATTCGCCGCCGGCGCGCAGGCCCCGCCTCTCAGGCTCCATGGCTCCACCTCCCCCCTCCCCCTCCATGGCGCCGCCCGGGCTCATTCATTCCGCGCCGGGCCTGATAGACACCTGCGCTCTCCCTCTGCCGCCCGCAGCCGTCACCGCTGCCGCCGCCACGGCCAGCATGTCGAGCCCCGCCGCTGAGACCCCGTCCGCCATCCAGATCTGCCGGTAAGAGGGGCGCGCGGCAGGCGGGGAGCCAGAACTCCGGGTCGCCGCCCTGGCCTGGCCGACCCCCACCGGCCCCGCACCCTCCCCTCCCCAGTCCCCGCCCCCGCCGGGTCGGTCACCCACGGGCCCCGCCCGCCACGGCCGGGATGCGCCTCGGTGCCGCAGAGCCAGCATCTTCCCCGCGCACCGCCCCGCCGGCCTCCGGCGCATCTTCCGGGCGGCGCCGCGGTCACGCAGGCCGTTTGCCGGAGAAAGCGGCGAGGCGCCCTTCCCCGGGCGGGGGGTCCCCCCGCGCCCCGCCCAGCTCCGCCCGCCCAGTGCCCGAGCGCGCCGGAGCCCCACCCAGGTCCAATGAGCCCCCTAATTCGGAGTCGTTATCCGGTGGTGCGAGCCCAACCGGATCCCCCGACCTGTGCAGCGCAAGTAACCCGCTCGCTTGGCGGCGTCCGGAGCCCGTTGAGCCCATCCGTGGGTGCCCGAGTGGGCAGGGGCTGCGGATATACAGTCCCTTCAGTGCATTGCCTCGGTTTGGGGTGGGGGGCGACTGTTAACAGGAAGAATAGGAAGTACCCTTGCCCTGTAACAGTTCACTGCTAAGAAGAGAGAACGGTCCATTAAGCCTGGAAGCACCTTACACAATGGGGGCAAAGGGTCATTGTCAGGGGACCACTCCTGCCTTCACTCCACCTGCACCGGTAGATAGAGGGCCCCGAGAACGCGGGAGATCGCGAACTGGCTCATTTCCGAATGGAGCGGGAGGGCAGCCTCAAGGTTACCCTCCCTTCCCTCAGACAGAACGGAAGCAGGCACGGAGGTATTTGAGCCTGAGCTAAGGAAGGGCGCACAGACGCTGGGGCCTGCAACAGGGCCTGTGCTGCTCCGAGCACCGCCAAGAGTGAGAGCTGCTTCCTGTTCCTCAAAGTTGGAGGTTGGGCATTACACTGACCTTGTAACCAGGTCGGTTTCCTGTGGGTGTTGCCATCTCCTTGGAAGAGGCAAAGACTGGGCATACAGTAAGCGCTGCATCAAAGGGGTGCCCTGAGCCCACCCCACTTCTGACCAAGTCAAAGCCCTTCCCTGCTCTCAAGGTCAGTGTTGACTTCCCCAGGGAGAGGAAATCTTTGGAGGAGCCTTGCGCCATTGGTTTGTTACTGGATTTACAGTGGGCCGCACCCACTGTAAGTTCCCCTGGGAAAAATAATAGAAGTAACTGATTTGGGGAGACAGACGGGTCTGGAATCAGGCCCTTGGATCAGGCTCTTCCTCATGTTGGCCAAGTGACCTTGGGGGTCATCTTTTGTCGAGGGCTTGTAACATCTCTCATCTCACTTGGTTTGCCCAGCATCTCTGGGAGGGAGGATGGCAAAGATTGCACCACTTTTGCTGTGGAAGAGGAAATCGAGGTCCTGGGAGATCCAGCCACAAGAGCCAGAGGGCCAGCTCCTGACAGGTCTTCTGTCTCCAGATCCACGTTCTTTCCACTGTGCTTCTCCCAAAAGAAGATACTGATTTCATTCGACTTGTGGAAGGCTGGGATTTTATTTTACTTCATCAGGATGATGAATAGCCAGTCTATACATGTTATCTTTTTAAAAACCAGCTTCTGACAGTTGATAGATCATTGGATAACCTTAAACACTTCCACAAATGTGCATGTGTGCTTTTTCTTATCTGTGATGCTTGCTTACTGGGCTGCCTCTAGCATACTCACAACTGCATATTGTCTCTGAAGGGCCTGAGGACACGTGGGCAGGATACTTGGCTTAGGTGAGCCTCAAGTTCCCAACGCAGCTGCCAAAGGGAGTGGGGGAGGCTGTGATGAGGCCCGTGGTCACAAAAGGCTCAGCCCAGAGAAACCCAGGACACTGGAGAATGGACATACCAGAGTGGGGAGCCCTTTAAGGACATCTGAGCTGACACCTCATGTTGAAAGAGGAGCCCTCTGGCCTAGGGCAGCCAGGCCCATGAATTTAACAAGTTTCACCAGAGCCTCCAAGGAGTGAAATGCCTTGAGGGAGGGACACTGACCTGGAAAATTCAGTTCCTACCTGGGGTTCACAGTCTAGCAGGGAGAAGATGCCAAAACTCCACCATCCTGGATAACTAAGAGTGGTCATGTGCTCTCGGTTTGGAAGGAGATGTTGAAGGGATGAGGGCTCCGAAGGCTGGGGAGGGCAGTGGTTAGATTCAGCTCTGCAGCCTCAGGCGTGGGTGTGAGTTTGGCCTCTGAATTGGAGATGATAACAGTGCCACTTCAGGATGGCTGTGAGGATTAAAACCTTGGGCACAGTGCTGGGCAGTTGTAAACATGAGCTCACAGAGGATTGGGTTATCTCTGAGAGCCCGAACTTTGGAATCCAGGCCACCTTGCTGTGCTGTCTCCACCTCCTTTTGATCCAGTCCTATAGATGCAGGCTCTGGGACAGCTTTAAAAGTCTCAGAAGAGCATTTTCCTTTGGTTTATTTTGAATAATATTAATTAACATTTCGTTAATGAATTACTTTTTTGCCTGTTGGACTCAAGAGTTCTAGAATGTCAGACCCAGAATGACCCCTAGAAGCCCTTGGCCCAGCTCCATCATTTTACAAGCAGGGGAAAAAGAGCCAGAGATTAAAGACTTGGCCATGGCCTTGGACCTTGCAGGCCGAGGTAGCGAATGCAGCTGCTGGATGTTCCCTGTTGGTTGTTCCAATGGCTGTGGTTTTCCCACAGCTCAAGCTCAGGTTTACATCCGGTTGTGAGGTTCCATAATGGCATCGGTGGGGGGTCCTGAGAGTTGCTCGAAATGAAGTCGAAGGACATGCCACGTACCAGGTTGTTGGAGAGTACGCCGTCCACTAGAACTTTCCGCAGTGATGGAGTTGCCCCGTGCCTGCACTGCCCAGCATGCTAGGCACTAGCCACATGTGGCTACTGCATGCCTGAGCTGTGGCCAGATGCAGAGGAACTGAATTTTTAATTGCATTCATTTTAATTTATTTAATTGTGAATGTGATGGTCTCCTGTGGCTGGTGGCAACCTTATGGGATAGTGCAGTACGCAGAGGAATGTAAAAAACAGAAATCCTGATGGGCCCTGAGGGGCAGGGTTTCCTACAGGGAGCTCTCTGGGGACTGTAGGCAGCTCTCAAACAGCAGAGCTAATGGAGGGACCTTGGTGTGGACTTGATCCGGGAGATAATCTGAAATCCTTTATTTGTAGGTAGGCATGTGAGGTCTCCAAGGTTTTCTTTCCTGGGCCTTGCTTTTAGATGTAAATCTGCTAGGAAGCGTCTTGAGGTCCGGGATTGCTTTGTTCACTGCTGTACCATGAATGCCTAGCAAAGTGCCTGGTAGATACCTCAATAAAGATTAGTGGAGTGGACCTGGACTTTAGTACATGCCCGCCTCGTCTTAATTGCTTTCTACTCTGTTACACTTTGAAGATAGTGCATTTTTGTTTTTACAAATTGAATGTTTGTGGCAACTTTACTTTGTCAGGTGATGGTTAGCATCTTTTAGCAATAGAGTTTTGTTAAAGTTTTTTTAAAAATTGAAGTATAGATATATATTGGCTATACTTCCCATGATGTAGTTGTAAAGTGTTTTTTAAATTAAGGTATGTGCATTTTTTTCAGACATAATGCTGTTGCACATTTAATAGTGTAAACATGACTTTGCACTGGGAAGTCAAAATATTCATGTGACTTGCTTTATTGCAATATTTGCTTTATTAGAACAAAACCCGCAATATCTTTGAGCTATGCCTATATGGAATTCTTTCTCTTTGGTGCTTTGTCTTTGAGTTTACAGTGGAATTAATAAAAACATAGAATCTGAGTTACTGCGGGGTGGGTATAGCTCAGTGGTAGAGTGCATGCCTAGCATGCATGACATCCTGGGTTCAATCCCCAGTACCTCCATTAAATCAGCCAATCAATTAATCAATCAAATTACCCCCCCACTCCCCCTCAAAACCCCCCAAAACAAAAGAATTAAAAAAAAAAGAAGAAGAAGAATCAGAGTTACAGAAACCCTCAATCAGCTGTACTTCAATTGAAAAGCAAACAACCAATCAGCCAACCCATTTAAAATATGGGCGGAAGAACTGAGCAGACATTTTTCCAAAAGAGGAAATGCAGTTGGCCAACAGGAACAGGGAAAGTTGCTCAGCATCACTCATACCAGGGAAATGCAGATCAAAATCACAATGAGACACCACCTCACCTGTCAGAGTGGCCATCCTCAAAAAGAACACAAATAACAAATGTTGCCAAGGCTGTGGCAAAAAGGGAGCCCTTGTGCACTATTGGTGGGAATGTAAATTGGTGCAGCCACTGCGGAAAACATGGAGGTTTCTCAAAAACCTAAAAATAGAATCACCACATGGCCCAGCAATTCCACTCCTGAGCATACATCAGAGAAAAACAAAAAACATTAATTCAAAAAGACACATACATCCCCGCTATTAACAGCAACGTTTTTTATAATTGCCAAGATATGGAAGCATCCTAAGTGCACATCAATGGATGAATGGATAAAAAAGATGTAGCATATATATGCAGTGGAACGCAACTCACCCATAAAAAAGAAGGATATTTTGCTATTTGCGGCCCTTCATTCACTTTTTTCAGGTCAAAAACCAGAATTTTATAACTGGCACAAGCATTTCCATTGCGTCAAAAACAACCAAATGCCTAGAAATAAACTTAATCAAGGATGTTACCTATACTCTGAAAACGGAAAAACACTGATGAAGGAAATCGGAGATGATACAAGATACCTTGTGCTCTTGGACTGGAAGAATCAGCATTATCAAAATGGCCACACTACCCGAAGCAATCCGCACATCCAGTGCAACCCCTGTCAAAATACCCACAGCATCCTTCACAGAACTAGAACAAACCATTCCAAAATTTACATGGAACCATAAAACACCCCGAACTGCCAAAGCAATCTTTTGTAGGTCGTTTTTTTTTTCTTCTTTCATCTTTTTGTTCTCTTTTCTTATGGTTTGACGACTAGAGAAGTTGCTTTAGCATTTGTTGTAAAGCTGGTTTGGTGTTGCTGAATTCTTTTAGCTTTTGTTTATCTGTGAAGTTTCTGTTTTCTCCATCGAATCTGAATGAGAGCCTTGCTGGATGTCTAGTTTTTTTTTTTTTTAAGGCAAGCTAATTATATTGTAGTTATACTTTTTAAAAAACAACCTTATTGAAAAAACAATAAAAATAAAAACAACCTTATTGAGGTATAATGTACATATCATAAAATGCACCTGTTTTTAATGTATAGTTCACTGATTTGACAAATGTGAACATTTGTGTAATGACCACGATAATTGTGACATAGAACATTTCATCACCCCAAGACGTTCGTTCCTGCACCTGTGCGGTCAGTTTCCTTCCAGCTCCAGCCCCTGGCAAACAGATCTGCTTTATATCATTATAGTTTCACCTTTCCTTGAATTTCTCATAGATGGAGCCATATACTCAGCACAGCGATCCTGAGTTTCACTCATGTTTGTGTGTGTGTGTGTGTGTGTGTGTGTGTGTGTGTGTGTGAGAGAGATTCTTTCCTTGCAGTTAACCAGTGGTTTTTGTTACATGCATGGTTGGTTTATCTCCTCATCAGAGTGGACATCTGAATTCTTAACAGCTTTGGGCAATTATGAAAACAGTTCACAAATGCAGATTTCAAAACATTTAAGACATTGTGGAGGAAACCCGAACACTCGCTTGATATTTAATGATTTAAGGGAAGCTCCCTCCTACTTGCTTGGTGGGATGCTGCCTGATTCGTGGATTGTTGAATAAAGACAATTAGAAAAAAATATATTAAGGAATTTATCTTATATTTATATTTTAGATATCTTTGTATTTTATTAATATTTAGGTGAATTGTTTTGTGGTTCTGTTTTTAAACGGAGTCTTTCTTTTCGAGGGAACATTTACGGATGCCAGGATGTGCCCTCAAATTTGTTTCCAACTCACCTGGAGTCGGTGAGTGGGTAGAGCAGAAGGGAGCCAGAGCCTGTTTGGTGGGGACTTGGAGACTCATTTCCTTCTCCTCCCTGCTCTGGTAGGCGTTTCCCAGATAAAGAATAAAAAGGAAAACAGTCTCCTGAGTCCTGCCTCTGCATCTTGGCAGGGGGCGGGGGCAGGTCGGGGCCCAGAAATCTGCGTCTTCCTCAGCGTTCCGCTGGGAACCTGAGAGCTACGGTCTGACGTGGGGCTGGCAACCCTCCAGCAGCCTTCCGCTGTGTGCTTGCGTCTCATTTCCTCAGCTGCCCTGCTGTCCCAGGACCCTTGTGCTAGTTGGCAGTCTCCCAGCCCTCCTGACACCTGCAGTGCAGAGGCCCCTCCAGCCCTGGTGGGGCTGATTCTGGTCCGGCCTGATTGGTGGTCTGGGTGGGTGTTGCTCCAGTCCCACCCCGCCCCTGGCTGCACCAGTTCCTGCCTCCATCCCTCATTTGCTTATGAAAGAGCCAGGGTGGGTGACTTCAGGCTGAGTGGTGAATTCCTGGCACGATGGGGCCAGCGGGAGACTGCTGGCTGATGAGAGGAGGGGCGGTCCCTGAGGGAGGCCCCCAGGAGTTGGAGATTCGCTGCGTTCCTGGGCAGACGGGAGGGCCCAGAGGAGACGGACGGAGAGGAGGCTGCTAAGCCCCGTGCCAGTAACCGGCCTGGCCAGCTTGCTGCAGGATGAGGCTGCTCGCATGGGCTCTCCGCCTCTGTGAGCTCAGTGGGCAGGGTGCTCCCGGAAGGCCAGTCAGTGCCCGGGTGTGTCTGGGGCTCAGGATCTCCAAGGGGCCAAGGGAGAGATGCTGGGCTTCCATCCGGGCTGTTGGCACCAGGTCTGATCTGCCATCTCATCCCTGTGTCGCTACAAGGTAGGAGGAGGACGAGACGCCTCGGGGCTCCGTGCCCTTGGCGTCCAGCCTGGGAGGCCTTGTGACGCAAGACTTCTTGGAAATGAATTGGAGTGGGCAGTGGGTACCGGGTGTTTGTGAGCCTCGTATTTTGTTGGATTGAGCGTGCCCACCTCTGTGTTCGTCCTTGGTAGAGAGCTGGCATGTTCTTCCCCCAGGGACCCCCACTCAGCTTTGTGAAGGTGGTGGGCTTTGGGAGCTTGAGGCAAGCATGGAGATCAGTTCACCCTGCATGCCAGCTGCCTGGCTGGCAGGTCACCCCCGGCAGGTCGTGGGTGTCTGCGCTCCCCTGGGCGGGGGAGGGTGAGCTGTGATTTTTGGACTTGCAGGCTTGTGCTGGTGTGATTGGCTAATCCTCAGCCACACAGTGAGCTTTACAGAACCCTTGTTCAGTGGGCGGGTGCCCAGGCTTTTGTACCAGCTTTGTTGAGCTGTACTTCACATCCCATTCATTCACCCACTAAAGTGTACATTTTAGGGGGTTTATATGTTCAGAGTTGTGTGGCATCACCACTGTCAGTTTAGAACATTTCCACGACCTCAAAAAGAAACCCCTGTGCTCTTCAGCCATTTCTACCCCTTCCTCCTAATCCGTTTTCTTTCTCTATAAAGCTGCTGATTCTGGATGTGACAGCCATGCAATGCGGTCTTTGTGTCTGGCTTCTTTCCCTCAGCATCGTGTTTTCAAGGTTCTTCCTTGCTGTCACGCATGTTGGTGCCTCTGTCACGACAGTCTGCCGTGTGGATGCGTACCACTGGTTTATCTGGCCATCAGTTCACGTTTCAGTGTGTCTACCTTTTTGGCTATTAAGCTCAATGTTACTATGAACATCCCTGCACAAGTGTTTGTGTGTTCGTATAAAAAAAATTTTTTTTATTGAAGTGTAGTTGATTTACAATGTTAGTTTCAGGTGTACAGCAAATCGATTCAGTTATACACATACATACGTATATATTTATTTCCAGATTCTTTTCTGTCATATGTTATTCCATATGAAATAATTGAATACAGCCCCCTGTGCTATACAGTAGGTCCTTTGCTGTTTGTCTATTTTATGTACAGTAGCATGAGCTCCAAACCTCTCAAATTTCCTGAGTGGTAGAGAGTGTCTTCTGTTCTCCTGACAGCTGCTAAAACCTTTGGAAAAACCTGGGCTAGAGTGTTTTTTATATGCTAAAGGAGATGAAGGTGCCTGGGGAATCTGAGATAGCTTCAGGGTGGGGAATGACCCAGGCATGATTAGAGGGTTGTAACTTTCAGCCCTACCCCAGACCTGAGGTGTGGTTTATCTCCTAAACTCAGCATAGGGCCGAGAGCTTCTCAGAACCTCAGGTGCCTAGGGGAAGGTGAGTCCCCTGATGCTGGGAAGGCCAGGCCAGTGTTCTCACTGGGCATGTGCCCTAAGGCCCACCATGGGGTCTGGGAGGAGCAGCTTACAATTCCCGCCCCCATGGAATTTGTCCCGTGGGTCCCCGAAGGGCTCCCACTGTGTGTGCTTTGCTGTCACCCAAGGAACGGGGGCTGAAAAATGTGGGAGTGGGTATCTGGTCCCCCCACCCCAGTCCTGGCCTGTCCTGGCACACCCTGGCCACTGGCAGGGGGCATGCTGGAGGTGGTCGCTGCCCCTCTATCCCTGTACCAAGTCCAGGCTTTGAATTCCAGCCTCTTCCTGAGCCAGCTAAGTATTTCATGACCTTTTGGACTTGGCAGGTGGCAACCTTAGCCTTGTAACTGATCAGGACGAGCAGGGGCGAGTGGCCATCATTTTCAGTTTCTTTGCTGTTCTGGTGCTGCATTCATTCAGGTATAACTGTGGTACTGTGATTCACAATAAGAAATATGTATTTGATCTTCATCCCTGTTTCTGGCACAGTCTAATTAAAACTCTTGGAATTTCCTAAGTGATGAGAGTGATAAAGGTGTCTTAATATTCATAATGCACCCTTTTCAACCAAGTTTATGTTAATGAGGTGACTTTTAGAAAGTACTCAAGGATCGGGGCTCGTGGCCAGGGGAACCAAGCATGTGACTGTTGGTTTAGAAGTTTCCATCCCAGCCCCCTGACCTCCGGGGAGGGGGTGGTGGAGATTGAATCAATGATTTAATCAACAACTAGTAATTTGATCTATTGTGTTTATGTCATGGAGCCTCCATAAAAACCCAAAAGGATGAGGTTCAGAGGGGTTGTGGGTTGGGAAGCCCATGGAGGTTCAGGGCATGGAAACTTCCTGCCCCTCCCACATGCCTCCACCCTGCCTGTCTCTTCATCTGGCTGTTGATTCATAACCTTTAATATCCTTTGTGAGTAAATGGGTTTCCTGAGTTCTGTGAGCCACCAAATTAGCTAATCAAACCCCCTGTAGCTGGTGGGTCAGAAGCACTGGTCAGAAGCACCTGGACTTGTGCCTGGCGTCTGAAGCTGGGGGCGGGGGTCAGTCTTGGGGACGGAGCCCTGGACCTGCGGAGTCTCATGCAGTCTCCATGTGGAGAGTCAGAATTGAGTTGATTTGTAGGGTGCCCAGCTGATACCAGAGAACCGCTTGGTGGTGGGGACAGCGCCCCACAACCTCCCACATTGTAATCTGTGACCAGAACTTTAGGCTTCTGTTTGGAACTCAGATCTTTTTTTTTTTTTTTAAAAACTGGGAAAATAACTTAATTTCATTTGGGTGGGTGGGCAGAGATCAAGTCTCAGAACTTCTGGAGCTGCTTTTTGCTCCCCGTGACAGTGTTGCCGATCTGGACACTGAGCCCTGAAGCAGGGGGACAGGTGCACGGGTGTTGCAACTCAGAGCTTTAGCAGCTAAGTTGGTTTTGCTGCTCTTTGGTGTCTCAAGAAACTGGACCTGAGTTGACTGCTGTTCTGTGCTTCCTTTAATGGCAGGCTGGTCCCACCTTGTTGTATAAGCAAGGCTCTTACCAGCCCCAAGCTTGCCTAAGTGGCCCGTGTCATCAGAAACATAGCAGTGGTTTTGTTTCAGCCACACCAATGATGGTGTTTTTGACTTGATTTTGTTTTTAGTTGCTTCCATGAACCTAAGTTTTTACACTTATTTTTATATAGTTAATAGAGTATAGAAGAGAATTAATTTAAGGACACCTTTAGGTAGTTTTATAGGAAGTTGCCAGGCCGCCTTCCAAAGTGGCTGCCGCTGCGCTCCCACGGCAGGGGGTGAGAGTCCCCGCCGCCCCGCGTCCTCGGCAGTGCTGGTGTCTTCGTGGTCGGGGTCTCGGCCGGCCGTTTGGGTGGGGGCGCGGGGGCTCTCACTGTTTGGGCGTGCAGCCCCCTAGCGACGTGGCGCTGAGCGTCTTCCATCTGTGCGCCTCCTTCCACGAGGTGTGTGCTCAGATCTTCTGCTCATTTTCACACTGGGCTATTGGTTACTGGACACAAGTCCTTTATCAGGTGTGAGTTCTGTAAATGTTTGCTCCTAGTCTATGGTTGTCTCCCTTCTCTCAGCAGTGTCTCACTAGGTCCTTCAGTGGGCCCGATCCAGGAGCTCGGTCTACCCGCCTTCTCCTAGGCCACGGGAGCCTAGGAGACAGCGTAGGGCGTCACAGCTTTGGGCAACTCACAGCTCTGCATCGACCCTCCAGGTTACAGGGGAAGGAACAGACCCACTGGGGCAGAGGCCGACCTGGGGGCACATGGTAGTGTGGCAGAGCCACCGCTCGAGCCCAGATCACAGCCCCGGGCCAGCTCACCCTTGGCATTTCCGTGCTGCCTCTCGGGGGGGGCATGTCCCAGCAGGGTCTGCAGGGGATGCCTGGCAGGATGGGCTGTTTGGTGCCCAGGATGTTGGGTGGGGCCAGGGTGCTCAAGGCTGAGAGAGTCACTCTTGCTTTCTTCTTGGCTCCTTCGGGGTCAAGTCCAGATTCTCTCCACCGGCTGCCAGGGCCAGTGTCTTCAGGGGCATCCTCCTCAGCACTCAAGGAAGTCTGAGAGCCCCTTCACGCTGAGATACAGTGTGGCCATGTGGCCCACTGGCCAGTATCCTCAGTTACTCCGGAGAAGTCCTCGGAGCCTGCTCTTCTGCCCTCAGGGCTTCAGTGCCAGTCCTGTGGGCTGAGAGGGGCCTGGATCAGTACCTTGGTGGGGCCTGATGTACTGAGCCAGGCTTTTAGTGAGGCCATACCTGGAGCTCCTGGGGCAGTCTGGCCACCTTCCTCCCGCCTTCTCAGGGCTATGGCCATGGAGCTGCCAGCTGAGACGCTCTTGGAGAAATGGGTAGAGTTCCACTAAACCCTCCTAGAGTCGGTGACTAAGTAGAATCCCAAGGCATTTGCCACTAACATGTGATTCTCTACTCGGCAACTGTGGGGTGGGTGTGAGGGGTATTTATTTATATTATTGAGGTATAATTTCTATAACTGCACATATTCAAAGTGAGTAATTCAATAACATTTGACACATGGATGCACCTTTCCCCAGATCTGAAAGATGCCACTGTAATCAAGGTAATGAGCACATCCATAGTCTTAAGAGTTCCTTCTGGTCTTGGTGACCCCTCCCTCCTCCTCCCCTCCCCAGGCAGCTGCTGATCCACTGTTGCCATAGATGAGTTTGCATCTTCTAGAATTGTACAGAAATGGATGCACACAGTAGGAGCCCTCTCCTCTTTCACTCAATATGATCATTTTGAGATTCATCCATGCTGTTGTGAGTATCGGCGTTCCACTCCTTTTATTGCCAAGTAGCGTTCCGTTGCACGGCCATACACGGTTTGTCCGTCTGTTCATCTGTGGATGGGCATTTGGGTTGTTTCCAGTGTTTGGCTGTTCCAGGGAGCACTGCTGCGAGCATTCGTCTGCAAGTCTCTGTGGGGACATATGCTTTCGTTGGTATATATGGGTTAGTACTCGGAGGACGTCAGGTGGTATGTTAGGTGTAGGTTCAACTGTTTAACAAGATCACAGCGAAAAAAATGTGACAATGAATATATGTATGTTCATATATAACTGAAAAATGGTGCTCTGCACTGGAATTTAACACAACATCGTAAATGTTTACAACATTGTAAAATGACTATAACTCAATCAAAAATATTAAAAAAGAGTTTAGGAAACTGCCTGACTGCCTTCCTAGGTGCTTGTGCCAGCGCGCCTCTCTGGCGGCTGCGCTGGGGAGCTCCTTTCCCTCCACGCCCAAGGCAGCTCTCAGTACAGTCAGTCTTCTCAGTTCTAGCCGTCTCAGGTGTGCAGAGGATCTCATTCTGGATTTACTTTGCAGTTTCCTAATGTCTAACAACATTGAGCATCTTTTCATACATATATATGCCACTGACATAACTTGTTTGGTGACATGTCTGTTCAAGTCTGTTGCCCATTTAAAAAAATTGGGTCTTAGGTTTTCTTATCATTGAGAGTTCTTGAGTCATCCAGGTATAAGTCTCTGCCCCTCCCAGCTTCCTTGGGCTGGGGGAGGTGGGCTTCTGTGGGAGGAAGGTGGCCTCCACTTCTAAGGAAAGTGATTGAGAGCCCCCCTTGCTCTCTCTCTCCTGGGTGCCCTCCCGTCAGTTGGGCGGATCGATCCTTTGAGCTCTGGTGCCCGCCTCTCTCACTTCTTGCCTCTCCCCTTGCTGCTGGTCCTTGCTGACTCAGGTGTAGCCCTGGCTTCCTGGGCAGGTGTGGGGCACATGGAGGGAAGAGGTCCTGCCTTCTCTTGATCTTTTTCAGTTTCCAGATGACTTTGGAATCTGAAAAACATAGTAGCTATTTCCCCGCAAAGTATACCAAACACAGCCTCCTGCACGTTCGGAGGATGTTCCCAGCCTCCTGGCTAGTTCTGCTTTGTTCACTGAGTAGAGAAGCCTTGCAGCTGTAGGCCCCTGTGTCTAGCTGTGTGTGATTTTCTTTGGGCTTAATTATGGGAGCCCTTTCCTGGATGAGAGTGAGCGATCTGAGGGCTCGCGGCCACACTGTGAGCTCAGGAGCTGGGAGGGGTGGGCCTGTTTCCCACAGCTTTGGACATCTAGTTGTTTCGTTTTTTTGAACAGCTTTGTTGTGATATGATTCACTTACTATAAAGTTCACTTGCTCTTTTGGAGTGTGCATGGTTGTGCAGCCACCCCAACTGTCTAGTTCCGGGGCATTTTCATCACCAAGAAATAAAGCCCGTGCCCATGAGCAGTCGCTCCCCGCCCCCTCCCCTGCCCCAGCAATCACCAGTCTACCTTCTCTATGGGTTTGCCTCTTCTGAATAGTCTATACAAATGGAATCATACACTGTGTGGTCTTTTGTGTGTCTGGCTTCTTTCAGCATCATGTTTTCAGGATTCATCCACGTTTCCATGTTTCAGTACTTCATTCCTTTTCATGGTTAAATGGCCCGTTGCATGGATGGACCACATTTTATTTATCCATCCATGCACGGTGGACGGCTGGGTTGTTCCTACCTTTTGGCTCTTATGAATCATGTTGTGAACCCTTCCAGACATTTGGTTTTATAATTTTAAAAATTCTATTCATTTGTTTGTTTGGGGGGAAGGATTAGGTTTGTTTGTTTGTTTGTTTATTCATTTATAATGGAGGTACTGGGGATTGAACCCAGGACCTTGTGCATGCTAGGAACACACTCTACCACTGAGCTATTCCCTGCCCCCTTGGTTTTATCATTTAAAACGGTTCTTAGTTAATTTACTAGATGGAAAATAGCCCCCCATGGTTGTTTAGCTCCCAAATTGTTTACTCATAAGGCTGAACTATCTGACAACAAGTGATTCCTCTTTGGGGAAAGGCCTGTTACTGGCTGGAGCCGGCGTTGGAGGAGGCCTGGCACAGTCCTGACTGGTTTGATTGAGCTGCAGGCAGAGTTTCAGGTAGTCAGCTTTGTGTCATCTCTTGCAGATTCTGCACTCCCCGCATTCTGTTTTTCTCTAATTTTTATTTTTCACTCTTAAGTTCCATCGGTTTAGGTTGTGACTCTGTATCCAGGTTTTGGGTAATTGATCCTGCTTGTCATTTAGTGGATCCTTCCCCAGAGCTGAAAGATGTCTTCCCTCTAAGCATGCTTCATTTCGGTCTTCACTTCTGTGGCTAGTTTGTTTAAAAGCATTTCTCAGCCATGGACTTTTGGTTCATTTTTCTGCGTCTTCTGACCTGCTTTCAGCATCGTATGGTGTGTAAATCCTCGCCCCTCCGTTGGTTGACTTATTGTATAGAAAATTTTATCCGGGTGCAGGTTGATTTCAGTGTTCTCCATTTGCTTCACTGACGACTGTTTCATCTTTAAGCCCATCTTGTAGTGTTGTAATGCGATCTCTGTAACTCAGAAAGAACCTGGTGGGGCACACTGGTTCTCTTGTGTGTATGACAGTGATTCTGGTCAGGTTCACTGTGGCACCCGGTTGGGCTCGGGATGGAAAGGACAGTCAGCTGGTCTTCACAGTGTGCCTCTCCCTCTGGCCTGCCCGCCTTCCTGGGGCAGCAGCGCTGGTGCCCTCTGGTTCTGACTGACGTGGGCCTGGGGCAAGCTTCCTCACCCCACTTCCTGCTTTCCTCACAGGCAGAAGCTGGGGCTTGAACCGGGTAATTTCCAACATCTCTGTCTACTCCAATTTCTTGTGATTTTAAGGGATTTGGAAAGGTCACAGAAAATGCAGCTCTGGGAGTGATGGGGTGCTTCTTGGGGAGCTGCCCCCTATCTGGGGAGAGTGCTGTGCCCAGCATGCCAAGCAGAGAGAGAAGCCTGGGTTGCTTAGAGAGGCAGCGATGCCTGTATGTGGGGACTGGGCCAAGTCCAAAGGGCGCAGCTTCAGGGCCGAGGACCCCTCTCTGAGTCCCATTTGTGGCTTCGGGAGGGACCGGTGGAGATTCCAGAGAACATGCTTTTGCTCCGGCGAGGTGTGCCCCTGAAGGTCTTCAGGAAGGGCGCTGATGAGGCCTGTCTTAGGGAAAAGGCCAAGCTGTGAGTTGGGAGCTGTGAGAAAACTGTGGGATGCTGGGGTAAGGGTGTCTGGGGGAGACCCTGGTCTGTGTGCCTGGGTGAGAGGACCTGAGACTTCCAGACACGTGGCTCTTGGATGCTTGGTGGCTGGAGTGGGTGTCCCGTGGCCTTGGAGCCTCTTCTCTGACCTGAAGGTGAGCGATGGACTTGGGTCAGGCCCAGCATGGGCCTTCTTGGGGGCACCCAGAACCCACTATGGTGGTCTGCGTCCTAGGTGGTCTGTGGAAGCAGCACGTTGGCCTCTTGGTCTGGGAGAGGGGAGCGAGCCCAGGTTTCTCTGGGCAGGGAGGGCAGGAGGAGGGGCTGGCTGCTGGCCGGTGTATCCAGGTCCTAAGCATCCCGCTGACCTGAGGGGACCCAGGGCCCTGGGGCAGGTAGGGGAGCCTCTGTCCGCTCTGCCTCTCCCAGGCTCCTCACTGTCCTGTTTGACAATCCCCAGCTCTCTGCCCTGTGCCTGGCACGGGGCACAGCAGTGAGCAGACGGCCCGGCCTGCCCTGCAGGAATAGTCTGTGGGGCCACTGGCAGAAATGCTGTGGGAGCAGCCAAAGGGCTGAGGGAGAGCTGCCGCCCTGGCCAGGACCCCGGCAGGCTGTGTGGATGGGGGAGGCTTAGGGAAGGTTCTCGGCCCAGGCTCAGCCCTGACTTCCCCTGCAGGTGGACGTTCTGGGTGTGCCCGCTGGGCCCCTCCCTCCGCTGCCCGGCTCTAGGCCCTGAGCAGAGCCGAGCGCCGCCTTGCTTGAGCTGCCAGTAGAAGGGGCCTGGTGGATGGGGCGGCAGGATCCTGGGACCGCGGCCCTGCATTGGGGTGGCGCTGGGGCTCGGCCATATCACGGCACGTCCAGCCTCCGTTCCCGGGGCCAGGGCCATCTCACCTGCACCAGGGCCACCCAGATGGTTGGCCTTCCTCCCCCAGACCTAGTGGTGGGGAGAAGGTAGACCTGTGGGTCCTCCCTGGGGAAGGGGAGGCCTGAGGGCACCCGGCGGCTGTCCTGGCCACCTTCACACCTGAGAGGTGGGGAGGAAGGTCTGGCGGTGGTGGGGGCAGGGGTGCCGGCTGGAGGAGAGCTGAGGCTGGTGGAGCCGGCTGCACCCGCTACCTGTTCCCTTCCAATGGTTCTCCAGCCCCTGCCTCTCGGGGGTGGGGGCGGGGGCTGGTCTGGGAGACAGGTTTCAGATGCCAGCTCCTCGGAGCTGGGTGCAGGGCTCTGCTTCTGGCAGGGACTCTCACTGTGAGGCTCACTCGCTGTGGCTCATGACCTCTCTGGCGCCTGGTTTTCAGGAAGCTCTGGGTCAAGGGCTGGGCTGGCTTTTGTCGAGAGCCCGGAGCCGCCTGGGATGGGCTGTTGCCCCCCTACCCCGCTGGTCTCCTGGGGGCTGCTCAGAGATGGCACCTGTGCCTTCTTGGTCTCATGGCACTGTAGTAGAAGGTCTCAAAGATCTTCTCCACTGTTGTTATATACAAAACGAAGTTTCTATGACAACTGGCTTTTGGTAGACTTGTCAGATTGGTGAAGTGGCCCCTTCCTGGTTAGACTGGGTAGCTGAGGAAGCCAGTGTGCGCCTCACCAGCCCAGGCGTTGGGACGGTCTTTGTGGTGGGGGAGGACTGGTGACTCGGCTGCAGCTACGCCCTGGCCCTCTGGCTCTCTCTGGACCTGGGACATCCCAGCCAACATGGCTTCTCAGCTGAGCAGGTAGCACCCATCCTGGGACCCCCATGTGGGGGCCACTGCGGCGGATGGTCTGTCTGGTGACACTCTGAAGGGGTCAGATGGTAGAGGGGTCTCAGCCTGTGTGTCCAGCAGGCTGGCTGGCCTCACGTGGCCAGGGACACCCATGCCTGGCCCAGTTCTTGCTGACCTTGGACGTTAGGTGATTAACTGAAGCTGGGGCAGAAGTGACTACCTGGGCTCCCAGCAGGGACAGATCATGGGTGCCTGGAAGAGCCAGGCAGCTGGGCTTTGCGCTCTCCTGCCTGTGGGTTTTCTGCAGTTGGGTCGAGCTCTGCTCAGCTTCCTGTCTGCTCAGCTCAGGGTGCTCTGGGTTCCTGGGATCAGCGCAGCTGGTCGGCGGTCTTCTGCGCCGGCTCCTTCCCCTGCCCTGATTTGGGGCCTGGGAGGGGCCCAGGGACTTTTTCCTGGCCTAGCTTCTCTACTCTGCCTCATCTGAGGGATGTGGTAGGGTCTTTGGGGGTTAAAGGAATTTTGCTAGAATCTTCTTAAGCAGCAAGTTGGAGAGAATGAGCAGTGCATCTTGGGCTTCTGTTGGGCAGAGTCCCCCATAGACAGGTGGGGTATGTGCCTGACCCTGGCCTTCAAGGCCCCACGGGCGAGGCTGCCCAGTGTGAACTGGTCCCCCAGCCCACATAGTCCTCCCGGCCTGTGCCTGCCCCAGGCCAGCCCGCAGCTCCTTTCTCACCAGGGGTGGCAGCCCCTGCTCCTCCTCTTCCCTCCCTGACCTGCCTTCAGGCTCCTGCCTCTGCGATGCTCCTGCCAGGGCACCGCCTTGATTGCCACCTGCAGCTCCTAGGGAAGTGGTGGCGTCTGTTGGAAATCCACTTCCTGACCTGACGTTGCCTATCTGGTTTGAGCCCAGTTCAGAAGGAACAGATCCAAGGAGCTTCTGGCACAATCTATGAAGCGTCCTTAGAGCTGTCTGTCCTGCAGGGCCCACCTGGTCCCTGGCTGGTTCTGCCTTAAGTCCCCAAAGGGACTTAATCAGTGCTGGAAACCTGGCTGTGCTTGGCGCTGCCACTTTCTACTTGAGATATTTCTGCTTTCACTGTTGGGTGAAAGAAACAGCCCCCCCAGTTACCATGGAACTCACGCAGCAGTGTTTTAAATTTAGCACTGACATTTTCGTGTCCAAGTCAGAGATGCTGGCCTCATGCAGGGGGCGGGGGAGGGGGAGGGGAGCAGGCACAGGTCAGCCCCCTCTGGAGCTTCCACCAAGGCTGTGGGGGTGGAGGTGCTGGCCTGGGCTGGCAGGGTGCAGGAAGCAGGGACTGAGCTGGGTGCAGGCCGTGGGGCTCACCCTTGCCACCTAACTGCTGCTTTCTGGGGGTGGAGCTGGGGCCCCCTGGGCAAGGGCTGCAGGGGCACAGCCTGTCTGAGTCTCCTGGGGTCACTGTAACAAATGGCCACAAACTAGATATCTTAAAACAACGGAAGGGCATGTTTTCACAGTCTAGAGGCCGGAAGCCCCAAACCTAGGAGCCTCAGGGCTACGCTGCCTCTGAAGGCTCCAGGGGAGGGTCCTTCCTTGTCCCTTCCAGTCTGGGGACTGCTGGCAGTTCCTGTGTTTCTTGGTTTGTAGAAAATCACTCCCATCTCTGCCTCCATTGTCATGTGGCCTCTCCCCTGTGTGTGTACAAATTTCCCTCTTCCTCTAAGGACATGGGTCATTGGAATAAGGCCCTATTACCCTATTAACCTCAACGTAACTTGATTACATTTCCAAAGACCCTGTTTCCAAATAAGGACACATTCATAGGTCCTGGGGGTCAGGGGTTGAACTGATCTTTTTGGGGGACAGTTCAACCCAGTACAAAGGCTCTGTTTGGCACCTGCACTGGCTCGGCTTTGGGGGTACCCTGAAGAGCGGAGGGACAGGCCCGGTCCTCAGGGCACCCAGAACACAGTGGGGAACAGGGATGGCTCCTCCAGCCTCCCAGGTGGTCCTTTGCCCGTCCTCTCTGTTCCTGGCATGGCATCTCCCTCTCTGTTCCCCTGCCTCTCTTCTGCCCCGGTCAGGGCACAGTGTTGCCCAGCAGAGAGGGTGGGCTGGGGACCAGGTGCCAGCCAGGCTGGAGGATGGTGGCCCTGACGTGGTGAGTTCAGGGAAGGCCGTGCTGAGGACCCATGTTCAAGCTGTGCTTAGAAGAAATTTTAAAGACTATTGATTTATTTGTGCAGGTTGACATGGCCTTCAATTCAAAAGGCACGGAGGCATCTCAGTGAAGTTTCCCTCCCACTCCAGCCACCAGCTCCCTTCTCCTGGGCAGTGGAAGCCTCCGGGTTCCCGTATCTCCCCCTAGCTGGTCTGCCTTGGGCCTGCAGGGGTAGCCACCTGGTGCCCATCATCCTGCGCTTTGCTGTTTTTCATCTAACAGGGCATCTTGGAGAACATTGACCCTCTTGCTCAGGCTGTGCACCCTTGGGTTGTGTGGGTGTAATTTGCCCAGGACCCTGGGGCGGTGCGATGTTGATGGTGCGGGGTCCCTGGGGACCCCCAATGTTGCAGGGTCACTCCAGACCTGCCTCAGGCCCCAGGCGCTGTGCCCTGTTCTCCCGTCTCAAAGGCTGCCTCCTTATCGGTCCCTTCTTCAGTGCCCCGCCGGATGTAAGCACTTCCTCCCTGTCCTGGGGCCCTCTGTCTGCCCTTCTCTCCCCAGCCCTGGCCCTGCATCACTCTCGGCCACTCTGGCATGTACAGCCCCGCTTTACAGTCAGAGAAAGCGAAGCCCACAGAAGTAAATCAGGCTTCCCCGGAGGCAGGCTCTGGTACTCCTAGGAAAGGCTGCGTGGTGTTTCGGTCCTCACTTGTCTGCATCCACCCTCAGCCCCTGCCCCATCAGAGCATCCCCTACCTGTGCCCATGGGAGCACCAGCCTGCATGCAGAAATACAAAGGAAAGAGTTTGATACAGTAGTTTTGTTATTTGAATTGGCTACCTCTTAACTCAAACTTCAAAAAAATAGTACAAGCTCGAATTTTTAAAACTCAAAACATTCTTTTTAATTTTATTTTTTCAGTTTTTTTGATGTGTGATTGACATACGACATTGTATTGGCTTCAGGTGTGCAGCATGTTGATTTGATATATGTGTGTATTGTGAAATGATGTGAAACAGTAAGTTTCATGAACATCCATTACCTTACATAGTTACAATTTTTTTTCTTGTGATGAGAACTTTGGTTTTTATCTGATGAGAACTTTTAAGGTCTACTCTTTTTGCAACTTTCAAATATATAATATACCATTGTTAACTTTAGTAACCACGCTGTACATTACATTGCATCCCCATGATTTATTTATTTTGTAACTGGAAGTTTGTACCTTTTGTCCCCTTCACCCATTTCAAACCCCACCCCCCACCCTCTGCACTTCGGGAACCACCAGTCTGTTTTCTGTATCTAAGAGTTTGGGCTTTTTAGATTCCACATATAAGTGAGATGATCTAGTGTTTGCCTTTCTCTGTCTGACTTATTTAGCATAATGCCTTCAGAGTCGATCCATGTTGTTGCAAATGGCAGTACTTCCTTCTCTTTTCTGGCTGAATTATATATATATATAGTACGTATATATGTGTGTGTTTGTATGTAGACCACATCTTCTTTATCCACTCATCCGTCAGTGGTTGTTTCTGCCTTGGCTGCTGTAAATAGTGCTGCAGTGAACATGGGGGTACAGATATCTCTTCAGCGTAGTGATTTCGTTTCCTTCGAATAAATACCTAGAAGTGAGATTGCTGGATCGTGTGGTAGTTCCAGTCTTAATTTTTTGAGGACTCTTCATGCTGGTTTCCACATCGGCTGTACCAATCTACGTTCTCACCGACCGTGCCTGAGGGCTCCCTTTCCCTCACTTCCTCGCCCACACTTGTTGTTTCTTGTCTCTTCGATAATAACCATCCTGGCAGGTGTGAGGCCGTATATCCTCGCGGTTTAGGTTTGCGTTTCCCTGATGGCTGGTAATGTTGAGCATTTTCCCGTGTACCTGTTAGCCATCGGTATGTCTTGTTTGTAAGAATGTCTGTTCAGATCCTCTGCCCATTTTAAAATTGGATTGTTTGGGGTTTTTTGCTATTGAGTTGGATGAGTTTTTTATGCACGTTGGATATTAACCCTTTATCAGTTATGTGACTTACAAATGTTTTCTCCCATTCAGTGGGTTATCTTTTCGTTCTCCTGATGGTTTCCTTAGGTGTGTAAAAGCTTTTTAGTTTGATGAGGTCCCACTTGTTTATTTTTGCCTCTGCCACCTTTCTTTTTGATGTCAAATCCAAAAAATCATCACTAAGGCCAATGTCAGGGAGCTTACGCCATGTTTTCTCCTAGGAATTTTATGGCTTTGGGTCTTATGTTTGAGTTGATTAAAAATATTTTAAATGAACTTTTGAGAAGCCAAGTGAAACTTCTTTGCTATGCTCTAGGGGTTCCTCTGGCCACTGCTGGGGGGACTGTGGCCCCCTGAGCCAGTGATGTGTGTGAGAAGCAGGGGGCCTGAATGCCCCCCAGGATGGAGGGGTGACGTTTGGGGATGGGCAGCAGGTACAGACAGCTGTCAGTCACCCCAGAATGTCAGTGCTCATTTGCTCCAGAAAATGGCATCTTAAGGCTCTTTCTTGGAGCTTCCAACCTTGCTGCCGTCAGTTGGCTGACTGCTTACAGCAGAGGGAGGACCTGCTGGTGACCATTCACTTCCCCGTGTGTGCCAGGCATGGCGGCCGGCTTGTCAGCTGCATCACCTTGTGGGGCTCAGTCTTCCCACAGTCAGATGCCGTGGAGCTGTTGTGCCTGTTCTGCAGACAAGGAAGTGGGGCAATGCGTGTTTGGGCAGCTGGCTCAGGTCGCCCAGCTAGTGGACTGGGAGCCAGGAAACACCTGAGACTGACCGGCTTAGCCCTCGAGCCTGAAAGGAGCCAGGCCTGGAGGGAGTGGAGCTCTGTGGCCCAGAGCTGGCCACGGGCTGAACAGGCCAGATGGGCCCAGGTGATGCTCGGCTCCCAGGACCTGCTCACGAGCTCACGCCTGGCCGCAGTCTCCAGGCCTGAGGCTGGGGCAGGCAGATTTTGTCAGCCAGACGGGTGTCTGGGAAAGTGCCAGACTCGGCTGGGGTTGCCCGGGGTAGGAATACAAAGCCGGTTTGTTGGGATTCCAGGGATTTCATAGAGCTTCCCCGGTGCCACGGCAAGGGTGTGGTTTTTCCTCTTGGGGAGCTGGGGTGGCATTTCAGCCCTTCCTGACCTTGGAGAGCTCCCAGGGAGTCAGCCCTGCCGGGTGCCCTCTCGGAATACAGGGGCAGGCGGCAAGCGGGCATTCACCTGCTGACCGAGGTCTCAAAGCAGTAACTCGTTTCCAGTTCTCAGAACATCCATGGCCTCATGAGGCCAGCTCCTCTAGGACTCCTGATGGAGGTGGTGATCCTGGGAATTCGTCCATTTTCCAAGGGGTGACAGCCTGGCTCCTTGTGCCGGTTCATCTGTTCTGGCTGTGGGTGGTCCTGGGAGCCAGGGGCGGGGTGGGGGGCAAGCGCATTGGGCATCTCACAACCAGGCTGCCTTGTTGCCACTCTCACGACCTTGCGGAAGGTCCCTGTCATCACCCCTTCCCGGCCAGGTTGGGGGGTGGTTCTCCCACTGGCGGGCTGGGTGCCTGCAGCCCCAGGGCGGGGAGGTCTGCCTCTCTGCCCTCCTTCTTTCTGTGGCCCTGTGGCCCCTTGTCTGGCCTGTGGGATCAGCACCCCACCCTGAGCAGACAGGCGGGAAGCTCTTTGTCCTTTGTGAGCCACCGAGCCCTTTGGAGGAGCTTCTCCCCCCGGCTGCCACTGTTATGAGCGCTGTCCTTGCTGAGACTTTAGCCTGCGGCTTCTCTCTCCTCACCTAGGATCATGCGACCAGACGACGCCAACGTGGCCGGCAACGTCCACGGAGGAACCATCCTGAAGATGATCGAGGAGGCGGGGGCCATCATCAGCACCCGGCACTGTAACAGCCAGAACGGGGTGAGCATCCTGAGACCCTTCCCCTAGCCTGGCCGGGGCCACGTGGAAGATTCCGGGCTCCAGCAGCGCACACCACTGATGGGTCAGGAAAGGAGTTTGGATGGAGCCCAGGCCTAGAGCCTTTCCCTCCCTTGTCCTTGGGCCCTGGGGGCTTCTGGAGGCTCCAACCCAATCAGCCCTGGACAAGGGACCCCCTTGGATTGACACTTGGTTTGGGGGTCAGCGAGGAGGGGTGAGGACCTCCAGAAAATGAGCTGAGAGCCAGCTGACAGCTGCCTTTTCAGCCCTCCCCCTTTGTTCCGGAAGAGTCTTGGCTGCCCCACTCCCGCGAGGGCCCCACCCTAACGAAGCCTGTGTGGCTGGCTGGTGGCAGACCGCCTGGGCCCAGTGTCCGTGGGCAAGTCTGGTGGCTTCCTGGTGGTGGGGCCCAGCAGGTGCCCCTATGATGGTGCATGCTCTCTGCCCACTGCCAAGACAGGGCCAGGCTTGTGGTTTTAGGACTTCAGGGCAGCCTGGGGCCCCAGCCCCGTGGGATCCGACATTCTCTGAGAAGCCCCCCCCCCAGGTGCTGTTGGAAGGGGTCTGTCTCATGCTGTGGCTGCCAGCTTGGTTCAGGCACAGAAGGAAAGCCTGCGGCCTCTGGGTGCCTGTGGGCCTCTGCTAGCCACCTGCTGGGTCACTATCGTCTGGGCTGAGAGAAGGGAGATTCCACATCAGCGTAGACTCTGTGTGCACGTGTGTATGCGTAAGAATGAGCCAAACCGGTGTGTGTGTGTTGGGGGGGGGGTGGACCTGGGCCTGCGGGGCCCAGGAGGAATGGGAATGGGTTGGGCTCTAGAAGTGTGAATTTATTTGGTGCCCTTGAAGTTCCGGGGCAAGTTTGGCCACATTCAGAGAGCGCCCTCTGGTGGCCATGATGAAGATGGCCCTGAGCCCAAGGGGCTGGGGCTGGGGCTGGGGTGGGGGCCCAGCCCCTGATAGACCCTCCCAGAGAGAGGCAAGTGAGGGTCTAAGGCAGGCCTAGCAAAAGAGGCTGGACATTGGGAAGAAAAAGCCCTCTGACTGGGGAGTGAGGGGGAGAGGCTTGGGAAGCCACGTGGGTGCTGGTGCCCTAGGTAACCCCGGGGTTTAGTACCCACCTAGCTAGGGATTTGCAAAGCTTTGACGTATTTGGCCTGTGTACTCCTCATGACACCCCTTAGAGCTAGAGGTGCTTTTTATTACCCCCACAGCACGCAGGAGGAAACTGAGGCACAGAGAGGTAGAATACTTGCCCGAGGCCATGTGGGGAGACAGGTGGGTGGTCAGGGCGTCGGACCTGTTCTTTGAGCCCCAGCTCCTCCTCATTCTTTCCCCAGAGTGAGCCTGGGATGCAGGTTTGACATGTTGGCTGGAAGATGTCTCTGGGCTGGTGGTCCCAGGATAGGGATCTGGAATCCCAGTCTCAGGAGGGTGGGTGTGAGCCCCAGACAGCTCCAGGGGGCTGATGCTGGCCTCTGCGTGGCTTTTCTGGGGCTCTGGGCGGGGCAGAGGGCACCCCCATCCACACACCCTTGATGGTCTCATCCAGTCTGTGGCTTTAGTACCACAGCATAGCCCCGAGTTTCCATCTCCAGCTGAGGCCTCTTGGCTGACTCCACCTGGACACTCAATCAGCCCCTCAACCTGGATGGGCCCAAAAGACACTCGGGACTTGCTCCCAGGCTGCTTCTCCCACGGTCTCCCTCTGCTCAGCAAATGACCCCTGCAGCCTCCAGTTACTCAGGCTCAAAACCTGGAGCCTCCGTTCACCCCTCCTCTTCCTCTCACACCTGTGGATATTGGCTTCCAGTCCTGTTGGCTTCACCTCCTGGATAGTTCCAGATCTGAGCACTGCACACCAGCTTCACTGCTGAGCTGCTGTCAATTCCTGCCTGAATTGCCTAAACAGCTTTCTAGCAGGCCTCCCTGCCCGTCCCATCCCCCTGGTCTGCTCTCCAGCAGCAGCCAGAGACCCATTCAGTATGAAGTCAGGGCACACTACTCTGCGCCAGTGGCTCCTACTCCCTGCCCGCAACACGCTCTCTGGCCACACAGACATTCCTGCCACAGGACCTTTGCACTGGCCCTTCCCCCTGCCTGGGCTGCTCTTCCCCCAGAGATGTACTTGGCTCTCCCCTCCTTCCAGTCTCTGTGCCAGTACCATCCCTGGCCTTCCCTGAGGACCAGCTCCCTCACCGCTCCCAGCTCTTGTCCATAGCACTGTTGCTCCTGGCACGCTGCCATTTTGCTCACTTATTTTTGGGCTGCTTCCCCCACTAGAGTGTAAGCCCTGCTGGGGCAGGTACTTTTGCATGTTGCTTCCCCACTGGATGCTCAGGATTTGGACCAAGGCCTGGACGCACTGGCCTCCCATTAACCATCTGCTGGTTGTTGGAAGTACATGTCTGGAGTGGTCGTCTATGGAGATCCCCTGTTGAATGCGCACTTACGATGTGCCAGTGGCCACATTGTGTACTTGACCTTCCTTATCTGGGGAATCTTCTTAACCCCACTTCGCAGGTGAGGAAACAGAGGCCTGCAATAGTCATGTGGGCTTCCCAAAGTTTACAGAGCTGCATTCTCTGAGCTGGCATCAGCTGAGGAGCCCTGGGTCGGTGCAGGGGCAGGCGCAACTCAAATAATAAGAGTTGCAAGAGTTAACCCTTTCTGGACCCTGATCCCTATGTTTCTGTGAGAGAGGGATGGCCCCCTGCTCCTCTCCACATACCATCCCCTGAATCCTGGTGGCAGTCGCAGGCAGGCAGTCTGTGTTTTGTAAAGAGACAAGGTCAAGGGCTAGTAAGTGGCAGAGCTGAGATCTGAGCCCAGAGCTCAAACCTGTTCTCCCTGGCTCTGCTTCTGAAGCTGCTGTCCTGGCTTCAAGCCCTGGGGCTCCTCAGGAGCCCAGGCCCTGGTTTTCCAGTCACCTGCACCCAGTGTGATGCGGGCCACCCTTGGGAACGTGGCAGCGGATGCTTCTTGGGGTTGATGCTAATCAGAACCCTCATGGCTGCTTCCTGAGTAGGGCTCCTACTTTAAGCCCCGAGGCAGGGAGTTATGGGCACATCTGAGGCCCTGGGAGCCAGAGATGCCCACAGCTCAGAGATCCTCATGCTGAGTGCAAAACATTTGTTATTCTGTGTTTGGAATTTCTGGGTCACACGAGTCTTTATGGAATGCCTGGGGTGGGCTAGGTCTCAGGAAACAGCAGCTAATAGTCAACTTGGAGCCGCCTGAGTCCTGGCCTGTGCTGTGTGCTCCCCAGCTGGGTGTATCGAATCTCCAGCTTCTCTTGGGGTTGCCCTCCCCTCCCCTCTGCCTGGGGTGCCCACACCCCCCACACCTCCTGCCTGACACCTCATCATTCAGGTGTCAGCCCCCTCATCTGAAGTTGACCCACACCCCACACTGCCCTCCTCAGAGCACCTACCACCCTGTGTACTTACTGATCATCTGTTTCCCCCAGCCAGAACCCAGGCCAGGGGCAGGCACCAGGCGCAGTGCCTGGCTCCACAAATACTGCAAATGAAGAGATGCCTTTGTAGCCATAAAAAGGTTAGGGTCCATCTAAGGCTCAGATGGGTAAAGACACGAGAAACAAGCAGCATTTCCATTTTAAAATATTAATGTATAGGAGTATCACCTGTGTGCAGCCATATCCATGCCATAATTTAACCACTCTTCCACAAAAACAGCTGGTTTAATTCTGCTTTGGGTCTTGCAAGCAGAGCTTGGAGAATTCCAGAAGCCGCCCAGAGGCTGGCCCCTCTTTCTTGCCAGGCTTATTTAGCACTTGCCTTTCCGGCTTTTGGCCAGTGGGTGGCACTGTAGCCACGCAGATTTACTTAGCTTCAATGGGTGACATGTCTGTGTGGGGCTGGGGGACAAGCCCCTACAAATCAGGGTGGGGAAGCCACATGCTACGCTTGCCTACTTGGCCCTAGAACCTCTCCGTCACCCTGATCTGCCTTGCTAAGACCTGACCCTGGGACATTTATAGGACCGGAAACCATAAGAGGACCCCCATGTGTCTGAGAATTGCTGGGGAAGGGGTGGAGATGGAGGCCCCCTGGTATCCCTCCAGAGAGGCAGGTGCTGTGGGTTTGGGGTGGGCCAGGGAGTTTGCATGTTTGCCAGGTATTAGGTGAGCCCTTGCTCAGGCGGGAGGGCCACGTTGGTGCCACAGGTGGCAGCAGGTATGCCAGGGCTCAGACTGACAGTCACCTGTAAGCTGAGTATCTCCAACCCTTGCAGAAAGGTGCTGTGAGAGTCAGCTGGGAGGGCAAAGACAGGCGCTGGTACAGGGCCCCACCTCCTCCTCCCCACTCCCCACCCAGCCCAGGGGCAGCCCCATGCTGCCCAGTGTCCTAGAAAGGCCGACAGGTTTCCGGCAGAAAGTCATAAAAGTGCTGGCTGCTCTGTGGGGCAATGAAGACTTGCAGTCCCATGGCTCAAACAGAGGCTCTTTGGTGTCATTCAGTTCACATAGATGACAAGGAAGCCAAGTTCAAAATATATGAAGAACTCATACAACTCAACAACAACAAAATAAACAACCCGATTAAAAAATGGGCAGAGGCCCCAAATAGACATTTTCCCCAGGAAGGCCTACAGCTGGCCGACAGGCACGAGAAAAGATGCCAGCTCCCCTACCTGTTAGGGAGATGCAAGTGAAAGCACAGCGAGGTACCACCTCGCGCCTGCCAGGGTGGCTGCTGCGGGAGAGACAGCAAATAATAGTGCAGGGAGGCTGTGGAGAAAGGGGCCCCTCCTACGCTGCTGGTGGGAATGGAAACTGGTGCAGCCACCATGGAAAACAGCTGGGAGGTTCCTCAAAACATTAAAAGTAGAACTACCATATAGTCCAACGGCTCCACTGCTGAGTATTTATCCAAAGAAAATGGAAGCACTAATTCAGGGTGGTAGCTGCACTCCCATGTTCACGGCAGCATTATTTACAATGAAACAACCTCAGTGTCTATTGATGGATGAATGGATAAACTGTGGTACACACACACACACACACACCCCCCAGAATATTACTCAGACATAAAAATAAGGTGAAATCCTGCCATTCGTGACAACATGGGTGGACCCTGAGGGTGTGATGCTAACTGAAACAAGTCAGGTGGAGAAAGACAAACACTTCACGCTTTCACTCATAGATGGAGTATAAAACACACACACACAAACAACACAATCCAAAAATGGGCAAAAGACCTAAACGAGCAGTTCTCCCATGAAGACATACAAATGACCAATAGGCACGTGAAAAAATGCTTAATATCACTAATTATCAGAGAAATGCAGATCAAACTACAGTGAGGTATCACCTCACACCAGTCATAATGGCCATCTTTCAAAAGTCCACGAATGATAAGTGCTGGAGAGGCTGTGGAGAAAAGGGAGCCCTCCTACACTGCTGGTGGGAATGTAGTTTGGTGCAGCCATAATGGAAAACAGTAATGGAGATTCCTCAAAAAACTAAAAACAGACTTACCATGTGACCCAGCAATCCCACTCCTGGGCATATATCTGGAGGGAACTCTAATTTGAAAAGATATATGCACCCCAATGTTCATAGCAGTACTATTTACAATAGCCAAGATGTGGGAGCAACCTAAATGTCCATCAACAGATGACTGGATAAAGAAGTTGTGGTATATTTATACAATGGGATACTAAGCCAGAAAAAAGAATAAAACAATGTCATTTGCAGCAACATGCATGGACCTGGAGATTGTCATTCTAAGTGAAGTCAGAAAGAAAGAAAAATACCATATGATATCACTCATATGTGGAATCTTTTAAAAAAAAGGCACAAATGAACTTATTTACAAAACAGAAACAGACTCACAGACATAGTAAACATACTTACGGTTACCATGAGGGAAAGGGGGTGGGAAGGGATAAATTGGGAGTTCAAGATTTGCAGATACTAACTACTGTATATAAGATAAACAACAAGTTTATCCTGTATATCCTTGTAGTAACCTATAATGAAAAAGAACATGAAAACAAGTATGTATGTACACATATGACTGAAACATGATGCTGTACACCAGAAATTGACACATAGTAAGGTGACTATATTTCAATCAAAAAAAAAAAAAAAAAAAGAACAAACCAAAGACAAACACATAGATACAGAGAACAGAGAGGTTACCAGAGGGGAAGGGGAGGAGGAGGATGGGGGCAAAATGGGTAAAGGGATTCACTGGTGACAGTTGGAAACTAGGTTTTTAGTGGTGAGCATGCTGTAGGACAACTAAAAATGTAACATTGTACATGTGAAACTTCCATGATGTTATAAATCAGTGTTACCTCAATACAAACTGAAAAAAAAAAAAAGCTGGCTTTCAGTGTGGGGGCAGGGAGGCAGGGAGGCCACACCACACACTCTGCCCTGTTGAGAAGCGCTTTGGGAACACACTCCCGTCCACCCGGGAGACAGTCCCCAGCACTGAAAACGATTTAAGTAAAAGGATACTCATTACAGGGTTATTTGTAATAAGAAACAGTCAGGGTTGTTGCAGATCTAACAACAGAAGAATGTTCTCTCTGACCATTGAACAATATTTTTGCAATGGAGTACCCTGAAACAATCGTAGACAGTGTCGAGAAAAAGAATGAGGATCCGCTCACAGTCACAGAGAGCGAGTCCCCAAGGGGGCCCGGCTGGACCCCACGTGCGTCTGTGCCAACTGGCTGCGTCCATCACATTACCAAGGGGTTCCGGTGGCCCCAGGACACGGGATGAGCGGCTGTCCTGGGGCCGACTACTCTTGTTTGGTTTGAATTTTGAATCATGAGAATGAGTTGCCTATTTGAAGGGTAAATCAAATTAAAATGAAAGAACTGTGGTTGCTAAGAGCTTGTCATAAACTGGCAGGTTATTTTTCCTCTTTAGTGAAAAGGTTGTGAAAGTGTACATTTAGCTTTTGCACAACTACGTGAGACTGTATATGACAACTCTATATGTCTGACTGACAACTATAAACGACTAAAACTGCAAAGCAAGGAGCCAGGCAGACAAGTGAACCAGTAAAACCCCCATCCTTACGGGAAAAAGCCTGGAAAGAAAGATCCCAAAATAGGAACCGTGGTTATCTTTGGATGGGGGAGTGATTTTCCCTCCTCTGTCTATTTCTCTGTGCTTCCCAAATTTTCCATAATGAGTATGTATGCTTTTTTTCACTTTTCATTATGCAAGTAGTATCTTTCAGAAAAGAGAACAAGGTCGCTTGGAGCCCCACCACACAGAGACTCGCCTGTGTGGGGTGCTTTGTGGCATTGCCATCGGGCAGCCCTCTGTCTCCTGGTTTTGCATTTAGGGATGTGTGGTGGCCATAGCTTGTGTTACTTGAACAGTGGGAGAGAAGCAAGGGCCGCTTTGGGGGCGCGTGTTCAGGGTGGGCCCCGTGGGCCGGCTGACCCGTCTCCGGTCTCTGCAGGAGCGCTGCGTGGCCGCCCTGGCCCGGGTGGAGCGCACCGACTTCCTGTCACCCATGTGCATCGGCGAGGTGGCGCACGTCAGCGCCGAGATCACCTACACCTCCAAGCACTCTGTGGAGGTCCAGGTCAACGTGATGTCCGAAAACATCCTCACAGGTAACTTCCCCTCGCAGCTCACATCTGCTGAGAGCTGACTGCTCCTGGGCAGTCCTGACGCTGCCTGTGGGTGACCTCCCTCGGTTCCCACCTCTGCCTGTGAGCAGGGACTTCTGGCTTCCCCGTTTTGCTGATGGGGAAATGGGGGCACAGGTGTGTTAGCCAACAAGCCCAAGATCACACGCCCAGTGTGCAACCACTGCCCTCCCTGCCTTCCGGGGGCCCGGAGGCCAGCAGGTCTGGGCAGAGCGGTAGGAGCTGGCTGCGAGGGCACGTGCCACACTCTGGCCCCCCTGCTGTCCCCTGTCCCCCGCCTTGCCCTCCCCTGCCCAGTGGAGCTGCTGGCCCTTGGTGCACCTCTGCTCCCTGGGCCCCACAAACCAGGCCTAGGCTGGCGCTCACTGGGCGAACCTTTGACTCTGGTTTGATCTGAATATTCCCTTCCTCCAAGTGGTAACCATGGAAACCCCTCTTCTTCCTCCCACTGGGCGCTGCAGGGGAGTGTCGCTCCTGTTCACACTGGCTGCTTTTTATAACCGGGCTGCTGATGGGGGAGGCAGGCCCCTTGGTCCCCTCGCTGCCCACCTCCTCGTCCCAGGCCGCCCGTTGAACCCCCTCCCCCAGAGGAGAGTCCATGCTGGTTCTAGAGGAGGAGCTGCCTGGGTCCTTGCACCTCCTCCCGATGCCCCCTCCTCGGCGGTGGCTGCCACAGAAGGCTGTGCTCAGAGATCTTTAAGGGGCTCCGTCCGGGCTTCTCCCCACCACAGGCCGGAAGCACAGTTATTCATCTGGAATATTTGGCAACTGCAGCAGGCCCGACCACGCACAGTGGATGACTCAGCTGAGCCACGGCCAGGTGCGGGGGGGGGCAGTCAGTGGGCTTGTGCCCCGTGTCCTGCGTCCGTGGCCCGCACCCTGTATCCGGCAGGCAGCTCTGGCATCAAAGGGGCATTGGAAGCTGCTCTCAGGCTGGGGCACAGAAAGAGGTGCCCAGGGCCCTGACTTCCCACCCTGGTGCTGGCAGCCCGCCGGGAGAAGGCCCAGTGCAGGGTGGGCCCTGCCATCCCCCCTCCACCTGTGGTGTGCCCCACCTGGGTGCCCAGCCCTCCTGTCCTGGGCTGTGCTGCGGGGTGAGGCTCTCTGCTTCACTTGAGCTTCACGCTTAGCTGCTGAGCGCGCCTGCAGCAGCCATGTTTTCTCATCATGATTTTTCCAGTATCCGGGAGCCCGGGACCTCAAAAATGGAGCTGGGGTCTGCTTTGTAGATTCCTGGCGTCCAAGCCCCCTTTCTGGCGTGTCTGAGGCCACAGCCCGGGAGGAACCCCCATGGACAGCGGCATCGCACTATGTGCGAGTGCGGACAAGAGGCCGGGGGGACGGGGACCTCCCGGGCATCAAAGTGGAGCTCACTTCCTCTGTGTTGCAGGGATCCCTGGGGTCCTGCTCCTCCCTCGAGAGGTGGTTCTCAAGGGGACGTTTTTGGCTGTCTCAGTCGGGCTGAGCTGCTGCCGTCCTGGCGGAAGCTATGGTGCTCAGGCGGGCCCCTCAGATTGACGGGCCCAGGTGTGTGCAGGGCGGGGCTGAGGAGCCCCGCCCTGGACCTCCGACTTCTCCCTTCCCCGCAGCTCCCGCTGGCTCATAACAGACATGGCGTCCATAATTGATGAGTGAATGAATCAGGGAGATTTGGGCCTCTGCGCTGAGAGCAGGTGCCAGCAGAGGGCTGGGTCTAGAATGACATGCCCCAGCCCCGTTCTGCAGGGTCCCTCCCATGGCAGAGCAGGGGTGGGCAGGAGGCAGGTGAGAGGGCCTCGTGGGCAGGACCCCTGCTGTCAGGGTGCTTCCCCCGCCCCCCTGAGTGTCCACCCTGGCCCTGAAGGATGGGCATCAGAGCCTAAACTGCCCCGAGCAGCGAGGAGCACTGCCCCGCCGTTCCCCCTCCTGGGACAGCGGGGGCGGGCCTTGCGCACGTGCGAGGACAGAGGCTCAGAGAAGGCAAGGGATGTCCCACACTGCCCAGCCTTTTGAGATGGAGGAGGCCTGAGGTCGAGGGAGAAGACAGGCTTTACCACGAGATGGGAGCAGCAAGACTTGGAGCCCTGAGGGCTGGGGCTTTTCTGCCCGTCTTGGTCACCTTGCCCTGGAGCCCCTGCTGGATGGCCGGGTGCCCCATCTTTCTTACTCATCTGGGTCTTCCTCTCGGGGTCCCAGCGTCATGTCTGCATCTCCCTTGTCCTCTCTGTCTTTCTGTGTTGGGATCTGTGTGAGCTTCTCCTATTCTGGGACCCTGGGTCTTGAGGCCCTCCTGTCTTGATGTGTCTCTGCCCACCTGTCCACTAGGATGTGAGCCCCTAGAAGGCAGGGTGTGTGGCCTCCTGGTCTATTCAGTCTCCAGGAGCAGGCCTGGCCAGCAGGCCCTCGGTGAACACTGGCTGGGCCGGCAGGTGGACTGTGACAGGTGGGGAGTCTGGGCTGGGCAGACAAACAGGTGACAGGGTGGAGCCCCGGGCTGCTCCTGAGGTGTCTGCATGTCTCTCGACCCCAGGAAGCAGGGCCCCTGTTCTGTGCGTCCACCTCTATCAGGGCCGCGCCACCTTTGTGATGCAGCCAGGCAAGCACACGCCCAGGCGGAATGAATGAGCAAACCTTTGAAAAGGTTTGCTCATTCATTCCGGCAACTGTCAAAATATTAAGCTAACTAGGATGTGATTGCCGCGAATCACTCCAGAAAATAGCTGGGAGCTCTTAAAATTTCAGAATAGATGTTTTTAGTCCTGCAGTGCCTTTTGATGGTTTTATTAAATGATAAAGAAAGTACAGTTAATGTGTTTTGCCTCATTGGCTCCACGGTGTTCATTTAGGTCTGGAGGAGGGCCACTCAGGGTTCCCATGGAAACCAGCCTGTCAGGCCAGCTCTAGCTGAGTCAAACAGGAAATCTTTATTCCCAAAAGCAGGTTGTCAGAGTCACTCTCAGTCAAAGTGCAGTGAAGAGATTTTTCCGTATTATCTGCCTGTGGTCCTGATGGTGCCGTCGTGGCCGGGCCGGGCGGAGGACGTTCCGGCCTGAGGAGCTGCCTGGGCACCAAGGGCCTCGCCCTCTTTCTAAGTGACCAGCTGGGGCTTGGCTTGGTCCTTGAGGCTGCGTTTAGGGCAGGAAACGGAAGCCCAGGTATGCTTCGGGAAGGCAGGTCAGGAAGAACCAGTAGGAAATGAGTTCTGGGGGCACTTCAGGGAGAGCTGCTCCCCGCTGCTCCACTTCCTCTCTCTGTCCCCCAATTCTGCCACTCTCCTCTGCATTGGGGATCTTCCATGTTGAAGAGGCAGCTTTTAAAAGGCACTCTTGCAAATGCTTCCCTGAAATCACTGGGACCTGGGAGACCCAGGTCTGTACTTAAAATGGCACCGAGTCACTCTGTGAGCCTAGGCTCCTCCTGTGCAAATGAGGGGTGTGGACCACGTGATCTCTGCGCTCTTGTGGCCCGTGATTTTCAGCCCAGACAGGCCCCCCACCCTGGCAGCCCCACTCTGCCCTGAGGCTGGGCTCAGTGCCCCAAAGCAGGTTCTGTTTTCTGTCATTATCCCAGAGTAGAAGTCAGCAATCCACAGCTCTTTCTCAGCCCTCCGCTCAGAAGCTTCTGGATGGGAGCCCTGAGCCACCAGCAGCAAATGTGTCTGGTGTGGCGCCTCACACCTGGAAGAGGGGGCGCTCGGGAAGTGCCAGGAGGCAGGAGCAGCGCTGAGCTGCCCCTTCCCTGGCTGCCTGGGTGGGCTCTGCCTCCAAACCCTCAGCTTCACCTCCATGAACTGCTCCCTGTCCAGCTGGAGCTTTTGGCGGCGTTTAGACAGGTGGACAGATCTGCCAGAGGACGCTCCCTTTCTGAGCGTCAGGACGTCAAGTTCCTCAGCAGAGCCTTCTCAAATTTGGGTGAAATTCGTCGCAGGGATCTCTTGGTGGAGACTGCGCCCAGCCTGGCTTTGTCCCACTCTTCCCAGGGAGGGGGCCGAGGCCTGCCTGCCCCTCCCCACAGTCTTCCCTCTCTCCCTCTGGAGATTCCTTGGAGGCCTGCCTGGAGTCGGTGCCCTCAAGATGTAGGCTTTCCATATTAGAAAGTGCTAGAAAGCCAACAGGCCCAGGAACCCCAGGCTTAAACCACATGACCTGAACCCTTTCCAGCAGCCTCTGGTGGGGGTGCAGCATGCTGGGGTGGGGACTCCCCACGCTGGGGGGCCCACTCCTCTCCCCACTCTGCTCACACTTGCACCTCGCGGCTGAAGAAGGCCTTGGAGGTGGGGGCCAGAGGTGGTGTTTCAGCTCCCCCTGCCCTGTGCCTGACATGCCCTGCTGGCTCTCAGGCCATCACTCATGGGTTCTTCTTCTCTGAAGGTACCAAAAAGCTGACCAATAAGGCCACCCTATGGTACGTGCCCCTGTCGCTGAAGAATGTGGACAAGGTCCTGGAGGTGCCTCCGGTCGTGGTAAGGAGACCTCTCCCCCTTCTCGCCACGTCGGGCTGGGGAGGGGGCAGGGGGCCGGCAGTGGTGGTGGGGCATCCGAGGAGAGCAGCATCACACTGGGCCACCAGCAGGAAGCGCTGGTTGGAGGGGGGCGCATCCCTTCTAGGATCACTCAGTGCAGGTGTAATTCATGCTGGGAATGTGAGCGCAGGCTGGCCTGGGCCCGTGGACACCCCTCCCGGAAGACTCTGGCCAGAGGAAAGGCGGGTGACAGGACTGTGCCGGGTGACCAGTCCTGGGAGAGCCAGGACCTCCAGGCTGCCCGCCCACCTTGGCCCCTGAGGACATTTGTTTCAGCCCCTTCTCTCTCCCCCTGCTGGCACCCCCTCCATCCTTGGTTTCTCTCATTCCAGTTTTGCTGTGGACAGACACATCTCTGCGTGGGAAGATTTCATTGTGTTCACGCCCAGCAGCCCCGCTGTGGGCCGGCTCGGGGGTGGGGGCAGGCTTTTGGAGAGCGAACATTAGGCTGAGAGAGGGATTTAGTTCCTTCCCTGATAGCTCCTCCTCCTGTAACTGCCCGTCCCTGGATGTTCAAGGACACACGGGATCGTCTGTCCTTGGAGGCCTGCTGCGCTGCTCCCACCTTCGAGGGACAGCAGTTCTCGGAGGGACCTGTGCCACGGCTGCGGCAGTGTCTGCCCTGCGGGGAGCATCTTCCTTCGGCCAGACGCACATAGAATACGTTGCTAAGAATAGTAAGACTGGGGACCGGACAGTTAGGAACTGGTACCCGCTCTGTTTGCTTACAAAGCACATGGAGTATCGCCTCCCGTCCTCCTCCTCAGCTCACAGGGACTCCCAGGGACAGGCCCTTCCCTCCTGTGGGAGTCTGGCTCCGTCTCCCACCTGGGCGCCTTCCTGTGGCCCTGGGCCACCTGGGGCAGTGGGGACTTCCTGCGACTGGCTTCCTGCCCTCTCCCTGTGCCAGCTCAGCGTCTGACCGGGCACCCTGCCTGTGCCCCTGCGGAGACAGGAGTCAAGGCCCAGGTGGGGCTTTTCCCAGTGGGGTGGCTGGCTGCTGGGCCATTTAGTCTGTAGACTTTTAACAAAATATCTTGGTGATGGGAGCTCTATCCACATTGAATGGGAAGGGTGCTTAGACCTTGCATCAGGTGGGTGGTCCATCATTTGGTACCGTGGGAGCAGGGTGGTAGTGCCGACAGCCAGTGTCGGGGCCACCTGTCCCTCCACAGGTGAGGAGAGCAGCGGGCTCTCAGGGCCAGGGTGTGGAGCCTATGGGTCCCACGTTTCCCACCTATTTGAGTTCCCTGGGGCTGCCATGACAGTCTGGGGTGCTTAAAACGACAGAGTTTGTTCTCTCCCAAATCTAGAGGCCAGAAGTCTGAAGTCAAGTTGTCGGCAGGGCTGTGCTCCTTCTGGAGGCTATGGGAGGGTCCTTCCTGCCTTGTCCAGCTCCTGGTGGCTGCAGGGGTTCCTTGGCTGTGGCTGCATCTCCAGCCTCCCCCTCTGTTGTCACCTGGCTTTCCTTCAGTGTATGCGTGCGTGTGTGTGCGTGCCTGTGTGTGCATGCGGTGTGTGTGCGCGCGTGTCTGCGCGTGCGTGTCTGTGCGTGCGTGCATGTGTGTCTTAACTCATTTCACCTGCACAGGCCCTAGTTCTTAAAAAGGCCACGTTCCGGTTCCAGGTGGACAGGAATTTTGACAGGACACTGTTCAACCCAGAACACTGCCCTTTAGTCCAGCCCACCCACCACCTCTCTCTCTCCCCTCGACCCCCTCCATCTCTCCCTTCCTCTTTGTCTCTCTCTGTCTCTCCCCTGCCACCCCCTCTTCTCTGCTGGAGAGATGGAAGTTGCATCATTTTCAACAGCACTAACTCAGGGGTTTTAAGACGCAAGAAGCAGGAGTCTGGAGCATGGTGATTGTTCTCTTTAGAAATTACAAGTGTACTCACTCCCAGTTTCATCCTTCCCACTAAGCACTCGGTGTTAAATTAGCCACATCATATGTAAATACTCAGACACGATTATTGAGCTGATTAACTTTTCAGATGCTACAAAATTTAGAACTCTCCAGCAAGCCATGTCTCCAGTTCCAGCACCACATGATACATCTTGAGTGGTTGATGCTGGAGGAAGATTCCTGGGCCAAACACATTAGCTTGTGCTTCCTCCTGGCCCCCTGGGGCCCATGTGCTGAGAGCTGGTGGGGTTTTAGCCAGTGGGGGAGGGGCAGGCGGCCGCAGGCTCCGTGGTCCCTGTTTCCCTGTCCCCACCTCCCCGCAGGGACGGGGAAGCTCTCCCCATCACCCCTCTGTCCCCTGCTCTCCCTCCTCCATCCCGGAGGGGCTCCCAGTAGCTTTCCCATTCCTTTCATGTAGCTGGGTTTGATAAGACATAAATATCAACTTTGCCCCCATTAGGGGGAAGTGTTGGAGGCGTTCCGCCCGGCGGAAGGAGAGCTCTGGATGGAAGCAGCCACACGGCTCCCAGCTGCAGCCGTTGCTCACGTTTATTTGCGCCTCCTTCTCCCCACACATGCTAAGCCTTCAGCCGATTTGACGTGTAGGTCTGCTGTCAGGCCCCAGGGGCATTCTTACTCATGTGCTCGGCCGCCGGCATCCAGCCTGCCCTTCACAGATGGCTGTCATTTATTTAAGAACATGTATGTCTCTATGTGTGTGTCTTACATGTCTCTCACATGTGACACACGTGTTTATCACACGCATCGCTCGTACACATACGTAGGTATCACACACAGAACACACATCTCCCCACCCTGCTGCCACACGAACGAATGTGCATGGGTTGAGCATGTGTGTGCATCTCCCTGGAGGAAGCCCAGCTGCCCCCCCTCAGTGTCACGCAGTGAGGACTTTGCCACTTTGCTCCACCTTTTCCCCCAAGGAACTGGGACCTCAGTGGCCCCGTGGTGGAAAAAGAGACCCTGCGGTGGCTGGAGGGCAGCTGCAGCCTCCGAGAGGCGAGGTGGCCTTTGGAGAGTGGATGCTGGTTTTGTTCAGTGTCTGAACATGAGTTTGCATCAAGAGGCTCGCGCAGACTGCTGCTGAGCTGCCTCTGCTTCAGATCAGCGGGTTTTGATGAGGCCTCCGGGTGAGAGCTGGGTGCCAGCCCATCATTAGAATGCTCTAGTAATGCTGTCCCCAGACTTAAAGCCAGCAGGAAGCGTTTGTGAGGAGGCTGCATTTTTCTTCCTCCTCGTGGCCCGTGTTGGGACCAGGGCCTCCATCAGTCCCCGCGTGACTGCAGAGGCCTCATGGGTGTGCTGGACGTGAGGGTTTATTAGACCGGGGAGGTTGGCCCCTTTTTAGAAAATGTCTTTAAAAGGCATTTCTTGAGGACACGTAGGTCATCCTTCAGTTATACTAGAAAGGCCCAGCACAAGCTCTGCTCTCAGAGTCCTGGCTCTGCACAGCAAGCATAAGGAAGTTTATTTATGGAGGAAGAGGCTCAGTTGTCCACTGCGACTTAAACACTCAGCACACTTTGTTTCTTTTGAGCAAACCACCCAGCTGCCTTTAGAGATGAGTTCTCAAGCCCCAGATAATGGTAATTAAGCCACGGAATGTATCCAGACCTGTACAGTTTTGGAGCAGAGCCATGAATAGGACAAACAAGACATTTAAAACCATCTTTTGCGAGAAGGTCTGAAATTGCAGGGGCAAGCGGAACACGCGGGGCCCTGGGCCCAGTGGCTTCTCTGTGGGCTCAGCCAGAGCTGCTGGGGGAGTGAGTGAAAGGGCAGAGGGCAGAGCTCATCCAGAGAGTGGCCAGCAGTGGTCAGCACGGAGGGCCAAGGCACCGGGGAAGTGGACCCTGCCCAGGGCCTCTCTGACGGCTCCCGGGGTGGGGTGTTGCCCCTACTGGGTCCTTGTCCCCTCGGAAAGTCCCCGTTTTGTGCCAAGTTTTCGTGTTCATTTTTAACTTCTTGGGTCAGAACCCCTGTGATCCATTAGGAGAGCTTTAGGGGGGCTGTCGTAGGTTTGGTGAACATTCCTTACAAATGTGCAGCCTGTTTGACTGGCCGGGAGTCAGCAGAGCGAGGCTGCCCAGTGTTGGGGACACTCAGGGCCTGCTTGCGCCTCACCCCGTCTGCAGGAGACTGGGCCCCTCTGGGGCTCCCTGAGCCTGCAGATCTGTGTCTGGGGAGGGACTGGGAAAGAATGGGGTAGCTGTAAAATGCTAAGTGGCTGAGATTGTTGGATGATATTACTTTAATAGCGGAGAACTGGTAGGATCCACCGCATGGATTGTGGTAGGTGGCACCGTGAGAGGAGGAAACTCTGTTACGTGTAAACTTTGAGTACAGCCTGGCAGAACTTTGATGTACATGTGGGCGTAAAAATGATTCTAGGGAGGTTGTAAACCTAACACGTGATCCAGCTTCTCTTGAGTGGGGAGGACTGCGTGGTATTTATTTATATGAAATGTAATTATCAGAGAAAGAAGAGCAGCCCCGTGCAGAGGGGCAGGGCCGCGGGACCGGCGCCTGACCTCTGCCTGTGCCCCCGCAGTACTCCCGGCAGGAGCAGGAGGAGGAGGGCCGCAAGCGCTACGAGGCCCAGAAGCTGGAGCGCATGGAGACCAAGTGGAGGAATGGGGACATCGTCCAGCCCGCCCTGAACCCAGGTAGGGCTGGGGCGGGGGCCGGGGCCGGCTCTGTCGGCAGATGTGCGGCCACTTCGCGAGTGTCCTCTCCTGGGGGCCGGTGTGCCCCGGGCGCCGTGCCCTGTGCCCTGCCCCGCACCGTGCAGCCCAGTAGCTCGGCCACCAGGAGGCCCGGGGCGTCTGCTCCATGGAGTGCCGGCCGGAGACCCCGTGCGGGGAGGGACTCCGCACGCCTGGGCATGGAGAATTTGCTCTCTCTTGTCTGTCCCAAGTTCGCCCAGAAGTGCGCATATGATGGGATTTCCAGCTCATAAAAAGACACAAACGGCTGCAGCTGTTCCCACAGCATTCTCCCCCTGCCCGCCGCCCAGACGTGGCCTCGGTAAATAGACCCTGAGCCCCGGCTGCGGGTGCCTGGCTCCCTGGGGGGCTGCTTCCTTCCAGCCTTCACCCTTGGGGCTGCAGGTCCAGGCTGGTAAGGCTTTAACAGGAGCCCTGGGCCCTGGATGTGGGTGTCGTCCACGTCTAAATAGGACAGGGAGGTATTCCCGCCGGAGTCCCTAACAGAACTCTCCCTGCGGGGGCTCGGCGGCCTCTGTTCCCGCCGGGCTTCCTGGCAACGTGCCTCGCCCTCCTCTGCACACAGTGACCACATCTAATCGTGTGGAGAGCGAGCTGTGTGCCCTTTGCCTCTCCTGTGGGGCGTCCGTGTTCCATGCGGGTCACACAGCGACAGCTCGGAGGCCCTGCACGCTGGTGCTGCCCGCCTGCCTTCCTGGCTGCAGCCCACATTTGGCATTGGCGTGGGGGACTGGTGAAGCCCTGCAGGTGTGCAGATTAGGGCAGGACTTTCTGTCCTGGGTCTATCGTTCGGCCGGTGCACTAGATTTCTCAGGCAGCATCTGTCCGTGTGTGTAGGAGTCTGCAGATCTTGTGGTCATAACTTCCCCCTCAACACCTTCCCCCTCCCCTCCGTTCCCCCTTCATGGCCCACAGTGAAGGCCAGTGAGCTGCTAGGTTGGTGTCTTCACTGTTCTTGTCATGTCTGCTTTCCAACAGACACCAAAACAAACAACGAGAAAACTACTTGTGGGTATAAATGGAATATTGCTGCTTTAATGAGACCTGAGGTAGTGGCATCTTTTAAAAATGAAAGGTGTGGGTAACCCACAGGGCAGGCTGGGGGTCCTGTGATGACCAAGTTTATCCAGGCCCTGGGGCACATCCCACTCCCCTTGGTGGGACAGGGGGCAGACAGCGACCTCAGGCCCAGGCTCTGCTCTTGGGAGGGCAGGCGAGCAGGCAGGTCAGGCAGAGGCATGGAGGCCTGCAGGGGGACGCAGGGGAGCGGAGACAGCTCGAGAAAGGCATGGACTCGGGGCTGGGGGCGTTCCCTGGAGAGAGAGGCTGAATTGGGTTGACAGAGGACCCCGCAAGAGGACAGGTCCGTGCCACAATCCCTGGACCCTGTGACTGTGACCTTATTCACAGAAAGGGCCTTTGCAGATGTAATGAAGTTAAGGATCTCATCCTGCGTGACCCAGGCGGGCCCCAAATCCAATGACCAGTATCCTTGTAAGAGACAGAAGGGGAGAGACGGTGTCAGCCTGGAAGCGGCAAGGAGGGCTGGGAAGAGGCTCTGGCCAGCATCAGGGGTTGGACCCACCCGCCCCTCCTTGAAGGGTGGCTGGCGAGGGCTTGGGGTGGAAGCTGGGGCCCAAGACTGAGTCTCAGACTTTGAGAACCGTGAGGCTAATCCCAGTTTATTCCTTTGACTGACTGTCTGAGAAACTGAAATTACCCAGGGTTTTCGATCAGTTTAAATTCCTTCACTCATGCGATTATTTTGTTTGCCATCCTCTATTTGCTTGTAAATCTGATACAGATATTTTTCAGAATCTGTTATTGTCCAACGATGCTAATGAAAGATGGCATTCTGAATCTCAAGATTTCGTGATAGGTTTTTACAAGCTTTTACTTTCTGCTTTTCCAGCCCTAACAGAAGTGCGTCTTTCTCGGATAGTTAGATCAGGGCCTGACTTTTAGCCACTTCTTTAGGAAGTCGTATATCCATTCTGCGGTCCTTTTGAACACTGGGGTGTGTGCTTGTCACTGTGGCCTTCTAACAGTCGTGCCCTTTCCTGTGGGAAGACCCCCCCCCCCGTCCTGGGGTGAGGCTGCCCTGGCCCAAACTTGCCACCCCCACCCACGAGTCCCCCTGGACCTGCCTCTCTCCGTCACTTTTAAAACCAGAACCAGATTTCAGCCTCTGCAGCTGTTGCCTAGCAACCCCACCAGGGGCTGACCTCATCTTTCAGGTGTCTTTTCAGAGAGTCTGGCAGCTCTTTAAAGCCCAGTTTTTCTTATTGTTGTCTCCATCTGACAAGACAAAATACAGTTACCTCGAACTCTTCAATCCATGGCCAGTAGTTGTCCAGCCTTAACTGCATAGGGACTATTTGGCATAGGGCTGAACCATCTGTTTTGGGGGCTATCAGGTTTATGACAAAATCAGCCCAGCCTCATTCCTGGCCTTTGGGTTTGAAACAGCGTTCACCTTGAAGTCTGGTCCCTACTGCCAGGACAACCAGAGTCTTGGCAATTCAGACCCACCCCTAGTTCCTGGGCTGGGCCTGGGCTCTGCCTCCCAGAGGTCAGCTAGCGCCCAGCCACCTCCACAGGCCGATCAGCTCCGAGCCGTCCACAGGGTGCTGCCTGTCCAGGGGCTCGCCCTGGGTAGGAGAGCCTTATCCCCAGGCTCTGGCCAGCAGATCCTGTTCTGGGGAGGGAGCAGGAGGAGGAATGTATGTTCTGGAGGCCACTGCTGGGCTAGCACCTGGGCTCCGGCCCATGGGGACTTAGCCCTTCTGTGCTGCAGTTTCCTTGGCTGGAAACACAGGAGAGTTCTGTATCTGTCTAGGACAGTGTTGAGTGTCTCGTCTGTTGCTGCCCCGGGGACCTAACTCAACATCTCTACATCATTTTGAAGCTGCAGGTTCAAAGCTTAGGCACTCTTAACAGTCAAGGTCACGGTAACTGCTTAAACCCTATAATCCTGGTGCCTAACTCAGTAGAGGTTAATTTCCTGTAAAGTCCTAATGGGGGACCTCCTCCAGAAGGCAGGGGCTCAGGGATTCAGGCTCTTTGGTCTTGTCGCACTGCATCTTTCGTAGGTAGCTCTTGGGGTCACCCTGGGAGGGAAGGGCCGGGAAGCTCGCCCATCAGCATGAGACGCTTCTCCTCATGCCCCTGTGGCTGGAAAGCAGCCTCGCCGTGGAGGCTGGGAAGTGTGGTCCAGTCATGCGCGGAGGAGGGTCGGGAGACTGGCTGCCCGGTCCTGCCTTCCAGTCACACCTCACCCTCAAGGACAATGACCTGAGAACCTATCCAGTCCCCGTGTGTGATCATGGATCACGGGTAACCCCCAGATCTCTGAGCCTTGACCTTGTACTTCAAAGCTCCCTTTCACATTTCCCGTTGGTTCCTCTAAGAAACAGGACGTGGAGAACAGGGGAGAGGCCCTTGAGGATGACCAAGGACAGGAGGTGCCTGGTCAGGGACAGTGAAGCCAACAGACAGTCTACCCCACAGAGGCCTGTGAGCTGCAGTTCTCGGCCAGGGGTGTTGGGTTTGCGGCTGTATTTTTTTCCATCAGAATTTTGGTGTTTTCACTTGTTCAGAGCTCATCAGTGCAAGTTCTAAGAACACTAAATCGTCAGTCGTGGCTTAATTGAAATTTTAAACGTAACTGCCCGACAGTGGCGGCCTCTCTCTGGCTGGGTTGTTATAGTTATTTCAGGCGGCTTGTCATTTGAATAAGTAGCTGTTTGACATGACAGAGATTTTGCTGTGCTGTTTCCATTGTTAGAAATGAAAAAAAAAATTCTTTTATCATTGTCCAGACGCGAGCCTCTTAGCTGGTCAGAGCAGTTCCTGAGAGTGGGCCAAATTTGAGGCTTTTCATTTCCATTCATGCTGTAAAATGGTTACTTTGATGTCTTTTATGAGCGGAAGACAAAGCAGAGAAAGCAACGTGGCTCTCGGGGCCTTTTTGTTCTCGGCCCGTAGGCTTTGCAGAGAGAGGCCTGAGGGGGCAGTCCTTTGAGATGAGGGGGGTCGTGGGCTGGGCAGCACTGCCCTGGGTTTCTGTGATGGTTGTGACGGCAGAGGGACATTGCTGGCGTCCTCTGTGTCTCCGTGGGCTGTGCCCCCCACCCAGTCTCCCCAGGGAACCGCTGAGGCTGCAGTGGGTGTGGCCCTTGGTGCACCCTGACCTGCAGGGACTGTTAACTGCACCTCCCTGGGTTCCAGGGGTGTCTTTTCCACTTGGAGTGAAATTAGGAACCAGACAGGGCAGAGTCCTGGAGGCCTTCTTGGGGCCCCCTTCTCATCCTGTGCAGCGTATCTGGTGACATTCCCCTGAGGCCCATTGTGGTCTCAGTGATTCAGGCCGTTGTGGATGCCCCTGGACCCAGGAGGCAGCTGGGAGAGGAAGCATCTCCTCCCTCAGTCACCTGCGCTGACCGCAGTCCCAGGGGACACCAGGAGACCCTGGAGCTCCTCTCCCGGAGCCTTTGGTGTCACCTGAGTGCCCCCACCCAGAGTCATCTGTGTCATCTGTTGATTGGTTTTGGGTAGCGCCCTTGTGCACCAGCTCCAAGGGGCCCATACCAGGCCTGCTAGGCCCACATCTGGATGGCAGAGTCCCCAGAATGTGGCCTCTCGGGGGGGAATTCTCCACTCCGCTGCTGCCCACCAGCCCCTGATGCCATGAGGGGCTGCTGGCACGAGGGTGCTTGTGTCAGAGCCCGAGGCAGAAGTGGGGACCTCCCAGGGCAGCCGGTGCGTGCCCCTGCTGGTCACACGCGGGGAGTCTGGGAAGCAGGTGGAGGGAGCAAGCCAGTCACCAGAATCCCCAGAGATGGGAACTGACTGTGGGTGAAAATGGGAGCGCCCCCCTCTCCCCTGAGTGGGAGCCACTTCTTCACTCCCGACACAGCCAAGGGCCCTTACAGCCGGGAGCATCTCAAGATGCCCGAAGAGTGGTTCTCCGCTCCCCCTCCTTCCTGCGGGGCCTCTCAGAGCAAATGTCCCTTCACATACGAGCTCGAAAGTTGAGTCTGCTTCTCCCTGAGCTGTGAGGCTCGAGAACAAACAGATGTCTGGAGTGTGGAAGTAAATCCTTAAGGCCCCAGCTCTCCTGAACTCCAGTTTTCCAGCATTTTGACCCCGTCAGGCAACCACCCCGTTTGAGAACTCACGTGGAAGAGTGCCAACAACATCTTGGAGGCAACAGCTGATGCCCAGGAGACCCAGGCCCCGCCTGGGGGGGAGCCCCCACACGCCGCCAGCTCTTGGCTGCTGAGCAATGTCACTTCTTGCAGATTTTCTGTCTACAGACAAACATAGGAAGGACCTTTCTTCACCTGCAGTGTGTCCTGGTCATTCAGGGGCCCCCCGGGCTGGCCAGCTCTGCAGCTTAATCTTGATGGAGCAGGAGGGGTCACCCTTTCTGAGCACCAGTTGTCCGGGCAGGAAGCACAGGGACGTCATCCCTGCCTGGAAGGCTTTGCACAGCAGTGGGGTCCGCTTAGGAGACCCTACGCTGGCATTACTCGCACCTGTTAGAGGAGTCAGTGTCGAGGGATCGCGTCAGCTTTCTGGAGACAGGGCTTAATTTCATCTTTTTTAAAATAAGTGCAGCCTCATACAGATATTTCAGCAGACGAGTGGGTGAGGGAGGTCCCCAGGGACCTGGCACTCTGGGAAGATGAATGGGGCACACGAGAGGGCTGGCCTGGAGGGAGGGGAAATGCCAGCAGACCTTTCGGTGCTGTGTCTCCTGGGCCGAGACAGGACTGAGGGCTGGCAGGAGTCCCAGAATGGGGTCCGGGGTAGGGCCTGGGTGCCACATCTGCGATGTCTCTGTCAGGTTCTGAGTCTCCACCTACCATGGTGTGTAATGAAGTAGAAATATAAGCTTTTGAGTGATTGCATAATAAATTGCTAAAATATTGTCAGCACCTGTTTACAAAATTGGGAATGAAAGTCAGATGGGTGAGTGTATCCTATGACCCCAGGGAGTTACATGCAAGCCTGGGGGCTTATGGCCAGGAGGTGTGCAGTGGCTGCTTGTGGGGCAGGGTGTCGCTGGGGACACGGGTGTCCCCAGGGAGAAATGTCATGACCTACTAACAGAGTGACTGATTAATCCTCGAAAGCCTTCCCCCTCGTAGACTGGAGCATTTTGAGACCACTGTTTTCCTTAGAGAAATCCCATCCGAGGTGATGGCAGTCGGATGCCTTTGGTGACCGCGCAGAACATCATCGGGACAGCACTGTCGGACCCTGCAATCCCAAGGTCTAATCTCTCTCCTTTGCAATTCCAGAGCCGAACACGGTCAGCTACAGCCAGTCCAGCCTGATCCACCTGGTGGGGCCTTCCGACTGCACCCTGCACGGCTTTGTGCACGGAGGTAAGAATAAGTGACTCGCTTTCCTCATCCTGTTCGCTGGTTCCTTGTGAATCCCCCAGGAAGCCGGGCTGCCGTCTGACCCAGTTGAGGCTCTTGTGTTTAATGAAATAGAAATTTAAACTTTTAAGAGGCTGCATAATAAATTAGCAAAACCCTGTCGGCGCCTGTTTTTAAAATTGGAAATGAAAGTCAGATGGATGACTGTCCTCACGGAGGGTCACACGCGACCCTGGGAGCCCGTGGCTACGAGGTGTTTAGCGGCTGCCCGTGGGTCGGGGCAGAGCCTTTTGGGGACAGTGAAGTCACCAGGGAGTAATAGTGTGACCCACTACAAAAGTGGTTAATTAAACATGTTTTCGCCCCTGGTGTTTGCATGTATTCCTTCCTTCCTTGCACCTCAGACAGCACAGGCCTCTGAGTTCCCAGCTTGGGAACCACGGCTGGGACACAAGGGGACTTAGCTCCAGGTTCACAGAGGGACACTTTCTACTTTAATGGTGTGTAGTTACTTTTCTGTGATTTAGGAAGAGTATAGGTAGCACATCAAACCCATAATTTAATGGATATTATCATCTCAGTTGAGGTTAAAGTTAACTTTAAAAAACAAGTCGATTTAAAGGAAAACATAAGGGGGAAAGTCGTTAAGTGGTATAGGTGATGGCAGAGTTGTGATGGTGGTGTGTGGGTGGTGGGAGTTTGGGCACCACTCCTCTGGGTGTCCCGAGCAGTTCATCATTCCCCAGGCATGACAAGACACTTGCACAATGCTATTCATTTGCATTCTTCATTTATTTCCAATTGCCTGGAATGCCAAGCTCTCATTTCTTCTCCATTCAGTAAACTCCTATTCATCCTTCAAAACCCAGCTCAATTGGTACCACTCTGTGCGAGATTACATTCATACTTCTATCGGGGGGATGCTTCAGGAGCAGGGCTCAATCTTATTCTTTGTGTGGGCTCCGGGGTTTCACATAGTCAATGAGGTGCTTTGTAGAAGTTTGTCCTGTGAACAAGAGGTGCAGGTCAGGCTCAGATTCCAAAGCTTGGGATAATGGGCCCTGGGCTTGTCAGAATCAGAGAATGGGCCTCGATTTGAGATATACTTTTGAAGTTTGTTTCTTTTTTTAGCTAATCCTCTTTAGTGTATTTCTTTTCTCAATTTCATGATTGCTTCCCTCTTTCGACTAAATGCTGGCCCTTAGATCTGATTAACTTAGTCCCACCTGGAGGAAGCTTTCTTTATAATAGACAGCACTTTCCAGGCCCCTGAATGCTGTGACAGTCAGAGCATCTTTCTACTCTGAGAGCAGCCTTGGCCTCACACGCTGGCTTGTTCTTCACCAGCCCTTGGCTCCCTCAGGGAAGTGGAGGGCAGCTCCTTCTTGGGGGCCTACCCATCCGAAGGCTGGGTTTCTGTAACTGCTGAGAAGTGTCTTTGAGCCTCACCGAGCTTCATTCTACCTGAAATTTGCAGAACTCTGTGCTAGAATTTTTGCTTGCTTAGTCTAAATGTTGGAAGTTCACTAACTGACATTTTCATCATCGCTGTCTTCTTGGTAAAAAGTCTACACTTCTAAGTTCGGTCTTGTTTCCTCACATGCTAAGGGGCGTCAGTGAAACACAGGGAGTGGGAGAATTATTGGAACCCCTGAAAACCTACAGCGTGTCGTGTTCATTTACGGAGCCTGCGTGGCTGCATTCGAAACAGGCATGTTTTTTAATGCGTGTTAAAGAAGTGTTCACGATGGCTTTACGATATTTAGTGCCTGTTTTCATCAGGGCTTTGTGCCCATGATTTAAAAAATCATGCCTAATAACTTTACCAAACCTAATCATCTCTTGTAGTGCTAGTAACTCGCCAGGTGCGAAGGAACAAAATAAACACCGTGCTGAAGACACTGAGAACTGTGGTTTTATCATATTTTCCTGTAGAGAGAATATGTCGGCAAGAGTGGTAGCTAAGTCATTTGCACGAAAGTCTTCTCTGAACTGTAATTCAGCAGGTGCCGGTCTCGGGAGAAAGTGGTGAACTGAGGTGGATGCTAGTTTGGCTTTCACTCAGTAATTCTACACCGTGTATGTGTCTTTGAAAAACTGTTCCCCCGTCTTATTTTCTGTGATTTTCTCACCTTGGGTAATCTTCATCTTGAGGACTAGCTCCTGTCTGCCACTTAAAACACACACACCCACCACAGATCTTGGCAACGCTGAGCTGGTGACAGGTGCACTGGGACGGGTTGGAAATCACAGGTGGAATCCAGGACTCCCTCTCCCGGCCGCATGGACAGAGCCTGCGGTAATTCACTGAGGGAACAGAAAAGATGCAGGCAGTGAAGAGGAACCAGAGGACGCCGTTCGATGCGTAGGCAGAGGAGCCGGCCGCCTCTCCGCGGTTCTGAGTTTAAGGGCTGCCGAGCAGGAACGCTGGCCTGGCTTTTGGCTTCGCCTTCCCTGAGCCTGAGTGCATCCGTGTGCAGCCGTCTCTTTCTCCCCCCGGGCAGTCCTGGGATCTCAGCCCAAAAAAGATCAAGTCCCACCTGCTCACCCCTCCCCCACCTCCCCCATTGCAGGTGGCGCCGCTGAAAGGGGTGAACCCCTCCGGTTATCTGTGGGGGTGTTGAGGCTCTTCTTGCAGTCTCGTCTGGACACCTATCCCTGATAAAAACACTCGGTCAGAGTAGGAATTGACTGCACTTCTCGAATGTGATAAAAGCCCTAAAGTCAGCATCTTACTCCAAGGGGCGCTGAGAGCATCTTCCCCTGAGGGCAGGGATGAGGCAGGGGCACCCACGTCTCCCTGCTAATTAACATTGGTTTGGAGATTTTAGCCACTGCAGTAAAACAGGAGGGAAAAAATAAAGACACAGGAAGGAGGGAGGACATAGCTCAGTAGTAGAGCGCATGCTTAGCATGCTATGAGGTCCTGGGTTCAATCCCCAGTGCCTCCATTAAAATAAATAAATTTACCCAGTTACCTCCCCCCACTAAATAAATAAATAAAAATTTTGAAACACTAAAATGTAAAATAAAGGCACAGAAATTGGCAGAAAAGAAGTAAAGCTACCTGTCTTTGCAGATGGCTCAGTGAACCCCAGAGATTGCATGATAAAAATAACTCAGATAATTAAAAATTCAGTAAGGTAGCAGCATATAAAATGAACAATAATTTTACAAAAGCTTGCCTGAAATAGAAAAGTCGCTTTTCATTGTTTGTGTTTTCAGGTATGTTTGTTTCCTAATGTGTGTTTTGAGTCGAATTTTAACTTGATCACGAAGCATGACTTTTGTGGTTCAGTAAAAAGGTGGGGTTGGTTCTGTGTCTGTGCCTTTGATTCATCTTCGTCAAGGTCTTGCTCCCTCCTTCCTTGTTAGCCCCTGAGATGCTCTTTGCTCTGATTCCTTTCCTCTGGGGCTCTCCTTGCCTGGCCCTCTGCTTTTTCTGTGTGGGTTTCCCAGCCTGAGAGGGGGCGTTGCTGCTCCCGGAGTCGAGGACCGCTGTGGCCAGCCCTTGGGTGAGGGTGGACCCCAGGGAGTCTCCAGTGTGAATTTCTCACTTCTGAACTTTCAGCTGCCGTGGATTTTTCTTTGGCACATTTAAATTTTTTTAATTAATTATTTTAAGCCAAAGTATTCTGTGGAAATGGTCCAAAATGGCTTTTGAGAAACCCAGCTACCTCTTGTCCTTCCTCACTCCCCCATCCCCCTCCCAGCAGCTCTGGCTGCTGCTTCTGGTGCGTGACTCAGTGCCCTGGATAGATCCGTCCCCCCACGTGCACGGCATTCAGTGCTGGGCTGAGTAGGGCACCACGACTCATCGCTGGTGTCACTCGCTGTTGCCCTGTGCTCCACTCCCTTTGAATATTCTTTGAAGTCCCTGCCCCTCTCCAGCAGCTCTAGGAAGTTTTGCCTGGCAGACAGTTGTGGGCCAGTGTTTCCCCGGAGACATCCACTCTCCACCCCACCCCTCCGGATTGGAGCGCTTTTCTGCGCCTGTTCTCACGTGCTCTCCTGGGACATCCTTTGCTTCTCACCTCAGTTGGTTGTCTTGATCCACGGGTCTTCGACTTTCCTCTTTGCTAATTTTGGTGGAAAGCATCCTTCAGTGGCTTCCGGCAAGAGGTCATGTGTGAACCAGATGAAGGTTCAGCTGCTGTGATGAAGGCCCCAGACAGTGGCTTCAATAAGAGACTAGTATTGTGTCCTGGGTAATGACGCAGTTGTGGAGATCAGGGCTGATCTGGCTGCTCCGTGGTGCGGGGGACCCAGGCTCCATCTGCCCTGCCATCCCTGCCACTTTGTGTGGCACACGCGGCCTCATCACTTGCCTCAGTGTCCCAGCCCAGAGGACGGCAGAGGGCACACCCAGGAAACCGCCTCCCCTTGTGCTCTCATCCTGTGGCCAGTCTGCTGGCGGGGCAAGTCCAGCTGGGCAGATGTGTCTGTTACACTAGAGTGACCACAAAAGAAGAGAACTAATGTTTTGGGGGCGCAATAGTCATTTTTCTGAACTTCACACATGAAAACGTTTCCTGTCTGAGAATGGCACTGCTGAGGATCTTCCAGCGTCTGGAAGAAATCAGGGAGTGGAGATTCTCTCCCCCCGCCCTCTGGCCGCGCCTCTGGCTGTGGTCACTGCTCATTCGAGCCTCTGGCCCCAGGGGCCGATCTTCCCTGATCTTCCATTACTGAACATGCTTTTCTGAATAACAGGTTGTTTGGTCTGCAGTTTCTGGGACTTTCTCACATGTTCTGTCACCGCCCCCCCTTCCACTGCTTAATGCTCCGGCGAACCAGCTCTCTCTCCAGAGCCTCTGCTCCAGATTGCTGGGCCCCACCCCCAGTGCTCTGAGCACGCCAAGTGTCTGTAGGTCTGGGAGGGGCCTGAGAACCTGCATTTCTGCCAGGTGTCTGTGTCTCTCTGTCACAGGGTTCCTTCCTCTGCTGCTGTCTCTTTGTTCCTCCTTTTGTGCTGGCCCTTCATTTGGGCTTTGGCCTCTTCTCATGCACATTGGGCACCACTGCCCCTGCCGTCCCTGGAGGCCCCCACACTCGCCGAATCCACGGTCCTCTGCACTGTGGCGGCATCCGAGCGGCCTGGCGGAGACACCAGCGCCTGGTGTCTGCGTGTTGACATGCTCCCCACAGGTCCTCCCCACACGAGGGGAGCATGCCTGGGGGGTCTCCTGACTCTCGATGGCTCCTCCCACCGCACCCCTTCTCCCCCCTCCCCTCCCCCCTCTCTCCTTCTCTTCTCCCCGTGACTCCCCCGGCCCCGCGGCCCTTGTGACCTCCTCCTCCTGGCAACAGGCTTTTTATACCCCATTCCAGTGCCTCCCCAGTGGCCCGAGGGCATCTTCATTGGGCTACTGGCCCCGGGACCTGCCTTCTCTTGGTTTCCCCACTTGCCCGTTCTCCTGACTCCTGAAGCCGTTGTGTGAACGGCGCCCCCGGCACTGTGTACTACAGCCGCCCTCACAGAACCTTCCTGGGCCGAACACCTTCCTCTCCTTTAAGGGGTCCTGGGAGGAGAATTAACTGACATAACACAGGGAGAGCAGCCAGCATGTGGGAAGTACTTAATAAGTTAGCTGTTGTTGTAGTTTCAATTGCATTTAGTTTATTAGTTTTATTTACAGATGCAGAGAGAGAAAATGTTCTGCTCCACGGAGAACACATGCTTTTGTCTCATATCCAGTGGGGACTTTGTGAAATATGATTGTGCATGTGACCACAAAGAGCATTTTAATTGTTAATTCCCCGTCGTGGGACCCATTAACCCGAAGTGTCCGTAAGGAGAACTTAACCACCTAGAAGTTAGGAACCACTCCTCCAGATAACTCCTGGTCAAAGGAGGAGCGAAGGCTGGTCTTAGAGATTAGCTAGAAAATAATGAAAGGGGAAGTGCTTCTTATCAAAGCCAGGGGTGCGGCTGAAGGCGTTCTCAGAGAAAAAGCAGGGAGCTTGGAGCTTGTGACACTTAGGAAAGTTCACAACACCCAAGCGCTGGAACTGGGAGAAGAGTAACAAACTCCCCACAGGAAGGAGGAGGAAGGAGGAAGGAGGAGGACTTGGGCGGCAGCAGGCCTGAGCACCCCTGTCCTCAGGCCCCAGGCCCCTGCTCTCCGTACTGTCCCCACCCTGGTCCCCCGCTCTGACCACGGAGCCTGTCCACCCACCCCCGCCTTGGTTGCCAAGTCCTGGGGCCCCCACCTCTAGGGTCTCCCCTCCCTGATCCGCCCCTCACAGCCGGCTCGGTCTCGGCCAAGCACAGCTCTGCCCGTGGCTCTCACGGTTCTCAAACCACGGGCCCCTGCTCCCTCCGGGGCTCACAGCCCCCTGCGCTCGCCCTGCGACGCTCCCTCAGCATGCCTCTTGCTTGCCCGCCTTGGACTCTCTCTTCTTCATCCACGTCCTCCCACCTCCGCCCGTTCCTGCCTGCCCACCGCGAATCTCCTCCTGCTGCTTCCTGAGCCCCTGCCTCCCAGGGGAAGCCACGACACATGTCTCGACTGCTCCTCTCTCTGCCTCTTGTGCTGGTTGTGGTCTCTGGCGCTGGTTTCCGGGAGACCCCCGTCTTTCTTATCCTTCCTCGCCTCTCTCCCATGGTGCTCTGCAGAGCACCTTGTGCCGAGAAGGAACTTGGTGAATGTCCATCAAGTGAACGAAAGAAGTCTTTTGGAAAGGTGGTCTGAGTTGACACCACCAGGTGGCTGTGTCCTGAGCCCTTGGCAGCTTTTTCTCTGTTAGAATCATGGGCACATGGCTCCGGTGTTCTCAGATCAAGCTGCCAGGTTGGGCCCAGGTTGGTGGGCAGGGCACTTTCCCACTCTGCCCCGCACCTCACAGGGCCCCGTGGTGGCCACGCTCCTGCAGGGGAGCCCACATCTCTCTGCCTGACCCGCCCTGGCACTGACCGGCACTCTCTGCTCGGTGCCTCAGGGAGTGTCTGCACGCCGTCCATCCCATCCCTCCGTCTGGTCCCTCTCGTCGTCCTCTCTGGACCCTGCCCTAGACACCTGCCTCCAGGCAAGGTCATCTCTGACCCGCCTTTGCCAAAGCCAGTGGGCAGGTCTGGCGTCACAGTTCATCAGCCCCCTCACCCCCACCCCACGCCTCACTCCCTGCTCCCCAAGGCCCATGGCCCCCCCCCAATCCCTGTGCTATCCTGCCTTCCTTCCTTTCCCTCCCTGCAGTAGGTGTCTGGGGCCCCGTCCTTGTCCCCTGCACTCCCTCCCCCCCGTGACTCATCTGTCTCACGCCAGCCTAGGCTGGTGGTTCGGTGTTTATAGCCCCAGCTGCACCCCTGCCTCGGACGCCAGCTGCTTCTCCAGGACGGGTCCTGGGACGGCTGATGGGGCTCTCCGATCAATGTCAGACACGGAGCTCCCTTGTTCTTCCCAGCCTCCCTGCTCCCCAGCCCCATGGTGGCGGCCAGGCCATCATTCTGGTTGTCCAGCTGGAATTCCTGCGGTCATCGGTGGCTTGGCCCTCTGTTAAAGGCTCTCCATCTCATCTGTCAGCCAGTCCTTTGGGCTCTTCCTTCAAAACATCAGGATCTGAGTTCTCACCGCCTCTGGGTCTATGAGTTACCACAGAAATGGCCTCTTATTTGGTCTCTGAGGTCGCTGAAGGCAGATCAGGCCTGGCCTGCTCAGACCCCACGGTGGCTCCTGTCTGAGCCCAAACAGAAGCCCAGGCTTTTTGTTTGTGCCATTTCTTCCCTCCAAGGCCTCCAGATTCCCAGGACACGGGGTGGGTTGGGGTTGGGGGACATGGCAGGGCCCACTTCCACCTGCTCTTCCCTCTGCCTGGATTGTGGTCCCCAAACAACAGCATAGCTGCCCCTCTGTCCTCAGGTCTCTGGAGAAAAGGAAAAGGGCCTTTTCTGACCACTTCTGTAAAATAGCCCCCATCCCGACCTGCTCACTGCCACTCCTGGATGGATGCTTCTGTGTCTCCCAGCACCCCAGGACAGAGGCTCACGGGCTGGGGCACTGTTCCGAAGGCTCCCAGCCGCATGCCTGCCCTGAGAGCAGGGCCTCTCACAGAGCAGACCCGCCACATGCTGGGGGAAGGGACTGGAGAGTGAAGATGGTCCCTGTGTGGGAAAAGGGCCACAGAGCCGATGGGGGCCACAGTGGGCCAGCCCCACCCAGAAGAGGTGGCTGTGCATGCACCTGGTGTGGGAACCCGTGGTGACGGCTCCCTGACTCAGTGAGCACCTGGTGAGCCCCTCCTGTGTGCCGGCCCTTTGTGGGGCCCTAGGACATGGTCACTGCCCCGCCCGAGACATCCGGAGGCGACCCTTCTCCTACAGCACGTCCTCCACACGGATGTGCAGCAGCTGGCCTGGGATCCCGAGGCCAGGGGACCACACAGGACCTGAAGGAAGAGGCAGGGGCAGACAGGGCAGGCCCGGGGGGGGGGGGGGACAGGGACAGGTGACACACGGGCGGGACGAGGTGCGGGGTGCTGCCTCCCACCCAGACGCCCTTGTCGGCTCGGTTTCCGTGGGGCGGTGGCACCTGTAGGAGGGGTTGATTTCACTGAAACCTGCAGAATAAGTCACAGGTGCTCCTCTCCAGTTTTGAGATCTCATTTACGTGGAGCCCCTGCTGCGTGGTGGGTGGGGTGTCAAGCCCTCGGCTGAGGGGAAGCAGGGAGACGAGGGAGGCGTGTTCCCCCCTTTGGAGGATCTTCGGTCTCGGGGTCAAAGGCGAGTGGGTGAAGGCGGTTTGGGACCAGTTCATCGTGAGGCTGAGAGGTGCGTCAGGAGATGACCCCATTCCTTCCAGTTCTCACTTTCTAAGAATCTCTGTTTCTGAAAACACACTCTCTGCAGCTAAGGCTCCAAAGAGTGGCTTCCTGTCCATCCGGACGGCAGGGCAGGAGCTGCGGTCTGGTTACAATCCTGGAACCCCAGGCACTGTGAACTGTCCAGAACCTCAGCCCCTCCTGCCCGTCCTCGGCTGGCTGTGCAGTCCTGCCTCCCTGGTCCAGACCCTGCTGACACCTGTCCCAGGACTGGTTTCCTCCTGCCAACATGGTCCTCTCAGCAGCTCCTCCAGCTGGGGGCAGGTGTGGATCTGGGTCCCTCTTCTTCCTGAAATGCAAAGCATTTTGCTTGAGAAAGCCGGCCAGCCACACAGCAGGAGAGCATCCTTTTCCATCCTTTTCCGTGTTGCTGCTTTGCTTTCGGTGCCACAGTAATCAGCTGTCGCTTCTTCTTTGGCCGGATCATTAGGGGCACACGTGGCAGATGTCCCCTAGCAGTGTCCTTCCTGTTCAGCATCAGAACTTAGAATTCGGTGGGGAGGGTGTAGCTCGGTGGTAGAGTGTGTGCCTAGCAAGCGCAAGGTCCTGGGTTCTAATCCCCAGCACCTCCATTAAAAATAAGTAAATAAATAAAAATCCAATTACCTCCCCCAAAATAAAAAAAGATAATAAATTAAAAAAACTTTTTTTTAAAGAACATAGAATTCTTCAATATTAGCCTTCATCCCTGACCGCTGCCTGCTGTGTCTACGGTCACTGAGTCTATGGCGAAGAAACCGCGTGGTTCCTAGGGTGGCTCTGGACCTTGCCTTGCGTGAGCTTGTTGAGGCCGCAGCCTCCCGCTAGGAGTGGGCAGTGGGGACGGGGCTTGTGCGTGACCGCTGTCACCCTTTGCCTGCTCTCCGCGGCATTTGGGACAGGAGTCACCTGCCCTAGTTTCTCTGTTGCCTGTTCAAAACAAGGGAGGCACTGATTCTCAAACAGCAGGAAGCAAATATAACTGTGACCTTCTCGAGTTCCCTGGTAGAGGCTGTGAGGAATGGAGCAGGGCCTGGCAGCCCCTTGAAGCTAGAAACCCAGCATCTCTATACGCTGTGCATTAATTGCCAAAAATAATCTTTATTAGCTACCTTAATTAATATCCCTCTGTCCCTGGTCCTGGCCCACAGAGACGCCCACAGGTGTGTTTGGAACCTGGAGGAAGAAGCCAGGCTGTCTAGGGAGGCTGTCGCTCAACTGGCTCCTAGAATAACTTCCTTTGTAATTTCCAAAGGGTGGGCTAGTTAAAATAAGATGAACTTACTATCATTTTCTTAATATAGGAGGCTGGCACCCACACTCCGTCAGTTGGGATTAAATATAGAAATGGGGGCATCTCAAATCGCCACCCACAGTGCAGTCAGAGGCACCAGGCTCTGAGCCGCTAGCGGCTGCTTTGGCTTTGCAGCAAGTGTGACCCAGTCAGCCAAGCGGGCCTGGGAAATAAAATTAAGCCTCTATTTTTAAGCCAGTCAACATGTTGTCAATACTTAAAAAAAAAAAAAAAACCTGTAAGCAGTTAAATGTTAGGTTCAGAAATATCTTTGGTCCCCGATGTTTATGTGTTCGTGGCCAAGCAAGCCTTTTCTTTTTCTTTCCCATAATTCCTGGAATGAGTGCAGTATCCAAGGACAGCAGATCCTACAATTTTGCTGTCATCTTTTAAATGGCGAATCTTGGGTAGAAAGGACAGCTCACGACAGACTGTAATTTGCCAAAGTTATCTGCCCATCGTGGTGGCACCCACTGTATCTAAATGGGGAGGAATTGCTGAGGTTTTCCAGTAGGAACCAAGAAAGAGGCATTTTTGAGGAGACTTGGATACTTGATGTTTTTAATGGGAGTGTGAAAACGTAAAGGGGGGCCGTTGGCCCCCAGTGGCAGCGCTGCGGCAAGCGCGGGGGCCGCTGGACGAGGCGAGGGGGAGGGCCAGTTACCAGCCAGGCAGCTGGGTTTCTGGTTGGTTTTGTGCGTGAGCAAAATTTAGTTTTCTCAGTGGACACGCTGATTGTAGTGTATTGGCGTCTACAGTCATACATACAAGGGTATATTATGGTAACAGTCTTTGTAAACGTGTGTAATGGGATGAGAGCATGTGGGTTTTTGTTGTCTTGTTTCTGCAAGGGACCATTTTCTCTGAGCAACAGAGCAGGGGGACCTCAGATGGGACCCACGCGGCCGTGGGGCCAGGGCTGCCCCTCGCCGGGACGAGGAAGGAGAGGGCTCCGTAGTCAGCGCCTCCTTAAACAGGCAGCCCTCCTGCTGAGCCTCACCTCACTGTGCTTTGCAGATACTGCATTTTTTTTTTCACTAACTGAAGGTTTGTGTTAACCCTGCATCAAACAGGTCTGTCGGCGCCATTTTTCCAACAGCATTTGCTCCCTTTGTGTCTCTGTGTCACATTTTGGTAATTCTCACAATATTTCAAACTTTTTCGTTATTTCTGTTTTTGTTAGGATGGTGGGCTTTGATGTTACTGTTGCAAAAAGATTACGACTCACTGAAGGCTCAGATGATGGTTAGCATATTTTAGCTATAAATTATTTTTGATTAAGGTATTGTTGACAGAAATAATCAAAAAACAATCAATACTAAGAACAGGAAAGGGTTTTTTATTTGAGACACACTGAGGACTAGCCCGGAAGCCCGCTTCCCAGCTGACTCCGAGGTGTGGCTCTAGAGAAGCATGGCTTCCAGCCCAGTTTTCTGTCTGGTCAGAACAAAGAAACGTCAAAGTTTCCCCCAAAAAAGAACAGACCAGCAGGTACACAGAGAGTCAGTACGGCCTTGGCACTGGGAAGGGAGTCCCATCACCCAGGGAGGACCGGCATGGGCGTCCCAGGAAGCGGGGAGTTTAATCTTTGTTTTTAACACGGGTGTTCTTTACTCCTGGTCAGTGTGCCCTTTCTTTAATAATTAAAGCAGATGTATAATGTATGTTCGATAGGCCACAAACAGGCTATTTTAGTTAACGTAAAACTCACGTTAACTCATGTGTAAGCCAGAATGACTTCTCTCTATCTCGATGTGGGAAAGCTTCTTTTATCAGTGTGTGCATTGCTTTTTTATTCATGATGCTATTGCACACTTAGTAGTCAGCACTGCAGTGTAAACGTAGCTTTAGTACACACTGGGAAACCAAAACGTCCGTTTGCCCCACTTCATTTGTTTTACCATTTTTTATTGATTTGTAATCATTTTACAATGTTGTGTCAAATTCCAGTGTAGAGCACAATTTTTTAGTTATACATGAACATACATATATTCATTGTCAACAGTTTTTTCGCTGTGAGCTACCGCAAGGTCTTGTATGTCTTTCCCTGTGCTACACAGTATAATCTTGTTTATCTATTCTACGTTTTGAAATCCCAGTCTGTCCCTTCCCGCCTCCCACCCCCTTGGCAACCACAAGTTTGTATTCTATGTCTATGAGTCTGTTTCTGGTTTGTATTTATGTTTTGTTTGTTTGTTTGCCCCACTTCATTTCTGTATTCACTTTATTGCAATGGTTTGGAACCGAACTCACGGTATCTCCAAGGCGCCTGTAATCTTGGTTTTACGAGATCAGTTCCCTTTCCTCTAAGTAGCCGCCAGAGTGCACTTTGCACGCAGGGCCCCAGAGGACCCGGTTATGCGTCACGCTTCTCCGCAGTGACACTGGAGGGTGCGTTTGTGAGAACAGGCTGCCGGGAGCTGCAGGCGGGGGTCTCTGCCTCCAGCTCTGACCCCGCGGCTTCCCTCGCACCCAGCCCTGAGGGGCCCAGAGCCCTGCCTGTGCAAGGCCAAACCCTTGAATTTCGCACAAGTCTAAGTTCTTTGCCCCAGAACATTTTTCTGTGTAATGAGCCCTAAAATCTACCTTGCTGTCACTGTCCACTGACCCCACCGTGGACCCCCTGGGAGGTAGAGATCACAAAAGTGGGCAGAGATGGTCCAGGTGAGAGCCTTCTGGAGCTCAGGCCCTGCCCTTTCCCCCAGATCCTCCCCTGCGAGCAGACCTGTCCCGCCATGCTGGGGTTCCTCTTCATCCTGGTCACCGGCTGCCCGTGTCCCAGCACCTGGGACCAATTTGGGCTATAATCTTTTTTCCCAAGTCTATATAATTTATTTAATGCACCTTCACAATAATACACTTTTTCTTTCCCATTTTAGAAGATGGTTATCAATTACTTAAGGAAATTATTTGAATACGTATTTTTTCCTCTCTCTCTCTCATATTTTTCCTTTTACTCCCCTCTGTGCTGTGGATTAGCATGGTCTGAAGTCAGGGAGCGAGGTTCCACCAGCTCCGTCTTCTTTCCCAGGAGCGCCTTGGCTCTTTGGTGCATAATGTGGTGGTAGACTTGCACGGCGGGGTCATGCCTGCCCCGCTGGCCTGGGCACTAGGAGCTCATGGACTCAGCCCGCGGGTTGTCAGTGTAACACCCGTGTTTCCTATAGGATCTGTGGCTAATCATGGTTCTCCCCCGGGAGGGGACTGTCTCTTCAAGTGTGAGAGAGCAAGATGATCTTGAACATTGACTGTGTTACCAGACAAGTCACCCACAGCACACCTGGCTCTGGGTTCCTGTGGACTCGATAACGTGCTTCTCCTGACCCCGCCTGGGACTGCCTGTGATTCTTAACCCGAACAGGGGCCCAGGGACTCGCTGTTAGAGCTGCTTCCTTGGGTTGGTTCAATGTTCGTTTGTTCATTGATTGACTTGGCAATCCTTCCGCAGTGCTGTTGGTCAGGTTTAGAATGGTCAGGGCCGCAGGGACAGTAAGGCACTTCCCCACCCTGTGCCAGCTTCCATGGCCCGTGATGTGCTGGTCTGGGGTGCCGCAGCGCAGCTGGCGGGGCAGCTGGCATCAGGAGCTCAGCCAGCTGCTCACGTGTCCCCCATCCCATCTACCCTGGGCTCGGAGCCCATCCCGGCCGGCACACGCTTTGGATCCTGCAGTATTTTTAGTAACAGCAAAGTCCCTTGTGGAACCTCTACCAGCATTTTGGATAAATGGGCCAAAACTCCGGTTTGAAGGAGCTGATTGTGACTTCTGTTTATTCTTCCATTCTTAACAGTGTCTGCTTTTCTGGACAAGGGGTTAATTGTAGGTACTTTCTGTATTCTAAGCAGCAGTTCCAGTAGAAACTTTCCCTTCCTTTCCAACCTCCAGATCCTCCCCCTCCCCCTCCCCCCGGTGGCCTGGGAGCTCTGGGTCTGTGACCTTCCACCCCTGCACACACTAATTTTACTGCCACCCCCACCTCTCATCGTGATCTCAAGCTCTCTCCCACTATCCAGAGTCTCAGTATCTTGGGATCTGGATCTGGTGCCCTGTGGTTGTGGGCTGGTCCCCACTCTACCCCGAGTGAGTGAGCCTTGGACACGTGCCTGTCTGTGCCTCCACTTCCTGCTTTGTAAAACGGAGACAATAACGCCCACCCCCAACCCTTGCCCCAGGCTGCTGTCCAGGGAGAGTCAGCACTCGTCTATCCATCCATTCATTCATTCATTTATTCGTTCTGCACTCAATATTTGCTAAGAGCCCCAGTGCCACGGAGCAGGCCCTGGGGGCCATCGCTGAACAGCAGATGGTGGCCTTCCGGCCCGAGGGGCTCTGAGCCGCATGCTGGCACTGTGCCTGCGCCCGGACCTAGCAGACACCGCTGTGCTCTGCTCCCACCCTCATCGGTGCTCTGTTCCCGTCTCCTGCGCCAGGCTGCATTTTTCTCTCAAAACATCCTGCCTATCTGTCTCATTTGTTCTCAGAAGGACCCTGATGTGGCTGGGTTTGTCGTGTCTCCACGTAAAACAGGACAGCCTCAGATAACAACATTCTGCCGTTAACTTCTAATATCCTCTGTTAAAATGCCCTCAACCGCCCGCTCCCCCCGCCCCACGATTTCCACTAGAATCCTGTCTGTTCGTCACCCTCGCTTCGACTGTTTCTAGACTCTGGACTGGCCTTTCCTTAACGTGAATGACCGTCACTGCAGCAGTGTTTCACGACAGACGTGCCCGTCTCCACCTGGCATCAGAGACGGAACGGGCTGTGTGGATCACTTACGTGCCGGGACGAAGTCCCTGGGAAATGCCTGCTGGACTCCAAGCACCAGCTCGCTCTGACTCCACTTGCAAGTGGGGCCCCGCGTCCAGCTGCTCTAACAGCTCGATTTTTTCTGAGGCAGCTCAACCTAGGAAAACTCGTTCTGTGGGCTCTCTCACTCCCTCTACGAAACTTAAACACACGCATGTGCGCACACGTACAGCCAGATGCAGACACGCACGTGCACACGCATGCACACCCCGCAGCCATGACCTCACTGGCGGGTGGTCTGTGGGCCTTGGACTCCACCTTTGTCACCTGAGGAGGTGTGTGTGGGTCTCTCCGTGTTTCCTGCTGTTCTGAGACCTCTCCTGTCTCTTTCTTTTTCTGTGTATCCTCTAAATGACAGATCTCTACTCAGAGCCCTGAATTAAGTCAGGGTTGGGTTTATCAGACCCGTATGAGACGTCCCTGGTCTCAGAGCTGTAGCTGCCGTCGCTCAGAGGACCCGGGGCTCCTCCTGCTTGTTGCTCACCGTCACCTGCATGTCGCTGCTGTTGCCCCTCCTACTTTGCAGATGCAGAACTCCGGGCTCAGAGAGATCTGCCCAGTCAGGGTCTCCAGCCAGGCGGGGGTGGGGGCACTCATGCCCAGGCATCCCACTCCGGAGTCTAAGCTCTGAACCACTGTTGGGGGTCGGGGGTTGGGGGTTGGGGTGTGATTAATTCAGAGGCCAGGACGTCCCTCCACCTGGATGACCCGGATGCTGCTTTGTGTTCTGACCTCCTTGGTGGGGCCAGGGCGAGGGACTTGGCTGCCAACCTGCACCTGTCCCACCTTCATTGAGGGTCCTCGCTTCGGACAGAAAGGCCAGGAGGGACTTATGCTGGGCTTAGGCAGGGCTGCCCGCGTCCAGCTCCAGTACGACTTAAATGACCCAACAGAGACTCCTCGCAAAGTCAGGTGTGACTCCTTGTCTCAGACCTTGGGCGCCCAGCCACTTGAAGCCAGAGGCTCCCTAACTGGCCGGGCTCCCGGAGCCCCAGCACCCAGGGACATCACCTGGCACCCGTGGTTCTGTTTTCTGCCAAAGAGCTGTTCCCCAGCACCTCATTTGCACTCTCTCTTTGGAACTGGACCTTGTGTGACTTTGAGCGTCATTGTTAATTTGAAAAATGGGGATGCTGATACCTTCCTGCGTGGACTGAGCAGAATGACGCAGTGTCTTTCAAGGTGGCAGGTACCAGCTAACTCACACGCCTCTGCCCCCTCGTCACCGGCTTTATTGCCATCATTCAGCAGATTCCTGGGTAAGAAAAGTCATGGTAATAAAAGCATAATTTTAAAGTCAAGAACCCTAATTTTAAAAAATCATCCTTTTTATTATGGAAATGCTCAAATATACACAGAAGTAGAGAGAAGAGTGTACCAAACCCCGAGGTGCCCCCATCCAGACAGGGGCCTGCCCGTCTCCCACACTCCTCTTAGTGCCTGAAGTTCTCTGGGCTGGTACAGAAGGGGCTTCTGTTCTGTATTTTTAGTTATAGTGTGTTTTGTCTCCCCTACACAGTAAAGAAAGTTTGAATTAATCACTGATGTTTAAAAATTGGCAGATTCCTCATAAACATGTAGGTTCCAGGCTTCTCTTGAACTGTCATTGGTCTGGTGGTGCTGGGCCCTAGTTCCTGGGTGGGTGGGTGGGGCAAGTAGGAGGGGCCGAGCAGCTTCCGTCCTGTGGATGGGCCCCCCGCCAGCCCTCCTCACTGTCTGACACCACTGCCTGGCCCTGCCGGCTTTTGAGTCTACAAGCCCTAACTTCAGCATGACTCCCTGGAGCCTGCTTTTATGAGTGGGTGGAGTCGACTTTCTGCCTCTCTCTGGATTTTTAGAAATCGTTCTGTGTCCTGGGGTGAACATATATAACTTTCTAAGATTTCTGATGGTAACTAGGTGGATCAATATCACTATAGGTCCAAAATGGTTGAATATTGGCAGTTTCATGTAGTTGGACCTAATAAAAGATATGGTTTAAGTTTTAAAAATGAAATAAGAAGTGTAGTACCGTGTTGTGCTGGCGGGGCAGGAATTGGGGGGAGGCGGGGTGGCAGCGGGTGTGCTGTCCTGGTCTCATTGAGTCAGGGAGCTCGAGCTGAAGAAGAGGGCTGCAGCCGGAGGTTTGGACACCCTGGCCCTGCAGTGCCCTTCCAGTGAGGCCACTTTTCTAGTTTTGTTTGTTTCCTTATATAACAGCGTTGTTGAGATGTAATTCACATACCATACAACTCACCCCTTCCAAGTCAGTGACTTCCAGTGTCTTCACAGAGTTACACAACCATTGCCACAGTCAATTTCAGAACATTTTCATCACCCCAAAGGGAAACCTCTTATCCCCATTAGCAGTCATTCCCCATTTCTCCCAGATCACCTACCCCTGGGCGGTCACTCGCCTGCTCCCTGGCCCTGTGGGCTTGCCTGTTCTGGATAGTTCATGTATCCAGGATCCTGCAGTACGTGGTCCTTTGTGTCTGACTCTCACTCAGCAGTGTTTTCAGGGCTCGTCCATGGTGTAGCTGTGTCAGAACTTCGTTCCTACGAATAACGTTCCGATGTATTGATGGATGTTCCCCCTTTCCTTTGTCCTTTCGGCAGTGGGTGTGCAGGGTTGTTTCCACTTTGGGGCTGTCGTGAGATGTGTGTGCACATTTTTGTGTGAATGTGGGTTTTTCTTTCTCTTGGGTGTATACCTGCGAGTGGAATTGCTGGGTCATGCAGCTACTCTGTTTAGCCTCTTGAGAAACTGCAAACTGTTTCCAAAGCAGCTGCACCATTTCCCTCCCACCAGCTGTGTAGAGGGTTCTGATTTCTCCACATTCTCACCAGCACTTGTCATCCAGCTTTCTTTTCGGCCCTCCCAGCGGATGGGGTAGCAAAATGTTCCTGGCAGGATAGAATACCTGCAGAAGTTGGGGAAAGGGTTGTCGCTTTGTTGGTGGCCTAGAGCCTCAGCATGGTTATTGTCCCCCGAGGAAGCCAGGTGTTCAGCCTGAGCTTCGACCTGCCCCCATCCTGCACCTGCCCCAGCGCCAGCCACAGCCCTGCTGCTGGGGACTGGGGACGTTGTTTCTGATGACTTATTTCCAGGCCACACAGTTGGCCCCACTTCCCAGTGTCTAACCTGCCATGTGCCTTCCTCTGTGCAGGTGTCACCATGAAGCTCATGGACGAGGTGGCCGGGATCGTGGCTGCCCGTCACTGCAAGACCAACATAGTCACAGCTTCTGTGGACGCCATTAACTTTCACGACAAGATCAGAAAAGGTAACGGACCCCCGCCAGCCGAGAGGGGCTGCTTGGCTGCTTGGGCCCTTTGCAGTCTGCTTTTGGCTCACCCTGCATAGTCTCTGCCCATTTGCCAGACAAACATTGAACTCTGCTTTAGGTGATGCACCTGTGGAGTTACAGTTTGCTGATTTCTCAGTCTGGTAGAATCTATGACTTAGATGTGATTGGGGCCTTTATCCCACCAAAGAGCAGTGTAAACTCATCCTCTTAACTCGCCCCACGCTCGGAACCCTGCATATCACCTCCCTGGGGGAGTAGGTCCCCCGTGATGTATGCAGCAGTGGGGTCAGAGCAGACACCCCGGGCTCTCTCTGCGGCCAGCCTGCCTGCGCTCCCAGGGCAGCAGTGGTGCTGGGGGCTTTCCGGACACAGAAATCCAGTCCCAGCCTCACCCAGAAATGGTTCCCCTGCTCGGTCACATGAATGCTCATCTGAAGATGCTGTGGCTGTCCCTTCCCACACGTGATTCCTGTCTGTGTTGTGTCTCCTGAGATGAGGCCGTGCGCCCCTGGGAAGTAGTGCTTCACTGTGGGGTCAGGGGGTCCCGGCCGAGAGGGCCTGTGCTGGTTCTGAAGAAGCCTCACCCGGAAGGCAGTCGTTGGAAAAAGCTATCCGTCAGGTCAGCCCCCAGGCATGGGAAGGGACACGGGAGGAGGAAGGCAGGCTGACACTTTGCTGTGGGTCTCTAGAGCACCACAGAGCCATCAGACCCTCTGAGGCCCAGGCCTGGTCCAGCTGAGGCCCGGCCCGGCCGCGTGCTCTCTCCCGAGAACTGAGAAGGACATCCTGAAATTGGGGGGCGGAGGGGTGCCTCCCCTTGATAGCATATTGAGAGCAAGTCAGTCTCACCCACATTGGATTGGGGGTGCTTTCAGCGGAAGGGAAGGGTGGTCTGCAGCACTGTTCTTGTCTGCTTTGCAGAATCCCTTCTCACCCAGTAGGCGTTTGCCATGGACACAGACCACAGTGCTGTTTTAGAATTTGCCCACAAGTATGTCTTGTCTGTCTTGGCCCATCCTCCGTGGGCCTTGGGCTGTGAGTGGCGGCGGGGCAAGCGTCTGGGAAGGGAAGGGCCCTGCTGTGCCAGGTTCTCTCTTTCTGGAACCGCTCCCTGGGCAAATTACTGTGATCACAGCTTCATTGTCAAACACGACTTCAAAACCCACAGTGGCAAATGCACTTACATTCCATGCAACTTGCTCTGTCCAGTGTCTCCCAAGTGCCCCTCAAGAATTGCCAACTAAGAAAAGACGCAGACTTCCCTAGACAAGCAGCCAGCCCCCCGCAGCGCCAGCCTCGCCAGCAAAGGTGCTCTGCGGCCAAGGGGGGCCCAGGGGATGAGGGTTGGCCTTGGTTAGGAAGGAGGAGCCGCTGAAGGGGCCCCGGCTCTTCATCCTCAGTCCCTCGTGTGTCCTCCCAAGGGAGAAGGTGAGGAGGTGCGTGGTCAGTTCCTGATCAGTAGGAACTGCTGTTTTGACGGAAGACCGCGAGCCCTGGTCAGAGCAGAGTGCTTTCTCCAGGGCAGGCTGAGCGGCATGGAAGCTGGGGGGGCATCGTGGACACAGAGGATAATTTTCTTTTCTAAGAGGGTCCTCTTATTCCAAAACACAGAGAAAGGGAGCTTCGTTTTCACAAGCTGTAATTTCTGGTAGGACGGTCCACTGTGGATGGAGTGAGAGGGAGAGGTGGGCGGCAGGCTGGCCCCTCGGTGGCGTCTCAGCCTCGGCCTTGGCCCTGTGCTGCCCAGGGCCCCAGAGCTGGGCTCCCGGCCTGGGGAGCTCTGGTGGGCAGAGAGCTCAGGTCACGTCTTGTTTTGTGTATGAAGAACGGGCCACACCAAAGTAACAGTTACGGAGTCTGGCCTATTTCTGTGCCATGTCCTCGGGGCCGTTAGACACTGTCACACCTTATTTGTTGTTTTCCCGAGGAATGTCCCCGTGTGAAGTAGCTGGCTCCTGCTCCCCTCTCCCCGCCCCGGTCACTGCCACCCTGGCTGTGCTACCTCAGAAACGGGGTTGTCCCGTGTCGTCCTCGATGCCAGGGGACCGGGGGGGGGGGCCCTGCAGGCACTACCGCTTCCCACGGCCCCTGTTCTGGGGACATGCAGGGTGCGGCCGGCGGAGCCTGGGTGACCCCGCCGGCTCTCGATTCTTGGCAGCGAGCAAGGGGAGTGTGTCAGGCTCTTGGTGACGGAGTGGGATTGACATTCCCGGTTCTTCCGCTTTGATTTCCTGATGCGGATGTGCTGAGATGGCTGCGAGCCCGCGGGGCTGTCCGGGGCGTGGCCTGGTTGTTGCCGCGGTCCCCAGCCCGGCGCCGCCTCCTCTGGCCTCGCGGTTCCACTCCCACGTGAGGGGGCCGAGAGGACCCAACCCACAGCCACCCCTTGGGTGAGGCGGCCTGGCTGCACCTGGGACTCCCGATGGGAGCAAAGCCCCACCTGCTCAGGGGCTTAACGCAGCAGTGCGTATCCTCCCGCGTTCTGGAGGCCGGGCGTCCAAGATCGCTCCCTCCAGGGACTCCGGGGAAGGGTCCTTCCTCACCCCCGTTTCTGGTGGCCCTGGGCGTTCCTTGGTTTGAGGCTGCCTCCCTCCAGTACCTCCTTCATCTCCCTTCACAGGGCCTCCGCCCCTCTCTCTTCTCCCTCTGTGATTCATAGGATGGTTGTGGGAGGATTTAGGCCCACTAGGATAATGGACTTACCTTTGCAGGAAGGTGGGGGGTGGGGGCTGGCAACTCACTGCAGATAATTTCTCTCCTCATTTCCTCTCCTGCAAAACCTTGGGTGGATACAGTCTCTTCTGTGCCCCAAACTGCCCTTTTCCCTTCCTACTGCCCACATGGATGTGGGTCCTTCCCTGGTGAGAGCCAGCGGTCGGCTCAGCGCCAGCCCAGCGGAGTGGCTCTGAGGGGTCCAGAAAGGAGGGGCCCCTATTCTGAGTAGGGCAGTTGCACAGCCAGATGGGGAGCAGCCCTGGGACCCAACCTGAGAGCAGCTCCACTGAGCAAAATCGAGGGGCCCCGTGCTCCCCGGCACTGGGCACCTAAGAGGGACCAATGGCTTTTCCTCCAGATGGCAGAACGAGGAGCAGGGACGTGGATGTTTAGTGATGGCAGGAAAGCTCAGGACGTGGACCAAGGGGTTGCCCTTCTCTTGTTGGGCATAGAGTTAACTTCCTCCTAAGTTGAGTGTAAAACTTAATCAGCATAAGGACTGTTTTTAAAGTAATCTTATTTTTATGGAAAAGGTGCCAGCAGGTGGTCCTGGGCACACGAAGGTGACTGAGCAGGTGGGCTCCCTGGGTCCGTGGCCACCACGCAGCAGCTGTCCACGGCCAGCACCCGGCCTTAGCGGGCAGTGCCCACACCTTCTTGTTGGGGAAATGCCTGAACGTCACCCTGGCCGTATCCCATCTCTCAGACACACAGCCCGGGGTGTTCCCTCCCTCCCACCACCCATGAGCAGCATCCTCCTGGGAGGGGTGCCCCCAGCCCTAAGTCTGATGTGACAGTGGGGAAAAGCCCAGACGTTACATTGTGTCGCCAGGGACACATGCTGTCTGTATGAGTTTCTGATCGATGCTGTAACGAATTATCACAAACTAGTGGCTTAAAATAACAAAACTCATTCCCTTACCGTTCTGGAGGCCAGCGTCTGAAAGAGGTCCGCAGGCTGTGCTTCCTGGAAGCTCTAGGGAGAATCTGTTTCCTTGCCTTTTCCAGCTTCTAGAAGCTGCGTGTGTTTCTTGATTTGTGGCCCCTTCCTGCAACCTCTGCTTCTGTCACCCCTTCTCCTTCTTACTCTGACCTCTTGCCTCCTTTTTTTAAATTTTTGTTTCTAGGCATTTATTTTTTTTAAATTTATTTTACAATATCATTTTTTTTAATACAAGTATAGTTGGTGTACAATATTATATGTTACAGGTATACAATATAGTGATTCACAAATTTTTACAGGTTATTCTCCATTTATAGTTATTATAAAATATTGGCTGTATTCCCCACGTTGTACAGTACATCCTTGTGGCTTATTTTATACCTTATAGTTTGTAGCTCTTAATCCTCCCCCCCCCCCATCTTGCCCCTTCCCCGTCCCTCTCCCTACTGGTAATCACTCATTCCGTCTCTATATCTGAGTCTGTTTCTTTTCTGTTATATTCTCTAGTTTGTTGTATTTTTTTCTTAGATTCCACATGTAAGTGATATCTTACAGTATTTGTCTTTCTCTAACTTATTACACTCAGCATAATGCCCTCCAAGTCCGTCCATGCTGTGCGCCAGAAACTAACACAACATTTTAAATCAACTGTACTTAAGTTAAAAAGCAAACAACCAATCAGCCAACCCATTTAAAATATGAGCAGAAGAACTGAGCAGACATTTTTCCAAAACAGGAAATGCAGTTGGCCAACAGGAACAGGGAAAGTTGCTCAGCATCACTCATACCAGGGAAATGCAGATCAAAATCACAATGAGACACCACCTCACCTGTCAGAGTGGCCATCCTCAAAAAGCCTCCGGCCTCCTTATAAGGACACTTGAGATGGCACGGAGCCGTCCGGATAACCTGGGGCCATCTGCCCATCTCTAGGTCTTTAACTTAATCCCATGTGCAGAGTCCCTTTTCCATGTGAAGTGAGATACTCGCAGGTTCCCTGGATTAGGGTGTGGGCATCTTGGGGGCCATTAGGATACCCACCTTTGGTGTCTTAGCAGATAGAGTGACTCTCGGACTTCCTCAGTTGAGCATATTTCATTAGAAGAGCAGCTGGAGTGGAGAGGAAGCCAGGCCTTTGGGTTGACCAGCTTCTGCAGACGTCAGGCAGGAAATTCGGCCCCTGGGGTACCTCCTTACTCAGGAGAGCACTCCTGTGTACGCTACCAACCAAATGCCAGGCCCAGCTGTGACCTCACCTGTCACTCGGGAGGGTGTCCGTCAGGAAGCCATGCCTGCAGCTTTGTAGCATGAAAACTTAGCCCAGGAGGTCAGAAAACAACTTTGAATTTCAGCCATGAAGGGTGTGTGCTGAGAGGCGGGGCTCGCTGCACCCTCACATGTAACACAGGGGGCTTCCTGGGCGGGCTGGCCACAGGTGCAGTCACGTCTCAGTGTCAGCTCCTGCACCACTGCTAACATCCCAGGTCCCAGGGAGGAAGGGCAGGTTTGTTACCGTGTTCTTCGCCAGCTGAAGAGATGGGACACCCTTGCCGACAGTCGCCCGCGTTATTCCTTTAGTCAGCATCAGAAGCGGCTTCCTGCCCTGTGTAAACGTGCCTGCTGCAGAGAAAGGAAAACGAGGGGAGTGATTTGTTTCAAATGTCACTTCTTATTACCTTTTCACCCCCTCAAGACACTGCAGAGGGTCTGCGGACACACTGCCCCCTCGGGTTTGAGATGCCCTTCCCCAGAACGCTGTTACAGAAGGGCGCTCAGACCCCACCAGAAATGACCGTCCTGGGCTTCTGTCCACATGACATGGTCAGTGTGTGGAAGTGACCTCCCCAAGGGATGGTCACTCCTGCACCCATTTGCAGATGAAGAAACCAAGGCACAGCAGGTTCCTGGCTTACTCCTTTCCTGGTGGCTGAGCCACGTTCAAACCCAGGCCTGTGGGACCCCAAAGCCCATGGAACCCAGAGCTCCTCATCAGGGCACGGTAACCTGAGGGAACTGCAGTCTCCTGGGGGTTGCTTCAGGCCCTGAGAGCCTGCCTCCCATGGAGACACTTGAGGGGGCTGTCTGTGTCAGGGTTTTTCACCTGTGCCTGCTTCAGAGGCTCGGAGGAGAACTGAGCGGTCCCCTCCTGGCCTCCTTTCCTGGGCCCAGAGTGGCCCCAACACCCCGCCCCTGTCCGAGGCAGCACATGGTGCCCAGCGGGACATGGGCAGATCACACCACTTTTAAATAAACTAGCCATGCTCCGGGTGGATTCGGACGTGTGACCTAGTAGAAAAGGCCCCAGGCAGTGTCTCAGTGCTCTGGCTGCTCAGCCAGGCTGAGCGCATCTCCACTGCCCCCCAACGGAGCGGCCCTGCGCGCATGGCAGGTCATGCTTGCTCTGGCAGTTTCTGAGACAAAGTGAACTGCAACCAAGTTAGACCCGAGTCGGGGTTGTCCCCCTACTCAGACGGGCCCCCACAGTGTCCCAGGCCGAGGTTGAGGCTGGCCCAGCACGCAGGAGGTGAGCCGCCCTTCCCGTGACCCTGCCCCCGTGCCCAGGGGAGAGTGGAAGGAGCGTGGTTTCGGGGCCTCGCGGGGCCGCTCGGGCCGAGGGTGACCACGGTGCGAGTTGAGGCCAAGCGTCTGCTGGAGGGCCCCCATCCGGCTGGGGTTGGCCGTGGCCTGCTGTCCACACTTGGGCCACATCCCCACTGGTTCAGGGGTGGTAGGACTGCCAGACTGGGAGGGGGACGAGCATCATCAAACAGACAAGCTAACAAGCCCACAGGTACCTGGAGCTGGACGCCCTGAAGGAGAGGAGGGAGCCCTGTTCTAGAAAGAGCCACGGGGGCGCCTGAGCTGCCGTGCAGAGGGCGGACCAGGCACGGCACTGGGAGCAAGAGGCAGCGTGGCGGTCTGTGGAGCGGATGTGTTTGCACCCATGAAGCTGAGACCCATCACTGGTAACCCCCCACCACTGTGGACCGGCCGCTCCGGGCCCTCGGGTCCAGTGGCTGGAGGGAAGGGAGGAGGGAATAGGGGCGAGCCTTCCTGACATCCTGGAGCTGACAGACAGTGGACATGGCTGGGGCTGCCCTGAGGCGCCCCTGACCACCCCTCCCTCGGCAACTGACCACAGACCCCAGGGTCGCGAGGGGTGGACTTCCCGAGCCAAGGGCCGGGGGAGGGGAGGTCCTGAGCCCGGGAGGGGCCTCCGCAGCACTGGGGTCTCTCCTTGTCAGTTTCAAATTAGGTCCCAGCCCCTCCGTTACCGAGTCCGGTTTCCAGCTTTCAAGCACCTCCCTGTGGCTGGCCAGCCAGTGGTAGCTAAAGCCCGTGGCTTGTGAGGATAACGATGTTGCCGTCCCTGAAGGGTGACGAGACTGGCGCTTTGACTGTAATAGAAGTTTTCCCGACTTTTAGGAAGCAATCGTTGTGCCTTGTACTGTGAGTGCCACTTGGGGCAGCGTTTTCTTCTGTGTCTAATGCTCGCTGTTAACATACTTCGTTGTTTGAAGTCGTTTTTTGCTTTTGTTTGGTGTGGCAGGTAACTAGGTTTCTATTTACTTATTTTGACTGGAAGTACTGAGGGCTGAACCCAAGACCTTGTGCATGCTAGGCACACAGTCTACCGCTCCCCCTGAAATCATTTTTAATTGGAATTTTCTTTGGATTTCTACCCAAAATGAGACGTGATCACCATGCGTTTGCCGTGGTGGTTGGTAGGGGACTTATGTGGGGGACAAGGCAAGGATGTGTTTCTGTTTGTTCTTCAAAACAAACGGTGGGCAATGAAAGGCCCCAAATTCACTGCTCCCGCATCCCTGCCCCTGGCTGGGGAGTTCTTGGGGTTTCCTCCCTCTTGAGGGAGGGGCTTGTCCTGCTTCTCAGCCTGTGACCCCAGTATCTCTGTCTGGTTGTAGGTGAGGGGACACTGGCTGGCACTGGGGGCGGCCTGATCGGGACAGGCAGGGGCGCCGGAGACCCTCAGGGACGACCACCTTCCCTTCCCACTCTCTCACTGGAAACGGCCCATAGGGGCCACGTGAGGGCCCTTCCCAGGGTGGGACCCGGCACTTTGCATGTTGCTGACCCCGTGGCCTTTCTTCCCCCCAGCAGTGGCTGCGTCTGACCTGGAGAGCCCCCTGTAAGTACGGAGTGAACGCGGCACGGAGTGTGCTGGTGCTTTATAACACGAGTAACCGCCGCCGCTTCCAGCCTGCCCACACGCTCACCCCTAACAGTCCCGTGCTGCCTCGATGTGTCTGTCTAACTGGGTCTCCACACGTGCTTTGTGGGGCCTGTCTCCACTGGGGTTCCTGGGTGTTAAAAGCTCCCTGCAGCCAGCCCTGGTTCTGGGGAGCATTTCCCAGTGTCCTGCGTAGGACTTGGGCAGGAAATCTCCTTGAGCCCGAGTGCTGGTGGTGGTGGGGCTGTTCTGAGCCCCCGAGGGAAGCCCCAAAGGATTAGTGCTGCCTCAGGGTCCAAAATCACACCGTGGGTGATGGTAATGATGGTACCCGGTGCCCCCCGCCCCCAGGCTGGAGCCAGCGGCAACTGGCTCATTTCATGTTAGCCCCGTAGTTACCCTGTGAGGCAACCCTGTCTGTTTACAGGAGAGAAACCGAGCTCCACGAGATTAAGTCCAGGGAAGAGGGTGCCGAGGACGGTGTGGGGGGCATGACTGGGAAGGTGGGGAGCACCTAGCAACTGTGACCTCCTCCTCCTCCTCCAGAGGAGACACTCCCAAGGTGCAGCCACCGGGATATATACTTGGGACCCCAGGGGTGTGCAGAGAGGTCGGGCTGGGGTCCTAAGTATAGGAGTGTTGTGGGAACGCCTGTCAACCTACAGGGAAGAAAGTGCTGGTGTGGGAAGGTGGGGAGCACCTGGCGGCTCTGACCAAGGACAGGGCATGTCGTGGGAAGGCAGGTGTCCGAAGCTCAGAGGAGAGGCTGGTCTGGTGGGCAAGACTGACAGGGAGGAGGGGACCCTGACGGGACAGACGCGGTCCTACCTGGACGGAAGGGCAGGGGGACGAGGGCTGAAGTGCAGACTCCAGGGGGGACTTCCGACCGCGGTAAGCGCGGCAGTTGGGCCTGACCCTGTGTGTGATGCCGTCAGCCCAGCATCGGGAACACCGGAGCCAGGGGGTTGGGGTGGGGCGGGGGCCGGTGAAGGAGGGTTCTTCAGTGGTGCTCAGAGTACAGAGAACGTGGCGGGGCAGCCTCGTGGCTCCAGGGGCACCAGTAAGGCCGCCGCGTGCACAGTGCAGTGGCAGATTTGTCCTGAGCCTGCAGAGGGGGCTGGCCCCCAGGGCAGGAGTGACTGGAGGCACCCGTCCACAGACGCTGCCACTCCTGGGGGTAGAGACCCATGCTTAGAGGGGATGGGTGGGTCTTGATGGCGGCTGCCAAGATCCCTTCAGCTCCAAATGTTTATGTAAACGACGAAAGGAAACCCTGCTCACTGGAAAGGTAATCCGTCAGGGGCTACTAGTTAGGCAGTGCGATGTTTTGTTGTTTTAATGTCCTAGCAGTTAGCAGAAAGGTCTGTGCTGTCTAACCAGGTGTCTTTTAGTGTCCCCAGTACCGCTGATGTCTGCGCCCCTCCCCGCCAGCCTGGCCACCCTGGGCCGGAGGCTCCCTGACCCGCTGTCTGTGCTCTGCAGGCTATGTCATCACCATCTCTGGGCGCATGACCTTCACGAGCAATAAGTCCATGGAGATCGAGGTCTTAGTGGATGCCGACCCCGTGGTGGACAACTCCCAGAAGCGCTACCGGGCCGCCAGTGCCTTCTTCACCTACGTGTCCCTGAGCCAGGAGGGCAAGTCTCTGCCTGTGCCCCAGCTCGTGGTGAGTGGCCCGTGTGTCCCTGGGAGCAGCCGCCCTCCCCTGCTGGGCTGGCCCCTTGGTGCTCGCTGGGCTCCCAGGAGAAACCAAGTTACATGAGTCCATTCTGGACACCGGGTACAAATGCTAAAGTAGGGGTGGGGCCCTCCCAGGGGCGAGCTCTCTAGGAGCCCTTGGCCCAAGTGTCCTGCATGATGGGAACCAAACCAGACCCCGGTACCTCGGGGCTGGGAGTCTGGGCCTCATGGCCTTTCGCTGCCCCAACCCCCTGGGGCTGGGCTCTGCCCTGGGTGTGCAGGCGGGCAGCTGCCGTCGTGAGCAGAGCTGGGGGTCTCTGGCCCAGGCACGGGTCCAGGAGGGTCACAGCCACCAGCAAGCTTTGCTCAGCCGTGGTCCCAGGCCCCACAACTCCAGAGGCTGCTGCTGGGGCTGTCGGCGGGCAGGCTCACTAGCGTTTTCTTAGCTGGGTGAGCAGAAGGTTGGCTTCACTGACCTGTGACGCTTTCCCTCCCTCTTGCCCCCGCCCCCCACCCCAGCCCACATCTCAGCTCTCGACACCCGCAGGCCCCCCATGCTCAAGGCCACAATCCCAGAAACTTTCTGGGCTCCTGCCCCCTCATGCCCACCCCTGCCCAGTCCTGGCAGCACCACCTCTCTCCCAGCCCAGGTCGCTGATGGCACCTAGGGCCACCACAGCCTCCTCCCTGGTCCCTCCCTCCCTCTCACACTCACACACACTCCATTCTTCACAGCACCTGGCTGATCTCGTTCTCAGCTCTTAAGATCTTGTCACTTCCTTGCTGAAACTTTGGGTCCTGGTGCATTTAGAATAAAATCCGTACCTAAGACTCATGACTTGAGGCTGCGTGTGCCCCACCCCAGCCCACCTCTGCCCACCGCAGCCTGCTCCCTGCCCTGCCTGGAGCCACCTGCTGCCCCCGCACAGGCTCCTGGCTACCTGTGGGGCTAAGTCCCCTCACCCCCGTGTGAGCCCAGTGTCATCTCCTTGGAGGAGTCTCCTTGACCTCCCATCCAGAGTGTCCTGGTCACAGTCTGGCCTCACCCCTCCCTTCTGTAAAACACCATTCCCCCGACTGAGGGGCGCTGGTCAGTTGCCGCCTGCCCCTCCCCCACTGGACTGAGCTTCACAGAGTGTGGAACATGTGCTCCTAATGGGTCACTGGGGCCTGGGACAGTCCTGGCACTTAGTGGGTGCGCTCTGGAAGATGTGTGAATCCTACTGTGCGCCAGGCCTGCCCTTGAGCATGAAGCCAAGTTGGGGAGGAGAGACAGGCGGTGTGGGCGCTCGGAGGAGCAGGGGGAGCGCGCTGCGCCCGAGGCCTTCCACCTGGGGCAGGGCGTGAAGTGGTGCCAGGGCGGGGGCAGGAGCCCCCAGGAAGGCCAGTGGGGCCGGGAGCCGCGCTGGGAGGTTCCAGGAGCTGGAATCCCAACAACTTGGCAAGTGCCAGCCATGCAGGAGCCTGAGGGCAGCAGGGGTCAAGGCCGGGCGTGGAAGGGGGGCGGGGTGGGGGCTGGGGTGAGGCACTCGTAATTGTGTATTGAATGAACGCATGAATGATGGGTCCAGATTCCCCTCGAGGCTGGTGAGCCTCACAAACTCCCCAGCAGTGCCAGTCAGGGTCACTGTCCCACCTGGCATGTGTCCTCATGCCCAGCGTCTCTGAGTCCTCTGCCTGCTTCTCTCAGCCAACCTCATCCCAGCCCTGAGGGCCGGGCTCCCCTGCTCGCTACTCTGTTACACAGGTGAGGACCCCCTCGGACCAGCCAGGCTGAGGCATTTGGGGAAGGTCACGCAGCTGGTCCAGGGGAGCCCGGGTTTGCACACTTTCTGTTGCCGGGTGTGGAGAGAGCCTCCGTTCAGGCTGCTCCTGGTTTCCTCTTGAGCCAGACCCTGCATCTGTTACTGGGGGCAGCTCTTCTGGGACCAGGAAGAAACCAGAACCCTGGGCTATAGTCAGGGTGAGGGCGTGAGGGGCAGAGAAGCCTGGGCGGTGAGGGTCCCGAGCGCCTGGCACTTTTGTGTAAGCGGCTGGCAAGTGACTCGGGCTCCTGCCAGTCTGAACCCTGCTTCCAGAAGTGCCTCGCGGGGCCCCAGCTGCCCCCACAGCGTCTGCTCCCCGCGCAGATCTGCGCCTCCCGGAGAAGCGTGTGTACGGAAAACCTCTGTACCAAGTAAACAGGTTGCATGTAAGGTCTCACTTCCTCACACAGCCCAGGCACAGGGCTCCCGCTTGCTTCTTCCTGTGCCCGAGGATGGCCGCCTGCCTGGCCAACCCTGGCCTGCCCGTCACCAGTCCCTTCTTGGTAGCTGCAGAGGCGCCTCCTTTCTGGGGCCTCAGTCCCGTGGGGGCGGCACCTGGCTCTGGTGCGGAAGCCATCCCACCTCGCCAAGGCTGCCGTGGCGGCAAGGCCCAGGGGAGCCTCAGCTGCCCTGAGGGTCCTCCCTGTCCCTCCCCCACTCTCCACACACCTTCCCACTCGCTCTTTGCTGCATTGGGTCCTACCCCGGGGCTCCAGTGAGTCAGGTGGCAGGTCATGATCCTCCTCTGGACATTGGCAGGGGCTGCACAGAGGAGGGTTGGGGAACCTGGCCTTGGAGGATCAGGGTGCCACCATGTGAAGGAAGGAAGGAAGAGCCAGGGTGGGCGCCATCCTCAGGCAGGCACCGCACTTCCGACGTGCCTGTCACCGCCGCCCCCCGCTGCCATACGAACCCTGGCCCTGCCACCTGGTGACCAGGCCTGTTGGTGTGGGGGTCCCATCAGCCTCGGCCTCTCCCTCCCGATGTCTCCAGCCCCACAGCCCCCAGCCTCGGGTCTGTCGTGAGAGTTCCTGGGCCCAGTGCCGCCTCCCTGGGGCCCACCTCCCCCTTGCTCCTGCCCCCATCTCTCACTCCAGTCCCAGGCAGGGGCCCCTCCCCTCCGACAACACTCCTGACGGAGCCCCCCTGGGCCTGCCACACCTGAGCGTGAGGACCGGGACGCTCGTCCTGCCGCACCCCCCCCCCCCACCGCTGCCAGGCACCTCGGCAGGATGGCTTCCGCCCCCTCAGTGATGCACGTCCGTGCCCCTGATCTCTGCAGACGGACCTCACCTTCTCTGACCTTGACCTTCACAACCATGTGTCTCTGGGTCTTGGACTGCTTATTCTCAGAACCCTTCCTGCCCATCTTGGCCCCAGTTGCAGGCTTGCCCTCGTTTTCTCCCAGACCCTTGTCCCATCTCTCTCCATATGGCCAGTGTCCCTCGGGGACACCAGTCAGCGTGACTGCTCCCAGCATCTCCATCCTGGATACTGAGTTCCCACCACACACACACGAATCCTTGACCTCTCTCCTCCCCACCTCCCGCCCTCCCTGGCCTCCAGCCTCTAGCAGGGTGGCCAGATCCAAGGACCATCTCCCTCTTTATCTCACTGGCCTCTCCCTGGCTTTGGTACAACTTGCTGAGCCTCGGTGAAGCCTGTGTTCCCTCTGCAAGGGACTCCAGTGTCCAGACAGCCACGCTGGGGTCCTCTGAGCATAAGGCTCTGATGGACCCTGACCTGTATCCTTCCCTTCCTGGGAGGCTGGGCCCAGGCCCGGTGCCTCATCTGTTTACTCCCACATCAACTGCCCCCTCTGCTTCTCTCCACAGGGTCTTAGCAGGCATTTCAAACACATATTATTCTGAATTAAACTTGTAGTCTCCAGCCACCCCCCAACCCCCGCAAAAATCCCACTCCTCCTGGTGTATTTCCTCTCCTGGTGAGTCTGGGAACCCAGCTGGCTCCTCTCTCCTGCTCAGCCCCGCGCTGCACGCCCGCCTCCCTTCCTGCTGCCCTCGCTCTGATGCTACGCTGTGTCCGGGCAGGTTTGTTAGAACAGGATTCTCCCTCTCCTGCCTAAACTGCTTAGCGGCTCCTTGATGGCACAGGGTCCAGCCAAGCAGGCCGCCTCTGTTCCTCAAATCCCAAACTCAGTGCTGCCATAGGGCCTTTGCACTTGCCATTCCTCTGCCTGGACACCTTCCCTCAGATTGTCGAGCCATCTCCTTCCACTGTTTCCCAGATGTTTCCTCTTTGATGGCCTTCTCTCACCTCTCTAGACAAAGCCTTACCACCCAGTGGCTCTTTCCTATTGCCATGCTGGCTTTTGGCACTCGGCACCATCTGAGATTGCCCAGCGAGCATGCACGTCTGTTTAGTGTTTGTCCCTGGACCCAGGGTGTGACCCCAGGATGCCTGGTGCAGAAAATGTCGTGAGTGATTTACACGCTTGCCCGCTGCTCCAGCCACATCTCTCTACCCTGCTGGACAGCTGGAGGGATAAAGGCATGAAGACCCCATGCCGCCCTCCCCTTGCCTGGGACAGGCTCACACCAGGGAACAGGCGTCACTGCCTGGTTCTAGTCGATGCCCTGACTGTACTAGTTGTGTGACCTCGGGCACATATTTCCTGTGCGCCTCAGTTTCCTCATCTGTACAATGGTGCCGGTTCTAGTATGTGACCCAGAGGGTGGGTGAAGATTCCACAAGCTCGTTTATATCAATGGCTCCATAATGGCCTGCTGCTGCTCACTGTTCTTGCCCAGAGTCCTCCTCGCTAGAGCCCCCGCCCTGCTAGAAGGAGAGAGACTGAGAACCAATAGGGACAACAGAGGATGTTAGATGGTGGCAAATGCTGTGAAGGAAAAAGCAGGAGGCGGGAGGTCAGCACGTGCTGAGAGCAGTTGCAGCTGAAATAGATTCCTTCCAGAGAGGGCCACAGTCAAGTCGGGCCAAGTTGGTGGGAGAGAGAGGAGAGGAACCGGGAACTCAGAGGGCTAGGGGCCGAGTTGGCCACTTGTTCCAGGAGAGGAGGGGCAGTGACACCCCCGAGGCCACCCAGCAGCTAGAGGGCAGGCCTGGCCCCGAGACCCAGGACTGTCCGGGTGGCTGAGGGAGGTTGGGGCCTGCAGGACTTCCCAGATGCTCATAAGGCCCAGGATGGCCGAGGAGTTGGGACCATCTTTACTTTGGAAAGGCTCCTACAGAGTAAATGCAAGTGGACAGGGTGTTCCGGCAAGGTGTGCGGTACAGCCTTGGCTTGATCGAAGGCCCCCTCCGCCCTGCATACACCCCAGGACTCAGCCCTCTGGGGAGCCCCGTGCTGCAGCCCTGCTGGAGGCTCCGCAGTCTGTGGGCACGGGGAGGAGGGCCTGGCGCTCCAGGGTCCAGGCTCCCGTAGAGAGCAGCCTGTGGTCGAGGAGCCCTTTGTGGGGGAGCCCGAGACTGTCTGAGAGCTGGGAGGCAGTCTGGGGGCCGGGCCGGTCTGTGTACCCGGGAGGCTGCTGGTGCCCTTTCCAGAAACCTCGGCCCTGGGGCTGGGGGTATCGGTACAGAAGGAGCTGGCAGGGGTGGTGGAGAGTCACCTGCTGGAATGAAGGGGATGGTGACTGAATTCCCAGATTTGAAGGGCCAGTGGTTGGTGACTGGCCACATCTTCTGCCGGCTGGCTTCACGTCAATCCAGGCTATTTCTTGCTAATTTAAGATGGTCTTTACACTTCACTGAGGTGCCCTGGGGGCCACCGACGTGAATGAAAACAGCCTCGGCGGGGAGAGGGGTTGACTCCCCAGAGAGGGTTTTCAGCTCAGCCTGGCCCCCGCGACACACACAGGAAACACCAAAGGGCAGTGTCGTCCGCCTCTCTGCCCGCGTGTGCTCCGAGAGGCCTGGGTGCGTGGCCCGCCGTGGGGGCTCAGCCCTGCCCAACCCCACTGTCAGCACTTCATCCTCTAGTCTATTTTTAGCTCCCATCCTCAGGGCCTGGCTGACACCGAAGGCAGCGTGGCTGTTTGGAGTTTTTCTTGATGAATATTTTATGCTGGGGAAGGCCTGCTGCACCGCGTCCGGCAGCTGCCGGCACTTTCCAGGCTAATTATTAGAGGAGGCAAGGGCAGGGCATGGAATCTGCAGGCCCAGGCCCGGCCGGCCGGCCTGCCCCCCTCTAAAGGCCTCCCTGAGACTGTGCGCTCTGGCCTCGGGGCTGGGGGACAGGCCCGCACCGCTGACCAGAGCTGGAGAGGTCCCCGTGCCGAGGGACATGGAGACCGTCAAGCTGGCTCCCTGGGACCCGGCTCCAGTTTGGCCCCAGCACCTCCTGGGGCGGCTTCTGCAGCCCGGGTGTGGGAGGCCCATTCAGCCTCCAGACTCTTGAGAGCCAGACGGGCTCTGCGTTGAAGTGGGAGCAAGCCAGTCCTAGGCGCAAGGTCGGCCTCCTTTCCTGGTTCAGACACGGGTGCTGCAGTCGCCGAGGGCCTGGAAGACCCACGTGAGGCCAGAGTGGCCGGCGTTTGGTGAGAGGAAGGTGGGGGGAGGTCGTGTTGCCCTCAACAAGGGAAAAGCCTGGAACCATCCCAGGCACTTGGTCGATGTGGGTTTGGAGAGAGCACTTCCACTCAGCTGCTCCCGGGGGTCATTTGGGAAAATAACGTTTTTCCCAGGAAGCTAAGTGGAACAGTCTTTGCGAAGCGGGTTTCCATGGCTCCCAGAAAGCCCACATCCTGGAGCGAGCCTGTGACACGGGGGTCTTGGCCGCTGCTTGTAGCCCCTCACCTCCTGGTTCACCAGGGACAGCTGGCACTCAGGGGACAGGGGCCTCTATCCCAGGGCCTCCATCGTCAGACCCTGAAATGATAAGCTGGGACTAACGCAGGAGGCAGTGAGGAAATTGGGGAGGCAGCCATCCTTCCCTCTCCTTTAGATCGAGGCTCCCTCATGGCCCGTGGGGTTCCACCAAGTGAAATGTGTGCTTCTGCACTTCATTGGCTATAAAGTGCTTCCACTGGGAACATCACCACATCTGGAATTCAGGGCACCCTCGGGGGCCAGTCTCCTGAGCACGCACTCCTGAGGCCCGGGTGCCCGCTGAGGCCACTCCCTGTCTCCTGGGAGGGGCCAGTGGAGTGAGTGTCCTGGGTGCCCACAGGGACAACAGTCTGGCCCCTGGGGAGCTGAGTGTTCTCTGGGTGTCAGGACGGATTGTCCACACCCACAGACAGGCCACTGTGACGGAGATGGGAAGTGGCTCATCCAAAGTCAGATGCCGACTCTGGTCTGAGGATCTAGAGCAGATGGAGCCCCTTGGCCATGGCCAGCACCTTCCTGTCTCTGAGTCTCAGTTTCCCCACAGTTGTTCTCTGCGGTCTCTCTCTGGGCTGTCTCTGTGATCCAACCCGAGGGCTCCTCGCTCCTTTGCACTGAAGAGGAAGCACACGGGCCAGGCTTCCAGCAGCGGTCAGCTCCTCGCTCCCTGGGACTTAAGCCTGGAGATGAGGGGCTGTGGGTCCTCCCAAGGGTTGGTTCCTTGAGACGAAGCATCAGCAGGACCACCTCCCCCGATCATGGCCAAGCCTGCTCTTCACAGCCCAACGTGGCATACTTCCCACCCCCGGGATAAAGGGAAGAGGGTCCCCATGCGGAGCTTGTGGGCTGGGGCCCCAGGCAGCCCCATGACTTGGGGAGACGCCTCTGTCCCAGACACTCATGTGCTGGAATGATTTGCAGTTGCTCCCTAATTTAAGAAACGCAGGTGTACTGGGGACCGGTGGGACTGATACGTACGTTCCTGGAGCACCTGGGAGACACATCACTGAGGGAAGCTGTGCCCTCCTGCTCCCCCTTCCTGCTGCCAGTCCACAGGAGTGTGTCAGGGACTAGAACATTCAGGAAGCTTCGGGACCCAGTGTTCTGCTCTCTCCTTTGGCTTTGGATGCTTAGCAGGGAGTCATAATAGAAAAATGCCAGAATCTTGAAGTTGTTCCTGTCCCCTGAATGGGTGGTGTTTGGAACTTCTAGTGGTCTGTGGGTCCCACCTGCCCGGGAACCAGGGCTGTGGGTCCCACAGGGGGCGTGGACGAGAGGGTGCGGCCTCCCACAAGCCCGGCTCTCCCCTCCATTCTGCCGTGAGCCCAGACTCGTCCTCTGACCAACTTAACCTGTCCAGTGAGCACATGTATTTTGGTGACCCACTGTCCCTGACGGCCCTGGTCTGGCCTCTTGGCTGAAATGGCAGTGCTCTGGAGAACACTCAGTCCACGTTCAACAGCCAGCTCTCCAAAAGGGGCCCAACGCACAGGACTCACTTTTCCTCCTTAAAATGCCCGCAGATTCTGTGCATGGAGTACCAGCTTCTTGGTGCTTGGGCACTGTGTCTCCAAATCCAGGTGACCCCAAGCTGTTTTGATTTCTATAGGATGTGAAAACCTGAGGCAGGCTCTTGGCACTGTTAGGCCTGACCCCACACAGTGCCGGGAACACGGCTGCAGGAGGAGAGGCCCATGGGCAGAGGGCCCAGCCGGAGCTGGGACATTCCAGACCCCGTGGCCACCTTGGAAGGTGAATTCAGGCTGGGGAGAGACGTGTGAAAGTTGTTGGGTCCAGACAGGGGTCAGGGCCACAGGACCCAAGAAGATCTTCCCTCAGGGTGGGTCGTGCCTGGCGTGTCCTGGGGCAGAACACAGGACCAACCCAGCATGTACGAACGATGGCTTCTCGGCAGCCTCGTGCTTTCTCTGTGAGGTGGAGTGGAGCCCCCTGGCAAAGGCTTTCCAAGGCCAGGGACACTTCTGAACCCTGTACTCCAAGTTGCAAGGAAGAAGCAGACCCCGGACCCCCCACAGTGGTAGGAAGGCTGCAGAGGGCCTCCCCACACCCTGGCGCATGCATAGGTTCAAGCACAGTGTGCGGCACTGCCAACAGGAGAGGAGCTGCTTCACCCAGGGGTTGATCCACCCCTAGGAGTGCTGGACACCCCGGTCATGCCTCTGTTGTCACTGCAGGACCCTGGCGAGCCCCTCGGTGGTCTGAACCTTCTGGAGTCAGTCGAAGACAGATGATGCCTGAACGTGTGTCCATCGGTATTGAATCTTTAACACAGAGACCACATCAATGTGGAATTAAGCTTTCTTGCTTTGACCTTCATTGGTTTGCCATTCAGTCATTCAGCAAATGCTTCCTGAGTCCCTCCTGTGTCCCAGGCATGTGCTGGCCTCCGCCAGAGGGCAGGAAGGGCTCTGACACAGAGCAGGTACACGCAGGGCCAGAGGCTCACCAGGAGAATGCAGCCCCTGGCCTGGGCCCAGCCGTGGGAAGGGTTCAGCAAAAGGCAGTCAGGGTCCTGGGAATTGTTGTCTGGTGGGGATGCTATGTCAGCATTCCAGGTACAGGAGCCAGTGCTGCGAGTGGGGCCCTGGGGAGGGGCTACCAAGGCCCCGGGAGAGGACCGGGTCCTGACTCCTCTTTCCTATCAGGGACCGCCACCCTTCACTGCCCTTCCCCAGGCTGCGCCCCAGCTCCCTGCCCCTTCCGCAGCCTCCTATCAGCCCTGATACAGGGTAATTTCATGACTGCACACCAGGGCAGTTATCCTGGGGGCTGAGCTGGTGCTGTGGGGAGAGGGGAGCCCCTGGCACGGGTGTTTATGGCTCTGCATGGGGGACTCATTATTGGACACTTCTGGCCCCGAGCTCTGGAGGCTGCTGTGGGGAGACTGTGCGGGTACCCTGCAGGAGTTTGGTAGCCCCAGCCTGCAGCCACTGGGAGCTGGGCCCACAGGGAGCAGCTGCCCAGCTGCCTAGCCCAGCCCTACCGAGGTCGAGGTCTGTGGTTTGAGCTGCACTTGGGGGACACAGCTGCTTGTGGGGCTGATGGGTCCTGGACACCGAGCTTGTCCTTGCCTAGCCACGCACAGGGCCCCTCACCACACCATGCTGAGTGGCCCTAGTAATCAGAAGATGCCTTAATTGCCTGTGTGATGGTCCCAGGATCCCTCTCGGCTCCTGTTATGAAGACCGGAGAGGCTGCGCAGCATGGCTTCCTAATTAAGAAGGTCCGTGTCCCTCAGGCTCTCAGGAAGTTGTTACATCACCGCTGGAAACACTCCTCGCACCAAACTTTCATTAATTACAAAAAGGACAAGCTCTTGATTTTACTGAAGGTGGAACTTAGTCACTCACCCTCCCTGCCAAGTTCCAAATATGTGTTCTCGAAGCAGAGAAAATGCAAAATGGAAAACATTTGGTTCGCACTGTTAGGCTCTGGAAGCCACAGGCTTCCCCTGCAGTGGAAGGGAGCCCAGAAGACAGCACTGGCAGAAGCGCAAGAGGAGGAAGGGGAAGGCGCATCCGAGGCCCCGCAGCCCGCGGGCGGGAGCCAGGGGGCGCCCTGAGCACAGAGGGGCAGGGTCCCCGGGGCTGAGTGGGAGGTTCCAAAGGCCCAGCTGCCTTAAGATGACCCCCAGGGCAGTGGCTGTGGATCAGCAGCCAGGAGCGCACTTGGTCCCTGAGGCCGTGTGTGACAAAGGGAGTAGTTCGCTAGTGTGCGTGCACACACTCACACACACACAGTGTAACTGCCATGCACGGGGGCCCGCTGGCACTGGCACTGAGGGAAACACTTCACGTTACCTCCTGGTGGGAGGACCTGGCCCTGGGAAGGTAGGCTGCATCCCTGAGGCCACACAGCCAGGTCCCTGTGACCCTGTGTTCCTTGCCACCCCTCCACTGTCCCTCCCACCAGGCAGGTGTCTCTTGGGAAACCTGGGATCACCACTGCCCGCAGGCCCCTTTGCCTTCACCTCTCCTTTTCCGTAGCCACCGGGAGCCCACCCAGCCGTGCTGTCAGGAGCCCTCCTCCCTGCCGACAGCTCCAGGCACTTGGAGGAAAATGCAGTTTCCCACAGAGGAGCTTTGTGCTCCCCCCTCACCCCCAACCCTCCATTAGAAACAGCAACAGCCAACAACTTATGTATTTATTTACTTTGCCGGATGGAGGGAGACGGGCTGCGAGGAGGCGGCAGCTGGGCCGTGGGTGGGGTTGTGTGCGGGGAGCCATCTGTCTCGTTCTGTCAGCTCCGTGCCCAGCAGGGAAGTGGTGGCCCCTCTTAGTCACTTGGCTAGGAGGGCTGTTTATTGGAGCTTGCAGCCCTGGGGAGGCTGAATGCCCGCCAGTCAGCAGGGCAGGGACCTTGTTTCCATGGGGAGCAGATGCAGCCCTGCTCACCTCTGGTTCTGTCTCCTCCAGCGAGGGGAGGGGGGCAGCCAGGGCCTCAATGTATGAACTCCTGCCCTGACTGGGCACCTTGCAGGGCAAGCAGGTGAGGAAGGCCATCAGCACTGAGCACTGCTCCCAGGGCTGGCCGGGCTCCACAGAGCCTGGAACAGGCAGCCCCGGCCGCCATCCCCAGAGACCAGCAGAGACACAAGCCCTCTGCTGGCTTCCTCCTCCCAGGCCTCACAAAGGCCTCAGCCTTGCCCTCCAGCCGGCCAGCTGCCTTCACATCCGTCACCAGGCGGCATCAGCTCTGTCTGAGGGCAGATCCTGGCTGATGAGCTGACTGCAGAATATTAAACGTCGGAGACTCAGCACAGCAGCCATGAGGCCCAGTGCTGGGCACCAGCTTCTCCCTCACTGAGCAGACGCTCGGCTTTGTTGTGGTTTGTACCTGAGCCTCAGCCTCTGCCCCTCCTCAGGTCGCGCGTTGACTGATCTAGTCAGGGAGGCATTCAGAGTCCTTGGCACGCGCGTTCTGGAACATACATGGCCTGTTGGCTGCTGAGGGGTGGGAAGCTGCTGTCCTCTGGGGTAACTGTTGGAGGGCTGGGCCCTTTACAGCTGCACATCAGGGCCAGTGGGACGAGGGGAGGGCAGCGAGGGGCACGACCCCGCAAGTGGACGCCTGGCTCACCGCCCCAGACCCGGCCTGCTGAGGACCCAGCACTACCTCCCCTGGCTCCCAGGTGCCGGCGCTCCCATGCGGACACTCCCCCCTTCCCCCCCCCCCCCCCGCCCTCCAGTCCCAAAGTTTATGACCAAGAGAGAGGACTCCTCGTGAGTGTGGGGGGAAAGCACGGGGGAGGTGGCCCCAGTGTCTGACTCCCCCGAAGTGGGGCAGAAGGGCCGGCATTCTTGTCTATGTCTGGGGGTTCTGCAGGACGCTCGGGCAGCCATGAGGTCCCGCCGGCTGCTCACAGGCAGACAGGAAGGCGCGTGCTTGTCTGCTCTTCTCCGCTGGCAGGACGCGCCTGGCTCCAAAGCTGGAGCAGAGGCTGCGCCGGGAATGCACCCCTGCCCCTGGGCTTGTCCCCTCCTGGTCCTTTGTGCCTGGGGATGGGAGGAGGGGCCGAATTTCCTATAGCCGCATCTACTCTCTCCTGTCTTGTTGGTTTTTCTTTTTTCACTTAATTATAGAAAATATAAGCAAAAGTAAAGAAAAGAAAGAACCCTATGTATTACCAACATGGGGCCAGTCTTGGTCATCTGCCTGTCCCCACCCAGGCTCTCCGGAAGCAAATCTCAGAAATCACATCATCGCCTCCAGGTATTTCAGTGTGTGTCTCCGAGAGACAAGGGCGCGCTATCCTTTGTCGTTGGCTTATTTGTGGTTGGACTGGACTCTGGCCAGCGGGCCCTGGGCTGCGGGTGCCCTGCAGAGACCCCGCTGCAGGACCTGCGGCCCCGGACTCACGCTTATGCCAAGGCCTCCCAAGCCGAGAGTTAGGACGGACCCAGACAGCCACGCAGGTCACTCCCACCCCAGTGACAGGCCCACTGCCAGCTCACATGGGCCACCGTGTTGAGGCCTTCAGTTGGGGACGTGCCCACACGTGGGTGCTCCCCCTGCCCCTCACCGCCATGTGACAGGGCGTCTGGCCCTCGAGACTGCCTTGCTCCTGTCTCCTTTGTCTTTGGTCCAGGCCATTGTCACTTTCTGGTGCTGCGTCGCCTGCCTGTGTTCGGCGTGTCGGCCACTAGCCGATCGGCACCTGAGGCAGGGTCCCCACACCTGGCGCCGCAGTGGGGGCGGTGCCTGGTTTAATTCAGTGAGCGGTCTCCTCTGCCTGCTGCCCCTCCTGGGCCCAATGTGGGCGGGGGCACTGCCGTGCTTACCCTTCCCCTTGACTTTCTGGAAACTCAGAGAGCACTCGCGCTTCTGCGGTGGTTGTGACAGTCACGCTCCCTACAGTTCCCCCATTTCACACGTACAATCCAGTGGGTTTGAGTGTATTCACGGAGGCATGCAGCCACCACCACAGTCAACTTTAGGACATTTCCAAAAGACTCAGGGCACCGCTTAGCTGTCACCCCTCCCCAGCCCCGGCCACCCCTGCTCTGCTCTCTGTTGAGCTGCCTGTTCTGGACGATCCAAGTAACGGGACTCCCACATGGGGAGGGCCTTTGTGCCTGGCTTCTTTCTCTCTCCCTTGGTCCTTAATGACTGGTCTTGAACGGGGACAGCTAGGAGGACTTCTGTCCTCACAGCAACCCTGGGGGGTAGATATTGGCCCATTTCACAGAGTAGGAATGTAGGTGAGTTGTGGGGCCCATGACTGGGAAGTGGTGAAGCCAGATTCAAGCCAGACTGATTCAACCCTAGAGGGGAGGCTGCGCTGGTTTCAGGGCAGATCGAAGAGGCCGCTCTGGGAAGGACATGCAGGGTGCTGGAGGTCCCAAGATCGGGCAAAACTTGGCCAGTGTGGGTCCAGGCATCTTCCAGGGCTGTCAGCTGGCTTTGAGGGCACACGCCACAAGCTGACCGCAGGAGAGTGTGGGCAGAGCTTCCTGTCGGCCCCAAGATGGGAGTGGGGTTCCTGAGGAAAAGGAGTCCCTGGCCAAATCAGCATGGGACAGCCCAGGTTAAACACCATTAACTAGGTTTATTTTACTGCAAGATTGTCAGAACCTCAGTCTGTGTGCATCATGTATTGGGAGGGGCCAATTAGCATGCAGGTTTCCAAACCTGTTTGGCCACAGACCATCAGGAAGCCTTCATTTCCCTTTTGGAGTTGGGGAAACAGAGGCCTAGGGAGGCAAGAGTCCACAGAGCTTTAGCTCCTGCTGCAGGTTTGCCCACAGTGGTGTTAACACAAATGAAACAGTGATGTGTGCCCTCGAGGTAAGGAACCCAAGTGCGTGACGTGGGTGGTCCCCAGGCTCCAGATGGCCGGACAGAGAGGTGGATGCAGAGGGTGGGGCTGCTCCCCTGGCATCTCCCCAGCCCAGCAGCCCTTCCTCAGCCCTAATGCCAGTGTTCCCCCCATCCAGGCCATGGCCTCACGTGGGCCACTCCTGCCTGACAACGGCTCCTGAGCTCTTGCCAGCAGCTCCAAGGGCCATTCGCCACCCTCCCTGTGTCCCCTCCCTAATCCCTGGAGCCCCGAGAGCACTTGGCTGGGGACCCAGGCACTAGGGGACTCGGTTCCTCTTCCGAATCCCACATCTGCTTTCCAAGAACACGGACGGGCTGGAGAAACAGGAAGGCCCCTCACGTGGGGCAGAGCCTGGCTCCGGTGGGCCCTGCAGAGGGCCTGGGAGCGGTCCCCTCTCGGACCTGCTGCCTTGCCCAGGCCACGCTCACACTCTCTTGCTCTCGAGAAATGTTGTTCTTTCTACGTCTCTTGCCTTTCTTCCCCCTGCTCACCCCCCGAGATAGAAGCTCCACCAGCTAGAAGGAGGGCCTGCTCTGGAACACCATGCTGAGGGTTTTGAAAGCTGAGAGGAACCTTGGAAAGTGGTCCAGCTCCCCCCACTTCTCCAGCTCTCCTCTCAGCCAACCCTACCAGGCCCCGACTCCCCGTGTCCCAGCTCTGGGACCCCATAGGCACTGCCCCGATGGGGTCCTCTGCGGATCAGGCAGGAAGCCCAGCTGCAGCCCCTCCTCCCCCTGAGGAAGGGCCAGCCACGAGATTTGAGCTGCACACAAATGGAAGCCGCAGGTCTCCCCAGCTGTGCCAAGCAAGGTCCATGGGGTGGGGGAGAGCCTCCACTGTCTAGCCTGGTGGCCTTGACCTTGTGTTCTTGGCCGGTTGGCTGTCCCCCATTTGAAACAGGGATGGAGATGGAGAAGGGGCAGGGGCCTTCTACTCAAAGTGCTCCCCAGGCTGGCAACACCTTATCACCTGGCTAGAAATGGGTCTTAGCCCCTGACCCCCAGGCCTCCTGGGTCAGAATCTGCATTCACAAGCTCCCCAAGTGATTCGTGTGTACATAAACCCTGCAGAAGCCCTGATCTAGCACATTCTGCCTGGGCGCCCGCAGAAGCCTTTGGCTGGGCCCTGCAGGATGTGGCCTTGTCTTTGTGGGGTGCCTTCAGCACCGGGACTGGGCCTTGAGGGGTCTTGCCCCCATAGAACCACCTGCTGAGATGGAGAACATTTCATTTTCCCTGGGCTGTTTCAGGTCAAACTGCATAGCCTCAAATTTCGTTTTTCAAAAAGGCAGCCAGATGAAACCAGGGCAGGCCTTCAGTAGAGTGTCTTGGAAAAGCCACCGTTTTCCACGTGTGCCCCAAGACTCCAGCAGTAACCCAAGCCACTGTCTCCCTAAGGCGCACGACCCTAGTTCTTTAAACACCCCAATGTTTCATTGGTTCCAAGCCGTGAGGTTTTGACAGTTTGCACCTGGTGACATTTAGAGACCAACTTCTGAGAAGGCTGCGGGGGGGCGGGTGTTTGCTAGAACCTGACATTCTGTCTTCTGGTTGGTTGTTCTCTTTTGCCAATACACTGTCTGTAAAACACTTGGGCCTAAAAATAGCTGCGGGGTTTGGTGTCATTGTGGATGAAGGGCAACTGCCCCATTTCTTTGGCTTTCACACACCCTCAAAGTGTCACAAGGAAATGTCGTCCCAGAGGACTTAGCACAACTCTTTAAGTCCGAATGCCTGGCCCGGGCGCTGAAGGAGAACTTTGCGGTGGGACAGACGGTGGCCTTGGGAAGTGACCGCCTGATGCTGCTGCAGTCATTTCTTCCCCGGGCCACCACTTAGAGGCCAGGCCAGGCCACTCTCGAGAGTGAAGGGTGGGGGACACTATTCACCATCACGCCAGGTCGGCAGGCACGAACCAGGACCGTTCTGGGCGAGACCCGGCCGTGGGCCAAATCCCTCTGCTCGCTTGGCTCTGCCCCGAGTGTGGGAACCAGGCTTCTTAACTTGCTGAGAGGAAGGAAGCAGCGGAGAAGGGTGAGGAGGGCTCCAGGGCCACTTCCTAGGCTTCTGTGCTGTCCAGGGCTCGCCGCCCACAAAGTGGTTACTGCTGCACCTGGTACAGTGAAGTGGCCTCCTCGAGGTCACACAGTCAGCGCGGTATCTGTCCCCGCTTCCCTTCAGGGCAGAGGCCATGAGCGGGGAGCAGGGCAAACCTGGGGCCCCCTTTTCCTTCCCCTGTTCGGCTCTGCTTCAGGCCTCCCCTCCTGTATTTCATTATCAACTGCCTTTTCAGCTGAAGTTCATGACCAGAGAAGCACTGGGCTTAGAATTCTGCCTGCCGCGGAGGGTGACGTGGGTGCCCATGAAGCATCCTACAGGGAGGGATGCTGTCTGGAAGATGGGGCCTGGGGCAGGGTTCTCTGTGTCCTGGGGCAGTGCCCAGGCCCAGCCCACAGTCCCAGCGTCTCTAACCTGCCTGTTTCTCTGTGTGTGGCCCACAGCCCGAGACTGAGGACGAGAAGAAGCGCTTTGAAGAAGGCAAAGGGCGGTACCTGCAAATGAAGGCGAAAAGGCAGGGCCAGGCGGAGCCACAGGCCTAGACAGCCTCTCCTGCCGCCAGAGCCTGGAGCAGCCCCCAGCGTCTGATCGTTTAGAAGTTCCCCCTTGGCCAAAAACCCAGTTCACGTTGACAGCTGGTGTCGTGTGAAGTGTTTGTCTTGCAGTGTTAACCTGTACTCTCTCCTGAAAACCTGTACACCAAAGCTTTATTTATATCATTCCAGTGTAAATGCTACAGTGTTGTCCCGATGCCCCAAGGCATTCCCTGGAAACCCTAGGGAACTACCTGGGTGCACTGTCAGGTATGTGAAGAATCCAGCATCACTAATAAAGCTACTGTTTGGCTGGACCTTGGTCCTGGGTGGTTTGTCTTGGGGGAACTGCTCCCTACCCAGGCCTGGGATGGGGCTAGGGCCCCCCCCCCACCTTCCTAGGGGCCACCCTCCCACCCCTGCCCCTCGGGGTGCCTGTACCTGCGTGCACCCAGAACCCCAGGCACCACAGCACCCACTTGTGTTGGCCCCTTCTCCCCATCCCAGCCCCAAACCCCCGCCGGTGCCCTGGTCCCATATCCTGGCCCCATGTCCTGGCTCTGAGGCCCCACCCAGTGCCCCACGTGCCATCTGGCTGGTGCAGGATGCTGGCTCAGAGCCTGCGTGGCCTTCCTGTGGTGGGGAGCTGGAGCGCTTGTGAGGACTCAGGGAGTGAGGGGCAGAGAGCTGAACTTACCTGGCCCGGAGCACAGCCTGGTGCGTGAGAAAACCCTGCCCCGGGCCCAGCCTCTTCTCAGTAGAGGCCTTGGCCCTTGGGAGCAAGAGGCAGGGATTCTGTTGGACGAAGCCTTCCCAGCTGGTGTCAGGGCCTCTGTGCCTGACCTGGGAGCCCCAGCCACTTGGGCAGGGGGTTATTGGGAAGGCTTGTGGGGTAGGGGGCTGACGGGCTGTGTGTGCATGTGGTCCTGCAGCCTCAGGGCAGATAAGCTGCCAAGGCAGGGGCCAGCTCCCCACACCCACCCATGGTTGAGACCTCTCCACCAAGCACTCCCAGTGGTAACGCCTGGGAGACTCGGGTTCATCTCCGAAGCCTGGAGATGAGACTGGTCGCCAACAGCTGCAGCTGCACACAGGCTCCCTCGGGCCCAAGAGAGAACTCAGCTCCAGATGTGCAGAAACACCCGCCAAGACCTTCAGAATCCATCTTGGGCCCCAGTCCCGGCTGACGGGGTTATTTCCTGCCTGGGAGCCAGGGGAGGGAACACGCTCACCACAGGAGGCCACAGCAACCCTACCCTGTCCCTTGGCCCCCTGGAGGCTGCCTCAGCCTCCCCAGCTCCACCCATACCCTGTGCCAACTTACTGAAGGTAGAGTGGTGCCCTGGGGGAGTGATGGGGAGGCCTGCCCTGCAGGGCAAGCAGAGCGCCCAGCCCAGGCCAGCCAAACCTTGATCTGAGAAACCAGAGTTGGCCACGCAAGCCCCAAAGTGCATGAGCCCCGAGGTTCCCCAAGGCAGCCATCAAAAGCTCATCTCCCACCTGCTCCCCAGAGCCAGCAAAGCCAGAGGCAGGGGCACTAGTACAGGCGGCAGTGGTGAGCAGGGTTGGCGGAGATGCACTTGGGGCCACAGGCGTGGGGCAGGCTGCCCTCTGCCCTCCCTGGGTGGGAGGCTGGCCCAAGGCTCTGGCTGGCTGGATTGCCTGTTTGCCTTAGAAATGCCACACCTGACCACCAGCTGCCCTGTGCCAGCCTCCCACTGCTGGTGGCCTATTTATAACCAGGGCCACCTGGGCAGGAGCTAGCCTGTCCACAGAGGGCTCACTAGGGGCCCTGACCACCCAGAAGCCACACATGGGGAGTTCATGGCCGGGGCTCCCCATTCAGCAGCCTCATTTCATTATGGAGCCTTTACACCTTCACTTTTGCCTCAAGTCTTGACCCTAAGGCTTACTCTGGGTCTCCTAAAAGCTGTTTCTGCGGTGCGGGGATGGTGTGGGTGAGTGCAGGAGCCAGGCTACGGAGTGTGCGGGCAGCACTGGCTGCCTTTGGTTGAGTCTGGTCCTGGGCAGGAGCCCCCGTTCCTCTGACATAGGGCCACCCACTCATGGATGCTTCCCAGACACACATCAGGACAGTGCCGTGCTGGGCAGCCCAGAGTGACTCCAGAGGCCTTTTGTCTAGGGTGTGTGTGGTCACTGGCTCCCTAGAAGAGACAGGCAGGATCTTCTGCTTGGATGGAAGGCCAAGATGCCAGCGGCCACTCTCGTGACTTGGGTCTCCAGAGACCCACATCAAGGGGACTAGTAGGTTTCCCTACCTAGCCTATAGGTGACAGCCTGTGCCCCTCTAAGAGTGCTCAGTGGAGGGGGAACGCCTGAGGGAGGGAAGAGAGAGGGTGGGGGCATCAGTTTGCAGGTGGTCGTGGTTTCAGCTTCACAGATAACATTTCTGAGCCCAAGGTGGGGAGGGGCAACCACCCGGCAGCCCAGTGGTCCATTCACTTGATTCCCTCAGTGGACCCTCAAGGTCCGAGAGCAAGTCTGAATCTTTAGCTGGCCCAACCTCACCACTCCCTGCCCGGGCCCCCACCCCCGGACGACTCCCCAGTTCCTAGAAGCCGCTAGTCCTCAGGCTCTCCTGTCCTCTCCACGCCCAGCCCCTATTGTTCACCTTAGATGTGGCTTCCTTCGAGAAGGCCTCCCTGAGCCCCCAGTCCGTGGCCCTAGGTTCCCACTGTCCATTCCTGTCCCAGGCCCCCTCGGCCTAGGTCTTCCCCAGGAGGCTCGCCGGCGGCGTCTGGAGTGTGGACAGACCCAAGTCGGCAGCGAGACGGAAGCCTAGTCCATGCGTGGAAGGAGGCGCTGCCCCCGCAGGGGGCTTCGGCTAGGCGGCGCGAGAAGGGAGGGATCGCCTACGCGGGTGCGAGAGAGACAGCGGACTGACAGGCGCAAGGACAGACAGACAGACAGACGCGGCGGGCCTCGCCTCCGAGGGGTGGGGGCAGGGGCGGGGCGGTCCGAGGGGCGGTGCGGAGGCGCCCGCGGAGGCATGCGCCCTGCTCCGCCCCCCGCCCCCGGCCGCTGAGCGCAGCCAGCCGAGCGGCGGGAGCCGAGCGCCGCGGCGGCAGCGGCGCGAGGGAGGGCCTGCGGGGCCGAGCCGAGCCGAGAGGGACGCGCCGGCCACGGGCGCCCGCCACCAGGATGCCCCGGCCCGCGGGCCGCTCCGCCGCCGGCCACCCCCGCGGCCCCCGGCAGCCCGCGCTCGGCTCCGGTGCGCGGGAGCTGCAGCCGGAGCCGGAGGCGGGAGCAGCGAGCTGGAGCCCCGGGCTCCCCAATGCAGGGTGAGCGCCGCCGCCCTGGCCCGATGGCGGCCGGACAGGAGGACCCCGGGCAGGGGACCCCGAGCGGGAGGACTCGGCGGGGAGCTACTGTCCGCGGTGGGTCGGTCACAGGGTCTGTCCTTTGGCCGCGGGCACCGCTTAGGGTTGCGTATCCCCCCAACTTGGAGACCTTCGGGTAACTTCCCCGCGGTCGGCCCCTTCTTCTGGGCCTGACAGCGCCGCCCCCAGGGACTTTGCTTGCAGGAGGCGAGGATGGCGGGTCTGGAGGTCCCAGGCCCACCCCTGCCCAGCGTAACTTGAGGGGCGTCCGGGACCGCAGTCCCGTCAGCTTCCGCTCCCGGCCGTCGCTTGGACGCGCCCTCGGGGCTGGGCAGGTCTGGGGGCCCCACTATGTGGGACCAGTAGGCAGGGGCGCGCCGGGTCTGGCGGAGGATTAGAGGACGGAGGAACCGGGACCGCGGGGGTGGGGGGCGGGCGTGGCGGGCAGGGGGCGTGGCGGGGATGTGGAGACTCCGCGCTGGGAGCTCCGCCCTGGGCGGCGGCCGAGCCGGGCCCTGCGGGACCGATGGACAGCAGCGCGGGCGGAGAGCAGCCTGGGGGCGGCAGCCAGAGCCCGGGAATCCTTTCAAGTTCTGGGTTCTCTTTGTTGCGCAATAGAGCCCTGGGGCCATGCGGCCTCATTGGCCCGGGGCCGTGACGTCACGCCTGAGTCCCGCCCGCAGACCCTGCGGAGGGAGTCTTCTGGGTCCGGTGGGTTCCAGGCGTGTCACACCAGCAGCCTGCCCTGCCATGTACTGGGGGGAGAGGGAGGGAAGGGAGGGTGTCTGGGATCCAAGGGGAGGAGGAAGTTCCGCCTGAAATGCTGCGGGGACTCCTTGAGTGTGATTCGGGGAAAACTTCCCAGCAGGGGGCGGCAACACCCTGCTTGCCCGGGTTCTGGCCCCTGGTGTACCCTGCTCCCTGTGAAGAATGAACAGGTGTGTGATCAGTGGGTCACTGATCACCAGCCTGGAGGAAGGAGGACCCTTTGTTCCCACCTCACTCTGCATTTGGAGACTTGCTATCCACCAGTGACATGCCTCCCCCATGCCGGGACCACCAGCTCATGAATCCACCAACCCAGCTCTCATACCTCCTCCCGGTGTTCCTCTGGGCTCTGAACCTCAGTGTCCCCATGTACAGTGTGGGAACAGCAGGACCTGTCCTGCATGGGTAGGAGGCTCAGAAAGACAACCTCAGCTTGTGGAACCAAAAACCAAAAAGCCTAGTTTCCAAGCATTTTTATGTTTGAGAGGCCAGGATTTTGATGTCAGGTAAGCGGAGTTCAGATCCTGGCTCAGGTGCACAATAGCTTTGGCAAATTGTTTTACCTCTGCTTAACCATCTTTGAAATGGGAATGATGACAGTCCTTCAGAGAAGACCACTGGGGATCTAACTGAGAGGAGTGTGCCTCTTTGAAGGAGGATGCTTCCTGCCTCCACCCGTAGGGCACATTCTCCTCTCTGCAGACCTAGCGCCTTTAGATACAGGGAGACAATGTTAGGCTAGACTTCGGCTAGACTTGGGGAAGAACTGGCACCATGAGAGGGTGAGCCAGTGGCTGTACCAGTGAGCAACAGGTGGGCAGGGTGGACTGGACTGGGCCCAGGGTCACAGGTGTCAGACAGCCTGCTTGGGCATCTGAGGGAAGACCTCCCAATCTGGCAGGAAGAAACAGAAGCCGTCCCCCCAGGTGCATGCTGAATCCAGTTTCTATGTGATAAAGATCACTGGCGTCTGCAGCCTCTGGCCCACAGCAGCACACACACACTGCCTGCCCTGGACCCCTAGTAGGCTGCCAGGCACCCCACCTGGCTAGAGGCAGCCCTGTGGTGGCCTCCTCACCCTCAAAGCTGAGCTGTCCCAGGTTCTGGTTGGGGTGACTCTGCATCTGCCTGCAGGTCTGAGGCTCACACACACCTCCAAGCTGAGGGTCTTGGCCCTTAAGAGACAGCCTAGCTTGGTGAGCAGGGAGGCCTTTAGAACAGATATCTGTGTGGCAGGCATTTATTGAGCACTTACTGTATGCCCGGCCCCATTCTAAGCACTACCCCTGGCATAACTTACTGGCTACCCACACGCTTACAGATGAGGAAACTGAGGCCCCGCTGAGTCACGTAACTGGCTGGGGGTTAGCGATGGAGTCTAACAGCTCTTTTTCCGACACCAGTAGTCTCTGCATGCTGAGCTCAAGGAGGTTTGCTGGACACCGGAATGGCTGGTGGAGGGTCCAGTGGGGCCACCTCACCCCCACTGTGGGTCTGAGGTTGGGAGGGGGAGCCACTCTGTAAGCAGAAACCCACGTTTGGGAAGGAAGTTCCCTGGCCCTAGAAGTCCCCCACCCTCCCTAAAAGGCCCTTTTGGGCACTGGTGTGGTAAAGAATAGACTCTTCCTCTGGGTTAGGGGTCTGGGCCGGCCCACGGGAGGGGCACAGAGATGGAAGAGACACATCCTCAGAGGTCCTTTGGTGTCCACGGGGGTCAGGCCACAGGCCAAAGGAACTCTAGACAAGACAAGCAGGGGTGCCTGGCAGCAGGCCCCTGGGGGATCAGTGGCTGTGTGTGGTACACTAGATGTGCCCGTGTGTTGAGGGCAAGAGAATTGCAACCAGTGAGTTGAAACAGGCTGGTGGGTGAGAAGGGCCAGTGTAGGCCAGATACACAGCAGGTCTGCACTTAGCCTTATACTTCTCTGCACTGCCTGCTCCAGGCTGAGGCCAGAGGGCCTACTGTGGATGGCTTCCCATCAGAGGGACCAGCCAGTGCTCTGCACAGGGAGGTGCTTCGCTGGGAAGGAGGACTCACTGTCTGGCCCACTGGCAGATAGAGCAGCCCCCCAACATGCACCTCCTGCCTAGCATCCTGTGCCCCTGGTTCATAGCCACAGGCTGTCCTGGGGGTGAGTTCTGGTCTCTGGGCCATCTACAGTCCCACACTGCCCAAGGCATCCAGAGCACCCACTGTGTGTGAGACCTGGCCTGCCACAGACTTTAGGATGTGGCATCTGTCCACCCCAGCCTCCCCTGGAGGAGGCACCATTGTCCCTGTTTCAGAGGAAGACATGGATGCCGGGACTTTTCTGGGCCACACGGCTAGGATGCTGGAGTTTAGTGTGAAGCCCAGCCGGGGGTAGCACCAGGGCCTGTCCGGGGTGCCCAGCCAGGGAGGCCTGCTGGGGGCTGAGCCGGGTGAAGCAGGCTGTCCCTTTCCAGGGTGAGCAGGAAAGCAGCCATCAGATCACCCCTTCTTCACAGAGGAGGTTTAGGGGGCTCATCCTCCAGGCATGTGCTCCAAAATTTCTCCAGATGAAGTGGGATAAAGTAAGGTGAGGGGCCCCAGCGTGCACTGGCGGAGCCTTGTGTGGGCCTTAGGGGCGTGTGGGAGGTTTGATGGTGAGAGGGCTGGTTCTGGGACAGGGCACAGTGCCTATCTAGGCCCAGCCTGGCTGCTTCGCTGAAGATGTGGGTGGCCTGGAAGGGAGCCTAGATGCCATACCTTGACCAGGAGTGGGTGGAAGTGAGGGAGTGTATGCTCATTGAGCACCTCTGTATACGTCCCTCGGGAGCTGGGGATGTAGGCAAGAGGTCCCAGAGAGTGGAGAGGAGGGCAAAGCAGCCCAGCCCAAGCCAGGACCAGGGAAGTAATGGTGAACTGGGGGACCCCCTCTGTCTCCCACTCCTGGGAGCCCCAAAAGCTCCAATGCCACAGCCAGGGGAGAGTCACTGAGAGCTCTGTGGCTTCCCCCCACCGCAGATGCCAAGTGGTCCCTGGTGTCCCCGGGCTACCACGTGTGAGGGCTGCTGCTCTGAGCCGAGGCCTGGCTTAAGGAGGATGTCCCAGCCGCCCGCCAGCTCCCATCTGCACCATGAGTGATGAGCGGCGGCTGCCTGGCAGTGCGGTGGGCTGGCTGGCATGTGGAGGCCTCTCCCTGCTGGCCAACGCCTGGGGCATCCTCAGCGTGGGTGCCAAGCAGAAGAAGTGGAAGCCTCTGGAGTTCCTGCTGTGCATGCTCGCAGCCACCCACATGCTCAACGTGGCTGTGCCCATCGCCACCTACGCGGTGGTGCAGCTGCGGCGCCAGCGCCCCGACTACGAATGGAACGAGGGCCTCTGCAAGGTCTTTGTCTCCACCTTCTACACCCTCACCCTGGCCACCTGCTTCTCTGTCACCTCCCTCTCCTACCACCGCATGTGGATGGTCCGCTGGCCCGTCAACTACCGGTGAGCTCTCGGGCATGTGCATGTGTGCACCTGAATGGTGTCCTTAGAGAGGGGGACACATGGGCGTGAACATGGAGACCACCTGGTGCACCTGGGTGCACAGATGTCCTCGGTGTGGGGTGCCACACCTGTGCAGCACAGGGGGCTGCAGGGGCATGCTCATGTAGGTGTGTGTGGGTGTCTAGTGTCCAGTGTCCAGTACAGAAGTGCTGGCGAGAGGGACATGTGACAATGTGCTTACTGGAGGGCTGAAGGAGAGACCCCAGGAGTGACGTGAGGTCCCTCTGTCTTGCCCATGCCAGGCTGAGCAATGCCAAGAAGCAGGCGGTGCACACGGTCATGGGCATCTGGATGGTGTCCTTCATCCTGTCGGCCCTGCCGGCCGTCGGCTGGCATGACACAAGCGAGCGCTTCTACACCCACGGCTGCCGCTTCATCGTGGCTGAGATTGGCCTGGGCTTCGGCGTCTGCTTCCTGCTGCTGGTGGGCGGCAGTGTGGCCATGGGCGTGGTCTGCACGGCCATCGCCCTCTTCCAGACACTGGCTGTGCAGGTGGGGCGCCGAGCTGACCGCCGCGCCTTCACTGTGCCCACCATCGTGGTGGAGGATGCACAGGGCAAGCGCCGTTCCTCCATTGACGGCTCCGAGCCCGCCAAAACCTCGCTGCAGATCACCGGTCTGGTGGCCACCATCGTCGTCATCTATGACTGCCTCATGGGCTTCCCCGTGCTGGTGGGTGAGCCGTGGGGTAGCAGGGGCCTGTCAGGGGGCGTGGGTTCCGGGATAGTCCAGGGCTGGGCCCACTCCAAGCATTAGGTGGCTGAATCCTCACACCCAGTCCCTTCAGGGGTATCACCATTTTACAGATTCGGAAACTGAAGTCCAGAGAGGTAAAATGACCTGCCTAAAGTCAGGCAGCTGGGGTGGGATTTGAACCCACATCGGGTGGCTGCAGAGACCTGGGTCTTTCTGTCACACTGCAGAGGACTCTCCTCTTGTGACCTGAGTGAGGCCCATTTGATGCAGAGGGTGTGGAAGGTGGGGTAACACGCCACAGGCTTCCTGGTGGGTCCAGACCCAGGATGGACAGAGAGCGGTTTGGTGTGGCAGAATCAGCTTTGGTCCTGAGTCAGGAGGCCGAGCAGTTCTTGACTGCTGGGAGTTGGACTCGATCCCAGGGGCTGAGGAAGGCCAAGGTGAGGGCTGGTCTGAAGAAGGCCCCGCCAGCAAGGGTCCACGGTGCACTGGGACTGCATGGGGTCCTGCCTGTGAGGCTGTGCCCCTGTGTGAGAGGCTAGCCCGAGAATGGCGTCTGGACTCAGTAGCCAAGCCCTCCCACCCATATAGGGCTCCAGCCCAGCCCCTGAAGGGTCTGGAGCTGGACAGGCAGAGTCTAGAGGCAAGGACCAGATGGAGGCTTCATCCCAGCAGCTGGGCAGGGAGTCACTGCAGGACCTGAGCTCCAGAAGGCGACAGGTGAGGTGGCAGCCTCATAGTCAGGGTGCAGCTCCTGGCTACCTGCTGCCCCACCCTCAGGGGGCCCAGTACCCCGCCCCCCATCCCTTTGCTGATAGAGAGAAGGTGCACATGTGAAAACTGCAGAGCCAGGCAGGAACAGCAGTGGGGGAAGGGCAGGGAAGAGGTGCCATCTGCGGAGCCCGCTCCACACTGCCAGCCTGGTAGTGTCTGTAGTCCTTACCTCACCCTGTGGGGTGTTCTTGGTCCATTTCACAGATGGGGAAACTGAGTCCCAGAGACGTTGAGCACCTTTCTGAGGGTCACACAGCTCACATGGAAAAACCAACATGATGTCTGCATTGTGCCCACGCCTGCTTTGATAGGGAACAGTTAAATGTCACTCAGCGTGGGGGAAGGAACTCTCCTGGGGGCAGACGAATGAGGGGTTCCTGGGCAGGGACCCAAGGGCCACCTGGATGGACCCTCTGATCCTCAGAAACTGCTTTGATTTCTGCCCCCCCGCCCCAGGGTCTGAGGCCTAGACCCGGAGAGTAGGGTCAGGGCCTAGGAGGCCACTAGCTATGGAGCAGTGGGAGTGGTGGAAGCATCCCTGAACTGGGAGGCTTGAGACCTGGCTCTCAAAAAGGGGGTGGTGATGTAACCCATGCCCCACCTCCTTGGACAGTCTCGGGGGTGAAATGTGGGAGGGCATGCCCAGTGCGGCCTGGTACACTGTGAAGGGCAGTGCACATATGGGGCTGTGACTGCTCATCTTGGCAGCCAGCAGCCGTCAGCGGGCAGGGACTTCGACCCTCACACTCCAGCCCTTTCCTGCCCAAGAGCCCAGAGTTCTGTCTGTCACCTCCTCCTCCACCCGCAGCAAGTGGACAGTCAGCTCTGCCACACAAATGGGAGGACTGAGGCTGGAAGGGGAAGCCGGGGGATGGGGGTCCTGCCAGGTGCCAGGCCGCGCCCTGTGCCCACAGGTGGTGAGCTTCAGCAGTCTTCGGGCAGATGCCTCGGCACCCTGGATGGCGCTGTGTGTGCTGTGGTGCTCGGTGACCCAGGCCCTGCTGCTGCCCATCTTCCTCTGGGCCTGCGACCGCTACCGCGCTGACCTCAAGGCTGTCTGGGAGAAGTGTATGGCCCTCATGGCCAACAATGAGGACTCGGATGAGGGTGAGGATGGCCTGAGAATGGTCCCCAGGGAGAGTGGAGCCTGGGTGAGGTCACTGGGGTCAGCAGGATAACAGCCATCAGATCCCCTGTGTTACCCCAAAGGTGCCTGAACCCCTAAGGGACCCAAGCTTGGTGTCCCACGGGGCATTCTTCTGTCTGGCCTGGCCACCCCAGGGTTCTGGTTAATCAGATGTTCTGGTTAACAGAGTAGCTGTGGACTCTATTACAGACTGAATGTGTTCCACCAAGTTTCCGACTTTAGGTGTCCCAGTAATCTGGCCTGGGGCTTCTGAGACCCAGGTCCTGTCTCCTGCCTGTAACAGTGTTACCCCTGGCTGAGCCCTTGCCACATTCAGGCAGTGTCAGCTTCTTGTGTCTGTTTAGTTCCTGCCCCAACAGAGGAGGAAACTGGCTCAGTGTGTGACCTCCCCAGTCCCTCAACTAAAAGGTGGCAGAGTGAAGATTTGAACAGAAGACCCCACCCTTCTTTCCTGCTAACCAGCCCCCACCCTGTGTGTGCCTCCAGGGGTCCCTGGGACTCCTGGCCCCCAAGTTTCCATGGCCCTAAGAGTCTACCCTACCCTGCAGAGACCAGCCTGGAAGGTGGCACTCCCCCAGACCTAGTGTCGGAGCGCTCCCTCGACTACAGCTATGGGGGTGACTTTGTGGCCCTGGACAGGATGGCCAAGTATGAGCACTCTGACCTGGAGGGAGGCCTGCCCCAGTTCTACCCTCTGCGGCCCTTGCAGGAGGACAAGATGCAGTACCTGCAGGTAGGGACAGGGCTGGGCCGGAGACACAGAGTGTGCTGGTGGGAGGTACCCTGACCTCTCCAAGGTCTCCCCTTTCTGAGCCCATCTCATGCTTGCCACAGCTCCAGGGCCTGGCTGTCACCCTCCAGAGACAGGCTGGCCTCGGGTCACAGAGCCTAGCAGGTGGACCCATGGGAGGCACCCCAGCCCCGGTGCCCGTGTTGCCTTGTGCTCTGGGAGGGTGTGCCATCTGGTGCCTGTGCTACTTCCTTGGGGCTCAGCTCCCCTATTCAAGGGGTCATCTCCCCAACCGACTCAAGTTACGGATGACAACAGTGAGCCTGCAGGGATTGTCACTTGCCCCACCCAGATCTCACAGCTCCAAACCAGGCAGCCCTGTCCGCTGTGGGGAGGCAGAGGTCCCCTTTTTTCCAGGAGGGCAGCCCAGGGTAACCTCGTGGTCCTGACAGGTCCCGCCCACGCGACGTTTCTCCCACGACGACGCGGACGTGTGGGCTGCGGTCCAGTTGCCCGCGTTCCTGCCACGCTGGGGCTCCGGCGAGGACCTGGCCGCCCTGGTGCTGCCCGGCGGGCCCGACCGGCGCCGCGGCAGCCTGCTGGCCTTCGCGGAGGACGCGCCCCCCTTCCGCCCGCGCCGTCGCTCGGCAGAGAGCCTACTGTCGCTCCGCCCCCCGGCTCTGGACGACGGCCCGCGCCGCACCCCCACTTCGCCCCCCGGCAGCCCGCGCCGCCGTGCCGGTCCCGGCGCCCGCTGCGCCTCGGCCTCGCTGCTGCCGGACGCCTTCGCGCTGACGGCCTTCGAGCGGGAGCCGCAGACCCTGCGCCGCCCGCCCGCCCCACCAGGGCCCTTCCCAGCCCGCGCCGCTGCCCCAGACGGCGCCCAGTCCGGCGGGGACGCGGCGCCCCCTGGCGGTGGTGGCATGCAACGGAGCCCCGGGCCTCACCCGGCCGCGCATGCGCACGCAGAGACCCTGCGGACCGGCCTGAGTGCGTCGTGGGGCGAGCCCGGGGGCTTGCGCGCAGCGGGCGGCGGCGGCGGCGGCGGCGGCGGCAGCACCAGCAGCTTCTTGAGCTCTCCCTCCGAGTCGTCGGGCTACGTCACACTGCACTCGGACTCGCTGGGCTCGGCGTCCTAGGGCTTGCCTGTTCCTCCCTAGATCGCCAGGCTGGCCGGACCGCCCGCGGGGCCAAAGCACCAAAGATGCCACCCTGGCCCGGCCCGTGCCCTGGGCAGGCTGCGCTGAGCCCGCCAAAGGCGCCCAGGCGTGCCAGCCCTCCTAAGGCGACAGGGCAACGGCTCTCTGCCAGCCCTGGGAAGTGGCCGTTGCCTAGAGGGACGACAGCTGCCCTGGACGACCACACTGGGCACGGACCAGCCGCTGGGCAGGGCATTCCGGAGCAGAGTGAGGCTGGGGCTTGGGGAAAGGCGGGCTCTGCACGGGGCAGCTGGGCTGGGAGTGGGGTGTGGGGAGCCCAGGGACAGGGCTACCACTGGATGGAACAAAAGCCCAGCCCTGCAGAAGCCACCAGATTGCACCCACCTTTCCACTCTGCACTGTAGTTGTCACACCTCAGGGGGTGGGGTACGTAGGGTCTCTAAGCACAGGGGTCTTCAGAGCCCCAACCAAGTTCTCTGAGCAGGTCTCCCGGCTGACCTGTTCTGCCTCGGTTTACCCATCCATGATGAGCAGGTGACCATGTTAACTCTCAGGACTGAACAAGTCTCCTAGTCTGTGTGCCCTAGCCACTGCGTGGACAGGGAATGAGAGAGAGTCTCGGGCTCTTCATGGGTCCTTTGTAGGGGCCAGTCTTCAGTGTGTGGCCCCCAAGCCTGAGGCCTCCCACGCTTAGTGTCCCTGGCCCCCTTGGGAACTCTCCCCACCCCCAGCTAAAGCACAACACTCCTGCACCATCACCGTTGGCACCACACCCACCGTGACCACTATTAGTGTCCCCACCCTCATCACTGCCTTCATTGCCTATGCCCACCATGTCAGCCACCTCTGTGACTCCCACCATGAAGATCGTGGGTACATGGTGGAGAGGATTGAAGCAAAGGGGAAGTGGGCTTCCTTTTCTTGGTGCCCATCCCCAACCTGTACAGGTCTGGCCAGAAGGGATCTTGGCTTAGAGGCCTCTCAGATTCTGAGTTTAGGGCCCAGTACCTGGTGAGCACCTTCCTCCACCCTGGGGCAGGGCTCCTCGTTGCTCTCCATCCTGGGCAGACCTTTGGCAGGCCTGAGCTTGGCCATGGGCCTAGGGAGGGCCTGCTGGGTCTTCCATGGAGAAAACCCTAGATTCAGGCTAAGGAGAAGCGCAGGAACAGCTGTGACCTTGAGCTGGATGGACGAGTGAATGCAAAGGCTGTCGACTGTCTCATCCTGTTTCCTGCCTCCATGCAGTGGCCTCTACACATGGAGACCTGGAATGGGTTCCAGGGTCGGCAAGGAGCTGGCCTACACCCTCTTCCCTCCTGCTCTGCAATCTGGAATTGCAGCACTGCCTCTGTGCCTCAGGTGGCCAAGCCTGGCTCCTCACCTTCCAGACAGTTTCCCAGCTCCAGAGAAGCCTCTGGGAGTGGGGAGGATGGGGGGGGGGGGCTGCCCAGCTCTGTCTCAGCTTCAGAGTCCCCTTCAGTCTGGTTGTGGGGTACCTTGCGGAGGATGAACTGGCCACAGGGGAGTAAGGCAGGGCTCCAATCCAGCCTCAGCCGTAGGAGGCCTATCTCGCCAATGCTGCTGTGCCTTCAAGGACCGACATGTCACGTGGGGGCAGAGGTCACCAGTTAGCCACTGCCCCCCTGCATCAGGCTGGCCAATATGTCACCTTGGGTTTTCACTCTGTATATTTCATATCCAATGGCAATACTTGCAGGGAGGCCTGGTCCCCTGAAGTCCCTCCAGTCCTGGTTTTTACAGAATTAAAAAGGAGGGAGGACTCCATGTGGGGGACCCTGTAGCCTGGATCTCCCTCACTTTGTCCAGCCTCCAGGCCTGTTTGCTGTCTTGGTAAGCAGCTTGACCCTGGGTTCATGGGGGGAGGGAGCTCTGTCTTCATACCACCACCCAGCCCAGAGCCAGGGATCCGTTTGTAGTTTTTTTGTCAACTGAGCATTTCTCTTCTGTACAGAATCCAATAAAAACTTCCTATGATTTGCACCAGGTAATCCCAGGCTAGTTTCATGGAAACACCTCTCTAGAGCCTAACAGCACGCTGTCCAGCTACCCCCATACATATCTCCTTCTGGGTTCTGAATGACTCCTCCATGCGCCCTTCCTTTGGGTCTGATTTGCTCCCTTTTCTACGCAAATCCTGCGACCCCACCCAGCGTGTGAGACAGGCTTGGAGCACTGGCAGGATGGGGTGGTGGGATGGGCTCTACAGCCCTAGAGGAAGGAGACGACCTATGGGTTCCCTAGCCCCTGTGAGATTGATTCTGGAGGTGAGAAGGGCAGAGCAGTTGCAGCCGGGCCTCGCGGCGGGAGTGGCGGACCCGTAGTGCAGGGTGACCCGCCCACCCACTGGAGCTGAAATTTGGAGGGCGCGCCCTGGGTCCGCGCTGCAAGGTCGCCACCTGGTGGCCGGAAGGAGGATTAGTGCCGGGAAGCTGAGACCTGGGACCTCCGCTGGGGGGACCCGCTCCCCAGCGTGGTAGAGCCCGCTGGGTTGGGTAGGGGAGCAGGGCTTTCCTCTCCCCGGGGTACGACTGGGACGAGTTTAGCACACGGCAAGGTAGGGGCAGCCCAAAACGAGAAATGTTTCATATGAAGTTGATATTTGTAGTTCAGAAAGATTTACCTAAGCTGGCATTATGAGAGAAATGAGAACTTTCGTGGCATCTTTATACCCATTTCACAAGTTCGCACTCTTTATTCTTAACTTCAAGCTGGAAGAGGAGGTGCTGGGATCTCTTCGTGGGCTCAGAGCAGGATTCCTGTCCTCGACCCCCAGGCTGCCCCTTGCAGGCCGAGACTCCGAGACCCTCAAGTTAGACTCCGAGCAATGACCTCATTTTCTGACGAATAAACCCTCGCAGAGCGCACCAAGAGCTGTCAAGGGTGGTGGGCTCCCTGGGGACCCCAAAGTTCAGGAGGCGGAGACTGCGGGGCCGGGGAAGGGACCGGGCTGCCTGAGGCCGGGCTACGGGCCGGGGGCCTTTTCCGAGGGGAAAGGAGTGAGCTCTCCCTTGAGAGGAGCTGGGGGTTGCTCTAGCAAATCTCAAGCTGGTAGACGGTTCGCGGGCTTCCCACCAGGAGCCGCGCAGGGCGGGGCGTCGGGCGGCCAGGGCGGTGGGCGGAGCATCTCACTGGGCGGGGCTGGAACGCTGAGCTGGCCTCAGGGCAGCAGCGCTAGGGAGGGGGTTTCAGAGAGGGGTTGGATTCGGAGCGCGCGCCAGCGGGTGGGCCGCACAGCGTGCAGAGGGGGTGGGGATCCGTGGAAGCCGAGGGGTGGGCTGGGGGTCCCTCGCCGGCGGGGCGGGGCCTGGGGCGCTTTGTGCCGGTGGGAACAGGGCGTCCCAGGACGGCTGAATGGGCTGGGGCGGGGCAGTAATTCTCCTCGCTGCGAGGGGTCCGGTCTGCGCCGCTGCCGACGGCGACCTTCCCACCGCGCCGCGGCCGCGGGGCGGGGGCGGGCTGCCCTCCAGGGGCCCTGGGAAAGGAGCGCAGCCCGGGACACCCCCTCCCCGCCCCACTAGAGGCTGGGAGGAGAAAGTGGGTCCAGCCTAAGTGGGTAGGGCTGGGGCGGGGGTGGGTTATGTCTAGACGAATAGAACCCGGTGCAACTGTGGCTTCGTGTATTTCCCCGAGTTCGCGGATACGCGGCACGCTCCAGGCCACCCCGTCCCAGGAACAGAGCCGATGACTAGGGTTCTGGCGTTCAAAACAGTCTCTGCGTTCCCAGGCCAGACGAGGGCCCCCTTGAGTCCCAGGCTGCGCCTAGGCCTCACCAGGGCCGCCACAAGCGCAGCCCCGGCCCCGGGCTGTCGGCGAAGCGACGAGACGCCGACTGCGGCGCTGGGACGCTGGTGGACGGGCTGGGAAGACCTCCAGAGAAGAGAAGCCGGGGTGGCGGCGACCGCGAGCCGCCGGCGGCGGGAACAGGGACCCAAACCGCGGAGGCGCAGGGGCCTCGCCTGGCTGGCGCCTCAGGGCGGGAGCTGGCGCTGTCCATGGTGCTGCCACCCGCGCGCTCGTGCACCAGGGGGCAGCGCAGGCCGCCGCCGCCGCCGCCGCCCTCCTCTCCGCGCCGCAAAAGCTGGCTAACGCCGGGCAGACAGCCGCGGAAGCCCGACGGGTACTCGGCTCCGCTGGGGACCGGCCAGAGCCCTAGGGGGAGGGGAGCGGACAAAAGAAATGTGGAAAGGAGGGGAGAACAGGGGAGAGGAGGAAGAAAGAAGACATGTAAAGAGGAGAGAGAAAAAGGGAGGGGAGAAGTGTGCAGCGGAGGGGAGGGAAGAAAAGGGAAGGGAGGCAACTCGAAAATCCCCTCGGAGTCCAGACCTTCGCCCACACGATTACAACTTCACAGCCAGCCAGGCCTTTGCTGCCTCTCCACTTAGAGAGATCGGGGGCCCTTCTTCACTTAGTTGCCCACTGCCCTGAGCTTTCCTCTCCATTCATCCCTCCTTCATCTGGCTTCGTAGAATGCATGGCTCTGATCCCACAAATTCCCACACATACATACACACTCGCTCCTCGCCCCACCCCCAGGCACCCCCGGTCTACCTTGCACCGAGTTCTGAAGGCTTTTCATGTACTTGACGCTGAGCTCCAGTATATCTGCCTTCTCCAACTTGCGTTTCCGGATCTACAGATCCGTGGAAAAGGCTTATAGCACAGCAGCCCAGGTTCCAGGAGATGAGGTTGGGGATCGTATCACCGCCTACCTCCACCACATCCCCGTGTCTCACCTGGTGCGAATAGTGTTTCTCTAACAACGATTTGAGTTGCTCCAGAGACACATTAATGCGCGCCCGTCGCTTCTTCTCCATCAGCGGCTTGGAGATCTGTGAATGAGTGGCAGTAAGAGAGTTGGGTCTCAGCCCTCTTGCCCTCTGCCCCCCACCGCCACCCCCGCATCCCTCGGGGCCCCAGACCTTGCGGAAGTTGCCAGCGGGGCCGCCAGAGCTGCCCTGGGTCTCGAGCTCAGTGCCCATGTTGTCGTAACTGAGCCAGCCAGAGGCGGTGCTGCCTTTATAGGGCCCTCGTTTACATATCAATGAGGCACTCCTGGACTTGCGGAGCCCCACGGGGGAGGGGATGGGAGGGGGACAGACAGGGAAGTTCCTCACCTCTCTCTGCTGACACCCTCCCTTAGCCCAGGCTTCGCCTCCAGGACCCCTTCTCCCTCTCAAGGGACCCGTTGTACCCTTTCTCAGTCTGTCTTTTATCCCTCTCACCCCATCACTTCCTGAGTCTGGGAGTCCCTCCCATGCCCATCCCCTCCATGCCCTGCCCCATCCAGTCTCCCTAGGTTCTGGGCCCCACCACCAGGCCCAGTGGGGGAGGTCCATGAGCCCAGCTGGCTGCAAGCCCCAATAATGACTATGACTGAGCACCGGGCCTTCTCAGGCCTGATGAAGATACGGAGGCCAGGAGCACCCGCCAACGAGGCCTTTCTGGGGGCTTCACGCTCTGGCCTCGCTGGCAACGCTGCATTAGTCGCCCTAATGTCGGGACAATGCAGCGATTTTCTGCCTGTGGCCACTCAAAGCCGGGCGCAGGCCAGGCCCGCGGGGGCCACGCAGCAACATGTGTCCCATTAAAGCGTGCAGCCCGCCCGCAGGGCCACAGACAGCCTCCTTCTGGCTGGGGGCTCAGGACCGGGAGCAATCCTGCACCAGGGTGCAGTCTGGCTCAGGTGCCCGCTGGCCTCGCTAGGACCCATCCGAAGCTGGGGGCAAGCTACAGGCAGCCTCAGGGCAGGGCAGTCAGAATGGCCTCCCCCACTTCTATTCCTGAGTTTCCAGGCTGGACTGGACAATTCAAGCTCTGAGGACCCTTCTCCCCACCAGGGTAGGCATGGGAGTTTATTCCCCTCACTCCTGCCCCTTGGCCTTCTCTGGGTCCCTACCAATGGGAGGTGGAATGCATCTGGGCAGAACACCATTCTGCACATTTGGAGGTCCAGAATGCCAACCCCCTTTCATTATTCAGGCTGTGGCAGGAGACCCAAGGAGCTCAGAGGAGGCACATGCCCCAGGATGGGCTAGGCCCTATGGTAGGACTCCAGGGCAGTGCCGGCTTGGGCTTCAGGAGGATGGACTCCAGTAGCTGTGAGGGATGGGAAGACTGGCGTCCAGGGGAGTCCCTGGGTTCAAACCTACCCATCTCCCTTTACTGGGTTCTCTTGGCTTCAGTATCTTGAACATGTAGGCCCCTATTGCTGCTTGTGAGAGAGATGGGGAAACTATGGATCCAGAAGTTCGGCAGTGGAGCCCTGGTCCCGAGGAATGAACAAATTGGCCTTTGCAGGGCCTCAGTGTGAGGGGGAGGGAAATCGCTGGGCCCTTGTGGGCCACTCCAGCTCCCTGGAGCCGAGGCATCCTCTTCCCCACCCGCCCCCGCTCGGGGTATTGATGGGCCCTGCCCAGTAGCGACGTTCCCAGGAGCCAAGCAGCGTGGAGAATCGCGCCCCGCCCTCCTTTCAGACGGAGACTTAAGCGACAGCGGCTCCGAACAGTTCTTCCGCCCCGGCCTAAGGGCCGGCCGGCCAGATCCCGGCTGGCCCCGACCTGGTGCGGGCGGTGAAGCTGCGGCTGTATTGCGGGCGCTGGCACGCGCCGGGCAGCTTTGAAGCGCCGGGGCTGGCCTGGCCCAGTGGCTTCCGCGCGCTCGCTCCAGCTTGGGGCGGTGGAGGCGCGGTACAAAGGAGCCGCAGGGCAAGCGGGAGGCGCGACCGGGTACAAAGGGGGCAGCCGAGTGTTAAGGGCATTGTGCCGGCCCCACAAAGCCGCTCCCGCGCCCGCCCCCTCGGGGCCAAACTCCGGGCGCCCCGCCGCGCGCGGGCTTCCAGCTGCTGCACATCTGCACAGAGGATGGGCGCGCGCCTCGCTCTGGCAGTTCCTCTCACTCCCGCCCCCGCTCTCGAGTCTTGCGGGCAGCCGGGCAATTTGTCCTCTAATTATGATCCCTCCCCATAAACCGGCGCCCGCGCCTTTCAACTCCAGGGTATTAGCAAACCAATGGCCCTAGGCGCAGCTCTCGCGGCCCCGCAGCGGGGGGGCCGGGCCGGCCCCCTCTCCAGAGTTAGGGCCGCAATAAAGGGGCCCACGAGCCGTCGCCGTCTGCACCCTGGCACCTGCAGCTCCTAGTGCCTCCACTCCTCTCCAGCCCTTGCCCTGAGATCCCGGCTACACTGGGTGGGGCTGCTCACGTGGGTGGCTTAGTGTTTCTTAAGCAGTGGAAAATTGACCGCAAAATGAGCTAATTCGCAATGTTCTGCTTTGGCTGCCGGAGGCGAGGCCGGCCCTGGCGCCTCGGGCGGAATTCGCAGCCATCAAGCTCCGCCCCCACCCGCTCGAAGGGCCTCCGCCTCTGCTGCTCCCCACCCCCACCCCGGCACTGCCCGCTGCTCCCCCTCCTGCCTCGGCACATCCTCGGCTGGAGTCTCCCCGCCTAGGCCTATCGCCCCCCCTTTCCCGGGCTCCCTGCTGTGCCCCCCACCCCCGTCCCCCAGTCCTCGCACGGCTCATTCACCGCAAACAGCCCCCTTGGCCCGTTCCTTGCCTTAAGTTGGCTGAGGGTCGCAAGGGACTCAAGGCTGAAAGGGATCTCCGTGCAAATTCCGTCTCACCTTTTTCTTGTGCTCAGAAACCGCTTCCTCCCCACCCCACGCCTACCCTACCCCCGCCACCCCTTACCCCCAATTCGGGCTCCATCTTCTGGGCAGCCAGTTCCCCCGCTAAGTCAAAGGCAGAGTTTTGCGTTTGGCAAGTTCATTGGGAAAGCTAGATGAGTCTTCATCGAGCTCCTTCTCGGAGACCCAGGCTGGGGCCCCCGGGCCCACTCCCTCCCCTAATCCGTTGGCAAGTTTTGCGCCTGGGCGTCCTACACACACTGAGGCAGGCCGGGCTCCGAGGACGCATGCTGAGGCAGGGGGAGGCGTTTTCCGAGGTGGGGAGTGGGCAGCGGGTTCTCGTCGTCCTCTGAGAGCCAGCGGGACGCGGTGCTCTCCGCCTGCCGACAAGGGCATGAACCAACTTAGAAACGGGGCTTATGCAAGTCAGGATGTAGGCCACAGACTCCCTTTCCATCTTTAGCCTCTGGGATTCCCAGGGGGCTTGGAAAGGAGCACAAGTCCAGGCAGAGCGTTGGGGGGACAGAGGCTGCCCTCTGTTCATTCGGAATAATTCCTTCTATAACTCAGGAGAGCTCTGGCGACTACTCAAAACCCATTGCTTTCTCACGCTGGGGAATTTAAGGTCAAAAGTTACCTGTGCCTTTGTCTTCCCTTCCTCCATTTAGTTTTCTTGACTTTGGCAAAAGAAAGAACGTTCCAGATGCAGCCTCTCAGCCCTGGGTGGGAACCCCTTCCTTCCCGCACCCCAGACATTTAAAGCTACACTAACTGTTAAGTGCTTCAAAGGCCACTGCCAGTGCAGTGACTGGAGGGAGAAATGTGTGTCCCCCTGCACAGATGCATTTCCAAATGGAATGAAGTGATCACTCCGTGTAATTAACTATTGGGACACAGCAAAAGCACTGAAATGACTCAGCCAATTGTCTCCAGATGGGGCTGGAGAGGCAGTGATTGTTTAACTCTCTTTAGCTGTGTTAGGACTCCGAATAGCCCGGCAGCCAAGGGCCCTCCAGGGGACAAAGCCTGGGACTCCTGTGAGTGCATCAACACTGAACCGGGCTGGCCCAGCACAGAGAAAGTGAATTCCGGGAGACCCTCATTGTCCCAGCCTTTTGTGCTTCTCCCCAGCTGGCTCTAATCTTTAAATATTTACCCGGCCCCTTTGTGCACATATGACTTACGCACTTCAGGCTGATGTGCTCATAAATTATGCGTCATTTACCAGACTAGAGAGGGGGGCTCTCATGCCTGGAGCTGGGAATGGCCGGGGCGCGGGGGGGGGGGAACTTCTGGAGGACTAGAGCAAGCTGCAGCCACACTGGGCAGGTACCTCCTAGCCTCCACGTGGGAAGTGGACGGGGCAGAGGCCTGTGAGTGACAAGGAGTCCCAGGAGGGCGCTCTAACAATGCCCAACTGGAGGCCCACCTGCAGGGAGGAGGGAGAGGCAGAGTTCCTGAACTGTTTCCTATTTGGGGTCAGGCTAGGACAGGGGCAGACTGTTCATCCCGGAAGCTGGTGTGCGTTGAGGTGCTTGGTTAATACTCCAGCCTTACACCTGCCTCCCACTTGCTCTGAGCATCCCGCCTTCCTACATTTCCTCTTGCTCAGTAAAGCAACCCTGTCCCAGAAAAGGGAGCCTAATTTCATCTCAGCCTGCAGTTTAACTTGGAAAAGTTAACATGGTTCTGAGGGCTCTTAAACAGGTGGGATCCCCGCTTGGGCCCAGGATGGAAAGCCACCTCAGCTGGTGGGTGGATGGCTGGATGGGGGCAGGGAGGCCCTAGAGAGGGATCTTCCTGCATGAGAAAGGGACCCCTTTGTGCTTGCCTCACAGCTCCTAGAACAAAACACATTCAAATGCTTATTTAGAGGGGAGGGGGGTACAAAAAAGAAGACAAGCAAGGCATCCCCAGGCTGAGTTATTTTGCTTTCTTTCTTTCTTTTTTGGTGTAGGTTTGTTGTTCCTTTAGCCTGGGGGATGACAAGCTAGGGTGACACTGGAGAACTGGTGCAGAGTGGATTTGTTTGATCAGATTGCTTTCCTCTCTGGTGGGAAAGCAGGTCTCTGTGTTTGTCTTTCAGTCTGTGTGAAGTACTGTTTCTCTGTGCGCCTGTCCGGATCTCTGTGTGACTTTGTTCCTCTGGGTCTATGCCAGTACATGCACACTTTTGCCTACTTGCCTTCCTCCTCCGTCACTGCTCTGTGAACCCTGGGGCCTGACAGACTCAGCAACTCCAGCGACTTCTAAAAATTCCCCTTCCCTCTGGTCTGGCCCTACCTGGGCGGGGGTTGCCTCTCCTTTTTTCTCCCTCCTCCAAGATGGTACTGACGGAGAGGTATGGTCTAAGAAGACTTGATGGGCAGAGGAGAGAGGGCTGCTCCTGCCCGCCAGTCTGGATTACATGTTACTCTGTGCCCCTCCCCCAGAACAGGGACTGTCCCTGTGGGGTAAATCAGGACCATAAGTCAACATGGAGAGTAGAGGCCAATGGCCAGAAAAGGAGCTTCCTGGGAGCAGCCCTCTGCCCTGGAACCAGACTCACTCCCAGGAGTGAAGATGCAGCGAGCACCCTCTAGTGGCCCTAAGGTGTTCTGGCGATGAGGGAGAGGTCCTGAGTGGGGCAGATGGTAGAAACTGGGGGGCAGTAGCAGGAAGCCCTGGCTCTCAGCCCCCGGAAACAGTCCAGGCCTTCCTTCCCACATGCCACTGCAACTGGGTGACTTTGGACTTTAAAACATTAAATCTCCTTTCAGCTCCCATTAACCAAGTTTGCTCAAAAGTTTTCTGAGCACCATTTAAATGTGATGCTGGCCTTGCACAACATCATCAGTACGAGCCTGTGAAATCAGGGTCCCCATTTTATAGGACGGAGAGACCCATAGAGTTGATTTGCCCAGGTCACAAAGCTGCTGAGGCAGGCTCTCTCCATTCTTCCCTGAACTCAACTGTCCAGACAGCAGGCCTCCTGCCAGGTCCTGCAGGGACAGAGGAGGGTAGGGTGGCCAGGGGCTCATATGCAGGGCTGGGCTGACGGCAGCTCACAGCCCACCTGACCTTACCGCTCTCTGACCCACCACTCTGGGTTCCAGCCTCCCTCAGGGCCTGTCCCCTATTCAGCTTCAGGCATGCTTCCTTCTGCCTCTGTGTCTGCAAACTCGATGCCCTCCCTCCCTGTGGACGCCCTTGCTCTCATTTCCAGTGGCAAGCAGGTTGCCAGTCCCTGAGGGCCCCAACTCCTAGCTCCAGCGTTTCTTCCATGCAGACTCCTAACCCTCCCATCCAAGTCCTCTCCCTGGGACCCTCTCATTCCTCTCTATCCCTACTTGGCTCCTGCCTCCCTCCCACCTTGTTACAGTTTATTTTAGTCACCTGCTTACTTGCCTTCCTCCTCCCTCATTCCTCTGTGAGCACCTGGTAGTGGAAGCATTTACTGCTTTTAAAAAGTAAGAAACAGTGTCTAAGGATAACATACATATATGATGTAAATATCATATAAAGGTAATATATATTGATTGTGGACCATATGGAAAATACAAACGCATATAAAGAACACAATAAAAGCCACCCAGAGTCCTGACACCTAAAGATTATCACTGTGAAATAATTTTGGCTTCTATTTCATTTTCCCAGGCTCACACATATACTTTTGTTTTTCCCAAGTGAAGTCAGGATCCCCCTGTAAAGTTTTGATTTCTGCCTTTTAGCATTTCCACCGTAGGCCAACATTCTCCCTCAACACGAACTGCAGTGGGTGGTCATCTCGCTGCGTGGGGCCCAGTGCTGCGATTTCAGGCTGCCCCAAGGGCAGTGTCCCCGCCGCCCGGGCACCCAGCGAGCACTCCGAAACCCTGCGGGGGGCGGGCAGTCCCTGCGCAAGGACCCCGCGGGGCGAAGTCGGGTGGAGGTGGCTCGCCCACCCGAGTCCGAGAGCCAAAAGGTGTCAGTTTCCGGGAGGACCGCACGGGGCCGACGAGGGCGGGGTCCCTTCAGATTTCACCGGACAGGGACATTCTGGAGTTTGGGCCGACTCCTGACAGACGCCGGCGGCGACTTCTCGGCCCAGGACCCAGGCGCCCCGCGGCCCCGCCCGCCACCTGCCGCTCGCCGCTAGCCGCTCGGACTGGGTCAGTTGTCCCTTGGGGACGGCAGGGCGGGGCCGCGGGGGCGGGGCGCTCCCGCCAAATTCGGGCCCCAACCCAGCCGCGCGGCGGTATCGCGAGAGCTCGCGGGCGGCGCGCAGGTCCGGGCGGCTGCCCTTCCCGGCCGGCGTCGGCGGCGCAGTGCGCAGGCGCGGCGGGCGGGTTTCCCCGGGCTACAGCCGGCGCCAGCGCCCGCTCGTCCGCCGCCCTGCGCCATGGCGGGCTGCGCGGCGCGGGCTCCGCCGGGCTCCGAGGCGCGCCTCAGCCTCGCCACCTTCCTGCTGGGCGCCTCGGTGCTCGCGCTGCCGCTGCTCACGCGCGCCGGCCTGCAGGGCCGCACCGGGCTGGCGCTCTACGTGGCCGGGCTCAACGCGCTGCTGCTGCTGCTCTACCGGCCGCCGCGCTACCAGGTTCGGGCCAGGCCAGGCCGGCGCGAGGACCGGGGCGGGGGTCAGGGCGAGGGTCGGCGGGCCGGGCGCGGCGAGTGGGCACTGTCTCCCGGGGGTCGAGGTCTGGGTCGGCCGAGAGCCCGGCCCGCGAGAGGGGCTGCCTCCCCCGGCCGTGTTCTTGAGCAGCCTCAAGTTCAGGTGGCAGGAGGAACCCCTCCTCTCCAGTTTGGGGGGGCGTGGGGCCCCTCTACCTGGAAGAGTGGGTGGGAAACTGCAGTTGGTGCGATTCAGCATGTGCGGCTGATGCGCTTGGGGCGGGTAGTGAGCGGGCCCACGAGTTCTTTTATGTAATTTAAGGTGTGGAGAACTACCTGCTGTCAAGTCTGAGGTCAAAGGCCCTCGCAGTTACGTGCAGGGGGCTGGGCGCAGAATCCCGGGTGCCCCGACCCGATTCGCTGCGTGGACTTGAGAGAATCCGGCCAATAAGCTAGGTTTACGCAGTTTTCCCACAGCCCAGAATAACAATAATCATAAGTAATGGTAGCTGCAACTTATGTAGCGCTTAGTCTTAAGTGTTTTACGTGGGTAATCCTCCGAGGCGGGTACTGTTGGCCACCCCCGTTGTGTAGATGGAGAAACCGATGTCCAGAGAGGTTAAGTAACTTCCTAAGGCCACAGAGCCAGAGAGGGGCGGGCTTGGGGTTGGAACCTGGGCAGCCCTGCTTCACCCTGTTAACCTCTGAGCAAATTGGCTCCGTACTTGCCAGTGGCCTGCTTATCCCAGGAAGTGGGATGTGTGCTCTGAGAACAGCCAGGTGACTGAGCTTCCTTTGGGTCTGTTTCAGATAGCCATCCGAGCCTGTTTCCTTGGCTTTGTGTTTGGCTGTGGAGTGCTGCTAAGTTTTAGCCAGTCTTCTTGGAATCACTTTGGCTGGTAAGGAGTGCTTTGGAAATGATAGTTTTGAGGTGAGGGTGGGTGGATCAGAGGGTCAGGAGTGATGTTTCTGCACCCCTGGCTGGCTGGCTGGCTGGCTGGCTGGCTGGGGGCTATTGAGGGTTCTAAGGAAATGAGATCTCTAGCGTCCACCTAGATTCCCACATCTCAGACCTCGACAGCTTGTGCCCATTGGTTCCTTCTGCTGCAGGTGGAAACAGGTCTCCCTGGCACCCTCCCCATAGGCGCTCTGCAGCTGCAGCCCATTGAGTAATGTGACCAGCCCTTCCCAGAAGAGGGTGCAGGTCCTCAGTGACAGGAAGGGGCAAGGCTCTGGCTCGTCTTCAACAGGCCTTTTCCGTTTCTATTAGGTCACATCTAGTGCATCCCCCACGGCCAGTGTAGGATTTTTCCCTACACTATGATTTCAGTCCCTTGAGCCTTCTAGTCCCTGACCTGGATATGAACCAGTGGCTTCAAGGTAAAAAGCTTTATCTCCTATTATCAGTACTCTGAGCCATCTAATCCTTCTTTGCCGGAATTATTTCAGTTTTTTGAATTTTTGTATTTGACATACATCACTACTTTATTTTGATATTTCCCTCTTTCATGTTTTCCTGTGTGTAGTGTCATTTTTTTTTAAAAAAGGCTGAAGGCCCATAATGCCTTCCTAGCCTATGTTTTTTGGGTTTTTTGTTTTTTTTTTTTTGTTTTTTTTCCCCCCTCCTGTGACATGCAAAAACGTGGTCCCTTTAAAACCCCACTTTCTGCAATCTCAAGGAGTGATGGATGCTACATGTGGGTGCCTGATGTCCACTCTCAGACAGGTGACAACAGGACCTCATCATAGAATTCAGGGGAAGTTCAGACCAAATCTGTGCTTTGACTTCTGGTTCCCTTGCCCCAGCTTACCTCTCTTCCTTTTTTGTTTAAATAGGTACATGTGCTCCCTGTCACTGTTCCACTATTCTGAATACTTAGTCACGGCAGTCAACAATCCCAAGAGTCTGTCCTTGGATTCCTTTCTCCTGAATCACAGTCTGGAGTATACAGTAGCTGCCCTTTCTTCTTGGATAGAGTTCACACTCGAAAATATCTTTTGGCCAGGTCAGTGTGCCCTACTTTCCCTTCTGGCGGGGGGACAGGTGGCTCCCACGGGGTGCCTGAGGACAGTGACGTGGGTGCACGTCTCAGGTCTAATCTCCCAAGTGACTTTCCCCAGACCTCTGTCCTCACTAAGCTCTTTATAAAGGCCAGGCTCTGCTTGTGAATTCGGCTTCTGGATTTTGAATGGAGGACACGTTGACCTTTCGCTTTAAGCCCTGAACCATCTAACATGAAGCCCCAACTTTTGGTAAAACTAATCCCAGTTTTATAGTCAGGAGATTTGGATCTATTCATTTTCTGTGTTCTTGTGAAGATTTCATTAGCAAAAAACCACTGCATCTGGAACCCACCCTCACACCGAACTTTCCACAGCAAGTTAAAGAAAGTGTATGTAGTTCCCAGGATTTGGTAAAGGGCTAAGGCAGGAAACGCTGGCTCCTCCTCTGCCTCACTTAGCTGACCTTGTCCCCAAAGGCAGGGTGGGAGCGTGTGGCAGGGCGGATGTGGACTGAGCCCATCAGCTCTTTGCCACGAGGCTCTGACTGCGCTTTGGGAGCTTCAAAGTACATGGGTGGACAGCGCAACTTAGGGGAGTGTGTTTTGCTTATAGTTAATTTTAATGTGGTAACAAGTGCTGACTGCCCACTAGCATGTTTTCTAGTGTTCCTGTATTTGGGAAAATTGGTTCATTTTAAGCATCCAAAGGGGGAACTCAACAATCTGGGGTCTTCACTTCCCATTTGTCACCTCATCTCCCTGGCAGAACTGAAGCAGATAACCTGGCTCAGCGCCACGGGGCTGCTGATGGTGGTCTTTGGAGAATGTCTGAGGAAGGCAGCGATGTTTACAGCTGGTTCCAATTTCAACCACGTGGTGCAGAATGAAAAATCAGAAACCCACACTCTGGTGACCCGTGGAGTATACGCTTGGTTCCGGCATCCTTCCTACGTTGGGTGGTTTTACTGGAGCATCGGAACCCAGGTACAGTATCAGATGCAATACTGGCCTCGTTTAAAGTTCTTTAAAATGTATTTTCAATTGACGTATAATTCCCATACCATTTCCAAGTGTACACTTCAGTGGGTTTCAGTGCATTTACAAAGTTGTTGGTCCTCTTAAAGAGGTACAAGTGTTCCCTGCCATGTTTCCAGTGATAAAGCCAAAAGAACTGATTTAGTTCTTAACTTCCTTTTTTTGCTGTATACTTAAGATCTGGGAGTCCTAAACTTGCGAACACTTGGTGAGTCTGGGTGCAGTCACTCCATCTGTCGTGCAGGGTGAGGGCCCTCTGCCACTCCCTAGGCGGCTTAGCTGGTTTTCATTAGAAGCTGCTGTTGATGAGGTCAAGGTCATGTGTCAGGCTGAACGTGAGTGAAGGAGGCTTGTTCTGTCTCAGACTGCAGATCGAGCTGTGTTTCTTGACAACTGTCTCTGGAGTCTGTTCTCTTAGTCCTAGAAGGTCTTGGCCAGAGGATGTGGAGAGAGCTTAGAAGACTCATCACTTGTTTGGGAAAATCCATTCTGGGCCCCCAGGCATCCCACTGAAGTGCATGGTGCATGGGGACGCTCTGGTGACCCCAGTGGTATGGTAGGGGCAGGTTACTACACAGCATTTATTTTGAAACTTGCATTTTTGAAACTTAAGACTCCCGTATTGGCAGTCACATTCCCTGGGAACAAACTGATTGCAGTTGAATCATGTAATTCGCCGTAAATGCTAACTAATAAACTCAGCGCTCTAGGAATAAAGAGTTTTTCATACCTCTTGGACCATAGATCTTTTTACACCATGACCCAGCACACACGTTTGTATAAAAACGGAACAGATCTTTCCTGGAACAGACATTTACCCTTACTGTGTACACAGCACTCTATTTTCTATCTTACTGTTATTTGTAAAGCTGTTTATGATGCACTGAATTGATTCCATGGCTCCATAACAGGTTGTGGCCTGAGATTGGGAAAGCCCGCTACAGGGCACGCTGGAAACTGCCCGTGTCTGCCGGCCGTGACGGCTCAGGCTCTGGGGTCACTGGCCGGGCCCGTCCTGGCTCTGACACTCACCGATTGGCCTCCCTTCCCTCATGAGTTCAGTGGGGACAGCGGTGCTCCCACAGGCTTGTTCTGGGGGTTGAATGGCTTGGTGGTGGTCGTGATGAGCTTGGCGTGTGTTGGGAACACAATAGGCGCTCAGTAAACTGGTGAGAATGAGAAGGAGGGGCATGTGCCTGGCCCTCTTGGCGGAATCACCCACCTGGGGAAGACATGCGTCCCGAAAGGGTCCACCGGAGTTGGGGGGTTGTGGTCAGTGGGCTCCCTGAGCTGCGCAGAGGAAGTGGGCCAAGGAGCTGCTTGCCCAGGTTCCAAAGCCAGGCTGGGGAGATGTGGTTTAGGCCTTGGTGGAGCAGGGGCGCAGGCTGATGAAAGAAGTGGTTTGGGCAGCTCAGCGGGGTAGCAGTGTGTGAGTACAGGGGAGCCTGTGGGGGCCGGGCAGCTGTGGGGTTGGAGGGAGCGCGTCAGGGTGTGTGTGGCCAGGACAGGAAGGAATGTGCTGGGAGCCCCTCGGGAAGGCGGTGGTGCGTGGAATTGGGGATTCACACATTGAGGTGGGGGAGGAGTTGCTGTCACCCCTACCTGAGGGTTGAAATCCAAGAGGTTGATCTTTCTTTTTAATGTTTAGGTATCAGGTAAGAAGAACAACAGAAAAGCATATGGAAAAAAAAGAAATGGTGACGAGTGTTTAGTTCTGTTGTGAAAGTGATGATGTGATTTCGGTTAGTGGCGCCCTGGCCCTGGCGCTCAGAGGTAGCATTTGGAGAGTCTGTCAGGCACTTTCCTGGAAGTCCGCTGTGCGTGTGGGAGAGCCACAGAGGCTGCTAAAGTTCACGGAATCGAATCACACTGACCTGGACCCGCTAACCTCGTGTTCCTCCAACAGGTCATGCTGTGTAACCCCATCTGCGGTGTGAGCTACGCTCTGACCGTGTGGCGATTCTTCCGCGACCGGACAGAAGAGGAGGAAATCTCACTGATTCACTTTTTTGGAGAGGAGTACCTGGAGTATAAGAAGCGAGTGCCCACGGGCCTGCCTTTTATAAAGGGGGTCAAGGTGGAGCTATGACATGCCGGGGGCGGTCCGGGCGGGGCCGAGGGGCCCCCGACTCTGCGCGGCCTGGACAGAACTGCCTCCTGTCGGCCACTCTGCAGAGTAGATTTTCTTAATCATTTTCTATGTCACCAGTTACTGTTCTGGAATTTCACTCAAGACCAAGTGGTCAGAAGGCCTTAGGACCAAAGGACCCCCTCCCCCGTCCCCACCACCCTGGAGCAGCCTGTTCTCGGGCTGAATCAAGGCAGGACGGAGACGAGAGAGACGGACGAGGAGGAAATAGCAGCAATACTCAGCAGCGCCCTCCGGACGTGCCCGGGCTGAGCCCAGGCCGCGCTCCACCCCGCAAGGCCCGCCGTGCTAACTTGTGACCAGGCATCAGTGCTTCTTAGCGTTAGAGACACATTCAGAATCCTTACTTTAACCGAAAAACACAAACAGCACAGCTTTAACCTCCTTTCTCTCCTTAAGTGCATGAGCATCTATACGATTTTAAAGACACTTCCTTACAAGGCACTTTGGCTCTTCATAGATCCCATCGTATTTACAGATCTATTTTTTTAAAATAGCAGTATGAACTCAAAGGGGACTTGGTTGGCGTGTGAGCCCCACCTTTTAAAGTTTGGCAGAAAGGCAGCGTGGATGCCCCCAGATGACTCGACCGAGGCTGCGCGTTACCAGGGCCCCCCAGGCCAGGGGTCTCCCGTGGCGTCTCTGGGGCCCTGGCTCCTGCTCTCCACTAGGAGGGGGCTGTCCCCAGTGACAGGCATGTCACAGATGTGTCATTTCTTCTTCATCCAAGAAATGCCTCCTGGACGCCTGCTCTGTGCCGGGCCCTGTTAACGTGGAGAAGTGCTGCTCTCTGTCTGCCTGGGGTTTCTTCTTATGTTACCATGGCTTATGTTTTTGCGTTTCAACTTAAACCTATTAACCATTGATTTCTCTGTTCTGTTCTCAAAATGCCATCGTCCCTAATGCCGTTTCAAACCGTCTTTCCCAGAGGGGCTTGAGTATATACACAACCACAAAATTCAAGCAAGTCAACTCATGAGAAAAATAGAGATGTAGTCAGTACTTTGTCAGGTTCGGGGAGAGTGGTTGGCTTTGCACGTCAGACGTGTAAGCTTTAAGACCCTTGTTGGATTCTGGACCAGAGAGGAACTTGGTGTCAGCGTGAAGCCCTTCCGTGCTGTCGTGCCGCAGTGGCCCCCGTGGGGCATGACTCTGAGGCGGTGTCAGCCCCAGGCTGTCACGCGGTCCTGCCACACCGCGCCACATGGCTTTCCAGGAGCCACTAAACCTTTCTGTGCCTAGACCCCCTGCTCTGTCGAAGGGGGTCAGTACCACCTACCTCACAGGGGTGTCGTAAAGACTTAGAAGAACAATGTCAAGCATTTTTAATACTGAAGTGAGAGATGGCAGAAATGAAACCGGTACTGCATGAGTCACACAAAAAAAGGACAGCACGTGATTCGCTGTACCAGACACTGGAAATGTGTGTTCAAAAAAGCATTTTACCAACTCGGACTATTACTCATTTCTAGATTTCATGGCCTAATTAATTTTTTCATTATTATATATACCAAAGAGGTTTACGGGTTCGTTGGTGACTGGTATGGCCCCTGCTGGTGTGAGGACTAGACAGACTTGACCCTCGACCCTCTCTGGGGTCTTATGGGCAGACTGGCCTGGGTGGCTGCTGGAGCCTTGGCGGCTGGTTCCTCGTCCTCATATGTCAGCATGCACTTCCTCTGTCTGGGGACTCGAGTCAGTTCTAAACTTGTTCTCCAGACTGTGTAGCGAAGTGAACTCCACGTAGGATTGCAAAACGGAGAGGGTATGCCTTGGGTTTAGGCGACTGTCCCCAGCTCTTTGAGGGGAAGTTCTGTCTCACTACATCCAGCAGGATTGGACCCAGCGTTCATGACCACTGAGGGCCACGAGGTCCTCTCTTTACCAGGTGGAGAGCAGCTGGTGGCGCCTCCGGCGTTGTGGACAGTGAGATAGAAGGTGTTGGTCTGTGTCCCTCCTCCCCCAGCCACGCAGGCCCTCGCGCTGGCAGTGAGACCCGTGCACCACTTGCACTTGACGTGACTTTAAAGAGTGGCTCCAGAGCCTGGTTTGTCACCCGGGGGGAGGTCAGCACTGACTTAGTTGGATAACACATGAACTACTTTGGGGCAGGATTTGGCAAGTGGTTGACTCTCATCTAGCACTGAGATCTTCGCAGTATTTTTAACTTGATAAATTTAGCAGTGACAGTGCACGCGGCTGAGAATCAGGTTAATGAGGTACTGGCTTTTTGGGTATTTCCGAAAGCTTTTTTTGGGTAGAGGCTGCATCGCCAGTTCCCTCAAATTAAAAAACTGTCAAGAGAGTTCTTTTTCCATTGCAGGTTTTACAGCGGAGATTCTGAGATGGAAAATAGGCACTGAACAGAACAAAGCAACTTTGAAGCAGCATAAAATGAAGCATCTTATGAGGATTTGTAGGCTGGGGCTGAGAATGGCAGTTTATGGTTTATGGAAGAGGTCGTGGGGCCAGCCTGGCAGAAAGCAGGAGGCGGCAAGACCCCACCACCACTTCATGGCCATAAACTGTTTCTTAAGCCTTAAAAGTAAACTCTGTTCTTCCTTCCATTTATTCAGCTCTCTGGGTGATAGACACGATAGCAGGGGTGTCCCTCAGCCAAGGGGTTTTGCTAATAGATTCGGTTCGGTCGGGCCCGGGCACGGCTCCTTTTGGTCGCAGTCCCTCCGTAATGGGTACAGTGTGCCACTGTCCCTTCTCTGCACTTTCTTCCTGCCTTAGATAGTTGTGCTTTCGCACCGCGTCTGCTCCTGTAGTGACTTGGCGAGGTCAGGCGACCCCGGCCTGTCCAGCGTGGTGGGAGAGGCTGGCTGCCTGCGCCCTGCTGTGAAAGCTTGATGCCGCATCCTGGGCCCCGAAGACCGGCCAGTCAGGTGTGGCGGCAAGCGCTCGCTCCCAAGGACCTGTCCCGTAGTTAGGAGAGTAACTTAACAGAGTAATTATTCTACTCTTTACATGCAGAAATGTTTATTTAAATACTGGATTTTCTTTGACAGATACTGATTATTTCCGATTCTTAAATAAAACTGTACTTGATTTCACTATGAACAACAGTGTGGTTGTGGGGGATTTGGAAACCCTAGGATCTTGCTGCTTCTGGCTAAGAAACGTCCCGAACCTACAGCATAAAACCAGATGTGTTTTGCCTACTTGATTCTGTTCTGAACTCCTACCTGTAACCAGTTTGTCATGCAAGTTCCTCCTGCCCCCTGGGCCACCGTGGGAGGTTTGTGATGCCTTGGAACCGGAGCGTCAGGGCTCTGATGTGACAGGTGTAGAGATACTGATGTAACTGAGGTACCAGCGTATTGACCTGTGGGCCTACCTGGCTTGTAGAAGCCATCCGCTGCTGGAACCACTGAATCCAGCCGATACCTGCTCAAAATGTGACTATCTGGGCATCATTTTGCCTCTGAAACTTTACAGTTTAGGTCATGGAGGTTAATTTTTTTGTTGTTAAGCATTTTAAGTTCCACTTGATAAAAAGGGTGCTTGGGTAGGGATGGAAAACTACTTGAGCAAAGTTGCTGGTGAATTGTGCTTTAATCTTAATAAAGGGCGAACAGCAGGAGAGCGATTGGGGTCAGGAAAGGTAGCAGAGAAGCCGTGATGGTGGCTGCCTCCTGCCACGCAGGCCGCAGGCCACCAGGTGCTATTGCTTTGCTTCATGAGCTCAGCTGGAGCAAAGGTTTCTCCCTTTTGCTGAGTCAGCGCTCAGATTACTGGGTGGAACTTTCCAGCAGCTCCCGGTTAACAGCAGGGCTGTGATGCTGGAAGAACTGGATTCCTCTGAGACAGAGCAGCTGCTGCACAGTGGGACAGTCTCCTTGTCTAAATTTCAGACAAGTGCACCCCAACGGAAGCTTGAGGGGCCCAGCCCGCAGATGCCAGGGAGATGCAGGGTGAACGAGGGGCCTCGGGCTGGGTGTTCACACGTTTAACATTTTCCAGATGGACTGGGAGGGACACTGTCCCAAGTAACCATCATGAGGAGCACGACTTTGAGCAACTTGAAGTCTAGACTAAGCCAAAGAATCTGAAATTATGACCTGGCCAAGTTTCTGGGGTTTACTGCTGATACATAAGTACACCTTAAAAAAAAAAAAAAAAACCGATGGGAACCACCTTTCCTTCACTTTCCCAGCCTTTGTAAAATGCCCGACCCGCAGGGACCAGTCCCAGTTGCTAGGCTGGGCGCTCTCTCCGCGTGGGGACGTCACCCCCGTTTTTCGGTTTGGGTCTATGAGAATCTTTGTTTTTCAGTGAAGGCTCATCTGTGAGGCTGCTCAGAGCCCGGCTGTTCCCTTTAGGCTCTGAGGTCTTCTCTCTCTTTTCCAAGACAGTTACTGGATCGTTCCTAAAGAAACAAACTTAACGTGAGTTTCTGTCTGCTCCCCCCACCTCGCTGCATCCCAGTGCTGAAGTCCACTCGGGCAAGGGCTTTCAGAATGGCCAGCCCTTCTGGAAGGCACCAGTAGATGACCATATCTTCTGAACCAGAACTACATCGTCTCCTAAAGTATTATCTCATTTCTTAAAAAAAATTTTTGGTGGGGGTTTATTTATTTTTAGAGGAGGTACTGGGGATTGAACCCAGGACCTCGTGCATGCTAAGCATGTGCTCTACCGCTTGAGCTATACCCTCCCCCCTCTGATGGTTTTCAGTTGCCAAAGTAGCAGCAGTTTGGTCTCTTAGCTCATGGTGACAGTGCTTTGAATCGACCCTCCCTTGAAGCATCTGGGCTAAAAGAGGTGCCTGGGAGGGTGGGACAAGTTTCTGCTCTGTCACCAACCACGCTGTGGCTCTCGATGGCTGCAGACCTCCCCGCGCCCCTAGGCTCTCCTAGCTGCGCCTTTCTACAACTCTGTTCTCCAGCCCGTGACTAACACTTTACTGAGAGTGCAACACTGAAAGGTGAGCCTGTGACGGGGACAGGTCTGTTACCGCACGTTCTTCTCTCCCCCTGGCAAGTGTTTTGGCAAACGCTGTGGCTCCAGTCAATAGTAACGCTCTCACAAAATAAATAACTCTCAGTCACTTTTTCTCATGTAAGGGGGTTTGAGTGACGCGGGGTGACAGCCTGCGTGCTCAGTGGCGTGAGCGGGGTGGCCGGCAGACACAGCCACCCCAAGTTATAAAATGTGGGTCAGGTCTGTCAGCCACATCTGTCATCTACCAGGTCACATATTTGAAGGCACTGTGTAGATTAAGAGCCCCTCCGACCCCGTGTTTTACAAACTGGGGCCCTGCTGAGGCTGCAGAGCTGGGCTGTCTTTGTCGTCGTGTGTGTCCCTGAGATGAAGTTGTTTGCTGTGGGAAGACTTGCTCCACCTGGCCTGGGTCTCGCCATTCACGCCGTCGTCATACGTGTTTTGCAGGTGGTCCGACTGTTCATCCACGGGTGCCTGAAACCTGGGCGAGAGACGGCAGTTACTGGGAACCAGGGTGGCAGGAGAGGTGGCCCGCCGCGTGCCCCTAAGCTCACTGCACAGCCTTGTGCTAACACTCAAGGGCCCGCCTCGAGCTCTGGGCCTCAAATATTTGCTGAGGGCCAGGGCCATGGCAGTGGACGGGGGAGGCCAGGCCCTGGTCCCGCAGAAGCTGCGTTCCAGTCGGGGAGACACGCCAAGGCTGGGAAGGACGCATGGTGGAGCCGGACGGTGACAGCGAGCGAGGCCTCCTTTCACCAGGGTGGTCTTGGGAGGCCTGCCTGTTGACATGCAAGCTGCGGCCTGAGTGACGAGCGTCCGTGGAAGCACCTGGAGCAAGAACCCTTCCTGCAGGGGCTGGGAGCAGAGCAAGCCCAGCTCCTCCGGGGACTGAGAGGCCGTGGGGGCCGGGGCGTGGGGGGGTCCCGGAAAGGCTATCGGGGCCCAGCACAATAGGCTTTAGAAAGACCACTGGCCGTGTGATGTGCTGGAGGGGCCGGGGCTGGGGCTGACGACAGTGGCTTGGATTGGGGGCTGCAGTGGAGACAAAGCAGGTGGATGAGACAGTGGAGCCAGCGGGATCTGGGGACGGGTTGGAAGAGGGGTGAGGAAAGGAATCCAGATGTCTCCCTGGCTTTTTCCAGGAGCATCTGGGTGACTGTGGTGCATTTACTGAGATGAAGCAGGAGGACCATGTTCCAGGGGAGGAAATTGAGTCCTGGGGCCATTGTAGGATTTGAGGTGCCCGTCTAAGCAGAGACCCCCCCCCCCCAGGAAGGGACACTTGGATATGAGTCTGGAGCTTGGGCGGGTCCGTACTGGGGACAGGGACTGGGGGTCGTCTGCACCACCACAGGGGTTTTAAAGCCAGGAGACCGGGTGAAGCCCCCGAAGGAGAGGGTGCAGAGGGAGGAGTATGCCTGGGGCTGAGCCCTGGGGAAGACTGACATCTAGGCCTTGAGCCAAGGAGGCAGAGCCAAGCCAAAGGGGCTAAAGGAACAGCTGGGGGGGCAGGAGGGAAACGGAGTGTGGAGTGTCTCTGAAGCAAGAGCAGAGCACTGTGAAGGTGATGGATGGTCTAGGCTCCTCAGTGCTGCTCTTCTGAGGCCAAGGGATGGAAAGGTCACTGATGAGTGGATTCTTGGTGGGCGGGGGGCGTGGCCAGCAGTGGGAGGGGAGGAAGCAGAGGGCAACCCCAGACACCTAGGAAGTGGTGCCAGGAAGAGGGCTGGAGGCAGCCTTCCTGCTCACCCCAAACCTCCAGGAGCTTGGCTCCAGCCCAAGTGCCTTTCCAGTTACTGAAACTGACCACAGATGCCATTTCCCCACAGAGATGTGACTCCCCCAGGTGTTGCCCCTTGTGGGCGGACAGGAGCACACTACTGGAAGCCAGCTGCTCACAAAGCAGAGCACACAGAAGGGAAAGGGCGCAAATGATAAGGGCATGGCTTAGTCTGGGCACACAGGACGTCACCTCCACCCAGAGGCCCTCCAGGATAATCACCATCCCAAATGCTAACATGAGAGGTTAGTTCTGCTTGGTTTTGAGGTTTTATAAATGGAATCACACAGTATCTAGAGTAAACTGCTTTGAATGTCAGCTTGGGAGGAAACAGCGTAACTAGTCCTGGATAGACAAAGATTGATCAGAATTTGTGCAGAAGGTATGAGGAGTGGAACTTCTCAGTGTGACATGTTAAAATAGTCACTTAAAAGGAGGTTTGACAGTTTTGGATTAATGTGGCAATTGTACACACACACACACACACCCTAATTTTCCTTCTTCCCCAAACTCACTAAAACTAGTAAAGGGACCAAAATGAGGGGGTAAAAGAAAAGCCTCTCCAGGTTGAGGGCAGGAAAGTCTAACACCAAAATTTTGGAGGCTGGAGAGCATGTGGACAAGTGGTCACTGAGTTAGCAGACCCGGGAAGCCTGAATTCAAAGTGCACAGAGCAAGCTGAGACCAATTCCCACCAGAATCCTCAGGGGGCTCAGGAATGGGCAGCCCCGTTGCCTCTGCGGGACTGAGTGGGACTGAAATAGGACGATGAAGGTCAAGATCCCTGCTTCTGAACATGCTGGCCCACACCCCTCAGAAGTCTGCAGCGTTAGTCTCTGGGAGGGTACAGCACACAGGTGAGAACCAGAAAACCAGGTGTGCGTACAGATGCTCCAGATGGTGACCTTCCAGGAAGGAAACCGGGAAGAGATCTAAAACTGACATTGAGGCATTGAAGAAAAAAAAAAAGAAAAGAAAAGAAAAGCAAAACAAAAAACCCTGACCACGCAGATCCCTTACACTGAAACACCACCCATGGGCTCAGAGCGTCCATCCCGCCCTACTCCACCCCAACCCCACCCCAACCCCAACTCCTAACATGAGCACATAATCAAAGATTTCCTGACCATCTGAGAAAAGCCTTTAACGTGGAAGATAGAAACCTAAACAAACAAAACGTAACTTGGAGGAAATAGACTTCAGGGAGAAGGAAACTTAAAGAAATAAAAGCAGAGGCGGTTGCGGACATAGCTCAGTGGTAGACCGCGTGCTTAGCATGCACGAGGTCCTGGGTTCAATCCCCAGCGCCTCCATTAAAAAAACAAAACAAAACACCACCACTAGGGTGGGGGGGAGAAAGCAGACACCTATCAGCCCCCGAGGGGCGACCAGGAAACAACAAGACGCTGTGTAACAAGAAGAGGGTACAAAAATGCCTATAGTTTAAAATGTTTAAAAGAGCTCTTGGAAGTTTTCTTCAAAAATGAAGAAATGAATAGAAGAGTTAGAAGATAAGTGAGGAAATCTCCCAGAAAGAACAGCAAAGAGATGGAAAACAGGCCTGAAAGGGGAGGGTAAGTCAGAGGGCCAGCTCAGGGAGGCCCATGTCCAATAAGAATTCCACAAGTGGAGAAAATCAACTGACCAGTTCAAAAAGAAATACGCCCAACATGAAGGACATGAATTTCCAGATTGAAAGGACGCGCCAGTACCCAGTGGATAGAACTAGACCCTCACCAATGTGAAGCTTCAGGACACTGGGAGCAGAAAAGATCCCACAAGCTTCTACGGAGAATTAGTAGGTCGCAGTGCAAGGATTAAGAATCGGAGTGCCTTCAAACTTCTCAAGGAAGAGAAGCATCTCCAATCAAGAATTTCCATCTGGAATTCAATGTGCAGCGAAACATTGTGAAGTCAAGTGTGAAGGCAGAATAAAGATACTGCAGACGTGTGCTATTCAGAACAAGTCCCTCCTTTCTCAAGGGCTGCTTGGGGGATGGGCTCTACCAAGCCGTGAGAGAGGAAACGCGGATGGAGGAATCAGATCTCTGCCCAGAGCCAGGCAAGTGGAGTCCCCTGGAGGGTGGCGGAGGGAGAGCGCAGGCTGACCACTGTGCGCCGGCCCTCCAGGGCAACCAGCCCACCCTGGGGCCCAGTGACTTGAGAGACAGCACATTGAGGACCTGCCACCAAAAAACCTCTGCCACTGTAGCACCTTTCAGTGCCCAAGTGTGGTGCTGAGAGCCTGGTCGAGGTTCCTGTCTAGACTCAGTTTAACTGTGTACTGAGGAAGTTCTCTTTCCTCTGTGTCCTGCTGTCTGGATCCGCTGAGGACCCTCATTGCACCCCCAAGGTGTAGAGAGGGGGGCCATTGTGAGCCCAGAAGTGGGAACTCAGAGCAGCCCACTCATTCTGTATTTTTGCAGATGGCCAGCACCTGCTCTGCCCAGGTGCCCTGTTTAAACGTTCACAACCCGGCCCACGGACTTCCCTGAGTGGGGCTCTTCCAAATGTGTGGCGCTTTCGCCACACACATTTGGAAGTGTCCTGGCTCCCTTGGAACACCCCCTGGTCTCACCTGGGCTCCAGCCGCTCCTTCACCTTGGCAATGGAGCGGACGTAGGGTGTGATCTGCTTGGTGATGGTGGTCAGGTAGGCATTCTCCTGTTTCAGCTGGAGAAGGTCACGGAGCTGGGCTGTGGGGGCCACGGCCAGAGAGTTAGGTCTTGTTGGCCTCAGATGCTTGCTCTCAAGCCTCAAACCATTTAGATATCCTAACTGTTTCAGTGGTGACCTCTAAGTAAGGAGTGAGAGGAGACTTGTGAAGGCATCCTACTTACTGAATCCTGAGGAGATGTATAATTTTGGGGTCAGTTAGCAGCTGTGAGGCAAAGGCAAGGGCTAAGGGGAAGAGCATGGGGGTTCATAGCTGGTTAATGGGTAACTGACTTCCTGCCCCTGAAAGCATGTGGTTTAGCTCCAGGGCTGCGGTGCACCCAGCATCAGCTGCCTGGGACCTTCATAAATCTCCTGCTCATTAGCCACCCGCTGGTAGGATTCCTCCCAAATCTGAAAGAGAAAGTGAGTCGGACATGGCATGTGACTGTGAGTTGGAATTTCCACTGGTGGCATTTCTGTCCTCTAGCTACTCAGAGCCATCAGGCACCTGCAGCCAGTTCCCATGGTTCCAAGTGGCAAAACCCAGGTTCCAGAGCCTGCCACACGAGGGCCTCATAGGGCACCAGGCCAAGGTCCTCCCCACTCCCGTTCCTGTCTTGGGGTAGCCCATGTATATGCTGACAAATGGGGTGCAGGGAAGGGAGGTGCCTCGGGAGGGGCTACCTCCTGGAAGACGACTCTCATCCCCTCCACAGACGCGTACTCCGTGGTGATCTGGGCGTCCACCTGCAAGGACTTGTGCAGAATGTCGCCCATGATCTCGGCCTTGATGAGCGAGTGGTGCTTGGTGAGGTCCCGGTGCAACTCCTGGACCTGGTCCTTCAGGTTCTGCATCTCCACCTGCAGGCGCTGGGGGGAGAGACGGCATGAGTGTCTGTTCCCCGCAGGCTGTGTGCATGGCAGGGGCGACAGCAGAGGGATGGCTTCCAGGCCACGTGGCCAAGACTAGATTTGGCCAGTGTACCTTAGGGAGAAGGGGAGGAGCCTTTCCCAGCCCTCAAGTTCTGACATCCTCACCCGGTAGGAGTCCTCATAGTGGCGGCAGTGCTCCGTGAAGGGTGAATCATCACCCTCTGCCAGCAGCACCTTGGTATTGATGGACCGGTGCAGCGTGGGCTTTTGGACCGGTGACCCCAACATCTTTCCCACTGGGGAAGGACAGCTGGGCCCCAGCATTACCTTGGGGCCCGAGCCCCCTGCTAGCCTAGGGAGAGAACCAGAATGGATATAGATGTTGGGGGAGGGGTGTCCACAGTGTCATTCCTTCTCCTAGCCTCCCAGTGCATTCTCAGCCCTCTCACCCCAGGCTGCAAACCAGAACCATGCAGGAGCTCTGAAAAAACCTGATGCAAGACCACACCCAAGGCCAGTGACATCAGAAGGATATTTTAAAACATCCTGAGAGTGATGCTGATGTGCAGAAAAGAATCCATCCTTAGGGCTGGTCCCCAGCAGACAGTATGTTCACTAACATACCCTGGACCTTGGAAATTTGGCCTGCCGTGCAGTCTCCCTTGCCTGGGGCCCTGGGGTCCTTGGCACACACATCTTAGGCATTTCTCCTAATTCCTCCTGGGTCTCTGGCTCTCCAGACTGGAGCCCGGAAGTCAGACCCCCTGAAGCTTCTGGCCACCCAGGTCCCACCTTAAGCTACCCCTTCCTTTCAGGGAGGAAAGGAGCTAAGACTGCGGCAGCGTTTGGGGGCAGCCCTCAAGTCCTCCTGTCCACCCCTGACCCAAGTCCGCACCAGTTCTACCAGGGGTTTCCGATCTGGGGGGGCCCCAAAGACTACTTCCTGGCTAGGCAGACTCGCCTTTCTGCCCTGACGATGTCGGTGGCACCCAGACACGACGCGGGGAGCTCGGAGAGCTGGGAAGGGTGATGTGCGGTGGCCCCTGACCCAACCGGGACCTTGTGCCCGCCCCCTCCTCCCGGGTCCCGGTGCCTGGAAGGGCGCCCCGCGGCTCACATGCTGGTGCCACCCCCAGCACCCGCCGCCCAGCGTGGCCCCGGCAGCAGCAGCGGCTCCAGGCAGCGTGCGAACTCGTTGCGGTGGTCGCTGGTGATCTGGGAGGTGGGACAAGGTCCTGAGGCAGCTCCATACCCCCCGGGCCCCCGGCCTGCCCCCGCCCACCCAGCGGCACCGCCTGTGCACCTTGCTGCTCTGTGCCGGCCTCAGGCGATGTGGCCGTGTGACGATGCCCTGCAGTCTCTCCATCAGCTCCTGCGGCCGGTTCGAGGGAGGGCGCTCAGGTGGGTGGGGGGTGGGGGTGACCCACCTCAGTGAGGAGGGTGGCCCCGAGGGCAAGTCTGTCTTTGGGACTTTCCCTGCTGTCCATTGGCAGCTCCAATCCTCCCTGGGATTGGCCCGGATGCCCACATCAATCCCATTCCCAAATCTTCAGGAAAGGTTGGGGGGTCTGGACTCCAGTAGACACTCAGCACTTCGGGGGAGGAGACCTATATTCCCTTCCAGGCTTTGCTGTCCATTTAAAAGGGACTCAGCTGACCCCTGAATGGTTTGTAGATGACAGCGTGGAGGAGGGGAAGGTAAGCCCAGAGAACCCCGGTCCAGCCTCCAGGCAGGGGTTTCGGGTGTGCAGGGTAGGTTCCTGGTGGGTAGAGGGGGGTCACTCGCAGGAGCTGGTGGCACTCACATAGCCCAGGTCCAGGAACTCAGCCTTGTTGGCCAAACTGAGGAAGGAAGAGCAGATGACCAGGTGAACCTGCAAGAGGGACACTGCTCAGTGCCTGGCCGGGCTGGGGTGCCCAGCCCGCACCCCCGGCTCCCCTTACCTGCAGGGTGGGCAGCAGAGTGGCTAAATGGGAGAGCTGCTCCTTGAAGGCCTTGTCCTTTTCTTCATACTGGCTGGTGGAGGGGCAGGCAGCCTCATCTCCAAGGTGAGGGCTGCCCACCCCTACCTGGGATGGGGGTGCCTCAGAACTGGGTGGTTTCAGCTCCCCACCAGCTTTGTGCAGCATTCCCTGTAACCCCTTCCCTGAGCCCTGAGCCCCCCTGCCCTCCTCACCGGTGTCACCTGGATGTCTTGCTCCCCAGGGTAGGGCAGGCCCAGGCCCAGGCCCAGGCTGTGAGATAGGTGTCTGGAGGCCAAGGGGCAGGGGGTGGAGACCCCACCACCACTCACCTCTGCACAGCTTGAAGCAGCAGCGCTTTCCTCTCTGCCAGTTTGTCCTGGGAGGGACAGTCTGCCACTGACTGCCACCTCCCACGGCTCTCCCACTCCCCTGGGCCCCAGCCACACAGCTGGCTAGGCTGGTCATCTCTCCAGCCTACCAGCTCTGCTGCCTCCTTCTAGCATCCCACTGCCTGAGAGCCCTGGGGCCCTCCCTTTACTGTCACCCCCGAAGGACGTCTTCCTGACCACCTTTCACCATCAGCCTGGGGCAGGGCCTTGCTCCCCTTCTAGAACTCTCCTGGCACCTGAGATGAAGTAGCTCCTGGAAGGAGCTCAATGCTTGCTGACCTGCACTGGAAACTCCACAAGGGCGCCTTGTGGGGCCTGCGCTGTGTCCTGGGCACCGGGTCATGTTTGATAAGGATGCTCAGCCTATGGCCGTCCTGCCCCCCTGCCCCTCACCTGCATACTGCCGAAGAGGGCGTGGATGGCGGCCTCCTCATCGGCTGCGCTGCGTCGCACCTCCTCCACCATCGCCTGCAGCAGCGCGATGGCCTCCCGCGTGGCGGTCTGCAGGGCCTTCACTGCCTGGGAACAGGGCGGCCTCAGTCTCGTGGGCGTGCGTTCCCAACCCCAGCCCCGGCGCCAGGCACCCCGCGCTCACCAGCACCGCCTGCTGCAGCCGCTCGCAGCCCTGCACATACGCCGACTCGAGATCCACGCAGTGGGCCCGGCTCTCCCTGCGGGGAGCCCGCGGGTGAGCCCCGCTCCGGGCCGCCCTCCAGCCCCCCCACCTCCCGCGCCCTCTCCCCACCTCTGCATGTCCCGGAAGCAGCGGATGCACAGCAGCGACTTCTTGTCGGTGGAGAACATGATGTAGGGTTCGGCATGCAGCGCTGCGGCGGAGGCGGCAGTGATGGCTCCGGACGGTGCCGCCCCCATCCCCACTCGCGGCCCCGGCGCCGGTCCCTACGCGGCCCGCCGCACTCACTGCACTTCTGGAGCACGTCGCGGCTGCGCTGGCCCAAGGCCACGATGTCGTGGCGCGAGAACATGCGTGCCCGGTGCGTCTCGTCGCGGCAGCGCGCGCACAGCGGCTGCCCGCAGGTGTTGCAGAAGTACGTGGTCTCCGCGTCCTGCGCACAGAGCTCGGGCTCAGCCCGCCCATGGACTGGGAACCTGAGCCCGATCACAGCCCGCGAGGGAACTGCAGCCTCCACACGTCGTTGCGCGAATCAGTTGCAGCCTGGGGCAGGCTCGCGGCCAACTGCAGCCCTTTCATGGGATTCCGACGCGCAGCGCCCTAATATACCCCTTTGACAGATGGGAATACCGCTGCCCAGAGACTAGGTAAGCAGGTCCAGTAAAAGGCAGGTACCCAAAACGGGCATGGGGAGGGGGTTATATGAGGTTGTGGGGAGGGCAGACACTGCATTTGGAAAACATTTAACCTACAACAAAACCGTGTGTGTGTCTGTGTGTGTGAAGACCTTTCAAACTTCCCTTGGTACCTTCAATAGGAGCCAAATGGCTGTGCTCACTCCAGCCATATGGTCGGCACTTGGCTGGGAGGAGAATAGGAGTGACGGTGTGCAGGTGCCCTTCCCCAGGGCTGAGAGTCCAGGGCATTGACTCCAGCAACGGCTAAGAAAGTACAGACATCACCCCACAACTCTTTCCTTTGGCACTCAAGCCATTTCCTTCCCACGCTCTCTCTACCTTCAGCCCCTCACCTCCTGCTGGTTGTCTGTACTTCTGGGTAACACATATCCTAGAATTTGCCCAGTACACCCCAAACTTTTGCTCCTGCAGGGACATCCTTCTGGATTTGGAATACCCCATTCAGCCTTCACAGGCTGGAGAGAGTCCTGCGTGTCCTTCACAGTCCAGCCTGAAGCCTGATCTCTGCTCCCTGGTCTTTCAGGATCACCCATCCCCAGCAGCACACTGTCTTCACTTCCCCTTGGGCTGCAGATAGCTGTGCACAGCTACCCAGGTAGCAGTGGACCCTGGAGAGCTGGCCCAGGTCTGTGCACTGGACTGCCCTTCCTGTTCCAATTTACAACTCCACCCTGAGTTGGGGACCAGTAAGCTCCCCCTAAACTGAAATGGTCTTAATCTCTGCAACTATCTGGCTGTTGGCTCAAGTCAGTTGTTTTCGACCTCAGTCTCCACGCCAGTAAAACGGGCCCACATTCTGGATACAGGGTGGCTGAGAGAAGTGCTGGAGAATCCACTGATGGATAACCCTCTGAGGACATGTTGGCAACACTCCAAGCATCAGGACTGTGCAACCTGGCACTCTCCGCTCCCCAGCCCACCCCCAGGCACCCCTGCCTGCTTGCCGCACTCCAGGTCACAGTTGGCACAGCGCACCACCTCCAGGCCATCTCCTGAGCTGTCCACCAGGAACTGCAGCAGCCGATCCACTGGAGGGAGCCCGCTGGGGCCCTTCACCACCGTCTGGTATCTGCGGAGAAGCTTCAGCCAAGATCCAGATGCCCCTTCCCCAAGGCACCCTACCACTTCCTGCCCCATACATTCCAGGCTGGAACTGAAAATAGGACTGAGAGGTGGGGTGCCTGCAGGCCTGACATCTATAAATATCTCAGCCACTGCTCACTCTGACCCTGTCCCTCTCCAGTCCTGGGGAAATCCTGGGACGGGGTTGGCAACCCAGGGTGCCAAAGGCAAAAGCCTCCCCTTCAACTCCTTCTCACTGCATTGGGCAAATTTAGGGCCACCCTGGGTAACCTGAGCCAACATAACATGCTTATGTTGACCTAAGACTTCAGGACCCCCAGGTGAGTTACTGATTGAGAGTGTTCTGAAGCTGTGCTGAGATTCCCATATTCCAGTAGCACTGGGTGGACAGGGCATGCCTTGTAGTCCGTCCTTGTCCCCTGACTTTCTGTGGGATGCCTTGGGCGATAACCCCAGGTCTCAGTTATCCTGATCTGTAAAATGGGTGGGAGGCTTCACGTTCTCCGTTGGAGAAGTACCAGCTGGGTGCAGACCTCTCCTAGCCTTCTCCACCAGGAGTCAGAGCCTTGCCCTTCCTGCACGTAGGTCCCTGCTCAGGTAGAGCCAGTTTCCCCTCCTCGGGGCCTTGGAGGCACTCACTGGCACAGCGGGCAGGAGAGGTGGCCATCAGCGGCGCGGCCGCGCAGGCAGCCGGCGCAGAAGTGGTGGAAGCAGTCCAGCAGGCACGGGCGCTCGTACTGCGCGTGGCACAGCGGGCACACAAGCGGGTGGCCGCTTGCCGCGTCCAGCGCGCTCGGGCCCTCCAGGGGAGCGAAGATAGCTCCGGACATCTTCGGGGACAGCGCAGGAAGGTGGCGGGGCGCCCTTGGTGCGGGAGTCTGTCCGCGGAGACCGCGCGAGCTCCCGCCGCCTGTCTGCCCCGTCCCTGGCTCCCTCCTACCTCTCCCGATGGACCCCACCCGGCGTCCAACGGTCGTGGAGCTGGAAGCAGCTGGGGCCCGGGGCCGGCGGCTGGAGCGCCGGGCGCAGGGGGAGTGCGCCGGGAGGCGTGCGGGCGCCCTGTGCTGGCCCTCCTCGCCTCTCCCGGGGGGTGCCCTGGAAGGTCAGGCCGCAGGCCGGCAGTGCTTCCTATCCAACGCCCAGCCGCCCCCTGCCTGCCTCTCCTCTCCCACCTCCCCTCACTCCCACCCCAGGAATTCTGCTCCCGGTGTCCTCTGGGTGACCTGCAGGCGACACTCCTTCCGTGCTGGGTGCACCGTTACTCGGGCGCGGTGCTCCTGTCCACCTTTCCCAGGCTGGCGGCCACCGGTCACGGTCGCGGCCCTCCAAACCTCGCCCAGAGGAGGAGAAGCGGGAACCCGCGGATGGAAAGGACGGCTCCTGGCGAGGGTGCGAGGTTCCGACTGGACCCCGCCCGGGATGACAGAGTCTGGAACCTGGAGCCGCGGGAACGCCGCGCAGAGCGGGGCCCGAGGACCCTGGCTGCGGGCTCCTCGAGGGTGCACGGTCCCCCTGGCTAGACCGGCTCTGTCCCGTCGGACTCGGGGGGGGGACAGGAGTGGTTTCGCGCGGCCTCATTTCCTAGACGGCCAGTTGAGGGCGCCAGAGAGCAACAGCCGCCCCTCCCTCCCCTCCCGCAGACACCCGTGTTTGGGAGATCCCGTGAGAGCGCTTGGAATCCCAGGGCTGCCTTTGGCTGCCTGGCGGGACTCTCGGCCAAGTTCCTGACCTCTTAGAGCCTCAGAGCCGGGTTAAACAGGGCGGCCTCCCGTTGATGAGGTGAGACTTCAATGAGGTGAAATGAACGTCCTCAGCTTCCAAATAATTAAGACCCCACCCCCATCATCAGCCAGTTCTCCCCGAAGAGGTAGGTTTGGGCAGGAGAGTGAGAGAGGAAGCTCTGAGCCTCTCCTGCCGGCCCCCCTCTGCCTTTCTTGGCCCGGAAGGTACTTGTTTCACCGAGTGTCATTTTCTCCAGGGTCCCCGCCTTTTCTGCACACGTCATCGTGAGCTCTGCGAAGGGGCCCCTGTCTCTGACCCTCTTGAAATCAGTCAAGCCCAGAGCCTGACCCACAAAAGGCGCTCAATAAAATCTTACTAATAGGTAAAAAAAAAAAAAAAATAGGAGATAATATTCCAGTTAGGTTTTGAAGGATGAGTAGAAGTTTGCCAGGGGGAAGAAAGGAAGTGAATTCTAGGCAGGAGCTACTTATTCCTTTAAGGGTCCTCCTTAGACCTGGTTCCATTTGTTCTCCAAGTCATAATAACGATGGTCAATGTTTATGGGCCAAGATACTAGTCAAAGCTCTTTTACTTGTATTTTCTCATCTAATCCTGACAACCTTACAAAGTAGAAAATGTTACCCTAGTAGGAGGTAGAGCTGGTATACAGAACTGGATGGGTTCTTTATAAATAAATGATGCATTATTTTCCTCTGGAGGTGGCTGTTTGTTCCTGACACTTGGGCTTCTTTAGCCCATCCGTTCCGGTTTTCATCAATTTGAGTAATAGTTACTGAGCATCTGCCGTGGGCCCTGCACAGAGAAGGGAACACATCAGCCAAGTACACAAATAAACAAGTCCAATAATGACAGCCTGTGTTAAATGCTCCAAAGGAAAGAAGTGAGATGATGTGATGGAGGGTAGCTGGGAGGGGGTGGAGCTGAGGACACACTAGGTAACCATGGGCAGAGCCTCTGGAGGATAAGAAGAAATCAGAACCAAGAAAAGCCAGGAAGGGTTCAAAGCTGAGGGAACAGCAAGTACAAGGTCCCAGCAGTTGGAATATATTTAGAGGAAAGTAAAGACCAATGTGGGTGGAGATGAAGGGACTCAGGGTGGGGGTGAGGCTGAGGATGGAGTGGGTAAGGGCGGAGAGGGGACAGTGAGGGCGAGGGCTGTGGGTTTGAGTGTAGGGAGGAGGGTGCGAGGTGAGAGTGGTGTTGTGGAGGTGATGGTGCTCAGCTTGACACTCTAGACTAGAGACTGCAGGAGTCCAGGGAAGGGTGAGGCTGCACACACAGACTGGGGAGGTCGTGTTTAAGGGCATGAGTCCAGGGCATGCAAAAGGTCAAGTGCAGATAAAGGTGAGAGGAGCTCTGTGCCCTGTGGCTCTTTCTTGAGCCCAGGGAGGAGGAAGGAGCAGCAAGGAGACACAGAAGGAGCAGCCAGGGAGGTGGGAGGAGACCTGTGGCTTCCTATGCTAACAGAAGCCTGAGGTGCTGGGGGCTCCCTGGGAAGAAGGGTCATCAAGGAGGCGGGAGTGACCTGTGGCTTCCGATGCTAACAGAAGCAGGAAGAGGAGGAGCGAGACCCGCCCCCAGTGCTTACCAGGGGGATGTCACCAGTGACCTCGATGGGACTAGGGCTTCAACTATGAATTTGGGGGACACAAACTTTGAGTCCATAGTAAAGAGAGAAAGGGGGTGGTAATTGACAGGAAACGTTGGGAGTTGAGAGATTGCTTTTTCTGTTTTAAGATGGGAGATTTTCTCAATCTTTTTTTGGGGGATGGGGAGATAATTAGGTTTTTATTTATTTATTAATTCAAAGGAGGTACTGAGGATTGAACCCAGACCTCGTGCATGCTAAGCACGCGCTCTACCACTGAACTATACCCTCCCCGCTAAGATGGGAGATTTTAAAAAATGGTTACATGCTGATGGAGAAAATCCAGAAGAAAGGATACATAGATGATTTCATGGGGTGGGGGGCAAGGACTGTTGGAGTGATGTCCTCAAGTAGACCGAAGTATGCGAGATGAATGCCCTTATGTCAGGGTTGACCTCAGGTGGGGGCAAGGACCCATTTTCCATAGTAACAGGAGGGAAGGCTGAGTTGGGTAAAGATGTTGCTCGACGCTTAGATGTGAAGGTGGGAGTGTCTGAAAATTCTCTTTGGATTACTTCTATGTTTTCAAAAAAAAGAGTAATGGAAGTCATCAGCTAAGAGGGAGGTTTTGGGGCAAGGGGCTGGCAATCTGATCAGAGGTGGGAAATAGTCATGTAGAGGATTGTCAGGAAGCCCCAAGGCTTGGTCAGAGTTAGGAGACGTATCTGTCGGGGGAACGCACACTAAAGATTGTTAACTAGGTGCAAGACTTGTATCCTAGGTGACTTGAGGGGTGAAATAAGAACCGTAGCTACTGCAGGCAGGAAGCTGCTGCCACTACTAGGTTGGTTTTATTAAAATGTAGAAGCTTGAAGGAGGGGGCCCAGGAAACTGATATCTTGTGGAGGAGGTGTTGCTCAGCTGGGGCTCGTGTCTCTGGGGAGAAGAAAAAGAGGCTGGTTCTACAAGTGTTGGAATAACTGCAGACTGGATTCAATGGCTGTTTCTGGAATGTTGCAAGTGGTACTACCAGGATAAAGACTCAGGAGTAGGTGACAGCAACAGAGCAGGAACAAGCAGAAAGGAAACAAAGAAGTCTCTTCCTTCTCCAGTCTTCCCTCTGAGCCCATTGAAAGGGACCCAGGCAGGGGCAGCTGGCAAAGCAGAAATGTGGTTTGTAGTCAAGAATAGCAGGGTGGGCTTGCAGCTTGGTCAGCTGGCAGAGTAACCCTGAGGGTAAACCTACACCAGTCAGCATTGTTTTCTTCCACCATGATAAGCCAGGATTGGGCTTCTACTAGGAGAATACGTGGCAGCCAGGTAAAGAGAGTAGAGGGTGTGTGTAACTGCGTGATTACAACTCAGGACCCTGGAATGGAAATGCTAAGGACACGAGGGGGTGAGAGTGAGTGAAAGTGATCCAGTCCATGGACTATAGGTCTGGGGATGAAGGACCTTACCACTCAACTTCGGTCCATGGGCCAGCAGAAGCAGCAGCATCTCCTGGGAGCTTTTGAGAAATGCAGAATCTCCAGCCACTGAGACCCACTGAATTGGAATCTGCATTTTAACGAGAGTCCCAAGTGATTCCTGGGATGCCAGTTTGAGAAGGGCTGGCAGAAGAGATTTTGGAACTGGGAAACTATTCGGCATGAACAGGAAAGCTAGGAGGTGGTGATTGGAGGGTAGGCGGCTTGAACTTGAGGTTGTGAAGAGTGTATCTGCAGCAAAGAGGGCTAGAGCACCTGGGCACCAGCTTTCTGGTTGGGCTCTTTGGATAGAAAGAAGCCAAGTGCGCTCGGGCATTAAGACCCAGGGGCCAGAAGGGCCTCACTTCCCCAAATTAGCAGGTTCAACTCCCATCCCACTAGCTGGAAACTTATGTTTTATTGAGTTTCCTTATTTATTTTTTCTTTCTAAGACTTTCAAATGTAGAGAGAACCCCTTTATTTTTCTTTGGGCTCGTCCATTCTGGCTCCCCCCCTCCGATCATTCACAGTGGGACAGGCCACCCGGCCTCCTTCCTCCCCCTGGAATCCTCTGGGCGGGTGAGAGGGCGGGTTTTGCATTCAGGCAAAATAATCGCTTCGCGAGCGTACAGAACAGGGCGAAATGGTGGAGACCGAGGGGGCGTGGCAGAGCGATTGGTACGGTCTGAGCCGGGCGTGCTCTGCGCGCTGCGGGCTCTTTGCGTCTGCGTAGTTCACTCACCTCCCTTTCTGCCTCCGCTGCCGCCATGGCGCCTGTGGTTAGTATGACTCCGCGTGAGGCCTCGGCTCTGCGAGAGGCACGTGGGCCTCGCCGGCCGGGCCCCTACCTGGCTCGCGCTGGACGGCGCTGTGCAGCGTCCTGCTGGGGCCGGGCTAGCAGGCCGGCCTGCCGGAGAGGGCCCGGGAAGCTGCTGGGCCCCGCATGATGTGGGCGGAGAAGGCCGCGGCCCGAGGCCCGAGAGGGAGACCGGGGGGCTCTCGGAGGCCGCGGCTTGGGCTCGAGCCCCTGCCTGCGGCTCTCGGGGAGCTGGGGCTCCGAGGCTGCAGCCTGGACTGGTCAGCGGCCCTTGGAGCCCGGCGGGCGTGAGGCAGCCAAGGCCTGGGCCCAGTTACCTGGGCGGAGGGCGGGTGAAGAGGGGACCTGCCACCCTCGGCGACCGCGCATCCGGAAAGCCTACGACCGGGATTCCGGGACCAGAGGAAAGGTCCACGGAAGCTGGCCTGGCCGGCCTGTTTTCAGAGAGAGGCTCGGGTTTGAGGGCCCTGTAGTGTCTCCGGAGGAAGTTAGATCTTCAGGGCGCAGCTCTCCAGACCCTTTTTGGTGTGGGACGAGGGCCCAGTTCATTCTCTCTCAGCCAGGCTAGGACTGTGTTGTGCGGCGTCCTCATGTCACTCTGGCTGCGGGTTGCTCTCCTTCCACGTTACGTGGAGAAAGTTTTCTTGTCCTCTGTTGTTGGGACACCGCTGTTAAAATTTTCGGCTCACCTCTTTCTGTCTGGGTGGGCTTTTAAGGCTTCTAGGCGTTTGTATGGTTTTGGTTTAAAACCACGATGGGCGGTTTTGAGCCCATCGCGGGCAGGTCTTTTACTTGCTGATTGTGTATTTCCGGGGCTAGATCTTAAAGCAGCCCTTTTGATCTTTACTAAGAAGAAATGTGTTTAAGAAGAAAAAAATGAGTGATTTTTTAGGAAGCTAAATGCTTGAAAAGTCGATGAAATTAATACGAGTTTTAGGTGAGCTTCTTTTTTGAACATGAAAGGAGGTATAAGATGTGTTCTTGGAAAGGTCTTTTTAGATTCTGAAAGGCTTTTTAAGTTGCAGATAACAGGTAAGTTGGTTGTACCAATGCTTTTTTTTTTAAAATGGTGTTGGAGTTTGTAGAGTGACAAGATTAATATAAGCTGCTTTGTGAGTAAAGGAACCAGAATCTTGTAGGATGTGCGCAGACTGATTTTAAAGTGCTAATTCATGGATTAAACCAGTCAAAAGGCTGACAGTGGTGTTGTAATTAGAATCTAAGTTTTAGCTTTACCCTGGTCTCAGCTAGGGTAGATGTGTTGCTAAGATGTGCAGTTCTTGTCGTTGTTCTGAGAAGGCAGGTGAGACAGGATTAAGGGAGAATTGCTTAGCGATCAGGACCCTAGTCTGGAGAGTTAGGATAAGGGTCGACTTCAGATTAAAATTGTTTTAGGTTTGCAAGGCAGTTGTGTGCTGTGCCCTAATCCTGGAATAAAACAAATGAGTATTTCTTGAAACTTCATTTTGGAAGTTCTAGGGCAAATAAAAAGAAATGTTTGTGTTATTGTAGGTCATAAGCTAACAGACCTTCATGCCCAGAGAGATTGGGGAGGCTGGAAAATGTCAATGGGTCAGGAGTGCTGGAATGACTTCCCCTTCAAAAGGGCATGACCCCCGGCCCTGAGCTTGAGTGTCATCCCTCCTCCACCCCAGGGTAGAGCATGGCTCTTGGCGCCCTCACAAGGCAGCACACTTGCTTGACTTTTGCATTTGTGTGCACTTTCACAACTAGTATTTTTGCTTCTGTTAATTTTGGGTTTTTTTTTTTTTTTGGACTAGTTATGCCTTCATCTCTGTTATCATTTGTATACTCTCTTAGAAAAAGCTTGTGGCGAAGGGGGGCAAAAAAAAGAAGCAGGTTCTGAAGTTTACCCTGGACTGCACCCACCCTGTAGAAGATGGAATCATGGATGCTGCCAACTTTGTAAGTTACACCCTTGATGCCACTCGGGACCATAATGAACCATTTGAGATCCTGCTGAGAAAACCTCCATACTGGAGCACGTTTCTGTTTTCGGGCTCAGGCTCCTCTGCAGTTCTGGCTCTACTGTTTGACCCTGGAGCTTGGTCTAGTTCTTGGTTTCTAAACCTTGCTGTCTCTGAGTGTGTAGCAGTTGTGGGGAGTAAATGAGATGGGCTCCAGCATGCCCGTGTCAGAGAACTACCTCCTTTTCCTCTTCTCCTTTAGTTTCCAAAAATGATTTTACGTAAACGTTACCAGGAAACAGGCAAACTTCCTTGGATCCTGCATCTCCTTTGCACTTGGGTGTGTTTAAGCATAAACTGTGGGGCCTAAGCTCAGGGACAGGGGGCTGCCTCTGCCCTGGCTTTGGGACCTTGGACAGGTGGCAGCATCTCCTCAAGCTTTCTGTTTTATTAAGCATCAGAGCCTCAGTGTTCCTGTGAAAAGATCCTGCTTGCTGATATATTGTAATTGGAGCTTGGTTCTTTTCAGACCTTGCTCTGTACCGGTTTTTTTGCCCTCTTACTGGCCCCATTCCTCCATATGCCTTTATTTCACATAAATCTAGAAAAATTAACTTCATTGCCACCCTTTGACTCTGCAACTTGGTTTTGGCATTTTACTCTTTTCCTCTCCAGTAGCCAAGCTTGGGGAATTGAGGCTTGCTGTGAAGAAGCCTACGTTTATATTTTCTCTTCAGTCTCCAGAAGGTCAGCTACGCTAAGATAACATCATTACAGCAAGAATAGTTTTCAAATAAAAAAGGCGAAAAGCTCAGCCCACAGCCCCTGCTTACAGAGTGTGGAGCTGGAGTGGCCTGTGGCTCACTGCCCTGGGGTCGATGCCTTTTTGGGTCCCTGTCCTGCGGGAAGTCCCTCGGTCGGTTCCTTAGTTCCTTCTCTATCCACTGACTTCTTGCTTTTCTCTGTGGCCTCTTGTCCCTCCTAGCCCTTGTGGCTCCTTCCAGTTTGTGTCTGGGGTGGCGCTGTTCTGGCGTTGTTTCCTCCCTTCCAACATACTCACTGGGGGTGTGGCTGTCTTCCTCCTAGATGCCTCCTTAGGGTAGAAAACACGAGCCGTTTATGAATCTAAGATGCAAAAGTCAAGGTTTCTGACCTGATCCCTCTTTACCCCATCATCAGTTAAAATACTGTTGTGGAGTTTTTAACTAGAGGATTGTAGGAGTTTGGAGCTGAAAGGGAGTTCATATCTCAATAGTGAGAAAACCACAGAGCCCTCCTTTTCAGACAAAGACCCCTGAATCCCATGCAGGTGAATGACTGGCCCAGGCTTCAACTGAGGTTTGCCGAGAGCCCACCTCTGGGCTTCTGGGCCACTGCCCCTTCTGTTTGGTGACGGTGCACACGGCCCCTCACCAGATCTGTAAATGTTTTGGTTGCTGTATGGTTTTGTCCCTTCTGCGGCGTTGAAGACATACTTTCTCTCATCACACAGAGGCCAGTACTCCATACTCCTTAGGTCCAGAATTGCCTGCAGCTTTGGTTGCCTGTATCTTGTAAGCGTGGGCCCGGGTTCCCTGTCTGCTCTTCACCCTTGGCCCACGAGTCAGAGCCTCCACATAGCAGAGGCTCCCTTGGCTGTGTTTGGAGGCAGCCAGGTATGTTCATGCTGGGATGTTTTCATGCCACAGGTGTAAACAGCTGGCTAGCACCGTTTTCTAATTGCTGTTCCTAGATTTCAGACCTTTTGCTGATAGCTAAAGATTTGCTCTTTTTTTTTTTTTTTGACTAAACATTTAAAGAACTACATTTGCTAGAGTTAGGAGTTTAAAAAAATAAAATGTTCTGCTGCTGAGATGGGTGAACTGGTCACCTCACTAATTGGTCAATTTGACGATTTCTACAGGAGCAGTTTCTACAGGAGAGAATCAAAGTGAATGGAAAAGCTGGGAATCTCGGTGGAGGAGTTGTAACAATCGAGAGAAGCAAAAGCAAGATTACTGTAACTTCCGAGGTGCCTTTTTCCAAAAGGTATGGCAAAGAGATGAGTGTTACTTGCCTGAATCCCAGCACTGATTCCCACCCTCACCCCCGCCAGAAATGTTGCTCCCCGTAATTTGCTTTGTGGTTGTGCCTGTTAACTTCTGGGACAGTGTCCAGTGCAAGGAGGTGGTGAGTGAATGAATAAATGGTATTATGGTAGTTAAAAGTAATCAACTTTTGATAGTTTTTACATGTTGTTTTTCACAGGCTACAATATTTCAAGCAGTAAAGATGCTAAAACATGCTTAGACTACTCTTAAAAGTGAAGATACTGCTTCCTTTGCCTCTAGATCACATTGGGGAGCTTTCATTTTTAAATCTATGTATTTTTTCCCTGTAAATGCTACTGTAATTAGATGAGGAATCTGAAATCTCAGTTTAGGCTGAAGCCACTCCGTTTAATTCCTGTGGGCCCATTTTTTTCCCTATGTCAGAGATACCAGTTCATTGCTCTGCTGTGTTCGTTGTGTTTTTTGTTTTGAGGATGGGGTTAAAGCACTTCAAGTCTGTAAAGAATTGGACATGTTTAAATCTAGCTCCTAGCCCAGAGCCTGGCATATTCTTAGGAGCTTTTAATCAGACTGAACCAGGTAGTGGGAAATTTGAAGTTGTGCTGGATAAGTTGGCTATAGTTAAGTCTTGGCTTTTATTTTTGACTAAGTCAGTCGAGGGATGACTTTAAAGCTGAATGAGCTATTCCTGTCCTGCTGGCTGAGTTTGAAGGCAGTTTGATGGAATGGGAGTTGGGGCAGCTGCAGGGCCCCCGGGGCGCCCCGCCGGGCGTCCGCGGAGCCGGCGGGAGGAATCTAGCTTTTCTTTGACCTGTTTCCAGTTTTCCCAACCTGGTGTAAGAATGTCTCCTAAACACCCATCTTCCTTCAGTTTTCACATATTTTCTGTGCTTTGCCCAGGAGAGAAGGGAAGGAGCTCATCCGTTAGAGCTTTATTTTTGAAACATTCAAGGAGTCCCTGAGCCAGAACGGTTTCTTGCCGCTGACTGCTGCGCTTTTCCCCTAGCTCCCCCCACACTCTGTTGCCTCGCTTTTGAATTAACCGCCTCATCGGAATACAGTATAGGAGAAATAATAAATTAAAAAATAATAATACTTTTTAGATGAAATGACCAAATTATTTTCATGTAGGGAAAAGCGTGTAGAACTGAACCGAGATCTTTACATCTTTGTGAAGATTGTTTTGTTGGTGTAAATTTCTTGGACGTGTTTAGTCTGTTGATTTGTTAACATGAGTCTTGCTAACGTGCCAGTTTGCCACGCATCTCATTTAGTCCTTGTACCAGTTTGAAGAGATGGTAAGTATCAGGAGCCCTGATTTATAGAGGGAGAAACTGAGGTCTGGAAAGGTTAACTTGCCCAGCAGTGGGTTTGCTTGGCCTTCTATTCCCTCTTAATGGCTTTGGGAAGGTCCCAGAATAGATGAACTTAGGGCCTCATAAGCAAATGGGTGGGAGAAGAAACAGGATTGCAGGCTTTACGTTGAGCACAGGAGCCCTTCGTGGCTGGTACATGAGCAGTTTTCTGACAGCAGCGGGCTGTGGGGACTGGCTCGCACCCAGGCTTAGGCAGCAAGTGGCAGATGGAGAAGGAAAGCCAAGTGCTCTCACTGCAGAGCTGGAGCCAGGGCAGGTGCGAGAGGGGCGCTGGGGGTGAGCTCCCATGGCAGGAGTGAGTTTGTGTGACGCAGCCCTAAGCAGTGGTCCCAGTAGCCTGAACCACCTAAAAGGGAGGTTGGAATTAATGAGGTGACATGTGGGAAGTACTTGGAACTCGTTGGAAATCCAGCGATTTCTCAATAAAAGGTATTAAGATTGTGTGCTTAATTGTCAAGTTACTGCCTCGATCTCTTTCTCTGGTGGTCACTAAAAACTGTTTTATAGGTTATGGCTGTTTAATGCACAGCGATTACACCTTCTTATCTGTTCTCATTTTTCTGGTCAGTTCAGATGAAATGTGGCTGATGTTTATTCTGATCAGAGCACTGGCTGGGCATATTTGCCTTATCTTTGCCATTTTTGAACGATGGGAAGACGCCTTGGATGGGAAGACACCTTGAATTGTAGTGATTTTGAATGGGGGTTTCAGAAAAGTTAAAAGTGTTTCAGAACGTAAGGTGGTCTTGTGTCCAGTGGAGTTCTGAAGTGTTCTTTCTCTGCAGGTATCTGAAATATCTCACCAAAAAGTATTTGAAGAAGAATAACCTGCGTGATTGGTTGCGTGTAGTTGCTAACAGCAAAGAGAGTTACGAATTGCGTTACTTCCAGATTAATCAAGATGAAGAAGAGGAGGAAGATGAGGATTAAAACAATTATCTGGAATATTTTGTATGAATTATTGAATAAAACTTAGGAACCAAAATGGTGGTTTTCCTTGTATCTCTGCAGTGTGGACTGAACAGAAAATCAGAAAGCATAGCAAGAGGGCTTCACTTGGGCTGCCACTCACTCACTTGTAATTAGACTTTTTTTTCTACTTGAAGATTTCAATTCTTGTGGTAGTAATGCCAAAAATAGATGGGTAAGACTCCTTCGAGGGAACTGACTGCTATTTGACATTGAGCATGTGGATGAGGATGCGGAGATGTCAGTTCAGTTAGTCACTATTTTACACCAAAAAGGGTGAGTCAGTTTCATCCGGTACTTTTCTCAAAGATTCAGGAATGCAAACATGGAAACTCCTCATTCACTGAAAGCAGAACCAGTGACTTGTTTCCGAGTTCTCTTCCTTTGGGAAAATGGCAGTCAATAAAATGCAGGGTTCTGGGGCGTTTGTCTTGATCTTGTGGTTACAAATTACTTTTTTCTGTTTTGCAATTACTCTTGATGCACACAATTACTATGTATGTTAATCCTTTTTCTTCCTGTAGGCGTGTGGTCCTCTGGCGTTGCTGTGTGTTCTTCTACCCCTCAGGAAAGGGTCCCAAGACCAATTGTAAAAACCCCAGGTTTTCAATTAAGTAGAAGTCTATGAAATAGGAATTTGTAAACAATCATTGTTTCTGCAATTCTTTGCGCCAAACTGTCACTTTGACCCCCAGCAGGGGGAGCTGGAGATGCAGAACTTCCCGGGGTGGGCATCTGAGGCGCCCCAGGATCGGGATTGGAAATCTTTATGCCCCAGCTCTGGAGTCTTTCCACAGGGGCAGGTGTGAAGAGAGGAGATTGGGAGACAGTTCGTGCTGAAGAGGCAGAAGCGCTGAGATGCCCTGGGAGTAGTTGCTCCTGTGCCATTTAGGCCTTGGCTGGGCTTGGTGTCAAAACTCATTCTACAAACTGGCATTAAGCAGGACTGAACTGAAAGGGGTGTTCCTGTGAGATACTGGGGGTTCTGTTGCTATGTGTGCCGAGGCTAGAGATGTGTGAAGGGTTATTAACGAGGTTGTAAAGATCTAATTGTTGCTGACAGAAAATCAAGAGACATTGAAAAGAGACCCTGATGCCTTATGGTGCCCTTCTGAAAATTCTGCAGAAATGTCTATTGTCTCAAGACAACGGTGTGTCAAATTCATGGTTTTCAAGAGCTTGCCTGCAGCTCATTTCCATCTGAGATTCTTGTGCTCTTGCTAGTTGCTTAGCTGGAAGTTAAACGTACCTGGGCTCCAATGTAACATTTGGTGCTCCTTGGATTGAATTTAACATGTTGAGGCTTTGCAATTTCATTTGTGGTAAAGGCTCTAGCATTTTCTATTTCTATGCAAATTTCTTGAAGCAGAATTGTTTGCATGTTTCTCTGCCTTCAGAGAAGGCAGAGTTTCTTTCAAATTTAACTGAGGCATCAGTTGCTCTTTGGTGCTCTCCCTTACCATGATTAACTTTGTTAGCAAGTTTGTGACTTGGGTTTGCAAATTCTACTGTTTGTTTATTGATGTACCCTTGTAGTAATTCTTAGTTTAGTTGTTAAAAAAAAAAATTAACTCTGGGCTGAAATTAGCATATAAGTTTTTTTTTCCAATACACCCAGATTTTAAAACTTGTAATAAAATGGAAACTCATTGGTTTTTTCTATGCCTTTTTGAACTCTTGTAATTGAGTTTTGATCACATTTTATATTAAAGTGGCTAACACATGGCTACTATTGTGCAAGGCTTTTTTTTTTTTAAGGATTGGCATGTTAATCTGTTTAGCAGCAAAAATTTGGTGGTTTGTCCTCACTGATTAATGGCTGTACGAACAATGACCTTGGACTTCAATTAAGTCTGACAAGAACACGAGTCTTATTCCCATTTTCTTACCTTAGTTCTGCTGCTGAGCCTCAGTGAGAGTCTGGGGTGACCGTAACAGACTCTCCATGTAGAATTTCTTCAGACCAGAGCCTAGAGAGTAACTTGGCAAACAAATGACTTGTTCTGCCGGGGGACGTGCAGTGTGAACTTGAACTATGTTGCCCCCGTTATAACAGCTGTGTCTGAGCCACACTTTAGCCCAATTTCCTTTTCACTGTCTTGCTCTCTCCTGCCTCATGACTCACCTGCCTGATCAAGGCACAGGAACAGATTGGGTTGTGGAGAGTTTCAAGCTGAGATTTAAGTTCATGGAAGTAGTGAAATGGGAAGTGAGTACAGATTTGTTCTCAGCTGACTCCCACCTCCAACACCACCTCACCCTTGCTGTGATCAACACCATCTCTCACCTACAGGCTTCATTTTGTTGTTTCCCTTTCAAAAGCCTCAGCCACCCCTTCTGTGGCTCTTCAGTGGTGAAGGTGCGCTTTTCTGAGTAGCGCCCTCGTGGCGCTCGGGAAGAGAGCTGCGTGTTGAAATAGAGCAGTCCTAGCTGGCCAGTGCCGAGTGCAGATGTTCAGAAACATGGGTATGTCGCAAACCAGGGAAGCAGGAGGCTTTGATCATACCAACTGTGTTTTAAGACAATTGGTCAGAATTACAGAATGTTTTGGAGTACTGAGACATCAGCCTTTTTAGGGGTCACTTGATATCCTGGATGGTGAGCCAGACCCCAGTATGGTGATAACGGTCCCCTGGTCAGTCACTGATGCCCTTGGGAGCCTGGGAGCTGGCTTTGGCAGCCTGTTCTCATCTCTCTCTCGTTGCCTGGCCCTGCCTGTGACTTAGCCCCAGCTTCTCAAGGCGGTAAACCAAACCCTGTGCCGGCCCCTCATGAGGGGGGCCCACCCCCTAAGTGGGACCCTGACAAGAGACAACTACAGATTTGGCACTACCAAGGGGGACAGGCCTCTGGTAACCGTGGACAGAGACAAAGTATTGTTTAAAGTTTTGATTTGGAATTGTCACTGAGGTATGGTTAGAGGCTCTGATCAGCACATACGAGAATCTTGTCCCCTGAAACTACGATCATGACAACAGGCTTGTTCCTGGAACTGCAGAGTTTATTGAATGTTCACCTTTTTAGGGTAGTGCTTTTAACATCAGTCGTTTTTTGGTCCATTGTTATTAAAATGCACATTTAATAGTTGAATCAGAACTCCCCTCTAAATATTACTGGAGCTTTCCAGTCAGAAGCCCAATTGTTTCTGCCACTCCAGATTTGTTTTGCTCTGTTCTTGGTCATTAAGTAACATTACCCGGCTGCGTCCCTCACGAGAACATGGAAGAACAAGGGCAGAGAGAGGATTATGAGTGATGAACATCTCGACTCTAATTTGTTGCCAAATTAAGCAGTTGGAACAGTTCTTCCTTGAATGAAGTCTTGACTCTCAACCTCATCTTGGGAACTGGAGCCAAGGTTCATGGTGCATGGGTGTGTGTGTGTGTAGGGGGTCTTCCCGGTGATGGGAAACACTGTAGGTCAAAATTCCTCTAAAGTGGGACAGGGAAGCTGTGAGTGTCCTGACCTCATCCCATCCGGGGGTGGTTGGGGGCAAGGCTGGTGACTAAGGGGATGGGCAGTTTGGGGGCGCTTAGGGTTCTTTCCTGGATGGTTTACATTCAGGAAGACAGGTGGTCTGGAAAGAGGAAGGCAGTCTTGCCAGGGCAAAGGCAGGCCTGCCAAAGCATTGGTGGCTGGGGCTCCCCCAGTAAGACGCCCAGGAGGTGAAATACAGCCTCAGACCAGGAGGAGCCCTTGCTTTCTTAGCCGCCTCCCGACCAGCTGCTTTTCCCTTTGCCCTTGCAGGCCGCCTGCCCAGAGCAGATTCAGCATCTCTCTTGGTGTGGCTTAAAACTGATCCAGGAGACGAAGGGATTCCCAGCACCCTGCACTTTATCCAGGAGGCTGGACACTCCTGCCCTCGCCGGGGAATGAATGAAGAGGAGTTTTGGTTTGGGGCTTGCTTTTAATTGATTAGGTCAGAAGGGCTAGGAAAAATGTGCCACACATCTTTGAGCTTTCTCCAGGCCATCCATCGCCTTCAGGTCACTGCTTGGACTCACTGTGGATTGGGTTGTGGCCACCTCTCCAAGAGGTCTTGCACTGGGGGTCCTTGTCAAGCACCCACAACTCCCCTGGTTCCTCAAGGAAAGGAAGAGCCCTCCTGGTGATGCCAGTGGCACGGGTACTGGTGAATGCCCACCTGGATGGAGCAGGTGCTCAGCCAAGACCAGAGGGGTGGGAACTAGAGAGGAGACCTCCCGGCTGCTTTGGACTTCCCAAGTCAGGTGGAGCCTGTGGGATCCCGGCGACGACTGGGTGTCCAGTGGGTACCCCTAAACGTGTCTGACCCCAGGCAGTGCAGTGAGGGTGCTCTCTCTACTGGCTCTTCTAGGGTTAGGCTGCCAGCCGCCCTGCCCACCACTGAAACTTTTGCGTTTCTAGAGTAGCTTTAAGGCTTGCTGCAGCAGAGACTGGAGGCGCTCATTTAAAATTCCAGTCTTGCTCCCAAGGGCTTTGGCCTCCATCTTCACCTTTAACAACCGAGGGCTGGTGGCGCGGCTCTTTCCCGCTCCGCGACAGGTGTCGCTTCTGAGCGAGAGTTTTGGGCACAGAGAACGAAGATCCGTATCACCCCCGGGGGCCTGGATGTGTTTATAAAGGGGGCCCCGCCGGGAGGGGCGTTTTGGAAGAGGGCACGTGGGCAGTGGGAGCGGGGTGCGATGAGGTGAGGGCGGAGCCAGTCCGCACGGATTTTCCTGAAGGAATCTGACTCGCTCTCTACAGAGCGACCCTTCCCCAAGTAGGGAACGCACTTTTCTTCTAATCCTCTTTTGGAAACGGGGTTAGAAGCATGTTGCGGCTGGAGCCGGTGCGGGGCGACGAGGGTCTTGGTGCGTGTGAGTGGAGTGCTGGGACTCGCTGCCCGCTGCCCCGGAGACCCCGCCTCTGCTCACTTGGGGACCCGGGGGCCTAGGGCCTTCCCGGGCTGGGGAGGCGGCAGCAGCGGGCAGTGTGCGGGGTGCGCGGGCCGGGGTTCCCCTGCCTTCGGCTGGGCCCGGCCCGCCCAAGTCCCAGCAGCCCGCTTGGCCGTCGGGTCCCCGGGCGCGCGGGAGCCTCGACGGCTCCCCCTGCCGGAACGCCCTGTCCTCACCCCGCACCCGGAGGCTCAGGACTAGTCCCCCCAACTTGTTCTCCGCTGTTAACTAGTCGCGCTGCCGGAACGATGGGATGGGGTTGCCACAGCAACCAGACTGGACGTCACAATCCGGGCATGTGTGCCGCCCCCCCTCGCCGTGCCGCCGGCGCTGCCGCCGCCACCTCGGCCGGCTGCGGGACTCCGGCTGCGGGGCGCGGTGGGCGGACCAGCCCGGGCTTTGCGGGGAGCAAGGCGACGGCGGCCAAGAGGAAGGGGGTCGAGACGGGGGGGTGGAGGTTTGGGGGGGTGGGGGGACAGGCGGCCGCCATCTTCTCGCCGAGGCCGCCTCGCCCGCCGCGCGCGCCTGTCCGGCAGCGCACGGGTTAAGGCTGGCACCGCGCCCGGCGGGAGGGGGGGGCGCCCACCTCCCCTCCCCCCCGCGCCGGGCATGCGGGGCCCGCTGGGCACTGAGGAGGAGCTGCCGCGGCTGTTCGCCGACGAGATGGAGAACGAGGACGAGATGTCAGGTGAGCGGGGCGCTGGCTGCGCCCTGGGCCAGGGCGGCGAGGGGCGCGGAGAACCGCGGGCCCCCGGAGCCGGACCTCGCGGGCGGCGCTGGCGGCGCGCGGGAGGAGGCGCGGGGCTGCGGGCTGCGCTCCCGCCCTGCTGCCGCCGCGCGGCCAAGGGCGCGGGGCTGGGCGAGCGCTGGGGCGCGGCGCGCGGCGCGCGGGCCGCCAAGGGCGGGCGCCATCGGGGCCACCCGGGCCGCGGCGCGGGCGGAGGACGGCGGGGGGCCTGCGCCGGGCGCCCGAAGCGAGGAGGGGGTGCGGCGCCGCGAGGGTCAGCCCGCGTGCCCTTGAAGGGGGCGGAATCGCTTTCGGTTGATGATGCCGCGCATCCCGCGCTCTCGCCCCGCGCCGCGAACCCCTGGCATTGCGGGGGCTGGCGGGACCTCATACCCGGCCCCAGCCTATCCGCCCCAGGGTGGGCTGGGTGCGGCCCGGAGCCGGGCGAGGACCGGACGTGCTAGGGGACCCGGCGAGCGCCCTGGCTGGGGTGGCTTCCCTCCAGGCTCACGAGGGCTCCAGGCTGAGGCGCGCGGGCTCGGACTCCCGCTCCCCTTCCCCGGCCGCTGGGTGCCGTGACTGCCAAACACTTTGCCTGGGCCGCCGGCGTCGTCCTGGCGCGCCCTAGCGCCGGCCGGCGTCTCCAGCCCACGGTCGCCCGGGTAGTGGCGTTCCCAGCCCACCCTGCTTTGGCTCCAGGCCTGACTCCCAGGGCCACCGCCCCTGCCCTTCCATACGTCTCAGAATTCAGCATAAACAGGGCTTGTGCGTCAGGGGTAACCTCGCAGGATCGTTCTTTAGTTAACTGCTCACCGTTTGTTTGGGACAGTTCACCTCCTGGCGCAGCTGGGCAGGGCCTCACCCTGTCAACCAGCCGTCCTCCTTCCCTTCCGGGGGGCTCTGCTACTTCTCAGCTTCCCCTCGCCAAGTCAGTGGCCCCTCCTGGGCTCCTGAGAGACTTGTGGGAGGGGCAGGAGCCCTCCCTGACCCTGGAGTGTGCTGCCTGGCCCCAGGAGTCCCTTCCAGGGAGGGGAGAATATTCCACAGATTGGCACCTCAGTTTCTGTGCGCAGGAGGTGAGAAGGGGAGGGCCTGGGGGCGGCAGCTCGGGCTGCTCAGCCTCTTCCTAGTTAGGGGATTCCCACCAGGTGGCCACGCCCACTGGGGGGGTCCTCCCTCACTCTCAACTTGTTTGCTTGCTTTAATCACTGTGGCTGGGGCCTTATCGTGCCTTTCAGACAGTTTGGCCAAGTTTGCAAAGCGCCTGCTGGGGTGAAGGAAGTGGGGGTGAGGTGGCTCCACGTGAGCGGTGTTGCTTGGATAATAGTTGACTGTTACATCCTGGAGTCCAGGGAATTAAGCCCATTTCCCAGAAGGGAACATAGAGACCCAGCACAGGCACTGAAATCCATGGCTGTTTTCTACCCAGGAAGCTCGCTCCGTGGTAAGCTGCTCACTGGCTTCCTCAGTATGTGGCTCCCAGTGGTGCTCAGGGCGTGGCCCTTTGTAGCCCTGATGGGGGCAGTGGACGGCTGGACATGAATTAACAGGCTTATTTCTGGGACTTCACCCAACCCCCTGATCGGTTGCCCTATCCCTCTTTCCCACACACTCTGGCTCAACCTGGCTGTGTCAGGGCTCGGAGGGTGGGGAGGGGAGGAGGTCAGGGAAGGTGCCCTCAGGCTGGCGGGCACCCAAGTCACTCTGTTTGGGCCAGAGGGGTTGGGCTTTGGTCAAGGTCGCCTGCCCACCACCTTTTCTCCCTCCTGCTTTCTCCTGTTGCCCCAGGGCAGGGCTTGGGAGTGGGATTGTCCCCAGGGCCTCTAGGAATGTCCCCAAAGCCCTGCAGAGCAGAGCCTGCACCCTGTCCTTCAGAGGACCAGGTGCTCCACATCCAGAGCATGTCCTGAGCCTTCCTGAGCTCCCGGCTCCTCTCTGTTTCCCTGGTACAAGCCACAGTCCCTTCTGGCTGGTCCGCTCCAGAGCCTCCTAACCAGTCCTCACTGATCACCCCACCAGCAGCCAGGGTCACCTTTAGAAACACAAATCAGGCACAAACCCCCACAGCTTGGCTCAGCTGCAAAGCCCCTATTCTCGTTCACCCTCACCTTCTTGTTCACACACTGTCCTCCTTGCTTCTGGAATCGGCCAAGCTCCATCCTGCACCGAGCGCTGGCTGTGACCTCTGCTAGACCTGCTCTTTCCTTGGTGCGCAACTGCCTCCTTCCTGCTGGTTAGGTCCCAGCTCAAATGTCACCACAGGGAGGCCCTCCTGGCTCAAGTGTGGCCCCTCCCCGGTCATTCTCAGGCCCATTTTAATGCTTTATTTTCTTGGCAGCGCTGCCTACTCCCTGGAATATTGTCATCAGCTGACTTCTGTGTCCATGGGCTCTCCCCTTGGGTGTGACTCCCTTGACCACCTGCTGCGCCTGGCGCCTGGCACTGTGGGTGCTACAGAGAGGGTTGTGGTCTCCGTGTCTGAGGGCTGGGAGTCCCTGGGTCACCCTGGCTTCTGGACGTGATGACAGCCTCGCCCAGGCCTCATGTCTCCCCTGAAGCGCTGGCTGGTCGCCGGCCCCCCGAGTCCTCCACGCGGCCTCTCTGCAGCCCTCAGCCTGAGCTCCTGGCTGGGGCCCGCAGGGACCTAGAGCCAGCAGGTCCCACATGTGGCCATTTGGGGGCAGAGGAGCCAGTGTGCTGGGAGCTGTCACACTGAGTTTCACATCTCCTGCAGGGGACTCACTACATGTCAAATCTCCTCTTGTCACTCTGCCTGGGTTCTCTTTTGGCACCCAGGTTTGGCCTGGCCAGCTCTGTGCTGCTGAGGCAGGTGGGCGAGCCCACTCCGAGGAGGCAGGCAAAGTAGGTGCCTGCCTGTCGGGCTCATGGACCCCAGCTGCCAGATTCTCCTGGGGATTCAAAGAGAGGGCTCAAGAGTTGGGGGGCCCTGCCTCTCCTGCTTGTTTGCGGTCTGACCTGGGCCAGCTCCCCAGTCCCTCTGCCTCAGTGTCCCACTTCTAGAATGGGGCTGCAACACCAGCTACCTCATAGAGGGTTATTATGAGGACTGGTGAGATGGTGCATGTGGAACTTTTAGGTCACAGTGCCCAGCACATAATAGGGGCCCAATAAAGTGTGGCTTATAATTAGCACCATCCAAGGGGGGCAGTTGGCCTGCCTTCCCCAAGGAAATGCTTCCAAGACTTGCCCCCTCATCCAGTAAGCTGGTTGGCCTGGGAGAGGCTGGAGTGGGGGCGGGAGGAGAGGGGCTCTGTGTCCTAGGCCTTTTCCTCAGAAATCCCTGCCTGGTAGGCCCAGCCCTTCTTCCACACATACAATCAGAGGAGTGGGTTTCCTAGAGCTGGTGAGCCCAGCTTCTCTCCTGGCCGGGCAATATGACCACTCAGGCCCTTGGCTGGCCTGTGCCCTGATAGCCCATAGGACAGGCCCCAGCCGTGACAGCATCTAAGCTTCTTTGGGCCCAGGGACCAGGAGGGAGAGAGCCATGATTCCCAAATGTCTGTGCTGTTTTTGCCTGCCTCCCCCCCCCCCCCACGTTGGGGTGATGTGGGTTTGGGCCATCTCAGGGAGCCTGATAATGCTTAATCCTTTTTACTGGGAGGAGGGAGGTAAAGTGACCAGTGGCTTGGCCTGTGGGAGATTCCCCTCATTCTGTATTGATCTATCATTTCATTGATTCATTCAGTCACCCACCCACTTGTTAATCCTCCCATCCATGCATCTACCCTCCCACTCAAACATCTACCCATCCAACCACAAAACCAACCAACTAAACATCCACCCACCACCAAGTGACCAGCCATCCTACCCACTCCCCAAACATCCGTCCACTCATCCATCCATTCATTCATCCTACCCAGTCTCCATCCATCCATCCATCCATTCATCCATCCATCCATCCATCCATTCATCCATGCATCTGTCTACCCATCTATCCATCCATCTCTCCATCCTACCCAGGCTCCATCCATGCACCCATCCATTTATCTGTCCAGTCCATCCATCCATTCATCTACCTGTCTATCCATCCATTCATCCATCCACCCAATATAGATTTCTTGCTTATCTTTACTGAGCCAAGTACTGAACACAGTACGTGGTGTCTAACTTTCTGGGGTCTTTGCAGAGAAAGCTTTTGTGACTTTCTGCCTTAGCTCTTTGGCTCTGTCCTTATTTCCCTGCTTCTGTCCTTCTTCTTACTCTGTCCCCATGTCTATCCCTTTGTCAGTCTGTCTTTCCTGAGTCCTTACTTTTCTTTCCTCCTCCTCCCTGCCAGTGCTGTGGGTCCCCATCCTTCTCCTCCCTCACTCTTCCCGGGCCCCAGTCCCTTAGAGTAAAAGCATCACCTATTCTGCTACGCCCCCCGCCCTGGCCTGCCTGCCCACGGTGCTCAGGACTTTGATGAGATGCCAGTGAGGTGATATCTGGGTTTTGTTAAATGTCATAAATAAATTATTAATCCTCTCTTGGGTGGGAGTCCTGCTTCCCCTCCCCCTCGACCATTATCAGTAGAGGCCTGTGGTGTCGGAGGCATTCCAAGGACTGATGGGAACCTTAGTCTTGGGGCACCCCTCCCTAGGGTGGCCCTGAGAAGCTCTGGCCCAGCAATGCCTGAACCAGAGACACCCCCCCCCCCCACTCCTTCAGCCTCCAGCATCCTAACCCTCCTGGGGCCCTGGGCTGAGCACTGTCATTGTCATGCACTTAAACTGCATCTCAGTTTCTAACTCATCACCCTGTGAGGAAGGCAGTTCTAGGCCCATTTTAAGGCTGAATAAATGGGCTCAGTCAGGGAGGGATTGGGGGCCACTCTGCCAGGAGGGGTGGTGGCTTGAAGCCTGTGCTCCCTTGTCCCTCCTCCTGGCCACCAGATGGTCTTGTTCCCTGCTTGCGGGAAGCGAAGGAGCCCCTGTCCCTGGGCTCTGGAGAGGATGGAGGACATTCAGCTGGGTCCCCACAGCTGGCAGATTTGCTCACTGGACCCTGGTGATGGGGCTCTTGATCCGACTCCTGGCTTGGCCTCCCCAAATCCTTCAGCCACCCCAAATCAGATGACCTGACTTTTCCTTTCACAATCAGGTGCTTTTCTTTTGCTCTGATTACTTTGTGGTTGCTAAGCTCCCTGGGGGGCTGCATTCTTGCCCAGGCCCCACTGGGCTCTGCTGCTTGCCCTCCCCAGAGGACAAGGACAGGAGGTGGGCAGAGCATCATTTGTAGGGTGAGCATGTGGACTTCCAGGAGACTAGCCCTGATCTCCCTACCACCCCCACCAAAGGACCTCAGGTGACCTTCCAGACCAAGGGCTGGCCTGAGTCACCTCAGTGTCCCCAGGGCATGCCTGAGCTTGGCACATGGACCATGCTGTTTCAGTGCTTGTTCAGTAAATATGGGGAAAGTCTGAATTCTGGGAGGGCCCTCTGCCTGGAAGGAGGGACTGGCACAGGGACCACATGTGGTGGTGGGAGCCACCCGCCAGAGTTCCATTCTGGCTCTGCCACCTGCTGGCTGTGAAACTGAGATGTGGGCCAGTGATGAGATCCTCCGAGCCTCAGTTTCCTCATCTGCAAATGGGGGTAATAACAGTACCGTCTCCTGGGGTTGCTGTGTGGTGTAGATGAATTAATGTAGATTGGCTTATGCTACCAGCTCCCAGCCTGGCGCAGGTGGTGTGAAGGCACTTCTGCTGCTGTAAGGTGTTTTCCTAAGAAGGGTCCACTCCTCTTGCCTGGGCTGTGGCCTGCAGTGCAGCCTGCGGGTTCTGAGGGCTAAGCTAAGTGTGCAGGGAGCTGGGGAGGGGCGAGCTCAGGGAAAACCAGCGGAAGGTACCTCCCTTTACTGACTCCTGTCTGTCCCCCTGCCTGTCTCTGAAGCCACCTCCCCCACTTTCTCCCTGGGCGGTTCCAACCTGGGAGCTCAGGAGAGAGGAGACAGAACAGGTCTAATGGGTCCTAATTATAGCCCGTCTGGGATTGATGGAGCCTTGGGCCCTGGAGGGGCAGGGCTGGTGTGGGAGGGCACTTCCAGCCAGGCCAGGACCTGGCAGGACAAGGAGTCTCGAGGCCACGCCTCCTTGGGACCCCAGTGCCCGAGCCTCCCACCTTACCACAGGCTGTGCGCCCTGAGGAGGGGGCACAGTCCCGGGAAGGGTTGCTTGGATGTGAGTTCCCAGGCCTGGTTTTGGAAAAAATCCAGGGCCCGTTGCAGGGAGGGAGGAGGGGGCAGGGCTGAGGTGAAGCCCAGGTGAACAGGAGTCATGGGGGCCTGGGGAGCAGTGCCACAGAAGGTCTGCCAGGGTGTTCTCAGGGCTGCCGGAAGCTCTGTGCAGGGGAGGGAGGGCCTGTCAGAGATGGAGTGGGCAGGGTGGGCTCCCTGGCACTGTGCGCCAGCCCTGGAACTTTCCTGGAGGAGGGATTGGACCAGGCAGCTGGCCCTGGGCCGTCAGGCCTTCTGGGAGTGGAGGAGCGGGTCTGTCCGAGGGCAGGGGGCCCGAGGCCTCATCCTCTGCGGCCTGTTCTGGATGTGGGTTAGAGGTGGAGGGCGCCCCGCCTCCTTCCCAGGCACAGCCCACGGGAGACTGCAGGCTTCCTTCTAGAACCTCCCGTAGCCACCTGTTCACCCCCTTGTCTGTTCCGCTGGCCAGTCAGTCAGTCTGTGACCATGTGCTGGGCTGGCCTTCCCAGCCTGGGAGACCGCCCTGCTGAGGGGACAGGGGACGTGGGGAAGTGGCAGGAGGCAGGAGGGAGAGGCCCCCCCCGCCCGATTGCATCAGCTGAGCCTGTTACATAACGGTGCTGGGCATTGCCAGGGTGCGGGGGTGGCTCTGCCCAGGCGGTCTCTTTGCGGCTCGGGGGGAGGTGGAGGCGGGTGGGGAAGTGGGCAGGCGTGGACTGGCACCAGATCCCTAGCATGGCTCCTTGCCAACCATGTCATTGTCCCCCCCTCCCTGAGCTCTCCACTTCAGCATGACTCTGGGGGGGGCGTCCCTATGCTCCTTTTCAGCTGGCCTCCAAATCCTTGCTCCTCCTGTGTCAAGGCTTGGGGGGCAGGACGGGGTCAGCTTCTGCTGCCTCAGCCTGGCTCCACCTGAGGTCTGCCCAAGTTAAACCCAGCTTTGCGCCCACCCTCACTGCCTGTCCCCCAAGGCCAGGGCAGCTGTGCCCTCCACCTGGTCCTGTCCTCAGCAGCGCCCTCCCTGCCAGTCAGGACCACTGAGCTGGCTTCCCGGGGTGACTAGCATTCAGGCCACCCTCAGGTCACCTCTTCCAGGGCAGCTGCCTGACCCTGCCCGGAGGAGGCCTCTCCCCACATCTGTTTGCCTGGCAGGATGTGAAGGGGGCTGGGACTTGGCCTTGCTCTCTCCGCCCTGGGGACTCTTGGGGGCAGGGGTCCCAGGACCTGGTGTGGACCCATATGGAGGGTGGGAGGGCAGATGTTGGAGTGTCCAGGGTGCATGTCCGTATCCAAGTGTCTGTGGTCTGACACGTTCAGCAGTCAGGGTGTTTTACTGTGAGAGGCTTCCTGGTGGGGCTGGGGACACTCTGCCCATTTCCCAGGTGGAAGTCACCTGGGTGGCCCTGGCACTCCTCGCCCTCCTCAGGGCTCCCCCGGGGGGCAGCCCCACAAGGAGGTCCTGTTCCAGGGAGACCCCAGCTGAGTGAGACCCCGTCATGTCCCCCCACCCCGTGGCGCTTCTCTCTGCTCCTCCCCCACCCCGCACGTGGGCAGTGAGGGTGGGGGGTGGAGCACAAGCCGCCAGCGTAGGGTCCTGGCTTTCTCGTGAGCCCCTTTTGTGGACTCTTTGGAGGTTCGGCTGATTCCTTCTGGAAGCTTCCTTCGTCCCAGGAGGACAGATGTAGCTCTGCTCTGGGTGATTTGTTCTTGTGGTGTCTTCTTGCTGCTGTTTGCCCCCAAGAGAACCCTCTCGCTTTCCTCTGTGGCCAGGTCTGGTGCCCGGGGCCTCAGGGCTGGTGCCCTCTCTCATTCCTGACTTCTTGGGTGGGCGTTAGACTGCTGCCACCTGTTCCCTTTGGGGGGCGGTGCCGGCTGCAGCTTCAGCGATATCCCGCCCCACACCCGCCCTGCTCCCCCTTGGCCTTTCAGGTTCCTGAAGGGGCGAGGAATTCAGGAAAAAGGGGGCAGCTTCTAGAATACCCACATCTCTCTGTGGAATGTCACATTGTCCCAAGCGCCCAGCTGGAGCGTGTGTGGCATCCTGCTGTTCGTGTGTGTCTGGGTGTGTGTGACGGGAGTGACCTGTGCGGGTGCATGTGTGGGATCGGGGCGGGAGAGGCAGCGTGGTCTTCATGTTCCCATTAAGGGGGCCCTGGCGTCCTCCATGCTGGTCTCTCCTGCAAACCCCCCGGGCAGTTGCTTCGCAGGGCCACTAGGGTGCTCCAGGGGGCTGTGGTCTGGACGTCCCTGTCGTCCTGCACTCACAAGCTGTCTCCTGGCCACACTGTGCGCCTCTGAAAGGCAGAGATGGGCCCCGACCCCTCCCTGGGGCCAGCTGGAGATGACTTTGGCTCCATGGGGCTGGTTAGAGCCATGTCAATAAGACCTCTTAATTAGTCATTCACTTTTGCTTCAGTTTCCCGAGCACTGCTGTAGCAGGGTAGGTGGTTATTGTCCCATTTCACAGACGAGAGGGGGAGAGGCCCAGAGAGGTAGGGTGATGTAACATAGCCCACAGGAGCTCGGGCTCCACTAAGTAGGTCTGGGGATGGCTTTGAGGGGTTGGGAGGGGGCTGGGGCAGAGGAACTAGTGGGAGGGAGAAGGGGTGGGGGGCCGGGGACAGTGGAGTGGCCATGACCTGGCATGGTAGACTGGCAGAGGAGCTGGCTGTCCCAGCGGGGTCCCGCCTCTCACTCCGTCCCTGGGGGTCTCCCTGCTGTGCTGTCCCTGTCGCTCCCTGGAGTAACCCCCCCGCTGACTCCTCCAGAAGAAGAAGATGGTGGCCTTGAAGCCTTCGACGACTTTTTCCCTGAAGAGCCCGTGAGCCTTCCCAAGAAGAAGAAGCCCAAGAAGCTCAAGGAGAACAGACCCAAAGGGAAGAGGAGGAAGAAAGAGGTGAGTGGGGCCGTGGCCGCGGGGAGGTCTCGGCTGCCCCCGCCCCCGGGCCTGCGGAGAAAGCCCCAGGCTACCGGGCTACCGGAACCTTCAGCGGCGGGGCGGGCTTGTCCCGAGAGCTGAGCCTGAGTGAGGAGCGCCGGGACCAGTGTCTGGGCTGGGCCACGGACACCTGCCTAGTGTCCTGTCTTCTTGAGCAGGGTGTTCCAGGGCACCTCTTCCCCCCCCCCCCCACCGGTGGCCACCCTGGGCTGTGACGCACGGGGTCCCCGGCGCTCGCCCCCCCTTCCCCGAGGGGCCCTCCTTCCCGCTTGTTCTGCGTCCGCTGCCTCTGTGCTCTCGGCAGCACGGGCGCCGCTTGCTGCTTTCTCCCCGCCTGCTTCCCGGCAGGCATCTATCTCCAGCTTGCTGCTTCCAACCTGTTGTGAGTTGGAATCCTGATGAAAATGATGGAAGTGGGAGAAGGTGAGGAGGCCCCAGTGAGGGCCGGGCGCTCCTCTAACTCTCGTGAGGATTTTCAGAACGTTTTCCCGTGGATTCACTTTATCCTCAGCATCAGCTGTGGGAATCGGCGGGGCAGGATGGTGGCCACCGCCCGGCTGAGGGGGAGACTGGGGCTGGCTCGCAGCTTAAAGCCCTCGCACTTCTGGAGGGACGGGGATGGGGTCTCATCACCACGTGAGAGCTGCCACCTCTCCTGGGCATCACACGATCCTCCAGGTGGCCTTTTGAGGAGGTGATGGCCTGTGCCCTGCTTTACAAATGAGGCTCAGAGATGAACTTGCCCAGGGTCACAGCCACATAGCTGAGATCTGGCCCCAGGGCTGTCTAGCCGCACCCCCAGGCCTGGTCCTCCCTGGCCCTCTTGCTCCGAGGGGGAGCGCTGTCAGATCTCTGGCTTTCCCAGTGTGTGTGTGTGTGTGTGTGTGTGTGTGTGTGTGCGCGCGCGCGCAGCCCTCAGGGAGAATGTCCCAGGCTGAGGGCACAGGTCCCTGCTGGAATGTTCTGATGTGGTCGCAAAGGCCACTGTGGGCCTCTGGCTTTTCCCCTGCACGGCTTTGTGCAGAGGAGGCTGTGGGATGACTTAGCTTTGGAGGGTCCCTGAGGGTGCTGCAGGGGTGGGAGGGAGGAGACCCCTGAGGGTGGAGGGCCTGTGATGGCGGGTGAACGAGAAGGGGCAGAATTTCTTCCCAGAATCTCCGGAGCCACTGCCTGTACCTGAGCCTCACTTCTGTGTCTGCAGTAAAGGGGTCATCACCTGTCCACCTCACCTGCTTGTTTGGGGGAAAATCAGATGTGGACCAATAGGGCACCTTCATGTGAGGTGCCACAGGGGATGGTCAGAGGTCCTTGGGGGCATCCAGGGTGTCGGCCTGCATGTGTCTGGAGGGCAGGGCCTGCCCTGGACTGTGCCCTGGGTTCCCGCAGTGGTCAGCCCGGGGCTAGCCTTTCGGAAGCAGGGTGTCAGCCCCTGCCCCCTCCGGCCAGGACCGCCCAGCAGCCTGCTGTGCTCTCTGGTGAGGGTGGGCCCAGCATGTCTCATCTGGACCGCCCCTGGCCCCCGTGCCCCCACGCCGCTGTCCAGGCTCCCGGCCAGAGCAGCCCTGAGCCGCTTCCTGCCCACCTGCAGCCACGCCAGTCCGTTCTTCTCCTCCAGTGCGTGCAGACTGCCCTTTCTTCCCCGGGAGGACCCTGAGCTTCCTCCAAGCCCACTGCTGCCCCTGTCCGATGCCACCCTCCATCTCTGCTGCCCCTCAGCTTTGTCCTTACTGCCTGGGCTCCCAGGCAGCATCGTTTCAGGATGTCTGGGTGTGTCCTCTCCCAGGATGCCCACCCCTAACCATGGGGCTGGCATGTGGGCTGCACGTGGGAAAGTTTGTGAACTGAAGCTTCCTGTCCCCATTATCCAGGTGAGGAAGTGGAGGCAGGAGAGGGGAGCAGGGGGACCCGTGCCTAGAGGCTCCCCCACTGAGGGACATGCTGTGGCCCAGCTCCCCTGCCATAGGGAGGGGACCCTGAATTCCCGCGGCGGCTCCCTCCACCCCT